>NC_064618.1:850427011-851764511 GCF_023898315.1 Schistocerca nitens
TAGATGACTTGATGGCAACTGCTAGGCTATGGTCCTGGATGGACGAGTAATTATTCAAAAGAGTAAGTTATGCTAGATGGAGGAAGCTAAAGCATTCACTAGGTACCTCGAAGGTTAGAGGAACGCACTCGCATTCGAGCAGCTAATGGAATATCTCCTGCAGCGCTATAACAAACAGAATAATATGATACTTTTTCGGGAGCAGCGAGTGCGATGTAACAGAGACAGAACGATACAATAGAAAGTTTTGATGACAGAATCAGAAATATCAATGCAAACAAGTATGAGCTAATAAAGAATGACAAATCGAACAAAATTATTCTCCAAGAGGCGGAGCATAGGACGCTCGATGTGTTTCCAATGGGGCTGCCACCTGATATATCAAGGTAGGTACACGCAAGAACCCAGAAAGATTTGGCCGCCGCCATCACAATAACCACACAGCTGGAGGAGATTTTCTCCATGGACACGACGTGCACGTTCAGGACACTTCCAGGAGTAATGTCGTCATCCACAATGTGGAAGGTATGGTGTAGTTGGGCACCAACAACGAGACTGTTGGAACAGGAGGCGTAATGGGCTATGGAGGAATAGTCAACAATTAAACACTAACGGGAAATCCTAGACTGCTGGGTGACATTTCCACTAAATTTCGAAGTTGGCAAAACATATTCAGAGGTTGGGTGTCTCTTAGTTCACGTAAGAATTGTAAGAAGGTAGATTTGTATTTGACACAGAGGCGCATGTGTTACTGGCGAGTCGGGACCTCTCGGGCGAGAGGCAGTTAACCTTCCTAGTTATAAGATGAGTCGGGTAAATAAAGTGATGCAGTCTTGCTGTGGGTAGCATGTTTGTGTTTTCAGGCTGGGGCGGAAGGATTCCGAGTGAATATAGAAGTTGTGCCTCATATAGGTGTATTTTCCGGTTAGTCATAAGGCTAACATTGATCTCTGGCGACGCACAGTGGAACTTACAGGAACATTCTTCCAGTTAGGGGCAGCTGTCGTCAGTGTAAACAGCTACGAGGTTCATCTATCGTAAAATACAAACCAATTAAACTGCAGGAAAAATCACTAAGTTTCAATCAGTGTGATAAAGAGCTGCAAGGAACAGGGAAATAGATGTAACCTAGAACAGTACCGACACAAACCTAAGTTATCCAGAGTTTTCGTACCTGTTAACAGGTTGTATGTGGTAGAGCCTATAGCAGAAAATGACATGTTGGATTAATCACGATGTTCTGTGCGTAGGAGTGAGCTAGCATACGGGAAATGGATGGTAGAAGAAGGGTTCCTGTCAGTGTACACAACATAGGCACCAGTGAAGTAAGTTTAGCCAAAGAGTTGTTAGTCGCCAATGTAGATGTAGACCAAGATGATCTAGACAGGTCAAGTGCGAACCGAAGGCATAAACAAGCTACTAGTACAGCTACATTACGTATGAAACTAGATAATTTGAAGGGGACAGAGTGGACAGCTGCGCAGAAGTTATTATTAGAATTCGAGGGCCTGTTTAATTTTCCTGGTCCACTGCCAACAACGCCTACAACGCTGTGTCTTATAAATTTTCCATGAAAATAGTATTTTAACAGTATGTCATCATGATAGTTTACGATTACTTAAACTTTTGTAATTATCCGCAACTCTGAATCATTTAGGATCAGTGAAATGCAGACAATATCATGTATGCCCGTTGCACTCAAATTTTGTTTTACAAATTGTTACTTAGTAAACTTACATATGGAAAAATAAACAAATAATATACTTAGAATTTTCCTATCTTTTGCTTTTATTTTGTTGTCATGTACATTCTGTTATTGCCTTCAGTCATATCTTGTCCTACTCTTAACAATTTGTCACACTGTTTACATTTCTTCTTTGATTTGATTATTTCATTTTTCCTGGCAACGGAACACTTCGTGTGCAGAGATCGCATAATGATACCTTTAGTTTAATGGAATTATATCAATATATTTTTTGAATCCTGACTATAATTATATGTAGATTTATGGGTAGCTATTGTGATATAATTCTATTCAGTTCCTCTCTTCTTTTCGAAAATCACAAATTGAATGCTATCACTCGATCTGCTTGCGGATTGTTTCATAAGGGTGACCTTATTCACCAGAATATAAAGTTTCTCGTAACAAAAGTTGCACTGTTGGCTGCTACGTTAAACTGCTCGAAATTATCCGTTGCTTTCCATAGCAATGTTTTTAGTTGTATATTTACTTTGTTTTCTTCGTTCGTGTGATTCAATTTTCCGTATTTGGTTTCTCTTTTAGGAATTACCCCAGCATTGCTAATATGTACTGGAAGCTAGTCATTTGCTGTGGCCGGCCGAAGTGGCCGTGCGGTTAAAGGCGCTGCAGTCTGGAACCGCAAGACCGCTACGGTCGCAGGTTCGAATCCTGCCTCGGGCATGGATATTTGTGATGTCCTTAGGTTAGTTAGGTTTAACTAGTTCTAAGTTCTAGGGGACTAATAACCTCAGAAGTTGAGTCCCATAGTGCTCAGAGCCATTTGAACCATTTTTGAATCATTTGCTGTGACATAGTAGGTTTTGTGGGGGTTAGCATCCAGAACCAATCCTGCAGAGACTGGTATGAGAGCAGTGCTCAACTTACGTTTTGACACTTTCTTTGAAAAGCATGAAGTATCTGAAGTATCACAGTTGATGTACAAAGTGAAAATGCCTCGAACAAGTTGTCTGTTTCTTGCCGATGACAATATTCTAATTATACTAGTTAACTGAAACACTGGTAAAAAAACTGTTGTGGATTGGCAGGAGAGCCAACCCACGAATTTTAGAGGAAGCCGAAAGGCACGCGTTTTAGCTCACGCAGGCTCGCGTGAGGTCTGGAACAGGACAAGGAAATTAGAACTTAGAAAAACGGACGCAGATGGTGGAATACTTAACTTTAATCCATTAATGTTGAACGTAGCTCTTGTCTGTACATTATTTACAATATCAATAGTAACTGAACATGGCGCCTTGCTAGGTCGTAGCAAATGACGTAGCTGAAGGCTATGCTAACTATCGTCTCGGCAATTGAGAGCGTGTTTTGTCAGTGAACCATCGCTAGCAAAGTCGGTTGTACAACTGGGGCGAGTGCTAGGAAGTCTCTCTAGACCTGCCGTGTGGCGGCGCTCGGTCTGCAATCCCTGATAGTGGCGACACGCGGGTCCGACGTATACTAACGGACCGCGGCCGATTTAAAGGCTACCACCTAGCAAGTGTGGTGTCTCGCGGTGACACCACAAAAACATTAATAATTTACAAGACACTTTGCGCTACAATCCGTTGACATATATTCGTATATGTTTCGCATTCTGTTTGATTTTGATTTCTATATTTTTGTTTTGATTTGCAAACTATACGATTTTAGCTCTTTTTCGCCATATCATTTCGGTTCAATCAATATGTCATAAACATGATTAACATGCAAAAACAACTGGGAATCTGTAAGGGTACATAAATACTATTTTGATGCACTGAATCACGCTGATAACTGCTCCTCAGTGTATTAGATATCGTAGAAATATTCATTTGATACTCTGAAATTCTGACGAAAGTTTCGTTTGAGGCCATAGGAATGATGTCGCAAGCGACCACAATAGAAGATGCCGCCTCAACTAAAGACTGGTAGTCGCGGAAATTTCTCGAGTGTGTTCAGTTTGTCAGACCAGTTTGTCAGACCAGTTACTTGTAGAGCGATTCTGAGAATTTGACTCTTTTAAACAGTATAGTGTTGGTGTATTGGTAAGAATACCAGGGAAATCAGATCAGCCTACAAAGGAGGTTCATTTCAAACCACTAGTGCAATCCATCCTAGAATACTGTTCAAGTGATTGGGGCCCATCCCAAATAGGACTGGCCGTTTACGCAACTATCACCGTCCTAGCGGCCGTTTACGCAACTAGAGATTAACAAAACAAAGCTTTGGACCTTTGTCATTCCTTCGGTATGCAAATTGTTCATGTCCCATTTATATGTTATGAAATGCAAATTAATTAAATTGGCACCGTCTTTTCGAATAACCATGTACTACGGGTACTCCTTTTACATTGAAATTGTCTGGTCTCTCCTTAATCCTCTCATCACACATCCCAACTACGCATCAGGAAGTGTCGTCTTCATCAGCTGTGTGCACAAAGAGCGGCAAATTGACATTTTTGTAGTGTCTGGGCATAGTTGTGAGCTGATATGGCCGAAGTGCCACAGTGTCCACAGGTACTGGCTGAACCAGAATGCCATTCATTGGTCAGTTACTTTTTCCTCATTCCTATTAATGCTGCCTACGTGCTGATGTCCATGATCACAGACCTCTTGCAGTTTCATGAACAAAGTAATAAAATACTCATAACTATGCATCTCTATGAACGTAGAAAATGCAAAAAGGTATTAAAAACCCCTGTCCCATTAGTAACATTGTCTTTTTCTTTCGTGAATCCATCCTGCAGCAATTCGAGTTTTCTACTTTTCTTTTCCATGTGTCGGGTTTCCAAGTAGTCTTTTATTCACTTTAAGTGGTGCCTGTATCGTACACACATTTATCTGTTGTTGTTAGCTACTGCTCATATGTATTATTCCTCACCGTGGAAGGCTCTTTGTATTTCTTGTATGTAACTAAAAGTATTCTCCTTGTGTGTGCAGTATAGTCTGCATTACAGGACGAGGAAAGAATTTTACACGCTCCCGACCATCAAAATTTGCTAATTTTTATTACCAACATCAGGTGGCCCGTGCGACTTCTAGCATTTTTTTTTTTTTGTCATCAGTCTACTGACTGGTTTGATGCGGCCCGCCACGAATTCCTCTCCTGTGCTCACCTCTTCATCTCAGAGTAGCACTTGCAACCTACGTCCTCAATATATTCCAATCTCTGTCTCCCTCTACAGTTTTTGCCCTCTACAGCTCCCTCTAGTACCATGGAAGTCATTCCCTCATGTCTTAGCAGATGTCCCATCATCCTGACCCTTCTCCTTATCAGTGTTTTCCACATATTCCTTTCCTCTCCGATTCTGCGTAGAACCTCCTCATTCCTTACCTTATCAGTCCACCTAATTCGTCTATAGCACCACATCTCAAATGCTTCGATTCTCTTCTGTTCCGGTTTTCCCACAGTCCGTATTTCACTACCATACAATGCTGTACTCCAGACGTACATCCTCAGAAATTTCTTCCTCAAATTAAGGCCGGTATTTGATATTAGTAGACTTCTCTTTGCCAGAAATGCCTTTTTTGCCATAGCGAGTCTGCTTTTGATGTCCTCCTTGCTCCGTCCGTCATTGGTTATTTTACTGCCTAGGTAGCAGAATTCCTTAACTTCACTGACTTCGTGACCATTAATCCTGATGTTAAGTTTCTCGCTGTTCTCATTTCTACTACTTCTCATTACCTTCGTCTTTCTCCGATTTACTCTCAAACCATACTGTGTACTCATTAGACTGTTCATTCCGTTCAGCAGATCATTTAATTCTTCTTCACTTTCACTCAGGATAGCAATGTCATCAGCGAATCGTATCATTAATATCCTTTCACCTTGTATTTTAATTCCAATCCTGAACCTTTCTTTTATTTCCATCATTGCTTCCTCGATGTACAGATTGAAGAGTAGGGGCGAAAGCCTACAGCCTTGTCTTACACCCTTCTTAATACGAGCACTTCGTTCTTGATCGTCCACTCTTATTATTCCCTCTTGGTTGTTGTACATATTGTATATGACCCGTCTCTCCCTATAGCTTTCCCCTACTTTTTTCAGAATCTCGAACAGCTTGCACCATTTTATATTGTCGAACGCTTTTTCCAGGTCGACAAATCCTATGAAAGTGTCTTGATTTTTCTTTAGCCTTGCTTCCATTATTAGCCGTAACTTCAGAATTGCCTCTCTTGTCCCTTTACTTTTCCTAAAGCCAAACTGATCGTCACCTAGCGCATTCTCAATTTTCTTTTCCATTCCTCTGTATATTTCTTGTAAGCAGCTTCGATGCATGAGCTGTTAAGCTGATTGTGCGATAATTCTCGCACTTGTCAGCTCTTGCCGTCTTCGGAATTGTGTGGATGATGCTTTTCCGAAAGTCAGATGGTATATCGCCAGACTCATGTATTCTACACACCAACGTGAATAGTCGTTTTGTTGCCACTTCCCCCAATGATTTTAGAAATTCTGATGGAATGTTATCTATCCCTTCTGCCTTATTTGGTCGTAAGTCCTCCAAAGCTCTTTTAAATTCCGATTCTAATACTGGATCCCTTATCTCTTCTAAATCGACTCCTGTTTCTTCTTCTATCACGTCAGACAAACCTTCACCCTCATAGAGGCTTTCAATGTGTTCTTTCCATCTATCTGCTCTCTCCTCTTCTAGCATATAACTAAGAGATTCTGGAAAATGTTATTTAAACGGAGCTCTTATGGAACTGCGCATTCCTAAGAATGAGGAGAATTGAGGACTGTTTGTGCAAAACCTTATAAATGACAGGATACTTCATATTCAGATTTTGCATTGAAATTGTTCTTTGTACTGCTGCTAGCGCTGGAGAAAATATTGCAAGTGCTAGGCCATCCTCATTTATTTCAAAGGCTTGTCGAAAGATGTCACCTGGGGGATCTGTATTACACTCTGATTGGAGACCGATATAATGCCATCTGCATAGATTGTTAGTGTAGAGGCCTTTAACCCATTCTGTTCTCTGCGCTTCACCCATGAACAGATACATTTACGTTGTGCTTCAGTTATTTATTAACTTACTGCATTAAAATCAACCACAATGTAGAATGTAATACTGTTAGGAAGAAAGCTGCTGCTAGGAAGGACTTGAGATTTCGTGGAAAGGCTTACACTGGGTCAACAGGGACAACCAGCAGAAATTCCAGTACGATAGATATGTATCGCCCTTATAAAGTCGAACGAACGAAAAGAGGTGTTATTTCCAGACTTCTCTGATGTGGGTGCACTAGCCGATCTGTACATCAGTGCATTCAAACTCAAGCCAACCCAACTGTCGTCAATTAAAGTGAGTAATTGCAACAAAATTCCGACCAAGAAAGCGTTCGGTCAAATCGAGGAATGGAATGGTTCTTCAGTCTTCAAGAAAGGTTACGCAGTACAAAATGTGATATGTGTGAAGGATCTTCCTCAGTTACATCCATCACTTCAAACAACTAAAAAAAAAAAAAAAGACAACCTTTTGGCTGTGCTTCCTTACATGAAAGAAGTACCAGATGTTTCACAGAAACATGTCGATGAGGCAGTTGAATTAAACATAAAATTGGAATTAAAGTTCAAAATACTTTACATTTCCTTTTTCAATATCTGTTATTTTGAAAGTTTACCTTTCGGTACTAATTATATTTATATTTATGATGTATTAAAATCACTATTAATTGCAAACAAACATTACATATCATCTGAGAAGCTTTTTCATTTTCTGAGAAAAATACTATTTTGCACTTACACCGTTTCCCGCAAATACTCCTCAATGTAAATCTCGGCAGCATTTCTCCAGGGTTCCAGAAGAGCATTAGCGGAGAGATAAGGGGATCACCTAGCCTGATTCACTGGGGTGGGTGTGGGGGGAGGAGGTTTCATGGTAGGTGTCTTCCATTTTCTCACTCTTATAGGATCTGAAGCTCGCTGCCCAGACATCAGTTTTCTTAACCAGAACACTGCACTTCTCAATAAAAGGGGTCCCCTATCTTGATTACAAGATTTCCGAGTGCTGTTAATTACGTAACATTCGCATTAGAACGAAATAATCAATACATAGCGCAAAAGTCTTCTAACCACTAGCTCCTTGGATCTGTTCGTACCGTTAGCGTTTCTTATAACTATTTATAAATTCTATATATATTATCAAATGGAAATGTTAAGTAACAAATACTGAAACACAAATTTTAACAAAAATAAAATGTTTCTACTCTGAATTACTGATCACACGAAAATGTGATTTTCAAAATAAATCGAATTTTGCTAAAAAATGCGAATCTTCAAAAACGGTTTTTTTTTTTTTTTTTGTGGGAACGGAGCGGTATTATTGATATCTACAAGTTTCTTATTCAACAGTAAGTCATTTGACGTGTCTGTACCAGACTTTAGTTTACCCCGATGTGATCGTATTGTTTATCGGTTTGTTAACGCTACCACCTGACAGCGGGTACAGAGAGACTGGAGGCACTCACTGAGCGTGGCGGAGAAGCAGAGCGCGGCGAAGCGCAGGCCGGCGGCCAGCTCGGTGGCGAGCAGCGAGGCCGTGGCTGCCGCCCCCGCCGCCCCCGGGGGCCGCCCCCGCAGCCGCAGCACGCCCACCGGCGCCGACACGCCCTCCTCCGGCAGCAGCGAGCCCAGACCGCCCACCGACACCACGCCCACTGCGGCAGACCACACGCCCGTCAGAACGCTCCGACACCCACACCGTGCACCACACATACAAATACGTGACTGTCCAAACATCAGCGAAATCCAGAAAAGAGAGCATAAATATCTCGAAAATCTCTTCAACAACGGAACAGTAACATGGGATACCCTTACAGTACGTGTGGTGTCGTCGAGTATCGAGAGAGACGCAAGAATCACACAGAGAAATTGCACAGCCAAGCGGTATGACGAGGCGTCAATGAGAGGGTGGGAAGAAGCCATACCTCCTGCAGTTACGAGGTGCCACCGCCACGAACCTGCACTGAAATAACGTCGCCAGAGGCTAGGAGGGCAGACTGGTTCAAGGTCGGATCCTGCCCACTTCCAGCAGGTTCCAGTCGGAGTACCGTCGTCGTGGTGCCTATTCTCCATGACACAGTCCTGTCAACTGTCAGGGAGTGAAGATACTTCCATCTCCTGTGAATGGTGCCTATGTGCTAACAATATCGGAACTGCCTCAACAAGTGTCTACGAACTTGTGTTTTCTAGTGACTGTAGTGAAGCCAGAGCATGGCCGTTCTGAACTTGTATCAATTCGCCACTCACTTATTGTGGCTCATTTATTATGTTCTGTACTGCAGGTCCAAGTGTGCAGTTTCATAGCCTGGCGAGCAAAGACAAGTTTTGTTGCAATTAATAAAAGATTACTTCCTCAGAGTGTTATAAGCAACTGTATTATCATTAGCAACCACACTGTCCAAGAACTCGGACACTACACTATGAGTCCTGCCTTTCTCCCGTTTATTCACTGGACAGCTCACGACGACTTGTGTGCTAGTGACCACTTTCCACTTTTCCTGTCCCTACACCAGCGTCACTCATCTGGACACTTGCCCAGATGGGCTCTTATCAAGGTGAGTGGAACACTTTCATCTCCACTACCACGATAGAATCTCCATTGCATAGCAACATCACCGAGGTGATCCACAAAATCATTACTACCATTGTTGCCGCAGCTGAATCGGCAATCCCTTGTCCTTCAGGTTTCCCCTGGCGAAAGTCAGTGCCTTGGTGGTCGCCAGAAATCGCTGCAGCCATTGGAGACCGTAGGCGCGCCCTCCAATGTATTAAGCACCACCAGTCATTGCCTTAAAACGGCTCTGTGCCCACGTCAGCCTACTCATAAAACGATGGAAGCAGCGGTATTGGGAACGATACGTCTCCACCACTGGAACACGAACCTCTCCTTCCCGGGTTTGGACCAAGCTCCGACGCCTTTACAGTTATCAGACCCCTGAAGATGTACCTGGAATTTCCATACATGGAACTGTATCTGCCAAACCAGACGTAATCACAGAGCATATTGCCAAGTATTGTGCTCACATCTCTGCGTCTGAGAATTACCACCCCACCTTTGGTCTCCTCAGACAGTGGGTGGAATGACAACACCTATCTTTTGCTCCACGCCACCCTGAGTGCCCTCAGTGCCCTTGCCGACTGTTCTGACACATCCCCTGGCCCAGACTGCATCCATTCCCAAATGATTGAAAATCTGTCAGCGGATTACCAGCGCCACCTCCTTACCATCTTCAACTACATCTGGAGTGATGGCGGATTCCCGTAGCAATGGAGGGAAAGTGTCATCGTTCCAGTGAAAAATCCTGGTGAAAACCCGCAAGATGTGGATAGCTATCGTCCTATCAGCCTCACCAACGTTCTATGCAAACTCCCCAAATGTATGGTGAGCCGGCAGGTGTGTAGGCTCTTTGCGTCTCAGTGCCTTCTGGCTCCATCCCAGGGCGATTTTCGACAAGAGCGCTCCACTGTCGACAACTTGGTTCACCTGAAGTCTGCCATTCGATATAACTTTTCCCGGCGACAACACCTTATTGCCGTCTTTTTTTACCTGAAGAAGGCCGTGATACCACTTGGCGACACAACATCCTCGCTATTCTTCATGAGTGGGGTCTCTGGGGGCCACTCCCGATTTCTATATGGAACTTCTCGTCGCTCGGCACTTTCAGAGTTCGAGTCTGTGCTTTCCACAGTTCGTCCCATCTCCAAGGGAACGGGGTCCTGCAAGGCTATGTCCTGAGCAAACCACTCCTTTTAACTACCATTAATGGTCTCGCACTAGCAGTAGAGTCCTCACTGTCTCCCCTCCTATATGCTGACGATTTTTGTATTTCTTTCTGCTGCTCTTCTATTGATATGGCTGAATTTCGGCTCCAGGGAGCCATACGAAAGGTGCAGTCATGGCCCCTGACTCACGGCTTTCAGTTTTTGACCACCAAGAGTTGCGTCACGCACTTCCGTCGTCGTTGTACTGTCCACCCCTATCTGGAACTCTAGCTCGATGACCGACTACTTAAAGCAGTGGAGACTTACTACTTTTTGGGGCTGGTCTTCGATGCATGCTCAACTTGGCTTCCCCATCTTCGTCAACTTAAGGAGAAGTACTGAGCAACACCGACTGAGGTACTGATCGCCCTATACTGCTACTGTGCAGTCCTGCCCGGCCTATGGGAACCTGGTGTACAGTTCAGCATGGACCTCCGCATTGTGGCTGCTGGATCCTGTTGACGACTGTGGAGTTCGACTTGCAACAGGAGGTCTCCAGATGAGCCAAGGGAACAGCCTCCTCGTGGGAGCTGGTTTTCCTCCATTGCAGCTGAGGCTGCAACTAGTGCCTGCAAATTATTCCGTCCACATTCATAGTTCGCCTCACCATCCAAATTACTATCTCCTTTTCCCTAATATGGTGATCCATCTCCCACAATGACGGCCCTGAACAGGGATTACAATTGCAGTCCTTGTCTGGTTGCTTCATACTGAACTCGATACTTTCCTTCTACCATCTTTCCTGCACATCCACTTATGACACCCCCATGGTCCATGCATCGGCCATAGCTTCGTCTGGACGTATCACAAGGCCCAAAAGGCTCATTTCCACCTGAGGCCCTCTGGCAGCAATTTTTCTCTATTCTCAGGGAGTTTCAGGGCTCGTAAACAGTTTACACCTATGGACCAATGGTCGACAGTCTCGTTGGCTTCGCTGACGCTCACATTATACGTACGGGATAGCGCTCCTTGCTGTATGGCTGCAGTGTTTTCACTGCAGAGGTGGTAGCCAATTATCGCGCTCTGGAGCAGTGACTCCCAAAGCAGCCTACAAGCTCTCGACCAGTGCTTCCCTCGCCATTCTTTGGTAATGACTGTCCAGGAGTCTCTTTATGCCCTCAGAAACAATGGACATTCAGTGACCTTCATTTGGACCCCAGGACATGTCAGGATACCAGGCAATGAACTTGCTGACCGCCTGGCCAAACAGGCTGTCAGTAAACCATCTCTGGAGTTCGGACCACCGGAGCATGATCTCCGATCGGTCTTACACGGCAAAGTTTTTAGGATTTGGGGTGCTGAATGGCGCACCCTCAATACACCGAACAAATTACGTGTTGTCAAGGAGACAACGAATGTGTGTTGGTCATCCATGCAAGGCACTCGCACCCATCGTCTATGGTTTGCCATCAAACACAGTTGTGCTCCGAAAATAGCTTTTCGAGAATCTTTCTCTTTTTCTCTTTTTCCAGACGATATACGACAACGTTCATTCTCGTCGCATATCCAGATGAACATGTCACAGGAATTATTCTACAAATCGAAGCAAGATTCATTCGTGTAGATCAAATCCTTTTATTTATTCGCGAACCAATTTCGATGCTTCTAACTCGCGTCCATTTCTGCACTGTAGTTTGTGGGACAAACATTGTCGCACACCTTATGCCTACAACTGG
Source organism: Schistocerca nitens (assembly GCF_023898315.1). NCBI lineage: Eukaryota > Metazoa > Arthropoda > Insecta > Orthoptera > Acrididae > Schistocerca > Schistocerca nitens. Next base: position 850,439,166 of record NC_064618.1, read on the forward strand.
TCTTCTTTTTTCTTTGTCAGTTTGTCGAGAAGATGCAGTTCCTGAGACACTTCTAACCTCTGCAGTTAGCTGTCTTTGCGGACATCGTTAGTTATAGGTGTACACGTAAGGTGTCGCTTCCGTTGTGAATTGATTACTTTTGATCGATCCTCGACTGGCCTAGTTGGAAAGTTTCTTGCGTATGGGAACATTCACGAAAATGGTACGATACTTTGCCGCTTCTTCAGAGAGGCCAGTGGTTCTCTCCAATAAAACGAAGCCCAAACTCCGTCTGCACGGCATTTCAGTGTGAACTACAATAACAGACTACACGGTATTCGCAGGTTAAGGGTAAACATGGTTGAACCTGAAGCACTGCTTGCATTATGCTTGAATAATGTATACATGCTTTAAGAGGGACTATTTCTTTTATAAGAGAACAAAATTAGAGAACTAACGTTTTTAATATGTATCTAATTGATTATTTCTCATTATTGCTTCTAAAATACATTATCCTGGTCAAACTGAAAAAATATATTAATTGAACTCTGTGAATGTGATTCTGTAAACCCTCTACCCACAGAGCCTGGCAGGCCCATTGCTACCGACTGACCACCGCGTCATCCTCCGCCAAGGGCGTCGTTGGATGCTGTGTGAGGGGCTTGGGGCCACCGCTCTCCTGGTCGTTGTTTTCGTAACCAGGAGCCGCCACTGCTCGGTCAAGCAGCTCCTCAGTTGAAATCACGAGTCTGAGTGTCACCACACACCAGTCCTCCCACCAAGGAAAAATCGCTGGGAGTACTGGGAATCGAACCTGGGTCCTCAACACTCTAGTTACCTGCGCTGACCTGCTCAACAAAGGAGGCAGACGTATACGGGATTACTATCTGGAAATCAAATATTATTGTGGACAAACTTCGATAACAGTGGCTGCTGCGTCAGGAACGGCAAGATAGGGAGGGAAGCTTCTTGCAGACGTAGTTCTCTCTGGTTGTAAATACAAGATTCCATGGTTTCTAAGCTTAGTGATATGGCTTTCAAAGTATCTACACATGCCTCTGTTAACATTTCCAGGTTGTGTGTATCCCTGTCCATGTAGTGTCGGCAGACTTGCCAACACTACGCACACTAATTGAAAGAGGCGGCCAAGATGCACGCGCTAACTCACGAAGGATGGAGTGAGGTCTGAAACAGGAGACTTAATGAATGTGATAAAGAAAATACGTATCTTTGGAATATACTTAACTTTTAATACATCCTTGTATACATCGTTCTTGATGAGACATCTGGAGATTGTGGCGATACAAGTGACTCTTTATATACAAGCTATTTAAGGCTAATGGCGCCTTGCTAAGTCGTAGCCATTAACTTAGCTGAAGGCTATTCCAACTGTCTCTCGGCAAATGAGAGAAATGGCTTCGTCCGTATAGTCGCTAGCAACGTCGTCGTACAACTGGGGCGAGTTCTCGTACGTCTCTCGAGACCTGCCGTGTGGTGGCGCTCGGTCTGCGATCACACAGTGGCGACACGCGGGTCCGACATGTACTAATGGACCGCGGCCGATTTAAAGCTACCACCTAGCAAGTGTGGTGTCTGGCTGTGACACCACAGTCCACCCTTATACGTTCCGTATTACTGCAAGAAGTTTTCGAAATATCGCGGATGGAACGACTGAGAAAATGTTATACAGTGAAAGAGTATGAATAATAACAGTAAGTCCCACAGGACGTTCAGCAGCAAGTTTATAAGTACGTTTGTTCACATAATTCTATTAGTGAAAAATCAGGATTGCTGCCGTGGACCTTGGCTTAACAATGAAACGTTGCCCCAAAGTATCACTAATCAATCCATGCACTGCGTTAACACAGAGACTAGAATTATCCCTTGCATGAAATCTTAACCTGTAATTAGGAATTTCTGTCTCCACATTGATGGTGCAAGTGTTAGGAGCCGCTTTCGAATTCTTCCCGCAATGTGAAGTTCAAAAGAAGAATAACTTTCTTGTTTATGCTACGCCCTGCAAGCATTTAACCACAGTGTGTAAATTCGTAAGGCAGAGGTATGACGCAAGCTCTTAAAGAGTCAGTGTGCTGGAGAAGCGATCAGTGCTTTAGTACACTGGAAAACATGAGGGTCACTTTTCTAGCGGATACACACATTTTTAAGTGAAATGGTTAACTGTTTTCCAGTCTCCCCCGTAGAAAACAACGTACAAATGGTTAAAATACCAATAGACAGTTGACGATATCCCTCTCTTAGGGTTACACGATTTTAGCGAGAGCATGGACATAGGCCACGTATTTAGAAATTAAATGATTGCCAAATAGTGGGTGGGCTATTGCTTACTTGTCATGAGGGGAGGCTGCTAATGACTGCAAAAACCACGAGGAAAGGAAAGAATAGTTCGTTTTTTGTACCTTTGTAGTTTCATTTCAAACTCTTTAGTTCAAAGGAACGCCAAGTTTCTTCAGATTTGAAAACTGAGAAGTGCAATTAGAAGATGATAGATAACCAATGGAGGATGAGAAGTCACATTATACTGCTGATAAAAACACAAAACACTTCTACAAACCCATCTTTAATCAAACTAATAGTCAACATTTGGTTTGCCATTAAGTTTTTTTTCTGTAATCGATTCCAAACCATGTTCCTGTAAGCTATGCTTTAGTGTTACAACGAAGATTTCTTCTCTTATCTTCAGTTCACTATAGCTCAACTCCAGGACTGCATTGCCTTAGCAGAAAAAAGTGAAAATGAAAAAATTTTGATTTCATTGATACCAGAGAAATATATCCACTGACGAGTGTCAGTCATATGCTGAAAGGGCTTTCAAGAGGACTTTAGCGACACACTGTAATGATTTCAGAGCCTGTTTTTACCAAGTGAGGTCACGGTCAAGTAGAGAGTACTTGTAAAGCAAAGATAGAAGGTTGAAACTGTGAGACTAGTCATGCAGTGGCCTGTATCACCTCAGTAATAGGGTCAAAAAACTATCATAGGAGACTGAACAGCAGTGAAATGTATGTAGATACGTCAAAGATAACGCTGATTGCCCCAGAATAAATTTGTACTCTGCAGTACAGAGTGCACTGTTCAACTTCCTGGTGGATTAAGGCTGTGTTTTCTTACTGACTGAGCTATCCATACACGACTTGTAACCCGCCTTCACAGCTTTGCTACAACAGAAGTTGTCCCCAATACTTTGCCGGATGTGGACTCCTTGAAGAAAATTTCAAAAGGTGCACACACCATTGCAAGATGGAAGATTAATTCTGGAAACAGTTCCTTAGTGCAGGGTCTCTATAAACATAGGTGGATGTGGGTACGGGAGGGGAGGACGGTGCCAGCAGCTGATGTGCAAGCAATCTCGCACCAACTTTGTAGTACATTCAGTTGTACTGCACTGGCTGAGCACATACTAGTAGGGGTGGTTGCTGCGCTCATGTGCACAGAATGTATGCAGTTGGGCCAGCAGGACTGCTGTTGTGTACATAGATCCGCGTAGTCAGCGCGTACACAACTTTTCCACTAGAGCACGCCCCGCTGAGCACAACAGCGCAGGCGCAGCGCTCGTCCGTCTCCGCATTACGAGATGGCGCTGCCATAGAGACGGACCAAATTCTGCTTCCGCCGATCCGCGTATTAATATGTTATGCATCCACTGAGATTGCTGCTAACGTAGAACCTTTTCTCCTCGCGGATCACACTCGCGCTGTGATACCTGAACGCTCGAGGTATTATAACGAGTATACAGACCTCCGATTAGTCAGTCTGCATTAGTCTGTAGTCAAGTTTCAGTCTGCGCCTAATAAGATTACCATATTCCTGTACATAGCCTTGAAGATAAATGTATAGACACTTTGTCAAGTATCAGAGATATGTGAGAATAAGAGTAACATACCAAGACCAAAGGAACTTCAGATTGTCAATTGTAAACAGCATCCAGAATCAAGTCACGTAATATCTACGATTTTTATTATTTTAATAAATGTGTGTGAAAATTAATCAAGTTCTGCTTACAGTTGGTCACCGTCAATCTGCTACTCTAAGCGTGCAAGTGGCATTTCTATCGACCGACCTAACGGCGGAAGATCAACATGCCACGATAAGACCACGAGACATAGCGACAAGTCAAATAAGCTGATGGTTTGTGTACTGAAGGTCTTACAGTACGCATACCACAACTACACTACCTACAGCTCAGCCTAGGACGAGGGGCGTCCTTGCCCAACGGGGCAACGTTGCAACAGCGTGCCCTAGGCCGTGGCTAACCCGTTTCCGTGCATTATCCTCTCTACCACACAGTATCCTTTCTTTCGTGGTAGTCCCACTCAGTATTCGAGTTTGCGAGGTAGGAGAGCGGGCCAGCGCACGGCTCGGCCCCACACTCACCGAGCACGAGCTCGACCGTGAGCGCGGGCAGGCGGCGCGAGACGGCGGTCCAGGCGTCGGTGGAGACGAGGCAGGGGTCGGGCGGGTCGTCGCGCCGCGCCACCAGCACCAGCAGCACCAGGGCGTCGGGCAGCGCGCCCAGCAGGTGGTCGCACAGCTGGCACGGCGACAGCGACAGCCTGCGCAGCGACCGCAGCGGGTGCAGCGCCTGCCGCAGACGCCCGTCTTGTCCCACCCACTCTCCGCAAGCTACAAGTAGTCACTATAAGCACATTTTGACGCCGGAGCCAACACACTCGATAGCACACGCTAATGATCGACTTAATCACACTCAGGTGACAAAGTCACGGGATACCTCCTAATATCATGTGGAACCTCCTTTACCCGGAGTAGTGCAGCAACTCGGTGTGCCATGGACAACTCGCGGGAAGTCCCGTGCAGAAATATTGAGCCATGCTACATCTACAGGGTGTTACAAAAAGGTATGGCCAAACTTTCAGGAAACATTCCTCACACACAAAGAAAGAAAATATGTTATGTGGACACGTGTCCGGAAACGCTTACTTTCCATGTTAGAGCTCATTTTATTACTTCTCTTCAAATCACATTAATCATGGAATGGAAACACACAGCAGCAGAACGTACCAGCGTGACTTCAAACACTTTGTTACAGGAAATGTTCAAAATGTCCTCCGTTAGTGAGGATACATGCATCCACCCTCCGTCGCATGGAATTCCTGATGCGCTGATGCAGCCCTGGAGAATGGCCTATTGTATCACAGCCGTCCACAATATCAGCAGGAAGGGGTTGCGTAGACAAGAGTTTTCAAATGCCCCCATAAATGAAAGTCAGGAGGGTTGAGGTTAGGAGAGCGTGGAGGCTATGGAATTGGTCCGCCTCTACCAATCCATCGGTCACCGATCTGTTGATGAGAAGCGTACAAACACTTCGACTGAAATGTGCAGGAGCTCCATCGTGCATGAACCACATGTTGTGTCGCACTTGTAAAGGCACATGTTCTAACAGCACAGGTAGAGTATCCCGTATGAAATCATGATAACGTGCTCCATTGAGCGTAGGTGGAAGAACATGGGACCCAATCAAGACATCACAAACAATGCCTGCCCAAACGTTCACAGAAAATCTGTATTGATGACGTGATTCCACAATTGAGTGCGGATTCTCGTCAGCCCACACCTGTTGATTGTGAAAATTTGCAATTTGATCACGTTGGAATGAAGCCTCATCCGTAAAGAGAACATTTGCACTGAAATGAGGATTGACACATTGTCGGATGAACCATTCGCAGAAGTGTACCCGTGGAGGCCAATCAGCTGCTGATAGTGCCTGCACACGCTGTACACGGTACGGAAACAACTGCTTCTCCCATAGCACTCTCCATACAGTGACGTGGTCAACGTTACCTTGTACAGCAGCAACTTCTCTGACGCTGACATTAGGGTTATCGTCAACTGCACGAAGAATTGCCTCGTCCATTGCAGGTGTCCTCGTCGTTCTAGGTCTTCCCCACTCGCGAGTCACAGGCTGGAATGTTCCGTGCTCCCTAAGACGCCGATCAATTGCTTCGAACGTCTTCCTGTCGGGACACCTTCGTTCTGGAAATCTGTCTCGATACAAACGTACCGCGGCACGGCTATTGCCCCGTGCTAATCCATACATCAAATGGGCATCTGCCAACTCCGCATTTGTAAACATTGCACTGACTGCAAAACCACGTTCGTGATGAACACTACCCTGTTGATGAACGTACTGATGTGCTTGATGCTAGTACTGTAGAGCAATGAGTCGCATGTCAACACAAGCACCGAAGTCAACATTACCTTCCTTCAATTGGGCCAACTGGCGGTGAATCGAGGAAGTACAGTACATACTGACGAAACTAAAATGAGCTCTAACATGGATATTAAGAGTTTCCGGACACATGTCCACATAACATCTTTTCTTTATTTGTGTGTGAGGAATGTTTCCTGAAAGTTTGGCCGTACCTTTTTGTAACACCCTGTATACCTGTTGAATAGCGTCAAAGCATTATCAGTGTAGGATTTTGTGCACGAACTGACCTCTCGATTGTGCCCCATAAAATGTTCCATGAGATTCATTATGGGCGACAACGGTGGCCAAATCATTCACTGGAATTCTCCAGTATGTTCAAACCAATCGTGAACAGTTGTGACACTGTGACACGGCGCATTATCATTGTTTGGGAACATGAAGTCCATGAATAGCTGAAAATGGTCTCCAAGCACCTAAGATTATCAGAGGATCCAGTCACTTCCACGTAAACACAGCCCACACCATTATGGAGCTACCAACAGCTTGCGTTCGGATAGGTAGTAAGCTGTTGTGGAAAGCCCATGTTCAGGACCTTGTTCAGAAATTAAATGCTGCTTTATTTACCATTAGAACAGTATCTGAAATAAGTGACATTTCAACACGAAAAGTAGTCTACTTCGCATATTTTCATACCATACGCTTATGTCATATGGTATTATTTTTTGGGGTAATTCTTCTGATTCAAAAAGGGTATTTTTGGCTCAAAAACGGGCTGTTCGAGCTATGTGTGGTGTAAGTTCGAGAACCTCTTGTCGACCCCTATTCAATAGTCTGTGAATTCTGACATTGCCCTCACAGTACATATTTTCTTTAATGTCGTTTGTAGTTAGCAATACTAGCTTATTCCCAAGAGTTAGCAGCTTTCACTCAGTTAATACTAGGCAGAAATCAAATCTGTATGTGGAATTCACTTCCTTGACTCTTGTGCAGAAAGGAGTGCAGTATTCTGCTGCATCCATTTTCAATAAGCTACCACAAGAACTCAAAATTCTTAGCAGTAGTCCAAACACTTTTAAGTCTAAACTGAATAGTTTCCTCATGGCTCACTCCTTCTATTCTGTCGAGGAGCTCCTGGAAGAGCTGAAAAATTAAGCAAATTCCAGTGTTACATTGTTTACATTTATTTAAACTTACGACTTGTCGCCTGAATATGTTTCTTATATTTCGTTTTATCTGTTTCTACTATCGTGTTATACTTTCATGTATTGACTCGTTCCATGACCATGGAGACTTCTCCTTAATTTGTTCCCACGGAACAATAAATAAATAAACAGCTTGCACAGTGCCCCATAGAGAACTTGGGTGCATGGCTTCGTGGGGTCTGCGCCACACTCAAACTCTACCAGCAAATCTTACCAACTGAAATCGGAACTCACGTGACCAGGCCACGGTTTATCGTCTAGGGCCCAACTGACAGGATCACCAGCCCTGGAGAGGTGCTGCAGATTATGTCGTGCTGTTAGCAAAAGCGCCTGCTGCCATACCGCATTAACAACAAATTTCGCCGCATTGTCCCAACGTCAATTTTCGTCGTATGTGCCACACTGATAGTTGCTGATACTTCACCCAGTGCTGCTTAACTGTTAGCACTGTCAACTGTACGCAAACGCCGCTGCTGTCTGTAGTGAGACGTAACACCTGAAACCTGGTATTCTTGGCACACTCTTGACATTCTGGATCTGGGAATACTGAATTCCCTAACGATATACCAAAAGGAATGTCCCATGTGTCTAGCTCAAACTACCATTCCGTGTTCAAAGTCTGTTAATTTCCGTCGTGCGGCCACAACCACGTCGAAAACATTTTCCCGTGAATCACCTGAGTATAAGTAACAGCTCCACCACTGCACTTTCTTACACCTTGTGTAAGCGATACTACCGGCAACTGTACATCGTTATCCCATGACTTTTGTCACCTCAGTGTAGAGGAACGTCCCTTGTAGTCCTTACCACCGTCTCTCCCCTTCTTTTGGCAATTATCTCGCAACATGCAGACTGCAATAGGGACAGACAATATCCCACCTATCTCAACAGCATCCCACGAGTGTGCAGTGTTGTAAAGCCCTGGGTTTCCCTGTGCGAAAGCAGAAGACCTGCCATCTGAACCACTGGGGCATTATGTGCAGCTATAGCCCGTCTGTCTTCCCTAGTGGTTGCCTTCTAGGTCCCCTTGTCTTATCACAGCCTACAGGTACAACAAGTAGCTTAATCCGTGTCAGGCAATACCACACTTTCTTGTCCAAGAGATTAGGAGTTGGAGTAAGACACTGTGGAATATCTATTTAGCGAAGTGAGATGCATATATCATTTCATGGAAATTAATATAACTGGCTTGTAACTCATTGCCCACCAGATTCACTTTGTTTTTTGCATTCTCTGTTTTTTCCTGGTGGATACTGTACAATTCTTAAGCAGAAAGTTCATCGAAATATCTCTGAAAATAAAAGTGTTAGGCAAATATTACTGTGGGAACATAATGAATTATATTACGCTGCACCTAGAGAACTGGAGACAATTGTTTCATTTCGTTCAGCTCCTGTGACAGAATGGGAAATACATAATATTGGTAATGACACGTTGCAGTTCAAAACTGAGATGGGATGGCCTCTGACAATTAAAGAGCTGATATCTACTGTAGAGGAACAGGTGAGTCTGCTGGCTCGTTGTTTGCGACTTAATCAGTTAGTGGCTGAAAATAATTTATAAACAAAACACACAGAATTACGGAACATGACATAAACTTTCATATTGGCTCTGTTTACCAACATTTTTAATTAATAGTTTGGAGTTATGAGAATTTCCCATATTACACGCTACTAAAGTCGTCCACTCACACATCTCTTAGTGAAAGTACAATAGAAGATAAGTGTGGACAAAGTATGTAGCTGTAGCCACAAAAGAAAAAACGCATGCAAGAAGCCAATAACGCATGTAAGAATTACAGTATTGGCTTTTCACATTGCAAGTGTTTTGTCCTTTTCCCCGTCAGACAGCCGGATGACCAATATTAGGGACCTAGCGTTGAAATATCTTTCTGTTTCGAGGATAAATAGTGTGCTGTTGCGTAATACTTCACACATGTATGTTGATACATGTCAGTCCATTGTTGCACTGCCACATCTCATGTTTCATTTATAATTAATTACATTCATCGGAATCTGAGTTCTATTCCTGACAATTAATAAATATTTAATGCTGAAAATAAGTAATCTCGGTTATTGGAACGATTAAGCGGATACTCCTATATTAATGCCTACTCTTTACTGGTGGGAGCTCAGCATGCAATATTTCTGTAGTTAATCTGGGACCGTGGTGAGCCAGGGGAGAAAGAGACCTGCAGGGCAGTGGGTGGGAGTCCGGTCGAGCCCTCCAGGAAGTTTTGGCTCACCTTTAAAGAGCTGAAAGGGAGGGGATGGGGACAAGAGCCCACTCACTGCAGGTACAACGAACTGTTTTGGTTGTGTGTCAGACAATCGCCATCCAGCTAAAAAACATTTAAAAAGAACTTTGTTTTTGCTTGAGGGTCACCTTCCTAGAATGCAGTGGAGTGAGAAGTTAGTTGCAAAAACAGATCTCTGTGTCCCATGAGGAGCGATGCAGCTGCATTTGGGTTCAGAAATTCTTTTCTGCCTTTGTAAAAGAGTGGGGTGAATAACCTCCTATCTAAAATGTTGTAAGAGGAGCAGACGAAAGGAAGTCAGGACGTCTTTTTCCGAAAAATTCAGACGTGAAGGCAAGCAGATTGGCTGAAGTGAAAAATTTAACTGAAGAGTGGGATTGTAATATAGAATGGTTTCAGAACTACGCTCATATGCGTTAAACGACTGGTTTACATAGTAAAACTTGGGCCAGGAGGGAAGTCAGCTACTACGTTAACAACAATATCATTGGCCAGATCTGCCTCGTGATGACTGGGTGTTGTGTGATGTCCTTAGGTTAGTTAGGTTTAAGTAGTTCTAAGTTCTAGGGGACTGATGACCATAGCTGTTAAGTCCCACAGTGCTCAGAGCCATTTGAACCATTTGAACTATTGGCCAGAATTTTTAGGGTATTTTAATTGGTGTATGGGAATCGGACGGGCTTCCTAGAGAGGAGAGAGGAGTCGGATTCAATGCGAAACAACTTATCTGGGATCTCTGAATAAAGCACTTCGTCTGGAGATCTTGATAGAGGCACTGGGTCCTCAGAGGTTGAGAAGAACTCTTTGCCCGCAGATGTAGAGGAGGTACATTGCCACCATCAGCAGCTGATGTGCTGCAGAGAGCAGCGCCACACGCCTCTATTTATTTATTTACACCTCAAGTTCCATAGGACCAAATTGAGGAGCAAATCTCCAAGGTCATGAAACGTGTCAATACATGAAATTACAACATAAAAGGAAAATAAAAGATAATAATAAAATGTTTATGAACCAGAAAAAGACAATCCATAAATAACCACAATCAACAATACAACAAGAGTCAGCTTATTTTTTCAAGGAACTCCTCAACAGAATAGAAGGAGTGCCCCATGAGGAAACTCTTCAGTTTCGATCTGAAACCGAGTTGATTACTGCTAAGATTTTCGAATTCGAGCGGTAGCTCATTGAAAGTGGATGCAGCAGTATACTACACACCTTTTTGCACAATAGTTAAAGAAGTAGAATCCAAATGCAGGTTTGATTTCTGCTTATTCTTGGGAATAAGCTAATATTGTTAACAAGAAATGACAGTAGGGAGTATATATATTGAGGGGTCGATGTCAGGTTTGATTTCTGCTTATTCTTGGGAATAAGCTAATATTGTTAACAAGAAATGACAGTAGGGAATATATATATTGAGGGGCCGATGTCAAAATACCCAGACTCGTGAACAGGGGTCGAAACAGCCAGTTTCTGAGCCAAAAATATCCTTTTAGAATGGAAAGAGTTACCCCAAAATATAATACCATACGACATAAGCGAATGAAAATAAGCAAAGTAGAATAATTTTCTTGTCGAGCGATCACTTACTTCAGATACCGTTCAAATACGTAGTAAAAATGCCAGCACTGAGACTTCGAACAACACCCTGAACATGGGCTTCCCACGACAGTTTACTATCTATCTGAACACCTAGATATTTCAACTGTTCAGTTTCACTAATAATATGTCCATTCTGTCGAACTGAAACGTCAGGTTTTGTTGAATTGTGTGTTAGAAACTGTAAAAACTGAGTCTTACTGTGATTTAACGTTAGTTTATTTTCTACAAGCCGTGAACTTAGGTCATGAACTGCACTATTTGCAACTGAGCCAATGTTCCACACAACATCCTTTACTACCAAGCTAATGTCATCAGCAAACAGAAATATTTTAGAGTTACCTCTAATACCAGAAGGCGTATCATTTATATTAATAAGGAACAGGAGTGGCCCCAACACTGATCCCTGGGACACCCCCCACTTGACCGTACCCCACTCAGACCTCACATCACAGCCATTCTCAACATTGTGACTAACGACCTTTTGCCGCCTTTTGCTAAAGTAAGAGGTGAACCAATTGTAAGCTACTCCCCGTATTCCATAATGGTCCAACTTCCCTTGTGAACAACACAATCAAATGTCATAGTGAAATCGAAAAATAATTCTAGCGTTCGAAATCTTTCGTTTAACCCATCCAGTACCTCACATAGAAAGGAGAATATAGCATTTTCAGTTGTTAAACGACTTCTAAAGCCGAACTGTACATTTGATAGCACATTGGATAGCAAGTCGTGCAATATAAAATGTTCAATTATCCTTACATACACAGACTTATCGAAAACTTTAGCAAACAATGATGGCATAGAAATAGGTCTAAAATTGTCTACATTATCCCTTTCTCCCTCGTTATAAAGCGACTTTACTACTGAGTACTTTATTCGTTCAGGAAACTGACCATTCCTAAAGCAAAAATTACAAATATGGCTAAATACAGGGCTAACTTGTGCAGCAGAGTACTTTAAGATTCTGCTAGGCACTCCATGAGAGTCGTTAGTCTTCAGAAATTTAATTATTGACTCAATGTCCCCCTTGTCAGTATCACAGAGTAGTATTTCAGACATCAGCCTCAGAAAGGCATTTACCACGAAATTTATATGATTCCCTGTAGAAACTAAATTTTTATTTAACTCATCAGCAATGCTCAGAAAATGATTTTTAAGTACTGTACTTATTTTTGATGTACCTGTAACAGAAATATTTTTACTATGAACTGACTTTATATAGTCGACTTCGTGCTGCTGACCAGACACTTCCTTCACAACTAACCATATAGTTTTAATTTGATCCTGTGAATTAGCTATTCCATTTGTATACCACATACTCTTTGCCTTCCTAATAACATTTTTAAGCACAATACACTCCTGTTTGTAATGGGCTACTATAGCTGGACTGTGACTACTTCTGACATTTTGATATAATTCCCACTTTCTTCTACATGACATCCTTATCCCACTAGTCAGTCACCCAAGCTGCCTATTACTGCTAGTATCACGTTTAGAACGTTCTAATGGAAAGAAACTCTCAAACAGCATGAGATATGTGTTAAGGAAAGCATTGTATTTATCATCCATGTTATCAGGACTATAAACATCCTGCCACTCTTGTTCCTTGACAAGGTTTAAAAAACTGTCTGTTGGTGTTTGATTAACTTTCCTACATAGTTTGTAATTACATGTGACATTTTTTTAAGTACAAAAACCTTTTATAGTTAAAATTTGTGCATCATGGTCTGAAAGGCCATTCACAGTTTTACCAACACAATGCCCATCTAGTAATGAAGAATGAATAAAAATATTGTCTATGGCTGTGCTACTGTTCCCCTGCATCCTTGTTGGAAAAAACACAGTCTGCATCAGATCATATGAATTTAGGAGATCTACCAAGATCCTTTTTCTTGCACCATCAAATACAAAATTTATATTGAAGTCACCACATATAACTAATTTCTGGTACTTCCTACAAAGTGAATCAAGAACCCTCTCTAGCTTGAGCAGAAATGCTCTAAAGTCAGAGTTAGGGGACCTATAAACAACAACAATTAGAAGTTTAGTTTCACTAAATTGAACTGCCCCTGCACAACATTCAAATATCTGTTCAGTGCAGTGCCATGATATCTATGGACACAAATGGAATTTTATTTTTTATGAACACAGCCACTCCACCACCCCACAATGAACTCCTTGAAAAACAGCCAGCTAATCTATATCCTGGTAAAGGAAGCCTCTGAATTGTCAAATTATTTAAGTGGTGCTCTGGCATGCCAATAATTTCAGAGTCAACATGTATAAGCAGTTCACTAACTGTATCTCTAATACCTCTTATATTCTGATGAAATATGATAATTCCTTCTCTACTTGGAAACATGACATCCTCTGAAGGTGAGCCCTTAGTTAGAGGGACTTCCTTTAAGCAGGTATACCTATCAGCTGACTACAATCGGAAAAAGGTGCAGCTCTAACACCAACAACTACAGGAATTTTTCCATGAGTGGTCCCACCACCAATCACTACACTGTGCCCCACCTTCCCGTACCTATTGAGGTGCAGAACGTGCCTACTCAAATCCGATGTACTGATACACCCAACTGGCACCACTGAAATGTGACCCATGCCCTCTGCCATCAGCGCCCTCTCCAGCCCCATGTTAACGCGCTTGACAGCTGTATTAAGATGGGGCCGATCATGGCGCTGAAACAGTTGCATGAAATGCACACTACTGCCACCAGATCTTTACCAGGTCACCACCTACATCATATTGCCCGTCCCTATCAAGATAGCCGTACCGTAGGTGCAACCACAACGGAGGGGTATCTGTTGAGAGGCCAGGCAAACGCGTGGTTCCTGAAGAGGGGCAGCAGCCTTTTCAGTAGTTGCAGGGGCAACAGTCTGGATGATTGACTGATCTGGCCTTGTAACACTAACCAAAACGGCCTTGCTGTGCTGGTACTGCGAATGGTTGAAAGCAAGGGGAAACTACAGCCGTAATTTTTCCCGAGGGCATGCAGCTTTACTGTATGGTTAATAATGATGCCGTCCTCTTGGGTAAAATATTCCGGAGATGAAATATTCCACCATTCGGATCTCTGGGCGGGGACTACTCAAGAGGACGTCGATACGAGGAGAAAGAAAACTGGCGTTCTACGGATCGGAGCGTGGAATGTCAGATCCCTTAATCGGGCAGGTAGGTTAGAAAATTTAAAAAGGGAAATGGATAGGTTAAAGTTAGATATAGTGGGAATTAGTGAAGTTCGGTGGCAGGAGGAAGAAGACTTTTGGTTGGGGAATACAGGGTTATAAATACAAAGTCAAATAGGGGTAATGAAGGAGTAGGTTTAATAATGAATAAAAAAAATAGCAATGTGGGTAAGCTACTACAAACAGCGTAGTGAACGCATTATTGTGAAGCCCACACCTACTACAGTAGTACAAGCTTATATGCCAACTATCTCTGCAGATGACAAAGAAATTGAAGAAATGTATGATGAAATAAAAGAAATTATTCAGATAGTGAAGGGAGACGAAAATTTAATAGTCATTGGTGACTGAAATTCGGTAGTAGGAAAAGGGAGAGAAGGAAACGTAGTAGGTGAATATGGATTGGGGGTAAGAAATGAAATAGGAAGCCGCCTGGTAGAATTTTGCACAGAGCACAACTTAATCATAGCTAACACTTGGTTCAAGGCTCATAAAAGAAGGTTGTATACATGGAAGAAGCCTGGAGATACTGACAGATTTCAGATAGATTATATAATGGTAAGACAAAGATTTCCAGGGGCAGATGTGGACTCTGGCCACAATCTATTGGTTATGAACTGTAGATTAAAACTGAAGAGTATAGATTTAAGTGTCAGGAAGTCGTTTCTGAAAGTATTTGTTTGGAGTGTAGCCATGTATGGAATTGAAACATGGACGATAGATAGTTTGGACAAGAAGAGAATAGAAGCTTTCGAAATGTGGTGCTACAGAAGAATGCTGAAGATTAGATGGGTAGATCATATAACTAATGAGCAGGTGTTAAATAGGATTGGGGAGAAGAGAAGTTTGTGGCACAACTTGACCAGAAGAAGGGATCGGTTGGTTCAAATGGCTCTGAGCACTATGGGACTCAACTGCTGAGGTCATTAGTCCCCTAGAACTTAGAACTAGTTAAACCTAACTAACCTAAGGACATCACAAACATCCATGCCAGGGATCGGTTGGTAGGACATGTTCTGAGGCATCAAGGGATCACCAATTTAATATTGGAGGGCAGCGTGGAGGGTAAAAATCGTAGAGGGAGACCAAGAGATGAATTCCCCAAGCAGATTCAGAAGGATGTAGGTTGCAGCAGGTACTGGGAGATGGAGATGCTTTCACAGGATAGAGTAGCATGGAGAGCTGCATCAGATCAATCTCAGGACTGAAGACCACAACAACAACAACAACACATCAAGACTGTTCCCTGCTCCACCCACTATCACTACCTGATGCTCCTCCGTAAATGTTCTACATAACTCCCCCATGCTGTCAGTCACCTGAGCCAACCCTGCACTGTAGGCTTCACAATGATGGTGACCTGGCACTCATTCCCCAACACTTCCTGCAAGTGCTGGCCTACACCTCTACCATGCGAACTACCTAACAGCAGAACCTTCTTCTTCCTGTTAGACTTTGCAGCTGACCTAGGCCTCCTAACTGCTGAGGACTGCTGCATGTTCCCTACATCAACAGCTACAAGAGGCTCCACTCAACTCAGACAGTTGGTCAAATCTATTGCATATACGCGAAGTATAACTGTCTGAATACCTAATCCTCCTAGCTGTCTTCTTGCCAACTGCCAGTTCCCATTCCCTACCACCCTTCACCCTCCTCAACCTATCCAGTACCTCCTTTGCGCGTTGTAACTGCACCTGAAGGAGACAGATCTTACGCTACTGTTCCTGTAACAACTTATTTCTACTAAAGATTATGCATTCCCAAGAGAGGATCTCGCTAGAATGCCCACTGGCTTCCCCACTGCATTCCCCCCAATGAAAATACTTTGAACAAATCCCACACAGTAACTCACTACTCACAAACCTACGACAGAGCCCACACTTCTCACTCATTGTAAAATTTTACAGTTACTGTAAAAAACTGATCGTCTATGTTTCGTAAGTTGTTACGCCAGTAGAACTATCTATAGTAACAATAGCGGTCTCGAAGTACTCTGTCTACTAAGAAAGCAACTACTTGTATTGATACTACTACACCACAGCTAATACCAATACCAACAAAACTTCACATAATTATTAGCTTAAACCAAAAATTCAAGGGACTACTGGATCACTCAACGAAGTTAAAACGCTGAATGAAAATTTTACTGAAATATTCGCTGTCTGTCCACCAGAAATTTTTCTTTCCTTATCTAACTTGCAGGATGCCAGTCTCTCTAGTCCACCTAACGTGTCTGGTCTTTGCCACGTCATTTAAATGTCATTAATTGTCAATTTTCGAGTCTTCTGTGTTTTTCAATCTCGAACAGATTATGTGATTAATTCATTTTCGTCTAAGAGTTAACAGAGAACTTCATAACAAATTTTGAATATTTGGTACCATTATTTCATTTCATAATTGAATGATATTCTTTTCGTCACCTATCATGTCTCTTGTTTGCTAGGACTGTACTTTCCGTATCATTAATCCCTTGCACTACAGTTTCATTAAAGCATATGTACCGACGGGGAGGGATCTACTGGTTAGCCCACTCGAGGGAGATCATTCTGACACTCACATAGGTATATAGAAAGCTCAGTTGACATGTTACTATGTTACAGTTAATGGCTTGCGTTGAGCTTTATTGCTAAGCAGATTCCATTGCCTCAATTATTCTGCAGTTTCCCTGGACATGGCCATTAGTTATATAGTACGTGTATGAGACAACGAGATGTGACATTATACAGGCATCTTGTTCCACTCCTGCTGCGATACTCCAGAGAAGAGTATAAACTCCTTTCCACCCTGTCACATATAGATCTAATAGTTTCTGCACGAAATTCTGGTATTACACTTGCCATTTTGGCTTGTTGATTATGCTCACTTTCAGATACTTCAGAAACAGTCGCCAGTCACTGCTAGGGAATATTGTTAATATTTCACTGAACAACTGTCTGTCAACATAGTAAATTATAATCCTCTACGTAGTTTGGAGGTCCTAACAATAAGCTGTACCGCTGCAGTGTGGAGTAGCAGCTTTTAGCATCACGGGATTGTGTCCAAGTCTAATCCAATCACCATCAATTATTTGCTATTTAGTATTCATCACTTGTACAAAGTTTTCGAAACTTCCTATGTTGCTAATTTTTGCATGTTCTGGAATATTCGATGTTCGTACAGACAGCATTACTCTCTATCCAGCAGGCAGGTCTGTTCTCTTTGTACATTGGTGTCGGTAATTAATGTGCTTTCATCAACGATCCTGCTTTCGGATTTGGACTTGACTGTGGTAAAGACATGACGATACCATAAGTGCGGAACATCCTTTACATTTTCATTTGATTTATATTCTATGAATGTTGAGACAAAGTAATTCACACATCGAGAATGAAATTTCCGCTGTGCAGCTGAGTGTGCACTGATAGAAAAGTTCCTGGCAGATTACAACTATGTGGTGGATCGAGAGTCAACTCACGACCTTTGCCTTTTATGGGCAGGTGTTCTTGGAAGATAGGAGACGAGGTGCTGGCGGAAGTAAAGCTGTGGGTACGGGTCGTGAGTTGTGCTTTGGTAGCCTAGTTGACAGAGCAGTTGCTCGCAAAAGGAAACGGTCCCATATTCGAGTCTCAATCTAGCACAAAGGTTTAATGTGGCAGGAGGTCTCAATTCACACAACATTCAATCAAGTGGGAGATCTCGGCGCAATAAAAATGTGGGTCATGTTGGTGCATTGTCGTCCTGAGTAGGTAGGCCGTGGTGTTCTTGTGTTCTCATAATATCTGCTCAGACTAGCGTTCCCGGATTCTGGTATGCTTTGGTTCTGGTTGCACGTTTCTTTTTCTGTTATCAGCAACTGGTGTCCAGAATGGCTCTGCACACTGAAGCGAAATTCTTCTGAGACATTCAATTTGGCCTCCTCCTGCTGATCCCAGCAATGATGCTGAGTACACCATTGCAGTATGAAACTAGGAAAGTTGGGAGTCAGTGGAATACTCCTCACAGGCTTTTAAATCAAACATGGGTACCTGAAGCATTAGCAAGAGTTTCACCACAAATGTGCCATTTCTAAAGAGGAAACAGACGACATTAAGCTTCAAGACAGTACAATCGTAAGTGGAGACTCAAACTGAGACGAAGTGAAACAGAATACTCGTGCTTCCATGTCGACAAAAATGAGATGAACTGTCAACCGCAAATCCGAGTTCATTGAAATTGTTGTGGCGTAACAAGCTAGTCACGCCACACTGAGGAGGAAGCCGAAAGGCACGCGTACACACACGCCGACTGGCGTCAAGTCTGGAACAGGATAAGTTATGACTGCTATAAAGAAAATACGTAGCTTTGGAATATACTTAACTTTTAATGCTTCCTTTGGTACATCTCTCTTGACTATACAAATGAGACTCGTAAGATACATGCACTGTGACAATTGGCGCCTTGCTAAGTCGTAGCCATTAACTTAGCTGAAGGCTATTCTAACTGTCTCTCGGCAAATGAGAGCAAAGCCTTCGTCAGTATAGTCGCTATCAACGTCGTCGTACAACTGGGGCGAGTTCTCGTACGTCTCTCGAGACCTGCCGTGTGGTGGCGCTCGGTCTGCGATCACACAGTGGCGACACGCGGGTCCGACATGTACTAATGGACCGCGGCCGATTTAAGCTACCACCTAGCAAGTGTGGTGTCTGGCAGTGACACCACAGAAATAGTATAAAATGTAAAAAACTAGCTCCTTGTCAGGCCCCAATGGATGTCTACCAGGCGCCGTATCATCCTCTGCCTTGCAGACTTTCCACAAGTACTACGTCACGTAGATCCTCAGTTGCATCGCGAAACAGTGCATTCAGTACCAGTGCTCCCACCAAGGAAAAATTCTTGTCACTAGCAGGAACGGAACACAGGTCCCCCCCACACATGGCAGCCATCTACGCTGACCACTCAGCTACGAAGACAGATAAACTGTAACCCTACCTCTAAATACATCGATGTCACAACTGACAGATCCTCTATATATCTACCAAGCTCGTCTAATATTACAACCAAATTCAGCACCAGGGCAATATCACCAAACGTTGTGTGTATCCTTATGTGTTGTCCGGCCCCGGTAGCTGAGTGGTCAGCGCGAGAGGCTGTCAATCTTAAAGGCCCGGGTTCGTTTCCCGGCTGGGTCGGAGATTTTTCCCGCTCAGGGACTGGGTGTTGTGTTGTCCTAATCGTCATCACTTCATCCCCATCGACGCGCAAGTTGCCGAAGTGGCGTCAAATCGAAAGACTTGCACCAGGCGAGCAGTCTACCCGCCGGGAGGCCCTCGTCACACGCCATTATTATTATTATCCTTATGGGTTGTGTTCTTGTGTAGCCACTCAGCAATCATACCAGTAAGCTGAAATCCCAATTCAATGCAACAATGCTGACGTGCACACGATATGCAGAAAGTTCTCCACCCTACTGGCTCACAAGTCGAAGTCGCGTCTCTCAAAGTAGCAGGACAGTTTGGTTCAAATGGCTCTGAGCACTATGGGACTTAACTTCTGAGGTCATCAGCCCCCTAGAACTTAGAACTACTTAAACCTAACTAACCTAAGGACATCACACAGATCCATGCCCGAGACAGGATTCGAACTTGCGACCTTAGCGGTCGTTCGGTTCCAGACTGTAGCGCCTAGAACCGCTCGGCCACTTCGGCCGGCAAGACAGTTTGCTACACAAGTATAAGAATATACTGGACAACAATGAGGCTCCCATTCATACCTAGCCGGCCGCGGTGGCCGAGCGGTTCTAGGCGCTACAGTCCAGAACCGCGCGACCGCTACGGTCGCAGGTTCGAATCCTGCCTCGGGCATGGATGTGTGTGATGTCCTTAGGTTAGTTAGGTTTAAGTAGTTCTAAGTTCTAGGGGACTGATGACCTCAGATGTTAAGTCCCATAGTGCTCAGAGCCGTTCATACCTATATTCCAGGTGCTATAAATGAAAGGCTAAAAACCAGGCAGCCAACAATGAAAACTGCCGTACAACTTGTCGATGAAAAATTTGATAAGCCCTGTAAATGGGAGTGGATACCGATCCAGCATGCAGCGCCTGGAGAACAAACTAGCCGAAACACCTACATACACTGGCAGGTTCAATTTGACTCGACATACGTACAAGATGGTTAATACAATTAGTTTAAAGGTGGAGTTCACGAAAAGTCTCATTTACAGAGGGAAAAAGTGTCCGGCAAATTGTACAGCCCTGGCAAGATACCCCGTAACATCCAAATTATCGTACAGGAGTGTACCGTGACTGGGCGGCTACTGTATACTTGGTGCTGACCATGTGCGGCAGCGGGAAGGGCAGCAGCGTGAGCGAGATGGCGTCCAGCTCGGCGCCCAGCGCGCCGTCGAGGCGCACGTCGACCAGCGTGGCGGCGCTGCGGTAGGCGGCGGCGCGCACCAGCCACAGCGCGTTCTCGCCCGCCAGCGCCGCGTCGCGCAGCTGCAGCATGCGCAGCTGCGTCTGCCCGCTGCGCACCACACGCCCGCCACACGTGAGCCACTGCGCAACCACTCTGGAGAAGCAAACTAGTGGTGATGTCATCAAACGAGTCTCCACACTCCTACGGTGACATTTTTGCGGAGAGAACATTTACCAGCTCAAATTTCTGCAGATAGTGGCCGTAAGATGTCTACTCGCACTGTCGGTTCACAAGACCTCGAAAGCAGTGGCATCATGCAGCCCTCAGGCTGATACCAAATTACTTCATAGTGAGACGTCTTTGATGCAGTTCCACATTGCTCCATGGCAGGCGCTGTTCTTTCTTTATGAAAACTATAGTATTCGATAAAAATTAATATAAAGACCGTGATAAAACGTATGATTAGCCATTAATGCCAAGGCCATCTGCTGGTTATCAAGACAGTCAAGTATGAGGTCTGATAGACAGAAAATGAAACTGCCTACATTTTAAATGGCATGCTGTCGTGTCCTGACACAGGATAGAGGGAAGTTAGGGAGTTTGTGGTCAGTCCGCAATTTCCGAGTCGTTAGGATGATGAACATCAACAAAAGCAAAACGAGGATAATGGAATGTAGTCGAATTAAGTCGGGTGATGCTGAGGGAATTAGATTAGGAAATGAGACACTTAAAGTAGTAAAGGAGTTTTGCTATTTGGGGAGCAAAATAACTGATGATGGTCGAAGTAGAGAGGATATAAAATGTAGACTGGCAATGGCAAGGAAAGCGTTTCTCAAGAAGAGAAATTTGTTAACATCGAGTATAGATTTAAGTGTCAGGAAGTCGTTTCTGAAAGTATTTGTATGGAGTGTAGCCATGTATGGAAGTGAAACATGGACGATAACTAGTTAGGACAAGAAGAGAATAGAAGATTTCGAAATGTGGTGCTACAGAAGAATGCTGAAGATTAGATGGGTAGATCACATAACTAATGAGGAGGTATTGAATAGGATTGGGGAGAAGAGAAGTTTGTGGCACAACTTGACTAGAAGAAGGGATCAGTTGGTAGGAAATGTTCTGAGGCATCAACGGATCACCAATTTAGTACTGGAGGGCAGCATGGAGGGTAAAAATCGTAGAGGGAGACCAAGAGATGGTTCAAATGGCTCTGAGCACTCACTATGGGACTTAACATCTATGGTCATCAGTCCCCTAGAACTTAGAACTACTTAAACCTAACTAACCTACGGACAGCACACAACACCCAGTCATCACGAGGCAGAGAAAATATCTTATCCCGCCGGGACTCGAACCCGGGAACCCGGGCGTGGGAAGCGAGAACGCTATCGCACGACCACGAGCTGCGGACATCAAGAGATGAATACACTAAGCAGGTTGAGAAGGATGTAGGTTGCAGTACGTACTGGGAGATGAAGCAGCTTGCACTGGATAGAGTAGCATGGAGAGCTGCATGAAACCAGTCTCAGGACTGAAGACCACAACAACAAGAGCAAGTGCGGAAAGACAGGCCTCCAGTGAAGGCAGGCTGATGGTGTGTATCAGTGCGAAACCCTGTCACAGGGCACCTAAGAGACGTGTATATCTTGAGACGCGACTGGATGGTCAGTAGAGGAGACTGGAGAAAACTCAGGGGTCCGATTAGCACCACTGTTTGCAGTCAGACTAACTACTACACTGAAGGCTAATTCTAAACATTAGAAAAAGCAAAGGACGCAGCTGGTAGCACAACAGAAGCCAGTGTTTGAATCCGTGTGCTGATCGCTAACAGAAGTAGTGAGCATCAGCAGAATTTTAAGTACGAACTTTGAGAGCAACATCTCAAGTGAGCAAAACAGACCTGGCGGACCTTACCAGGCCTGTCAAACAGCTACACGGAACTGACGTCCAAACGATGTGTCTGAGAACCCTTCTGGATACATAAAGCTTGGGTTTTTAAAGGATTGTGGCGAGGTACTATTTATCCCTTCCTACAGTTGGCCCACCAATCCACTGGCACTTTACATGCTTCGACCAATTTGACCCTCGTTACCTACAGAGTGCTTCAAGCCAACTACATTCAGATTCCTCCCTTTTTGCTACTCAGCAGGTAGGGAAGTTTCTGGCCTTTACATTAACAGACTCCAAGTCTTGCAGCAACAGCATACAGCTAAAAGTTGCCCTTCCTCTTATGGCCAACAACAACAGTGTTTTACGTCACTTGGCTTCTCCGACAGTAATTACGTGAGTGGGGACCACAGTTGTAGCACTCTAACCTGTGTAAAGCCATTGACGTTCTGGTTATCGGGGTATACATCAAGCTAGCTGCATTTCCTAACACGTGGCTTTTTGTGACCATCTTCTACTGTGGCACCTTACAATAGCATCTAGGTGGTGGATGGAGTTACCGGTTAATTCTCTGATGTGAAACTTCTCCTCTTGTACAGCTTCCCAGAACGTCTGCAGTTCTCAGGGCTCTAGCCTCAGTGTTTAACTCTGGAAAGCTAAACACTAACACATTTGCCTACTCTCTAAATTGTGTTTCTCAGTTCCTATCTTGGAGTGTCCATACTGGCTTCCAAAAGCCTTAACAATACACAAATCATTACATGGCCAATATATGAGAATATAGTGCATCCTAATTATGCGACTTGAATTGTTTCCTTCCAATGTCACAACTGTGATCGAGAGCAATGAAGTTGGTGGGAACAGACGAACAGTATACTATAGACATGTTCTTGCTCAACATCAGAAGATAAATATGAAATAGCATCGTAGAAATATAAATTCAGAAATCTTTTGAGAAGAAACGAAACAGACGTATCCGAACTCAAATAGGACCCACTTCGAAGGGCACCACTGCCAATTCAATGCATCTGGTATGTCCACAAATTTACATTAGTCACGACTCTTGTACGTGATAGTTTCGTTCGAGCGTAACAACACCTCAGTAGCAAAATTGTTCGTCCACTGCCATGGAGTTGTTGGATTTTGATGAAACTTTTACCAACATTAGCACAGAGTTCAGTATCGGAAGCTACCCATGACATGTATTCCTCAGTTCATAATGTTCAAATGTGCGTGAAATCTTATGGGACTTAACTGTTAAGGTCATCAGTCCCTAAGCTTACACACTATTTAACCTAAATTATCCTAAGGACAAACACAAACACCCATGCCCGAGGTAGGACTCGGACCTCCGCCGGGATCAGCCGCCAAAGTCCATGACTGCAGCGCCTCAGACCGCTCGGCTAATCCCGTGCTATTCCTCAGCAACGCTAGCAGTAACACTCCCTTTTACGGAGCTTGTGGCTTACTGTACGGTCGTACATGGTCTCAAAGTAAGTGACAGCCGTCGAATATTAAGGGGCTACTGCCAACAATGATCTAAAGTGACTCATAGATGACGTCAGGCAGTTTCATTCAACGAACATTAAAGAGTGTAGCTCGTTTACAAACACAGCTACAAATCTCTCACTCGATTCTTTCTTCACTACTGTTTTCATATATGATGACAGCACATTCTACAGTTCGTTTGTAAAAGATTTTTTCAGCGGCCTGATTCAATTCGTCCGAGTCGTCAGCGCCCTCTGTCACCCCCCACCTCTTTCTCACCCCCTCACCACAGTCCCCTTCTATCAAAATCTATTAACGCTCTTGTAATACCACAATACGTGAAGACAAGAATTCCATTCACAGTTAAACTTTAAATTATGCATGTATTAAGCGTTGAGCCACTGAGATAGCAATCACTGTATTTGGAGGCGAAGTGGTTGGAATCCATCCGCCGGCCATCTTGAAAACATTTTTATGTGCTTTCCTATTCAGTTAGTCTAATGCAGGGGATGGTCCCATAGTATTGGCCACAGCCAATTCCTTCTGAATTCCTTTCCTTCCAAGAAGATACCAATTTCCTTACAGATGCTCAAATGAAAAGAGGTGCATAGAAGGTGAGTCAAACATGTCTTGCACAGATATATCTTGTCTTCAAGTTTCACTGCAAGAACGACGTTCTACAGTGAAATTTCTTACTTGTAATATCCTCGGAATAGTGAGTGCAACCATCACACCTCTAACATATTTGTAAATAAAAGTTATATAAACGACAACGTATGTTACACATCGCAGAGGGCTTTGTTAGCATCAAGGCTGTGTAGGCATATTATCATGGATTAACACGAACTGATTTATGAGGTCGCATACACTAGAAGTCTAGTTGAAATCAATATAAGAAACAATGTTGAGATCCTGGAACTGTAGGTCATAGTATTTGTGTATTCAGTTTTGTGTAATATATAAAACTAGTTCCTATAATTTCAGGTTCACTGTTGAAATAATTTTAAAAAGATTCTTGATATCGTAAGGAAATTGAATTTTAATGAAATGAAAGATACTTTTATAAACTTTGAGACTGAATTGAGGAACTTGGGATGCTTCGATGTGTTTTAGGAATTCTGACTTGGTTTTATTGTCAAAAATTATTGTAACCTGTTTAAAGTTATGAGTTATTTATCCCAACGTTCCTTTGTTGTGTGATAGTGAAGAAGACTGAGCTGTTTTCTTTCTTTCTTTCTTTTTTTTTCTTTTTTTTTTCCTTTAGCAAAGAGGCAATGCATTAAGTTAGAATGTTAATTCATTTGAGTATTTCTCAGTTACATATATAGTGTGTGTTATACTTTTTAAAGAAAAGCTTTTCTTTCTTAAATTTATAGACCAAATCCTATTTGTATGAAGGCGTCCAGAAAACAAATCGTTCATAAAATTAAAAATTAAATAAACGTGTTTTTAGAATAAATGAAAACCATAATAGTTTTTAAGGTTCTCTTTTAACAAATCGGATCCCCCCCCCCCTCTTTGGTAAAATCCTGGCTACACCCCTGCACTAAGTCTGAACGAGATCGTGTACGCCGGACGGTGTGGCTGTGCGGTTCTAGGCGCTTCAGTCTGGAACCGCGTGACCGCTACGGTCGCAGGTTCGAATCCTGCCTCGGGCATGGATGTGTGTGATGTCCTTAGGTTAGTTAGGTTTAATTAGTTCTAAGTTCTAGGGGACTGATGACCTCAGATATTAAGTCCCATAGTGCCTAGAGCCATTTGAATTTAAATGTACCAGCATTTCACGTTTTCAATGACTTATCTCTCACTTACAGTAACCTGTGATCTTGCAATGTTACTAACTTACATGTGTTACCTTGACAAATGTGTTCTAGAATATTCATTACTCTACATTAATTATTTTTTGGTGTTGCTATTTTTTTCCGAGAGTATTTTTAAGTTTCTCTCATTCGTGTAATTGCAGGTTCCTTAAACAACATAGACATGAAGGATAAAAAATAACTGTTTATATTCATTAATCCTGCTGCTAACAGCATTATTTTTGGTTCCCTGAGTGCCATTGGCGTCATAAAGACCCCAAGTAATTTATTTGGCTATATTGGCAGAATTTTAATGGACTAACATAAAAACATATTACAGCTGTTCAGCGTAACACTCATCATTCTGTTTTCATAAATGTTACGTCCGAGAAACAAAAAGAAATTTAGATTGGGGTCATGTTAAACCCATGGATACTCAGTGTAAAAAGTTATGAATAAATTTTAATGCACTGCAAATATGAAATTAAGTAAAGTATTGTTGGACTCAGTTGACTCAGGGACAAAGTCAAATATTTCTCAGTATAAGAACAAAATGTACACCGGGTTGACAGCAAATCCTATTTGTTTACTGTGGCTACTCTTACACTGTTCAGCATTCCTTTGTGTGTGGAGAACATGCAGAGAACCTATAAAAGTTATTGTCTTCAGCTTACTGCTAAGCGCAGTGGTAGTTCTGTCGCGGTTTGGGTTATTATATTGTGGTCTAGGAGTAGCGTCTTTGATTAGTACTCAAAAAGTCATCAGGCCCGGGTTTGAAACCCACCACCGCTTAAATTTTGATTAATAATCAGTATTAGCGGCGGAAGGCTTCAGGCATAAGAAGTCGCCCTCATTCTACCAACGGCCTTGTCAAAGAGGGCGGAGGTGCGTACTGAGGGTCAGGGCACTCTCTTCTACTTGGGGTAAGAAATTTCCCCTAAAGGCGGAAGAATCAGGAATGATCAACGCCATGAGGATGCAGAAGGCAATGGAAACCACTGCATTAAAGACACATAACGTGTGTCCACAGGCCATGTGCCTGTAATTGAAAAAGTGTCATGATGATCTCTCCGTTGGCACAAGCCTCCGGACTTCAGGGACCTCCGGGAGGGGACTGCAGAGGGTGAGGTGACCATGAGAAAAAGACTGAATGTGGTAGGAAAGCTAGAAAATCTGAAAAGCAAAAATGCAAAGCCTCAATCTGGGTATACTAGACGCCAGTGAAGTGAAATGGAAAGAAGACAAGGATTACTGTTCAGATGACTGTAGAGTAATATTAACAACAGCAGAAAATGGGATAAAGGGAGTAGGATTCGTTATGCATATGATGGTAGGGCAGAGTGTGTGTTACTGTAAACAGTTCAGTGATTGGCCTGTTCTTATCAGAATCGACGGCAAACCAACATCGACAACGATAGTTCAATTATACATGGCAACGTATAATGCTGGAGATGAAGATGTAGAGAAAGTATATGAGAATATGAGGATAATGAAAGGATAATACAGTACGTAAAGGGAGATGAAAATCTACACTACTGGCCATTAAAATTGCTACACCACGAAGACGACGTGCCACAGACGGGAAATTTAACCGACAGGAAGCAGATGCTGTGATATGCAAACGATTAGCTTTTCAGAGCATTCACACAAGGTTGGCGCCGGTGGCGACACCTACAATGTGCTGACAGGAGGAAAGTTTCCAACCAATTTCTCATACACAAACACCAGTTCACCGGCGTTGCTTGGTGAAACGTTGTGATGCCTCGTGTAAGGAGGAGAAATGCGTACCATCACGTTTCCGACTTTGATGAAGGTCGGATTGTAGCCTATCGCGATTGCGGTTTATCGTATCGCGACATTGCTGCTCGCGTTGGTCGAGATCCAATGACTGTTAGCAGAATATGGAATTGGTGGGTTCAGCAAGGTAATACGGAACGCCGTGCTGAATCCCAACGGCCTCGTATCACTAGCAGTCGAGATGACAGGCATCTTATCCGCATGGCTGTTAACGGATCGTGCAGCCACGTCTCGATCCCTGAGTCAACAGATGGGGACGTTTGCAAGACAACAACCATCTGCACGAACAGTTCGACGACGTTTGCAGCAGCATGGACTATCAGCTCGGAGACCATGGCTGCGGTTACCCTTGACGCTGCATCACAGACAGGAGCGCCTGCGATGGTGTACTCAACGACGAACCTGGGTGCATGAATGGCAAAACGTCATTTTTTCGGATTAATCTAGGTTCTGTTTACAGCATCATGATGGTCGCATCCGTGTTTGGCGACATCGCAGTGAACGCACACTGGAAGCGTGTATTCGTCATAGCCATACTGGCGTATCACCCGGCGTGATGGTATGGGGTGCCATTCGTTACACGACTCGGTCACCTCTTGTTCGCATTGACGGCACTTTGAACAGTGGACGTTACATTTCAGATGTGTGACGATCCGTGGCTCTACCCTTCATTCGATCCCTGCGACACCCTACATTTCAGCAGCATAATGCACGGCCGCATGTTGCAGTCCTGTACGGGCCTTTCTGGATGCAGAAAATGTTCGACTGCTGCCCTGGCCAGCACATTCTCCAGATCTCTCACCAATTGAAAACGTCTGGTCAATGGTGGCCGAGCAACTGGCTCGTCACAATACACCAGTCACTACTCTTGATGAACTGTGGTATCATGTTGAAGCTGCATGGGCAGCTATACCTGTACACGACATCCAAGCTCTGTTTGACTCAATGCCCAGGCGTATGAAGACCGTTATTACGGCCAGAGGTGGTTGTTCGGGGTACTGATTTCTCAGGATCTATGCGCCCAAACTGCGCGAAAATGTAATCACATGTTAGTTCTAGTATAATACAGGGTGATTCAAAAAGAATACCACAACTTTAGGAATTTAAAACTCTGCAACGACAAAAGGCAGAGCTAAGCACTATCTGTCGGCGAATTAAGGGAGCTATAAAGTTTCATTTAGTTGTACATTTGTTCGCTTGAGGCGATGTTGACTAGGCGTCAGCGTCAGTTGATGCTAAGATGGCGACCGCTCAACAGGAAGGTTTTTGTGTTATTGAGTGCGGCAGAAGTGAATCGACGACAGTTGTTCAGCGTGCATTTCGAACGAAGTATGGTGTTAAACCTCCTGATAGGTGGTGTATTAAACGTTGGTATAAACAGTTTACAGAGAATGGGTGTTTGTGCAAAGGGAAAAGTTCTGGACGGCCGAGAACGAGTGATGAAAATGTAGCACGCATCCAGCAAGCATTTGTTCGCAGCCCAGGAAAATCGACTCGCAGAGCTAGCAGAAAGCTGCAAATTCCACAATCAACTCTAGGGAGAGTCCTACGAAAAAGGTTAGTTATGAAACCTGCACGTCAACTACCCAAGGCGATGGATCGGCCGCCAGGCAGCCCGTGATAGAGCACTTCATCACTGGCCTCCAAGAAGCCCTGATCTTACCCCCTGCGATTTTTTCTTATGGGGGTATGTTAAGGATATGGTGTTTTGGCCACCTCTCACAGCCACCATTGATGATTTGAAACGAGAAATAACAGCAGCTATCCAAACTGTTACGCCTGATATGCTACAGAGAGTGTGGAACGAGTTGGAGTATCGGGTTGATATTGCTGGAGTGTCTGGAGGGGGGCATATTGAACATCTCTGAACTTGTTTTTGAGTGAAAAAAACCTTTTTAAATATTCTTTGTAATGATGTATAACAGAAGGTTATATTATGTTTCTTTCATTAAATACACATTTTTAAAGTTGTGGTATTCTTTTTGAATCACCCTGTATATTTGTCCAATGAATACCCGTTTATCATCTGCATTTCTTCTTGGTGTAGCAATTTTAATGGCCAGTTGTGTAATATTCATGGGAGACTGCAATACAGTTATAGACGAAGGCATAGAAAGAAGAGGTTACAAGAGAATGGGACAAGGAATGAGTGACGAGAAAGACTAATGGAGTTCTGCAATAAATTTCAACCAGCAATAGCGAATACCCTGTTTTAGAATCACAAGAGGAGGAGGCATACTTGGAAAAGGCCGGGTGATACCAGGAGATGTCAGCTTACACCATGGTCAGACAGATTCCGATATCAGATACTAGATAATAAGAGGTTCTCAAGAGCAGATATAGACTCAGATCACAATTTAGTTATGATGAAAAATAGGCTGAAGTTTAAGAGATTAGAATCAATATGAAAGAAGTGGGATACAGAAGTACTAAACAATGACGAGGTACGCTTGAAGATCTCTAAGGCTATAGATACAGCAATAAGGAATAGCTCAGCAGCCAATACAGTTGAAGAGGTATAGATATCTCTAAAAAAAAGGCAATCACAGGAGTTGGAAAGAAATACATAGGCACAAAGTAGGTAACTTCCAAGAAACCATGGGTAATAGAAGAACTGTTGATTGGTGAAACAAGGGTGTACAAAAATGCTCAGGGAAATTCAGGAATATAGAAATACAAGTAATTGAGGAATGAAAGAAGTAGGAAGTGCAAGGAAGCGAAGACGAAATCGCTGCATGAAAAATGTGAAGAAATCGAAAAAGAAATTTGTTTTCGAAGGATTGACTTAGCATATAGGAAAATCAAAACAACTTTCGGTGAAATTAAAAGCAAGGGTGGTAACACTAAGAGCTACCGGGAATTCCACTGCTAAATGCAGAGGAGAGAGCGGATAGGTGGAAAGAGTACACTGAAGCAGTAGTCGATTTAGAAGAGACAGGGGATCTAGTATTTAAATCAGTACTTAAGAGAGCTTTGGAGGACTTAATAGCAAATAAGGCAGAAGGGATAGACAACACTCCATCAGAATTTCTAAAACCATTGGGGGAAGTGGCAACAATACGACTATTCGAGCTGGTGTGTAGAATGCGTGAGTCTGGCGACATAACATCTGGCTTTCGGAAAAATATCATCTGCACAGCTCCGAAGACTGCAGGAGCTGACAAGTGAGAGACAATCAGCTTAGCAATTCATGCATCCAAGTTGTCGACGAGAATAATATACAGAAGAATGAGAAGAAAATTGGGGAGGTGTTAGATGACGATCAGTTTGGCATTAGGAAAGGTAAAGGTAGCAGAGAGGCAATTCTGACTTTTTGGCTGATAATTGAAGCAAGACTAAAGAAAAATCAAGACACGTTCATAGGAATTGTCGACAATGTAAAATGGTGCAAGATGTTCGTTATTCTGATAAAACTAGGGGTAAGCTATAGGGAGAGACAAGTAATATACAATACGTACAAAAGCCAAGACGGAATAATAAGAGTGAACGACCAAGAACGAAGTGCTCGTATTAGAAGGGTATAAGAAATGGATGCAGTCTTTCGCTCCTACCCTTTAATCTGTACATCGAAGAAGCAATGAAGGAAATAAAAGAAAGGTTCTGGAGTAGAATTAAAATTCAAGGCGAAAGGATATCAATGACACGATTCGCTGATGACGTTGCTATCCTGAGTGAAAGTGAAGAAGAGTTACATGATCTGCTGAACGGAATGATCACAGAATGTGGATTGAGAGTAAATCGAGGAAACACGAAAATAATGAGAAGTCGCAGAAATGAGAACAGCGAGAAACTTAACATCAGGATTGATCGTCACGAAGTAGATGAAGTTAAGGAATTCTGCTACCTAGGCAGCATGATAACCAACGACGGACGGAGCAATGAGGACATCAAGCGTAGACTAGCACTAGCAAAAAGGGCATTCCTGGCCAAGAGAAGTCTACTTAGTTTGAGGAAGAAATTTCTGAGGATGTACGTTTGGAGTACGACACTGTGGGAAAACTGAAATAGAAAAGAAACGAAGCATTTGAGATGTGGTGCTGCAGATGAATGTCGAAAATTAGGTGGACTGATAAGGTAAGGAATGAGGAGGTTCTGCGCAGAATCGGAATCGAAAACACTGACAAGGAGAAGGGACAGTATGATAGGACATCTGTTAAGGCACCAAGGAATAACTTCCATGGTACTAGAGGGAGCTGTAAATGGCAAAAACTGTAGAGGAAGACAAAGATTAGAATACATCCAGAATATAATTTGAGGACGTAGGTTGCAAGTGCTAGTCTGAAATGAAGGGATTGGTACAGGAGAGGAATTCGTGATGGTCTGCATCAAACCGGTCAGAAGACTGATGACTCAAAAAAAAATTGTGCTTTCAGTTGATGCTATGTCACGCTGAAAGGAAACGTAACACACCCATCTGAAAATGTACAATGTTTGTTTGGTAAGCATGACAATGAAATAACACACCCCCCTTGCGTCCACATTCACTATATTTGCTTCTTAAAGGGCTGGACTGCGTCTTGATGGGCGACAGTTCAAGATAATTGCATACAATGACGGAACAATTTAGTTTCATTGCACGTAAAAGACCTTTGAAAGCTTTTGGACGTACAGCACAATGTAACTGACAGAAAGAAGCGTGAAATTGAAGAATACACAGACATGAGAGTGTCGACGAACGAAAATAAGAGGTGTTGAGGAGGCGAGAAGAACAAGAAGTCTAATGTTTACTAGTGGTTCTACATGCTGTTTAAAGGACCAAAAGAATTAATAATAATAATGTTGTTGTTGTTGTGGTCTTCAGTCCTGAGACTGGTTTGATGCAGCTCTCCATGCTACTCTATCCTGTGCAAGCTTCTTCATCTCCCTGTACCTACTGCAACCTACATCATTCTGAATCTGCTTAATGTATTGATCTCTTGGTCTCCCTCTACGATTTTTACCCTCCACGCTGCCCTCCAATGCTAAATTTGTGATCCCTTGATGCCTCAGAACATGTCCTACCAACCGATCCCTTCTTCTAGTCATGTTGTGCCACAAACTTCTCTTCTCCCCAATCCTGTTCAATACCTCCTCATTAGTTACGTGATCTACCCACCTTATCTTCAGCATTCTTCTGTAGCACCACATTTCGAAAGCTTCTATTCTCTTCTTGTCCAAACTGGTTATCGTCCATGTTTCAATTCCATACATGGCTACACTCCATACAAATACTTTCAGAAACGACTTCCTGACACTTATATCTATACTCGATGTTAACAAATTTCTTTTCTTCAGAAACGATTTCCTTGAGATTGCCAGTCTACATTTTATATCCTTCCTACTTCGACTATCGTCAGTTATTTTACTCCCTAAATAGCAAAACTCCTTTACTACTTTAAGTGTCTCATTTCCTAATCAAATCCACTCAGCATCACCCGATTTAATTTGTCTACATTCCATTATCCTCGTTTTGCTTTTGTTGATGTTCATCTTATATCCTCCTTTCAAGACACTGTCCATTCCGTTCAACTGCTCTTCCAAGTCCTTTGCTGTCTCTGACAGAATTACAATGTCATCGGCGAACCTCAAAGTTTTTACTTCTTCTCCATGAATTTTAATACCTACTCCGAATTTTTCTTTTGTTTCCTTTACTGCTTGCTCAATATACAGATTGAATAACATCGGGGAGAGGCTACAACCCTGTCTCACTCCTTTCCCAACCACTGCTTCCCTTTCATGCCCCTCGACTCTTATAACTGCCATCTGGTTTCTGTACAAATTGTAAATAGCCTTTCGCCCCCTGTATTTTACCCCTGCCACCTTCAGAATTTGAAAGAGAGTATTCCAGTTAACGTTGTCAAAAGCTTTCTCTAAGTCTACGAATGCTAGAAACGTAGGTTTGCCTTTTCTTAATCTTTCTTCTAAGATAAGTCGTAAGGTTAGTATTGCCTCACGTGTTCCAACATTTCTACGGAATCCAAACTGATCTTCCCCGAGGTCCGCTTCTACCAGTTTTTCCATTCGTCTGTAAAGAATTCGCGTTAGTATTTTGCAGCTGTGACTTATTAAACTGATAGTTCGGTAATTTTCACATCTGTCAACACCTGCTTTCTTTGGTATTGGAATTATTATATTCTTCTTGAAGTCTGTGGGTATTTCGCCTGTCTCATACATCTTGCTCACCAGATGGTAGAGTTTCGTCATGACTGGCTCTCCCAAGGCCATCAGTAGTTCTAATGGAATGTTGTCTAATCCCGGGGCCTTGTTTCGACTCACGTCTTTCAGTGCTCTGCCGCGGTGGTCTAGCGGTTCAGGCGCTCAGTCCGGAACCGCGCGACTGCTACAGTCGCAGGTTCGAATCCTGCCTCGGGCATGGATGTGTGTGATGTCCTTAGGTTAGTTAGGTTTAAGTAGTTCTAAGTTCTAGGGGACTGATGACCACAGATGTTAAGTCCCATAGTGCTCAGAGCAATTTGAACCATTTTATCAAACTCTTCACGCAGTATCTTATCTCCCATTTCATCTTCATCTACATCCTCTTCCATTTTCATAATATTGTCCTCAAGTACGTCGCCCTTGTATAAACCCTCTATATACTCCTTCCACCTTTCTGCCTTCCCTTCTTTGCTTAGAACTGGGTTGCCATCTGAGCTCTTGATATTCATACAAGTGGTTCTCTTCTCCCCAAAGGTCTCTTTAATTTTCCTGTAGGCAGTATCTATCTTACCCCCAGTGAGACAAGCCTCTACATCCTTACATTTGTCCTCTAGCCATCCCTGCTTAGCCATTTTGCACTTCCTGTCGATCTCATTTTTGAGACGTTTGTATTCCCTTTTGCCTGCTTCATTTACTGCATTTTTATGTTTTCTCCTTTCATCAATTAAATTCAATATTTCTTCTGTTCCCCCAGGATTTCTATTAGCCCTCGCCTTTTTACCTACTTGATCCTCTGCTGCCTTCACTACTTCATCCCTCAGAGCTACCCATTCTTCTTCTACTGTATTTCTTTCCCCCATTCCTGTCAATTGTTCCCTTATGCTCTCCCTGAAACTCTCTACAACCTCTGGTTCTTTCAGTTTATCCAGGTCCCATCTCCTTAAATTCCCACCTTTTTGCAGTTTCTTCAGTTTCAATCTGCAGTTCATAACCAATAGATTGTGGTCAGAATCCACATTTGCCCCTGGAAATGTCTTACAATTTAAAACCTGGTTCCTAAATCTCTGTCTTACCATTATATAATCTATCTGATACCTATTAGTATCTCCAGGATTCTTTCAGGTATACAACCTTCTTTTATGATTCTTGAACCAAGTGTTAGCTATGATTAAGTTATGCTCTGTGCAAAATTCTACAAGGCGGCTTCCTCTTTCATTTCTTCCCCCCAATCCATATTCACCTACTATTTTTCCTTCTCTCCCTTTTCCTACTGACGAATTCCAGTCACCCATGACTATTAAATTTTCGTCTCCCTTCACTACCTGAATAATTTCTTTTATCTCGTCATACATTTCATCAATTTCTTCATCATCTGCAGAGCTAGTTGGCATATAAACTTGTACTACTGTAGTAGGCATGGGCTTTGTGTCTATCTTGGCCACAATAATGCGTTCACTATGCTGTTTGTAGTAGCTAACCCACATTCCTCTTTTTTTATTCATTGTTAAACCTACTCTTGCATTACCCCTATTTGATTTTGTATTTATAACCCTGGAATCACCTGACCAAAAGTCTTGTTCCTCCTGCCACCGAACTTCACTAATTCCCACTATATCTAACTTTAACCTATCCATTTCCCTTTTTAAATTTTCTAACCTACCTGCCCGATTAAGGGATCTGACATTCCACGCTCCGATCCGTAGAATGCCAGTTTTCTTTCTCCTGATAACGACGTCCTCTTGAGTAGTCCCCGCCCGGAGATCCGAGTGGGGGACTATTTTACCTCCGGAATATTTTACCCAAGAGGACGCCATCATCATTTAATCATACAGTAAAGCTGCATGTCCTCGGGAAAAATTACGGCTGTAGTTTCCCTTTGCTTTCAGCCGTTCGCAGTACCAGCACAGCAAGGCCGTTTTGGTTAATGTTACAAGGCCAGATCAGTCAATCAACCAGACTGTTGCCCCTGCAACTACTGAAAAGGATGCTGCCCCTCTTCAGGAACCACATGTTTGTCTGGCCTCTCAACAGATACCCCTCCGTTGTGGTTGCACCTACGGTACGGCCATCTGTATCGCTGAGGCACGCAAGCCTCCCCACCCACGGCAAGGTCCATGGTTCATGGGGGAATAACAATAATAATAATAATAATAATAATGGAAGTGCCAGTGTACTCTACATCAAAAACAGCATTGTTCTCTAGCTTTTCCCTGTAAGCTGAGGTAATGAATCATATAAATAATATGACATTTAAATGCAAAAGAATATCAGGTTGCTATGACGGATGTTACAAAGTCTTAAAAATCAGCCCCAAAAGATAAGACTCAGAGACTTTTTTTGCTTCTTGGCTGGTTTATACAGGGTGACAATTATTGATCTATATGAAATAAAATCGTCATAACTTCCGAATGGTTTGCGTTAGGACGTTCAAACTGCACAGTTGGCCGCAGGGTATGATGGCAATTAGTATAGTTTGGTTTAGCGACGAAGCCCACTTTCATTTTGATGGGTTAGTCAATAAACAAAATTGGCGCATTTGGGGGACTGAGACTTCGCATTTCGCGATTGAGAAGTCTATTCACCCACAACGAGTGAGTGTGTGGTGTGCAGTGTCCAGTCGCGGAGTAATCGGTGTGATATTCCTTGACGGCACGGTGACTGCCGAACGATACGTGAAGGTTTTGGAAGGTGATTTCATTCCCATTACCCAAAGTAACCCTGATTTCGACAAGATGTGGTTCAGGCAAGACGGAGCTCGACCCCATCGAAGCAGGAGAGTGCTTGATGTCCTGGAGGAAAACTGTGGTGACCGCATTCTGGCTCTGGCCACTGGCACGGGCCTCGATTGGCCACCATATTCTCCGGATCTCAATACATGCCACTCCTTTTTGTGGGGCTGAATTAAAGACAAGGTGTACAGCAATAATCCGAAAACCATTACTAAGCTTAAAATAGACATTCAAGAGGTCATCGACAACATCGATGTTCGACACTTGAGCGGGTCGTGCAGAATTTCGCTATTCATCTGCGCCCCATCATCGCCAATAATAGCAGGCGTATTGAACATGTCATAACCTAATTCCGAATATTTTAACTAAAGTTCAGTCTTGATCACGAACTTATGTCTCATTTTAAATGAATCAATTTTATGCTATTAGTGTACTTCGTATCTTTATACTTTGACGATAGCGTCATATTATGAACGCTGATTGTCAGTTGTGAAGTAATGTGAGAGGAAGTAGGAGGAGCCTCTGCATATTTAAGCTCATGCTCAGCGCTCATAACCATCAGTTGACTTCGTAGCAGCTGAGGAGAGCTCCGCCTACCATCCTCCAAGGAAGCCATGGGTATAATAAGTTTTATTTTATCTTGTTAAAATTTGTCGTCATTACACACTTTTCTTGTTATTTTAAGATTGGTTTCTAGTATCTTCTGAAATTAATTCACAGGTCTGAAGATGGTTATATAAATATAACCGAAACCGGTCACCTATGTTATTGAGACATAAGTGTCGTGATCAAGACTGAACTTTAGTTAAAATATAATAATCTATTGATCACTGTATTCTAAAAATGTTTACCAAAATTGTACTAATTCCGAATATCTGTAGTGACGTTTACATGTTGAATAAAGTGTGTGCACGCCGTAGTTTGTAACTAATTTATGTTTTCCTTTTCATATAGTTCATTAGTTGTCACCCAGTATATATCGTGCAGGCACACACTGGAATTCCTGCGTCTCAGTGCCACATCTCGCCACTGGATGAGCCAAAACAAGACGTACAGCACACCTTCACTGTACTAGCGAGTTGCACGATTTTGTTCTGGTTCGTCTAGCAGCACGATCGATGTGTTCCTGTAGCGCAGGGACGTCAGTGTGTACCTGGACTGCAGCGACTTTTATTTTTTCGAGGCGACAGCTGCTGCGCGCGTCACCTACTGGAGGAAGCGGGCGAGCGCGCAGACGATGCGGCCCGTGGCTCGGCCGTCGCGCCACTCGGCGAACCTGCGCAGCCCCCAGACGCGCAGCAGCTGCAGCCGGCACACGCCGCCGCCGCGCAGCGCGCCCAGGCACTGCGCGGCGCAGCGCGACTGCCGCTGCGCGCACCACCAGCTGCGGCCGCCGCCGCGCGCAGCCGTCGTGCACGCGTGCCTCGCACCACAGTTCTGCGTCACGTGCAGCGTCAGCCGGCGCACGTGGCGCCCCACGTGCCGCGCCAGCGTGCCCATGCGCTCCGGCGTGCTGCGCTGCAGCCGCAACTCGCAGCTCTGCCACACCTACTGGCAGTTACCAGCAGTGCCTGTCAGTCAGTGATTTCTCTCAATCGTTATAGCTAACACGGCACCTGCAGAGGTATCATCCCGTAGCACACAGAGATAAAAGAGAAATAGTACATTCTTTTTCAATAAAAATACGTTACAAAGTGATTATCATAAATTTATGGTAAGTTTTTCCGCCGTATACACACTCTAGAGATTGATCGATGGGAGGATACGGAATGAAAAAGGTCTAATGAACTTATGTCCGCAAACGCTTGGTTTCTATGCTACAGACCGTTTATTCAATCATGTTTTGTTACAGAGACTGTAGTCTAATACATGCTGCACCATGCAGCCACATTTACAGCATGTGTTGAAAGTGGTTTGCATGCACCTCAATGCCCGCAGTCACATTGGCCAGGCTGCATCCGAACAGTGTCAAAGGCAGCATCAATACACCGCTCCAGTGTCTCCACATCTGAAATGGGTTCTGCATGCACGATACTTTTGAGAGACCCCATAACCAGAAATCGTACAGGTTGAAATCCAATGAACGACCAGGCCACACAACTGGACTCCTTCGCCCTATCCATTGACCACGGACGAGACGATTGAGATGCATCTGGATGTTAATGGCGAAGTGTGCTGGACCACCAGCATATAGCACCCACACAACCCTTTCGAGTTATCAGTGCCACCTCTTCCAGCAGGAGAGGCAAAGACACCTGCAAGAAATGCCAATAGTTATGGCATGTTAGGAGGTGTGGAAGGAAGACTGATCCCAAAATATGGTCACCAATTACCCCAGCCCACACATTCCAGCTGCACTGATGCTGATGATTCGCTGTCACCATACCATGAGGTTCTGCACACTATACCACAGATGACTGTTATGAATGTCAAAGATACCACTGTGCATAAAGGTGGCCTCATCTGTGAAAATAGGATGGATGACACAAATCCTGCAATCGTGGCTTCCTGATGAAGAAACCAGTGACAAAGCTACTCCCGATGTGGAAATTCTGTGGCTAGTAAGCCATGCACTTGCTGTGAGTGATTATGGTATTATTTTCAAGGAGAATGTTCCACATGGTCACCTGGTTTACCTTGTACTGGCAGGCCAATTGTTTGGTATTGACACGGTGGTCGCCTTCCACAGTGTTAATCACATTTTCCTCCAAGTCTGGTGTCCGAACATTTCTGGTACAGCCTTCATGATTTCCTGCTTCCTGAAACGACACTGACAAGGGGGATAGGTCTCCTGATACAACCTTGCTGCCCGCCACCCATTGCCATGTGCCTTTCCATAAGTAAACACCATGTTGGTAAGCTCTCGATTCGAATATTGAACCACTCTGTACATTGCTGTTATCACATCCACTACAAGGTGAATCAGCAACAGAAGTGAATCAACACAACATTGCCAATTACTATGGCAAGACAGGGTAGTAGGACATGATGAATGAGGAACAGTACCACCCTTTAGGAGGAAACCTTGCATACTCTAACTGTGACTGCATAGTACATTGTAATTGTATATTAGACTGCAGCCTCATTAACAAAGTATGACTGAGTAAATGGTCTCTAACATAGAAGCCATGCATTTCTGAATATAAGTACATTAGAACTTTTTTGTTCTGTATCCTCCCATCGATCAATCTCTAGAGTTTGTACACAATGGAGAAAATCACCCTTTATATATATATATATATATATATATATATATATATATATATATATATATATATATATATATATTCTATCTTACCTTCATCATAAAATATACATCTGTGAAATAATCTTATTTATGCCAAATATTTAATATCATATGAATATCAATTAGAGGAACAGGTGTGACATAGTACACATACAGATAAATCCCCACAGGAAGCAGCAGTAATACGGTAATCGAGTTTAGCTGCT
Source organism: Schistocerca nitens (assembly GCF_023898315.1). Taxonomy (NCBI): domain Eukaryota; kingdom Metazoa; phylum Arthropoda; class Insecta; order Orthoptera; family Acrididae; genus Schistocerca; species Schistocerca nitens. The sequence continues at coordinate 850,479,242 of NC_064618.1, forward strand.
GCATTAATGAGCTTAATGGATAAAATATTGTTCACACCTTAAAAGAGTGCCCTGGACATTTTGGATCGATGCAGGTGGTGAAGACCTGAAACCAGGTGGTCATGTGACTCTCCATTGCTTACGTAAGTTCCGCCAAACATTTGGTGTGTAGAGTCAGCACATTAGATGCATCGACATGAAGACGTGACAGAATGGAAGAAATTTCTTGTTGCAATAAAATACCAACAGCGGTATGTACTGTAGAAATTTATTTTATGAACTTCTTATGTGCTACCAGTTTCGGCATTCCATTAATGTCATCTTCAGGCCCCTGTACAATGAGTAGAACAAATGTACTCTTATAAAAAATACAGAACATACGTTAACAGATGAGAGGTATCATGTTAACTATGTAAGTGGCTCAAAAGGACATAATTTATATCATTAAAACAATATGTAACATTAGGGCAAATATGCTTCTGCCTATGTTATGCTGCTGTTAAAGTTTTCACTGTAACAGATGAACGTATATATACGCTATTATTCATAAATCTGTACCACACAGTTGTAATAGGCCATGTAACCCAACAATCAAACATACTGCATACAATCAAGTGTCCAGTGGAAGAAATTTTTTAAAATAATTAACTAATATAAAATAAATTAAATTAAAACACAATAAAATGTGACAAAACCATGTTAGAATACACAGGTTACGTATGTGTAGCCTAGTTCATGTTATGTGTGGTACGATAAATAGCTGCCACAATATTAACGATAAGAAGCATAAAAATATTTGTCTTAAAACACAAATGCATTCACAAATTAAACCAATGCAATCGTACTATAAAAATCATCAAACACCTGGTCCCGTAGGCACTACATTAGAACCCCTATGTAAGACCACCTCGTACTGTGCTGAGTGGATTAATGCAATGACAGTTTCAGCCTCATGTAGTCATAGCAGCAAAGAAGATCCTCGATCTCTGTGTATAAAAAAATGTCTACCTCCCTACACATAAGTGGTATAAAGTTACGTAGGATTATACCACATGGAATAGAACGAATAAAAAGGAAAAGAAGAAAAAGAAAAATGTAGGAGGCCACCTATAAGTCCGAACATAAACCTCAAAATGAAAGGTATACCATCCCTATGACTAAGGGTACCACCTATAACATGTCAAACCATTCTCAAGATTGCATTAAGGCCAGATGTAGTAATGTATAAGATGACTATCAGGATCTTAAGTACTTCATCCAGTGTCATCATATTGTATCTAATGACCTTAGTTAGTTGGGAACTGTCTGCATGGGTCTAAATTTCACAGTACCTAAAACCTGGTCAGAATATTTGACTAGCTAAAATGCAACAATAACGAATTTATACCCATCAACTAAGTGTCAAGGAAATGCATGTTACATCAAGTATAAAAATTGGTTAAGTGTAAATTCAGGAGTGCAACGACAGGTGAAGAGTACAGTAATCCAAAGGGGTTAGAAAATGATGTTGAACACATTTGTAAGTTATGACAGTGGCCAACCTCCACAGGAGGGCAAAAAATGTAGAATTGACCCATATGTGCATTATATTGGCAAATATCAAAATAGCATTTAAGTGTAGTACACAAAATTCCAAAGTATTATTCTAGTGTCCTCATGATCATTAGTATTCAAGTATTATAAGTATCTCATTTGAAGATGTATGGCAACATTGACCTAACATTATCTGTGAGAGTATAAGTAATTTTGCTGGTACACCACTGATGACCTGGACCAACAAGCTAATTTAAGTCATGCCTATTTATGCATACCAATATCATTAAATCTTGACAGGGTAACACCTATAACGCTGTGTCTGTAAACTGTATCATCCATCCTAAGTATCAGCTTACCTCATACTCACAGTGGTAAACGCCTCCTTATAACTTAATTGTAGTAAGGTTATTTGAAACTCTAACAGGAAAATTGCACACTTGTTACCTCGTTGTAATACAGCCAATTCTACCTTACTGAAAACGATGTCAGTTTTATTGACAACTCTATCAAAGAATTTATGATCACTGAAACTACCTGTACTTGTGGAACATGCTGTTTGGCGTCGTTTTAAAATACAAATTTTCTGATTATGGTTATCGACAATAATCACTCACTTGTCTTCTATTATCCTCTCAGTATACTGTAAATTGTCTAATTGGTACTCGTTTAGTATCTTGCTGAGTCTTAGGTGGTTTAGGTAGAGCCACTTATTAAGGTCATCATATTTGGGGTATAACCTTCTTATTTCGAGCCTCATCCATAACCTTTCGCTCTTCGTTTTAGTGGAGTAGCTAACCCAATCATGTTTTTTGATCTTAATTTGTGTGAATTTAGGAGTGACGCCTTCGGCAGTGCACCTCCTTATAAAGTCAATAGCTGTTGACGTTTTCATTGATTTGATTATATTATACCCTCTTCTGAGACCTGGAGTCTAGAAAATTAAATGTAATGACTGACGGAATATATGTTGGTCATACTGGTAGAACATTTAAAGAAAGGTTCCGTGAACATACAGCTTTGCATACTATTAACCACTCCACCTTTAAAGAACTTTTGCGAGAAACGAAATATATGATCCAAATATTCATAATAATTTAGAAATGCTACATATTGTCGATAAAGGAGGGACGATGGATATACTTGAAGAGTTGGAAATTTACATCCATGCAGAGGAAGAGGATAAAAATCTGTTGAATGAACAAACCTCATCTAAAAATAATTTCTTTTTCGAAATGTTTCACGACCTACTACTCTGATATGAAGAACATTAATAGTCCCTGGACACGTTAGCCTCCCCATAGCTTGACTTGTAATGTGTCGTTCTCACTAGAGTTCCGCTTGAAATGATTATACTGTTGTCAATTCTTACCAGCAACGCTTACTATAACCTTTGACTCTATGGTTTCATCTTTAACCACACATTGATGTATGCAAACCACCCCAGTCTGAGTCGCCTGCCCACCAAGAACTGTTGCATAGTGGTATGTCGAGCATAAAAAACGTAGTGTGTTGATGTCTTCTTGAAACTCTATCATTTACCCTACTATTTTGTATTTTAGATTTGATTCAGGGATCCAGTTATATGTCTCCTTCCGTGTATAGCGATTTTATGACTATGACATGTGGTGAGTGATATATTTTACTCTATAACACCCAAATTATGATCCTTTTTGATTATGCATCATAATATTGTAGCAATGTATTAGAGAATATCCTTGAAAGGTTATAGATAGCGTGAGAGTTAGATTCTGGTGTATAAATATCTAAACTGATACAAAAAATATTTTTAGGCAGTGATTCTTCATACAGCTTTTTCATAATGTTTACTGTGTGCAATTACTTCCGACACCTCTCTGACATATTGGGCAGCAGGGTTACGCAATGTTTGCATTTCGTTTGTCAACCTCTACCTATATGAATCGTAGTAGATGCGTATTTACTATTAATATCACGGCAACGCCATATGTAGATCTAAGTGACACGATAGACAATATTCAGTAGTTTAGACTAAGGTGTAGGTAGCCATCGACACCTAAGTTAGGGGGCTGTTATCTGAAGTTCACATATTTTATGTTTTTACTTTTGACTTGTATATGTTGAGTGTTTGTGCTTGGTTAGCATCACTGTGTCCCCATCGAATTACTTGGCCTCTGATACATATGAGGCCAGTGAGTCTTTACACCTATATGGTAACGTTGGAGATGACGTTTTAGACTTACTTCTGATAACATTTTCCTGTTAGTTGTTCCTATAACCTTACTACAATTGAGTTATAAGGGAGCGTTTACCACTGTGAGTATACAGTTTGCTGGTACGTAGGATGGATGATACAGTTCACAGACACAGCGTTATAGGTGTTACCATGTCAAGATTTAATTGTATCGGTATGCATAAATAGGCAGTGACTTATATTTTAGCTAGTTGGTCCAGGTCATCAGTGGTGTACCAGCAAAATTACTTATACTCTCATAGATAATGTTTGGTCAATGTTGCCATACATCTTCAAATGGTAACTTACATAGGTAGCATGATACCTGTCAATTGTTAACGTATGTTCTGTATTTTTTATAATAGTACATTTGTTCTACTCAATGTACAGGGGCCTGAAAATGGCAACATTGGAATGAAGAAACTGGTAGCACATAAGAATCTCATGAAATAAATTTCTGCAGTACATACGGCTGTTGGTAAATTGTTGCATCAAGAAATACATGCAGCTTTTGTCCCTCAGTCCATAATGGAACAACAAAGAATGGCAGGAAAGAGCTACCACGTTTAGACCCACCTAGGACCATGCACTAAATGAAGATGCTCGATTCGCTGGTGCATCGACACGGACTGACCTGCGCGTCTGCAACGAATGGAGTCGCTCTCGGAACCACAACACTCTGTAAGGTCAGTGGCTGTATTTAGAACCTAAGTAGCAGGGGCCTTAGATGAGCGTCGTGCCTTATCACTTACAGTCTGTTTCAAATCTGACACGAACTACCACAGGCCCATATAAACCAGTTTACGACCGAACATTGGGAAACGAAGTGGAGTCGGGTACCACGCCAAAGGTCACTCCTCACGGCAGCGTATGAAGTGCCACATATGCGGTGTGTCAAACCCAGAAAACGGGCTCTAGGTGACTGGAGACGCGTAGTTTGATCCAAAAAGTCGCGAAGTTGTCCATTTTCAAATTATGCAAGCTCTCGAATGCACCGACAGCCCAATAAGTTCTTTAACCCGAAGTGTCTGGAAGGTTTATTTCACCCTAGAAGAGGTTCTATGACGCTTTGATACCGTGAACACGAACCATTTCAACATTCTCGGTGACTCAGCCGAGACTCTTCTTCTACATCTTCATCATGAGTTTACTGAGGACACTTCCTTCTCCCAAGATGACAACAGTTGTATTCACAGGGCTGCACACATACATCTTCGCTTAAAGAACACTCAGGCACCCTAGCGCACGTCGTAAATCCCGCTAAATCGCCAGATTTTAGTCACATAGGAAATATGTGACTGTTTGGAACAGCGTGTGAAAGCAAGCAGTCAACATCCGCACAGTCTGGCTATTCTGTGACATCTAATCATCAGCTAAGTGGTTTCAGCTGCTCGAGAAACTAGTGGACTTCCTTCTTCACAGAACTGAGCGCATAATCAAGGCTACAAGGAGTGTTACACGGTATTGGTGCGATGTCTCCATGAAGTTCATATTTTTTCGTCCGATGCAGATATTTTGTTTACTTGTAATCTGCCACCTCTCTCTCTCTCTCTCTCTCTCTCTCTCTCTCTCTATGACAAATTTCAGGGATACTTAGCTACACCGCTGTCATGATGGGAAATGTACCTATAATGTCCCCACGCAACTAGGCCAATGTTAGTTTTCTAATGCATCCAAGTAAATGATGTCCGCAGACTTTTAGAATAAACGTGGTCCATGGACCTTTCTTTAAAACTGCGCAGAAGACATTGATTTTAGTTGAGTACCGTACTGCGCTTGTTCTAGGGCTATCCCTCACATTCGGCTCTCCATACAAGCACGTAGCAAGCACCCTGTCTTCTTTTTTTCCGTGTGGATAGTTTTTTCGTCGTCAAAGTAGAGACTTCTGAAAACTGTTGTGGTACTGTAGTACAGAAATTGAGTCACACATCTTCAGTCTTCCGACAATATCCCTATGTATCTAAAGATTATTGGGCTTACATTCAAGCATTTTTGTTGGATGATTAGCCACACAACTGTTGCTAAAATGTTGTGCAAATGGGCTCTTACGTTTGAAACTAACAGGTTATAACTATGTGAGGCACTGTTTCATGGAACGCTTCATCGCAACTCATTACTGAAGGACTGCGGCTCAACAGGTAACTCTGCATAATGAAAAATTTTCTCATGATGTTGACACTATCGGCAGAAATATTGTTGCGACATATAAACGGTCGGTACATCATTTATTTTCAGTGACAACTTTCGGAAAATGCTTAAGTTGTTGAGCGACAATTTTCTGCAAAAGTAATTGGGTTTGTTGTATTGACACGAGACGGCCAGATGACTTCGAGACGCTTATGCTTCATATTGTTGCAAATTGTGAATTAGAATACACGCCCCTCCAATAGGAAACCGTCTTTCACGTCGCTGCTGCGGCTGTCGCTAAGGACGGTTTTTTAATGTTTTGTGATTTTTACGTTCTGTAATAATTCGTGTGAAAATAAATCCTTTTCTTTAGCTTCAAACCTTAACAATTTCTCATCGAAGGAATAAAAAGTAACAATTTATGGGTCCAGTAAAACCATTTCCGCCAGTATCACACAAAACGACGGCTTGTTTGAAGCAGAGAAAACTAAGTCTTTCTCCGTTCCATAAAGCCACAAATACAGGAAGCTCACATTATGACTCCTTCAATGTTAATTTGTTTCATCAGTCAAGAAACTAAAAGGAACAGCACATAGCACATGTTAGTTTGCTACAAAAACTTATTTGCTACATGAAAATTGTGGCAGTGAATAACGGCCGTGACCGCAGACGAGATTTAACTATCTCCTGCAAGGGCTAAAATAGTCAGCTAGTCCTTCCACAACTTCAAAAGAAGCATTAAAGCAGAAGAAAGAAGAATAAATGCAAATATACGAGACTTCAATACTTCACCTAAGATTAGGAGTCCTGACCAGAATGTTAACGACTAGATTGGAGAAGAGTTGGTCTGTGGAACAATGTTAAGTCTAAAATCATTTGAACGTCAAACATATTATCTTCGAAATGAAAGACGAGTGATTGGCATGTATTTTGTTAACTGGGCGGCCTAATGACTACAAACTAAAATAACGGTTTTAGATAACTCTAACACACTGATAATGAGAGATTCCGTAAAAATACAAAAAATTGCTGCAAAGCAAAAGATGATGTGTGCGGAATTTGAGTTTTAATGACACCGTTCTTTATGCAAATAAAAAAGCCATCCAAAATAACCCACACTACTATCTCAGAAGTATTATCAACGTAGTTAACTGAAATTAATCTACATCTATATCCACATGGATACTCTCCAAATCACATTTAAGTTCCTGGCAGAGGGTTCATCGAACCACCTTCAAAATTCTCTGTTATTCCAATCTCGTATAGCGCGCGGAAAGAACGAAAACCTATATCTTTCCGTACGAGCTCTGATTTCCCTTATTTTATTGTGGTGATCGTTTCTCCTATGTAGGTCGGTGTCAACAAAATATTTTCGCGTTCGGAGGAGAAAGTTGGTGATGGGAATTTCGTGAGAAGGTTCTGCCCCGACGAAAAACGCCTTACTTTTAGTTATGTCCAGTCCAAATCTTGTATCATTTCAGTGACACTATCTCCCATATTTCTCGATAATACAAAAAGTTCTGCTCTTCTTTGAACTTTTTCGATGTACTTCTTCAGTCCAGTCTGATAAAGATCCCACACCGCGCAGCAGTATTCTAAGAGAGGACGGACAAGCGTAATGTAGGCAGCCTCCTTAGTAGATCTGTTAAGACGCAGTCTTTGGTTAGCCGTCCCCACAACATTTTCTATATTTTCCTTCCAATTTAAGTTCTTCGTATTAGACTGATTTGGATTACCTCACATTTTTCGTTATTTAGGGTGAACTGCCAATTTTCACGCCAGTTAGATATCTTTTCTAAATCGTTTTGCAACTTGTTTTGACCTTCTGATGACTTTATTAGTCGATAAACGACAGCGTCATATGCAAACAACCTAAGACGACTGCTCAGATTGTCTCCCAGATTGTTTATACAAATAAGGAACAGCATAGGGCCTATAACACTACCTTGGGGAAAGCCAGAAATCACTTCTGTTTTACTCGATGACTTTCCGTCAATTACTACAAACTGTGATCTCTCTGACAGGAAATCACAAATCCAATCACATAACTGAGACCATATTCCATAAGCACGCAATTTCACTACAAGCCGCTTGTGTGATACAGTGTCAAAAGCCTTCCGGAAATCCACAAATACGGAATCGATCTGAAATCCCTTGTCAATAGCACTCAACATCTTATGTGAATAAAGAGCTAGTTGTGTTTCACAGGAACGATGTTTTCTAAACCCATGTTGACTGTGTGTCAATAGACCGTTTTCTTAGAGATAATTCATAATTTTCGAACACAGTACATGTTTAAAAATCCTGCTACATATCGACGTTAACGATATGGGCCTGTAATTCAGTGGCTTACTCCTACTAACTTATTGGTGTGACCTGAGCAACTTTCCAGTCTTTGGGTACGGGTCTTTCGTCGAGGGAACGGTTGTATATGATTGTTAAGTATAATGCTAATGCATCAGCATACTCCGAAAGGAATCTAATTGGTATACAGTCTGGACCAGAAGACTTGCTTTTATTAAGTGATTTAAGTTGCTTCACTATTCCGAGGATATTTACTTCTATGTTACTCATGTTGGCAGCTGCTCCCGATTCGAATTCTGGAATATTTACTTCATCTTCTTTTGCGAAGGCAATTCGGAAGGCTGTGTTGAGTAACTCTGCTGTGGCAGCACTGTCTTCAGTAGTATATCCATTGCTATCGCGCAGAGAAGGCACTGATTGCTTCTTGCCGCTAACGTAGATCACATACTACCAGAATCTCTTTGGATTTTCTACCAGGTTTCGAGACAAAGTTTCGTTGTCGTAACTGTTATAAGCATCTCAAATTGAAGTCCGCGCTAAATTTAGAGCTTCTGTAAAAGATCGACAATCTTGGGGATTTTGCGTCTGTTTAAATTTGGCATGTTTGTTTCGTTGTTTCTGCAACAGTGTTCCAACCCGTTTTGTGTACCAAGGAGGATCAGCTCCGTCATTTGTTAATTTATTTGGTATAAATCTCTCAATTGCTGCAGATACTATTTCTTTGAATTCAAGCCGCATCTGGTCTACGCTTATATTATTAACTTGTAAGGAGTGGAGATTGTCTCTCAGGAAGGCGTCAAGTGAATTTGTTGGTTGGTTTTGGGGAAGGAGACCAGACTGCGTGGTCATCGGTCTCATCGGATTAGGGAAGGATGGGGAAGGAAGTCGGCCGTGCTCTTTCAGAGGAACCATCCCGGCATTTGCCTGGACTGATTTAGGGAAATCACGGAAAACCTAAATCAGGATGGCCGGACGCGGGATTGAACCGTCGTCCTCCAGAATGCGAGTCCAGTGTCTAACCACTGCGCCACCTCGCTCGGTCAAGTGAATTTGTATCTACTTTTTTGAATAGGTGTATTTTTCGCTTATTTTTGGAGGATTTGGGGATTTCAATATTCAGTCTTGGTACAACAACGCTATGCTCACTAATCCCTGTATCGGTTTTGATGCTCGTTATTAACTCAGGATTATTTGTTGCTAAGAGGTCAAGTGTGCTTTAACATCCACTTACTATTCGCGTGGTCTCATGAACTAACTGCTCGAAATAATTTTCAGAAAATGCGTTTAGTACAAGTTCGGATGAATTTAATGCGCACCTCCGGAATTAAACATGTATTTTCGCCAAAATATCAAGGGAAAATTAAAGTCCCCACCAAATATAATCATTTGAGTCGGGTACGTGTTTGAAATCAAACTCAAGTTTTCTTTTAACCTTTCAGCAACTGTATCATCTCAATTGGGAGGTCGGTAAAAGGATAGTATTGTTATTTTTTTCCGGTTGCCAACAATGACCTCTGCCCATACTAACTCAAAGAAGTATCTACTTCAATTTCGCGACAAGTTAAACTACTTCTAACAGCAACAAACATGCCACTGCCAACCGTGCTTAGCCTATCCTTTCGGAACACCGTTAGGTTTTTCGCAAAAATTTCGGCTGAGCTTATATCCGGCTTTAGCCACCTTTCAGTGCCTGTAACTATTTGAGCATCAGTGCTTTCTATTAGCGCTTGGAGCTCTGGTATTTTCCCAACACAGCTACGACAATTTACAACTGTATCTACGTTCTTCCTGTGTTCGGCCTGCACCCTTTCTGACTGAAGCCCTTCGTGTTTTTCCGAGACCCTCTGTCCTAAAAAACCGCCCAGTCCACGCCACACAGCCCCTGCGTATAGTGGATACCTGACCTATCCAGCGGAAGCCGAAACCCACCCATCCTTTGGTGCAAGTCGTGGAATCTGCAGCCTATACGGTCGCAGAACCGTCTGAGCCTCTGTTTGAGACCATCCACTCGGCTCTGTACCAGAGGTCCGCAATCGGTCCTGTCGACAGCAAATGGTCAGCTCTACTTTCATCTTGCAAGCAAGACTGGCAGCCTTTACCACTTCTGTTAGCCGCTCGAAACCAGAGGGAATCTCTTCTGACCCAAAGTGACATGCATCATTGGTACTGACGTGTGCACCCACCTGCAGTTGGCAGCACTCTGTGCTCTTCATGGCAACTGGGATGACCCTTTACACATCTGGAATGACTCCACCCGGTATGCACACGGAGTGCACATTAGTTTTCTTACCCTTCTTGTCAGCCAAGTCCCTAAGGGGCCCCACAACGCGCTTTAAGTTGGAGCTCCCAACTACCAATAATCCCACCCTCTGTGATTGACCAGATCTTGCAGGCTGAGTGGTTTCCTCTGAAACAGGACAGACGACAGCATCTGGCTCGGCGACAGTGTCAGACACAGACAGCACCTGGAACCTGTTTGTCAGACAAACCGGGCAGGCCTAACGTGTGGCTGCCTATGAAGTCTTTCGCCACCTGCTTCGCCCCAGGGCGACCTCCCACTCGACCACAGGTGAGGGGTCAGCCTCAGTGCGAGCAGTAACTGGATTGGCCGCCGGTGAGGACCGACGTCCGTTGGATCCCCACGTCCATCCCACAACAGTGGTGCCCATCCACTGCAGCCTCTAGCTGTGTAACCGAAGCCATCACAGCCTGAAGCTGAGATCGCAGTGTCACCAACTCGCCTCGCATCCACACACAACAATCGCAGTCCCTGTCCATACTGAAGACAGTGAAAAACTAAACTATGCAGATAAAGAGATTATCGGCATGTGCTGCCCAACTCTACTGTAGACCCTGACGAAAACGCAGGAACTGTGTCTAATAATGCGCAGATACTCAAAAACCTAACTATCGAAGCACTCAGGTGAAACTAAATAATTAGCCCCTGATTAGGAACTTGTAATATGTCACAAAATCGGTTTGCTTTCCGACGCAAACGAAAACGCGAGAAGTGTAGCTTTTAGATTTTAAATTTACACGCAGAAACTCAAGAAACTAAACTATGAAAGCACACATATGATATAATAAAATTCGCTCTTGGTTAGGAACTCGTAAATGTCACAAAAGCGGTTACTTCCCTGTTGCTGCATGTGTCTCGGTCGGCTACTACTATAATACAATTATAAAAATTCTAAAAGAATAAAAGCTCAAGTGGTGTTGACGGAATTTCAAACAGAATTTGGGGAATATGCTTAATGATATATGCAAAGCATCACTTGCACAGGGGATTTTTCCAGATAGATTAAAATATACAATAGCTAAACCACTTCGTAAAAAATAAGGCAAGACAGACGTAATCAGTAATTGTCAAAGTCCTTAAGTCCCCTACTGGGTCTTTTTCCAAAATTTTCTACTAAGTACTGTACTCAAGAGTAGTCGCACGCTTTAGTGGAAACAATTTACTTAGCATATCAAAGTTTGGATTCCAGAAGGATTGTTCGACTAAGACTGCTACTTCTACATTTGCTCATCAGATAGTACAAGCCTTAAATAATAATTATGGCCAGTTGGTATATTTTGTGATCTCTCCAAGGCCTTCAACTGTGTACATCATGATACTCTCTTAGAAAAACTCTAGTTTTATGGAACTGACAGCTTTATGCAGTTCTGGTTTGGATTATATTTATCAAACATAATGCTAGAGGTTGTGCTGAATTATTCAAAGAATGTTACAAAGGTAGAAAATTTTAGTGACTGGGGGAAAAAAAAATCACGAAGTAGACCCACAGGGTTCAAATTTTAGTCCACTCCTACACTTTATATATGTAAATGCCCATACAATTAACATTCAACAAGCCAAAGTGGTACTTTTTGCAGATTATACTAGTGTTATAGTAAATCCCATTAGAGAAAAAGCAACAGAAAAAATGGTAAATGATATTTTCCAAAGAATTGTTAAGTGGATCTCAGAAAATGAACCCTCCCTACATTTTGAAAATATACACTACGATCTGTTTTGTACAACAAATAAATCAATCCAACAATTGATATTGCACATGAGCATGAGTTAGTGAAAAGGGTAGAATGCTCCTGATTTTTGGGTGACCACTATAATAAAAACTTTAACTGGAAGAAGCACATTACTGAGCTTGTGAAACAATGTTGAGCAAAATTTAAACAGATTGTAAATGGTGCACTGGAGAAGTATGTGCCAAGTATATGGATTAAGGACGGAAAGGACCCACTGTCGTTTAACAAAGAAATTCTGAATATGGTGAGGAACCAAAGGCTGTCAGAAGAAAACGTTGCCGGCCGCGATGGCTGAGCGGTTCTGGGCGCTTCAGTTCCGAACCACGCGGCTGCTACAGTCGCAGGTTCGAATGCTGACTCGGGCATGGATGTGTGTGATGTCCTTAAGTAGTTATAAGTTTAGGGGACTGATGAACTCAGCTGTTGAGTCCCATAGTGCTTAGAGCCATTTGAACCATTTTTTTAAGAAAACGCGCAAATGATGACAGGCTACATTAGTAGAGATTCGTGCGTCTGTAAAAAGATCGATGAGCGAAGCATACAACAATCACCACCGTCATACCTAAGCTAAGATATAGCCAAGAACCAGAGAAAATTCTGGCCCTGTGTAAAATTGCTAATCGAGTCTAAGACTCCCATCAGGTCACTCGTTGATCAGTCTCGTGTGGCAGCTGAAGAAGCAAAAGAAAAGCGACAGTTTTAAATTTCACATTCAAGGAATCGTCCATGTAGGAGAATCGCCCAAACGTACCATCGTTTGAACATTATAAAGGCTCCCGTATGGAGGATATAGTAATGGGCGGACCCACGAACCAATATCTTTAACCTCGGTTCCCTGCAAAGTCGTCGAACATATTCACAGATCGAATATAATAAATATCCTTGAAAGAAAACTTCTGTCCATAGATCAACACGGTTTTAGAAAGCATCGCTCGCGCGAAACTCAGCTTGTGCTTCTCTCGCATGACATCCTGCGAACTATGGATGAAGGGCAACAGGCGGATTCCGTATTGCTAGATTTTCGTTAAGCATTTGACACAGTGCCACATTGCCTACTGTTAAAAGCATACAGAAACGGTTCCCAGATATGTGAATGGCCAGAAGACTTGTTAACAAACAGAACCCAGTATGCTGTCCTTGACAGTGAGTGTTCATCAGGCACAAGGGTATCGTTAGGAGTGGCCCAGGACAGTATGACAGGGTCGCTGTTACTTTCCATGTACGCATATGATCTAGTACACAGGTAGGGAAGCAAACTGCCGCTACTTGCTGTTGATGTCGTGGTGTATGGAAAGATGTCGTCGTTGAGTGACTGTAGGAGGATACAAGATCACTTAGATAAAATTTTTTGTTGGTGAATGAATGGCAGCTAGCTCTAAATGTAAAAAAATGTAAGTTTTTGCAGATGAGTAAGAAAAACAAACCCAAAATGTTCTAATACCGTGTTAGTAGTGTACTGCTTAATACAGTCACACCGATTAATATTTGAACCTAATGTTGCAGAGTGATATCAAATGGAACGATAACACAGTCCAACGATAGAAAAAAAATTTTCTGGAAATACCTTATTCTTATGTTTTTAGGGTGGGAAATCGAAATATGATACTTAAGAAACTGTATCACCCACCATTTCTTCACATTTTACAGTTAAATTCTTGAAATTAAGCGATTTCTTAAAGAATGTAGCAGCTTTTATATAGTTAAAATAATTTAAAAAGGGAGGTGTAATGAATGTAGATGATGTTGATAGCACTGCTGAATAACATTTGGTGGCAAAGAAAGGTCGTTTCTGTTTCTGTGTTAACAGATGGTGTTTTGTTTACTGTCAACCTAACCTCACTTTCTCGTTTCCTCTACATGTGCTCAGTACAATGGCTAATCGTGGTTGTAAAAACTCTGCTGACAGTTTTTGTTATATTTGTGGTGAATTTGTGATTAAAGAACACCAAAGAAACATTACAGACTTTGTGAAAAAGGTCTGTCTATCATACTTTGGATCTAAACTTGGTGATCAAGATAAATCTTGGGCCCCTCTTAAGGTATGTTACGTGTGTGCTGAGATTCTGAGAAAATTGTCCAAAAAACAGAAAAAAGCCTTTAGATTTGATGTTCCTATGATATGGTGCGATCCAAGAAATCATTTCCATGATTGATAATTTTGCAGTGTAGAAATTATTGGTTAGAATTCGAAAAACAAGAAGGTAATAAGCTACCCTAACCTTCTGTCCACCATCCAACCAGTAGGGCATGGTGTAGATTTGAAGGTTCCTGAACCACCAGATGATTTAAATGCTATTCCAACATAAGTATTTTCTGATGTACAGTTTGATTTAGATGATGATGAATTCCATTGTAATACAGGAAGTCTAGAGCCCAAATTGTTTACTCAGACCTAGCTTAACGATCTGGTTAGGGATCTGGGCTTAACGAAAGAAAAAGCTGAACTGCTTGGCTCTAGATTAAATGAAAATAACTTATTGGTAGTTGTAACCAGCATATACATGTATAGAAAGAGAGAGCAGCAATTTCCCAAGTTTTTTGAACAAGAAGGTGATTTAGTGTACTGCTCAGACATTCGCAGTCTGATGAATGAGTTTGGTATTGAATACAAAAAGGAAGGTTGGAGGCTGTTTATTGATTCATCCAAAACTAGTCCAATAGCTGTTTTATTACACAATGGTAACATGTATGCATCTATACCTGTTGGACATTCTGTACATATGAAAGAAAGCTATGAAAACCTAGAAATACTGATAAATAAAAGAGGCTGTTCAGCTCATGGTTGGATGATATGTGGCGATCTAAAAGTAACATGCATGCTCCTTGGTCATTAACGTGGTTTTGCCAAATTTCCGTGTTTCTTGTGTGAATAGGAGAGTAGGGATAGGTATCAACACTGGTGCAGAAAGAACTGGCCTGTGAGGGCGTCTTTTGAACCTGGTGGGAAGAACATTCTATGCAAAAACGTTGTAGATCCAGAGAACATACTTCTACCACCTCTACATATAAAGTTAGGCCTAATTAAACAGTTTGTAAAGGCTTTGCCTAAAGATGGACCATGTTTTATGTACCTCTGCCAAAAGCTTACACACCTTTCAGAAGATAAACTAAAAGAAGGCGTCTTTGTCGGCTCTGACATTAGAAAATTGATGTTTGATGTTAACTTTCAATCAACAGTGACCTTAAATGAGAAAGAAGCATGGGTATCATTCAAGCAAGTTGTTGTTAAGTTCTTAGGACATGAAAAAGACCCAAAATATGTTTCTATTATACCTAAAGAAGTTTAAAACTTTTGGATGGTTAATGATACTGAAAGTTCACTTTTTGAACACTCACCTTGATTACTTCCCAGACAATATGGGAGATGTTAGTGAGGAGTAAGGAGAGCGTTTTCACCAGGACATTAAAGTGATGGAAAAATGCTACCAAGGCCGCTGCAACAGCAACATAATAGGGGACAACTGTTGGTCACTTCACAGAGAATTTCAGCAAGCAACTCATTGTAGAAAAAGCTACACAAGTAGCTTCAAAGAAAAAAGAGAAAGAAAATACAGACCAATTCCCGCTGACAAGTGAAACCTCTATTAGCATATATCATTGTTCAAAGTAGCTTACTGTAAATACAAACCACGCTTATGTTTAACAAAACGTTTCATTAATTTCCCCATTTACCGTATAGCATAGGATTTTCATAGTATATAATAAAAGCACATTGCTCGAAAACTATGGGTGATACAAAAAAACTAAGGCTAAATTTGGATTCAGTTCATAAAACTCTATAAAGATCAGCTATCAAAGTAAAAAGAATTTTCAAAAAGAATTTTTCGTTAGCCTGTGTAACCTAAGGACTGTAGTAGGGAAGGCGAATGGTCGACTTTGGTTCAATGGAAGAATTTTAGGTAAGTGTGGTTCATATGTGCAGGAGACCGCAAACAGGAAATAGTGCGAACCATTTTTGAGATTGCTGGAAGTAATCCCCACCAGGCATGATTGAAGGAAGACCCCAAAGCAATTGAGATTTTTTATCGGGAAGTTTGAACAACATGCAAGTATTGTGGGGATGCTTCGGGAACTCAAAAGGGAATCTGTGGCGGAACATATCACTTTGTTCGACTGATGTGTTTCCCAAGTATTTTTCGAACCGACAAATCTAACAATGATAACTCACACGTTTATGGATGTACTAATACTGCAGCAGTAGCAGGGAGAGACAAGATAAATATTGTGTCGCGAATTCGTAATTCGTCGCACGCCTAGCTTCCTGCCACATTAGCGCCGCCCTGCCGTTAAACTGTCACGAGGAGGCGCTACTGGCAACACCCTGTCCCAGGCGGACAGTGCGAGTAGGGAGAGGGCATTCACTTGCTCCACTTTGAAGGCAAGACTCCTTCTGGGAGCCAGAGGTATGTCCATGTCGCTGGAACCTGCGGCAGTTAAACGTCAAACCACGAATCCACACACTCGGCGACAAAATAGTGTACCAGAGATATACGACAAACATTCTGATGCGTAATTAGGAACGAAGTTTTCGGAAGAAGTGGTCTCCAATGCGGCTTACCTTGTTCACAGATCATCGCCGAATGCTTTGAACAATATGACGCCAGAAGCAGCTTTCTCAGGTAAGAAACCTGATCTTCAACATCTGAATTTAAGGCATATGTTCACATACCAAAAGTTAATCATTAACTGACAAGTAGCATAATCGAACACTATAAGAAGTAGGGTCACAATTATAAAACCGCTTGGAAGCAAGACGATTCAAAGATGCTAGATAAGAACCACCAACTTCGAAAGAAGCGTTGCCATCTAAGGGCACGCAGAAATGACTTCATGCAATTCAACAATAATTTGAGTCATTTTCAGAATATCCAATTTGGGAATCAGCAATTCCGATTCTAGGTAAAAAATGTTTTTAGCTGCAGGTAGGTCTTCAAGGCAAAAGAGGTTTACAAGGAGGAATAATTCACCTTCAAGCTTGTCTGGTCTTTAAGGACTGTAAATATCTCAAAGGTTTAGAGCTCCAAAACATGAAGAAACATATACATCAGGGATATGTCACTATCCACTCAGATATTTATTTAGCCTCCCTAATAGACACTGATAATTTTAATGTAGCTCCAGACTTTTGGCAAGACGGTTTGAAATGAGAAATTTATTTCAGAATTTCCATCGTTGACTATGAGACAAAACAGTGAAGTTTGTGTATGTCTGTCGTTTTAGAGATGGTTGTGGGATTTGGATGTTTGATACAGGATGTGAAATTAGACACCTTTCAGCTGTCTGGTTTCCAATCTTATTTTATTTGCCAACCATTTCCAGCGTTTTACTACACCATCTTTAGGCTCCTGACCGACGTGTAGCAAGATTCTACCTCTATTGTGATCGAAAGAGGGACCTGCAATACTGATAATGGTAGATTTTTGCTGCAGTGTACGTGTAGGAAGATTCTACCTCTATTGTGATCGAAAGAGGGACCTGCAATACTGATAATGGTATATTTTTGCTGCAGTGATCACAGTAAACAGTAAAAGATAAAATCATAAGAAGGCTTAGAAAAGCTGACTATCGATTTAAGAAGGGAAGACAGCTCTAAATGATTCAACTCAAAAGGAGATGTTGCTGCTGAAATCTGCAACTGGGAAAAGCTCTACTAAGTAAAATTTCATGAGCCCACAGCTGATCCCTGCGTTTAGCACAAAAATCAAGAAACAGACACATCAACTGCAGCAAATTTGCATTGATGAGATGTTGACTTTTTGTAACATTCTGCTAAAAAAGGGTATCAAAGAGAAACTATAAAAAATATTTGAACTGAAGAGTCTTTGAAAGTCTCCAGTTGTGAGGAATGTTATATTGTTTTAGTTTTGATTCAGTTATGTTTGCCATTATGCTGTCTGAGTGGAACAACATCAGAAATCTATCATCTGTATTACTCTTTTGAATTATTATATTGTTTGAGCTAAATGGTGTCTATGAAACTCCTTTGATATATTTTCAAGTGTTTCTACGTTATATTCATCAGGTGGTACCATTAACTCTTCAATAACTCCATTATATTCATATCTTAATATAGTTTTAGGAATCTTAACTGATGACATAATTTATTTATCCAAAAATTGAACAGATACATACAACAAACAGCAGAAAACAAGTTGTTAAGTTTTTTTACATAATTAATGGATAACATCGCAAAGAAGTGTGATAAATATGAGATGGTCAAGGATAACCAGATTATGGAAAGAAATTAGGCAAAGCAACATCAAATTGTAAAAAATGCATAAATGAGGGCTGAAAAAACAAATATCATCATCATTCAAATAAAAAAGATACCGAGAATGACGAGACATTAAAGAAGTCTCCTAAATGTCTGATGATTAAAGATATATGAGAGTATGAGAAGAAATAGGGTAAGCTATGATCTATTTGTAAAACATTTATAAGTCACTATTAGTTAAATAGATATGATAGTGGTAGTAAGAATGAAATAGTAATACCAAAAATTATGACCCAATTCAAGTAAGCTGAAGTCTTTGATGTCCCCAATTTCTCAGAATATAATAATCAACCAGAGTTTTGTGAGAATTGTGGACGGTGCTGTAGTGATGGCAAAAAATCTTACATTCGTTTTCCTAACAAAACATAGCTAAATAGCAATCAAATATATAGATCTAAATATTTTCATAACCATTTAATGAATCTAAATAGAATAACTAATGATGGAGTGCTTATGTTTATGATGAAATGAAACATATTTAAGAACTGTTTAATGTATATAATAAGAATTTTAAATGGAAAGCTGTATCATATATTTATTTTACTGCAAAAGTAGCTGATTATTTGAATATTGATCACAATATAAAATACACAAAAACAAATTTAAATTGTGGGAACGATTTCTAAATATGAAACCACTGCAGCAGATTCAAGATTAAAAATAATTCTTTGGCTATATAAAGGGAGAAAACTCAACTTCCAGCAAAGCTCAATAATATCAATAAACGTATACATTGCAGAAGTTAAGTGACCTTAATACAAATCAGGTATATGAAAGTACAAATGTAGAAAATGTGAATACAACATATGCCTGTAAAACATTTTTAGAGCTTGATAGTTAGATCAAAATCATCTTATCCGACAAGTGTGCTAAAGTACTAAATCGGGAAAATAATGACTTCATTATTTGAATGAAAAGGAAATATAATAGTGTGATCAAAACATCCAATTCACATGAAACTCGTGATATACAATTTACACCATGATTTTATATGTAATAGATGGATAATAAAAATACATGTAAGAAATGCAATGTTGATAAAAGAATTGATGATTATCATCCATATAGAAGAATAAACGTGTCCTCGTGTTTGGACAATGCTATGAAGAATATGATAAAGCATATCAGTCAAAGGGGTATATAGCTATTAAAGACAAATTGCTTCAAAAACTACCTTGAAAACGTGGTAAAAGTGTATATGCAGTATACTTCAAAAAACATATTTACAGTCATCAACTTAAAATAAAGTGTATGAAGATTTTTCGAGTAAAACATGTCATAACTGCAATGAGATAAAAGATATTAATTGGTTTTAGAATTGTAACCAAAGTAGAGATAAGCATTGGAAAATATATAAAGACTGTGCAAAAGTAATTTTGAAATAGATTAGAAAACAATTTTTCCTCAGCAAAAACTATCTATATAATTTAGTAATTTGATAGACAACAAATACAGATGACATTAATTCATACTTTTTTTACTTTATAAATGGAGGCACAAAATATGGAAGCTGGTGAATTAATGGCTTTAGCTAAAGCTCGAGCCTATGACACTACTCAAAACTGCGTGAACCAGAGTTGATTAAATTAATTCAAAACCCACCCTTATTGCATAGAAATATATTCCCATTTAAAGTTGATATACATAACAAAGAGAGGAAACAACAAAGAATAATTAATAATAGTTATCAACTAGAAAAGGCCTTCACAAGTAGAGTACAAACATGGAATACTGAAAATACACAGAACATCAAAGAACCTAATCACTTTATAATTGCAAACATAAAGTACATGACATAGTAAAAGATGCACCCAAAACTCGTCATGAATTAACAGCAAATGTAGTGCTACCTCGTAACTTCAAGATGAATAGTATAAATGAAATAAAAGAATTTAAATTCCCCACACACAACTACACAATACTAAATGAAAAAGATCTAAGAAAACTATAAAAATGCTAAGGTTCACATATCAAATCGTAACAGCGAATTACAAGCAAGAGGTTCAAGTTGGGCTCTCGATTGAGTTATACGTTTACAATTAGCATTAAATAAATATGTACTACTTCGAGATTAATCAATAAGATTAGAAATAAAAAAGGGTGTATTTATGGTAAGAATGATGAACAAAAATGTTTCCTTTGCGTGATAAAAATAAGCATAATATCCTGTAACTAAAGATCCACAACATGTACCAAAATATAAAAAAGTTGGCTTTGAAACTGATAAAATACTGAATTAATTAGAGTTCCCAATTAAGAACGATGATGATCATAAAACTGAAAACAGACTTATAATCTCGATCTATATTTATGCATATGATGAAAAATACATGATTTATCCTTTCCATATAACCAAAGCTAAGAAAGAAAAACATATAAATCTCTTACACATTAGAACTGAAAATAACTGTCACTATTGTTGTATGTGATATGTGTTTACTCCATTTGATTTCCAAAAAGCGATTGAATAAACATATTCCAGACTGTTTAATAAATAAATCAGTTAAAGCACACCTACCAAAAAAAGGTGAAAAAATCAACTTTCCAAATTGTCAAAATAAAATGAAAGTTCCTTTCGAGATATATACGGATTTTGAGAGCTTGTTACAGAAAACAAATAGATGTCAACCACATCCAGATCAATCATATACAATGAAGTATCAGAATCGTGAACCATGTGGATTTGGCTACTGTATAAAGTGTGTTCAAGGACATTATATAGATCCAGTTGTATACAGATGTCCAGATGTTAAGAGCAAATTCATTGAAATGATTAAGAAAGAAGTAGAAGAGATAGGCAATAGATACTCAGCAGTAGAACCAATGAAACCACTGACAAAAGAGGAAAGAAGAGCATATTCTAATGGAGAAATATGTCACATTTGTGAGGGTAAATTAAACGAAATACCACCTAATATGATGAAATTAAAACATGATTTGGAAGACAAAATTAAATTTTTAATGATCAATTGCAGTTACTTAAAAAACAAAAATATTTAATATAGATAAAATGCAAAAATAAGAATAATTATTAGAATTGAATAAAAAGTACTTGAAAAAGTTTCATGAGAGTGTGAAAGATAACAATAAAAAAGTTTTTGATCATGATCATATAACTGGTTTATGTAGAGGAGCTGCATATACTTATTGTAATTTGAATCATCAGTTACCAAAATTTGTACCTATTTTCCTATACAATCTATCAGGATATGACACACATTTATTTGTGAAAGAACTGGGATATGATGATAAATCTATATATTTAATTTCTAAAAATTAATAAAATTACATTAGTTTTCGAAAATCAACTGAAACTATAAAGATGCAGTTCTTAGATTCATTCCGTTTGATGAGTTCATCATTAAACAAACTATCATCAAACATGAAGAAAGATCAAATCAAATACATTAAAATGTTCTTTCCAGAAGATAAAGTAGAACTAGTAATTAGAAAAAGCGCTTATCCATATGATTACATGGACAGCTGGAAAAGATCTGAAGAAACAAAACTAGCAACAAAAACTGATTTATGTAGTAAACTAAATGATTTTGACATAAGTGATACAGATTATGAACATGCAAAATTAGTTTGGCAAAATAATAATATTAGCAACTTGCGAGAATGTCATGCTTTGTGTCTAAAAACTGATGTTGTATTATTAGTGATTGGATTTGAAAACTTTCGAGAAGCATGTATGAAAGCTTATGATTTAAATCCATATCGGTATTAAACTGCTCCTGGATTAAGTTTGGATGCAATGCTAAAAATGACTAAACAACCTCTTGGCATATTACAAGATTATGATGTGATAATGATAAATGAAAAAAGGAATTAGGGGTGGAATACCACAATGCTATAAGAGCTATGGAAGAGCAAACAATTGATATTTAAAAGATTTTGATAAAAAATAATCTAATTATTTACTGTATCTCAACAATATTTACCTTACAGAGGAATAGTTAAATTACACACAATTTTATTTAAACTATTGGGGAAACTAGATTAAAAAATGAAAGAGAATTCGGAACATCGTTACATTCGTGAAGTAAATGTTGATTATCCAAAATAATTACATGATTTACATAAAGATTTGCCATTGGCTCCACAAAATAATATTGTACCTGGAACTAAAGAAAGTAAGTTAGTGACTAATCTAAACGAGAAACAAAAGTATGTTGTTCATTACAGAAATCTAAATCATGATCTGTCTCTAGGAATGAAATTAAGAAAAATTCACAGAGTTTTAAAATTTCAGCAATTCGATTGGTTGAAGAAGTATTTAAACTTAAACATGGAAATGACAATGAAAGTGATGAATGAATTTGAAAAGGATTTCTATAAGCTGATGAATAATTTAGTATTTGGTAAGACAATGGAAAATATAGGAAATAGACTCTATGTTGCTATTCACATGAATAACACAAAAGTCAAATTTAATGAGCCAGTTTATGTGGGAATAAGTATATTCGATTTACCAAAAGAATTAATGTATGATTTCCATTCAAATATTGTTCAACCACAATACGGAGATAATATTGAACTATTGGATCGAGATACTGATGCTTACACATAGAACATAAAAACTGATGACTTTTATAAATATATAAAACCGATGATTGATCACTTTGGTACAAGCGATTATCCAAAAGATAATATTTATGGTGTTCCAACTGCAAACAAAAAAGTTTTAGGAAAAATTAAAGACGAATGAAATGGAAAAAATGAACGAATTTTGTGGTTTAAGAGCAAAAGTGTATGCTTATAGAATTAATGAAAAGGGGTACAAAAATTTGTAGTAAAGAAAAGAATATCATTTGAAGATTACAAAGAATGCTTATTCGATATGAAGAACAATATAGGAAGATGAATTTAATTAGAGGTTGCAACTTTGATTTGTATACCATTGAAGTAAACAAAAAAGCATTAAGCCCACATAATGATAAAAGATATGTTATGAAAGATGGTATAAATACATTACCATGGAGACATTACATGTTGGAATGATTCAAGTTTTTCTAATGTATTCTTCACTATAAATATTAGATCTGATATTAATGTGCAGTCTATTTCAAGTAGTGATAAATCATTTATACCACTTCTCATTATCTTTCTTGTTATTTCATTATATTAATAAAATGAATCATCTTTGAAAATATAACATTCCATTAATGTATCTAAATACAGAATTTATAGCTGAGGGCAATCCTTAAAATTCTCTACATATAAACCCATGTACTTTATACTTAAAATTACATTCATCCAACTCAGCATAGAAAATATCATTAAAGAGCAAAAATGGTCTAGCTGAATAGGCATTGACTATACCATTTAATTTAAATTCTTGTCATAATCCTGTAGTTGATATCAGTTTTGAAAATGCTATTATTAATTGTAAAGTGTGTAAATACCTCATATATAACATATTGTCAACAAATATTACAACTACACCACCAGGTCTTGATGTACAACATTTATTCTTTGTAAATTTTATTATTGTTATGTTATTAATTGTTTTTATGTTATTAAT
The DNA here is from genome assembly GCF_023898315.1 of Schistocerca nitens. NCBI lineage: Eukaryota > Metazoa > Arthropoda > Insecta > Orthoptera > Acrididae > Schistocerca > Schistocerca nitens. The sequence goes on from NC_064618.1 coordinate 850,503,227, forward strand.
TGTTTTTTATGTTATTAATTGTGGTTTTATATCATTAGCAATGCAACTGCATTTTTTTTTAAAAAAGTTCCATTCACAAATAATAAATGATTGTACTTTTCATTTGTACATAATGATTCAGGTGGTCCAATTGATGGTGTAGATGATGTTGTAGGTACACTTGGTGGTGATACTTTACCATATGAACTTTGGATAGTGTCGATATCATCTTGAGATAATTGCAAATTTGAACCACTATAGTTAGGATACATTATTGTACCATAAACATCTGAATACTGTAACCGTAATGTGTGACCAATTTCATATAATATACTTCAAATAATTTGTTTGGTAGTTAGATGTATTTCGATCAATTTCCAAATACCTCAGTTCATCACTGGATCATTATTCACAGTTGGAAAAACTGCATAAGATAACATATTACAGATTTCCATCTAATTATTATGAACATTGAATACTTTTATCAATTTCATATATATGTTTCTGTCTTATATTTGTAATTAAGATATTTCGATTACTGATATCATGAGCTACTAAATGAATCTTCCACACCACATCTAGGCATTTTCATAATATTTAAAGTATCTTCACTTAGCTCATCATTTATTTCAAGATTATATGTTCACTGAAATAACATCATTGCTTCTCTTAATGCATCATCACTCACTTCACTGTTTTGATTATCTGGAATATCTAAGTCACCATAATCATTTAAATACTTCATTGCTTAACTCTTAATACTGCTGAGAAAGTTACTTTCACAATTAACAGCAATAAAAAAGTATCTCCATTTAAATACATTTAAAAAATTCAATCTTCATACATTCATTCTCATCATTGAACTGTAAATCAATAATATGGTTATCTATATTTGAGGAAAATCCCCAATCAGATCAGGCAAGACATTCTTTAAAAATCAAAAATATTCTTCTCATCATAACTATAAATAATGATTATGTAAGCTGTATACAACATTTTTTCACGTTTTATATGGCCAACTCTGAGATTATTATGTCAATAAAACTGTATGGTAAACTCTTCATGCTTAGATATAATATTTCTCAACCTCATTTACTGATAAAGAGAATAATCCATGGTTTGAAGAGAAAGATGTGTTGATTAGAGAGGATATTTTATATTTTTTGTATGGAATTCCAGGGTCCAGAAATCTGGATCCTGCAGATCTATAACAACAGGGGATTAATTATGTTCAGTTTCTTACACACAACAGTTAAAGACAACGTTAAGTCATATTTTTTGTCTTATACAAATGGAGCCAATCCCAAGTACATCTAATGCTGTTACACCTATGATGAATATATTCAGAATAACAACACGATTGTATATAACAGTAAAGAAGTTTTTGTGATAACTGATAAGAGAATAATCCATGGTTTAAAGTGAAAGAAATAACTGAAGTCTTGGAATACAAAGATACTGATAAAGCTACTAGAAATAATGTAGGAATGGATGATAAATTAAAATACAAAGACATTTAAAACCCCATCTGCATGCAGCATTAAGAGGTAATGAAAAATGGAATATATTCATTAATGAATCTGGTTTATATTCACTTAATTTGTCATCTAAGAAAGAAGAGACTAAAAAGTTTTAAAGAATGGGTAACAAGTAATGTTTTACCTTCAATAGGGAAATATGGTGAATACAAACTACAAAAACAGAAAGAACAACTAGCAGTCAAATTAGAAGAACAAAAATGACAACTACAACAAGAATTACAAGAAAAAGACAAGGAGTGTTTGAAGCTTACAACTGTAATAACTGATGAAGTAGAAATAAACAAAGAACACAATATATACATCGCTACATCAAAGCAGTATGCCAAGGAAAATTATTTTAAAGTTTCTTGTCTTTGAAGTGTATTGTCTGAAAATCACCTTTCTGGACGATTATCAACTCATAACAGTGGAAGACCTAAAGAAAATATTTTATGTGAATATGAATGTATAGATTAAAAATTAGTAGAACATACGATTTCAGTTTATTTTGGTGTACACAGAGTAGGTAAAAGTAAAGAAATGTACAACATACATTTCAACAGTCTATCTTATTTTATTGAGAAATTATGTGGTCAGAGCAACGATATTGCTGATGAAATAAATGAGAAGAGAAAAATATTTATGAAGGAATTTGAACTAAACCCAGTATAGAGTTTAATAAACCTATTGTAATTGAGGAGGAAACTGAGCAAATTGTACTAGATGACTTTATGGAAGAACTTCAACAAACTACAATTTCTGTATACAGTACAATGGTGAATAAACTGAAAGTGGCTAGAAAACCTCTAGAAGAGCGTCTTGAGTATAAAGAATCTAAAGGACAAAGAAAAATATGTGTAATAAGGCAAAAGACATATTAAAAACAAACCACAGACAAACTCCAAGTACCTGTAGTTTATTTCTCAAAGCATTCATAAACAATACAAACTTCTTCTCCAATCAGATCATATATATATTCCAGAGACTCAATAGTTAACTCATTTATGAAGACAGATACATCATCATCAGGTTAATAAAGGGATGGAAGAAACTGAAGTCCAACTTTCTTCATTTATATACAAAAAACTATTTTTCAACAAAAGTATATGTCCAAATATTTTATACATAATTTAATATTATATTATATTGATTTTCATATCTATCTGTTAATCTAAACTTGCTAAAACCATCTGATTTATTCAGATATAAAATTCTTAAATAATTCTGACTGCATATGATTTTTATTAACATTTATTTTAATATCACAATATCCTCTGCACCCATAATAAAACTACAATCACAATGATTAACATAATTATAATACTTATATCAAGCAATTATAATTTTTTTATCACATCCATTTACATATCATAAAATTATATTATCCTTAAATACCCAACTATTATGTGGATCATCAAATCCTAACCACTTAACATAACCTTTCTCACCTTTTCAATTAGATATACATCTGGATGTTCTGTTTTCTCTAATTCATGCTCAATAAATATTTCCTTTGGTATCTTTCCATTTCTATGTAACTGGATCCGTATATACAATATCTTCAATTTCGAATAATTCTGTAGACCAGTTAGCAGTGTAGCCTTTCTCAAATATTCCTTTTAATTTGCTTATTCTCACTTTATCACCAATACGATGCACTGCTTTAGTTGGATCCATAACTGTTGCATTAGGTTTATAATTTTTTTATTAACATCTATTGGTTTCATTTTGATTGTACTATGCTTTGTGTTATTGTATTCATCAACTGATTTAGAGACAATGTCTTTCCACTTGCAATTACCTTGAATAGAAAACATTTTCCACATTTTTTCTTTTAATGTCCTGCTAATCCTTCAACAGCAGATACTTTTATTTCAGTATATGTTGAATAATGATTAATATTATATTTACTTGTTAACTGTTTAAAATCGTTATTGTAGAATTCTTTCCCATTATCGGTTTATAAATGTTTTGGTGATCTTCCTCTAAATATTTGTTCAAAACCGTAAGAAACATTTTCTCCTGTTTTATCTTTATAGTTTAAATAGCCCAAGCATATTTTGAAAATATGTCAACAGTTTATAAATATTTATAGCCTTTATTTATTTTTGATATTCCTTTAAATTTTCCAGAATCCATTTCTGCTAAGTCAGTTTATATAAATCATCAACCACAAATGATATCACATTTCACTTATTATAATTTTTTCTCACTGCTTTATGTAGTTCAGTAATTATTTCTTCACAGATATCATAAGATTGTGGTTTTAAACCATCAGCTACAAAGTTTTTACAAATTTACTCTTTTTAGTTGATGTATTGTACATATACCCTCAGTTCTTTGTCTCCATTTGTGGTTGATACTCTTTGAGGATGATGTGTTTCAGTAAATTTTTTACACTTCAAGCTGTAGTTATGGTGATCCATTTATACAGCTAAAAATCTATCCTTCTAAAAGCTTCAATATTTGTAGACTTCTACCAGCTCAATCATCTAATTTTGGAACAATACCTTTATGTACACTTTCTATTGAAAAAATCTTTGTTTTCAGCTGATCTATCTCTTTATTATGATGTGTCATGATGCCAACATGAATTCGAAATTCTTTCTTAATTGATTCATCTAGATGTGTTACAGTGTTATAGTTGTCATTACAAAGCTGTAAAATTTTTTCATTCAAGTGTACTTTAGTGACATATTTATTAAACTGTGTTAAAACTGAGATGTGTTACAGTGTTATAGTTGTCATTACAAAGCTGTAAAATTTTTTCATTCAAGTGTACTTTAGTGACATATTTATTAAACTGTGTTAAAACTGACATCTATTTAGGTTTTCTAACATACTCTTGTGTTGTTTGGTAACTGCACAAGCCATTTACTGGATCTTTCACACACATCAAAAAAAGTTTTGCATCACCTTGGTTCCGAGAGTTCTCGAACCTGTACAGAGAATTGGAATAGAGCTCAACATAAACATCATTTTCCCCCTTTTTATTACTCATGAAAATCACACATTGCATGAAATCGAATGCCTCACCAATATGCTCCCGACATGGTAGCACTATCAGTCAGAGAATGGCATTCACATATCGTACAGCCACTACCTTGCCTTCCCTGACCACCAGTGGTGTACGTTGGCCCCACATAATGCCACCCCAAAATAGCAGGGAACCTCCACCTTTCTACACTCGCTGGACAGTGTGTCTAAGGCCTCCAAACATGTCTCTGACGATTGTCTGGTTGAAGGAATATGAGACACTCATTGAGGAAGAGAATGTGATGCCAATCCTGAACAGTTCATTCAGCACATTGAGAGCCCTTCCTTGCACAATGTAACAATACAGACACAATTGAACAGCAGTATTTACCATCCAGGCATGGCTGAACGACAGACAACATGAGTTGTGTACCTCCGTCCTGGTTGAATCACTGGAGTTGATTGGCTGTCTGACCCCCTCCATCTAATAGGTGCTGCTCATGCTTGGTTGTTTACATCTTTGGGCGGGTTTAGTGACATCTCTGAGGCAACGTCCTTGCCACAGTGGATACACCGGTTCCCATCAGATCACCGAAGTTATGTGCTGTCAGGTGTGGCCGCCACTTGGATGGATGACCATTCAGACCACCATGCGCTGTTGCCATTTTTCGGGGTGCACTCAGCCTCATGATGCCAATTGAGGAGCTACTCGACTGAATAGTAGCGGCTCTGACCAAAGAAAACCATCATAACCAATGGGAGAGTAGTGTGCTGACCACACACCCTCCTATTTGCATATTCAGCCGAGGATGACACGGCGGTCGGATGGTCCCGATGGGCCAATTTTGGCCTGAAGATGGAGTGCTTTAGTGACATCTCTGAACTGTCAAAGCGAATTTGTCTGTAATACAATATCCACAGTCAACATCTGTCTTTAGGAGTTCTGGTATCCGGAGTGATGCAAAACTTTTTTTGATGTGTGTATATCTACTAAATGTCTGCCTTTAAAATCAATTAAAGAATTACTTATTTTAAAAACACCTCGTAATTCTGTCTGGAACTGTTTCATTAAATTTTCTATTTTTGGCTCTAATTCTTTTTTAATTTTTGATATCAATAAATTTATATCATATGGTGGTTCTTCATCAACTTGGATTTTATTTCCAAAAATGTCCATTTATTAAATTTAAAGTAACATTAAATTTATAATTTTTGGATAACAGTTTTAACACAAGTATACACAAATTACCACATATGAAACTTCCTGGAAGATTAAAACTGTGTGCCAGACCGAGATTCGAACTCAGGACCTTTGCCTTTCGAGGGCAAGTGCTCTACCAACTGAGCTACCCAAGTATGACTCACGCCCTGTCCTCACAGCTTTACTTCTGCCAGTATCTCGTCTCCTATCTTCCAATTTTTTTATTCTCTCATTATGATAGTACAGACCATTTCTCCCAAAATAATTAACGACTTCTTTCGGAATGTTTCCTCCAAATGAATCAAACACGTCATGTTAAGTATCTAAATTAACTAGGTAGTTCATATATCATGTATAAATCACGAAAGTGTTTAATTTTCAACTTTTTAGCAAGCTTTTCTATATCAAAATTACTTAATGCATTAGGATACGCTTCAATTACTTTCTGCAACGTTTCTTTAACCCTAAACCTCTATTTTCCATTGCTAAATTATGTCCCTTTTCTTTTTCCAATTTCTTCTTATTTATAACCGCATTTTATATAGCTGAAGATCCTTCAACTATTGAACTAGCTGCAGTCAAATATGGTAATGCTGCCAACAGTAATAGTAGAAACCCTCCTTCATATTTTGTTAATCCAGAATCTGTTTTTTCTTTTGTTTAAGATAGTCATACAACTGTAGGGCGATGGATACAGATAGTGTTAGAGGTACAAATCCATCTTTTTTAATTTTAGCATCTTTCTGGTTCTTTTTATTTTTCTATTTATTTTTAGGGGGTTGTTTCTCTCTATTTTTAACCTCTTCTCCACATTTATTCAATCAATCTTTCATTTCCAGCTCACTTAAAGTTTACTCACATTGTGGGCTTTTAGTCACTGGTATGTCATTAAAATCTTCTAAATACTGTTGATGGTAAGGAACCATTTGTTTGTCCATTTCTCTATTTTCTTCAATATCTTTTAATATATTGTCACCTAATCCTTCAATTCCTTTCTTAACTTTTACAATAGTACCGACAACAGATTGATCTTTTTTGTATTTTTCATATGCAATTCTTGTTTTTTTCCATTTTTTAAATTCTCCTTTTAATTCTTTCGGTTTCCTTGTATATCGTTTAGCTTGTTTAGCAACTACTGGATCATATTATGCAAACGTTTATTTAGGGATAAAACGTTAATGTTTAACATTTATGTTGATGTTACAGTATTATAAATTCTTTTATTCAAAATCTGTATTTACCATTATTTGATTTATGTATCATATCTAAACCGAAATCATCATCATTCCTGCAATTATTCACATTTTTGAATGCATCATATCTTTAGTCACCTCCAACAAATTCATGATAAATATGATTTAAATTTGCATTGTCTTGTCTAAAAATATTTAAGAAATTGAGAATATCTCTGACTAACGGTTTTGCTATTTTTCAATTTGCTTGAGCTAAATAAAAACAATCTATTCGCTTAGTCTACTTCTAATAAAATATTCTTTTACAAGATCTCGATTTTCCAATATAAAATCGTCAAATACTGCAATTATCTTCACATTCATCTAATGGTATAATTTCATCATTATCTGCAAGAAATGTAGCAATCTTTTCGTTATGCTTATCTTCAATTATTAACACCTTTTCATAAATTCTTGATACTTTGACGTATCTAAACTTTTTGAATAAGCTTATAAATCATTGATTTTATTCCACTTCAACCAGCCTGGTACTAAAATATAATTACCTATCACTAATATTGTTTTATCACATCCACTAGGACCAATAATAGCACATCTAATGCAATTAGGTAATAATTTACCATGCTTAGTTTTTAACTTTCTTCTGTAATTATAATTTAAGGATGTTAATCTGTCTTCATTTAATTGCCAATAAATGAGTAGAATAATTCAACTGAGTGGTAATTCATCAGTGCATGAAAAAAGATTAACTATTCCTATAAGAGATAGTTTTAAAAGTGTAAAATTGGTCGGATTTTATACTGCTTTATAACTCCAAGTGTTACAACAAAAAATAATAAATTATATTGTCATTGTGAGACAATAGTAATTCCAGCTGGGCGATATACTTTGAAAAGCTAGCTTAGCAAAATTCATTCATACAAAGAAGGCTAATATACATATTGAAGCAGATGAAATTTTAAGTAGAGTTACTATTGAGACTGTCTTAAGTTGTATGTGGACATTAAAAATGAGGTAAAATAGCATGTGGGTTAGGATTTAATACTCAAATTATAGAAGTTTATAAAAAAGACTGTTGCTAATGGTGTTCCTAAAATTATACCATTTGAATTAATAAATATCCATTTTAATTTAGTTGATTTAGTGTAAAGCATAATTATCATTTTAATTCTGAGACTAACATTATAGCATCCTTTAAGCAAAATGTGGAATTTGGAGCACCCATAATTTATGAGCCAAACATTTTATTTTTGTTCCAATTCATGAGAAGATTCAGATTTTAATTTTAAGTCTAAGAAATGAGAATAATAACCTAATCAATTTAATTGGTGTTAATGTAACAGTTAATGTACAATTTTGTCCTTTATAAATGAACAAAATTGAGAGCTATCAGTTTTACTCATTTCCTGTGAATGAGAAAACAAAAAATAACTTATATATCCCCAACAATGGTACAGAAATTAACATTCATATTGGTGATGGTTTGGTACATCCCAACCATGCTCAATTGTACATGAACTTCAGTATTATTGGAGCTGATCGTACAGATTATCCAACATGTGATGGAAAATCCAATAAAATGCTAATTGATAACTATGTAGGAAAACTATTTGACTTTACAACCATAAAGAAGGGAAATTATGTTATATCTAGAATTGAACATCCTTTTATTTCATCATCAGTTTTGCTGAATTTGACTTCATCTGTCATGATAAAATAAGTTAGAAATGTCAAACAGTTAACAATAGTAAAATAAAGAAGAAAACAAATGAAATACTTTAGCCTCTAGATTTTTGAAAGATTACAAAGAGTTAATGTGGGAAGGAGATATTACTGTAACTTTTACATGGAGTTCAAGTGCAAATGATTGTATTCTTGGATGGCCTGTATACAGTAATGATGGTATTGAAATAAATGACATAGTACCAAATGAAGGTAGAATTGTATTAAGGAAAACGGAAATTCGAGTACCAATTGTGAAATATGAACCAAATTATGAACTAGAATAACGAGAAATTATGTTGAAAAATCCTAAAATACCGATATGACTTACAAACTACAGAGGTAGCTGGATTAAGTGGTAAGAAAAATTTTGAGTTACATATCACAAATTACTATAACTCAATGGTTTTTGACATGCTGCATTTTATATTTGTGCTATTTCAGGCAGATAGAAAGAATAATCAGCTTAAAGACTCATCATCATTATCTGATGATGTTAAACTACAGAATATTTATCTGAAGAATGGATGTAATTAAGTTTTTCCACAAAAAATGGGAAATTTAGATCCGCCACATAACTTTCTTAAAGCTTATGACACTTTCCGTGAGTTTAAACATGTCATACAATTGAAATGAGATGTTGATATAAATCCATATAACTGCATTACAAAGTATGTTATCTAGGTAATCAATATGACATGTACAGAAAATATATTAATTACACAGAAAAAACTATGAAATTATGTGCTACTTTAAACTATAAAATACCAAATGATACAGTAGCTTGCATAATTATGTATGGTATGCGAATCTTGACATATGACTCACAATACAGAATACTTAGTGAAAATGTTTAGGTACATAAATGAATAAACTATTAGAATAAAACTATAGAAGTGTTAGCTGCATGTTTGCATTCCACGACCAAAGTGATATACATGAAGAATATTCATGTACTGTTTCACATGAAACAGACACTGAGATTGAATTTGAAATCAATGAAAAGCTAGCAGATGAATTGTGACATTTATAAATAAAAAAACACGAAATTGATTTCTTAAAATATTTCATTATAATTGAAATTAATATTTAGAGGTCATATTCCACTTACTACATTCAGTAGCAATTTTTAGACAAATAAATTATGTCATCAGCTAAGACTCGTGAAACCATATTAAAATATGAATATAATAGTTATTGAAGAGTTAATAATACCACCTGGTGAATATAATGTAGAGACACTTGAAAAATATATCAATTCACAGACACCACGTAGCTGAAACAACATGAAAATTCAAAAGAGTAATATAGCTGATGCATTTGCAATTAGATCACCATTTAGATTATTTCTGACAGAAGATAATTCACTTAGAGGTATACTTGGATTTAATGAAGTAGTAGAACTCAGTTCTATGTAATTATTTGTTGTCTGTTGTCTCTGTCTGTCTGTTATCTGTTGTTAAAATAATCTATTTTTGTATTGTAAATAAAAGTGTCTCTAGTAGATCATGCAATTTTTGTATTGAAAAATTATCGATTATGTTCTTTTAAGAAATGATTAATTTTGTATATAAAATCAGCTAATTTTGATTACTGTCCAATTATTTTTGTACTGGAAAATTATCAATTAAAATGGAAAAAATAAAAGAAAAATTTGAAAGTGTGCCAGTTCCAACATAGTATATGTACTAGCAGGTACTGCTGACTTCAGGCACAGGGTGTAAATGACTTTGCACAGCCTGGTGGTAGCCTAAATAGTCGACTGTGGATGGATATCCGCCTGGCACTGCAGGGGCAAGTGACAAATCATAGCAACATAGATTCCTGCTGACAGTGCTCTCTGCTGGAAGGTTGGCGCCTCCAGACTTTGTGGAAGTGACATGTAACTCTCTGGTAAACAGCTCTGGCCATACAAGGATAATATCTCTGTTTTGGTAAGTTCGTTTACACACATCATCCTGATAATGTAGCCTGCCTGGTGTGCGAAGGAATCGACTACCAGGCAGATACAACACACACCACCAGATACCAACCAAGCATTAACTCTCGAAAGGACCCCAAAGACAGGGGGGAAAGCGCTGCTGTGAAGAATTTCCCACACAGAAAAGCCGCAGTTAATCTAATGTATGCACAAATAACAACAAAATCAGATCTTGCATATGCAGTACGAAGGTGAAAAAAAGAATCCTACAATATCTTAATGGAACTACAGATTTCAAACCACAATTTTCTAAAGGTAAGAACCAGTTCATCACATGATACACTGACACAAACTGGGCTGGGGACAATGAAGATAGAGAACTAACGACAACTTTTTAGTTTGCGTGACAAGATGCAACAATTACATCGAACACCAACAAACATCCAACAGTAGCTCAATCAAGGACACAAGTACAATAGATGGCATTAATATTATATTAATGATTTTCAGGTGATGACCGTCTGAATGCAACTGAACAATGTCATATTTGTTTTGTGAGACACACTTTGCCTCAGGTAATTAATGGATCATCAGTAGATTGAAATATGTATAGACATTTGTCTATATGCTACAGATTTCCCTCACTATATGTTTTATCATTTATTGTGAATGTTGACATTGCTCTACATGTATTCTTAATACACTAATGGAAAAGCTGTTGTTCTGCCCGTAGCACTTAACACCATTTTCAACGCAGGACACAAACTGCACACTCGCCCTTCCAGCACGTTAACTTGCTTAATACAATGCAGTGTTTTTGTGATGTCTGCAGTCAAAGGCTACTTTTGTCTATCTGTCACCTCTTTGGCTAGGTTTGGCAGTGAGTTGTTCATATGTGTCTGATCATTTATCAGCTGTTTTCTCTCTGCTATACCCAGTTTTCTTATTCTGGGATGAGGATTTATTGTGACTATTTATTCTCATAACTTCCTTGTCTTGCTGAGTATTTCACAGAAATTCTTTCTTGGCATTCAAATGTACACGGTTTTGTAGCTTTGGAATGAGAGTTAATCTATGCCAGATGTATAGAATTCTTTAGCCTTGCGTGTTGAGGTGTTTAAATAGGACTGAAGGGGATTTCTCGGTCCACATACTGTCTAGAGGCCTCGTTTTTTAGATGTTTGCAACCTAGTATCTCAGTTTACATGTGTATTTCATTGTGTACCAAGGTCTTGTCTTTGGTGTAATGTAGTAGTAGTAGTAGTAGTAGTAGTAGTAGCAGCTTTATTCATCCATAGATCTCTTTTTACAAGGATATAGGACATGTCAAAGTATTTACAAGTTTAGACCAATTTAAAATAAACTCATCTGTACACACATACACTTAGAGACTTCTAGTTAGAGACAATCATTAGATATACTCCTGGTATACAATACTTATTTTAAAAATAACTTATTACATAATGTAATGCCACACTGTCCACTCATATCTCATTGCCAGTCACTGCACACATTATGCACAGATTGTTTCATAACACTTCACTCACTGTGCACACACACACACACACACACACACACACACACACACACACACACACACACATTGGTGATCTCTGAGCCATTTTCTGTACCGACTTGCAATTCTGAAAAACTGTCTGCATCCCTCTATAATGAGTGAGATGTTGAGCTCAGAAAGGGGAAGAGGTGTTAGTATTGTGCTACACATAGCTTGGGGGTACGTTTTTCTAGAAAAGGAAAAAAGGAGGATGTGTGTGTGTGTGTGTGGTTTGAGGTTTTTGGGCGCTGAACAGCGTGGTCATCAGCGCCCAAACGCATAGAAACAGGAACACATGCGGTGAAGGGATAAAGACGGACAGCAGACAAGGAGAACTGCTAAAAGACACAGACCTGACGCAGTCCAAATCTTCGCATACAGAGGCAAAACAAGAGGAGAAGAAACGCACTAAAAAGGAAAGGACACACAAGGAAAAGAGAACAGAAATCGAAGTGAAACAAGTAGGTAATCGTGACTGGCGGACCTCTTACCAAAAAACCTGGGTGAGCCAGTCACCCAGCAGCACATTGAAATCCTCTCCCTAAAACCCGAGTCAACAATTTGGACATGACACAAAATCGTAAGACCTTAACCACAGTCGTTGCGTCGTCTTGCAAAATGGAGGGCAAATCCGAAAGGAAACATAGTGTGAAGTTGTTATGTGGAATGTTGGATGTTTTATAATCATTATTATTATTTATTTCTATAACTTTTTTTAACCAAACCCCTACTCTGTTTTGTATAAAATGTATCACATAACAGGTACCTTTTAGCTACCTTTTTAAATTAGTGTATTTTTGCAATTTCTGTATTCTCTTTTGGTAATTTATTGTACAGATTTATTCCTTGGTAGAAAATGCTGCTTTGAGTTATATGTTTATATTTTCGCATCAAATGTAAGTTGAGTCATCCTCTTGTTCCATAGTCATTGACAGAGCTGTTTGTGCAGTAATTACCAATGTTATTTTTTATATGTACAGCTGACTGGTACATGTATTCACACGAAGCAATTAAAATCCCCAGTGTTTTGAATAGATCCTTAGAATGAGCTCGAATACTATTTTGGGTTTTTATTTGTATGGCTCTTTTATAGTGTTTGAAAATTTATTCATATTTTGTGCATTTGTTCCCCTAAAAAGAATGCCATAGCTATGAACTGAGTGTACATATGAATAGTATGTAACTGAAAGACACTGCATGTTACACACTAATGATAGGATTCTAAGGGCATAACATGCTGACGACATTTTGCTTGCAAGTACCTCTCTGTGTTCACACCACTTCAACTGGGAATCAATATTCATTCCTAGAAATTTTGCATTTCTAACACAGTCTATATAGGTACCATCTACATTTAATTTAATATTGTCATTTTTCCTCTTCAAACTGAAAATCATGGCATTAGTGTTCTTTATGTTCAATGTCACTTAATTTCTATTGACCAATCGTAAACTTCCTTGAGAGCTTCGTTTGCTTTCTCTGCAAGGAGTTCTCTATTTTCACAGTGACTATAAAATTGCTGTCATCAGCAAAGAGAATTTTTTCACCATGAGTGACCTCACTGGGAAAGTCATTGATGTATATCAGGAATAGTATTGGGCCTAATATGTTACCTTGTGGAACCACTATATTAATATATTTTGATTCTTATTATTTTTTACTAAATTTTTAGATCTATTTGAAATATATGTTATCTCTGCTCTTTGTACCCTATCTGCTAGGTATGATCGAAACCAGTCATTAGCTACCCCTCTTATTCCTAATGCTTGTAATTTATTTAATAGAATCTTGTGGTCGACTGTATCAAAGGCCTTAGAAAGATCAAAAAATATGCCTGTGACACACTCATCTTTGTCAAGAGCATGAAGTACAACTTTTGTAAATTCTACTATGGCTGACTCTATAGTTTTGCCACTTCAGAAACCAAACTGTGATTTGCTGAAAACATTGTATTTATTCAGGTAATTCATTAATCTGTCTTTCATAAGTGCTCCTATTACTTTTGAGAGTGGTGACAGCAGGGAAACTGGCCAGTAATTTTCTATGTCTTCTGCATTACCTTTCTTAAGCAAAGGTACAACTCTGGCCTGTTTTAACAGCTCTGGAAATGTCCCTGATGTGAAGGGTTCATTTATTATATTTGTTAAGGGGCCTTGTATTAATCTCTATGCATTGTTTCAGTACACACATTGGCACTTCATCTAAGCCTACTGACTTTTTAATTTTTAGTTTTTGAACAGTTTTATTAACTTCATTCTCTGTGGTTGAAAGTAACATCATTGTATTTAGTGCAATATTATTTACAGGTGTTATATTTGCTTTGGGTAATTTTTAATGTAACTTCTCAGCAACACCTGAAAAATGCTCGTTTACATAGTTTGCTAAGTCTTATGGATCATTTATTACTTTATTCCCCTCCCTTAGCAGTATATTATTCTGTGTTTGTTCGCCTCTCCCCATTTCCTTTTTTATAACATCCCAGACTGCTTTGCTTTTATTCTCTGCATTGTATATTAGTTTGTCATTAAATTACTTTCTTGCAGCAATCAGCACCTTTCTATAGATCTTTTTGTATCTACAATAGAAATTTAAGAATTCTCGATCATTGCGACTCTTTTTCATGGAACTGAGGTATTTAAGTGCTTAGGAGGACTTCTTAATACCTGCTGTTATCAATCTCTTTTTGTGAGATTTTGATACAGACATGCATACTTTTGGAAATTCCTTTTCAAAGTCCAATTTAAATAAAGTGGAGAATTTAGAGAATTTTATATTCACATTGGTTTCCTTATACACTTCATCCCATCTTTGTTTTGCTAGTTCTTTTAAAAAAACCTTTTATTTTGATTACAGATAGATGTCGTTTGTAGGCTTCTAGTTTAGGGAATGATTCATGCCTGATTTTACTGTTGTTATTTGACAGACACAATCTGATAGCCTGAGATCTTTTACAGCTACATCACATTTTTCCCTGTCTACATTTGTGGCCACATGGTCAATTACTGATGCAGTCATTGTAGTAACCCTTGTTGCACTATTGACCAATAGGGACTTTCCAAAACTTTGAAGGATGTTTATGAGGGTGCTGCTGGATTCATTTATGATATTAGTCTTAATGTTAATGTCCCCACACAGAATTGTGTTGAACTTTGTTTTTGAGACTGTATCTAGAACGTCTTTTAATGTATTGAAAAAATGTCCACACTTCCACTGGGAGGTCAATACACACACAAAATGATTAATTTCTTGGCGATATCAAGCCATGTTAATTCAATACCTGATATTTCAAACTGTTTGTCTTCACTTGGTGTACTGAGGTCATGTCTTGATTTGAACTGTGTTCCTTCTCTGATATAAATGCATGACCCACCCCTTGAATCAGTTCTGCAGTAAGAGCTTGCTCTTTCATATAATGATAATACTAGATGTTGAATTTCTGTCTCTACACCAGTGCTCAGTAGCAAAAACTACTGTGCAGTTCAATGATTGGAGTTCAACTTCTAATGGTTGTATTGTATTTTTTATTGATTGCATGTTTTGATAGAGGATTATTAAGTCTGTGAAATACCCCATGTTACTCTTCCCAGTTGTTTGTTTTTCTGCGTGACATCTGGTATGTGTGATACTTGGAGTGTTCAAATCTGTCTTGGGAGTGCTTGTTTTAGTATATTTTTAAACTGCTAGAGATTCTCTTTAGGCAGGGGAACCTCTTGTCTAGATTTATCCTAAAAAAGACTTATTTTTCCTACCACTGACAACAGGTATTAGACCATGTGTGGCCTGAGACCCACCCCCTATACTTTCATGAATCAGCTCTACCAACCTTCCCTTCCCAGTCCCGTTTAGTCTGCATCTGATGATAGTCTCGACTGGCATCAGAGAAACATGAGCAAAGTTTGCTGTCTTCAGAGCCATCCCTAAACTCACATTGATTTTCCTCACAGCTCTATCAAGGTGTGGTGATCATGCCGCCAGAACACCTCAACAAAGTGTACGTTGGTGCCATGAGTCAGGGCAGCTGTCTTGTCCAGGTCACCATCTACGTCTTACGGCCCATCCCTGCCCAAACTGTTTCCCACCACATCCACTATCACTACATGGTCCTCTTTTGTAAAGTCCTTACATAAAGATCCTAAGTCCTCTATCATATGACTTAGTCCTGCATTTGGCTCGAAGATACTGGTGGTCTGGTATGTTTCCCCTAAGCTTTCCTGTAACTGAGGGCCTACACCTCGCCCATGGCTACTACCTAGCAGCAGCACTTTCTTCTTCCTAACACTTTCTACACTCCTAGGCTTCTTGGCCTCGGCTGAAGTGTGCTGCACATTTCCTGCTCCTCGTTCTACCTGACGCTCTTCTCCACTTAACTCTGACAGTGGTAGATACCTGTTTTTGGTGATAAAACTATTAGATCGCGTTCTCATTCTTCCTATCCTCCTAGCAGCTGCCATTTCCCAACCACCCTCCTCCACCCAATCTCTCTTGATCCTTATGAGCTCCTTCCTTGTTTCCTCCAACAGTGCCTGAAGAGCACAGATTTTCCGTTCCTGTTCCCCAATCAAAATGTTCCTACTGCATACTTTGCAATTCCAGAAAGGCGAGAGCCTCTTCTGTTCTCCCAACATTCTCCCCGCTGCACTCCCCCCCCCCCCCCCCCCGGAACAATATTTCCTACAAGATTGGCAACAATTTCCTCTACTATCTACGCTACAACAGCTCCCACATTTCTCATTCATGGTCAGTTTCTAAAGGATAATTAAG
The DNA here is from genome assembly GCF_023898315.1 of Schistocerca nitens. Taxonomy (NCBI): domain Eukaryota; kingdom Metazoa; phylum Arthropoda; class Insecta; order Orthoptera; family Acrididae; genus Schistocerca; species Schistocerca nitens. Next base: position 850,520,055 of record NC_064618.1, read on the forward strand.
TTTAATGAATGTTTCAAATTGGTTAAGGACGTGAGATTGGCTGTATGTAAACAAAAAACGACAGAAGGGTCCTACGTGCGGTTGTTGTTGGTTTTGTACTGATTTAGAGATACAATGACAGAAGAATGAATTAGTAATTACTTTGCCTTTAGAGAATTTACGTTATGAAGTGCGTTTGGTCAGGTTTTTAAACGTTTATAACTTGGAAAATGTAGACCTAGATCGCGTCTATCTAAGTAGTAAATAGTACGAAATGTGTTTGTTAAAAACTATTTAGAAACGTTTAATTACACTATTATTGCTACAATAGACACTGGTGAAACTAGCAGCTGTCTATTTAAGGAATTTTGCACTATCAAGAAAACTTGAATAGAGTTTTTGTCTTTATGTGACGCAAAATTTCGTGTTATGTCGCGACTATCGGGACTTCAGATAATACGAAGTTTTTTCAAGAACAAGCTCTGCTAGGACGCTAATCTTCAGTTGTATGACAAAAACTGACACTACAGCAAGTATACGAAACAAGGAAAATTTAAATTTGACACTATTTCCTCTTAAATAAGTTCTTTTAGCGGACGAAGAAAATACCTATGATCTCAGTCGATGGCCATCTTGCATGTGCATGTGTATGTCGGGTTATATGTGGTCTGTTGATTTTTGTATTTCCCTGCATTGTGGCTGTGATTTCTGTTGTGTGCTTTTATTCTACTTCAGTAATTCAGTTTGTCTACTATCTGTGTCACATACCCACTGCCCACTACTATTTGTTTCACTGTTGTGTGGATGATTAGACTTCGACTGTATAATTGTTTCTTTTGTTGTAGCTTTTCTGTGTTTGTTGAAGAAGGAGCGTGATGCTTCTTGTTTGTTATGTAAAGAAAGTCTATCACTTTTTATTTTTCCTTTTCCTTTTCTAATGTAAATTTTGTGTTCCAGATGTAATCTGACGCTGTTTCTTGTGTTTCGTCTAGTTGACAAATCATGTCACCAAATTATTGTATACTTTCATTGTGAGGTTGTTTTTACAAAGACGTGATTTTCTATATGGCTTATGAAGACACTGCCTAATTTTTGTGATATTGAGAATCTCACTTGAATGACCACCATTTTATAGATATGATTCATTCTCAGACTGAAAATAATTCTTTTCAGTTATCAGTTTGACTATGCTGATTATTTCTATTGTTGCTTCTGATGTCAGGTTGCTGTCTGATGTAACAGGGTTACCACAAGTTTCCCCAAGAGAAATTCACTGATTTCCAGACAAGTTTTGGCATTTTTCCCTGACAAATTTTGAGATCTCAGGGGTAAGTAAAGACATAAGTTGGTAAAAATGTAAGGACTTCTGTTTTTCTAAATGTCTGAGCAAAAATGTTAAGTACTAACATGAATATCTTTAGTAATGAACTGTTTTTAGATGGAGGGAGAGAGCCAAATGGTATATATGATCCATTAAGACCACTAATGTTATTTTATTTCAATAAAGTGAAACACATCAGATGACAAAAATATGCATTTTGTTCGAGTCGGAAAACAGATTTAAAATACCTTCACTGCTTTTAGAAATAAGCTCAGAAAAAAGTAGGCCTCTTGAAAGAAATGTATAAGGTGGGGAAGAGCTGTGTAAACCAGCACTAATGGTGACCATCAATAAAATGTTGGTTCTACTACATTCATTACTGTCGGTTATTACCCACTGTGTTATGTCTATTATTCTACAGGTATTGTGTGATTTTTCTTTCAAGAAATACATGAGTACAAAGGGTACAAACTGCCAGCGACTGCCACAATTTTCTTCTTATTGTCTCTAATTACTAATATATAAACTACTTTTGAAGTGCCAAAATGTACTACAATGAATAAAATCTCTATAAAACGCTGCACTGTACAATGTACTTGTGATGATACAGTCGCAGTTCCTGAAATACATGCCTGTGACCTCTGGCATGCCGCAGGGCACCACAGTCCTGTGTCCATGGATAAACCACGAAAATCCGCTGCATTACGCCATACACAGACAGACGTGGCCTGGGAGCAGATCAGTGAGACTAGATCCGACAGGCGGGGTCGGCATGCTAGTGTGAAACTATCGGGTTCAGATCGGCAGGCCCGATCCGTTAAGACATACCCACAGAAATGGCCTCTGGTTTTGGCCCGCCACGGAAGTCCACTCATGTGGCCAGCTATTCACGTGTCGCAGACACCATGTAGATGAAATGAGACCATGGTGATACCCACGCAACAGATAACTTGCGCAAATACTCTAGGAACCAATACTAATGAGGATAATGTGATGACCTCAGCCCACAGGAAAAATAATTATCAAAATCTGATCTGTGAAGTCATCCAAAATTCTAGTTGGAAAACCACACTCTTTGTTATACTTCTCAATTGGTCATGATCCCACTTTGTTTATGAACTGAAAACTCTAATATTCACGAGAAACTGCTCTGAAATTAACCTGAACCAACAAAATTGTGTACATATTCTCTGAAACTTTAAAGGAATTAGAAAAAGTGACAAAATTTCGTGAATCACACACAATACTGTTAACAATCGCATGAACACTGGGGGGTTTCACCATACATCTACCCACTTTTGAGTATAACCAGTGTCTCTTATACTACGACTCGTAGCAATACAATATCAAAAAACTTTTATTACTTTGTAAACAGTCACAAACGTGATTTGACAGCTGACATTTATAATTCCCGCTCACGTCAGGAAAAGCACCAATACGGGAATAGCAGCTTTTACATTATTGGTCAGAACGCAAGCAATTATGGCAGTCGCCGTAATTTCGCACGAAGCCATATTTCACGACAAAATACTCTTTATTAGTTACTGTCATATATCTAGTCTCATAACAATACATAAAACTACATAAAATAACTACAATAATTTTGACATGTAAGGAGAATTAGTCCTCATGAGAGGAAGAAGTTTATATTTACTGGTGTTTCAACAATGACTACCAGGCAACTTTTAATTCACTGATTGTAATTATATTTTCGTTAGCAGAAATTAAACAAACTAAACAAAGAATTTAATCAAACAGAGTCTGTAATTCTTATACTTTTAATAGAGAAAGAAAGTTTCTAGGTCAGGGGATAGCGTTCAGCGAAATCCCTTAACTTTTTGTTGCATACAAAGCGTTGCGTTAGGCAGCACTATGTCGGCTGGTTACGATGATGAGAGCAGGATACAGACAGTTCCGCTGGTTAATCTTGTCCGGCGAAACGCAAATAAAGTTCCGGCACAGCTGTATCATTAACCTCGTGGTGATTAACAAACCACAAGACGCCAGTATACGAACGTTGTTGCAGTGTCCTCTCTTTCAAAGTACATGACGTAGACATCGCTCGTTTTTACACTTTATGCACTGTCCGTGACGCTATCGTCCATAATTACACGGTTCGTCACATTCATATAGTCTTAGCCACAAATACACAGTTCATAGAATTGTTCTTGTGTGTGAAGCACACCGTAAACAATGTCCACTCTGTTCTCGCATTTCAAACTTCGACAACGTCTTCACTTTCACGACTTGATAGAATGTGATATACAACAGTTCCACCACCCAAAACCAATACCAGCAAAGTTCATTCGCATACAAGCACAGTTCGTGTCGGCCACAACAAAGTAATGTTAGCGGCACTTTCACAATCAGGTTTATTTGCTCTTAAGGTTCGCTGGCGATGGCATTACATACCGCAGTGGTAAAGAGAATTAACAATCTGATAGTTCGGTATCACTGTCCATACAATTACATATGCTTTTCATGAAACACAGTACTATTTTTCCCGCGCACGCTTCACAGACACGCCATCCACCATCCCCCTAGTACGCAACAACCTTTCGACTCTCGATATCACTAACGCTGTCCCCTGTTTATAGATGTTATATCGTTATTGTAAATCACATAAACCTTTATAAATGTTATTGACTGCATTTTTCACAATTAATAATATTCCAAAAGAGAACTTTACAAACTTTACCACAGGTACAAAGCAAGAATCACTTTTATCCTTTGGCAAACGAAATAATCACAATTACATCTTTACATTTAAAAACCACAGTAAATGTTACATAATCACAATTACAAATGCCCATATGAACAAAAGAAAAAGAATAGAATTCTAAAGAAAATCACGAAAAAAAATTTATATGCGTAATGAGCAATGCCTTCACAATAGGTAGCAACTCACCATAAAGATGATCACTGAGCCATCCCACCACTTGACCCCTGATAATTCTTACAGCAGATTTTCTTGTGTGTCTCCTGACACCTTCCTTCTTCACTGCTGTCATAATTCTTTTTGGTGTCACAATAATAGCAATATTTTCTCATTACTAGGAAGTCCAAGATTTTTCCTGTGTCCACACTGATGACAGATGACACACCATGAAGTGATGTATGGCCCCTTTTCATCCACGTTCCATCACAGAAGACACACAGATCTGTCTTCACATCACAATTACCTTCTGTCCCTTCACTGTCACTTGCATGTTTTCATTGCACTCAACCTCAAGAGCTTTGAGGAGTGTTTTGTTGTACTCAGTTAATCTAGCCACTGATGGAGGCATATTCATCAAGCCACAAAACAAATTCATGCCTTCTCCTCCTACACCCAAGCATCTCATGGCATAACACAATCTTGTATTAGCTTCATACGTTTTCCCATGGAGAGCAGAAGTCTTGAATTGAGCATCATATTTGCAGACGTCACAGAAGAGATGTATATTACTTACAGTGCCAATTCTGGCATTGTCATCATACAGTCTCATCATACAGTCTGAGGCCCTTGGACCCGCAATTACCACATGCACATAAAACATTAATCATATGGGCAAGAATTTCTAAGACAATTAACCTAAATCAACTACAAAATTCGTCTTTAGCACTGTATACTGTATCATTAATTCCTTCAGTGATTTTATTCTTCGATGAACTTGGCGATTTCATCGAAAACTGTTCTTCAGACATGCAAGGAACATTTACAATATTCTTATTTCAACATTCTGTGTTCCTTACACGTGAAATTCGACACTTTCTCACTCTTTTGAATAGACGGCCACTGTTACGAACCATTTTAAGCAAAAAAAGCTAATAAATTGCCAAACAACAAACCGTAACACGCACTATTCAAAAACAAATCATGTTAATAACCAAAGGAACAGGCATGTATAATCTTTGTCACAGCCTTCTAAATACGTCTACTGTTCGTTTCGATTGTGTGACTGAAAAATAACACAAAAATATATTTAGTGTCAAGGAGTGGAGCACAGCACAGATAAAGGAGACGTGGCAAGCGCAGCCAGTCGAAGAAAAAATTTTTAAAAATAGTTCTAGGCAGATTTCGATTACGAAACTTTCAGATGTCATTCATAAAACATCAACCTAATAAATTATGTAATACAAAAAAATTGAATTTTTTCAATATTTTGCCATATGTCTGCCCTTAATGTCAAACTGTAACAGCTTTTTTTTTTAAGGAGTAACAAACAACATTCATTATTAGTGATTTTTGTTGTATGGGCATTAGTCTGTGCTGTAACCCATGTTCCTGAGCCTAAAGTTTCGTTTCCTAATGCTGGACACGCCCTGTTGAGTCCTTGAAGACTTCAGTAGTTGCTATTCCAGTACAAATCAACTTATCAAACTACAATGTTTATAGATAACTGGAAAACGGTCTGCTCGAAACTCCATCTGACCGCTGCTTAAGATCATGTAATGATTTCGTAGTGTGCTATGGAACTGGTACTGCTGAAGAGGTGGTGGTGTTTGCTTTATTTAACACTAGAACGCACAACTTGTCTAAATTCAGCCCATCTTCTTTTCTGTTGATTTTTTTTTCTTTTTTTGGGTTTATGTTTCTTCTGTTGGAGACTCTGCTCATCAATACGTTGGATTAGCCGTGAATCAGAAGATATCCGATCAATTACCGTGCATGTCATAAACAAGGTTCCTGACACACGAAGTGCAACACTCTCGTACACGAACAGTTCTCAAACTTTATTCAGTTGTACACGAGGGAAGAGCTTGTCAGTGGAGAATACAATTTGAGAAATTTCACCTTTCGGTAACATTGTCCTTAAAACATTAACTAGACTCAAGCCAGTAACTTTGTGCTATTTATAACACGGCAGGTACAACATTCAGCCAAAGAATAATCACAATGTAGTTGCAAAATAGAGCGCTTCTGGCAGCTGGCGCAAAAATGTTTAACTGTGTGATGTAAATACACACTCATGACACTACACAAAGCTGTACTACACTCAGAAGCAGTGGTCTTGCCCACTACAACAGCCCCTCCAGGAAAGAGAAGCATCGTCCAAGAAGTATGCTGGAAAGCCGGCATGTCGACCAGATCATGTTGTACGTTCTGGAGGTCTGTCCGCGCTGGCTAGTTAATGTGCCGGCGCTATTGCTGATGTTGGTGCTGGTGTAGGCCGGCAGCGTGGTACAGTGGTAGGTGGCTCTTCTTGAAACACATGCACGAGCTTCACGCGGTCGAGAGAAACGCTAGTCGGCTTGTTGTTAGCGAGTATGTCGATATTGCGCTCTCCCCGGCGAATGACTGTGTTGGCCAAGTGTACGCTTGCTGCAGTGCAGGCTTAACTCCATCGGAATGAAGCATGATGTGGGGGCACTGCTCTAAGCCCTGATGAACGTAGCAGGAAGCGTACCCTGTCTTGATGCTTGCTGGACACGAATGAGAGAAATGTGCTACCTCAATTGATCAACAAAGTCATAACTGACATGGTCGGGTGGTTGTAGCGAATGCGGATCCACAAACTCTCATGGGAGGCTTAATGTTTCACCGTATACCAACTCGTCTGCTCAGGACTAAGTCAGGCCGAGTAAAAACATTGGTAGGGAGGTGGTCAAATCTGGATTATGGCACGTTAGGGCTGCCTACAGAGAATGGTGCCAGCATTCTATCGTCCCGTTACTGGCTGGATGGAGCTTATGGTCTTATAGTGTATTGTGCCACGGAATTTGGTAACCTGCGCGGATAGTTCGAACTCGAATTGGAATCCGCAGTCCATCATGACAAGTAGAAGACAGCTAAAACGCGATACACCGGTCTAAACGTAGGTGGAACCTAAAGTTTCTGTTGACATGTTACTTACTGGCATTTCTTCCAGCCAGCGGGTGAATCAATCAATAACTGCCAATAAGAAATGTAGAGTATTTAATGGAGGTAAAGGGCCTACCACTTCAATATGAATCTGCGTGAAGTGAACAGTAGTACCTCAGTCTCCTACTGGTGCGTGTACATGGTGGCTGACTTTGCTGCACTGAAATTTCATGCACGCTCACATCCATTCTCTGCAGTCTTTCCGATTGTCTGACCACACAAATTGGAGCGAGATAGGTGAGTTGGAGATCTAACACCAGGATGAGCTGTCGAATGCGTCTTCAAAATGATATAAGCGAGAAAAATCGAGATTTGCCACCTGACAAATCATAATATAATCTGACGTCGGATCCAGATACATCATCCAATTGGAGGGCTAATTCTGACGATATATAATCGAGTAGATTACATAGCTCTAGTTCATCCCATTGTGCTTAGTCAAGTTGAGTGAAGTCAATCGATCTTGAGATGCTGGTGATTCGAGAAAGGCAGTCGGCCAAAATGTCGTCGCTCCCAAAATGTGTCTTACATCCGTTCTGAATTGGGCTGAGTATACTAGTTGATTCTGCTGAACCGCAGGGTTAGCTGACAGCGCTAATGCGCTGCTTGCTCGACTCGAGTAGGCGCACCAGCCCCGGGTCAAATCCGCCCGGCAGATTAACGATGAGAGCCAGTGTGCCAGCCAACCTGGATGTGGTTTTCAGGCAATTTTCCATATGCCACTAGGTGAATACCAGGCTGGTCCCCACTTCCCGCTTCAGTTAGTTGACTTGCAGACATCTGAAACACATTCGCACTATTTCATGATTTGCACTAGATGCAGACAGCTGGGGTATACTGATTCCATCCTGGGGGGTACGTGGTGGCGGCAGGAAGGGCATCTGGCCACCCCTTCCAATTAGCCATGCCAAATACGATTTTAACCACGCCGACCCTGCGAAGACTGGCAATGGCAAGGAAATCGTTTCTGAAGAAGAGAAATTTGTTAACATCGAGTATAGATTTAAGTGTCAGGAAGTCGTTTCTGAAAGTATTTGTATGGAGTGTAGCCATGTATGGAAGTGAAACATGGACGATAACCAGTTTGGACAAGAAGAGAATAGAAGCTTTCGAAATGTGGTGCTACAGAAGAATGCTGAAGATAAGGTGGGTAGATCACGTAACTAATGAGGAGGTATTGAATAGGATTGCGGAGAAGAGAAGTTTGTGGCACAACTTGACTAGAAGAAGGGATCGGTTGGTAGGACATGTTTTGAGGCATCAAGGGATCACAAATTTATCATTGGAGGGCATCGTGGAGGGTAAAAATCGTAGAGGGAGACCAAGAGATCAATACACTAAGCAGATTCAGAAGGATGTAGGTTGCAGTAGGTACTGGGAGATGAAGAAGCTTGCACAGGATAGAGTAGCATGGACAGCTGCATCAAACCAGTCTCAGGACTGAAGACCACAACAACAACAACAACCCTGCGAAAACTGCGAGAGCAAGGCACAAGCAAAAGAAAGAAATATACTAGGTGAGTCTGCTCCCGAAGTGAATAATTGATACCAGTATTATGTCCAGTATGTCCCCCCTGATGTGGGTTTCTGGGTGACTTTTTCGAACTCCGCCCCCTTTCCTAAACCTAACCAGTCTTTTTCCATCTCCCCTCTTTCTTCCCCTTCAAGCCTTCTGCCAGAAGGAGCCACTCGCTCCAAAAGCTTCCATACATAATAACTTTCCAAATGTGTGTTCTCCTGCTGCCGCTTGGTAAGTAGATTTTTTTATATATCCAGTTACACATGTTTTAAAATATTGATTATTTTGGCTGATATGAAGTTATTAAAATATGACAAACTAGGAGAAAGGTGATAAAAAGTAGCGAAAATGAAAATACAGGAGGTAATGGTAATAAGTAGTATATATTTATAAGGGAAAATATGATAAGAGGTCATTTACAACACTATTTAATCAGTAAGTTAAATTTATTTGGGAGTCCCACATATATCTTTTTGCCATTTTCTTTGTTAGCATAAGATAACATTTCAGTATTTTTATTTCGTGTGCCTGACTGGTGACTAGTGACATTATAACAGTCTTCTTGCAGCCAATTCTTTGAATGCATTGAATAATATTTTCATGAATTAGTTCAGTCAACGTTGTTCCTTGTCCATATGTGTCTGTAGTTAATCGTTCCCTGCTCTTAAATGTGTTGTAGTAGATTTATGGTTCAAAAAAATTCAAATGGCTCTGAGCACTATGGGACTCAACTGCTGAGGTCATTAGTCCCCTAGAACTTAGAACTAGTTAAACCTAACTAACCGATGGACATCACAAACATCCATGCCCGAGGCAGGATTCGAACCTGCGACCGCAGCGGTCTTGCGGTTCCAGACTGCAGCGCCTTTAACCGCACGGCCACTTCGGCCGGCCCTAGTAGATTTATTTCCTGGCCTTACATGTGTTTGTAATGGATTAGTAGAGGTCTGTGTCCTGTGTGTATTTGGGTAAATTATTTTAAAAAATCCTAGAGTGTGCGCCCAAATAATAATTCTTTTTCATTCTTTCTTACCATTACTTATTAATAGGTAATATTTTGATGTTTACTGCTATTCACACTTTCTTTTCCCATTTGTTTTGTAACATTTGAAATGTTTTGTATGTGATAGGAAAATCATTTTTGACATTTCTACACTTACAATTACAATGTATGTGCGGTTTTAAATTAGCACTTATGGATGAATACTGTGACTTTTGCACTATGTTATTATAGCAAATTGACTTACATCAGTGTAGGTATATGTCACCATACATGTCACTTCTCACATTTCAAACATGTTCTTTTGCCTTGCATGCCTTGTCAATCTTCGATTTTAAAATATGTTCTGGTATGTTTCATATTAGCTTTGTGGACTCGCCAGGGAGATTACTGTCACTAACAAAACACACACACACACACCTATTCTAAGAACAATGGGCATTCGCAAGGTTAACCCTATGCTGTTGCCACCTCTACAAATGGATTGTTATCTGAAAGGGGCCAGACATACATGGCATTATAAACTGCAATACTCATCTGGTGCTACAAGTGAGCCATCAGCAGATGCATCACTATGAATAATGGATTTGTGCCGTGTCAATAATGAACACATTCTACCTGTCTTGCTGCATCTACACCTACTGGAAATATTGTTACACGCACCAATGTTACAAGTGACGTGTCAATCATAGTTGTTTCACAGAAGGTGCTAGACAGGTTGTCAGTGGACATATCACATAACTGCCTTGGTGCATCTGTTCTCTAGTTCCCACATATGTATTGTTGCAACACACTCTACTGATTTCGTTCTTGACAGTCAACTCTGGATAATTTTGATGTGTTGTGGTGTGAAGTTTGTATGACAGCTGTGTGCACTTTTAATTTGCTTCCTGAGCACAATGGTTTCCTTTATTTACTTTGTTAAATCTATTTCACATTATTCTTTGTTAGTTAAATATTTTTAGGTTAGGTCATATTCTATGTAAGCAAAGTCCTATTTCATTACTACTTTATTATATTTTGGAAATGTAATAACTTTTCTTACTTCTCAAAGTCATTCTACACATACTTTTCTTTAGAATTTCACTGTAAATTTTCTTTTTGTCTCTTTTTCTTCTTTTTTATGAATTTCTATGTTAGAATTTGTTCTGTTGCTTGCCATTTGCTCGCAACATCGTGCCCAGCCGTAACTGGTAAAGAGGAAGGGCTAATGTAGGGTTTATAGTTTATTTTTTGTATTCAGGGTAAGTGATGTAAGCTTTATATTTTAATTTGATATGTCATATTCCATATTTGTACGCTAAACACTTTTCAGACAGTAGTTTTCCACAGTCGATACATTACGCCACAGAGGTTCTGAGTACATGCACTGCAATCTTTGGTTGTCAGTAGCGTTGTCGTTGTCAGCGAGCATTCTAAGCTTCGCTAGTGGGAGGGTTGGGTGTTGGCTATGCTGCTGGATGGATGGGAATAGCTTGCAGAGCACAGAGATAAAGATATACAGAAAGATGAATTGGGAATTATGATTTTGTAAAGAACAATTGGACAGGTGAAGATTATGAGGTTACGTTGTTCCTGCACTACTTGCTTGCTCGTCGCTATGATTTGTTTAAGTAATGGAATGTATTAATGGAACATTTCTTTACTGGTCTGAGTTAGTTAGATTCATTGTTCGGATGTGCCAAGTAAACTTATCAATTCACAGGGCTTGTACGCAGAAGTTAGTATTACCACACCTTTACCATTTTCAGTAATTATATTCGTAGCAGAGAAATTGTCGTTGTAAAGGATAATCTTTGTATAGGCCGTAGTGTTTGTTCGGGAATAAGTATCAGTTTTCGTAATACAGTTTTTTAAAGACTGATTTACTTTCAGTCATTTAGCGAGCTTAAATTCCGTCACCATCTTCTCATGAAAGAATTTATATTTTCCGATGATTTATGCAGAACACGGTAGGGTTGAAGTATGAGGTACTTAGACTGACTGCAAGTCTTTGCATTGCACTGTGCAACGCTTTCCTTTGATTTTAGATTACTTGCTTTTGTGATGCGTATTTTATGTTCATCACTTCGAGCAGTAACAAGTTTCTCTTGCCACAGGTAAGCTATAAAAAATTTTAGGGCCAGTTTTATTGCAGACAAGATACAGTGAGATCATCCAGTTTTAAGCACTACTTTTAGAAGTTATTATGAGGACAATATAGTTAAATTTCAGTTAGCATTACATTTTTGTCAGACATTTATTCTCACAGAACAGTGTTACTTTCACATGTGTATTATTCAGTGTTTAGAAATCTATTAATTAGTTTTGAGTAAAAAAATTTACAGAGTATTATTATACAAACATTTTGGTTATTTATTCTTTCAAAAGCTTGATTATTAACTATATGTAGCATTTTCATTCTGTTAGCTTGAATGTTGCAATTTTAAGTCACACTTTGTGACGTCGTACATTATAGCACTGCTCAATATACCGCAGAAGACAGAGTTTACCAGGATGGATTATTCAATTTACAGTTTAGGCTATCTAATTAATTTGGCTGAAGCTAGTTAAAATACGGTTACACGATTTCAGCTTGGCGACTCACCTGACTGTACCAAACCATACGGCCCGACATCCAGGAGTGATGGTCTGGAATGCCATTCACTTCACAGCAGGACCCCTTTGGTCGTCATCCATGGAACAGTTACAGTATAATGGTACGTCGACGATATTCTACGTCCTGTTTTGTTGCACTTCTTGGCAAAACATCCTAAGCTCACATTTCGCCAATATAATGCTCGCCTGCACACGGCGAGTGTTTTAACCGCCTGTCTTCGTACTTGCAAACCTTGTCTTGTCCAGCAAGGTTGCCGGATCTCTCCCCAATTGTGAATCTTCGCAGCATTATCGGCAGAGCCCTCCAATCAGCTCGGAATTTTGACGATCTAACTCGCCAACTGGACAAAATTTAGCACGATGTATTGTACGTCAGCAGGACATCCATCAATGCTGTCAATCATTGACAAGCCGAATAACTGCTTGCACAAGGACCAGAGATATACCAACATGTTATCGACTTGCTCAGTTTGTGAACGCTTTCTCTTGAATAAATCACCCAATTTTTCTGAAATTGTAAGAATTTGTTTGTCTGTACATATGCATCATGTTTACCGATTTCCATCTCATTTGGATAATTCCTTCATGGCGAGTCGTTTTTTGTTGCTTTAAAGAGTATAAATGGAACCGTTTGAAGATATTTAAATTTTATAATTAATCGTTTAATAATGCGAGGAATAAAACAAAATGAAAAAAATTGTAGAAGTGGGAATTGAATGTGAGCCAAAGAAACGGCAGTCAGTGTGTTTGTCCACTGGGCTACGTGACTGATAAGTGGATCACTGCTCGAGAATGACTCGTACTCTTTACATAATTTAAGCACTATCGGCGAGTTTACATATGCTGTCCTGCCAACTTTCTCACTGCTACAGATGAGTAACTTCCATACGCTGGTGAATAAAACAGTTTCCAGTATTTATCAGATAACAAACATGCCTCTTTGCATGCTACCATTTGCAAAAAAACTCGTTTCGATATGTTGAAGCGTTTATGGAATGTGCAGGGATGGATATGTGCGCATTTTACAAGTCCGTCCACTGGATATGAAAACCAGTAACTCGAGAATGAATTGAGATATCGTTCTACTCTCAATTTCAAATAAAATTTGAATTTCTTATCTACATTTAATACACAGCAATGTATGAGCGAAAATCAGTCAAAAGCGAAAAGTTTCGTGCTAAGCTTTACTTAACTCTTTGCAGCACAATAAGTATGACGAATAACGAGAAGATAATTGGTACTTTATCGAACAAAGATATCAAATCGTAATATGTGTAAAAATCAAATTTTTTCAGTGAATAGATAAGTATCCCATAGTGGCCGGAACTCCGACGCTCAGCGCAGGTGGCAGCATTAGGCGAGCAGTACAGTGAAATGTAGAGAGCAAGTCTGTAACAGTTAAAGCGTTAAATTCCATAGTTGATTTTTAATATTGTGAGGAAAGTCTGTAACAGTTAAAGAGTTAAATTTCATAGTTGATTTTTAATATTGTGAGGAATAAAATAAAATGAAAAAACTGATGGTGGGAGTGGGTACCAACCCCTACCCTACTAACTGCCAGTCAGTGCGCGTGATAACTGGTCTATGGCACCAGCCTATCAGCTGTTTCTCTAAAATCCCCCATACTCTGCACCTGCACGATGTGTTACAAGCAGTGCTCAAAGAAAAGTACTGACCTGATGCAGCGAGCAACATGGTGCCCTCAGTGCTGGCAGGTGACGACACATCAGAGCAGGCACAGCCAGGTCCCTTCTACATCTACATCTACATACTCCGCAATCCACCATACGGTGAGTGGCGGAGGGTACCTCGTACCACAACTAGCATCTTCTCTCCCAGTTTCACTCCCAAACAGAATGAGGGAAACATGACTGCCTATATGCCTCTGTACGAGCCCTAATCTCTCTTATCTTATCTTTGTGGTCTTTCCGCGAAATGTAAAATTGTACTGCAGTCAGCCTCAAATGCTACTTCTCTCAATTTCCACAGTAGTGATTCCCGAAAAGAACGCCTCCTTTCCTCTAGAGACTCCCACCCGAGTTCCTGAAGCATTTCCGTAACACTCGCGTGATGACCAAACCTACCAGTAACAAATCTAGCAGCCCGCCTCTGAATTGCTTCTATGTCCTCCCTCAATCCGACCTCATAAGGATCCCAAACGCTGGAGCAGTACTCAAGAATAGGTCGTATTAGTGTTTTATAAGCGGTCTCCTTTACAGATGAACCACATCTTCCCAAAATTCTACCAATGAACCGAAGACGACTATCCGCCTTCCCCACAACTGCCATTACATGCTTGTCCCACTTCATATCGCTCTGAAATGTTACGCCCAAATATTTAATCGCCGTGACTGTGTCAAGCGCTACACTACTAATGGAGATTCAGACATTACAGGATTCTTTTTCCTATTCATCTGCATTAATTTACATTTATCTATATTTAGAGTTAGCTGCCATTCTTTACACCAATCACAAATCCTGTCCAAGGCATCTTGTATCCTCCTACAGTCACTCAACGACGACACTTTCCCGTACACCACAGCATCATCAGCAAACAGCCGCACATTGCTATCCACCCTACTCAAAAGATTATTTATGTAGATAGAAAACATCAGCGGACCTACCACACTTCCCTGGGGCACTCCAGATGATACCTTCACCTCCGATGAACACTCACCATCGAGGACAACGTACTGGGTTCTATTACGTAAGAAGTTTTCGAGCCACTCACATACTTCGGAACCAATCCCATATGCTCGTACCTTAGTTAGGAGTCTGCAGTGGGGCACCGAGCCAAACGCTTTCCGGAAGTCAAGGAATATGGCATCCGTCTGATACCCTTCATCCATGGTTCGCAAGATATCATGTGAAAAAGGAGCGAGTTGCTTTTCGCAGGAGCGATGCTTTCTAAAGCCGTGCTGGGGCATGGACAGCAATGTCTCTGTCTCAAGGAAATTGATTATATTCGAACTGAGAATATGTTAGAGAATCCTGCAACAAACCGATGTTAAGGATATTGGTCTGTAATTTTGAGGATCCGTCCTCCTACCCTTCTTATATACAGGCATCACCTGCGCTTTTTTCCAGTCGCTCGGGACTTTACGTTGGGCAAGAGATTCGCGATAAATGCAAGCTAAGTAAGGAGCCAATGCAGTAGAGTACTCTCTGTAAAATCGAATTGGAATCCCATCAGGACCTGGCAATTTATTTATTTTCAACCGATTCAGCTGCTTCACAACCCGAGGGATGTCTATCACTATGTCCTCCATACGGGAATCTATACGAGACTCAAACGGCGGTATGTCTATATGATCCTCCTGCGTGAAAGATTTCTCAAATGCTAAATTTAAAATTTCAGCTTTCGTTTTGCTGTATTCCGTTGCCAGGCCAGACTGATCAGTGAGTGACTGGATGGAAGCCTTCGACCCGCTTACCGATTGTACGTAAGACCAGAATTTCCTTGGGTTTTCAGCAAGATCTTTTGCTAAGGTATGACGGTGGTAGTGGTTGAATGCCTCGCGCATCGCTCTTTTTACAGTAGCACGAATCTCTACTAACTTTTACCTGTCCTCATTCTGCCGATCTTTCTTGCACCGCGAGTGCAACTGCCTTTGCTTCCGGAGCATTCTCCGAATTGCGCTGTTAACCCACGGTGGGTCTTTTCCGTCCGTAACCCACTTTTTCGGCACATACTTGTCCAATGCGTGATTTACAATGTGTTTAAAATTTGCCCATAATTCTTCCACGTCCATCGTACCGAAAGTAAATGAAGTCGATTCATTTACTAAGTAGGATGCTGACAACTGCTTATCTGTTCTTTCTAGTAAGAATACTCTCCTATCCTTCTTAACTAACTTTTTAACTTTCGTAACCATAGTCGTAATGACAACATCATGATCACTAATCCTGTCTCAACACTGACACCGTCGATGAGGTCTGGTCTGTTCGTGGCTACCAGATCTAAGATATTTGCAATTCGCATTGGCTGTCGATTTAGCTGTTCAAGACAGTTTTCGGATAATGTGTTCAAAAGTAATTCACACGACGGCTTGTCTGTGCCACCTGTAATGAATCCATAGACATCCCAGTCTATATTAGGTAGGTTGAAGTCGCCTCCGACTAATATAGCATGATCCGGGTTCTTCTGCGATAAAGAATGTAGACTCCCTTTGAATGGCTCTAGAACTGTCGCGGTGGAACCTGGTGGCCGGTAATAACACCCCACAATTAACTTTATTTCCCCTAGCCCTGTTAAACGTGTCCAGATAGTTTCACAACCACATTCTACTTCGACCTCAGTAGACAGAATATTTTTGTCAATGAAGACACCACCTCCTACGGTGTCTAATCTGTCTTTCCGATACACGTTCCAACCCTCACCAAATATTTCAGAACTTCCTATCTCAGCCCCGAGAATAATTTGCGTGCCACACGCTTCCTGGAGGGCAGTAAATTCAGGAACTTTGTTCCGAACACTCTGAAAATTTACTGCTAATATCTTGATAGCTGAAGTGTCTTTACACTGAGCGCGTCCTGATTTCCCTGCCTGCACGTCGACTGATGAGTGTTCATCAGGACACCTCGCACTACTGCCTAGCCTAAAAAAAAACCATGTGCACGCCACAAGTACTCTGCTACTCGAGTAGCCGCTTCCTTTGTGTAGTGCCCCCCTGACCTATCTGGGACCGAGCGGGGTGGCGCAGTGGTTAGACACTGGACTCGCATTCGGGAGGACGACGGTTCAATCCCGCGTCCGGCCATCCTGATTTAGGTTTTCCGTGATTTCCCTAAATCACTCCAGGCAAATGCCGGGATGGTTCCTCTGAAAGGGCACGGCCGACTTCCTTCCCTAATCCGATGAGACCGATGACCACGCTGTCTGGTCTCCTTCCCCAAACCAACCAACCAACCAACCAACCAACCTATCTGGGGGCGTCCTACAATTCCCCACCCAATACCGCAAGTCTAGAAATCTGCAGCCAAGACCGTCACAGAATCGACGAAGCCTCTGGTTGAGACCCTCCACTCGGCTCCAAACCAAAGGACCCCGATCCACTCTGGGAACGATGCTGTAAATAGAGAGCTCTCTGCTTGCACCCCGCGTGCGAGGCCAGCGGTCTTCACCAAAACCGCCAGCCGCCTGTACGAACTGAGGATCGCCTCAGAACCCAAGCGACAGGCATCATTGGTGCCGACGTGAGCAACTACTTCAAGGCGACTGCACCCCGTACGCTCGATAGCCGCAGGCAAGGCCGCCTCCACATCTCGGATGAGGTCCCCCGGCAGACAAACCGACTGCACGTTGGATTTCTTTCCAGGCCTGTACGCTATTTCCCTAAGGGGCTCCATCACCCGCCTAACGTTGGAGCTCACAATAACCAGCAAGCCTTTGCCCCCGTGTGCCTGCTCGGGCCCTGCTGAAGGAGCGGCCACCTGCCCACTGACAGGACGAGCGGGCGAGGCCAGACGGACAGCCTCCACATTGACCCTCTGCCTCGAGCGACGCGAACGCGTGCACTAGAAGGTGCCTCGGCGGCTGAGTCAGCGGACGCAGCAAGCGACACCTGGGGTGTCTCAAGCGACGCGCCAGACCCTCCGCCGTCGCTGCACCTCGAGGCAGCAGCCTGAAGGCGGCTGACAGTGGCCAACAGCACGCTCAGCTGCTCGCGAACCGCGGCCAGTTCCTCTTGCGCCCGCACACAGCACGCACACACCCTATCCATCCTACTGCTGATATCTAACGACTCCGCAAATTTATACTCTACGGCTATCAATAAGTAATATTACTCCTCTCAAATACGAGAATACGCAAGGATTTTATGTAATTAAATATGCAAGCGCACAAACACTCGGAAAGAAATTAAGAGTCAAACTACAAAACAAATACGATAGCTAAATATGCGACTCGCTACTGCACTGCTGCTGCTGCACTGATACTTCACCAGCGGCTGCTCAAGGCTTCTCTGAGTTGATCGTAGCGCAGCTGACCATGATTTAAGCAGTCGACGCTGGTTTTTAGTTATCGCAGCGACAGCCTACAGTACATGTTTTCGTCTGCTTTATTTGCATACCAGCACACATTTCAAGAGAATTGGTGTAATTTTAGTGCATTTCCGGCTCGCATTCGAAGAGAATGGCGTAATTTTAGTGCGGTTTCCAGCTTGCATTTGAAGAGAAATATCATAATTTTAGTGCAATATTTACCGTCTGCTGTAGCTCATTATCACTGGCCGCCACTGCCTGAGAGGATGAAGAGGGGTTTCTCGGCCCGGTAGTGAGAGAACGTTAAGATAAAAGTCAGGGTTCATGTTAGCACTTCTAGTAATGTTCATTATAGGCCATTTATTGTATTAAGAGTCAAATAATAGCTAATAAACTAAATAGACTAAACATTGGTTACCTGGAGATGGGAACTGCTTCGGTGGCAGAGGGTGTGAGTTTGGAGGGCCGTGTTGGTAATAGTTTGCAGAGTACCATGGTAGGACATCACAGCAATTGGAAATGATTAAGAGGACGGGATGCTCCTATAAACTGTTAAGAACATTTTCTCTTACACCATGTGCGCTACAAATGTAATTTTTTACAGTAGCTTGGCGGTAAGTTTAACACCTTCTGTCAAAAGGATTTCAGTACATTAGTTTACTTGTTTTCTTCGGATAGTAAATTTCTTTACAGCCTGGAAAAATTTAAAAACTATTTGTGACAGATTGCTGCTGGTACCGACGTTTCATTTTTTAAAAATTCGGTATACTGCGCAAATAATGAAAATTTTACATCCTAATCTCCAATAGTTCGCTTGAAAATGTTTCTTATATGGCAAAAAAGCAACTTTGGAAGAAAGACTTTGAAGTTTCAACAAATGTTTAATGAACGCCTACAGCATATGAAGTATTTCCTGAGTCTCTAGAATACTTTTTATCTATGTTTCTTTCAGCAGATTTTTCGTTTGTTTCTCTTCCTCACATTATCTATGTATGACACAGATTTGATCATGTATTCCTCAGAGATCAGTCAATTTATATGCGTATTTCATTTGTTGCATGTAACTATATTTTTATATACTCTGTTTTTAGATCTTGAACCTTAACGAGGATAATGTCCAAACGCACCAGACATTTGGTGGAAATAAAATAGATACCAAGAATCAAAGCATTCTCATATTCAGTCTACTACATTTGTTATGGCCATCATAAAGCCAATTTTCAGACACTTGTCTAATAGTGAGTTATTGAAGAAATGCCTTCATGTTAGAGCACATTATCAGAGAGCGAACAATATCATATGAATATAATTCTGATCCTCTGATGTACGAAGTTTCTTTGCCCTGGATGTCGAAGTTGTCTCGTCTCACCTAACCTCATTACTGTTAGTAGAAGTGTCCGCATTGTTACCGGAAATTCTAATTATTTTGTTACTTGTGCGCTTTCCTGGAAGTTTCTTTTTTCTAAAATCTCTATTACTGAGTCGCGCCATGTTTTCACTTAACTAACAACATAACCAAAAAATAACAGTGAAGACATTACGTTATTCTTGTGGTGACTCGCCCTCTGAGATGAAAACACCTGTAGTGCCATGTTAGCCAATAGTGGAAATATGTTTCACTCATAAAATACCTATAGAGTTACTGAACTGTTTGAATGATAGATTTTTTAAAAAGAACATGTCACGCCAATTTTATCTCAGAGCATTTTTAGAGGATGAATTAAAAACACTCCGAATTAAGCTAAATACAAAGTACATATGTCACCTTAAAGGAGAAAGTCTCCATAACTTTAGAATACAAAAACCTAAAAACGAAACATGTATCATTTTCTGGGCCTGAATCCCCATAATGTTGGAGAAGGTGGCAAATGTGGAAAGGAAGGTCGAGAGTGAGTCTTTGAGGTGTTTAGAAGGATATGTGGAATTTCGAAAATATGGAAACACAAAATCCTTTGGCAATAAGTGAGAGTGAGCAGAATTATAATTTTGTAGGTATACAGATTATGGAAGGTTCGAGTGGTTAGTAGGTTTGTGGTGTCACTGCCAGACACCACACTTGCTAGGTGGTAGCTTAAATCGGCCGCGGTCCATTAGTACATGTCGGACCCGCGTGTCGCCACTGTGTGATCGCAGACCGAGCGCCACCACACGGCAGGTCTCGAGAGACGTACGAGAACTCGCCCCAGTTGTAAGACGACGTTGCTAGTGACTATACTGACGAAGCCTTTGCTCTCATTTGCCGAGAGACAGTTAGAATAGCCTTCAGCTAAGTTAATGGCTACGACTTAGCAAGGCGCCAATTGTCACAGTGCATGTATCTTACGAGTCTCATTTGTATAGTCAAGAGAGATGTATCACAAGGATTGATTAAAAGTTAAGTATATTCCAAAGCTACGTATTTTCTTTATAGCAGTCATAACGTATCCTGTTCCAGACTTGACGCCAGTCGGCGTGTGTGTACGCGTGCCTTTCGGTTTCCTTCTCAGTGTGGCGTAGCGAGCTTGTTACGCCACAACAAGTTTTATCTGGGTCATGGTTTCAGGCTGGTAGTGTGTTAAGGTTCTACTTCTACATCAACAGGTTCCACGTTGTTTTAGAATTGAGAGCTAATCTCAGATTTTTCAGTCTTAATAAGAATGTTCGGATACAAATGTTAACTATCATAAGATATTTAAAGTAGCATTGCTTTGTCACAGTCCTAATAAGAGTGTTCTGAAACAAATGTTAACTATCATAAGATATTTAAAGTAGCATTGCTTTGTCACAGTCTTAATAAGAGTGTTCGGATACAAACGTTAACTATCATAATAAATTTAAAGTAGCATAGCTTGTCATCTAGAAATGAGAGCTACATGTACTATTGAGCTACTTAATTATACAAGTATGTAATGATATTCTCTGACCTCGGGACAGCGCAGGGCGGCCAGCCAGGATTTACATGTGATTGCTGCCATATATCGGTCTCTCAGGTGAAGGTAACTCAGAATTTTAGCCACCGCTAGATACGGCAGTGTCGACCAATCGGGACGCGTTGTCCCAGAGCCGTATCTACTTGACGCAACATAGCCATGTGTGAACCCACCGTATTCATGCGGTGGCACTTCGCTGCACCCAATGGAAGGTCGTGCAGTAACATCACAGGAGATAATTGGCCAATTGAAATTTCCAGAGGTCCATGACTCGAATGCAGAACTGATAAACTGTTGCGTATAAAGCTCAGATATGTCATCCGCGTAATACGAGTACTGTGTGTTGTTTAAGCCAGAGTATTCGTCCGCAGACCCCGTGCAACAAGCTAACTGAACGTCTCTCTCCCCTTGGTGTGGATCACTAACGTTAAGATGGTTATACCTCGAAGAACTAGCAGTAACTACAGTTTCGACTTCAGAACGTTGCATAAGTGGTTGGTAAAGTTGTAAATTTCTCGAATTTCGACGCTGTAGTGGCTCGACTGCCGACCGTTTCTTGTTTGTAGATCTGGATGCTGAACACCGATTCTGGTCTGTGCTACATGTCGAAGACGTTGAAGATTCATCTGTAGAATCCGGCGTTTTTTCTTGAGGTTCAGGTATTTGAGGATCATTTTTGGTTGGTTCGTCTTCCGTCTGATCCAAATTGTCGGTGCAGTCTGTCATCGTTTCTTCTGAAAAAGTAACAGTGATTATTATTTACACGCTGTACACGAGAAAATAAATTATTAATTAATTTTTGTATTAAGCCAATAAGTGAACGCTTTATAGAGCATTAAAGAAAAACTTTATTTTTCTGTATGCAATGATTCTCATTTACTGAGCACACTAATTGACCACAATTCTGTGCTCTTCAGTATCTGCCAGATATTTATCTTTACACATATGATTTTCTTAGTGTAAAGAAATGTAATAAGAACGTAAAGAAAAACTTAGAAAGGATATTAAACTTCATGGAGAAGGAATAAAAACTACGAGGTTTGCCGATAACATTATAGCTCTGCCAGAGACAGCAAAGCATTTGGAAGAGCAGTTGACAGGATTGAACAGTGTCTCGAAAGGAGGATATAAGATGAATATCAACAAAAGCAAATCAAGGATAATGGAATGTAATGGAATTAAATCAGGTGATGCTGTGAGCCTCAGATTAGGATATGAGACGCTGAAAGTAGTAGATGAGTTTTGCTAACTGGGCAGCAAAGTAACTGATGATGGCCGAAATAGAGAGACTATAAAATGTAGACTGTCAATGGCAAGAAAGGCGTTTCAGAAGAAGAGTAATTTGTTAACATCGAGTATACATTTAAGCAACCGGCCGTTGTGGCCGAGCGATTCTAGGCGCTTCAGTCCGGAACCGCGCTGCTGCTACGGTCGCAGGTTCGAATCTTGCCTCGAGCATGGATGTGTGTGATGTCCTTAGGTTAGTTAGGTTTAAGTAGTTGACAGTCTAGGGGACTGATGACCGCAGATGTTAAGTTCCATAGTGCTCAGAGCTATTTGAACCATATACATTTAGGTGACAGGAAGTCTTTTCTGAAGGTATTTGTCTAGAGTGTAGTCATGTATGGAAGTGAAACATGGACGATAACAAGTTCAGACAAAAAGAGAATAGAAGCTTTCCAAATGTGGTGCCACGAAAGATAGTTTGGACGATAACAAGTTCAGACAAAAAGAGAATAGAAGCTTTCCAAATGTGGTGCCACGAAAGAGAGTTTAACTTTAGATGGGTCGATCATGTAAATAATAATGAGGTACTGAACGGAATTGGGGAGACAAATTTCTCGCACGGCTTGACCAAAAGAAGGGATCAGTTGATAGAACACTTTCTGAGACATAAAGGGATCGATAATTTAAAAGAGGAGGGAATTGGGGGGGGGGGTGTCGTATAGGGAGGTCAAGAGATCAGTACAGTAAGCAGATTCAAAATGATGTAGGTTTGCAGTAGGTATTCGGAGATTAAGAAACCTGCACGGGATTCAGTAGCATGGAGAGCTGCATGAAACCATTCTTTGGACTGAAGACCACAACAACAACAAAAACGTGATGATTTAAATATTAATTTTGGTGATTGATGAATGACTAACTTTTTTCACCTGCAATAAATCGTGAACATAAAAATATACACAGAAAAAATTGCTATTTCTCGTAAATTTCACATCCACCAGGAGAAGAGATACAAAGTTTTGAAAACATATATGTTTTGATGTTAAAATAAGATGTAGAATATTTGTTAAAGTTATCCTCAAGACTTCTCGAGATTTTCAAAGAAATAAGAATTTTGCACTGAAGGAAAGAAAAATTTACTACATTATCTTTTAGTTAAATATAAGCCAGAGAATATAAAATATAGGACTATAAATATAAAATATAGGACTATAGTCTATATCAAAACTAAACTACGCCTGAACAGGCCATGAAGGCCCAATGACACCGACGGCCGCCGTGTCATCCTCACCTCACAGGCGTCACTGGATGCGGGTATGGAGGGGCATGTGGTCAGCACACCGCTCTCCCAGCCGTATGTCAGTTTACGAGGCCGGAGCCGCTACTTCTCAGTCAAGTAGCTCCTCAGTTAGCCTCACAAGGGCTGAGTGCACCCCGCTTGCCAACGACGCCCGGCAGACCGGGTGGTCGGGGTTTGCCAAACTTTGTTCAGCAGAACACCGGTGTCCTGTCGGATGCGAATAACTGTTGCCCGAGAAACTATTAACAATATGATGATTTTCGTTGACATTTTGACGATACCAATTATTTTCCTTTTAAGTTTCTGTGGTATCATACAGTACAGTATCGATACGACACGAGGCAGAACGCATCCCGAGGTTGGCAGTAAGCCATGTGACGGCTCCGATGCACCATGCGAGCTGGCATAAGAGGACGCCACATCGACGCCAGCCCTGTCTACTTCTGGACTCAGCTGAAGCCTTAGCTGTGTTTATAGTAGCTCCTCTGTATCGTGATTACGTATGACGACTAGGCTCTGATTAACGGACTCTCTAGAACTTGCTGTTCGAAGTTAAGTAAAGACAGTGCCATTCAGATTACGTGTACTTCACTTCTGCTTTCTGTCTAAGCAGCCACCTATTCCTCGGCACCCATCTCTGGTGGATCCAACAATTTTATTATGATTTCTGTGTTATTATTCGTGATTTAAAATTTAAGTAATCACTGAATAAAACAAGTGTTTCTATCGTTTTTAATTTTAATATCTTCAAAGAAAACAAGGTGTTTCTTCAAAGTACCAGGATTGTCAAAGTGTTCCGTCAGAAGAAAAGTTTGGGAACCCCTGGTCTATGTAAGAAATAATGATGATGTAACAAATTACAGTGCTTTTGATGGATTTTACTAAAGTATGGGGATAAGAAAAAGAGACTGTTCAGGGGTAAAGGCTACTCAAAGTCCCATTGAAAATGAAATGTTCTTCAAGCACGGATTTACAGTAGGATAAATTAGAGAGGCAATACGAGCGCGACTGGAGAAGTTATTAATAATTCAGTATGCAGAGAATGTAGGGCAGGGCGCTGCCGTTTTAGAGTGACCGTTCCGTTTCACGGTCCGCTCTGGACGGTAGCAACAGCAAAGCCGCCTCCAGATTCAATAGCTCAAAGTCTTTTGCCAAGAGCGTGCGTCGCCACCAGCGAAACCTGGAACGCGAGTCATCGGATGTCTGCTTACGGACACCTTCGAGTGAAATCACAAAACTTTAAGCTCTCGCGATTTGTAGACCAGAAATTTATCACTTTTAGGCGAGTAGCAAATAGTACTTTGAGTTATTAGAACTATTAGCTTCAGAACGATAATTGACATAGACTGGTATTTGAGGAGATTTAGGCTCGGAACGTGCCAAGTGTTGGTTAGGTTAGCAGAAACTGATGTGCTTTATGCTGTGTCGTCCGAACAAGACACAGCCCGGGCGAAAGCACCACAGGTGCAAAGATGTCAGGTGCCATAGAGACTCGCCACAGGCGGCGCTGGGAATGAGGATATCGACTTCGCCTCAGCCAGTTGCCGGCCGAGTACAGGCCGCCATTGACCGGACGACAAGAGACAGAAGGCTACTCGAAAGATACAAGAGCAGCTCTCACCCACTCGGTTGCAGATCATCGTCCAGGGTTGACTTAGACAATGAACGTCGTTTAGCGAACTCTTACAAGGGAACCTCCCCATCGCACCCCCCCTCAGATTTAGTTATAAATTGACACAGTGGATAGGCCTTGAAAAGCTGAACACAGATCAATCGAGAAAACAGGAAGGAGTTGTGTGGAACTATGAAAAAATAAGCAAAATATACAAACTGAGTAGTCCATGTGCAAGATAGGCAACATAAAGGACAATATTAGCTGATGAGTGCCGTGGTCTCGTGGTTAGAGTGAACAACTGCGGAACGAAAGGTCCTTGGTTCGAGTCGTCCCTCGAGTGAAAATATTACTTTCTTTATTTTCGCAAAGTTACGATCTGTCCGTTCATTCATTGACGTCTCTGTTCACTGTAATAAGTGTAGTGTCTGTGTTTTGCGACCGCACCGCAAAACCGTGCGATTAGTAGACGAAAGGACGTGCATCTCCAATAGGAACCGATAACATTTGATCGCAAGGTCATAGGTCAACCGATTCCTCCACAGGAAAACACGTCTGATATATTCTTTACGACACTGGTGACGGCATGTGCGTCACATGACAGGAATATGTTGTCGACCCACCTAACTTGCACGCTTGGCGAATGGGTAAAAAGATTATTCTACCTTGCCCGATTTAGGTTTTCTTGTGGATGTGATAATCACTCCAAAAAAAGTGATGAAAACATAAGAGTTTGTCACATAAACTGCATCAAATGAATGCAACAGTTTCAGAGTCGCACAGTTTTCCCTGTGCTCTGTCAAAACTGTTTTTTACGTTTTCAAATGTTTCCGTGCGTAGACCGTCAAATTCTGTATATCTTCAAGCAAATTTGAACATGTCCTGGAATTTTGGAAAGCGAAGTTGATTATGTGTGAGTGCCTGAACTTTGATAATTATCTGAAAATAAAAAATTAAAATTTTCATCCGAGAGAAGATTTGAACCAAAGACCTGTCGTTTCACAGCTGCTCACGCTAACCACGGGACCACGGCGCTCATAAGCTAACACACTCCTTGTTGTTGCCTACGTTGCGCATGGACTACTCAGTTTGTATATTTTGCTTATTTTTTTCATAGTTCCACACAACTTCTTCCTGTTTTCTCGATTGATCTGTGTTCAGTTTTTCAAGTCCTATCCCTGTGCCAACTTATAACTAAATCTGAGGGGGATGCGATGGGGATGTTGCCTTGTTAGAAGTGTAAAGACAGTTGTTGTAAATTGCATTTGCTATGTACTGTGAAGCTTACCTACGATTATTTGCACTTAGCCATTGAGCGCCTCTTTGTGTTATGTTACAAGCAGTGGTGCAGACTTAATCAATCAACAGCCAGAAAGACAAGTAAACCTTTTTAACTCATTTGTGTGACTTTGTTACTAATTTTTTGGATTGTTGTAGAAACTTTTTTTCTCCTATGTTGTTAGTTGACTCTGGGGCACAGCTGTGTAATAGTGTCACGGAGAAATTGTCTTACCGGTGTACTGCACCAGAAGCCGTTTTACGAACTCTCAGTGCCGGCCCACCGTAACAACCGTGACACGTCGCCCTCCACAGCAGTAGCGACGAAACCTTAACAAAACTGGCGACGTGGGTTTACAAAATTTTGTAACGATTTTGTGCGTGTGAAACATTTCAATTTTGAACATATTTTATTGTTGAAGACAGAGAACTTTTAATTTATCTCTGTCATTTCCTTATTCCTTACCAAAATAGATAGTATAACTTTATACTTTATTTTTCAGTCTAGACTACATGAAATGTGGACAAGTGGAATGTAAATTACTAGTACCAAGTTTAAGCTAGTTTCTACATTCTCATCGAAGTATTGGATTGGTTAATAAGAAGGTAGCGTTTTTCCATAAGTTTAATAAACACAACAGATACCAATAAGAGATATTTGAGTCATCAGTAATATAGTCTCCTACACCATTTACAACAGCCTGCCAACGATGGGCAACTTTTCGATTTCGTGGTTGTACAAATCACTTGATTTTGAGGCGAAGCACTCGTCGAGCCACATTCGGAGTGCATTTTAATCTGGAAAGGAAGCTCCTTGAAAGTTATTCGATACAGAGCGCAAAAGGTGAAAATCTGAGGGCATAAGGCGGGTGAAAAATGATCTCGCAAACCAACTCCTATATAATGTGATTCTTGAGTTTCTCCCGGCGTATTTGATAATCAAAATATCCACGGGTGTGCTGCCGGTCTATAGTGTCCAACGGGCACAATATTTCGGCGATTATACATGTCGCCATCATCAGGTGAACTGACGGACTGAGCTCCTGTGAACGTGCCGGCACGGAGATCCGTACGCTGTGGCTGCTCAGAGGGAACTGGGTTCGGTCGCGGCGGCGGCCGATTTAAATACCCTCCGCCCACAGCGCGCTCCCTCCGCCGTCCGCACCCCGCGCCACGGTCGCGCGGTGGAACAGATTGCGACGGCGTCTGAGATGACGTCGGTGTGATGGCTCTGTCCGCCGTGGTCGTCACAACTATACGTTTGCTCGATTCACTCTTGACTAGCCCAATCGCTGGTTCCCAAGCCTTGCTAAGATTATAGCCACTGTCACGGTTTATGAGGTCGTCATTGGTGCGAATTTCGATGGCCTCTCTAACAACGCTGTCCCAGTATCTCGACGTCTGTACCAGAATCCTCGTGCGGTCATACTCCATAGCGTGATTTTCCGACAAACAATGTTCAGCGACCGCCGACTTGCTCGGATACATCAGTCGAGTGTGCCTCTGGTGTTCACGGCATCGATCCTCGACGGTACGCACCGTCTGACCAATATACGACTTGCGTGCCGTCGAGGATCGATGCCGTGAACACCAGAGGCACACTCGACTGATGTATCCGAGCAAGTCGGCGGTCGCTGAACATTGTTTGTCGCAAAATCACGCCATGGAGTATGACCGCACGAGGATTCTGGTACAGACGTCGAGATACTGGGACAGCGTTGTTAGAGAGGCCATCGAAATTCGCACCAATGACGACCTCATAAACCGTGACTGTGGCTATAATCTTAGCAAGGCTTGGGAACCAGCGATCGGGTTAATCAAGAGTAAATCGAGCAAACGTATAGTTGTGACGACCATGGCGGACAGAGCCATCACACCGACGTCATCTCAGACGCCGTCGCAATCTGTTCCACCGCGCGACCGTGGCGCGGGGCGCGGACGGCGGAGGGAGCGCGCCGCGGGCGGAGGGTATTTAAATCGGCCGCCGCCGCGACCGAACCCAGTTCCCTCTGAGCAGCCATAGCGTACGGATCTCCGTGCCGGCACGTTCACAGGAGCTCAGTCCGTCAGTTCACCTGATGATGGCGACATGTATGATCGCCGAAATATTGTGCCCGTTGGACACTATAGAGCGGCAGCACACCCGTGGATATTTTGATTAACTCCTATATAATGTTTTTTGTCAATCTAGCAGAATGTGGGCGGGCGTTCTCGTGGAATATTATAACTTCACACCGTCTTCCCGGTCGCTGTCCTTGCACTGCGTCTGCAAGACGTCTCATCTGTTGACAGTAAAGGTCAGCAGTGACAGCAATACATCGGAGAAGCAATTCGTAGTACACCACCCCGTCACAGTTCCACCAGATGCATAACATTATGCGCGCTGATCTCTGTACGGGAAGTTGCTGCTTTGTTTGGGCTCAATCGTTCGTTTCTCTAACTTATGTTTCCACAAAGACACTCTTTCTTGTCACCGGTAACGATACAGGATAGCAATGGTCTGTGTTGTTCATAAGCCAATTGATGACGAGCAAGCAGAGCTGCATACATGGCAACGACTTGATTGTTGTAATTTTGGCTTAGAGCATGCAGTAACCACACACCCGATTTTTGAACCATCCTTACTGCATGCAAATTTCACACGATGGTGGAACGATCACAGTTTATCACATTTGCCAGTTGTCGAGTACAATAACGTGGATCATTGTGGAGTAATGTGTTTAAACTATCTTCATCAAACCCTGAAGGTCTTCCTGAACGTGGAGGGTCTCTAACTTCAAAACGATGCTCATAAAGCGAGAAATTCATTTTCTTGCCGTGCTCTGTCCAACAGAATTATCTCCGTACACGGTGTAAACGTGGCTACCTCAACTGGTGTCACCCCTCTACTGAACGCAAAGAAAAGAATACGTCGGAAATGTTCCGACTTCTCCACTTGGCATTCCGTTTTCTAGCGTTCTCAGCTCCACTCACAATCTCCGAATGACAGAATGTCAATGTGTAAACTCAGATATCAACAGTGACAATCGACAAATAAACCCATAGCAACCGAAATACCAAACTGCAAAACAAAAGCGCTACGAGCTTATGCACCAACCTAAAATTTACAGGCCTTTGTGGCGTAGTAGGCGCAGCGAACTCCAAGAATACAGCTGCCGACCCACATCTAGTGCTCACTCCGGTGCCACGTAATGGTAGTTTTCGTTGCGCCCGCTTCAGCTTCCCAACGGCCTGGTACCAGCTTGTGCTTCGCTGCCGGCTGCCGTCTTTATTGAGGGTATTGTAAGAAAGTTTTATCTCGATCACTTCTTTCATGACGCTGTCCTAAAAGCAACGTTTGTCCGTTTAATAACAGGTGTCTCATAGAATGGTATTCAGTGTCCGGTTTGTAGAGCATGTTCCGCTACCGCTGATTACTCAGGATACCGTAAGCGGGAACACTTTTAGTGTCCTACATGGCGCTATTCAATAGTGCACACACACACACACACACACACACATGGTATTTTTCATTCCCCTGGCGTTCTGAGGCCTACATCGTCTTTCGCATGTCTTACAAGATGTCGGATTTTTGCTGTAGGCCCGAACACCGATTCGATCTTATGCCTCTTTAGGAACCGATTGATCTTTCCGAATACTGGGCCACAGAACGGCAAAAGAAATCTTTTTCGAAATCTCTTCGTGGATCATGCCTGTCGTCGGAGAGATGGCTTACGAAATCAGTCTGTTAACGTGAGCGTTGTCCTTGAATACTTTCCGTATTTGGTCCATTTCGTTTGGCAAGTTCCGCTCGATGTACCAAGACTCTTAGAGCCGAACGTTCCTGCCACTGGTGGTGGTGCCTGACAGCGTGCAGATAACCTGACCGTGTGGGTGTGTTTCCAATAAACACTGCGACTGAGGCACTCGTTTGCGTTTCAACAGATGAGGACATCAAGGAACATTGTGATATCATGGATGTTGTTGACGTGGTCAAACAATTCTCTCTGCTTATCATATATGCCAATGGAGTCAGCAACAGTGACGTCACAGGGATGACGGCTACATATGGACAGCAGGACCAATCACACGACATTCACCACTTGCGGAAGCTCGCGGACATTTAACCACTTGACGTGGCTGGAAGCTCGAGAAAATTTTAACACGTAATTATGAAATTTTCATTTAATAATGATTTCTGTGACGTATGCATGAATCGGATATTCTCGAGCAGTTGAAGATAACCGAAGTAATACCGACTGATACAAATCTAGGAGAAGTCAGTAAAACTGTCGTCATTTTACCTCGGCTCCGATACGTCAATTCACATCGAGTCAATCCCCCATCTCGAACGAATAATGCGCTTTTCTTCTTCACTTCGGCTGATTTATTAAAGGAATCGCTTTGCGTTTCATTAGTGGGTGGAAAAAGGTATAAGTTGTACGGTGTACCATTACTGTATGTTTATCACTGTATCGATAGGATAATGGTAGGAACATCCGACTTGCCTGATTGCTGGTTATTGACTGTGTATGCCTACTACCGCTCTGCTTAGCTTTTATATTCAAACAATCAATTTATTATACGCAGTCAGTGTTTCAAGTAGATTGTCCTACCAATTTGTATGTGCTTTGCTGCTGGTATGGTTGTACTATCTGTCGGAGGATGGTATTCACGTATCGTACATCCGTTACGGCGCCTTCCATGACCACCAGCAGTGGACGTCGGCCTCACATAATGCCACCAGAAAACATCAGGGAACCACGACCTTGCTGCACTCGCTAGACAGTGTGTCTAAGGCGTTCAGCCTGACCGGGTTGCCTCGAAACATGTCTCCAACGATTATCAGGTTGAAGGCATATGCGACATTGATCGATGAAGAGAACGCGGTACCAATCCTGAGCGGTGCATTCGGCATGTTGTTGGGCCCATCTGTATCGCGCAGCATGGTGTCGTGGTTGCAAATATGGACCTTGCGTGGACGTGGGGAGTGAAGTTGCGCGTCATGCAGACTATTGCTCTCAGTTTGAGTCGTAAAACGACGTCCTGTGGCTGCACGAAAAGCATTATTCGATATTGTGGCGTTGCTGTCATTGTTACTCCGAGCCATAATCCGCAGGTAGCGGTCATCCGCTGCAGTAGTAGCCCTTGGGCGGCCTGAGCGAGGCATGTCATCGACAGTTCCTGTCTCTCTGTATCTCCTCCATGTCCGAACAACATCGCTTTGGTTCAGTACGAGACGCCTCGACACTTCCCTTGTTGAGAGCCCTTTCTGGCACAAAGTAACAATGCGGACGCGATCGCACCGCGCTATTAATCGTCTAGGCATGGTTCAACTACTGACAGCACGAGCCGTGTACCTCCTTCCTGGTGGAGTGACTGGAACTGATCGGCTGTCGGACCACCTGCGTATAATAGGCTCTGCCCATGCATGGTTGTTTACACCTTTGGGCAGGTTTAGTGACATCTCTGAACAGTCACAAGGACTTCTGTGATACAATATCCACAGTCAGCGTCTATCTTCAGAAGTTCTGGGAACCAGACTGATGCAAAACTTTTTTTGAGGTGTGTATGTGCATGTGAATGCCTGTTTGTATGGTTCATTCTTCATCTGTAGTTGCTAATTCTCCATACGGTATAAATATTGTATATAAAAATCCGTAATAGTAGTATAAGAGTCATGTATCTCACAGCATATATAAGCAGCTGCTGTCTGGCGTGAAAATATTACATAAAACGATGAACTGCATTAGTATGTTGTATTTCTTCAAATAAGCAACCTTGTGCTGCTTGTCATATATAACAGAATGAATTGTACAAAAAATTGTTTTCCTCCTCTTCAGTTATTAGTACGATTTATCTCTGCATATAAGCAATCAGATGTTGCTACCCATGTATAGAATAATGGATTCTATGAGTGCGGTACATCTCTGCATATTGTTCTTGCTATTGTGGTCTTCAGACCTAAGGATGGTTTGGTGTAGTTCTGCATGCTTCTCTATCTTGCGCATGTCTCTTCATGTCCAAATAAGTGCTGCAACTTACATCATTCTGAACCTGCTTACTGTATTCATCTCTTGCTCTCCCTCTGCGATTTTACCCTCCCCCCCCCCCCCCCCCCCCCCTCACACTTCCGTCCAATACAAAATGGATGATATCTTGATGTCTGAGAATGTGTCCTGTCAACTGATCCCTTCATTCAGTCAAGTTGTGCCACAAATTTCTTGACTCCCCATTTCATTAGCTCCGCATTACTTACGTGATCTATCCATATAATCTTAACATTCTTCTGCAGCACCACATTTCGAAAGCTCCTATCCTCTTCTTATCTAAACCTTCTACTCTCTTCTTTTCTAAACTGTTTATCGTCCATGTTTGACTTCCATACATAGCTTCACTCCAGACCAATACCTCCAAAAAATATTTTTTAACACTAAGTCTATATTCGATGCTAACATATTTTCTTCTTCAGAAATGCGTTTCTTGCCATTGCCAGTCTATATTTTAGATCCTCCCCTATGCATCGTTATATTGCTGCCAAAATAGCAAAACTAATGTACTACTTAT
Organism: Schistocerca nitens; assembly: GCF_023898315.1. Lineage (NCBI taxonomy): Eukaryota > Metazoa > Arthropoda > Insecta > Orthoptera > Acrididae > Schistocerca > Schistocerca nitens. The sequence goes on from NC_064618.1 coordinate 850,553,168, forward strand.
GTATTTCGTTTTCTAATCGAATTCCCTCAGCATCATTTGATTTAATTCGATTACATGTTGTTTTGCTTTTGTTGATATTCATCTTATATCCTCCTTTCAAGACACTGTCCATTCCGTTCAATCGCTCTTCCAACTCTTTTGCCGTCTGACAGCATTAAAACATCATCGGAAAACCTCAAATTTTTCATTTCTTCTCCCAGAACCTTAACTCCTTTACTGTTTGCTCAATGTACAGACTGAATAAAATTATGGATAGGCTACAGCCCGGTGTCACTTCCTTCTCAACCTCATTTAATGCCTCTCGACTCCTATAACTGCCATCTGGTTTTATATAAGTTCTAAATAACCTTTCGCTCCCTGTATTTTACCCTTGCTATCTTCAGAATTTCAAAGAGGGTATTCCGATCAGTATTGTAAAAAGCTTTCTCTAAGGCTACAAATGCTATAAACATAGGTTTGGCTCTCCTTAACCTATCACCTAAGACACGTCGTTGGGTCAGTATTGCCTCGAATTTTCGAACATTTCTCTGAAATCCAAACTGATTTTCATCGAGGTCGACCTCTACCAGTTTTCCCAGTCTTCTGTGTAGAATTTGTGTTAGTGTATTGCAACCATCACTTACTAAACGATTATTTTTCTTTCTTTGGGATTGGAATTATTACATTCATCTTGAAGTCTGGGGGTATTTCGCTTCTCCTATACAGTGATGAGCCAAAACGTTTATGACCGCCAGTTTAATAGCTTGTCTGTCAGCCTTTCGAACGAAATACATCACTTATTCTGCATATCAGGGATCCGATCGTTTGTTTGTTGGAAGTTTGTGGAGGTATGTGGCATTAGGTGCCTACGCACAGGTCACGATATTAGCGTCAATAATGGGCCTCTGATTTGCGTACGTGGTGATGGCGCCAGATGGGTTCCACAGGATTTACATCAGGCGAATTTGGTCATAGAGACACCAACGTGAATTCACTATAATTCTCCTCAAACCACTATAGCAGCGTTCTGACTGCGAGAGACGAATAATTATGCTTCTGAAAGATGACATCGCCTTCAGGGAGACATCAAGCATTTAGGGGTGCAGGTGGTTCGTAGCTGTCAGCGTGTCTTCGATTAACACCACGGGTATCATGCAAGCGTAGAGGAATGCCTCCCATAGCATAATACTTCTCCGACCAGCCTGCATCCGTGGTGTACTGCATCTTTCGAGCCATCATTCACCTCGAAGACGGCATTTGTGGAGACGACCATCGGCGTAGTGTAGCAAAAATGTGATTCACCCGAAGAGCAGACAAGTTTCCATTGCTCGACTGCCGAATCCGGATGGTCCTGTGTCCACTGCAATCGTAACTGACGCCGTCGTGGGCGTCAACACGTGAACATGTAGGGAGCTGCTTAACATAACAGTGTACGATAACAGTGTGCTCCGAAACACTTGTGGCTGCACCAGCATTGTGCTCTTTCGGCAGAGATACCGCAGATCACCATCTATCCTATTTTACAAACCAGACAAGCCTCAGAATCCAACATTCTGTGAAGAGTCGCGGACATCCAATTATTTAGCGCCTAGCGGTGGTTTCACTGTACCTCTATCTCTTTCCGTAAGTGCTCACGGCATTAGCACGTGAACATTCCAGCAGCTATGTCGTTTTCGAGATATTCGTTCAAAAATGGTTCAAATGGCTCTGAGCACTATGGGACTTAACTTCTGAGGTCATCAGTCCCCTAGAACTTAGAACTACTTAAACCTAACTAACCTAAGGACATCACACACATCCATGCCCGAGGCAGGATTCGAACCTGCGACCGTAGCGGTCGCGCGGTTCCAGAATGTAGCGCCTAGAACCGCTCGGCCACCTCGGCCGGCAGATATTCGTTCACAGACTCTACGTAATAATGATCTGCCCTTTGGCAAAGTCGCTTATCTCAATGGAGTTCCCCATTTGCAGCCCATATCTTCGCTATGGTGATCCCCCGTCCGTGTGTGTTTCGCTTACATACTTTTGTTACTGCATCAGGTGCCCGCAACGCCACTTCGTCGCGGTAGGCCCTGGTCATAACGTTTTGGCTTATCAGTGTATATCTTACACACCATTTGGAATAGTTTTGTCATGGCTGGCTGTCCCACGGCTATCAGTAGTTATGACAGAATGTCGCTTGCTCCCGGCGCCTTGTTCCAGATTACGTCTTTCAGTGCTCTGTCAAATTCTTCTCGCAGTATCGTATCTCCCATCTCATCTTCATCTAAGTCTTCTTCCACTTCTATAATGTTGTCTCTCCATGTTCATCTCCCTCGTATAGACCCTCTGTATACTCCTCCCACCTTTCAGCTTTCTCTTCTTTGCTTAGTACCGGTTTTCCATCTGAGCTGCTGATATTCAAACAGCTGCTTCTCTTTCTTCCAAATGCCTCTTTAATTTTCCTGCAGGCAGTATCTATCATTCCCCTAGTGAAATATGCTTCTAAATCCTTACATTCGTTCTCTAGTCATTCCTGCTTAGCCATTTTATAGTTCCTTTCAATCTTGATTTTATGATGTTTGGGTTCCCTTTCGCATGCTTCATTCGCTGCATTTTTATATTTTCTACTTTCATCAGTTAATCAATATCTCCTGTGTTATCAGGCCCGCTTCTAGTGAGGGCGGTGGGGGAAAGCGGGGGGGGGGGGGGGAGGAAACCGCGGTATCTGACACGGGCGGCAATTTTAGGAGGCGCCAAAATCATATTCTTGTTGAAAGGAAACCTTGTTTCGCAAAGCGCCCAGCATCCAGCGCACGTTGGTCTATTGATTATTCATACGATTTTGAAACACGTCCCTGTTGGTTTTTGAACACTTTTGAATACATTCTAAATTGATATCTGAACGGATCATGAGTTGATTTTTGAATGCGCGCATAGTGTACGTATTTCTCTGCCAGGGGAATCCCCGTCGCATTTAGAAATAAAAAAACTTTCCCGTAGACAAAACAGAACGGGCCTATACGAGCTGAGCTATATAAACCCCTAACGGGTGAATGCCAACCGCTGTTTGTGTGGTTGATTCAGTGTGCGAATGATAAGCGTTGTTAATTATTAGCGAAATCTATACATTCAGACTACCAGAATGGAAATAAACGATTAACAGGAATAACAGGTAAGCAAAGATTACATATTATCCTCTCGGTGTATCCAAGAAAATGAAATCTCGATAGAAAATTTTTTCCAGATCGCTTCACTACAAACGGAAAGTTTCACAGTCCCCAGTTAGCAGCAGGTTAAGTTCTACTCTCGGTATAGCGCGGAAAGCGTGTTATACGAACACGTAATAACGCCAAACCGTAGAATAAACACGGGATAACTAAATGGGTGATTCTAGCAGGGTTAGTGAAGTTAACCGGAGAATAAGTTTCGACAATGGCATGAATAGTTACAGAATTAGTAATGACAAGATTTTTTGTTAGAACCAGGAGGGAGAAGAAACGGGAACGTCACACAAAATATATGGAAGAATATGACGATTCCAAATTTACATAAAAATTTCGTACTACTACTGCTTTTCAGTCTCATGCTTAAGAAACTGGAGCGTATGAATAAATGTGAAACTATTTCCTAACATATTACTTTTTGCTTGCAATAGGCCCAATAGGCATTTGACATTGCTACTTCGTGAATTACATCCTGTCGTGTTATTTATGTAAATGAGGTAGATAAAAATGACCGTTTGTGCCAAAACAGTCCCGCTCATTTGGCGTGTGTTACAGTTGCTGTAATATTAGAAAGGACTATGTTGTTTTATGTAGCAGACAGTGACAAAACGGACGTAATCAAATCGATAAACTATTCGTATTAACAGCTTTTTCAGTATTAGACAAGGACATTTTGATTTTTCATTTAGCAAAACTTTTGAAGAACTTTGATGAGTTAATAGATCCTTTCGCAGAACCGTAAGCACGCCATGTAAAGCTGTAGAAAGATTAGACAAAAAAAAATGCTGGAACATAAGGATTGAAGAAATGTGTACTGTCTTGCTTGTCTCTTTGTCTTCACTGGTTTTATGTTTCCTATATTTAATTTATGTCATACAATAGAGAAAGTGAGCACCTAATAGGAAATAAAGAGTGCAAATTCTTGTTCTCCCGGTGGCAAATAATGCAACCCAGAATTAATTGTGAGTTTTATTTAAGAAGGGTGGCATGTCAAGTCGGACGACTGGAAGCATGAAAGGTACTGCAGCACATTTTAATTTCCACTGTCCTGAATACCGCTTTGACGGCTTCCCTTACAAAACATACACGTTTGAATTCCACATAACGAAATACAGTGACGTGCGATAGAAGTATGCTGACTGAAGCGGTGTGGCACTGCACTTTGGCACACTTAAGATCAAAAAAAATGCCTCACATTTGCTCGAACATATATGTTTTATACTTCAAACTCTTCAGGAAGACGTGCGCTACAAAATAAACATATTTTTGAAAATCTTTTGTTTTTTATTTTTCACATCCTGTCTCAAACGCTCGAGAGGGAGGGAGGGGGGTGAGGGCATTACTATCTACAACGCCTTGTCTTTTTACCTATTTGATCGTCAGCTGCCTACATTATATCATCTCGTAAAGCTACCCATTCGTCTTCTACAGTATTACTTCGCCCGTTTTAGTTAACTGTTGCCTAATGCTCCCTCTAAATCTCTCAACAATCTTTGTTCTTTCATTTTATCCAGGGCCAATCTTCTTAACTTCCTACCTGTTTGCAATTTTTTCAGTTTTAATCACCAGTTCATAACTCATACATTGCAGTCAGAGACCACATCTGCTTTTGGAAATGGGTTATAGTTTAAAATCTGGTTCCTAAATCTCAGTCTTACCATTATATAAGCAATCTGAAACCTTCCAGTGTCTCCAGGTCTCTTCCACGTACAGAATCATCTTCTATGGTTCTTAAACCAAGTGTTAGCGATGATGGAATTATGCTCTACAAAAACTTCTACTTACGGACAGGGACTGCTCAGGAGGACATCGTTATCAGGAGAAAGAAAACTGGCTTTCTACGGATCGGAGCGTAGAATGTCAGAGCCCTTAATTGGGCAGTTAGGTTAGAAAATTTAAAAAGGGAAATGGATAGGTTAAACCTAGATATAGTGGGAATTAGTGAAGTTCTGTGGCAGGAGGAACAAGACTTCTGGTCAGGTGAATATAGGGCTATAAATACAAAATCAAATACGGGTAATGCAAGAGTAGGTTTAATAATGAATAAAAAAATAGGAGTACGGATAAGCTACTATGAACAGCATAGTGAACGCATTATTGTAGCCAAGATAGACACGAATCCCAGGCCTACTACAGTAGTACAAGTTTAAATGACAAATAGCTCTGCAGATGATGAAGAGATTGAAGAAATGTATGATGCGATTAAAGTAATAATTCAGATAGTTAAGGAGATGAAAATTTAATAGTCATGGGGGACTGCAATCCGACAGTAGGGAATGGAAGGAAAAATAGTAGGTGAACATGAGCTGGGGGTAAGGAATGAAAGAGGAAACCGTCTGATAGAAATTTGCGCAGAGCGTAACTTAGTCATAGCTAACACTTGGTTTAAGAATCATGAAAGAAGGTTATATACACGTAGGAGGCCTTGAGACACTGGAAGATTTCAACTAGGTTATGTAATGGTAAGACATAGGAGGCCTTGAGACACTGAAAGATTTCAACTAGGTTATGTAATGGTAAGACAAAGATTTAGGAACCAGTTTTTAAATTGTAAGACATTTCCAGGGGCAGATGTGGACTCTGACCACAACTATTTGGTTATGAACTGTAGATTAAAACTGAAGAAGCTGCAAAAAGGTAGGAATTTAAAGAGATTGGACCTGGATAAACTGAAAATACCATAGATTGTAGAGAGTTTCAGAGAGAGCTTAGGGAACGATTGACAAATACAGGGGAAAGAAATACAATAGAAGAATAATGGATAGCTTTGAGAGATGAAATAGTGAAGGCCGCAAAAGATAAAGTAGGTCAAAAGACGAGGGCTAATAGAAATCCTTGGATAACAGAAGAGGTACTGAATTTCAACAGATGAAAGGAGAATATATGAAAATGCAGTAAATGATGCAGGCGAAAAGGAATACAAACGTCTTAAAAATGAGATCGACAGGAAGTGCAAAATAGCTAGGCAACGATGCCTAGAGGACAAATGGAAGGAGGTAGAGGCATATATCACTAGGGTAAGATAGATACTGCCTACAGGAAAATTAAAGAGACCATTGGAGAAAAGAGAACCACCTGTATGAATATCAAGTGCTCAGATGGAAAATCAGTCCTAAGCAAAGACGGGAAAGCAGAAAGATGGAAGGAGTTTATAGAGGGGCTACACAAGGCCTATGTACTTGAGCAATACTATGGACATGGAAGAGGACATAGATGAAGATGAAATGGGAGATATGATACTGTGGGAAGAATTTGACAGACCACTGAAGGACCTAAGTAAAAAAAAAAAAAATCAGGAATAGACAAAATTCCATTAGAACTACTGATAGCCTTGGGAGAGCTAGCCATGACAAAACTTTACCATCTGGTGAGCAAGATGTATGAGACAGGCGAAATACCCTCAGACTTCAAGAAGAATATAACAGTTCCAACCCAAAGAAAGCAGGTGTCAACAGGTGTGAAAATTACCGAACTATCAGTTTAATAAGTCACTAACACGAATTCTTTACAGACATATGAAAAACTGGGAGAAGCCGAACTCGAAGAGGATCCGTTGCGATTCCGTAGAAATGTTGGAACACTTCAGGCAATACTAATCCTACGACTTATCTTAGAAGATAGATTAAGGAAAGGGAAACCTACGTTTCTGGCATTTCTAGACTTCGAGAAAGCTTTTGACAATGTTGACTGGAATACTCTCTTTTAAATACTGAAGGTGGCAGGGATAAAATACAGGGAGCGAAAGGGTATTTGTAACTTGTACAGAAATCAGATGGCAGTTAGAAGAGTAGAGAGACACGAAAGAGAAGCTGTGGTTGGGAAGGGAGTGAGACGGGGTTGTAGCCTGTCACCAATGCTATTCAATCTTCATACTGAGCAAGCAGTAAAGGAAACAAAAGAAAAATTTGCAGTAGGAATTAAAATCCATGGAGAAGAAATAAAAACTTTGAGGTTTGCCGATGACACTATAATTCTGTCAGAGACAGCCATGGACCTATAAGAGCAGTTGAACGGAATCAACGGCGTCTTGAAAGGAGGATATAAGATGAACACCACCAAAAGCAAAATGAGAATAATGGAATGTAGTAGAATTAAATCAGGTGATGCTGTGGGAATTAGATTAGGAAATGAGACACTTAAAGTAGTAGATAAATTTTTCTATTTGGGGAGCAAAATAACTGATGATGGTCGAAGTAGAGAGGATATAAGTGGAGACTGACTATGGCAAGGAAAGCGTTTCTGAAGAAGAGAAATTTGTTAACATCGAGTATAGATTTAAGTGTCAGGAAGTTTTTTCTGAATGTATTGGTAATGAGTGTAGCCATGAAACGTGGACGATAAATAGTTTAGACAGGAGGAGAGTAGAAGCTTTCGAAATGTGGTGATACAGAAGAATGCTGAAGATTAGATGGGTAGATCACATAACTAATGAGGAGGTATTGAATAGAATTGGGGAGGAGTTTGTGGCACAACTTGACCAGAAGAAGGGATCGGTTGGTAGGACATGTTCTGAGGCATCAAAGGATCACCAATTTAGTACTGGAGGGCAGCGTGGAGGGTAAAAGTCGTAGAGGGAGACCAAGAGATGGATACACTAAGCAGATTCAGAAGGATGTAGGTTGCAGTAGTTACTCAGAGATGAAGAAGTCTGCACAGGATAGAGTAGCATGGAGAGCTGCATCAAACCAGTGTACGGAATGAAGACCACAACAACAACAACAACAACAACAACAACAACAAACTTCTACCAGGAGGCTTCCTCTTTCATTCCTTTCCGCAGTCCATATTCACCTGTTATTTTTCCCTCTCTTCCTTTTCCTACTATCGAATTCCAGCCCCTATAGGTATTAAATTTTCACGTCGCTTAACTATCGGAATAATTTAGTTTATCTCATCAAACAAAAAATGGCTCTGAGCACTATGGGACTTAACATTCTGTGGCCATCAGTCCCCTAGAACTTAAAACTACTTAAACCTAACTAACCTAAGGACATCCCACACATCCATGCCCGAGGCAGGATTCGAACCTGCGACCGTAGCAGTCGCGCGGTTCCGGACTGAGCGCCTAGAACCGCAAGACCACCGCGGCCGGCTCTCATCAAACATTTCTTCACTCTCTGCAGAGCTACTTGACTTATAAACATGTACCAATGTGATAGGTGTGGGCTTAGTCTCTATCTTGGCTTCAATAATAATTTCACAATACTGTTTATAGCAGCTTACCTGCATTCCTATTTTCTTATTCATTATTAAACCCACTCCTGCCGTACTCCTACGTGACTTTGTACTTATAACTATGTATTCATCTGACGAGAAATCCTATTCCGTCTGCCACGGAACTTCACTAATTCCCACTACATCAAACTTTAATCTAACCATTTCCCTTTTTAAATTTTCTAGCCTACCTGCCTGATTAAGGGATTTAACATTCCACACTCTTATCTATAGAACGCCAATTTTGTTTCTCCTGATGACGACATCCTCCTGATTAGTCCCTGCCTTGAGACACGAATGGGGGACTGTATTACTCCCAGAATATTTTACCCAAGAGGAATCACCGTTATTTAACCATACAGTAGAACTGCATGCCCTCAGGAAAAATTACGGCTGTAATTTCCCCTTGCCTTCAGTTGTACGCAGTACCAGCGCAACAAGACTATTTTGGTTGGTGGTACAAGGTCAGATCAGTCAGTAAACCAGACTGTTGGCACCAAGTAGTGAAAAAGCTGCTGTGCTCTTCAGGAGCCATACGTTTATCTGGCCTCTCAACAGATACCCTTCACTATGGTTGCAGCTACAGTACAGCTCTCTGTATCACTGAAGTATGGAAGCTACCCAATCAACAGCAAGGTCCATGGTTTATGCATATAAACAACCTCTTTTTTTAAAAAAAAATGATAATCAAAAAATAATTTGAAAAACGTATTGTTAATTATAGTAAACTATAAGTTAATTTGTTAAATTATTGCTGTTACTTAAAAAATACAATTCTCTCCTCACTACGAAAGTTATTGTAGGATGGAGACGAATAAGAACGTTTCTTTTTTGTAGAAAGTTTTTTTATTAACACACACACACACACACACACACACACACACACTGAAAGGTCTCTGTTGGATTCCTTTCATGTTAATTTCTTAAATCTGTTGTCATTTACGGCTTAAATTCCTCTTCTAAATTTACTGTGGTGTTTCTTACTATCTGGGAGGAGACTGAGCAGTGAAACGTGTTACTTTCACACATAAACAAGAACGATCTGTCACACTACTACACTTTAAAACACAGTTTATATGTAATTCATGTCACACAGTCTCATACGGAACCTACATCCGCTTTCTTTTATATACCGTATATGATAAGATACTGTCATCCCCCTTCCCTTCTGTGTGAGAGAATGAATGAGCAAACGTATTTCTAGTCGCATGCTTGATGGTAGCAGACAAGTCTGTCTGCTAGAGAACAGTAGGACCAACGTCGGAACAGGTAGCTACGCTTTCTAGAACCAAAGAGGTTTCTATTCTTAGTATGGTCCTGTCCATCCCTTGTCATGTTGGTATAGGAAGCTGCGTCTCTGGTCACTTCCGTGTGTATTTGTGAGCCACCCTCAGGAAGGGACCACGGCAGTCAGTCCTCGGCGAGCGTCTGAAGTGGTAAGATCTCCGGCTAAGCGGTTGTCTGCTAAGTCCGCAGGACAATGGATTTCTTAAGATCAGCCTAAATGAAAATTTAATCATCTTTATTTCAGGTTTAGCTCTAAAATATCTAATGTTATCTTAAATTGCAACGCAGTGTAATTCGCGTGTGAAGTTCAGAATATCTTCCGGTAGTTGCTTTGTCACTACTTTGTGAGTAAAGTGGAACCACGTGTTGATCAGTAACTCTAACTAAGATCATCAATCTTAAATGCGAATGCTCGTGTGATTATAACATCTCGTCTTGACAATATTTTTCAATATAGCAACTTTTCTTTATGTTCAACCCACGTGGGGTGTACTTTGTGAGACCAGTACCACATGCTTATACAATTGTTTGACCCATCAGGTTAATAGTAAGACGATAGTAACCAGTTCGAGGTTTTTCTTTTGTAAATTGCTTTTCGATCTAATTTATTTTAATTATCAAAATTATTGTGGAGTTACACTCTTTGTGTAAACAAAGTTGACCACGTGAAGCATGTGGTGTAATCATCAAAGTAGCCCTCAGCTATTCTTTTCGGGAAGATTTCACAGAGAGTTAGTATGAATTTAGTATACCAATGTGTGGTAATTACATGACGGACAGGATTGTGCTATGAACGTAACTTCTTTGGGTGAAAATTGAATCGGTTGGTTGTGGTTAATTTCCTCTTGCATATGTTTCAATGTTCTTCGTGTGTTATTTTATGAATGCAGTGTTGTTTGCAGTCTCCCAATCTTGGCTCCATATTTGATGTGTTCCATAAGATTACAATCTCACATTTTCACAATCCTAAATAAGGCACCAGTTTAGTTATGAATCAAGTTTAAGATGCTGAAATTTCAATGATCAATGTTAAAATAAATTTCCAAATATAAACTGATTTATTTCTTTTTATTTAAATTGTCTTATATATATATATATATATATATATATATATATATATATATATATATATATATCACCGGTTGTCATATGACTATTAAAAGATTATAATTAATGTTAGTCTGGTTGGGAATTTGGTAAGCTAGACTGGATACACAGGTGAAACACTTGCGCAGTAATGCAAGGTTAACTTCCCCACATAGCTCACAGCTTTTAAACCGCTTTTATTGTCTATCAGCACCGTAATCAGAACAAATTAAAGCAACATTACAACACACACACACACACACACACACAGAATCACTCAGTTTTACAGTATTGTCCAAATGGTTGTTTTCTATATGCCTTGAATTCGGCCTGAATTGTATTCAGGAATATAGGTGAAGTTACATACATATGCATTTCTTCAGAAATTCTGGCTCAACAGCTTTTATGCTTATAGGGTATTCAGATTCATATTTTGGTGTTGGAAGAAATATTGTTGTCGTTATGGTTTTCAGTCCAAACTTACTAATGCCCTACTGCCATAAGCTCAGGTTACTGCACAAAAATGCGCGAGTACAAACAATGAGTTTAAGAAGAACTTTTTAAAACTGATAAATAATTGTTTGTTTGAAAAAACCATGCGAAATTTGCGAAAGATGATCGACATGAGGCAAGCAACATCCTGGGAAGACATATTTGGGTTAGATGCATTAATTGCAAAACGGAATTTCCGAAGGAGCGCATTTAACGAAAACTGAGCAGCCATTGTACTAAGCAGGCTTCATGTAGCTTTTACTGAACCTGTCGTATTGGGAACGCCCATTTTGGATATTTCAAAAAAGCTAATTTTAGACTTTCACTGTTGATGTATGTTAAACAAATATCTGACAAAGCATGTGAAACTGTGCTACATAGACACTTACAGTTTCATCTATCACATTAAAACATCAAATTTCTGTGAAATGCCAGCAGTAATGGCCAAAAACGGTTCGATAAGTCAGCATACCCCGAAAGTAACAGTTATAACGTCCTATGTGTCAATAAAAAAGTCGTTGGTTTGAAGAAAGACGAACTTAAGGATGACCCTATTGCAGAATTTGTTGGCTATGAACAAAAATATATGCTCTTGAGACAGCAGTTTCTTTGCATGTTTATAGAGGATGTACCATTATGCTAAGCGTCATCAAAAAGGTGCTAATTCGTCTGCCACACCCCTGATTGCAAGTGTTATTTACTATTGTGAGCATATCTGTACACTGTAGCCTGGCACCGGCAAGAAACTCATTTCTGAAGAAGAGAAAATTGTAAACATTTCATGTATGGAAGTAAAACATAAATAATAAACAGTTTAGACAAAAAGCGAATAGAAGCTTCTAAAATGTGGTGCTATAGGAGAATGTTGAAGATTAGATGGGTAGATCATGAAACTAATGAGGAGGTACCAAATAGAATTCGGGAGACAAAAAATTTATGGTGCAACTTGACCAAAAGAATGGACTGATTAATAGGACATATTCTGAGACATCAAGGGATCACCAGTTTAGTATTGGAGGGAAGTGTGGGGGTGAAAATCGTAGAGGGAGACCAAGAGATGAATACAGTAAACAGACTCAGAAGGACATAGGTTGCAGCTGTTATTCAGAGCCGAGGAAGTTTTCACAGGTTAATGTAGCATGGAGAGTTGCATCAGACTACTCTTCGGACTGTAGACCACAAGAACTACAACAGTAACATCTGTATACCCTGCACTGCGACTGTCTCCTAAAAAACAGCGTGAATAATTTGAATTTCAGTGACTGTTACTTTTTGTGTTGTCAAGCGCACTCCATTACTCATAACTGGTGTGGATCTCATGCCACAAAGCACCACTGCAAAAGAGGATGCACAACTGTAGTACCGACAGTATTTTTAGTAGATCTGTTGCGCCTTCTCCTTCAATAAAATCATCTTTGGTTGCCTTCCCTACAGTATATTCTGTGTGATGGTTGCGATTTAAGTTGTTTGGAGTTGTAATCCCTAGACGTTTAGCTTTACCTACAACTTTTTAATGCTATTCACTGCATTGCTTAGCAGTTATATCCTGCTTTATATCAAGAAAAACAAACTGAAATTATTCTACAGTACATTAAGCATTCCGCATTTGGATTGAAATTTATAGAAATACACTAATATACTTTCAGTATGGCTGTGTTGAGCAAACACCAGTTGTTCCTGCAGTATATTGGGGGATGTTGTTTTTGTTGTGGTCTTCAGTCCTGAGACTGGTTTGATGCAGCTCACCATGCTACTCTATCCTGTGCAACCTTCTTCATCTCCCAGTACCTACTGCAACCTACATCCTTCTGAATCTCCTTAGTGTATTCATCTCTTGGTCTCCCTCTACGATATTTACCCTCCACGCTGCCGTCCAATGCTAAATTTGTGATCCCTTGATGCCTCAGAACATGTCCTACCAACCGGTCCCTTCTTCTTGTCAAGTTGTGTTACAAACTCCTCTTATCCCCAATTTTATTCAATACCTCCTCATTAGTTATGTGATCTACCCATCTAATCTTCAGCATTCTTATGCAGCACCACATTTCGAAAGCTTCTATTCTCTTCTTAACGTCCATTTTCCACTTCCATACATGGTTACACTCTGTACAAATACTTTCAGAAAAGACTTCCTGACACTTAAATCTATACTCCATGTTAACAAATTTTTCTTCTTCAAAAACGCTTTCCTTACCACTGTCAGTCACCATTTTATATCCTCTCTACTTCGACCATCATCAGTTACTTTGCTACCCAAATAGCAAAACTCCTTTACTACTTTAAGTGTCTCATTTCCTAATCTAATTCCCTCAGCATCACTCGACTTAACTCGACTACATTCCATTATGCCCGTTTTGTTTTTGTTGATGTTCATCTTATACCCTCCTTTCACGGCACCGTTGATTCCGTTCAGTTGCTCTTATAGGTCCTTGGCTGTCTCTGACAGAATTACAGTGTCATCGGCAAACCTCAAAGTTTTTATTTCTTCTCCATGGATTTTAATTCCTAATGCAAATTTTTATTTTGTTTCCTTTATTGCTTGCTCAATATACAGATTGAATAACATCGGGGATAGGCAACAACCCTATCTCACTCCCTTCCCCATCACTGCTTCCCTTGGATGCCCCTCGGCTCTTATAACTGCCATCTGGTTTCTGTACAAATTGTAAATAGCCTTTCGCTCCCTGTATTTTACCCCTGCCACCTTCAGAATTTGAAAGAGAGTATTCCTATCAATATTGTCAAAAGCTTTTTCTAAGTCTACAAATGCTATAAACGTAGGTTTTCCTATCCTTAATCTTCCTTCTAAGATAAGTCGTTGGGTCAGTATTGCCTCAAGTACTCCAACATTTCTACGGAATCCAAACTGATCTTCCCGAGGTCGGCTTCTATCAGTTTTTCCATTCGTCTGTAAAGAACTCGCGTTAGTATTTTGCAGCTGTGACTTATTAAACTGATAGTTCGGTAATTTTCACATCTGTCAACACCTGCTTTCTTTGCGATTGGAATTATTATATTCTTCTTGAAGTCTGAGGTTATTTCGCCTGTCTCATACATCTTGCTCACCAGATGGTAGAGTTTTGTCAGGACTGGCTGTCCCAATACTGTCAGTAGTTCTAATGGAATGTTGTCTACTCCTGGGTCCTTGTTTCGACTCAGGTCTTTCAGTGCTCTGTCAAACTCCTCACGCAGTATCATATCTCCCATTTCATCTTCATCTACGTCTTCCATTTCCATAATATTGTTCTCAAGTACATCGCCCTTGTATAGACGCTCTATTTTCTCCTTCCACCTTTCTACTTTCCCTTCTTTGCTTAGAACTGGGTTTCCATCAAAACTCTTGATATTCATACAAGTGGTTCTCTTTTCTCCAAAGATCTCTTTAATTTTCCTGTAGGCAGTATCTATCTTACCCCTAGTGAGATAAGCCTCTACATCCTTACATTTGTCCTCTAGACATCCCTGCTTAGCCATTTTGCACTGCCTGTCGATCTCATTTTTGAGACGTTTGTATTCCTTTTTGCCTGCTTCATTTACTGCATTTTTATATTTTCTCCTTTCATCAATTCAATTCAATATTTCTTCTGTTATCCACGGGTTTCTACTAGCCCTCGTCTTTTTACCTATTTGATCCTGTGCTGCCTTCACTATTTTATCCCTCAAAGCTACCCATTCTCCTTCTACTGTATTTCTTTCCCCCATTCCTGTCAATTGTTCCCATATGCTCTTCCTGGAACTCTGTACAACCTCTGGTTCTTTCCTTTTATCCAGGTCCCATCTCTTTAAATTTCCACCTTTTTGCAGTTTCTTCAGTTTTAATCTACAGTTCATAACCAATAGATTGTGGTCAGAGTCCACATCTGCTCCTGGAAATGTCTTACAATTTAAAACCTGATTCCTAAATCTCTGTCTTACCATTATATAATCTATCTGATACCTTTTAGTATCTCCTGGGTTCTTCCAAGTATACAACCCTCTTTCATGATTCTTGAACCAAGTGTTAGCTACGATTAAGTTATGCTCTGCGCAAAATTCTGCCAGGCGGCTTCCTCTTTCATTTCTTAGCCCTAATCCATATTCACCTACTATGTTTCCTTCTCTCCATTTTCCTACTGACGAATTCCAGTCAGCCATGACTATTAAATTTTCGTCTCCCTTCACTACCTGAATAATTTCTTTTATCCCATCATACATTTCATCAATTTCTTCGTCATCTGCAGAGCTAGTTGGCATATAAACTTGTACTACTGTAGTAGGCGTGGGCTTCATGTCTATCTTGGCCACAATAATGCGTTCACTATGCTGTTTGTAGTAGCTTACCCATACTCCTATTTTTTATTCATTATTAAAGCTACTCCTGCATTGCCCCTATTTGATTTTGTATTTATAACACTGTACTCACCTGATCAGAATTTTTGTTCTTCCTGCCACCGAACTTCACTAATTCCCACTATATCTAACTTTAACCTATCCATTTCCCTTTTTAAATTTTCTAACCTACCTACCCGATTAAGGGATCTGACATTCCATGCTCCGATCCAAAGAACACCAGTTTTCTTTCTCCTGATAACAATGTCGTCTTGAGTAGTCCCCGCCCGGAGATCCGAATGGGGGACTATTTTACCTCCGGAATATTTTACCCAAGAGGACGCCATCATCATTTAATCATACAGTAAAGCTGCATGCCATCGGGAAAAATTACAGCTGTAGATTCCCCTTCCATTCAGCCGTTCACGGTACCAGTACAGCAAGGCCGTTTTGGTTAGTGTGACAAGGCCAGATCAGTCAATCATCCAGACTGTTGCCCCTGCAAATACTGAAGAGGCTGCTGCCCCTCTTCAGGAACCACACGTCTGTCTGGCCTCTCAATATATACCCCTCCGTTGTGGTTGCACCTACGGTACGGCTATCTGTATCGTTGAGCCATGCAAGCCTCCCCACCAACATCAAGGTCCATGGTTCATGGGGGGATAATCTAACCTAAGGGCATACATGAAAATGATCGCTATTATTCATTATTGAATAAATGGATGTCTGCAGTATTCAATAGTTGGCCAATCTGAGCTAGGTGAATTAGAAACTCAGAGAGTAGACTTGGTAAAGGAATTCACAAACTGAACAAAAGAAGCTTAAAGACAATGTAAGAGCAGACAACAAGTTGAATACCTCCAGTTATATGAATCAACAGCATTTCCATCAAAAACGCATTGTGAAGTGTGTAATTATAGTCACTGTAAGGGTGAAAAATTTCACAAACTACGAATTAAACAATTTTTTTACAGAATAATCGACCATTACTGAATTAAGACTTACCTAATCTAATCTAACCTGAAATTCACTGTGATACAAAAATATATATCGACACAAGAAACAGACAAAATGTAGCATAGGGGAGGAATGCCTATTCCATACAGTTCAGTCGACAACAGTCCATGTAATGGCACAGAGCACTTTCTTATAAAAAACCGTACAGATATCGGAAAACAATGGAAAGCGCCACCACGAAGACAGTGCTTCCGTGACTACATCGGGCGTCCCG
Organism: Schistocerca nitens; assembly: GCF_023898315.1. Taxonomy (NCBI): domain Eukaryota; kingdom Metazoa; phylum Arthropoda; class Insecta; order Orthoptera; family Acrididae; genus Schistocerca; species Schistocerca nitens. The sequence goes on from NC_064618.1 coordinate 850,569,971, forward strand.
ATTTAGAAGGCGGAGCAGCTGAGAGCGCGGCGAGTTTAGAAGGCGGCGGAGGCGAGGAGTCGGCACGCGCCCAGCTCGCAGTGTCCGGGGGGCCGAGCCTCGTGGCCGGACAGCGCACAGCGCTACGCTCGAACGCAAGACGCACGAAACTCCGTCAGCGGGGGATGGCGGACGAGAGGCGCCGCCCACAGCCGTAGCCGTGAGGGAGGCGACGCCGCCATGGGCAACGCCCAGGTGAAGGCTTCCGCCAGCTTCGCCGGCAAGCAGCGCGGAAAGCTCTCCAAGAGCGTCCACTGGAGCCATGCAGGTACGCCGGTCCCGCGCTAAAGGTCCGCTATTCATAGCATCTAGGCTCTGCGCGAGGCGATTCGCCAACAGCTGCTCGCATTCTTTCATCAATAGTCTCCCTCATTTTGAATCCAGAAAGATATGTGAAAGGGAGGTGTGAACTAGAGATCGACATCCGACGGATACGTAATATTAAGGATAGAACGAATTTGTCATTCACCTTGGTGATTTTGATCAAGTGCCATATGAGAATTTGACTTTTCTTATGTAGCGAAATGAGGAGTGATCTGTTTTACTTGGTAAAGAAAAAAAAAAAAGAAACATTCAAGTTGGCATAAATGATCTGTTTTACTTGGTAAAAAAAACATTAAAGTTGGCATAAATATTTTTTTATTTTCAACAGCCGGTTTCGACTGACTTTGCTGTCATCTTTAGGTATTCAAAATTTCTGTTTTCCATCTCACAAGCACAAGCAGAGTTCGTTTTGTTTGCAGATGACACAAGTACTGCAATAAATAGTATGTCGAGTGTAGTTCTAGAAAGATCTGCTAATGATATTTTCATGGATATTAATAAACGGCTTAAAGCCAACTCACTGACATTAAACTTCGAAAAGACTCACTGTATGCAAGAGGTTTCCACCTAGCATATGCATAAAGTATGAAGAAGAGCAGATAGAAGAGGTTGACAGTCTTAAATTCCTGGGATTACAGCTTGATAATAAATTCAGTTGGGAGGAGCACACCACAGAACTGCAGAAACGCCTTAACAAATCTGTATTTGCAATTCGAGTGTTAGCTGACATAGGAGACAAAAATGAAAAAGCTTGCATACTTTGCTTACTTTCATTACATAATGTTATAAGGCATAATATTTTGGGGTAACTCTTCAAGTCAAACAAAAGTTTTCAGAGTCCAAAAGCGTGTAATACCTATTATTTGTCGAGTAAATTCACGGACGTCCTGTAGAAACCTCTTCAAAGAACTGGGTATACTAACTACTGCCTCTCAGTATATCTACTCCTTAATGAAATTTGTCCTAAATAATATATCTCTTTTTCCAACAAACAGCTTAGTTCATACATATAATAGCAGGAACAAAAATGATCTGCACAAGGACTTAAAAGCACTTACTTTAGTTCAAAAAGGGGTCCACTACTCAGGAACACTCATCTTCAATAATTTGCCAGCAAACATAAAAAAAATTAGTTACAAATAAAGATCAGTTTAAAAGGAGCCTGAAAGACTTACTAGTGGCCAACTCCTTCTACTCCACTGACGAATTTTTTAATAGAAACAAATGATGTATATATTTTGTATATATTCATACTATTAGTATTGTTATTTCAGCTTAAAAAAATATTGACATGTTCCACATCCACGAGGATCTCCTCAGCACGGATCTATGGAACGAAAAACTAATCTAATCTAATCTAAACGCTTTCTAACACAAAATTATGAAAACCTACAGATGATGGCAACGTCTGTCGGAACTGGTTGTTAAAAATAAAGAAATATCTATACGATCTTGGCTTTAGAATGCTTTGTAACAATGAACATTTCTTCACATACCGAAAGAGAATCTGCGAAACGCGTGTGCGTAAGGTAACGGCTGTTTTCCTGTTCCTGTGTTATATAAATGTGACATGTCAGCTCCGAACATATACAACTCCATGTGCTCAGTAGTTCTGTACGGTTGAGCCAGTCCTTCAGCTTCTTTCTGGATACTTCCCAATGATCTGAACAATCATAATGACGTATGGTATTTGCCAGTAGCCTGCCCACGGTTATAACACGATTAGATATGATATATTGTGACCATCTTAGAAACGTGACTTGTTAGATGCCTTGATTTCTTGAATAAAACGTCTACAATTTTCTTGCCATTCCAGATTTATGTGTAACTCTTAACAGATTACCAACACTGGCATCTTCAGAAGCAAGTCACCCACTGTCAGAAATGTACCTCACCGTTTTTAGTGTAAATTAGCAAAATTCATAATGATGATCCACAAACTGATGTACTATCTGAAAAGTCGTTCGACCTTAAGGTTCGAATCAATTGTCTACTCATCTGCAAGTAAATGCAGGTGGCCTAAAGAATGATAACCTATCTACAAATACATTATGTATTCTACCTCATTCACGCCTGCCCTGTGTTATCTCTTTCACCTGTTCTCCCACCAACACGACAGCTCAACCTAAGTAGGCGGAAAAGTACTCCATCTCCCTAATAGGAAGTTAATAGGGCTAACACCACTTCCTTCCATTGTCATTTACACGATTCACGTCAAATCATAAACTCCTTCTGTAGTGCCAACTTTGGAAAAAAAAATGGGATTGCAAAGTTCATATGAGCTTCATTCATGCAGTTTAGGCAAGGTATTCCTTTGAATTTGCGTGCATGTTCCTTAGTCAGCTCCCTTCTTTGAAATTATTTGACTACAATTACTGCGTACAAAATATTATGGAAATTTGTTGCTTAGTGACGAATCTCTAAGGAAGCTGTCGTCAGCTCGTAAGTCTTCTGTCGAATCTGCATAGCTTTCCTCGTATTCGGGTTAACTGCCATTGTAGAAAATACCAAATTGTTGAACTAAAGCGAAGTCTCTCTCTCTCTCTCTCTCTCTCTCTCTCTCTGTGACAGAGAGAGAACGAGTGAGTAGGAGTCGATATAACCAAGGAGGAAAAAGAAAGCCTGTTGCAAGAAGAGGGGTGTAATAACGTAGATTTCGTCTCACTCTCGTTTCAACCGTCATTATATAAAGACTGTTAGTGAAGTTACGATGTTTCACGTCAAGACTACTAAATTGTAGGCCAGAAGGACGCGAGGATTTAGAAAATGACCTGCTGCCACTGTTACGCGCTTCTTGGCAAAGCCCTCCGCGAATGCGGCCCGCTCAATTTATTTTTAACATGAGTTATGCTAAGCACGCTTACCAAAATTCTCTCAGCTACTTGTTCAATAATCTGCATCGCGCGTTTCGAATATTAAGAAATTTTGGACAGAAGCAGTGATAAAAATTAGCGTTTACCCACTTGTTGATGAGACAATGAACGTAATAGGCCATACAAGAACTAAAACCAAATGTTGAAGCTGTGCCTTCACAATCTTAAACCACGGTATGTTGCCACAACTCGACTTGCGCACAACGGAAAAGAATACTTGTGTTGTCGAGAACAAAGTGTAATCTTAAAGCTCAATAGCGACCCACGGCAGTTTCGAAGAATGATTTGGAAGTGACTTGTCTTCTATCTTTAACATGAGTTACCGATGAATGAAGGAAAGAAACTCCATGGTAGCCAATAGGGATTCCAAAACTATCAATTGCGCTATCCATATACAGTCTCTAAATGCCACATTTTGAAGACATTTGATTGTTGTACCTCACAAACGCTATGCGGGATACGAAGCCAGGTTACGGCTGGATAGAGGACTTCTTCACTGACAGAAAGCAGTACAGTATTCTGAATATCAAGTCATTCAGAGAAAAATAAATAATTTCGGGTATATGTCAGCGAGATTTATAAGTCATAGTTGCGTATGTTATGTAATGATGATTTAGTGTACAGTCTTAATAACAACCATCTAAGACCTCTCATTGATGACGTAAAACTTTGACAATGTGTTACATGATAGTAAATATAGTAACATACCGCCACATCTCCAGAAAAAAAAATCAGCCTCTTGCGAATATTGATAAGTACGTCTAAATTTGAGAAATGTAAAGGCGAACGAGTCACAAGACGTAAAGTAGGATTAGCCATTGTTTATAAGGATTGTTGAGTCACATGTCACAACTGGAGTCAGTATAAATATTCTCTGGAATGATGTTCAACTGTGTAACATTCTCATCAGATTGTACTGTCGCAGAACGTTGAGTGTACTCAAAGGCGATACTGGTGGGGACCATACAATTATCTGCCTCGCGGTAGATACTAGTATACGAGGTGAGATTCAGTTTTCGCAAAGTTATTGCGACTAATATGGCGAATTTCCTAACATCCACAAGTAATTTTTATCGTTTGTAGTCGTCGAATTACGACATGGAGTTTTTTTTTTCTAATGGAACTATGTATTTTAGTCAGTAGCATTTGAAAGAATCTTCTAAGAGAGCTTCAGCGACGTAACATGTATGAGACGTGATCAAATATTGTCAAACCACTGTCCCGCCTTCAGGAGAAGATATTCCACGAAGTCGGACCTGTTGTACCAAAAGCAAGCAAGCGTGGCATCCAGGTACAGTTCGTGTGTTTGTTATGACGTCTGTCATACCAAGTGCTCATATTATTAACCTTCAGCACTGCTAAATGCCATAAAGTGATTCTGGAGAAACAATACCGCACGTTGAATTTTATCTGGAGTTAAGGGCAGTACAGACCGGTATTATAAGGCATTTCATGCCTTCATGAATCGTCGGTGTTTCCTAATAGACCTCATGTTTTTATTTCCGCCACAGAATAAAGTATAGAAGTGTTCAGTTTAGTGAACGTGCAGACCATTTTCCGTATCCTGAACGACCGTTCCAATGTTCTCCAAATGTTTTCTTAAAAGGATCTGTCATTACAAGTGCAAAACGGAAGGGTCATCTGTCATGTCGATGCCTCACTAATTGCTATATATCCATTGGGATGTCTTCCAATAACTGCGGCAGCAGCATATCGTAGGAACTCGAGATACTTGAATGTATTTAGGTTCTCATCAATGAAACAGTCACCAATGATGCGGATCTTGAAAATACGCACCAAACGTTGATAGACCAAGAGCGTTGTTTTTATCCACTTCTTAGTGTCAAAGTGGATTTGCAAGTGACAATTAGTGCATATTGAGAAGACTTACTTGCCCATGGTCTGTAAACGATGTTTCTTCCTTAAACAAAATTTCGCATAGATATGCTGATTGACTTTGCACCTTTCGTAGAAAACATTCGGAGAACTGTAAGCAATTGTGGAAGTCATTGCCACGAAGCTGTGGATGCTGCGAAACATGAAGAGAATGAACCGAAATGCCTCTTAGTGACATTTACATTGTGCGTTACTGCGGTTAAAATATTAGTCACAAGAACCACACCTGAGTTATGTATTTGCTTACATCTGGTATAATAGGACAGGAGTTTGTGGACCTCTTCTGACGGCAGAACGGTGGTTTACTGCACTGTACACTGTTCTCTTGATAAAATTCGGTCAAGTGTCATTCATGTTATGCCGCTGAAGTTCTCTGGGACGCTTCTAAATGCCACAGGAGAAACCGTTTAGTTCCCTTAGAGAGAGAGAGAGAGAGCGTCGGTCTCGTAATTCGGCGACTATAAACGATAAACATTACTTGCGAGCGTCAGGAAATACGCTATATTGTCTACTATAGCTTGGTAAAAACCGCACCTCTATATATAAATTTAATCTGGATGTATCTGAGATGGCCTACCACAGCTGCCTCATTCTGTATATTATGTACTTTTTAATGTCGACTGATCAACGTTCGTGAAAATGCTTCTGCTGCACTGCGAGATCCAACTCTAAAACTATTTTTTCAGCACAAAATTTACAAATACTGTAACACACAGCACCTACATACTTTATGGAACTTAAAGATAATATTATATAGTAAGAGTAACATACAATCAGTCATTCTTTATGCACTCAGACAGGAAACGCGTTTACTACAGAATAAAAAGTAGGTTTCTCCGGGAAATCAACAGAATCCATCACAAAACAAATGTAAACACTTAGCCAATCAAAGTAATTAGCAGAAACATCTGGTAGCGTCGAAATGAGTCACAGAACATATTTAAATAATAATTCTTAAATAACATTACTAACATAATTTCAGGTTCTAGGACTGCAGGGAAAGTGGCTGTCACAGATCTTATGGAGAGCGTCGTAAATGAAAACTGCTTGTAAATTCTTTGTGCAGTGTATATCGAAGCAAAATTTAAGCAGTTTGCAACTGTTGACAACCTGAGAGGCAGAAGAGACACTAGTTCAGCTTATGCTACCATGTAACAAAATGTTGTTTCAGGCAGACCGTCTGGGTAGTCGGAATTGTTCTTTTGTGAGAACTGTGTATAACCAGTGCGTTATGTTGTTTCAAAAAACCCATCAGCTTCATTGCACGCAATAAACACAACAAATAAGCAATTTTAGTGGTTAAAGAGGTATTCTGACAACTCTTTCTCCAAGTAGCATCTGCCAGTGGTCTAGGAAAGAGAGTAACTTCTCTGATAACAAATATTTCTCGTCGTCGACCGCTGCTTTACGAAGAATCCTCGTCGTTAACAGTGGCAGAAATTTGAGTAATTTTTGGATCTTCTGACATTTTCGAGCAACCGAAGTTTAACAGTCTGGCTCAGCGGAAAAAATAATCGATACCGTACTGTGTTTTTGACACCACAGAGTCTTAGTTCAGAACACTGGTAAATTTTTTCGGGGGTTTGACATGTGGAAGGCTGGTTATGAGAGAACAGTGGACGTAGTTTTTCTAGGACAATGCATTACTTGTAATCGGAGTTACAAGAATTACTACAATATCATTATATTTAGTGCAGTTGGCATTTGTTCCTTTATTTTTCTAATTATTAGGTATCACCACTAGATAACTATTGCCTTACATACATAAGTATTATTTACAATCATATAATAATGTGCAAATTTACAGCCTGATATTTCTACTTTAATGTGATGCCCAAATAAATCCACTTCCGCTTCATATTTTGCAGATACCCAGTTTTCTGACTCATTTAGGAGAGCTGTGTTAACGTGGGCAGCGCACGTATACTTTATGAGTGTTCATAATTGTCTTACATCAATACGCCACTGTCACTGTTTAATTTCCGCTTCTTCTAGAGATACTTACTAATCTCCGGATGATTTTAAATGTATGTTGATAATGGGCTAACTTAATCCATCGACAACAGTATGTGTCAGTACGCTTGTAAAGTCTGTTATCGTATCATCAGTTATCTGCTATATTAGCAGGTCCTTTGCCTCTCCATTTTCTGCGATCCATTGCTTCCTTCTTAAGGCTACTGTATGTTGTACCGTCCGTCGTGTCATCCAGTATCTGGAATCTCTTCCTTCCTCTTCTTCCTGTTATCGTATGCCTCGGTATAACTGCAGTTGCACTTCGACACGCCTTTTGTTGACCATTGAAATACAACTGTTTCTCCTTGAAAATCAATTTGTATATCACTATTAATATCCTTTTTATCCCTGCCAGCTAATACAAAACGAACAATTAAAGAAAGTGACGGTAGAGCTCCTCGCTGTAAAAGGAAGAGCTCAGAGGAATACACTGATAGTGATTAAAGAAAAAAAAAATAGAATTTGACAACCTTTGACAAAGAGATCATCAGAGCCGCAGCTCGGGTAGAACGCTTTCATCTTTGAGCATTCGCACACGTCGAGGTCTGAGAAAAGACGCTAAGAATTGTGATGATAACGACGCAGTTCACTTCGAAAATGTTCATTCATTGTAATGCAAATAGAAGGGATCAGATTGTGAAGCTCTAAGAGTTTTAGACTAAAGAAATGCTTTGAACACAAACATTAGCCCATTAAAATAATGACGATCAATGGAAGATAGATAGTTCTATAGATTTCTCATTTATTTCAGCTGGGGAGTTAGCTTTGATTGGTGAAGTCCGTTGGAGATCATTCCTCCTGCTATGATAATACGTTGTTCAAATTCTAAAACGTAGGTATTTCACCAGTCAGTACAAGAGTTCATTGTTGAGGTGAGAAAAGCCGGCGTTATGTACTGTGTGTCCGTAGTTTTTCGCGGAGTGAAGAGCGAAAGCTGAAAGCGGCGCCTTATCCGCGCCTTGAAACACAAACAGCGCGCGCCCACCTATTTCTGGCGAGGGGCGACACATCGGTTCCCATTGTTCGCGTCATGGCTACGCGCCAGAGCTCCCGCAACAATGGAAGGCTCGCCACCGCCGTCTGGACTCGAAAGGCCGCACAAGCCGCGAAAGGAGCCACAGCTAATTAGCCGTTGCCGACAGGCCGTGGAACGTTACGATCGATGTGCGCAAACGTGCTACTGACAGGCAGTTTTACGAGGCAGCTGAAGCGCTTGTGATTTATGTCGAAGGAGTGACTTTAAAAAAAAGTTGCTGTAAATCAAAACAACATTACCGGAATAAATTTTCACTCAGCATCGGAGTGTGCGGTAATTTGGAATTTCCTGGCGCCGGCCGCGGTGGTCTAGCGGTTCTAGGCGCGCAGTCCGGAACCGCGCGACTGCTACGGTCGCAGGTTCGAATCCTGCCTCGGGCATGGATGTGGGTGATGTCCTTAGGTTAGTTAGGTTTAAGTAGTTCTAAGTTCTAGGGGACTGATGACCTCAGATGTTAAGTCCCATAGTGCTCAGAGCCATTTTTTTGGAATTTCCTGGCAGATTCGTGGGATCATTGCATTTCGGCAAAATGAATAGAAACAGTACCCTAGGCAGTGGTTAAGCCACTTTCTCCCAGAGTGCTAGTCCTGTGTGGTATGCAGGAGAACGTCCGTGAAGTTTGAAAGTTAGGAGAAGAGGTACTGGCGGAAGTGTAGCTGCGTGGGAGGGATCGTGCTTGGGTAGCTCAGTAAGTAGACCTGCCCGCGAAAGGCGAAGCTACCTGTTTCGAGTCCCGGTGCGGAACAAAGTTTTAATCTGCCAGGACGCTTCAAGACAAAAAAAATTTATCTTAACACCCCTGAGACCCACAAATTTTTCCTTGCCCTGTAACTTATAGAACTTTTAACACATGCACAAAAGAAGCACTGCGAAACGCACGTGACAGAATGTTGCCCTGTAAGTCTCCGTAAGCAGGTGCTGAAGATCGTAATGTTGATCGCTAAAAATACTTATCAATGGCATCTGCAGTAAAATTCTACCGCACGCACTCTGTATTTTCGTTACCATAGCACGACATGCACTAAAAGTTTCATTTTCGATAACTGGCTGCTGGGAACTGTCATCGGCGTCAGAACAATACGCAGACCTGGCTAAAAAGTGATGGCTCACCTATATAAACAATCAAGTAATCTCGACTACCTAAATTCTTGTCCAACTATCAAACTTTTTCTGATGAATCTATGTTTGTTTGGACTTACTCATTCAAATCTGTCGAAAACGCACTTCTTCTATTTCTGTTGATTGCATTTATCTTTGAGCATTTGGTGATTTGTTTTTATTGCAGTTACAAAGTTATGAATATTTCATTTCTCCAAAAACCAGCTGGAAACGAAGAACACTACAGGTGAAACTTCCTAACAGATTAAAACTGTGTGCCAGGAAGTTTCATATCAGCACATACTCCGCTGCAGAGTGAAAATTTCATTCTGGAAATGCTAAAGGTGTTCCACTACAAAAAGAATTATTTATCCACTTCTCGTTAGCACGAAACGTGTTACGAGCAACTGTCTCCTTCTTTGGCCCACCTCGTTTTATTGTATTAGATGACAATATCAAAATAATTTTTTTACAGTTTATTAGCATACTTTGTTACCTCCCGTAGTACCCCTTATATCGTTCTCCTACTGGCTCTTATTCGCTACTATTCCCCTGCAGCCAGGGCCAATAAATAGTTGTGTAACATATCGTTAACAAACTTTGGCTTTCCCATGGCCACTTGAAAGCTAATAATTATGAACAAATTAGTCAGGTGCAAGCAAACCCTCACAACTGATGAAGGACGTTTCGTTTAACAATTCAGGGAACGTGTTGTTCCCAAGCATTCTGGCGTATCGATATCCCCTAAGTTGAAAGAAGTTTGGGTATTTCCTTGCTAACTCATCATTCCTCGCTTCTCACACATCACTTTGTTACAGCATTTGCTATTCAGATCCCTTGTCTCTTCTGCCTCTTTGTTCTATACAGGATGGTATTTATCTATGAACATATTTCGAGAAACAGTTCAACATTTTCGCACTTGTATACTGAAAACTACTGGGATCAGTAGATTTCGGATGACCGAGTCCACAGCACTTGATCGGTCCTACATTTTTTCGCAGCCAGTGACCCAGAATCATAGGATGGCGTTGTCAGCGCCTGGAAAGCGGTACGAGATGCTCCATGAAGATGAGTCACACTCTATTTATACACCCACGTGCTCTGTAGTGCTCTAGAATGTAACGTGGGGAATGCTAGGGCTCTGACAGCTGTTCGAGCAGGAAGTCGACGAATAGTACGAGAATTAGAAATCCAGCATTACTTCAAATAAAAAAATATAATGGTGCTTGTATTTGTCCAAACTAATGCATTCTAATGTTCGTAGACGGGAAAAAGATTAGCAAACGTCAGCTAAATCTCCAGAAAATGTTAATGTGCTTTGATAGTAGAGCGACAACTACACACGGGCTATGCATTTTGCAGAATGTACATAATTTTGTGTGGCAACAGGCACATATTCACAAATTAATTTTAGTATGGAATTGTTTTAGAGCTGCTTGTCTTTGCTACATTCACAGCAGACGAATTTCTGGACCACTGGTGGGAGTGAAATGCATGTCTTTGACATTTCTGAGAATGACCACACAGTCATTACGATATGTTGGTACTCGATAAATCTGATTACCATTGTTGATCAGTTTTCCTTTATTTGAGCAATCTATCAGGAGGTTGACTGACAACAAGTACACCGAGCGAGGTGGCGCAGTGGTTAGCACACTGGACTCGCATTCGGGAGGTCGACGGTTCAATCCCGTCTCCAGCCATCCTGATTTAGGTTTTCCGTGATTTCCCTAAATCGTTTCAGGCAAATGCCGGGATGGTTCCTTTGAAAGGGCACGGCCGATTTCCTTCCCCATCCTTCCCCAACCCGAGCTTGCGCTCCGTCTTTAATGACCTCGTTGTCGACGGGACGTTAAACAATACTAACCTAACCTAACAACAAGTACAATATACACAGACGTATTTTAAACTGTACGAATCTATAGTTTCATGGTGATGCGATTTAATAAATCTTTTATGGATGCCACCCACATGGTTTCGAAGGCCCAGACAATTATTCCCTGGTCATCTGCCGTTGTTTGGCTACTGACACGCTCCTAAGAGAGTACACTGTACATTAACGCCAACAGAAACTATTCTAAAACAGCTTCCATAGCAGAATACGCTTCAGAAATTGAACACCCGGATAACTAGCTTATGTTAGCATACTAAAAACATAATAAAAACAGAATGGAAGACATTCTGGCGTATATTTTACAGAGTGTTTCAAAGTCTTTTCATAATCGTCTATCGTTGGTAGAACACGTCGTGGGATACAGAATGTTGGCTGTCGCTTCTCGGCGATACCAGCCGTCCTTTGATATTAATTATGCCTCTGAGAGGTGGCAGGGCGTAGGCACTCTTTACCGTGCGTCTACCCTGGGTGTTGCTCTGTGTGAAAGGGGGTAACCCATCACAATTAAAATTCATGATGTACTTCTACAATTTCTGTCTCCGATTGTCAAAGACACTCACTGTTAAGATTTTCTTGTTGGAAATCATTCTGTCAGTATACTGTAGTAGCTAGTATGCAGGTCACCTGGTTAGTAGATCCTCCTAGTTCGGTGAAATCTCGCATTTTAGGGCCGATGAAGAGTGAAGCGTCACTGGGAAGCGGCAGTTGACATTCTGCCTCTAACAAAAGTTGTTCCCCCTGGACGTGTGACGTAAAGGCTTTGAAACATCCTATACAGGTACCACACACACACACACACACACACACACACACATCCTCAAGGACAAGGCCATTTTATTGACAAGTGATACGACAGATGGTTCATCAAATCAATGTAGGAGTGTATGACAGCAAATTGAGACCAAATGAAACACACAAGTCACAGTACACAGAGTAACCCCTTAGGCAGCAAATCAGGCGGGTATTCTCGCCTGCAAATCATCAAAAAAGTGCCGAATGGCATCCTGCGATAGATTGTCCCAAGCATCTCGCGCCTTTTGTTGCAATTCAGTGACGATTCTGGCAGCTCTGCAGAACGAGTGACTTGGCGCTTCATCACGTCCCATACATTCCCAATTGGCAGGAGATCTGGTGATCTTGCTAGCCAGGGCAGTTGTTATACACCTCCAACAGCACGTTGTGTTGTAGCTGCCGTTATGTGGACATTGTCCTGCTGAAAAAACACACCTCCATTCGAAGGAGTGGCAGTTGCACGGGGATAAAAACATGTGCAGTATAGGGGGTGGTGGTTACTTTAACCTGCAGAAACACCCTATGTGACCGCGATTTGTTAATTATTGCCCCCCCCTCCCACCGTGATGCCTAGGATGAGACCTGCGCGTCATGGATGAATGCACTCCGGAATAGGCCCTTATCGGTAGTACGCCAACACCTCTACGTCCACCACTCACATACAAACAGAACCTACTCTCATCACTGAAGACAGTAGAGTGCCATTCCACACTCCAGTTAACTCTTTCGCGACACCAGAATAGTCATGCTTGGCGGCGTGGTGATGTCAGTGGCAGCCTGGACAGAGGCATACGTGATCTTAATCCTACTGTTAGCAGACGGCTCCCGATGATGTCTGATGACACAGCAGGTGAGTGCGTGTGTCCAGAGTCCATCCCTGGGTTATGTTCGGTCTCCCACTGTTGCTCGAAGAATGCGCCGATCTTTACTGGGTCTATACTGCGCGGACGTCCAGACTCTGATCTACACTTGTGGAAATGTTCCACAGACCACTGCTGAAAGACACGTTGTGCCAAACACGTGCAACAATCTGTCGATGCGTCTATCCAGCTTCAACAGAGGGGGCACAAACAGGCCTCCTGGGCGTCATCTGATCGTCGATGACCATTTATGGCGGTTGACATCGCAGTGAAAGTCCTTACATAAGAATTGAAGATCTTGTGATAAAGCTGTGACCTCTAAATATACATTCACACTGCAAAAACTGTATGAAAAAGACAGTAGACGGGTTAAATTATATAGTTTTCCATTTTTTCACTGTCTCGGTTTTGTCAAGATCAGCCAGTAAGGCAACCACGAAATTTTCGCATCTTTATGAATTTTGTGACTTAACATAAATGTTGACAATTGAATTGTGTTATTATGTGTTCAGTGATTTATAACCTACGGATAAGAAACAGTCCTTAGCAAGCAGCGATTTCTAATGTTAACGCACTAATTATCATATAAATACTAAATTGTTCAAAACTCATCCCAAATATTCGCATTGTTTGAGATCCAAGATACTTTCTAGCAAGGTCACATGTATTCACTGGCTCCGAAGGCCTGTTATAGTAAGATGAATGTGTTCACTGCTCCTTATTCATTTGGAATCTTGCTACACGGTATCACAATGTTGCTTGTGGGCTTCTAGGGCCAGTTCAAGGCTGACATGGATCTCTTAAAATTGTGGCTTATCAAATACACTCCAGGTATGCAGTTTTACGGTTTTCACAAAACACTGTTTTGAAATTACTTTTCCCCTATGGACTACGACTACTGGAACTGCTTACCTGTATGAGCTACTAATGTCAGTTCACGTATAACTTAGACGCAACAAAAAGACAAAGTAGTGTGAGATCCGTTCACATGCTCAACATAAAATCACAACTAACTACATATGGCGCCATTTCTAAACTCGTTAAAAATAGAATGTACGTGTAACTCCAGCACAGGATTTTGTGGTGTCCTTCTCGAAGAAGTAATGATCCAACAAATTTACAGAGAGCGTATAACCAAGACACGAAGCTGCCATATCGCATTAGCGAATAAATCAAAATAGAAACTTGAAATAAAGTAAAATTCAATGATTATTGCAAAATATGTTCAGTTGGCAACAAAAAAACAGGCGCTGATCTTAGCATTCCCAACAAAGTCTACGTATCATTTGGCTATATTCGTATCATATGGGCAGTAAAAAGATATTGTTAATGTGCCCACCTATTCGGATTAACGTCGTGGAGTGCTGATGTTACAAGGAAATTCGAACGAGCCAGGATAATGTAAAGAGTAATACTCACGTAGTCGAGTCTCAGGTATCCTGTAGGAAGTAAGTGAGATGAATAGTGCAGTTCAGTGGAAGTGCACACATCTATCGTTGGGAACGCTGCGGCTCAAGACCAGGACGATAATTATTTTTCCCCTTTGAATACATGGCCAACGGCCTTGCCGCAGTGGTAACACCGTTCCCGTCAGATCACCGAAGTAAAACGCTGTCGGGCTGGGCTAGCACGTGGATGGGTGACCATCCGGTCTGCCGAGCGCTGTTGGCAAGAGGGGTGCATTCAGCCCTTGTGAGGCAAACTGAGGAGCTACTTGATTGAGAAGTAGCGGCTCCGGTCTCGGAAACTGACATACGGCCGGGAGAGCGGTGTGCTGACCACGTGCCCCTCCATATCCGCATCCAGTGACGCCTATGGGCTGAGGATGACACGGCGGCCGGTCGGTGCCGTTGGGGCTTCATGACCTGTTTGGGAGGAGCTTTGTATACATGGATTATGATAACCTACACCAAACGCTTGTTCACACAACCGTTAAACACCGTAACCATTCCAACACGTGACAGTTTCGCCATTGTGTCAGGTTCCTTATTTGCAAACCCGTCTACATCAATGCGTAATAATGTCACAGTCAGTGAGCTACATTGTTCATGATTCTGTGTGTCACTACGTCAACGTGATGTGTTGTGTGGGCATGTCGGAGCCACACTTGACAACCGACTGTGGGTATGAAAAGACACCGCGTCTGAGACACGACTGCCGATTTGGTAAAGGTTGGGTATTCAGCGTGTCGAGCTGTAGGATTGTTACAATACACTGTTGGCTATTAAAACTGCGATACCAGGAAGGACAGGAAAATAGCAAAAACCGAAATCTTAGTTATTTTGCGTATACGGTACTGTAGGAATAATGCGTGATTAAATTTGTCGATAGTTTGGAAGTCAGTAGGGAACGAAATTTGGTAAGCAGGGCTGCCAACTCTGACAACAACAATGACTCCAAACCAGCTGAACATCAAGTCGAACTATGACTGGGTGAGAGACACCAGTACATCATTCCATGCTGCTGCTTCAGCTGTAGGTCAAACGTCATTCGCTGTAATGGCTACCGGTCTCTCGGTAACCCATGACCAGACGTTTTCAGTGGATGAGTGTTCTGGACAACATGGCCAGGGTAGCAGTGGTACACCCTCTGTATCAAGCTTGTTATATTTTTTTGTGGGATTTTAGGGCGCAAAACATCTAAGGTCATAAGCGCCCAGTAAAGAACCAGAGAATGCTGGGACCGCGAGGGGAGAAAACCGTTACGAGGCCCAATAGAAAAGGGAAGAAAAAAACAAATCTGAAACATCAAGACGTTACGGAAGAGTAACTAAAAGACCTCGACAAGAAACCGGAGTCACCAGGTAGAAATCAAATCTCTTTTGCCATATTACTGCTTTTTAAGAAACTTAAAACGCGAGCCACAGCTCGCACGTCATCTACTAAAATGTCCGGCAAAGCGGGAGGCAAGCTTGGTGAAAGACAACGGCACATAGATCTCGAAGACAGGGCACAGCCGCTGGCCTTAAGACGTCAAAGATGTAACGGCAGCTGTCCAAATTGTAGACTACGCAGACCAGAGGTGAACGTTTTGTGCACACAGCGGCACCCCATGCCATCGCGCCATATGCTGGGCCTGAATGGTGTCTGAAAGGCGGATGCATTGGCGCTCTTGTGTACAGTGTTTTCGTGCGTTCCACGGAGCGTTCCTGTCTACGCAAGGGAAGCGGCGACAATACTCGCCGTGGCGCTTCGGGCGTCGTCGCGCTATCCGTGTGGATCCTTGTCTTACCCGTTTCTTTACTCGAGATACGCGGCGTGGCTGTACAATCGAGCACGACCGAGCGATCAACACGCCTGGCCCCTCGGAAGGTAGTCGCGTGGGTCAGTTGACTTCCTACACCGTTTCGGATTCGTATCACAGTCCAACGTGAGCAGCATGATGGCGGAACGACCAACTGCGGCCTCTGTAGGCCACCGTCCTGTCGTTGCCGTATCCCGACATATGCTGGTTTCTCCTTGTTACACGAACCGTAAACACGATCCTATTACAAACACCCTGTATTCAAAACCAATTTATGAATAATTATTCCTTATACACAGAACGCAGATTACGTTAGTCCTACCTACTATTTCCGATAGCTCTGAAATTCTAACCATTTGCATAGCCAAACACGGCAATTTCACAGTTGTTGCATGTCGCCTTCATGGTACTGCAGTTTTTATAGCTATGTTGTTGTTGTTGTGGTCTCCAGTCCTGAGACTGGTTTGATGCAGCTCTCCATGCTGCTCTATCCTGTGCAAGTTTCTTCATCTCCCAGTACCTACTGCAACCTACATCCTTTTATAGCTAGAATGTACACAATTTTAGCTTCTATTCAGATTCGAGACAAAACTCGATAAATCCGCTAGTCGTAAAGTAACGGAAGCCAAATTATACTCACAAAACACCTTTTTTCCGTGGAATGCAAAGTATTCTGTCAGGCGTTCGCCGTACTCTTAGGACACTTAGTCTGCCGACAGTTCAGTCTTCAGTGACGTATCAACATTCTTTTACGTCAAAACCTGTGTGTACAAGCCTCAGGGATTCGAATTTACGTTATGTGTCTCCATTCTCTAAAGGCGATCGCGTTGCTGTTTCATCCTGGGAGAACTGGTCTGCTTCAGTGTATTAGCAGTATAAACACTAAACTAGTAACTCAATATGTTTAAACATGTAATGTTACTAATTGTGTTCAAACAACATTCACTAGGAGTCATTTAATTACAGCTACACCACTCAATTCACAGTAATAAAAGGGATAATGGTTGGTTTACTGAGCAGGCTAAAATCGTACTTTGCAACAGACTATCAAAAGGAAGCTGACTGAAACTCATATATAATGCATTGATTGAGCTAAGGGAGCTCGTGAATCACGACTAGGCGCGTAATACCCCAAACGATAGCAAATGCCCTTTTCAAAGAGGTGATCCGTTCTTAAAAGATCTCAGTGTTAGGTATGATCTGTTTCAATAATGGGGTGATATTTTACTTGACGGATCTAGATACGCCGGAGCACGGATCAAACACTAGAACGCTGTTCAAACGAGTCTTACTTAACAGTTAATACTACTGACAAAACCAGTATCTAAGCACTATAATCATAAGCAGTTTGGCGATAGTGATTCACTGCAAATGTAGATTATCGAATCTGGGTTCAGAAGAAACACGTATTCGACAGCTCTGATGCCAGACATATAAAATACGATTTAGACTCCATGTTTGCCGGCTGTCAATCTAGAAAAGTTAATCCATCTCTGCTGGATAATCTGGAGAAATTTATTACAGTGTTGTTACAAATTATTAAAGTGACAGATCCTAAAAGCTCTGTTCCTGCAGTTACTCTGATGCTCATGTTGTTGTTGTTGTGGTCTTCAGTCCAGAGACTGGTTTGATGTAGCTCTCCATGCTACTCTATCCTGTGCAAGCTTCTTCATCTCCCAGTACCTACCGCAACCTACATCCTTCTGAATCTGCTTAGTGTATTCACCTGTTGGTCTTCCTCTACGATTTTTAACCTCCATGCTGCCGTCCAATACTAAATTGGTGATCCCTTGATGCCTCAGAACATGTCCTGCCAACCGATCCCTTCTTCTCCACAAATTTCTCTTCTGCCCAATTCTGTTCAGTACCTCCTCATTAGTTATGTGATCCACCCATCTAAGCTTCAGCATTCTTCTGTAGCACCACATTTCGAAAGCTTCTATTCTCTTCTTGTCTAAACAATTTATCGTCCATGTTTCACTTCCATACATGGCTACACTCCATACAAATACTTTAAGAAACGGCTTTCTGACTCCTAAATCTATAATCGATGTTAACAAATTTCTCTTCTTTAGAAAAGCTTTCCTTGCCATTGTCAGTCTACATTTTATATCCTCTCTACTTCGACCTTCATCAATTACTGATGCCCATATCACGGTCAAAAAATGTTTGCTCCGTATTATTTTCCACGTAACTAACTAAACAGGCTTCCTTAGAACTGATATAGACCACGCTTTTCTTCCTCGGATATCCCGGGAATTTCATTTTTTAGTTAGAAATTGATAGTCGAGTGAATGCCTTGCATTAACTATCCCGAGCACAATATAATGACATTTGAGGAGAAAAATATATCCACGAATTATCTTAGACTGGTACTTAGCAACTTACGCTTAGCTAAATCTGTCCTTAATACCCGAAGTCACTGATGCACCCAGGTTTGGTCATGATCACCTCACGCAATTCAGAACAAATACAGCGTAAATAAGAAACTTTCCGCACTAATACCTTGCCTGAAAAATGATAATACATGGAGATGTAAAATTACTGTTCCAATGCTAAAATTACTGTACCAATGCTATGGTTTAAATTTCATTTCCATCAGTGTATTGGGTTAAATGTCAATTTCCTTCGCAGGTTGAGGTGTAATGCACGCTGCATCCGTGGATGTCGACAAGCCACACGTGCGTCTACGGCCTTACTGAATGGTAGCCTCTTTTCGATGTCTGAGTTCGGCTTTGGAAAACCCATGTTTCCTGAGCCGGGAACCAGTAGGCTCCATCAGTCCTCTATAATCGTAGGCTTGATGCATGCTTCAGCGACTTCCATGCGGCCAAAGATTGAACGTTGTGTCGCAGGGAGACGGAATCTTGCCTTAACCACTAGGCTAGTGAAGATGGGACTAAGTCCTTTACGTGCCGATGGGGTGAATTACTGTTGAAACGAAAACATTCGTGCCAACTATAATACCGAATTTGTACAAGGAAAACAGAGTTCTGTCTCGGTGGCCCCTTATTTTCCTAGCTACTCTTGGGACACAGAAGGATCCTACGCCAACTATAGACGCGTCAAGCTTGTCGGGTAGTCCGATGTTAGCATCCAGACAACAAAGTTATCTCCTGTGTCTAGTTCACTTTGGAAAATAATACACCACGACCTTTGATAAATACCGTTTTCGTTGCAAACTGTGGAAGGAGCGTTCGTGAAAGTATCGCCTTCCTAAATGGTTCAAATGGCTCTGAGCACTATGGGACTCAACTGCTGAGGTCATTAGTCCCCTAGAACTTAGAACTAGTTAAACCTAACTAACCTAAGGACATCACAAACATCCATGCCCGAGGCAGGATTCGAACCTGCGACCGTAGCGGTCTTGCGGTTCCAGACTGCAGCGCCTTTAACCGCACGGCCACTTCGGCCGGCATCGCCTTCCTACAGACATAAAGCGTTGTCGAGGCGTTCAGAGATACACACATCCACCAAGAGCCTGGGTAACATCACACTCTCCATCGGGACAGCGTGATCCATCCAAATAACTGTTAAATGTAAAACCGCTTCGAGACTACGCCATTAACAAAGAGCTACATACCGCGTTAAATTGCAGCAATGAGGTTGTAAGCTGTTAGAATATCATGACTAGGGATACCAAAGGACTTCAACAACAATGGGAAGGTGAAAGTATCACCAAAGTAATGATAGTTGTGAATCTAGTAAAAGTTGAGTTCGAAAAGATAGGTGTTTTATTCTGACATTCGCCGTACCAAAGTTGCCCGAATACAGTGCTCCAGAATCCACCGGCCTTAAATTTAGACCCTATATCTAATCCTATAAGCATTTCAGTCACACCGTCATGGTGTTCAAATAACAGTCTGTGTGCTAAAGATGCTATTTAGCTGCTCAGGAATAAAATATTCGGTGCACTGCTCCGGCCATGTGTGTTAATTGCTCTCATGAAAGCCCTTTCGAACAGAAAATGTCTGGTCTTCATAGAAGAGAAGAGCACCCAGAAGAGGAAGATTAGGCAACATAGCTCATATTCTAAGGCAAAGGAAGCTAAGACATTGCAACAGAGTACTTTCGAGAAATTATTCGTTTCAGCGATGAAGCTGCCTAGTATCGAAGACAATGTCCGATAGCGAAAACATGTCGACCTGCGCTTGCAATTGTAATTGTAGACCTGCACCACTAACTAAATAAACTGGTACGCTTAGCACAAAAACTATGGTGGAGGTAGAGCGTGTTGTTGAGAAGCCTCTGCCCATGTCACGGTAGGCAGACAGATGCATAAGAACTGTTCTACTTCTTATTAAACAGCTTTACAATCGTCATCAAAAGCAGAGCAAGAGACGAAGAAAAACTAACCACAAAGACCCAGTACAAAACCGTCACACAATACGACCTAAATCATTTTTAGACAGAGACGATGACGACTATTCGTACGATTGTACCGACGTCGATATACCCATGGTTTCCCAAACTGTGTTCCGCAGGACGCAATTGCTCCGCAAAACACTATTAATAATATGGCGGGGTTTTTCTACCTTCTTGACGATGCTAGCTATTTTGTATTTTGTTATGATCCTTCTGTTATTAGATATGATTTAAAGTTGAAGTAATCACTGAACAAAACAAGTTTCTCATTTTTATATTAACCTTCGAAATAACCAAGATGTTCCATCAGAGTACCAAGATTCTCAGATTATTCATGTCCGCAGCTCGTGGTCGTGAGCCAAATTATTCGGTTAGAGGAAAAGGTTGGGAACCCCCGGTCGACTGTCAACAGGTTCAAGATACATGCGGAGGAGTTACGATTTCTTGCACAAGGAAGACCAATGTGTGTGTATCTTGAAGAGGAACATTTTCTTCTGGGGGCTCTATGCTATAAGGTTAAAGCCTCCACAAAAAGGGCGATCTTAATGGAGAGCTTGAGAAGGAGAAGCTATTTTTGTAAAAGTTACATCCAACTCTGATCTCTCCTTGCCACTACCAGCTTGCAAGCAGTAGTTGTATCAGTGTAGACCCATCACAGATTAACTACATATTCTCTCTATCTATCGTCACATGAAATTCTAGGTCAAGACGCTCTCATTCAACTCAGTATGCACCTCACCCAACAGTTCCTCCTATGAGGGGATTTTAAAGCAGACCACATCCTGTCAGGTTTCAGCTACTACTTCCATTGAGGGTTTCCTAATTTGTGACTGTTGAACAAAGAGCAGAACATTGCTTCACCGCCGCAACGGAATGTGAACTGCTAACGATGTATCGGTATGCTCTGTACCCCAATCACACACTGTTCAAAGGGGAGTGGTCAGTGGCGTGCACCCTAGTGGCCAAGTCATTCTACGCTGCTTCAGTTATGCGCCGGCGTTCATCAGTCGCACGTTCTGCCAACTGATAGCCTGCCTCTCGGCAGTCCGTGGCTAAATATGTTCAGCTAGAGAAAGATCTGGAAAACGTGCTGTTGAGGACAACTGTCCATCACCGTCTGTATAGAGGTCGGCCAGGGCATCAATGACAACTAGTGGCCTTGTGAATTATTTTGTTCACAGAAAACGTGAAAGTAGGACACAGCCATCGTTCTTAACACCACAGAAATGTAACGGCTGCTGTTCAAATTAGCGGCAACGCGAACCAGAGGTGATCGTGTTGTTTACCCAATGGCACCCTACAACATCAGGCCAGATACTGAGCCTATACGACGATAACGAATGCAACCTTGCAACATTCGTTCTCCTCAGGGCCTCCAGACAATGTAGGATAATTTTGGTGTTTTTTGCAGAACCGGTAATCGTCTGAAAAGACGACGCCGTGAGACTCCCATACCCAAGATTGTTGACGAGCGCAGGTCTGGCTCGGCTACCGCTTCAAAGGAGGCCGCACTAATGGTTGCCCGTGCCACTCCAGACTTCGTCGCTCTAACCGTATAGATTCTTGTCGCTGCAAACAAGACTATTTTTTCAGTCACAATACATGACGTGGCTGTTCAAGCCTGCGAAAAAATACATGTCCACTCGAGCGCAAGTCTCGTGGGATCGGTGAAATTCCGACACGCAAGGTGTAACACTAACTTCTCGTAAGCAACCAACATTCAATTGTTATTTATGAATGAGAACTTCCTTGGGTAATCCTTCCACGTACACAGCGTGCAGATGGGTTTACTCCTGTCTGTTTCCACGGCTGTGTCGATTGTTTATGATTGGCATAACCAAATATGTCGTACATTTCATACTATACGACACGAGCGCACCAGTCTCAATGACGTTTCACGCCGCACGAGCTACGGTGGCTCCTTGTCGCTACGTTAATGCCAATAACACAGTGCAGTCGTGTAACACCCAACTACTTTTTTAAATAGTCTATCGGTACATGGATAAAGCATTGTTACATTCGATGAGAACTGCCTGGAGATGGAAAACTGCGTGCCGTATGTATACTACGTGTATGTGCTACGTTCATAAATCTCTACATGTGGCTTTATTGCAAACATCGATATCCGAGGTCACAGTCAGCGACTCCCACTGCGAATATATTTTGTATTTTTTTGCGAGGACAGAAAATAATTTAAGTGGGGATCAGCTCTGTAATACAGAGATGAGTACGGTAAAACTTTAGAAACAATGTACAGTGTCTGGACTTCAGCTTAAGCGTGTTGCAGAGTATCTCGCACATTCCTGTTTAGATCAAGGATGAGCCAGTCTCATTAATTTGTTGTACTGCACTGCGTGACAAAAAAAGTGAAGCACCCAGGAATGAAATGCAACTTCAAAGGTTGAGAGGATGTGTGATGTTATGTCAGTGATTAAAAAATGGAGTCAAACTTACAAAGAATTTGGCAGTATGTGCCAGTTATCAATGTGAAGCGGCGCCCCCTCTGACCTGAATGCGTGCACTGATTTGGTTGGGAAGGTTGTTATAAAGCCGTTGATCCTCTCCTGAGACGGGCTGTTGTAACTGGGCCTTGGTGTCCTGGACATTGGCTCTGGGACAGAGATGACTCCCCTGCGTCGTCTGAGATGGTGAAACGCGTCTTCTATTGGGGACGGATGTGGGGATATTTCTGGCCACGGCTGTACCCCACCATCACGCAGTCACTTCGTAGAGACACGTACTGTGGGTACAGGAATTATCCCGTTGAAAAATAGTCCCACGATACTGTCGCAAGGGGTAACACGTGAGGACGCGGAGATGTCCGTGTTAGTTAGTTAGTTATGTGTTCCATTGATCAATAGCACGGAAAAACCGTTATGATGTGGAAAGTGTCAAATGCTACAGGAAACAAAGTTTTTTTTTTACATTATAATGTTATACCTAAATATTTCTATTATCTATCCCATTCCCTTAAAGGGCGCAAAATGCATATATTATATCTCCAGATTTATTTACTCAGATTCAAGAATTCATCTATGGTATAGAAGGCGTTGTCAAGCAGGTATGATTTCAATTTGTTTTTGAAACTATTACTGCTGTCTGTCAGACACTTTATTTCATCTGGTAATTTATCAAAAAGTTTTATAGCTGCATATTTTACCCCTTTCTGTGCCAAAGATAGGAGAAGTTAAGGATAGTGTAGGTCTTTCTTTTTTCTGGTACTGAAATCATGAATGTCGCTGTTGATTTTGAACTGGTCCATGTTGTTGAGAAAAAATTTCATTACTGAGTAAATGTACTGTGAAGCAGTGGTAAGAATTCCTAACCTTTTAAACAGATGCCTACAAGATGTGCGACTATGAACCCCACACATTATTCTAACTACTTTCTTTTGAGCTGTGTATACCTTTTGCCTAAGTGTTGAGTTTCCCCAGAATATTATTCTGTATAACATCAGAGAGTGGAAGTATGCAAAGTATGTTAGCTTACTAATTTCTATATCCTCATAATTGGCAATTATACTGATTGCAAAACTTGCTGAACCTACGCGCTTCAGGAGATCCAAAATATGAATTTTCCAGTTAAGATTCTCGTCTGTATGTACACCCAAAAACTTACTTTGCTCTATCCTGGCTACTGACTTTTTTGATGTGTTATGTTTATTGAAGGAATTATAATTTTTGCAGCAGAAAATTGGATGTAGTGTATTTTTTCAAAGTTCAGAGCTAGCCCATTCCCAGAAAACCAATTAATAACTTTTTCAAAGACCTTATTTGTATCATTTTCTATCTGACTTTCTTTTCTGGATTAATAATTATGCTTGTATCATCAGCAAACAGTGTCAGTTTAGCATCTTGTTTGACATAAGAAGGGAGGTCATTCACATATATCAAGAACAGGAGGGGACCCATGATGGAACCTTGTGGAACACCTAATGTAATTTCACCCCAGTCAGAGGAAGTGGCAAACTCCTTTGAATCACTTGAAGTATATAAAGAGACTTTTTGCTTCCTGTTCTGTAGATATGACTTAAAGCACTCATATGCTGTTCCATTTATACCACAGAATTGTAATTTCTCTAATATAATGTCATTGTTTACACAATCAACTGCTTTGGATAAGTCACAGAATATTCCTACTGGTGATATTTTACTATTTAAAGACTGTATTATGTGGTCAGTGAAATTGTATATTGCTGTCTCAGTGGAACAGCATTTCTGAAATCCGAAGTTTGATTTAGTAAGTATCCCATTACTGTTGAGATGGCTAACCACTCTAGAGTACATTACTGTCTCAAAGAGTTTTGAAAATGCTGTAAGCAGGGATACTGGCCGATAGTTATTGACATCTGTGATTTCCCCCTTTTTGTAGAAAGGCCTGACAATGGCATATTTTAACCTGGCTGGAAAAATACCCTGAGGCAGTGATGCATTACATATGTGACTCAAAACATGCTGTGCTGTTAGGCCGTCACAGTTACCTCGGTCAGTACTAGCCGTGACCTGAAGTCATACCCTATGGCTCCTCACACCGTGACCCCAGGAGATCACCTTTGTGTCTCTACAAAACATCGGATGAATAGGTTCTCTCCCCACGTCACCATCATAATCACCGAAAATGTCACACGAGGTAGTGCGGAACTGCTATTCATCGCTGAACACGATGCGACAGCGCTCATCAGCAGTCCGTGCTTCCTAGTATCGGTCTGACATTTGCGTCAGTGAAGAAGATCCCGTACAATTTTCTGTGCCGTAAGCAGAAGTTGCGTCCTCGAGCGCTGCCGTTCCGCTCCGCGCGTGCCTTTCGAGCCCAACTGCGTTTTTATCTCTCGGTGAAGGACAGAAAACTATTGCCCCGTGAGACGGGTGTAAGGCGGTCGATGGAGCTCATCTGGTGGGGCGTTGTGTGGGTGGCCTTTGCGATATAACGGTCGGAGCAGGCTGGCGGGCGCGCGGCCAGGCTCGGCGCTGCCGCTATTCCTGTCGCTGCCGCCGACACTCAACGCGCCTCCCAGTGGCGGCTGCGGCTGCGGCTGCGGCTGCTGGCCACCATCGCTCGTCGGCCCGGAAACCGGCGGCTTGTACACACAACTCCTACGACGTGACTCACCGGTGCACCGAGCTGTTTCCGTAGACAGCAGTAACGTTCTTTGAGAAACAACCCACAACGGCCTGCGAGGTGAAAAGTTCTCTACTAGGAAGGGAAAGTCTTTTTTGTAAGAATGAATTTATTTTTCGACGTTGTCCTGTTTATGGCCAGTGAGCTATGTATAATACGAGGTGTATTCAAACGGAAACCGAACTTATGAAACAGCGCGCCAACCAGCAGCGTGAGCGCGCTGCGGCTACTGAGCGCCCCTAGCGGCAGGTTTAGACAACAAACTGCCATTTGCCTCGTGTCGCTCGGACGATTAGCAAGCGAAGCTCGTCGGATTAATGCAATGGAGGAGCTTGAAGAACAACGAGTGTGTGTGAAATTCTGCTTTAGGAAAAACTTCCATAGACACATTTCAAATGCTTAGTGAAGCATACGGGCCGGCCTCTGTGACCGAGCGGTTCTAGGCGCTACAGTCTGGAGCCGCGCGACTGCTACGTTCGCAGGTTCGAATCCTGCCTCGGGCATGGATGTGTGTGATGTCCTTAGGTTAGTTAGGTTTACGTAGTTCTAAGTTCTAGGTGACTGATGACCTCAGATGTTAAGTCCCATAGTGCTCAGAGCCATTTCAACCAAGAATACGGGGAGGACTGTATGAGTCGCACGCCGTGCTACGAGTGGCTTAAATGTTTTAGACAGGGCAGAATGTCCTTCTGTGACGATTCCAAGTCTGGACGTCCTTCCACATCAACAGATGATGGCCATGTGGATAGCGTTCGTCCTGTGATTCGCGGAAATCGTCGTTTAGCTGTTCAGGAAGTTGCTGAGGCGGTGGACATCAGAGCAGGATCGTCCATCAAATTTTTAGCGAAAAACTTGAGATGCGTCGTGTCAGTGCAAACTTCGTACCGCGTTTGTTGTTGTCGAAGATCAGAGACATACACGTGTTGAAATGTGCGGGGAACTGCTTGCCGCTGGTTATAACAATAAAAAGTTTCTGAAGAACGTCAGAACAGACGATGAGACGTGGGTGTACGGCTATGATGCTGAAACGAAGATGCACTCGACGCAGTGGGTGGGCAAAGGGTCACCTCGTCCAACAAAAGCACGCACGAGTCAGTGAAAGATCAAGGTGATGTTGGTTATGTTTTTCGACAGCAAAGGCTTTATCCATCGTTAACTTGTGCCACCTGGTCAGATGGTAAACAAGGAAATCTGCCAGGGAATCTTAGTGCGCATGAGGGATGCTGTGCGCAGAAAAAGGCCTGAATTGTGGGAAAACCAGAGTTGGATGTTGCGTCATGACAGTGCGCCAGCCCACGCATCACTCCTTGTCTCCAGCTATCTAGCGGAACTCCACATTCCCATGTGTCCTATCCACCGAAGTCTCCAGACATAGACCCAGCAGACTTTTTCCTGTTTCCCAAACTGAAAAACACATCGAAAGGACGTCGTTTCCAAACGATAGAGGATATAAAGGGCAATGTGACGAGAAACCAGGGCAATGTGACGAGAAACCTGCGCGCCGTCCCACAAAATGTGTTCCAGGAGGCGTTCCAAAACTGGAAGAACCGATGGGAACGGCGTATTGCCAGTAGAGGGGACTATTTTAAAGGGGACAGTGCTTGAAATGTTGTACAATAAAACAATGAAGCTGATACAGCAAAAGTTCCGTTTCTTTTTTAACACACGTCGTATTCTTTTATTCCTTAAATACGACGCTGCAAACCACGTAAAGCCACTTTTCCATTCACCATAATCTCTTCCTTCGATTGAAAATGTTCAAGCACGAATTTATTTAGTCTTCGGAGCAGCTGAATGTCAGACTGTGCCAAATTTCGTGTATAAAGTACACTAAGAAAAAAAAAGAAGGACGTATCAAAAAAGAATTCTCCTACGGGGCGGAATTCGGTAAATGTGATGTACATATACAGACAAAAAAAGATTACAATCTCGGAAAAAATGATGATTTATTCAAGAGAAAGAGCTTCACAAACTGAGCAAATCAATAATGCGTTGGTCCACCTCTGGCCATTATGCAAGCAGTTATTCGGCCTGGCGTTCATTGATAAGAGATGATATTCCCCCTCCCCCGAGGGATATCGTGCCATATATCGGTCCCACTGGTGCGTTAGATCATCAAAATCCTGAGTTGGTTGCACGGCCCTGCCCACTATGCTCCAGATGTTCCCAATTGGCCAAGGCAGGGTTTGGCAAGCACGAAGGCAAGCAATAGAAACTCTCAACTTGTGCCGGCAAGCATTATCTTGATATCTGAGCCAGGATGGCGTGCCATGATGGGCAATAAAACAGGGCGCAGAGTATCGTCGACGTACCGCTCTGCTGTAAGAATACCGCGGATGACAACCAAATGGATCCTGCTGTGAAAACAAGTGGCACCCTAAACCATCACTCCTTGCCCTCAGGCCGTATGGCGGGCGACAGTCACTTTCGAATCCTAACGCTGTCCGGCGCGTCTCAGACAATTCATCTCTGGCAACGGGACTCTGTTCGAAACGGGAATCATCACTGAAGATAGCTCTACTGCAGTCTATGTGTTTACAGATGTGTCTTCTCGAGACGACCCAACAAAAAAATGCCAACAAAAAAAAAAAAAAAACTAAAGCGTTGGCTGGAGCTATGTAGCTCAAACGAAGACGGAGATGCCAGACACGCTCCCACAAAGCAACGACATAATCTAAAAGTAACAAACACAAATTTCTCCAGAATAAACGGAAATAACTTACAAACAAAATCGAATCGGACTCCAACCAAAGATGGACAGGTCGACAACCGGAAATAAATAACCAATAATTACAAAAGATTCGGTCCCATTCAACTAAAACATTACTACAAACCACATCAAAACGCAAACATCAACGACAATAGTGATCCACTGCTAACAACATGACCCCTAGAACAACAATCAATTTCTTATACGCAGCGCCTCAACGATATCACACTTGGAAAAAAAAAACCAAAATTATAAATAACACTACTACTCCTTTCTCCTAGTGGGAATAAGTGAAGTTCGGTGGCAGGAGGAACAAGACTTTTGGTCGGGTGAATACAGGCTTATAAATACAAAATCAAATAGGGGCAATGCAGGAGTAGGTTTAATAAAGAATAAAAAAATATGAGGACGGGTAAGCTACTACAAACAGCATAGTGAACGCACTACTGTGGCCAAGGTAGACACGAAGCCCAAGCCTACTACAGTAGTACAAGTTTATATGCCAACCAGCTCCGCATATGACGAAGAGATTGATGAAATGATGATGAGATAAAAGAAATTATTCAGGCAGTGAAGGGAGACGAAAATTTATTAGTTACGGGTGACTGGAATTCGTTACTAGGAAAAGGGAGAGAAGGAAACGTAGTAGGTGAATATGGATTAGGGGTAAGAAATGAAAGAGGAAGCCGTCTGGTAGAATTTTGCACAGAGCATAACTTAATCATAGCTAACACTTGCTTCATGAATCATAAAAGAAGGTTGTATACATGGAAGAATCCTGGAGATACTAAAAGGTATCAGATTATATAATGGTAAGACAGAGATTTAGGAATCAGGTTTTATATTGTAAAACATTTCCAGAGGCAGATGTGGACTCTGACCACAATCTATTGGTCATGAACTGTAGATTAAAACTGAAGAAACTGCAAAAAGGTGGGAATTTAAGGAGATGGGACATGGATAAACTGACTAAACCAGAGGTTGTACAGAGTTTCAGGGAGAGTATAAGGGAAAAATTGACAGGAATGAGGAAAGAAATACAGTAGAAGAAGAATGGGTAGCTTTGAGGGATGAAGTAATGAAGGCAGAGGAGGATCAAGTAGGTAAAAAGACGAGGGCTGGTAGAAATCCTTGGGTAACAGAAGAAATATTGAATTTAAATGCTGAAAGGTGAAAATATAAAAACGCAATAAATGAAGCAGGCAAAAATGAATACAAAAGTCTCATAAATGAGATCGACAGGAAGTGCAAAGTGGCTAAGCAGGGATGGCTAGAGGACAAATGTAAGGATGTAGAACCGCGTATCACTAGGGGTAAGATAGATACTGCCTACAGGAAAATTAAAAAGACCTTTGGAGATAAGAGAACCACTTGCATGAATATCAAGAGCTCAGACGGAAACCCAGTTCTAAGCAAAGAAGGGAAAGCAGAAAGGTGGAAGGAGTATATAGAGGGTCAATACAAGGGTGATGTACTTGAGGACAATATTATGGAAATGGAAGAGGATGTAGATGAAGATGAAATGGTAGATACGATACTGCGTGAAGAGTTTGACAGAGCACTGAAAGACCTGAGTCGAAACAAGACCCCCGGAGTAGACAACATTCCATTAGAACTACTGACGGCCTTGGGAGAGCCAGTCTTGACAAAACTCTACCATCTGGTGAGCAAGATGTATGAGACAGGCGAAATATCCTCAGACTTCAAGAAGAATATAATAATTCCAATCCCAAAGAAAGCAGGTGCTGACAGATGAGAAAATTACCAAACTATCAGTTTAATAAGTCACAGCTGCAAAATACTAACGCTAATTCGTTACAGACGAATGGAAAAGCTGGTAGAAGCGGACTTCGGGGAAGATCAGTTTGGATTCCGTAGAAATATTGGAACACGTGAGGCAATACTGACATTACGACTCACCTTAGAAGAAAGATTAAGGAAAGTCAAACTTACGTTCCCAGCATTTGTAGACTTAAGAGGAAGCTTTTGATAATGTTGACTGGAATACTCTCTTTAAAATTCTGAAGTGCGAGGGGTAAAATACAGGGAGCGAAAGGCTATTTACAATTTGTACAGAAACCAGATGGCAGTTATAAGAGTCTAGGGGCATAAAAGGGAAGCAGTGATTGAGAAGGGAGCGAGACAGAGTTGTAGCCTACCCCTGATGTTATTCAATCTGTATATTGAGCAAGCAGTAAAGGCAACAAAAGAAAAATTCGGAGTAGGTATTAAAATCCATGGAGAAGAAATAAAAAACTTTAAGGTTCGCCGATGACATTGCACTTCTGTCAGAGACAGCAAAGGACTCGGAAGAGCAGTTGAACGGAATGGATAGTGTCTTGAAAGGAGGATATAAGATGAACATCAACAAAAGCAAAACGAGGATAATGGAATGTAGTCGAATTAAGTCTGGCGTTGCTGAGGGAATTAGATTAGGAAATGAGGCACTTAAAGTAGTAAAGGAGTTATGCTATTTGGGGAGCAAAAAACTGATGATGCTCGAAGTAGAGAGGATATAAAATGTAGACTGCCTATGCAAGGAAAGCATTTCTGAAGAAGAGGAATCTGTTAACATCGAGTATAGATTTAAGTTTCAGAAAGTCGTGTCCGAAAGTATTTGTGTGGAGTGTAGCATGTATGGTATTGAAATGTGGATGATAAATAGTTTGGACAAGAAGAGAATAGAAGCTTTCGAAATGTGGTGCTACAGAAGAATGCTGAAGATTAGATGGGTAGATCACATAACTAATGAGGAGGTATTGAATAGGACTGGGGAGAAGAGGAGTTTGTGGCACAACTTGACTAGAAGAAGGGATCGGTTGGTAGGACATGCTCTGAGGCCTCAAGGGATCACCTATTTAGTGTTGGAGGGCAGCGTGGAGGGTAAAAATCGTAGAGAGAGACCAAGAGATGAATACGCTAAGCAGATTCAGAAGGATGTAGGTTGCAGTAGGTACTGGGAGATGATGAAGCTTGCACAGGATAGAGTAGCATGGAGAGCTGCATCAAACCAGTCTCAGGACTGAAGACCACAACAACAACAACTCCTTTCTCTCACGACTATTTGAGCTATGCACTTAGGTTCTTGGGCAGCCTCACCCTCAATAAACTTGCCACATTACAAAACAGATAACCGTATCACTCGCAGCAGTTTAACTTGTGCTATTAAGTTGCTGCCTATCCAAACAATCGGGAATCGAGCCAAAAATGGAAACAAAGACCCAAAAATTTGTGAGCAAAAACAAAAGAAATAAAAATAAAAATATAATCGCTACTTGTTTCTCAACATGACAACATAAGGTGCGCTCTCAGGTTCCACCCGAACCACACATTCTTACATCACGACGTATTTGAATAAACAGCATAGTTTACAAACATCATCAATTACACTGGTAGCTAACACAACCACAGATATCATTTAATAACAGACTGCTTATTACTCGACAACGACATGGTAAGGAAAGCGCGTCGCAGTGGTGAATGACTTAAAGACACTTGTGCATGTGGTATGAAGTGGTTCAGCGAGTCCTCGTGAAATATAATGATAAAAACTGGCTATAAATCGACCGAAGCGCGTTCACTCCCAGGTGCAACCAACTGTGGTCGACTAATACGTCCTTCGCAATGTAAGCTCACGTCACACAAGACGCCTTGTGTCTAAGCAGACGGGTGAAATCCGAAATTGCGCTTGATCATTTCCAGGACATGAAATCAACTTTGACTTTCTTGATACAAGACGTCTGACTTCCTTGAATTGCTATGGTTGCTGCTTTGTTTCTCTTATGAAGTGGAGGAGAAACAAAACACGCAATTTCTTTATATTTAAAACTGTCCAAACACAGATGAGTAATTCATTTGTCCATTGGCTTTTTGTTAGCTTCCAACAAACGAGACTCTCGCACACAAAGCACAGTTACACTAATGGCCATTAAAATTGCTACACCACGAAGATGACGTGCTACAGACGCGAAATTTAACCGACAGGAAGAAGATACTGTGATATGCAAATGATTTGCTTTTCATAGCATTCACACAAGGTTGGCGCCTGTGGCGGTACCTACAACCGATTTCTCATACACAAACAGCAGTTGACCGGCGTTGCCTGGTGAAACGTTGTTGTGATGGCTCGTGTAAGGAAGAGAAATGAGTACCATCACGTTTCCGACTTTGATAAAGGTCGGATTGAAGCCTATCGCTATTGCGGTTTATCGTATCGCGACATTGCTGCTCGCGTTGGTCGAGATCCAATGACTGAATATGGAATCGGTGGCTTCAGGAGGGTAATACGGAACGCCGTGCTGGATCCCAACGGCCTAGTATTACTAGCAGTCGAGATGACAGGCATCTTATCCGCATGGCTGTAACGGATCGTGCAGCCACGTCTCGATCCCTGAGTCAACAGATGGGGACGTTTGCAAGACAACAACCATCTGCACGAATAGTTCGACGACGTCTGCAGCAGCATGGAGTATCAGCTCAGAGACCATGGCTGCGGTTACCCTCGACGCTCCAATACATACAGGAGTGCCTGCGATAGTGTACTCAACGACGAACCTGTGTGCACGAATGGCAAAACCATTTTTTCGGATGAACCTAGGTTCTGTTTACAGCATAATGATGGTCGCATCCGTGTTTGGCGACATCGTGGTGAACGCACATTCGAAGCGCGTATTCGTCTTCGCCATACCATCACCCGGCATGATGGTATGGGGTGCCATTGGTTACACGTCTCTGTCACCTCTTGTTCGCATTGACGGCACTTTGAAAAGTGGACGTTACATTTCAGACGTGTTACGACCCGTGCCTCTACCCTTCATTCGATCCCTGCGAAACCTTACATTTCAGCAGGATAATGCACGACCGCATATTGCAGGTCCTGTACGGGCGTTTCTGGATACAGAAAATGTTCGACTGCTGCCCTGGCCAGCACATTCTCCAGATCTCTCACCAATTGAAAACGTCTGATCAATGGTGGCCGAGCAACTGGCTCGTTACAATACGCCAGTCACCACTCTTGATGAACTGTGGTATCGTGTTGAAGCTGCATGGGCAGCTGTACCTGTATACGTCATCCAAACCGTGTTTGACTCAATGCCCAGGCGTATCAAGGCCGTTATTACGGCCAGAGGTGGTTGTTCTGGGTACTGATTTCTCAGGATCTGTGCACCCAAATTGCGTGAAAATGTAATCACATTTCAGTTCTAGTATAATATATTTGTCCAATGTATACCCGTTTATCATCTGCATTTCTTCTTGGTGTTGCAATTTTAATGGCCTGTAGTGTAATTCTATTTGTACAATGTAACGTACCGTTTTCTTCGGAATTGCCAACCTTCCAAAGCCATGCTGTGCACCTAGGAGACATTTTGAGCTGTGGATGCATTTTGGGACGACATTCAGGTGGATAATATTGACAAGAAGTACGGCCACAACTACCTCAGCTGTGAATTTTTTCTACCTGTTGGAAATTAAGCAAATAGTCCCGCGAGGGCCCCAAGGGAGCTCTCGTCATTCCTGCTTACTGGAAGGGTGAAAGATCGAATGCACAGAATACGTACCAATACCGCTGACTTCTGGATGTTGCAGTATCCTAGGGCATATTTTAAAATGTAATGTTGCTGGAGGTAAACAAGCTTCTGTATCAGATTTAGTTCTGATTTAGGGAAGAACACTCGTTTGAAATAAAACTAGCTCCATTCGTATATGACACCGTGCAAACAATAGCTTCAGGTGAACAGATTAATTCCGTCTTCTTAGATTTCCGAAAGCCTTCTACATCGTGCTGTATCGTCAACTAATAACAGAGGTAAGATCATACGAATCATCTTTGCAAACATGTGGTCGGCTAGAAGGATATTTGACTAATAGAGCCCAGTCAGCTCTACTGGACGGCGTATGCTCAACAGAAACAAAAGTAACATCGGCAGTGCCCCAAAGAAGGGTAATAGGTCATTCAGTGTTCTCAATATACACAAATGACTCATCAGATAGCATAAGCAGCGCTATATAAATGTTCGCTGACAATGCTGTTGTCTATAGGAAAGAACTGCAGCTGGGCGTAAGAAAATGAATTTAGAGTTGGATAAAACGTCCACTTGCTATGACGAATGTGGATAAATGTAAGATAGTGATTATAACAAGGAGAAAGAACTGGATGCTGTGCGATTACGAGATTAATCGGTAAGATTACCGAGCACGCCACATCGTATAAGTATTTAGGGATATTACTAAGACACTATCCGACATGCGATGACCACCTAAAACTAGTATCAGGTGAATGGAAGACGACTCGGCTTTGTAATCACTGAAATAACTTCACCTAGCCTCTCAAACCGTGAAATTTCTTTTCGTTTCCTACTGTTATTCTCGGTGATGCTATTGTCAGACAGTATATTGAAAGAAAGTCAGTTTTATAAACTACATAAATGAGCTAAAGACTCCACTGCGAGAAGCGTTCCATGAATACATAAATAAAATTTTTGGCGATTGACAGAACGAAATATCCTGAGAAGTGCAGGTATTACGTAAAGTTAATGAATTGATCAAATTTTCATTTTAAATGCTTATTAACTAAACTGGCAACGAAACGGAACATAATAGGCAGAAGGCCGAAATACTGAATTCCGTCTCCCGTAATAGTTTCTCTTCGGAGTATCGGAATACGGTTCCTCCTCTCAATCGTCGCACGAACGCCGAAATGGCAGGTACTGAGACAGATGAAGAATAAAAAATCAAGGAATATCGCTCAATAGTGAAAAATGTATGGTCCTGATCAGATAATTGTGCGACTCCTTACAGATTCTGCAAAATAACTCATTACCCTTTGAGAGGCTCTTCATCGCTGATAATGACGTCTCTCCTTGTCGACGATGTAGTGTTTCTTCGTTAGTATTATTTGATGATCCGCCGGGTGAAGCTCATTAAGCACAGTGGACTGGCATGCTACTATTACTTTCTTATATCCTTTGTCGAAAGGTATTATTGAATTACACTAACGGAATCACGTCGCGGGATTCAAATAAAATTTCAACTTTCACTAACGCTTCAGTCGTGGCCGATATTCCCTACTTCCGCATTACATCTTCCCACCCATCTGTAGACTGCGCTGCAACGACTGCCGCGCTGGCAATTTTATCGTAAAACGCGTTGTCACTCTAGAGATTCTTAACAGCGCGTAGTTGCACCGCGAAGGGCCGCAGAGGTTGTATTTGTTCTCGAACTGATCGAGATGCAGCAACGGAAACGCCACAGATTCTAGCGGCAGTGTACTATACGAGGTGTGGCTAGAAAAAAACCGGACTAGTACTGGTGAAACAATAAAACGAATGCAATAAGGCTGAAAGTCGCGTGGCCTGTCACGTGACTCTCGCTCCGCCTACTGCTCGAGTTTCATCTGCCTCTGCACTAAGTCTGCCCGTGGCGTCTGTTTTAAGTAGTTGACGTTTTGTCTGTGCGTCGGAAAATGTTGAGTGTACAGAAAGAACAGCGTGTTAACATCAAATTTTGTTTCAAACTAGGAAACTCTGCAAGTGAAACGTTTGTAATGTTACAACAAGTGTACGGCGATGATTGTTTATCGCGAACACAAGTGTTTGAGTGGTTTAAACGATTTAAAGATGGCCGCGAAGACACCAGTGATGACACTCGCACTGGCAGACCATTGTCAGCAAAAACTGATGCAAACATTGAAAAAATCGGTAAACTTGTTCGACAAGATCGCCGTTTAACAATCAGAGCAGTGTCTGAGTTAACAGGAGTTGACAAGGAAAGTGTTAGGCAGATTCTTCATGAAAGTTTCAACATGAACAAAGTGTGTTCAAAAATGGTTCCAAAGTGTCTCACAATTGAACAGAAGAAACGCCGAAGAATGACTTGTTCTGACATCCTGGAAAACATTGAAAGTGATCCCACCTTCTTACAAAATGTTATTACTTGCGATGAATCGTGGTTTTTTACTTACGATCCCGAAACTAAACGCCAATCGATGCATTGAAAAACTCCTGGTTCTCCACGACAAAAAAAGCACGAATGTCAAAATCGAAATTCAAGGCAATGATGATTGTTTTTTTTTGACATCAAAGGGATTGTGCACATTGATTGGGTACCAGAGGGACAAACAGTGAATCAGCATTACTACATTAGCGTCCTGGCTACCCTACGTGAGCGAGTACGGAGAAAACGGAACGATTTGTGGAGAAAAAAGTCATGGATCCTTCACCAAGACAATGCCCCAGCTCACAGTGCGTTGTCAGTGAATACGTTTTTGGCAAAACACAACATTCCCATCTTAGATCATCCACCCTA
Organism: Schistocerca nitens; assembly: GCF_023898315.1. Taxonomy (NCBI): domain Eukaryota; kingdom Metazoa; phylum Arthropoda; class Insecta; order Orthoptera; family Acrididae; genus Schistocerca; species Schistocerca nitens. The sequence goes on from NC_064618.1 coordinate 850,606,536, forward strand.
CTCACCTGATTTGGACCCCTGTGACTTTTTTCTTTTCCCTAAAGTCAAGTCAGCTTTGAAAGGAACTAGATTTGAGACTGTTGAAGCAGTAAAAGAAAAAGCGACGGAAGTAATGTATGGACTTACCGAAAATGATCTGCAGCATTGCTATGAACAGTGGAAAATTCGTATGGAGCGGTGTAGAGACCGAGGAGGAGAGTACATTGAAGGAGATAACATGAAATTGTAAATAATTGTAAATAAATGTTTTTTCCAGCATCAGTCCGGTTTTTTTCTAGCCGCACCTCGTAGGTTGCTGGAACAGTGATGGGTACCAAGCGAGTGGAAAATTCCCCTTGTAAAATTCGGTGGTTCTTTTGAAAATAAAATTTTTGCAATCCTATGAGTAAGTTAAATTCACCTTAGATTTCTGTCTTCTTGTGAAATAGGATAGCTCATTCTGAAACACACTGTATTATAATCAATCTCTCTCACTCTATTTCGGCTACTTCCTCCAGGTCCTGATCTGCGGGGGGAGGGGGACAGCCGGCCGAAGCTGCCGTGCGGTTAAAGGCGCTGCAGTCTGGAACCGCAAGACCGCTACGGTCGCAGGTTCGAATCCTGCCTCGGGCATGGATGTTTGTGATGTCCTTAGGTTAGTTAGGTTTAACTAGTTCTAAGTTCTAGGGGACTAATGACCTCAGCAGTTGAGTCCCATAGTGCTCAGAGCCATTTGAACCGTTTGGAGGGGGACAAACCGGAGTATCTGCTCCGGGCGGCAATTTCAGGCCCGCCCAGTTCATATTCGTGAAGAAGAAAACGTTGTTTCACAAAGCGCCAAGTATCCAGCGCACGTTGGTCCATCGATTATTCATACGATTTTGAAACACATCCGTGTTGGTTTTTTAACATTTTTGAAAGCATTCTAGGTTGATTTCTGAACGAATTACAAGTTGATATTTGAAAGCGTGCGTAGTACAGGCCTATGTGATGTCTCTCACGGGGGAATCCCCGTCGCATCTAGAAATAAAAAACTTTCCCGCAGACTATATGAGCTGAGCCGAATAAACCCGAACGACTGAATGCCAATTGCTGTTTGTTTATGTGGTTGACTGGCTGTGCGAATGATCAGCGTTGTTATGATCATTAGCGAAATCCATACATTCAGACTGCTAGAATGGAAATAAACGACCAACAGGAATAACATATAGGAAAGATTACGTATTCATCTTCCCGGTGTATCCAAGAAAATTAAATTTTGCAATAAAATTTTTGCCACATCTGGCAGGGATAGTGAAGTTAACCGGAGAATAAGTTTTGACAATGGCAGGAATATCAAGTTCTTGGCTTCCTCTACGTTTGGCCCAAAACGAAATAAATGTTGCAATTAAGATAGCATTTATAGGTTGTTGCGGTCTTCGGTCCGAAAGGCTGGTTTGGTGCAGCTCTCCATGCTTCTCTATTCTGCGCAAGGCTCTTGATCTTCGAATAACTACTGCAAACTACATCCATCTGATCTGCATAATGTACTCATCTCTTGGCCCCCCTCTGTGATATTTACACCCAGCAGTTCCCTCTAGTACTAAACTTGTGATCCTTTGATGTCTGTTAGCCAAGTTGTGCCACAAATTTCTTGTCTCCCCAGTTGTATTCAGTATCTCATTAGTTACGTGAAATACCCATCTAATTTTCAGTATTCTTCTGTAGCGCCACATTTCAAAAGTTTCTATCCTCTTCTTTTCTAAACTGTTTAACATCCATGTTTCACTTCTGTATATGGCTATACTCCAGACAAATGCCTTCAGAAAAGACTTCCTAACACTTAAGTCTATATTCGATATTAACAAATTTCTCTTCTCCAGAAACGCTTTTCTTCCCATAGCCAGTACACATTTTGTTTCCTCTCTACTAGTCTGTTATTTTGCTCCCCAAATAGCAAAACTCATTTACTACTTTAAGTGTTTCGTTTCCTAATCTAATTCCCTCAGCATCACATAATTTAATTCGACCATATTCCATTATCTTTGTTTTCCTTTTGTGGACGATCATCTTATATCAGGACACGGTCCATTCCGTTCAGAATTACAAAGTCAGGACACGGTCCATTCCATTCAGAATTACAAAGTCATCGGCAAAACTCGAAGTTTTTATTTTTCTCCCTGGACTTTAATTCCTACTCCAAATTACTTTTAACTTCCTTTACTGCTTGCTCAGTGTACAGATTGAATAACGTCTGGAGCAGGTTATAATCCTGTCTCAGCCTGTTCTCAACCACTGCTTCCCTTTCGTGCCCCTCGACTCTTACAACTGTTGCCTGGTTCCTGTGCAAGTTGTAAATAGCCTTTCGTTCCCTGTATTGTATTCCTGCTATCTTCAGATTTCAAGGAGAATATTCCAGTCAACTTCGTCAAAAGCCTTATCTAAGTGTAAAAATGCTATAAGCGTAGGTTTGCATTTCCTTAACCTATCTTCTAACGTAAGTCTTGCGGTCAACATTGCCTCGCGTGTTCCTACATTTCTCCGGAATCCAAACTGATCTTCCCCAAAGTCAGCTCCTACCAGTTTTTCCACTCTTCTGTAGAAAATTCGTTTTCCAACCATGACACAGTAAACTGATAGTCTTGTTCCTCTCATCTGTCAACAGTTAATTTTTCTTTGGAATTGGAATTATTACATTCTTCTTGAAGTCTGAGGGTTTTTCGTCTGTCTCATACATCGTGCACACCATATGGAAGAATTTTGTCTTGGCTGGCTTTCCCAAGGCTATCAGTAATTTTGCCAGAATGTCATACACTCCATGGCCCTTGTTTCTACTTGTCTTTCAGTGCTCAGTCAAATTCTCGGAGTATCATACCTCCCATTTCATCTTCATCTACTTCCTCTTCCTTTTCTGTAACACGGCCTTCAAATCCAACTCCCTCGTATAGGTCCTCCATATACCCTCCCACGTTTCAGCTTCCCCTTCTTTGCTTAGGATTGATTTTGCATCTGAGTTGTTAATACTCATACAGCTGCCTCTCTTTTCTCCAAAGACCTCTTTTAATTTGCCTTTAGGCGCTATCTATCTTTCCCCAAGTGAGATATGGTTCTAAATCCGTACATTTGCCTTCTAGACATTCCTGCATGTGCATTTTGCACTTCCTGTCAATCTCATTTTTAGACTTTTATATTCCCTTTCGCCTGCTTCATTTGGTGCATTTCTTGTTATTAACTGTCAATCCAAAGGGCCCGGGTTCGATTCCCGGCTGGGTCAGAGATTTTCTCCGCTCAGGGACTGGGTGTTGTGTTGTCCTAATCATCATCAGTTCATCCCCATCGACACGCAAGTCGCCGAAGTGGCGTCAAATCGAAAGACTTGCACCAGGCGAACGGTCTACCCGATGGGAGGCACTCGTCACACGACATTTCATTTCATCAATGGCATTCAGTCACTCCCTCACGATAAGGATACAAAATAAAAAATTACCTTTGTAGTCTTTACGTACCATTTATCACAAGAAAATAATGATACTTGATCAAGATTAATTATTAATCGGGAAAATTTCAACGCTACCACTTAACGGAAAGTATGATATGAGTCAGCATTGTTAGATGCCCCTCTCTGTTTTACCAGACATTATGCAAAATATTCAAAAATCATGATTCATTCTTCTCGTGTTTGAAATGAGAGAACAGATTGCTGGTGGCTGTAATTCGTGATAAATTGTCCATCCGCCAGAGAAGCTTGGAAACATTACCCGATTTGTATGCCTTTTCTCTCGTCTGGAAATAGCTGCAAAGATGGAATGCAGACAACCTACAGATAGGGCGAATGATGAGCGCTCTACAAAACATTTTTCTTAAGTTGCTGTTATCTACAGGAAAATATCACCGATGGATGATTTCATAGATATCAGACACCACGAAGCTAATAGTTCCACTTGCTATAGTGAACGTCAACCCGCCTCAGACGTAGATTACGAGAAGACGATGCGGGAAGCAAAAACAAATTTCTGAGCGACTGCAGCTCTGAAACTAAACTTTTGACCGTTGTTATGTTGAGTAAATATCTAGGAATTACTTTAGATGGCGATAATAAAGTGGAAAGGATACGTTCGTAATATATACACAAAGTGTATGAGGAACAGGAACACCTATATTTGCTAATAGAATATTCAAGCAAGTGCAGCGCAACCGCAAAGGAAACCACGTACGAGATTAACGCATTAGATATTCTTGAACACTCCTTGTTCTGTTACAAATGAAAAACTCCACTGCCGAATAGCCGTCCTGCGGCCGTGGCGTGTGTGGTAGATAATCGACCATACAGTCATCTGCTTTAATTGTTCGGTGGACTAGAACTAGTGACCCAAAGGCAAACCACAAAATGTGTCCGCTAATTTAATGTTTCTCCCATCGAAATTTACAGTGGGGACGATTAATTGGAGCAAGTAACTGTTCACTTCTACATCTACATCTACATTTATACTCCGCAAGCCACCCAACGGTGTGTGGCGGAGGGCACCCTACGTGCCACTGTCATTACCTCCCTTTCCTGTTCCAGTCGCGTATGGTTCGCGGGAAGAACGACTGTCTGAAAGCCTCCGTGCGCGCTCTAATCTCTCTAATTTTACATTCGTGATCTCCTCGGGACGTATAAGTAGGGGGAAGCAATATATTCGATACCTCATCCAGAAACGCAACCTCTCGAAACCTGGCGAGCAAGCTACACCGCGATGCAGAGCGCTTCTCTTGCAGAGTCTGCCACTTGAGTGTATTAAACATCTCCGTAACGCTATCACGGTTACCAAATAACCCTGTGACGAAACGCGCCGCTCTTCTTTGGATCTTCTCTATCTCCTCCGTCAACCCGATCTGGTACGGATCCCACACTGATGAGCAATACTCAAGTATAGGTCGAACGAGTGTTTTGTAAGCCACCTCCTTTGTTGATGGACTACATTTTCTAAGCACTCTCCCAATGAATCTCAACCTGGTACCCGCCTTACCAACAATTAATTTTATATGATCAGTCCACTTCAAATCGTTCCGCACGCATACTCCCAGATATTTTACAGAAGTAACTGCTACCAGTGTTTGTTCCGCTATCATATAATCATACAATAAAGGATCCTTCTTTCTGTGTATTCGCAATACATTACATTTGTCTATGTTAAGGGACAGTTGCCACTCCCTGCACCAAGTGCCTATCCGCTGCAGATCTTCCTGCATTTCGCTACAATTTTCTAATGCTGCAACTTCTCTGTATACTACAGCATCATCCGCGAAAAGCCGCATGGAACTTCCGACACTATCTACTAGGTCATTTATATATATTGTGAAAAGCAATGGTCCCATAACACTCCCCTGTGGCACGCCAGAGGTTACTTTAACGTCTGTAGACGTCTCTCCATTGATAACAACATGCTGTGTTCTGTTTGCTAAAAACTCTTCAATCCAGCCACACAGCTGGTCTGATATTCCGTAGGCTCTTACTTTGTTTATCAGGCGACAGTGCGGAACTGTATCGAACGCCTTCCGGAAGTCAAGAAAAATAGCATCTACCTGGGAGCCAGTATCTAATATTTTCTGGGTCTCGTGAACAAATAAAGCGAGTTGGGTCTCACACGATCGCTGTTTACGGAATCCATGTTGATTCCTACAGAGTAGATTCTGGGTTTCCAAAAACGACATGATACTCGAGCAAAAAACATGTTAAAAATTCTACAACAGATCGACGTCAGAGATATAGGTCTATAGTTTTGCGCATCTGCTCGACGACCCTTCTTGAAGACTGGGATTATCTGTGCTCTTTTCCAATCATTTGGAACCCTCCGTTCCTCTAGAGACTTGCGGTACACGGCTGTTAGAAGGGGGGCAAGTTCTTTCGCGTACTCTGTGTAGAGTCGAATTGGTATCCCGTCAGGTCCAGTGGACTTTCCTCTGTTGAGTGATTCCAGTTGCTTTTCTATTCCTTGGACACTTATTTCGATGTCAGCCATTTTTTCGTTTGTGCGAGGATTTAGAGAAGGAACTGCAGTGCGGTCTTCCTCTGTGAAACAGCTTTGGAAAAAGGTGTTTAGTATTTCAGCTTTACGCGTGTCATCCTCTGTTTCAATGCCATCATCATCCCGGAGTGTCTGGATATGCTGTTTCGAGCCACTTACTGATTTAACGTAAGACCAGAACTTCCTAGGATTTTCTGTCAAGTCGGTACATAGAATTTTACTTTCGAATTCACTGAACGCTTCACGCATAGCCCTTCTTACGCTAACTTTGACATCGTTTAGCTTCTGTTTGTCTGAGAGGTTTTGGCTGCGTTTAAACTTGGAGTGAAGCTCTCTTTGCTTTCGCAGTAGTTTCCTAACTTTGTTGTTGTACCACGGTGGGTTTTTCCCGTCCCTCACAGTTTTACTCGGCACGTACCTGCCTAAAACGCATTTTACAATTGCCTTGAACTTTTTCCATAAACACTCAACATTGTCAGTGTCGGAACAGAAATTTTCGTTTTGATCTGTTAGGTAGCCTGAAATCTGCCTTCTATTACTCTTGCTAAACAGATAAACCTTCCTCCCTTTTTTTGTATTCCTATTAACTTCCATATTCAGGGCGTGACCTACTCAAACGCACCGCCCTCAGTCTTCCATACAGCGTACGTTTTGTGTCACTCCACTCGATGTTCTGTTTGCACTACATAGTAAATAATGCTGATGCTTTGTGGTCGCCTATATTCCGCAGCAAGCGTACTGTTCCACGAGTCTAGGTTTACATGCCACATTTCATTTATAATCTCTCTTCAAAAGTACTAGAATACTTCCAAGTACCGATCGAAAAGTTGTCACCTACTTTGTAACTAACAAGGGGAGGCCGCCAATTGTGAAATTCAGATTCGATTCATACTGCGCATAATAAAAGCTCATGGCCAGAGGTGTAATGTGGCAAAGCAGCAAGATGCACTTCTCAGCCGTTGTCGAGTAAATCGACAGTTAATAGAAACCGTTGCGGTGAAATACTCTCTACGATGTATAGCTACCTGTAGCGTCGTGGCGCAGCGGTAAGCGCTTGGTTTCGTAAACCATAGGTCGCCGGATCGAATCTCGCGCTATGCAACTTTTTTTTTTTAGTATTTGTTTTTTGTAATTCAAATATATATATATATATATATATATATATATATATATATATATATATATATATTATGGGGTCTCTAATTCGAACGTTTGACTTACACTATACGTATTCGTTTTCGAATATCGTTTCTACGTCTTCCGTTAACTACACCTGTAAACATTATGAAGACAATTAATAACATTTGTGAAATACAACTTTGTTTGCAGAAAACATAATCATGTTCGAAGTCGCCAGTTTTTCCACGACAAACGACTTTCAACAACTTATTATATGCATAATTGTTGCAACTGATTGCCAGGAATTTTATATATATATATATATATATATATATATATATATATATATATATATATATATATATATATTACAAATACTAAAAAAAAGTTGCATGGCCCGAGATTCGGTCCGGCGACCTTCGGATTACAAACCCGAGCGCTTACCACTGCGCCACGACGCTGTAGGACATTACAAATCGTAGAGAGTATTTCACCTCAACGGTTTCTTTTAACTGTCGATTTTCTCGACAACGGCTGAGAAGTGCATCTTGGTGCTTTGCCACATTACACCTCTGGCTATGAGCTTTTATTATGCGCAATATGAATCGAATCTGAATTTCACAATTGGCGGCCTCCCCTTGTAAGCTTGAGTTCCCACACTTTATAAGCCCTGCGTTTGCTTTTCATCATTATGTGACTCTGCGTTAAAAGCGTTATGTGAAATCTGATAGAATGAGATGATCGCCTGTACCTTAATTTTATCCATGGCCTGCAGTGTTTCTTCCGTGAATGTATTGCTTTATTATTAGGATCGAACTCGCAGCTGTTCGATGTCTCGCTGTGTGCCGATTTACACACGTGCATTTCAAAAGTTCTTGAATGTGAAAAGGTGTCAAATTTTTTGATTGTGGACCTGTCTATTGTGTTCTGTTGTGCGTGGATCACTTGGCGATCTTAGGAGGGAATAGAAAACTTCGTGAAATAGCAATCAGTCGTCCATTATGATGTGGACAGGGACATGCAAAAAGTGCCGATACTTCTTTGATATTGAGTACTTTCGGTCGTATCAGTACTAATTAACAGGTATCGCATCTAATGATCCAAGTAATGATTTACTTCATTTTTATTATTTGCCGAAAATTTTGGCCATATGAATCAGTTCCTCCATTTTCAACGACTGAAAGCGCCAGCACCGATAGGCCAACAATAGAACGAACGGTGTGCTGGGGAGCGACAGCGACGCTTCACCAATCTGTGTAACTTTTCTATCACAGCTCGTGCATTTAGAATCCATTATTTTCACGATTTGACTTGCTACTTTATTTCTGTATTGTTCTTTAAAACTGTGCAAGTGAAAGAGTAACTTAATCAGCGGAGAGAATGGCGTTTATCAAAGGTGAAACTAGCCAGTGTTTTCGTAAACTTGATGATAATGAAGTGAGGTGCAGAATATGTTCCTAAAGGTTCAAGTATTTTGTAAATACTTCGAAGATGAAAAAGAATTTAAGAAAACATTTCGTCACAACAGAAAGGTAAAAATTATTTACTGTACAAGATAAGAAGATAAACGGAGAGCTACGTATCTGTCACTGCAAATGTATTGGTTGTATGGAGCCGTCAGTTCTCGCGAATCTGCTATTATGATCAAAAAGATGGAATGGGCCTTCATTTGGCAACACTTGTGTAACCACTGCAAGCTCATACTGTAAAGCTGATAAGGTGTTAAACTTTAATCCCCCCCATTTGCATAAACAATGCTGTACATCAGCGTCCTGCCAGCGATTATTTTCAAAGGCAGGAAATACTTACTCAAAGTCACGTAACAAATTATCAGCTAAACGCCTGGATAGAAAATATTGGTTTGAGTGATTGTAGGGAGGGAGAATGGGAAGTTTACGTAAGATTTAATTCATTTACTTTTGGGTACCATTCAGTTGTTTTTCAGATAATTTGGTCTGTAATTTCATGTTTCATCTTTTAAAAATTGTAATCTGGATTAAGAATAAAATACTGCTTGATTTAACGCCTGTATTACTCTACATAAAATTTGTGTAATCGCTCTCTACTATATTATGTATTTTAAAATGAGAGATGGAGAAAACGGAAACAAAAAAGGAAAGAACATTAGGCTCTCGGCTCTGAGCACTATAGGACTTAACATCTATGGTCATCAGTCCCCTAGAACTTAGAACTACTTAAACCTAACTAACCTAAGGACAGCCGGCCGCGGTGGTCTCGCGGTTCTAGGCGCGCAGTCCGGAACCGTGCGACTGCTACGGTCGCAGGTTCGAATCCTGCCTCGGGCATGGATGTGTGTGTTGTCCTTAGGTTAGTTAGGTTTAAGTAGTTCTAAGTTCTAGGGGACTCATGACCACAGCAGTTGAGTCCCATAGTGCTCAGAGCCAGCCTAAGGACATCACACAACACCCAGTCATCAAGAATATTAGAGTTCAACATCCCATCGAGAAGTGGTTATTAGAGACGGAGCACTAGCCCGGACTGTTTTTTATGGAAGGAAACCAGTCGTACCCTTTTCAAAGGGATCATCCTGGCATTTGTCTTAAGCGAATGAGAAAAATCTGGATGGTCGGGTGGGAATTGAAAAAGACGTCCTCCCAAATGCGAATCCAGTACCTACGCATGTGAACTACTGCACCACCTAGCTCGGTATGGAGAGATTTGAGCCGATAGAGAACACCTACTTTAATCTGAGGCGTTCGATAGTAACTGAAGCATTCTGCTTCAATTTATTAACACACTGACTGCCACGTGAGCCAATGGTTGTGTTTAGAAGCCTCATAGGGCTCACAGATAATGCGTTTCAACTATGTGTTTAAAAGTGGTGGCTCCACTGAACACTCTCATCTTCGTAGCACTCAATATTTTTACAATTGGTAGCCATGGTGATTCCTAACTTCGCCGTACGGTTAAATGGCGCAGAAAGATCGTTTTTGAAATCCATTTTGGAACATGTTTGTAAATACTCAAGTGCTGTACAACATGGCAAACAAAGGATCAAAGTCTCGCATACAAATAATTCCTTTCAGGGGGCGCTTGATGCTGCTGCTATTGAATGCCAAAGATCCACAACAACTAGCAACACTACAACCGTTCCACGAAGATAACAGCCATCGCGTTGTGACAGTAGAGGGACCAAAGCAGAGCAGTCAAAGATGATGTTCGGGCTGTTACTAACGCCTGTGAAGAACAGAAGAAACGAATGATGCTGCTAAGAAAGTGAAGAGGGAGTGCACTAAATGCAATAAATGGGGCAGTTTTATGTGCAACGAGTGTTTTAGTGACGTTGACAATGCTGTCTTGAAGAAGAAGAATATTCTAAGATCTTTATCCATGAACACTGTCAGACCAAGTAAAAAAAATGTAAATAATATTATATGTAAGCTAATATAATCAAATAAACTAAGTAAATCTTTCTTGAAAACTTTTTTTTATACCTATGTTGTTTTAAATCGTGTGAGCCACACGTGGGTCGTGTGGCCACAGATTACGATTGTGTTAAAATGTTGTTGTTGGACCACGTGAGCCATATATGGCTCACGCCTGTTATTAGTCCAGACCAGACATAAATTGACATTTTCTCGCGTAACTTAACTCTACATGTTCAAAAGAAGACATCTGATGCAAAAAATCAATATGGATTCAGAAGTAAAATTCGTGATTTCAATGTGGCATAGCGACGCATGGTCCAAATTTCATCATGGCAGTCAATGTGTTAACATTCAGTACCCTCAATGAGAGGCACTTGATGTTGCCTTCTAATGTTTGCTGCTTGGAGCACAAAAAGTATGTACTGAACGAATCACTCTGATTGGTCCATTCTCCAAGGAAGATTGGCTATCAAACGCGTGGGCCCCATATACCGATTGTGCGGCTCTATGTCAACCACATGACTCTGGTGGCGCGAATTATGGTAAATGTTTAGCGTGCTGCCAGGGAAATATAGTTCGTCGTTTTCGGTTGTGAATAGCAATGAGTGAATGCGTTGAAGTTTCGAGTGACGATAGTCTCACATAGCGCTCTCGATTACGGACTGTGGAAAGTTGTTTAAATTTTGTTGGGACATCGAATTACTTTCAAATGAGAATAGCAGAAATTGTGTAGAATCTCACGGATTTGACTCCGAGAAACTTCGCAAGAAAGGTGCGGATGCTGATTTTCCTTTGGAATTTTAATGCACCTAGTGTCACGAGAGAAAATCTATAAGAAAGGAAACATGGTCTGATTTCCAAGTAATCCATCTTGTCGGATAAGAGGCTATACGCTGCAAGCGACAGCTTGTGAAACACAATTGTCCACGAGCATCGTGTGCGACTACTATGATTTCTGCCGAGAAGTCTGTTAAGTGACACTCACGAACAAGAGTGTTCCAATCAGTGAACAAAACAAGGTTGTCGAAATAGACGAATCGCATATAGCTACTTGGAAATACCAGAGAGGGCGCCCTTTAAAAAAATGATGTTGAACCTATTTGTCGGTTCCCGGCGGGGTCAGGGATTTTCTCTGCCTCGTGATGACTGGGTGTTGCGTGATGTCGTTAGGTTAGTTAGGTTTACGTAGTTATAAGTTCTAGGGGACTGATGACCTTAGATGTTAAGTCCCACAGTGCTCAGAGCCATTTGAACCATTTGAACCTATTTGGGTATATTTTGTCACTGAAAGAGGATCCTCCAAGTGCTTTATAGTTCGGGTTTATTCAGGGGGAAGGAAAACTTTTGTCTCTCTAATAAAGCACTTCATATTGCCACACTCGAAAGAGATAACAGACGACTTTAAGTCATACAATACCTTACAGAAAGAAGGATTTCAACATGAGTTTGAGAATCATTCAATTGAATTAGTGTCATCGGGCGATCCATCTATTCACACACAGAATATCAAACGCTTCTGGAAATCTGTCAAATCATCGACAAAAAGAGAGGGACGTCCAGCAGATGGAGACGAACTATATTTCCTCTTATATGTATATTTCCACAACTTGAGGTTGCATTAAAAAACTGAGTCTTCTGATACTCTACTGACAAATCGGACTGACCGGGGTATGAGAAAAATGCTGCGGCGGCTTATTTAACACGAGGAACAGTGCATAAAGAATATTTCCCTGACAAGTAAAGTTACTACCTTCATTTGCAATTAATTGTAACTTACAATTAGGAAACGTTCTTATTTTGTCGTTGCTCTAATGAATGCCATAAACCATATCCATAACCCGCACCATCAGAGCCGTGTGGTCGACATACATTCGCACGTTCGACATATATCGTTAAGGGCCCGTGCATTCGAAAGACATTCATTCTTGGAAATTGCACAGTCCTGTTTTTTTAAGTTTCACTCTTAAAATAACCCAGCGAAAGGGAATGTACAGGGTGGTCATAACCAGTGAGAAAACCTTGAATGGTGTTGCAGGGGAGGTTGAACTGAGAAATAATTGTTAAGTACAAAAAAATTCCATGCGGTGTGCCGTTTCCGCGCACGCAAATTCAAGCAATCTGCCAAAGACAGTGTCGCCAAACTTGTTCTTCGTTTGGTTTGTTTAAAGCAAACAAACGTAGCTTTGCTCACTTGGCTTAAATTTATCACTTCCGAAAAAAGACACATTTTAACTGGTAATAAGATTTGAACAAATGGTAACTCTGTGCCTTAACGCATTTTTGCGCGTGTGCAATTGCTTGAGTGTGCGCGCGAAACGACCATTGGCTAACTTCAATGCTAACAATTTCTTAAGCAACGGAAAATCCAGGATGGAATGTAACAATATTATGAAAACGAAAGTTGCCACTCACTATATAGCGGATATGCTGAGTCGCAGATAGGCACACTAAAAAGACTTCACAAATAAAGCTTTCGGCCAGCAAGGACTTCGTCAAAAATGGAAGGCAGACACACGCGCACACACTCACTCAAACGAAACTCAAACACATGTGACTGCAGTCTCAGGCAACTGAACCACAGTTGCCTGAGACTGCAGTCATGTGTGTGTGTGTGAGTTGCGTTTGCCTGTGTGCGTGTGTGTGCGTGTGTGTGTGTGTGTGTGTGTGTGTGTGTGTGAGTCCTCTGTTTTTCAGAAAGGCCTTACTGGCCGAAAACTTTATTTTTGACAGACTTTTTGTTGTGCCTATCTGCGACTTAGCATCTCCGCTATATGGTTAGTGATAACTTTCCTATTCAATATACTGTAAAGATTCTTAACACTTATTTTTCAGCGCAGCCTCCCCTGAAACAACCTTACAAGCTTTCTGATCATCCCGAATGTAACCGTACCAGATGTTAGATTTGAAAATAATTTTTAAAGTTATTCGTTCATCGACCTCCACTGTAATTTCATGTGCGTCGCTTGCAGCTGTTGAGGTAAACCCTGGTATATTTTGGGGTGAAGAATTTACCAGTTCCTTTTAATAATGGTTAGCTACATTTATACTGTTCTTTACAAATGTCTGCTGTTACATCCACATTTCGCAATTCAAGTTACAGAGCGAGGCAAAGAGTACTTCGGATACCGCTATTATATCATCCCCTCCCTTTTCCATTCGCGAACACTGTGCAGATACGACGATCGGTTAAAATCTACGCATTTTCTTTAGTATCAATGATACGTCACGTTTCTTTTGATTTCTGTAACGACTGTCGGTTATAAACAATGACATGTCACGTTTTTTGATTGAACTCTTCAAATCTTTCTCCAAACATTCGCCTCACAAATGGTGGTAAAGAAGAGTGCATCTTACTGTGTCAAATACACACCAAATAATTATTGTCCATGAAAAAACTGTAATAATATATGTGAATCATTATGCCAAATACAGAAGACTCACAAAATGAGTATTTTCTGACATTTCTCTCCAAATGACTCACTACATTACCAAAATACGAAGATAACTGAATGCAACAGCGTAACGGTGCTCTCGGCAATAATATCAGATATATCCATATCCCTTACGCTTACCTCGAAACGACGACAGCTGTCACCGCGGTCTGCAAATTTAGGCGAGAATCCGTTTCTCGCGAAATACCTTATTATTCGCTGCATAAATATACATTATTGTGGATCAAATAAAAATGTCCCAGCTCATCCGGCCCTGTTCGTGCTGCTGGCCAATCAGTAAAATTACTAAGACTAAGTGAAGCAGATAGAACTGAAACAAAAATATGTTTGGCAACTGATCGCCAAAGAAATTATGCACTTGCTAATGTTTTGTCACCAAAGAATCTTTATATGCACTGGTACAAGATGTAAGCAACGAACAAATTTGTATGACTTTAAATACCTTTCCATTAGCCCACTGCCTTATTCTGATGAAAAATTCATTGTTCGTCTTCTGTTTATCTTCTGAATTTTACTGTAATCGCAAAAACTAGCATATTACTTTCTTTCAAAGATTCGATGTTCTTATATATAAACTCAGAAAATCGTTTTTCGATTTTTCCGTCCAGCCTAAATTTAAAATAGAGCTTAATTACATAATAACAGCTAATAACGCTAATAATGCTTTTTGCTAAAAGCGTTTCGAACTACTGCTCAAGAAAGAGGCAGAATGAGTAAAACAGATACAAGTGATAGTACATGATGTTTACATTAACTAATGTGATTATTGCGGTTAAATCGAGGAATAGATTTTATGAAGGTCTCTGTTCATATGTACAGTTCCTTCTATCCATCAGTTGTGAGGATTGCCGAAAATTTACTTTCCTGTGAGACACAAATATAAAGCCGACCCGCACACACACACACACAGACATGGAACATGGACCCGTCCGTAGATCGTTCGCGTGTGAGCAAAGGACAGCGATCGGTCTCTAATCGCATGGAAATTCCAAGCAATCTGTTGTATCGCACATGCCATTCGTGCATGCAGCACGGCTACCTGGCTGGTAAGCAGCGATGTGTGCCAATACGGCTGTCTGGCGTTATTAAGCGTTGTTGTGCAGTTTGGTTTCGTTTCCCCTTGCTCCGCTGAGTAAGAACTTTACGTTAGTTCAGTTCCCGAGAAAAGTACAGTTCCCGAGAAAAGCCTTTTAAAACAAGTTTAATAAATTACAGATCCCATTATTTTAAAATTTATTTTTTGCAAGTATTTCTGGAGACAAAAGAGATCAGCTGTAACTGTTTCTAAGTAAAGCAGTTCATTTGCCACAGCAGAACTTCTCAACTATGAAGGTAAAAAAAGAAGAGAGCTGCCATTACGTCACAAATTTGAAGCTGACGTCCGCCATCTTATGTAGCCCAAAAACATTAGGTTCATCGCATTTATAGCACCAAGTTTCACCGCGGTGATACTTCCCCATGACGCCACTCTTACGTGCTCGTGCCCAATTTCGACCGTTGGAAGTATCTTCTGGCTTACGTGATCGTATCCCAAATAGCATCTGGAGCTTTGATTGTGTGGAGACGTAGTTGTTACAGCAAAATGCCAGCTTCCGTCGTTTACGAGTGTACAAATCGATCAGATCGTAAATTTAAGTTCTGTTTACCTTTCTTGTAGTGGTTTTATTTCTATAATTTGACGTTAAATTTCCTATCAGTCACTTTGTAATTCTGGTTCGTTGACATTTCAACAATCGTCCACTTTGTTGACATGCTCAAGATACAACAGCATGTCTTGTTCCTTTCCTTAGTGTACTTTTATAGGCTAACAAAGAACGAGTAGGTAAGTTTCTTGTGGAACATTAATAACGTTGTACTTGCGAACTGAAAGCTGGAAATGTGACGAATAAGGAGCAGTACCAGTAAGCAAACGCATTGGTTTCGGAATTGAGCTTCATTTGCTGTCGATACAAATACAGTAGAAGTGGGTTTAAACGGGATACGAAAGCATCCTTTTCACGTCACATCCTTCTCCTCTTGGGTATTCGGAATATATCAAAGAAAAACAAGTTACATTTAGTAGACCAAGTTTGTCGTATTACTAGACTAAGTGCGCACTCAAGAACAGAAAAACGTTCGAAGTTGCCTTCCTGACAATATGTTATTCACGTAAGCACTGTAATTTTTAGTATTTAACACAAAAGCAGTTGCGTACACATGGCAGAAATAATGAACAAGAAGCAATCGTAAAGAGTAGTCTACTAATGTTTTGGCAAGGTAGGCGACCGATTGCAGCGATATCGCATGCGATGGACCGCTGCGACCCGTTGCTCGCGTGCGAGGCCGGCCCTTAATGCCCAAATCAAAATGTTTTCGACTGTTTTAAAATGAGTGTATATAATTCGCCACATGCCATCGCAAAATAAAAGGGACTTTTTCAACACTGCACTCACGTTTTCTCAGCAGGACCTTGCGATGACGCTCTTTGCGTTACTAGTTAATACAAATGCTTTTATGGCAGTTGATGGAACTTGTCACTACGCGATAAATAGGAGTGAAACAATGAGAAAGGTAAATAGCTGCGAAGACGGTTGTAGCTCAGTGTGACTGGTGAAGCAAGCAGTGTAACTTACAAGAAGGCAGACTAAGATTTAACGTCACGTGGACGATGAGGTCTTTAGGGACCGAGCACAAGCTGGGAATGGGAAAAGGACGGGGAAAAAACCGGTTTATCACTTTCAAACATATTATTCCGGCATTTGTCTTGAACGATTTAGGGAAACCTAAATCAGAAATTTGAACGACTATCTTCCAGAATGCGATCCTAATGACTTAACGTGTGCCCATGTTGGACAGGTATTTCATATAAGAATTTACTACGTATCGCAGTATACTAGCCACCACACCTGATCGATTTACAAAATTTAGTTTCTTTGGTTAGGTAAGGGTTTTCTGAATATCAGAAACACTAATTATCTTAGCAACAGAGGATCAGGGATGTAACGACAGGGCCTGAAATGTGCACGTCCCGGTACTTCAAGGACCCGCCAAAAAGCAAAAATGGTTCAAATGGCTCTGAGCACTATGGGACTTAACATCTGAGGTCATCAGTTCCCTAGAACTTAGAACTACTTAAACCTAACTAACCTAGGCACGTCACACACATCCATGCCCGAGACAGGATTCGAGCCTGCGACCGTAACGGTCGCGCGGTTCCAGACTGAAACGCCTAGAATCGCTCGGCCACACCGGCCGGCCGCCAAAAAGCAAATAAAATGTTTAAATTCTTAAAATGAAATATAAAATTTCAAAATATACAAATATAAGTACAGGAATTTGCATAAGATAAACAGTCAAGGCAAATGCCGGTCTGCTCCAAAACAGTAAGATCAATACGGTTTCGTAGAACCGATCAACACTATGTTTTAGCACAGCTGTGAGGGAATGTAAACAATGCATCTTCTTACCGTCTCCCGTAACACTTGGTTTTGTAGCATGTTCCTCGATTGTCACAAAAGAGCAGCGCATATTAATTATTAAACACAATCACAACAATGAAAAAGTGTACAAAAATATCACATTTAGGAAGAAAATTATTCTTTCTTGCTGTGTTCGTGTTTCGGATTGTATCATGCACTCGTTTATTCGACAACAATGTCAGTTATCCAATAAGATGTGTAATAACGATCAGTCAACAGTCAATTCAGGTTTAGAGAAGCTCGCTTCCCGGGAAGTTAATTGGTGTGTCATTTAAGTGTCTCATTAAGCAGTATGATTTTTTTCGAACGTGACTTGAACAGTTTAAAGTTTTTTCGTGGTTTTGTGTGTACTTTTGCAGAAAATTGAAACCTTTTAAATAAAAGTACGAAAAAAGAAGAAGAAGCAATAATTAGAAAAGAAACAAACGAGTTAGTGAAAACAAGTAATTTTTTTCTCTTCCTGGTGACAAAAGTTAGCAGTGTCACAAGTAAGTGCGCTTCTGAAATGAAAAGTGATGGCACCACAGCAGTTGTCAAGCCGAAAAAGAAGCTTGTAATACAATCGCCACAAATATTATTAAGCCCATTAATATTGTAGATAATTCAAATGATCGTGCAGATTATCACTTAGATGCAGACGATGAAGACAAAATCAGTACCGGCCAACGGCTTCCTTCCTCAAACATGTTAAGCAGGAAAACGGATCCGTCTCCACTAAATATTACAAGAACTTCACATTGACAAAACAAAGAATTTGAAGGGAACGGTTGCTTATCCAAAAAAGACTGTGTATGCCGCAAATCATGTTAGCTCTTTGGAGGACAGAAATCGTCGTCGGCTTGGAGGGAATCGGTTAGAGATCGGAGGTAAATGTACAGTGCGACACGAAGCTAGCTATGCACATTTGACGCATGCGTTGTTGTCAGTTCGGGACGTAAGCATAACTGACGCGGATATGGATTCAGAATTAAAGCAAACTGAGTAGAACATACGGAAGCAGGTCCTTGAATTTATTCTGAATGTGACGTTAACACTGGTATCCAATAATACAGTTTTTCGGGGACCTAGAGGGGAAATCGGAAAAACAAACAGGATGAACTTTTCAGTAATTAAAGAGCTCCTCGTGAAGTACGACCCATTATTACACGATTTAATAAATAACCCAAACTATCGGCATGTGCATATGTACCATAGCCTTTCAATTCAAAAATAGTTAATAATCCCTTAACTCACGAGGTGATTTTTCTGTAACATATGCTACGAGGTGGGTTCTCTGAGATCCCTGAGTTTAGCCCAAGAAAGACGCAAATCATTTGAAATATTTAAGTTACGTAATAATTATTTTCACAATTATTTAACTGTTCATTAAGGGGCTCCGGAAAGGCTCAAAATCATGAAAAGTTCAATTTTTACTTTTTTGCGTTTTCTGAATCTGCAGACTATTACCTTTTAATAGATATATAATTTATTCAATTCCGAAGACTACAACTATTTTTAAATTTTTTTTGAAATGTGTTCTACATGGGCGTGACCCACTGTGGCGCTGTTAAACTGCTGTCAAATGGTGTTATTATTAACGTCCGTGTTCATCAGGTACATTTTAGTGAAGTGAGATAAAGTATGTGCTGTGGCTAACCTGTGATGGTTCAATATATATCGCTGGTGTGATTGTCGATTGTTTCATGTTTAATCTCGTAAAATATTCGTAATTAATTCTGTTTCTTGAGTCTCTGTTTTGTTGAAGTATAATAATGAGTAAAAGTAAAGTTATTAGAAATCCTCTGAAGGCTTTTAAGAAAAGGAGAAATGTTGGAAAGCCAAAGGTACGTGTTATTACTGTAAACAATAAAGACGATGAAAATCCCCAACATAGCTTGTGTCCCAAAGAAGAAGACAGTTGGTGTAAATATAACAAAGGATTGCTGACTGGTGAAGTGTACACTCATAAGCATAGTCTGCCTCATGCAATAATGGAGGTGATAAAACCTATTTTCAGAGACTTAGCAGCACCTGAACTGTTGAAAAAGTGTATTCACGGAAAAACTCAAAACCCCAATGAAAGTGTAAATAGTGTTATATGGTCGAGAATCCCCAAGACTGTATTTGTTGGAATAGAAACACTTCACTTTGGTGTGTATGATGCTGTTGCGACTTTCAATGATGGCAACATTGTAAGGTGCAAGGTATTTAGAAATATGGGAATGAAGATAGGTTCTAACATGGTACGAGCGATGCTTGCTTTAGACGAGGAACGCCTTCGGGCTGCAGACAGGGCTGTAAAGAGTCTAGAAATACAAGCAAGAGTAAACAGGAGGAGGAACAAGAGGAAGCTGGAGGAGGAGTTTGCAGAGGATGAAGATAATCCATCCTATGGACCTGGAATGCACTAAAAAGTTAATCCAATCTTTGTCGCTCGATTCCCAAAACTTTTATTTTCTCATACTAATTACATGTTTTCTAAGGATCTTCCAAACATATTTGTTTCAAACTTTTAGTAAATGTTACACAGTACCTTCTGCATAATTTAACACAGCCTTTTTCCAAAAAACTGTATATTTTTGAATATATAAATAAAAAATTGCAAAAAATGTTGTGAATTTTCATTACAATTGAAAAAAAATCATCTTTAATAACTGAACTAAAATTTTGTAAAATCCCTGTGTTAAGTTGTAGCCCATATTCCAATAAATAATCTGTAAAAAGTTCAACTTCCTACCTCAAATACTTTGTGAGGAAAGATGTAATTTATATGCGTTATTTTAACATTGCAAGTATAGGGCGTTCCGGAGCCCCTTAAATCTGTTAATTTAATTGCACTAAATAATGTCTGCAGTATTTTACTTTTATCATACAAAATCAAAAACTTTTGAGAGCTTTCTTAATAGCTCCTTTAAACGATCTTTAGACAACTGAAAAACTTGTAGTATGTCTGTAGCCAGTAAGTGTCCACATAAAACTGAATTCCATGGTTTAAACTTGCACATAAAATTATACACGATGGGTTTAAAAACCTGCAAAACTGACATTCAGTGCTGTGATCTACATTTTTCTTTATCATCACTCGGGACACATTTGATTTTAATCAACACTTCAACTACTTTGTTGAAGAAACAGAAAGATCCCCATCACAGTAGTTCTTAAGTTCTTCCTCTGTGAGAACGTCTTGTTCGCTAGGAGAACTGTGATCACTGGCTGTTGTAAAATCTTCGCCTTTTTCGTCTGTTTATTGATCTGCTGACATCTCCCTCTATCCACCCAATAACATGTCATCAGACTTGGGATTGTTAAAACTGACAAGTTACTGCCAACACATTCTAGACTATACTGGAGAAACCAGGTACATAGTTCACAAGGTGCGGTCTACGAGACGGCTTCACGTGTCAACAACAAAGAAGAAAACAATGCATGCGACAGCTAAACATTACAAAATTGTTGATTTAAGGAGGGTAGGGGAGGTTTAGAGGCATTCCCCTAAAACTGAACTTGCAGAGGGAGATCTAAAACATTCGCGCTGTTTGAGGGACCACACCTCGTGAGTTAAGGATAGATGTTCTATCGCATGCAGTTGAAAAAGAAATTACTTATGACGTTAAAGCTGCCCCATTCTTTTCTATTCTACAGATACAACAGGAACAATACAAATAAAGATGAATCAACACAGATATTTAGATAAATCACAGTTCCACATGATGTCACTGGATAACCTTGAGAAGCGAAGATAAATGAAACCTTTTTGGGTTTTTGTGAAAGGCAAGATAGAAGTGCATTAGGAATAGAAAAGACATCCTGTGGGCAGCGACCGCTGCTGCCGATGCTGCTGCTATTATGGTTCAGGCAGGAGCTTCTGGCTGTCCTTGTCTGTAGTAATAACAAAGCTCAAAGTATATTGAAACACATCACACACACACACACACACACACACACACACACACACACACATATATATATATATATATATATATATATATATATATATAGGGTGTTACAAAAAGGTACGGCCAAACTTTCAGGAAACATTCCTGACACACAAAGAAAGAAAATATGTTATGTGGACATGTGTCTGGAAACGCTTACTTTCCATGTTAGAGCTCATTTTATTACTTCTCTTCAAATCACATTAATCTAGGGTGACCAAATTATTTTCTGTGAAAACCGGGACACATACACCCGGGTCACAATGGACACCTCATTCCACATGTACCCAGGTTTATTAATTTTAAATATTAATGTTTTGTTGATACATTTTCTTAACTCGATTATTATAACTAATAAGAGGATAAAAAAGATTGATATAATCTAGATTATCTGTATGATTAATGACATTTAATAAACGTATACAGTAATAAAGAATTGTATTCCCCCCCCCCCCCCGCCATGGACCTTGCCGTTGGTGGGGAGGCTTGCGTGCCTCAGCGATACAGATAGCCGTACCGTAGCTGCAACCACAACGGAGGGGTATCTGTTGAGAGGCCAGACAAACGTGTGGTTCCTGAAGAGGGGCAGCAGCCTTTTCAGTAGTTGCAGGGGCAACAGTCTGGATGATTGTCTGGTCTGGCCTTGTAACACTAACCAAAACGGCCTTTCTCTGCTGGTACTGCGTACGGATGAAAGCAAGGGGAAACTACGGCCGTAATTTTTACCGAGGGCATTCAGCTTTACTGTATGGTTAACTCATGATGGCGTCCTCTTGGGTAAAATATTCCGGAGGTAAAATAGTCCCCCATTCGGATCTCCGGGCGGGGACTACTCAAGAGGACGTCGTTATCAGGAGAAAGAAAACTGGCGTTCTACGGATCGGAGCGTGGAATGTCAGATCCCTTACTCGGGCAGGTAGGTTAGAAAATTTAAAAAGGGAAATGGATAAGTTAAAGTTAGATATAGTGGGAATTAGTGAAGTTCGGTGGCAGGAGGAACAAGACTTCTGGTCAGGTGGCTACAGGGTTATAAACACAAAATCAAATAGGGGTAATGCGGGAGTAGGTTTAATAGTGAATAGGAAAATAGGAATGCGGGTAAGCTACTACAAACAGCATAGTGAAGGGTGACGAAAATTTAATAGTCATGCGTGACTGGAATTCGGTAGTAGGAAAAGGGAGAGAAGAGAACATAGTAGGTGAATATGGATTTGGGCTAAGAAATGAAAGAGGAAGCCGCCTGTATACATGGAAGAATCCCGGAGATACTAAAAGGTATCAGATAGATTATATAATGGTAAGACAGAGATTTAGGAACCAGGTTTTAAATTGTAAGACATTTCCAGGAGCAGATGTGTACTCTGACCACAATCTATTGGTTATGATCTGTAGATTAAAACTGAAGAAACTGCAAAAAGGTGGGAATTTAAGGAGATGGGACCTGGATAAGCTGGACGAACCAGAGGTTGTACAGAGTTTCAGCGAGAGCATAAGGGAACAATTGACAGGAATGGGGGAAAGAAATACAGTACAAGAAGAATGGGTAGCTCTGAGGGATGAAGTAGTGAAGGCAGCAGAGGATCGCGTAGGTAAAAAGACGAGGGCTAGTAGAAATCCTTGGGTAACAGAAGATATATTGAATTTAATTGATGAAAGGAGAAAATATAAAAATGCAGTAAATGAAGCAAGCAAAAAGGAATACAAACGTCTCAAAAATGAGATCGACAGGAAGTGCAAAATTGCTAAGCAGGGATGGCTAGAGGACAAATGTAAGGATGTAGAAGCGCGTATCACTAGGGGTAAGATAGATACTGCCTACAGGAAAATTAAAGAGACCTTTGGAGATAAGAGAACCACTTGCATGAATATCAAGAGCTCAGACGGAAACCCATTTCGAAGCAAAGAAGGGAAAGCAGAAAGGTGAAAGGAGTATATGGAGGGTCAATACAAGGGTGATGTACTTGAGGACAATATTATGGAAATGAAAGAGGATGTAGATGAAGATGAAATGGTAGATACGATACTGCGTGAAGAGTTTGACAGAGCACTGAAAGACCTGAGTCGAAACAAGGCCTCCGGAGTAGACAACATTCCATTAGAACTACTGACGGCCTTGGGAGAGCCAGTCCTGACAAAACTCTACCATCTGGTGAGCAAGATGTATGAAACAGGCGAAAAACACTCAGACTTCAAGAAGAATATAATAATTCCAATCCCAAAGAAAGCAGGTGTTGACATAAGTGAAAATTACCGAACTATCAGTTTAATAGCTGCAAAATACTAGCGCGAATTCTTTACAGATGAATGGAAAAACTAGTAGTAGCCGACCTCTGGGAAGATCAGTTTGGATTCCGTAGAAATGTTGGAACACGTGAGGCAATACTGACCCTACGACTTATCTTAGAAGCTAGATTAAGGAAAGGCAAACCTACGTTTCCAGCATTTGTAGACTTAGAGAAAGCTTTTGACAATGTTAACTGGAATACTCTCTTTCAAATTCTGAAGGTGGCAGGGGTAAAATACAGGGAGCGAAAGGCTATTTACAATTTGTACAGAAACCAGATGGCAGTTATATGGGTCGAGGGGTATGAAAAGGTAGCAGTGGTTGGGAAGGGAGTGAGGCAGGGTTGTAGTCACTCCCCGATGTTATTCAGTCTGTATATTGAGCAAGCAGTAAAGGAAACAAAAGAAAAATTCGGAGTAGGTATTAAAATTCATGGAGAAGAAATAAAAACTTTGAGGTTCGCCGATGACATTGTAATTCTGTCAGAGACAGCAAAGGACTTGGAAGAGCAGTTG
This sequence comes from Schistocerca nitens, assembly GCF_023898315.1. NCBI lineage: Eukaryota > Metazoa > Arthropoda > Insecta > Orthoptera > Acrididae > Schistocerca > Schistocerca nitens. The sequence goes on from NC_064618.1 coordinate 850,630,633, forward strand.
AATGGAATGGATAGTATCTTGAAAGGAGGATATAAGATGAATATCAACAAAAGCAAAACGAGGATAAAGGAATGTAGTCGAATAAAGTCGGGTGATGCTGAGGGAATTAGATTAGGAAATGAGACACTTAAAGTAGTAAAGGAGTTTTGCTATTTGGGGAGCAAAATAACTGATGATGGTCGAAGTAGAGAGGATATAAAATGTAGACTGGCAAGGGCAAGGAAAGCGTTTCTGAAGAAGAGAAATTTGTTAACATCGAGTATAGATTTAAGTGTCAGGAAGTCATTTTTGAAAGTATTTGTATGGAGTGTAGCCATGTATGGAAGTGAAACATGGACGATAACTAGTTTGGACAAGAAGAGAATAGAAGCTTTCGAAATGTGGTGCTACAGAAGAATGCTGAAGATTAGATGGGTAGATCACATAACTAATGAGGAAGTATTGAATAGGATTGGGGAGAAGAGAAGTTCGTGGCACAAGTTGACTAGAAGAAGGGATCGGTTGGTAGGACATGTTCTGAGGCATCAAGGGATCAGCAATTTAGTATTGGAGGGCAGCGTGGAGGGTAAAAATCGTAGAGGGTGACCAAGAGATATGTACACTAAGCAGATTCAGAAGCATGTAGGTTGCGGTAGGTACTGGGAGATGAAGAAGCTTGCACGGGATAGAGTAGCATGGAGAGCCGCATCAAACCAGTCTCAGGACTGAAGACCACAACAACAACAACAACAACAAACTTTACGATTTTACAAAATTTTACAGCCATTCAACTTTTAATCAATTAATATTAACATGAGCTTTAATATTACTGAGCACTTGTAGATGGAATTGACTGTCCTTGGAGAAAAGGGTATTTTTCTCTGCCTCCAGCTTTCTTGATCATGTCTTTGTTCTCTGAGACACAGTGATAAAACTCGGCACAATCCATTTTGTAGTTGTACAGGATCTGCAGGATTGCTTCAAGAGAGTCCACCGCCATTCTGTTTCTTTCAACAGTCCACTGGATATTCATGAACGAAAATATTCTTTCCACATTGGCATTATGGGCTGGGATTGCAAATAAATACCTTGCAATTATTACCAACTCGCTGAAGACAGTCACAGCTTTTAAAAAAACTCACCCACTTCTCATGACATTCCAATGGTGTTTTTTAATCATCATTCCACTTGTGCAGACATTCTTCAGCAAAATTTGTCAGTATGCCGAACTGATCAAAGAGAATGGGATCATCCATTTCAATCTCTTTACTCTTAAAATAAGAAACTGTCTCTTCAACACTTTCCCATTTTGGCACTCTCTTCAGAAACATCCAATCAAACACCGGCGCTGAGGGTAAATATGAGGCGCTCCACTTGCTGAGATATTCTACACGTCATAAAACTTGTTAACTTCTTCTCTAAAACTCCTTTCCGCTGCTCCTGATACTTCTGCTCTTTTAAGGACAGATTTAACATTAAAAGAAATGAACTGCTGTTCTCTCCTCTTTGTAACAGTTTCCAGAGTATTTTTTAAAACATCATTTACCTCTAGTACACTTTTCGTGCTTCCCTCAATTTCCTTTATCCCATGCTGCAAAGTGCTAAGCTGACTGTGAATGAACCATAAGTATGCTTCACTTAAAGGGTTACTGAAAAACTGGACCAATATTTTGGGGGCTTTGTCTTCATTTAGGAAAAAAATCTTTTAATGGTTCAAACAGGCGGATTACTCTTTCAACTGCTGGAAACAGTGATGACCAGCGAGTTAACTGTGACACATTACATTCATATATTCAGTTCGCACATAATCACAGAACTCCTTAAGCCTCTCTGTTCTAACAGTTGTTGTTGTTGTTGTGGTCTTCAGTCCTGAGACTGGTTTGATGCAGCTCTCCATGCGTTACAGTAAAGCTGCATATCCTCGGGAAAAATTACGGCTGTAGTTTCCCCTTGCTTTCAGCCGTTCGCAGTACCAGCACAGCAAGGCCGTTTTGGTTAATGTTACAAGGCCAGATCAGTCAATCATCCAGACTGTTGCCCCTGCAACTACTGTAAAGGCTGCTGCCCCTCTTCAGGAACCACATGTTTGTCTGGCCTCTCAACAGATACCCCTCTGTTGTGGTTGCACCTACGGTACGGCCATCAGTATCGCTGAGGCACGCAAGCCTCCCCACCAACGGCAAGGTCCATGGTTCATGGGGGAAGGTTCTAACAGTATACATGTAAAAGTGTGAGTATACCTTCATGACGATAGTTTCGACATCACAGCTTAAACTGTCAGCAGATGTCCGCATGCTATTGTGTAAAACATATGCAGGGCACCCTATGCCTTCAATGTTTTCATGCAATGTTGCCTTTAATTTGGTAAATACGTTGCATTTGCCTTGTCTTTTTAAACCACCAAAGTTTGTGTTGGTGTTGTCTCCACAAAATGCCACACATTTATTTTTCTCAAGATCAAACATTTCGATAGTATTCATACAAAATCTTGAAATTTCGTCAGATGTTTCATAAGGTAGGGAACTCACCTTCAAAAGTTTGGTCTGAATTCCCTGATTAATATCGAAAAACTGAACAACAAACAGAAATATTTTAGTGGCCTTATGATTGCAAGCATCAGTGGATATCCCGTTGAAAGAAGACTTCTTGATGTATTCAAGGCTTTCCTTTACACTCTGGGGAGCAATAACTCCTTTCACTAAGGCTGACACTTTAGTTCTTGCTGAACTAAACTTTTTTGCAATGGAAGAATCATCAAACATAATGCTGTTAAGCTTTTTAGTACAATCACTAGATCTATAAGTTTGGTGATGTTTTACCGTGTGGTAGGCTAGTGTAAGCTCGGCTGCTCGAACTTTCGCCTCTTCACTTGACTGATGTTTCACAAAATAATTTTGTAGAGTTTTACTGGAGCTCGGTGCACTGTATCTGTTAATGTGTTTCTTTGACCTGATGTGATTAACTATGTCAGAACGTCCACCATGACTTATACTAATAAAACAGTTACATACGGAACACTCTGCTTCGTAATCAAAACGACCTTTCTTAATTCAATTCCATTCCTTGGAATAATAGTCACTGAACTTGCAGGGACGTTTCGGCATTGCGTTTCACAGTACTGCACCAGTAATACCACTAATATGAGAAAAAAACTATTGCAGTTTGTCTGACAAAACATCAACTACTACACTGTTCTGACAATGAGTGTGTGAGTAAGTGGCGCGGACGGCCGGAGTTCAAAATGGCTCAAATGGCTCTGAGCACTATGGGACTTAACATCTATGGTCATCAGTCCCCTAGAACTTAGAACTACTTAAACCTAACTAACCTAAGGACATCACACAACACCCAGTCATCACGAGGCAGAGAAAATCGGCCGGAGTGGCCGTGCGGTTCTAGGCGCTACAGTCTGGAGCCGAGCGACCGCTACGGTCGCAGGTTCGAATCCTGCCTCGGGCATGAATGTGTGTGATGTCCTTAGGTTAGTTAGGTTAAGTAGTTCTAAGTTCTAGGGGACTGATGACCTCAGAAGTTATGTCGCATAGTACTCAGAGCCATTTGAACCAGTAAGCGGGGCGACAATCGGTATCATAGCTCTGTTACAATAATACAACTTACTACTTGTTGGCCAAAGTACCGCTCAAAGTAAATTATTGCCTGAGTGTATCAATATTGATACTGTGATTACTAGTATGGGACAATGGAGGTTTTAGACAAATAAACTAAAATATATTAATTTCTTGTGTTGTATTTCTTTTAATATAGCGAAATCCCAAAAAATTGACAAAGTTTCACGAAATGTATTTAAAAACTGAATTCCGGGACTTTTGAGCGTCCCGAAATAAATTTTCGGGACACTGGAACACAGGAATGAAAACCGGGACAATCCCGGTTTTCCGGGCCGTTTGGTCACCCTACATTAAACAAGGGCGATGTACTTGAGGACAATATTATGGAAATGGAAGAGGATGTAGATGAAGATGAAATTGGAGATAAGATACTGCGTGAAGAGTTTGACAGGGCACTGAAAGACCTGAGTCGAAACAAGGCCCCGGGACTAGACAACATTCCATTAGAACTACTGATGGCCTTGGGAGAGCCATTCATGACAAAACTCTACCATCTGGTGAGCAAGATGTATGAGACAGGCGAAATACCCACAGAGTTCAAGAAGAATATAATAATTCCAATCCCAAAGAAAGCAGGTGTTGACAGATGTGAAAATTACCAAACTATCAGTTTAATAAGTCACAGTTTCAAAATACTAACGCGAATTCTTTACAGACGAATGGAAAAACTGGTAGAAGCGGACCTCGGGGAAGATCAGTTTGGATTCCGTAGAAATGTTGGAACACGTGAGGCAATACTAACCTTAGGACTTATCTTAGAAGAAAGATTAAGAAAAGGCAAACCTACGTTTCTAGCATTTGTAGACTTAGAGAAAGCTTTTGACAACGTTAACTGGAATACTCTCTTTCAAATTCTGAAGGTGGCAGGGGTAAAATACAAGGAGCGAAAGGGTATTTACAATTTGTACAGAAACCAGATGGCAGTTATAAGAGTCGAGGGGCATGAAAGGGAAGCAGTGGTTGAGAAAGGAGTGAGACGGGGTTGTAGCCTCTCCCCGATGTTATTCAATCTGTATATTGAGCAAGCAGTAAAGGAAACAAAAGAAAAATTCGGAGTAGGTATTAAAATTCATGGAGAAGAAGTAAAAACTTTGAGGTTCGCCGATGACATTGTAATTCAGTCAGAGACAGCAAAGGACTTGGAAGAGCAGTTGAACGGAATGGACAGTGTCTTGAAAGGAGGATATAAGATGAACATCAACAAAAGCAAAACGAGGATAATGGAATGTAGTCAAATTAAATCGGGTGATGCTGAGGGGATTAGATTAGGAAATGAGACACTTAAAGTAGTAAAGGGGTTTTGCTATTTAGGGAGTAAAATAACTGATGATGGTCGGAGTAGAGAGGATATAAAATGTAGACTGGCAATGGCAAGGAAATCTTTTCTGAAGAAGAGAAATTTGCTAATATCGAGTATAGATTTAAGTGTCAGGAAGTCGTTTCTGAAAGTACTTGTATGGAGTGTAGCCATGTATGGAAGTGAAACATGGACGATAACCAGTTTGGACAAGAAGAGAATAGAAGCTTTCGAAATGTGGTGCTACAGAAGAATGCTGAAGATAAGGTGGGTAGATCACGTAACTAATGAGGAGGTATTGAATAGGATTGGGGAGAAGAGAAGTTTGTGGCACAACTTGACTAGAAGAAGGGATCGGTTGGTAGGACATGTTTTGAGGCATCAAAGGATCACAAATTTAGCATTGGAGGGCAGCGTGGAGGGTAAAAATCGTAGAGGGAGACCAAGAGATCAATACACTAAGCAGATTCAGAAGGATGTAAGTTGCAGTAGGTACTGGGAGATGAAGAAGCTTGCACAGGATAGAGTAGCGTGGAGAGCTGCATCAAACCAGTCTCAGGACTGAGGACCACAACAATAACACATTAATCATGGAACGGAAACGAACAGCAGCAGAACGTACCAGCGTGACTTCAAACACTTTGTTACAGGAAATGTTCAAAATGTCCTCCGTTAGCGAGGATACATGCATCCACCCTCCGTCGCATGGAATCCCTGACGTGCTGATGCAGCCCTGGACAATGGCGTATTGAATCACAGCCGTCCACAATACGAGCACGAAGAGTCTCTACATTTGGTACCGGGGTTGCGTAGACAAGAAATTTCAAATGCCCCATAAATGAAAGCCAAGAGGGTTGAGGTCAGGGGAGCATGGAGGCCATGGATTTGGTCCGCCTTTATCAATACATCGGTCACCGAATCTGTTGTTGAGAAGCGTACGAACACTTCGACTGAAACGTGCAGGAGCTCCATAGTGCATGAACGACATGTGTCGTACTTGTAAAGGCACATGTTCTAGCAGCACAGGTAGAGTATCCCGTATGAAATCATGATAACGTGCTCCATTGAGCGTAGGTGGAAGAACATGGGGCCCAATCAAGACATCACCAACAATGCCTGCCCAATCGTTCACAGAAAATCTGTGTTGATGACGTGATTGCACAATTGCGTGCGGATTTTCGTCAGCCCACACATGTTGATTGTGAAAATTTACAATTTGATCACGTTGGAATGAAGCCTCATCCGTAAAGAGAACATTTGCACTGAAATGAGGATTGTCACATTGTCGGATGAACCATTCGCAGAAGTGTACCCGTGGAAGCCAATCAGCTGCTGATAGTGCCTGCACACGCTGTACATGGTACGGAAACAACTGGTTCTCCCGTAGCACTCTCCATACAGTGACGTGGTCAACGTTACCTTGTACAGCAGCAACTTCTCTGACGCTGACATTAGGGTTATCGTCAACTGCACGAAGACTTGCCTCGTCCATTGCAGGTGTCCTCGTCGTTCTAGGTCTTCCCCAGTCGCGAGTCGTAGGCTGGAATGTTCCGCGCTCCCTAAGACGCCGATCAATTGCTTCGAACGTCTTCCTGTCGGGACACCTTCGTTCTGGAAATCTGTCTCGATACAAACGTACCGCGCCACGCCTATTGCCCCGTGCTAATCCATACATCAAATGGGCATCTGCCAACTCCGCATTTGTAAACATTGCACTGACTGCAAAACCACGTTCGTGATGAACACTAACCTGTTGATGCTACGTACTGATGTGCTTGATGCTAGTACTGTAGAGCAATGAGTCGCATGTCAACACAAGCACAGAAGTCAACATTACCTTCCTTCAGTTGGGCTAACTGGCGGTGAATCGAGGAAGTACAGTACATACTGACGACACTAAAATGAGCTCTAACATGGAAATTAAGCGTTTCCGGACACATGTCCACATAACGTCTTTTCTTTATTTTTGTGTGAGGAATGTTTCCTGAAAGTTTGGCCGTACCTTTTTGTAACACCATGTAGGTATATAGTAATTAGAGATAGATGAATAGCCGGCCGCGGTGGTCTCGCGGTTCTAGGCGCTCAGTCCGGAACCGTGCGACTGCTACGGTCGCAGGTTCGAATCCTGCCTCGGGCATGGATGTGTGTGATGTCCTTCGGTTAGTTAGGTTTACGTAGTTCTAAGTTCTAGGGGACTAATGACCACAGCAGTTGAGTCCCATAGTGCTCAGAGCCATTTGAACCATAGATGAATGGTTACTGATAATCTTCGTCTTCCTAATCGATTGCTGCATGCCGGCGGCACTTCATACTGGACAGTCGTTAAATGACGAGGTGCATGCAATCTAACTATAAAAATTAAAGTTGATCGAAGAGTGTGGGGCCGAGCTTGTGTGCCGCTGGTGCTCTAGAGGCCCCTCAGCGACATACTGTTGGCTAAGGGAGAGGGGAAGGAATGATATCTTATACGTGATTCTGAGAAAGCTGAAGCTGATGCTATCAGTTTCTGGAACGCTGATGTCGATGTCAGCGATTTGGGCCAAGACTCCCAGAGGCCCTCTAACACCTCCGCCAGTTTTCCGTTTGCTTTTGCTGCTAGTTTCAGACAATGCGATTTGCCAAATAAAAATTCAGCACAAAAAATCCACGTCACATGACACTAACAGATCGAAACATTTACGTTAGTAACTGGGATTGTCTTCCATATCTGACTGCCGTAATCGTGATTTGAGGAAGCAGAGTGACACGACAACAGTGAGCAGAATACAAGATGTTACCAGGCTCATTCACTGATAACTATCTCGTAAACAACTAGCATTGTTGTTACGTTCAGGTGACAGAAAACCAAATCAACAAATCGTATGCAAGTATTGTTGGTTGAAGTCGTTCCATCATTTGGTATTTGAGATTATATTGGTGGTGAGAATAAGAAACAAAAATCATACAGAATATTTGTTTATTCTTAATTTCCAGCACAAATGTTAAATACACACTGAAGAGCCTAAGAAACTGGTACACCTGCCTAATATCGTGTATGGCCCCCGCGAGCACTTAGAGGTGCAGTAACACGACGTGGCATGGAGTGCTGGAGCGAATTGACACCATGAATCCTGCAGGTCTAAATCCGTAAGAATACGAAGGGGTGGAGATCTCTTCAGAACACCACGTTGCAAGGCGTCACAGATACCCAATAATGTTCGTGTCTGGGGAACTGGGTGGCCAGCGGGAGTGTTTAAACTCAGAAGATTGTTCCTGGAGCCACTCTGTAGCAATTCTGGACGTGTGGGGTGTCCCACTGCCCTGCTGGAATTGCCCAAGTCCGTCGGAATGCCCAACGGACATGAATGGATGCAGGTGATAAGACAGGATGCTTACGTACGTGTCACCTGTCAGAATTGTATCTAGACGTATCGGGGGTCCCATATCACTCCAACTGCACAGGCCCCACACCATTACAGAGCCTCCACCAGCATGAACAGTCCCCTGCTGACATGCAGGGTCTATGGATTCATGAGGTTGTCTCCTTACCCGTACTCCGATACAGTTTGAAACGAGACTCGTCCGACCACGCAAAATATTTGTAGTCATCAACAGTCCAATGCCGGTGTTGACGGGCCCATGCGAGGCGTAAAGCTTTGTGTCGTGCAGTCATCAAGGGTACACGCATGGAGGTATAAGGAGGGGAGATGCCATGACGTCACAAACTTGAAGCCGACAGAAACCGAGCTCCGCCATTGCAGTTTGGTCAGAAGACTCGTTTCCGATTGTGCTACTGTCTAGAGCTGCTGAAGGTTTTTTCATTTTAAAATGCCGGTTTGCGTTGTTTACGGGTGTACTAACCGTTGGAATAGTGCTACCAATTTAAAAGGAATCACGTTCCATGCGTAAGTGGCCCCGTTCGTAAAATATTGTCGTTTATATTCGTGAGATGTGCGGCCTTGTTTACGTTTTGTGAAACTGTTTTCTTCTTATTTTATTTCAGATTTCCGATCAATGAAGCTCGTAGGGCTCTGTGGGTTCATATGCTTATTTTTCTTGACAAAGCACAAACGATGTTTGTATTTACAAATGAAATTTTGTATAAGTGTGTAAACGAGTAAGAAATATCATCCGGTATGTAAACTAGCATAGCTTTCGGGTTCTGCTTTCAGTTTACATCGACACAAATACAGTAAAAGGTGATTTGAGTTTGAAAAGAGCTTTGTACACTGTTATTTTTCATCATTCGAAGTTCGTATCCAAAAGAAACACTTAAGTTAACGAGACCAAATCAGTTGTATTGCTGGGACAAAAACGCATTAAAAACAAAACGAAAACACCTGAAAAAGCTATTCTGACGTTGTGTTATGCATGTAAACATTGTAACACTCATCATCTGAAATTATTTCGCAGACATAACGTTAAATATGAAGAACATGCAATTCTAACAAGAGCTCTGTCACTGTTTTGACCAATCAAACATGGCGGCCCACCGGCTTCAAACAGACGTACAGCAGACGGCCATAGTGCCATCTCCCCTCCTTATACCTCCATGGGTACACGAGTGCGCCTTCGGCTCCGAAAGTTCATATCGTTAATGTTTCGTTGAGTGGTTCGCTCGCTGACACTTGTTGATGGCTCGACATTGAAATCTGCAGCTATCTGCGGAAGTGGTTCACTTCTTTCACTTTGAACGATTTTCTTTAGGCGTCGTTGATCCCGTTCTTGCAGGATCTTTTTCCGGCCTCAGCCGATGTCGGAGATTTGATGTTTTACCGGATTCCCGATACTCACGGTACACTCGTAAAATGGTCGTACGGAAAAATCTCCATTTCATCGTTACTTCGGACATGCTGTGTCCCATCGCTCGTGCGCCGACTACAGTACCAAGCACAAACTCACTTAAATTTTGATGACCTAACATTGTAGCAACAGTAACCGATCAAACAACTGCGCGACACTTGTTTTATATAGGTGTTGCCGACCGCATCGCCGTATTCTGCCTGTTTACTTATCTCTGTATTTGAATAGGCATGCCTATACCAAGTTCTTTGGCGCTTCAGTGTACATTTGAATCACTCCAACATGAGTGACGTCAGTGTTGCCATCATATCATCACTCAAAACGAAAATATTGTGCCGTCTGAAATGGCAACTTGCTATTCATCGCTGCAAGTACTCTGCTACTGTCTGATATTCTGCCCCATCCCCGGCTGTGACAGTCTATTTCGTGATGGTAGTTTATGACGTAATTGTTATGGCACCAACCAAGCTGTGTCATGGTTGCAAAACGCCTCTTTATTCAAGTTACGTTTTATATAATTTCATAATATACCAAAGACCAGCTTTATAGAAGATTCATTGGCTGAAAATAAATATGGCGGTCCCTCGCAGATTGCTGGATCTGTTTTCATGCAATGCATGCCAGAAAGACTTCCTAGAGCACAAAGACCAACTGGAAGACCACGAAGAAATGGAGAGGCTAGGTGAAGGATTATATGAGCCGAAAAGGACTACAATGGGAAGAGATGCTAAACGATAGACTGTGGGAGAAAAGAGAAGCGTGGAAGAAGCTCTGTGAATGACCTGTGTAAGCAAAAAATGGTTCAAATGGCTCTGAGCACTATGGGACTCAACTGCTGAGGTCATTAGTCCCCTAGAACTTAGAACTAGTTAAACCTAACTAACCTAAGGACATCACACACATCCATGCCCGAGGCAGGATTCGAACCTGCGACCGTAGCGGTCTCGCGGTTCCAGACTGCAGCGCCAGAACCGCGCGGCCACTTCGGCCGGCCCTGTGTAAGCAGAAACGTTTCAGAAAGAAGAAGGACGAGAGGGCAACAAGATAACTTCTCGTCTTGAATTGCATCAAATATTATTAATTGTCGTTTTAGATCTATGTCATATATGATTATAATAAACGCCTTACACCTTACAATTAGAACTTAGAAGTTACCGGATACGTGATGTTGTGAAATGCTGTTCATTTACTACATGTATATGTTGTATTTATCAAGATTTGGCTTAATTAATACAAATTCGTAATTATTGCTGTCACAGTTAAACCATATAGCCTATCGTTACGGGAAGTTGATACACTTCTGTGCTTACGAATATCTTCTGTTTGACATATCATGTAGATCCTGTGACATCATGTGTTCAATAACAATAATAATAACAAATAATTAAGTTTTATATAAATGCACGTAATTAACACGAGCGTAGCTCGTTTAAATTGTCTCAGTCAGCTGCTGATTTCTCGTAGTTCTGTTACCTCGAAAGATCTTTTTCCACCTGGTGTCATATGACACTTCGTCACACCACTGGCGCGAGTAACTTGAATGGCTGCTGCTGTTTTGCAGCGCCAGAAAAAGCACTGTACTTAACATTGCTTAACTGCCTAATCCTTCTCTGCTAGCCGCCGCTGCTGCTGCCAACGTAGCTCCTGCTCTGTGAGACGTTTGCCCGCGAGTTTCCTGCTAGGAATGATGACACATTTACACTGGGCAGGGCTTGAATTGCGAGACAGTTGCGTCAGGATGGTTCGCGATACGGTTGGCTGTTTCGCCCTTTGGTTACATACATGCAACGAAATGCTGCACCCGTGTCCGCGCACACGATGTTGCTGCACTTAAAAAAATAATAATAAATCAAAACATCGTCTTCGCCGGCGGCGCGAATAATTGCTCCCTCGGCAATGCCGATAGAGGGCGCCAGCTTATAAGGGACGGCTGAAAAATCATCACCTTCATCGCGTGACTGTAGGAGAAGATTTTAAAAATCCTACACCATCGGTCTGAAATTAAATAAAATAGATACGAATAAGCTTATAGAAGCATTAACTCTTGAAGTAAGGTTGGGTGTAAACGACGACTCATTATGAGAAATTATTCATATAGAAGTCTGCGGGGTCAGGGATTTTCTCTGCCTCGTGATGACTGGGTGTTGTGTGATGTCCTTAGGTTAGTTAGGTTTAAGTAGTTCTAAGTTCTAGGGGACTGATGACCATAGATGTTAAGTCCCACAGTGCTCAGAGCCATTTGAACCATTTAAAAGTCTGCAGTAATTGTTTAAAATGCCAAAAAGTACAATATCAGCAACTATCCCAGCAGTGTGAGATCACTTGATTGAAGTAGTTGAGGAATATGTAATGAGACGAATTATTACTCACATTCTAACCATATTTAAAAAAATGTATTCTAACATACACAAAAAGCGAATTCAATAACACAGCTCGCAGAACGTGAAGACGGCTCGGTGGGTCGTTGGAAATGAAATAGAATCAAACTGCCGCTACACGCGAAAGCACACCGTTAAATTAATCGCATAGAATTGAATCAAAATGCTAGTTTTATTATTATTATCGATTTTCCCTTTTAAGAGAGCGATTTAACTCGAGTAGTCATGATTTCTTCGTCTTTCTTCGTTCTTCCCAAATTCCCTTCATACGCTCACTGTGTTCTCTCTTGCGTTCTTCCGGCCATCTTTTTCCTGTTCTATTTTCCATGTGTTTTTGTTTAAATGTGTGTTTCTTTATGGTGTTTCTAAACTGTTCTTTATAGTGTTTCTACACTGTTCTCTATTGTTTATGCTGTCTTGTGTGATCCCCAGTTCTTTAATTTCTTTTTCTGTTTCAGTGGTCCACTTTTGTTTTTGCTCTTGTTTACTACCTCAAAGATTTGCCTTTTGAGCCTGCTTTTATTCATCCTGCTGATATGTCCCTAAAATTTCATCCTTCTCTTTCTAATGGTGTTTGTTATTGTTTCTTTGTCTTTTGTAAATCTCTCTAGTTGGCCTCTTCATCCAAATTCCTTCCCGAAACACTGGTCCATATATTTTCCTCAGAATTTTTCTTTCCTGCTTTTCAATCTCTCTATCTTCGTATGACCATGAATCACTGTAGTTTCTGCAGCATAAAGTGCTTCTGGTAGGACTATTGTGTTGTAATGCCTTAGTTTCGCATTGACAGAAATAGATTTCTTATTATAGTGATTCCAAGTAAGCTTATAAGCTTTTTGTAATCTGGAGATTCTATCTTTATTGGCTGTTGAGTTTAGTCCTGATGGTTGGATTATCTCTCCCAGATATCTGAAGTGGGCAGCTTGTGCCACTTTCCCGTATTAGGTAGTAATGGGGAGATTATCTACAGATTTGTTTTCCATATACTGTGATTTCTCGTAGGAGAATTGTAGCCCAGTTTTCTGTGAGATTTCGTGTAGTTTTTCCAATGCAAGTTTGGCTTCCTCTTTATTGTTCGTTAGAATGGCAAGATCGTCCACGAAAGCCAGACACTTCACCCTGATTCTCTGCTCTTTTTTAATCCCCTTCTGGATTCCTTTTCTTTCCTTTTCCCATGTCCTCACAATTTTTTCCAGAACCATGTTAAATAGAAGGGGGGACATTCCATCTCCTTGGCGAACACCAGTATGGAAATGAAATGCTTCTGATGTTTCTCCCATAAATTTAACTTTGGAGATTGTATCTGTTAATGCCTGTTGAAAAATTGACCTTGTTTTCCTGCCAATCCTGAACGCCTCTAAAGTGTGGAATAATATTTGTCTATCTATTGAATCGTAAGCCTTTTTAAAATCGACAAAAGTTATCACAGTATTTCTACATCTTCTCATTTGCAAAATTGTTTTTAAGTTCTATAGTATTCGATGCAAGATCCATCTTTGCGAAACCCTGCCTGATACTCAGCTATTAAGTGGTCCGCTTGTTCTTCTAGTCTGTTTAAAAGGGCCTTTGAAAGAATTTTGTATATTACAGGGAGCAGTGAAATTCCCCTGTAATTATTTGGATCGGTTTTTGCACCTTTTTTGTGGCGAGGGTGAATTAATGCACATTTCCACTCTGCAGGTATTTGTTCAGTTTCCCAAATATTTGATATAGTTCTGTGGGTTGCTTGTGTGAGATTATTGTCATTTAATTTCCATACTTCTGCTATGATTCCATCTTCCACTAGTGTTTCCAGAGATATTGCCGCACGCGCAGTGGTAATACGTTGTTGCATATCCTCTGGTGTCATCGGGGGTTCGTGGTGCGCACACTCTTCCACTGCGCCTCAGAGAAAGACGTTAAACAGCAGAAGTTAAGTAGGGGGACCGGGCTGGCCTGATCATCGGCCCTCCCTTGCCTTAACCACGTATTTGGAAACACTGTATCCACAACGTCCCCGGAAACATGTGCGTAGTGTGCGCGATATCCATCATGATGGAACCGCGTTGATAGACGCGTTTGCGGTCCTACGTCCTCCATGAGAAAGGACAGAGTGCCTTGTAGAAATGACGGATATCGCCGTCCGGTTAATGATCCCTCATAAAAAATAGAGGCTGACCATACGGGTTACTACCAATGATGCCGCACCAAACGTTGACACCCCAATGTCGTTGATGAGCAACCGCGCGAGACCAGTGGAGATTTTGCACGGACCAGTAGTGCATATTCTGCAGATGATACGTGAACGAAGCTTCATATTTAAACAACATATAACATAGGAAGTCAGGATGACGTTGCTATGGCTGAAGTGCAAAACGACAGAATTCAGTGCCACATACAAACTCATTCTCGTACAGTTCTTGGTGGAGTGAGATACGACGTACGTCTATGGAAAATTCTCCACACGCTACTACGGGTTATTCCAGAATCGCATGCAGTGCGTCGTGCACTCACCTCAGAATTGTGCGCTGCAGCAGCCAAACCTCAATTTCGATGTCATTGTTGGCTGCTATGTTTGTGCGACGAGGCTTTGTGCGTGCCCAGCTGCCTCTTTCCGTGAGACTTGTGCAGATGTTGGAAATGGTACGACGTGAAGGATGCTGTCGATGTGGGTAGCGTTTGCGACGGATTTTTACGTGCGTGCGTGCGATGCGCCAATTGCGACGCATTATACGTTGCTGCTGCAATGCAATTTCTTTTATAATTCTTGTTCACCTACCTCTTTACAGCGGTAGATCTTCGCACGTAAACTCCTGACTGCAGCTACTTACGAGATCACAGAAAAGCAGTGTTGAGGAAACTGTAACCTCATAGCTACACGCCGAAGGCCGCTATAAGTAAAATTTGCTGAAAATTGTCTATGTACTTTAAAGAAATGATTCGGAAAGGGGATGTCACTCGTACTTTAAACATGAAGCTCAAATTTAAACCTTCAATACATCTTTATTGCCGTTAAGCAAGATTCATCAGCCCACATTTACGAAAATTACTAAAGTTTCTGCTCAAAGTTATCACCATACCTAAAACAGCCAGAACTTTTACCTTCCCAAATTCCGAAACCAATTACTTGTAACAGTCAATGATCGGCCAATTACTTCTGCACACGATATTCGGTGGTTGTCTTTAGTTAAAGTTTATGCTCGCCATAAAATACTCAGTAAGAATATACTCAGTACCGCCCAGCTATATAATTCAAAGT
The DNA here is from genome assembly GCF_023898315.1 of Schistocerca nitens. Classification (NCBI taxonomy): domain Eukaryota; kingdom Metazoa; phylum Arthropoda; class Insecta; order Orthoptera; family Acrididae; genus Schistocerca; species Schistocerca nitens. Next base: position 850,645,936 of record NC_064618.1, read on the forward strand.
TCACTCGCGATTTTCGTCGGAACGAATTATCACAACACTCTAAAGTTTTCATAAACAGTTTCTGGTCACTACCAGATACCATTAACACTGGACCATAACGCGGAAGTCATCCCAAGACTTCATCTTACACATAATGCTAAAAGTCACATCCAACATAACCACCTCCAATCAAAGCTAGCTCGCGACTCCCCTCATACTCTCCCCACACTCAAAACTACACTCCTGGAAATGGAAAAAAGAACACATTGACACCGGTGTGTCAGACCCACCATACTTGCTCCGGACACTGCGAGAGGGCTGTACAAGCAATGATCACACGCACGGCACAGCGGACACACCAGGAACCGCGGTGTTGGCCGTCGAATGGCGCTAGCTGCGCAGCATTTGTGCACCGCCGCCGTCAGTGTCAGCCAGTTTGCCGTGGCATACGGAGCTCCATCGCAGTCTTTAACACTGGTAGCATGCCGCGACAGCGTGGACGTGAACCGTATGTGCAGTTGACGGACTTTGAGCGAGGGCGTATAGTGGGCATGCGGGAGGCCGGGTGGACGTACCGCCGAATTGCTCAACACGTGGGGCGTGAGGTCTCCACAGTACATCGATGTTGTCGCCAGTGGTCGGCGGAAGGTGCACGTGCCCGTCGACCTGGGACCGGACCGCAGCGACGCACGGATGCACGCCAAGACCGTAGGATCCTACGCAGTGCCGTAGGGGACCGCACCGCCACTTCCCAGCAAATTAGGGACACTGTTGCTCCTGGGGTATCGGCGAGGACCTTTCGCAACCGTCTCCATGAAGCTGGGCTACGGTCCCGCACACCGTTAGGCCGTCTTCCGCTCACGCCCCAACATCGTGCAGCCCGCCTCCAGTGGTGTCGCGACAGGCGTGAATGGAGGGACGAATGGAGACGTGTCGTCTTCAGCGATGAGAGTCGCTTCTGCCATGGTGCCAATGATGGTCGTATGCGTGTTTGGCGCCGTGCAGGTGAGCGCCACAATCAGGACTGCATACGACCGAGGCACACAGGGCCAACACCCGGCATCATGGTGTGGGGAGCGATCTCCAACACTGGCCGTACACCACTGGTGATCGTCGAGGGGACACTGAATAGTGCACGGTACATCCAAACCGTCATCGAACCCATCGTTCTACCATTCCTAGACCGGCAAGGGAACTTGCTGTTCCAACAGGACAATGCACGTCCGCATGTATCCCGTGCCACCCAACGTGCTCTAGAAGGTGTAAGTCAACTACCCTGGCCAGCAAGATCTCCGGATCTGTCCCCCATTGAGCATGTTTGGGACTGGATGAAGCGTCGTCTCACGCGGTCTGCACGTCCAGCACGAACGCTGGTCCAACTGAGGCGCCAGGTGGAAATGGCATGGCAAGCCGTTCCACAGGACTACATCCAGCATCTCTACGATCGTCTCCATGGGAGAATAGCAGCCTGCATTGCTGCGAAAGGTGGATATACGCTTTACTAGTGCCGACATTGTGCATGCTCTGTTGCCTGTGTCTATGTGCCTGTGGTTCTGTCAGTGTGATCATGTGATGTATCTGACCCCAGGAATGTGTCAATAAAGTTTCCCCTTCCCGGGACAATGAATTCACGGTGTTCTTATTTCAATTTCCAGGAGTGTATATCTCCTCGCTAGGTGGCCAACCGTCTCGCTTCTCATTGGCTGTCAGCACTTACGACCAATGAGAACTCACTTCTAGGGCGCGGCTCGCGCCAAAATCTAGCAAGCACCAACCACTTCTCTAGGCTCATTGACGTCATCAAATTAAGTAACACAAAATTCTCTAATTAAATAAACAAAACAAAATGAACTATAAGCTTTACATCTGGAAATTTATTATGTAGTCGCGAATGTTCTGGCTGTCTTATACATAAACATACATACTTGGACATCCGACATTCACTAGTAGGGGAACCACTAGTGGATTCGTTCCCACGTTACAGAGTTGGAACACTTGCCAGTTCCTGTAGAGAATTACATGAATGATTTTTAATAATGCCGAACGTCCCACATACTCTCACGCACGCATTCTCATTCACACACACAATACACATATTTACTTAGAATTCTTGAAATTATTATTATACAAAAGTCACAGAGGTTTTCTGAAACTAAAAACTTTCCAAATTTATATATGAACACTGAAAGTGTTATCAGATCATCGTACATAGTCACTGAAGTTGAACTATTACATCACTGTATTTATTTAAATTCTTGACTGTCGGAAAGTTACGTTTTTTTATGGAATTTTACTAACTTCCAAAATACAATCTCAGGCTTTGACATATTGTTTGTATTCACATCAGAAGGTTGTACATCAAATATGACGTTCCTCAAGATATTCCTTTATTAGTTATTAATATTTTTAGTTTCGTATAATGTACGTGGCCTGCCAGCGCTACTCCACTGCTTTCACACGCGCAGCTGCCACAGATGGTCGTGACGTCAGTCTGCAGGACACAACTCGTCCGTTACTGACCGTATAATACTCTACCGGCTTACACTGCAGCCCACATACGTTCTGAAGTAAAGCTTTTAATAGACAAATGGGCGATCGCGCAACTGCGCACTAGTTGCGACACATTGATAGAGCTGTGGATACATTTCTGTGACAATCGCCGTAAATTAACATCATACCATGTATTTGTTCATTTATCCACGAGATGATCACAAACGTCACGAGCCACACAAAACAGGGAAACCATTGTCCGAAACGTACTTGAAATGCATCATTGTGTATGAAAACAGTACAACAGTCCTGACTAGGAGACACTGAATAGACTGAACAGTGTAGGCAGAATGTGCATATTGTCAGTCGTCATTTTACATCAGACTGGAGGATCGTGCAGGCAACCATTTCCCTGCGCATGAAGGCAGAAACCGCGAAGCCGTTGCTTTCCTTTTAAGTCTAGGTATTTCAGAACGTGTGAGGTTTGGAACAGTGAAACCAAGTCTAACTGTACCTCTAGTTTTCATTTCCGCAAGAAAAACGTACATGTCCCATTTAAAGACACCTAACTTTGTGTTGAAAGTGGTGTTCATTGACCTTTCTGGATTATGTTTTCTAGCCCTCTCTGTGAGCCCCCTAGCGTAGATGCATCCCTGGCAAATTGCATTTTTAACTTTTTTTAATTTTCGGAATAATTTGAGGTGGCAGAGTTAGGTGGGAATCCTGTATAATGAAAGGAAATGGATTAAAGTTGAACCCCGTGCAGTCCCTTCGTGAATTATCCCGACTCACTAAAATTTCCTCTCCATCCAACATTGTTTGGGTTATTCAGCATAACCCATCTGCATTCTATTTGTTAAATGTGAAGCAAACTAGTTGGTTGTGACTTAGATTTTTGTAAGAGGGTAAAATGATTTACAAAACCAAGGCCTTGGAAAGACAACAAAAATTACCAATTTGTGGCCTTTTTTATAGAAGGCTTGTAATATAAAGTCTTTTAATATAATATATCTTAATATAATATATTGTAATATAATATAAAGGCTTGTAATATAAATACTAACACATATTCTTCTTTGCTACTTAGTTCAATTTCCGCATCTTTTTGTACAAATGAAAATGAAGGAATTATATTTTTGTAGCTTGTTTTGTGCAACTTTATTAACAACAAAGCAATTTTATTGTGAAGGGTCGAAGTTTGGTCAATTTTTTTTCTTTTCTTGTCTTACGTGTACAATATTAAACATAGATTTTTTTTCTTTTTGGCTGGTTTTTATGCCATTATCTGAAAAAAAGGCCGATTCCCTGCCAATGTTCGTTGTTATAGTCTTATAGCTGTGCTACATTTTTGCCCTTGTATTACGCGTAGACAATAAATTTTGAGACTTCTTCTTGTCAGTCCATTGTAAGGTCTTTATCCAGTATGTTTAACGGATTACAAATATAGGTTTGAAGGAAGCTGCATCGTATTTCTGGAGTGACATATGCGACCAGCATGATCAGAGGGTGTAATTCAAGTTAAGCTTGGGCTGTTTTCCCAGAAGTGTAAGTACGACTTGTGTCTGTTGCTGCATCACAATATTGTTTGAGCATGAGCGTTGTTACAAAACATTTTCTGGATATGGTCAAACTATTCCAATTCATGACCTATTAAATTTCACATGGCCGTGTCTGAAAAGGAATCTGCATTTTCCGTCGAAACTATAGGAACATCTGACTGTGTAGTAGTCAATAAATTTTGCGACATATCGTTGCCAACTGAATATCCAATTCTGACAGTGGGAACAGATTAGAAAAAAAGAAAAGGACAACACCTCAGAGCTGAAACTGCAGAAAACGGATTCCACCAGTGCACGGATTGTCTGTAAACCAGACAAAGTTATGTAGATATGGAGATACTGTACTTTGAGCACAATAGGCAGAAACTGACACTGCTTGTGGTAGAGATCGAGAGGCACTACAAGAGTCATGCTGAAAAGCTAATGGATTAGCTGACAGACCAACCACTTAGTCTCCACATCTTGATGCTGCTGAACTGGACTGATTACACAATCAGATATAATACCGACTAATATCAGTGTTTCAGCTATTTACTTACTTTAGTGTTCTATGATTATAAATGTATTTGATGAAAAATATTATTTTAGAGGCAAGAAAACATTTTATTGACTTTATAATTACACCCTGGATACGAAAAAAACACATTTACCGAAAAAAACACAGAAGTTACACAAAAGCAAAGAATAAAGATATTGACAGCAGAGTCATGGAGCAGCACATAAACATAGACCTCAAGGAATTTTTTTTCTTTTAACAGTATTATTTTATTTATTTAATAGTAGCACTTAATTTAATTGATGATAGGATATTCCTTGATGGTAACGTTTGTACCATATGCGCAACAACACCATTGTCTGTAATGCAAGACAGTGAGCTAATAAAATGTTTGAAAGGCAAGCCTTCCGGTCCAGATTGTATACCAGTTAGGTTCCTTTCAGAGTAAACTGATAACAATAGCTCCATACCTAGTAATCAGATACAACCGCTCGCTCGACGAAAGATCCACACCTAAAGACTGGAAAGTTGCCCATGTCACACCAATACTTCAGAAAGAAGAAAGAGGTAATTCACTGAATTACAGATCCACTGATGTCAATTTGCAGTAGAGTTTTGGAAGATTACTGTTTTCGAACATTCTGAATTACCTCCAAGGTAAAGGTCTGGTTCAAATGTCTCTTAGCACTATGGGACTTAACATCTGAGGTCATCAGTCCCCTAGAACTTAGAACTACTTAAACCTAACTAACCTAAGGACATCACACACATCCATGCCCGAGGCAGGATTCGAACCTGCGACCGTAGCGGTCGCACGGTTCCAGACTGAAGCGCCTAGAACCGATCGGTCACAGAGGCCGGCAGTAAAGGTCTACTGCCACACAGTCAGCATGGATGTAGACAATATCGTTCTTGTGAAACACAATTACCTCTTTATTCGCATGAAGTAATGAGTGCTATCGACAAGGGATCTTAAATTGATTCCATATTTCTAGATTTCCGGGAAGCTTTTGTCACCGTCCCTCGCAAGAAACCTCTAATCAAATTGTGTGCCTACGGAGTATCATCTCAGGTGCGCAACTGTCGGAATGGTGACGGTACGTAACAAATGACGGAAAGGCATAGAGTAAAACAGGAGTGGTATCTTTCTTTCCCTCAAGGAAGTGTTATAGGCCTTCTGTACCTAATCTATATGAACGATTTAGGAGACCATTCGAGTAGCGCTTTTAGATTGAGCAGCCCTTTTCGATCGTTTGCAGATGATACTACCATTCACCGTCTAGTGAATTCATGTGAAGATGAAAACCAATTAAAAATGACTTAGACACTTTGATTTTATAAACAGTTTGGTTGAATGTAAAAGAATGCTATTCATTTGCATGGTAGTAATAAAATCATGTATTGAACTTTTATGATCTTTGGCTATAATACAGTTTATATTGCACAGCACTTTAAGTAAACCACATGCTGATTATCGTTGCAAACACAAAAGATAAAATGCAGTTCTCACTACTGGTTTCTGTAGTTGAAAATTTAACTTTGGCCAATTATGTGGGGATACACACAACACTAAAAGATTTCCTGCAGTGAACGTATGATCTTTAAATTGCAAAACTTGTTCTCATGACTCTGATATAGCTTGTCAGAAATGAAACACTGTATCATTACTGTAACTGGTTACGAAATTAAACATGTCTTTCTCTACTTTAGTCTCTGAGATGCATTGAAAATTACTCTTCTTACACTCACAGAAGTAACAGTACGCAATGTTTGCCAACCATAAAAGCTGCAGTGGATTTTTTAATATTGGAACACTATTGATTGCCACGGCTAACACGAGAGCGTGAAACTAAAAATGAAAATGATTTTAACATTATTAGCCAGACCAGATTTCAATGTAGTAGTCCTTGATCTCACACAGGTAAAGTTTTAACTCTCTGATTTACGTAAATTATTTACGTATATGATATTGTACTAGCAGTTGCACATGTCCATCTGAAAATGACATAATAAAATCTGCAATACTCCTCTGTGGTCTCCGTGAAGCTGAAAGAAATAATTTTAATGTACAATTACCTGCCCGCTTAATTGCGGGAAAACGGCTTCCATTCAATTATAATTTGAACTTGCCGCAGCAGCGGCTCCCGCGATCGTGGCGCAGCACTGCGTCACAAAAAATGCTAAGTTCGCTGAAAAGGGCTAAATATGTCGGATGAAACACTGAGGAAGCTAGCTACAAATTATTACAAGTATTCTTAACAATCTCTACATTCAGAGCTCTTACAACATTCACGACTACGAGAAGATAGAGTAATGTCTAAGCCTCCACTATTTATAGTCAATTTAATATGCTAATATGTCTTTGTTATATTTTTAATTATCATTGTCTGCCTCGGGTTCCACACTCGCCGACTACAGACGTTATTTGCAAAATTGACATACATAATATTATACAAACATAAAAATGCAAAATGATTATTTCTTTTATACAGAATCGACATAATCGATAACTGTTCATAAAGAAATGAAATACAAGAACACAGATAAATGTTTTTTCATATTTTACACAGATTTTGCAAATGCCTTGCCCGGACACGTCACAAGATACTCATTGTCAGCTGTTCCTGTAGGAGCCCCTCTCGCCAGCTGGTGGTTCAAGAGTACCACGAAGTACCGCTAGAGAAGGAACGTTGTGACCAAGGGCGTGCATACACGCGACACCTGTCAGTTTTCCTCCCTCCCTGCAGACGTTAGGCTATCAGTTTACCATTTTCTTCTAACCACATAGGAATACACAAGCCTGGAATGCGGTCCTTATTTAAATTGAACTTCAATAATATTTCTTAACTGGAAAACCATTTGGCATAGGCCTTCTCTTAGGCTGAAGCCATAAAACTTCCCTTCAGTTTCAAGCACATATGCCACTAACTTTTCTTTTCCAGCTGATCTTCCAAGTATAACCTTCCTTCGGAATTCAGTTGACACTATATTAGAAGGTGAAAAATGGTCGTATTTGCTCAAATGTTGCAGACGTTCCCTGAGATGCAGTAAAAACTTTTTTTATCTTAAGATTACCAATTTTTCTTTCCTTTTGGCACAGGTAGCTTTTACTTCATATCACTGTATGTTTCTTTTTTTCCCTCATAACATTCCCCCCTCCCCCAAGAACCATGGACCTTGCCGTTGGTGGGGAGGCTTGCGTGCCTCAGCGATACAGATAGCCGTACCGTAGGTGCAACCACAGCGGAGGGGTATCTGTTGCTGTTGAGAGGCCAGACAAACGTGTGGTTCATGAAGAGGGGCAGCAGCCTTTTCAGTAGTTGCAGGGGCAACAGTCTGGATGATTGACTGATCTGGCCTTGTAACACTAACCAAAACGGCCTTTCTGTGCTGGTACTGCGAACGGCTGAAAGCAAGGGGAAACTACAGCCGTAATTTTGCCCGAGGGCATGCAGCTTTACTGTATGGTTAACTGATGATGGCGTCCTCTTGGGTAAAATATTCCGGAGGTAAAATAGTCCTCCATTCGGAACTCCGGGCGGGGACTACTCAGGAGGACGTCGTTATCAGGAGAAAGAAAACTGGCGTTCTACGGATCGGAGCGTGCAATGTCAGATCCCTTAACCGAGCAGGTAGGTTAGAAAATTTAAAAAGGGAAATGGATAGGTTAAAGTTAGATATAGTAGGAATTAGTGAAGTTCACTGGCAAGTCGGTTTAATAATAAATAGGAAAATAGGAGCGCGGGTAAGCTACTACAAACAGCATAGTGAACGCCTTTTGTGGCCAAGATAGACACGAAGCCCACGCCTACTACAGTAGTACAAGTTTATATGCCAACTAGTTCTGCAGATGACGAAGAAATTGAAGAAATGTATGATGAAATAAAAGAAATTATTCACATAGAGAAGGGAGACGAAAATTTAATAGTCATGGGTGACTGGAATTCGGTAGTAGGAAAAGGGAGAGAAGGAAACGTAGTAGGTGCATATGGATTGGGGCTAAGAAATGAAAGAGGAAGACGCCCGATATAATTTTGCACAGAGCACAACTTAATCATAGCTAAGGCTTGGTTCAAGAATCATAAAAGAAGGTTGTATACATTACATGGGGGCTTAATTATTTATAATGCAAATATTTTTAATTTTAGTCGCTGTATGTCCGATTACGAAGTCTCGTAAACGGTTGGCCCTGACTAGTATTAGTACGCAATCTGACTGCATAGAATAACAACAAAGAATGGAAGGTAATTTCCGTTAACACAATTAATTAATTAAGTCCCCAGCAGCTATAAAAGCTACGAAACAACAAAGCACAAGTGTAACTGTTCTGTGTGTGGAAGTGTGATTCAACGTACACATCTGGCACGGTTCTTCCTCAATAAGACAAGATATTTTAAATTCCATTTACAGTGAATTAATTAAATAAAACTGAAATACTATAATTGCACATAGAAACCCGAATTACAGTCTAATACATGAACACAAGCCAGATGCTTTGTTGACTGAACCTGTGACCAAGAGGCATTGTTAGTTAGGAAATTAAAAAAAAATGTTTTTTACATTCATATATATTGACTAAAAATACACTCTGATCATTACAACATCCCCATTCGAACAACATCTGCTGTCTAGCCCATGGAAACAAATGCACACGACATGGCCTCAAATAGTACAGCTATCAACATCCTCTCAGCAAGCACTAACCACCACAACTTCTGAACAAGCACTGCCAGTGGAGGCGGCTGAATAAAACTCTTTGGCGCTGTGACTCAGTGTAGCCACCTTTCATATGCCCGTCCTCCACGGGCTAGAATTTGATGGTATTTTTGCCAGCATTGGTGGTGAAAATACCACCAAATTCGTCCAAAATACAGACAAAAATAAAAGATAATATTAATAAGTAAATATCACATAATTAGATAAATTTTGGCTTTGCACTGACCCTTCAATAACCTAATATATAAAATACAGTAAGGAATACAAATCCTTTCATACATGTGATTTTACATAATAGTTTACACAAGTATCATATGGTTAAACAATTCAACCAATAGCGTCAGCAATGACGAATAGGTGCAGGTAAGAGTCTCATAACATTTGATAAACAGTAAATACACAAAAAATCAGTTTATACAAATATTCACATAAAATCTCGTCAATAGTTCAATAAACAAGTAGCACTCCTCAGAGTAGTTCACAGTTCCAACAGTAGCACCCAGCAATGGTCAACAGGTGCAAATAGCAGTCTCATAACATTTCATCAGCAGTAATTAAACAGCTCCAACAGTGGCACCCAGCAATGTTGAACAGATGCAGACACCAACAAGTGACATTATGTCAGTAGAAGCAGTTCCATCAGTGGCACCCAGCAATGTTGAACGGGTGCAGACACCAACAAGTGACATTATGTCAGTAGAAGCAGTTCCATTAGTGACACCCAGCAATGTTGAGCAGGTTCAGACACCAACAAGTGACATTATGTCAGTAAAAGCAGTTCCATCAGTGGCACCCAGCAATGTTGAACACGTGCAGACACCAACAAGGGACATCATTTCGGTAGAAGCAGTTCCATCAGTGGCACCCAGTAATGTTGAACAGGTGCAGACACCAACAAGTGACATTATGTCAGTAGAAGCAGTTCCATCAGTGGCACCCAGCAATGTTGAACAGGTGCAGACAGCAACAAGTGACATCATTTCAGTAGAATCAGTTCCATCAGTGGCACCCAGTAATGTTGAACAGGTGCAGACACCAACAAGTGACATTATGTCAGTAGAAGCAGTTCCATCAGTGGCACCCAGCAATGTTGAACACGTGCAGACACCAACAAGTGACATCATTTCAGTAGAAGCAGTTCCATCAGTGGCACCCAGCAATGTTGAACAGGTGCAGACAGCAACAAGTGACATCATTTCAGTAGAATCAGTTCCATCAGTGGCACCCAGTAATGTTGAGCAGGTGCAGACACCAACAAGTGACATTATGTCAGTAGAAGCAGTTCCATCAGTGGCACCAAGCAATGTTGAATAGGTGCAGGTAACAGTCCATAATATTCACTATCACTAATCAGACGGTTCATCAGAGTTTATCAGAAGAAATTAAACATCTCCAAGTGGCACCCATCAATGATGAACAAGTGCAGGTAACAGTCCATAATATTCACTACCACTAATCAGACAGTTCATCAGAGTTCATTAGCACAAATTAAACATTTCCAAGTGGCACCCACCAATGTTAATACGTGTAAGCACGAACAACAGTTTGAATGCACACGCAATTGCTTTTACAAAATTATCATCAATGCTCTTACACTAAACATACAAATAATAATAAACACACAAATGATATCAGATAATTGTCATATTAACTATTACAATACATAAATAACAGTAAACCTATAATATTTATGGGTGTCAGTGCAAGCCACAACAAACAAGTAAAATAATATTTAGGAGATAGGTCGGTACCAATTATTTGGGATTAGGAAAGGAAAACACACAAAACACACTCACTCATCTTTCATCCACATTAAGTACTACTGTGTAGTTGAATAGTGTTAACTATGTAAATGCAATTCTGTCAAAATTTGATGTTCGACATGTGTATCAAGTAGTAATGGCAGCAGTGTGTAACAGTCAATAATAGTTAGTCAACGTCATAGTCATCATGTCAAGACCAATGTTTGCCAAGCCAAATCAAATGTACGGTTGCTGAACAACTGTCAGTGTGCTAAGATATGCAAATACTTCCTCTCTCAAAAAAAAAGTATATACTGCTTATTGATTTAACAAAGTGTGTGTGTAGACAATCTTCCTTCTACTTGAGTGCTCTAGCCTCCATCTTCATCCTCCTTGTTCCATATAAACCAACAAAAAAATATGCTCCTCACTTACTTTACCTCTTATCCACCAAAACTCCAATAATCATCAGCATCACATAATCTTAATACTTCAATAATACCTCTTACGTCGATACATATAAACCTTATCATCAACATCATTTACCTTACCTCTTGTCCACCAAAACTCCAATAATCATCAACTTCACACAATCTCAATACCTCAATAATACCTCTTCAATACGTCGACACATATAAATCTTATCGCCAATATCATTTCACTTCCATAACAACTCTTTCCTCTAGTTAGTCTCCTCGAACAAGTACAGATAAAATCCTAGTGCAAACTTCAATTCATCATCCCATACAATCCGAAGACACAATGTCCACACACAACCTCTGTGTAATCCATCTGACCCAAATCTTCTACTCACTATGAATTATAAAATACATTTTGGTTACCTTGTCCATCATTAAATAAAAGAAATGCATACATGACCTCTAACAGCCTTTAGTTTGAATAACTTTCAATAAGTAAGTGCGAGTACGGAGTGTGAATGATAGTAATATTTCGCAGTGTGTACACCACTTCAATAATCATGGCAAAACAGAAGCAAACACGTGGAGTATTTCTTGTGTCAAGTGTCACTTGCTATTTCAATTGCTCACGAAGAATGCAGTGTAATAACTGTCAATGGTCTAAACCTAGTGTTGGTATGTCATGTCGTTAGCTTCCTTCCTATTAGCATACATTTATACAGCTTCCATAAAACCTCCAGCTCATGTGACTTCAATGAAGTTTCTTGTACCAATGTCGTTCGTAGCATTATAGTAGTTCATTTTCTTATCTTAAAATATAAGGCACTGAGCGTAAGCAAAACATGCAATAGCGAGTAAATATACCAGCAGAGAACAGAATTTCAACAAATGGATGTAGCACAATCCCTACAACGAGGCTCTGCCAAGCGAACAATCTATAATTAATACCATAGCGTGACCTAAACTCCATGTTCGTACACCGCATATCAGCATTTCTATATACCAAATAAAGAGTAGTTATGACAACAAAAGAAAAATGTGTAAATATGCAATCCATACGCAAAGCAGCAAATATATATCTTACATAATAAACAGGTCATTAGCATCATATCAGCATAAGCAAATAAATGTTCATATGTAATCTTAATAAGTAAACATGAAGGCGCAAGCAGATAAATCACAAAGTCTAACTTACATACATAACCATATCAGCACAATTAATCAGGTGACAATTATAATTTAAATAAATAAGCACAGCAGGCACATAATAAAAAAATATGACATCAGTGAAAAAGCATAGCAGCCAAGCGATGCATAATATACACAAGTAACAACTCTGTTCATTAATCAATCATTGTCAAAATCAGTTAATGTACGCAAGCACGTCGCTTCAGAAGTAAATTCATAGAACATAAAATTTAGCACAAAGTATAAATCACGTAATCGCGAGCAGCAAATTACGTATAAAGTACGTACCTAAGTGGAAATATGTTACCTGAAAAATAAACTCAATTAATAGTTACCTTTTTAGTTTATTAGTTTCTTCTTCGAAATTACATTCTTCCTGAAATTTTCTCGATAGCAAGTCCTCTTAACGTCGGACACGCACAGAATTTACCTGAAGGTCTTAAATATTTTATACAACCGTATCCTGAAAAATACTGAACGTTAATAACATAATTTATCAAGTCACTATAGCTTTATACTGAATTTATTCGGAGAAATTAGACTGTGTATTTGTTTACGGCTGTCAGTGCATTCGCACTGGGCGCTCGATCAGCTGTAGGTACGCGTGACGTAGGAAGTAATTGTTTGCGGTCAACGACTGCCCTGTGCGCCGCGCAGACTTGACTGTTGCTTTGAGTATGTGCCGCCGCCGGAACACGGTGCGGTTTCCTTGTATTCTTTGCGTGTTTACATGTAACTGTTAGTCTCTCAAAAGTATGTCATTCCACAAAAATTTTAACGTTCGATATATGATGTATTCCCTTAGAGCGCCGAGATTTAAGAGTTTCTACTTCGACAGTGTTATCATGAATAATTTTGCGAAATCTATATGGACAGTTATAAAGCAAAAAAATTTGCGACACAAGCCCTTTCCTTTGTGAGACAAACGATGAGACTTAATTAACACCTTTTGACCAACTGACAAGATTTTTAAACGACCAGGACGTTTGGCTGATTTCTCTCTTCTAGCAGCCGCAGATGCAATATTTTGTAAAGCCAGGTTGACAACTTCAGAATGCCGCAGTTTCCGTGAAGGCGGAAAAGGAACGATTTCAGAAATGCGATTTGTCGGTGCTTTATTTTTTAATATCAATATAGGCGGTAAAGAAGTTGAATCATTAGGGAGTTCATTTAGAATGTTTTGAAAAATATGAAGATACTGATCCCACGTTCTGTGATTCTGATGACAATAAAGTCGACACAATTTATTGATTTCCTTCATCCATCTCTCTGAAGCGTTAGATTGAGGTTGAAAAAGTGAAATGAAAATTGGTTTAATCTTACGACGCCGTAGAGTATGAAGCCAAATTTTAGAGCGAAACTGTGATCCATTATCTGATATAACCTTATCAACATGACCCACTTCTTTAAGAAAATGTTTGATGAAAGCGTTAGATACTGAACGAGCTGTTGCTTTGCGTAAAGGTGTAAAACACACATATTTTGATGTCAATTCCACTACCACCAAAATGTACGCAAAACCATTATTAGAACGAACCACTGGACCGAACAAATCGACTGCAGCCATCTCCTTTAATTTCGCTGGAATGATAGGAAACAACGGTGCTCTGTGAGAAATAGTTGGCGGCTTAGCCTTTTGACATAATTTGCATTTGGCAAGAACAGATCGAATACGTTTTTCCATATTACTGAAGTAGCAATTTTCTCGTAATTTATGAAAGCATTTTCTGGGACCAAAGTGTGCATAACTGAAATGTGTATACCAAATCAATTTATTAACTCACTCATCAGGAATAGAAACTAACCAAACAGAGTTGTTGACCGATTTTCGTTTAAAAAGAATATCATTGCGAACTAAATAATACTATCTAATCGCTACGCTTTCCTTTTTCCTCCACTTCTCCTTAATGTCCTTCCACATTGGATCCTTATTTTGCTCCTTAGCGATGTCCTGGAGCGAAGACGAAATAAAATTTTCAAACGCAACACCTTGAATGAACATCAAACAATAATTGTTTTCTTTGCAGTCCTCCTCAGCACTTTGTTTCAAACCCGTAGGTGCACGTGATAAAGCATCAGCAATAATATTTGAAGAACCCTGTATGTAAACAATACCGAAGTCAAATTCCTGTAGATACAGCGCCCATCGTGACAATCTTCCATGTGTTAATTTTGTTGACATAAGAAATTCCAGAGCTCGATGATCGGTGTAAACCTTAGTATGTCTGCCATACAAAAAGATGCGAAATTTTGTGAAAGCCCATACAACAGCCAAGGCTTCAAGTTCCGTAATCGAATAATTCTTTTCTGATTTAGAGAGAACACGACATCCAAATGCAATAGTTTTCTGTAGTACAACGCTTTTTTCTTCTATCTCTTGAAATAAATGTACACCTAGGCCTTTGTATGATGAGTCCGTCGCCAAACAAAAATCTTTTGATGAATCCGGATGTGAAAGAAGTGGAGCAGCAACTAAAGCATCACGAAGTTGTTCAAATTCTGACTGAGCTCCCTCATCCCAACACCAATTAGAATTCTTTCTAGATAGTTCACATAAACGAGGTGTGGCCAAATTGTCCAATCTAACAAAGCGTCTAAGAAAATTACAGACACCAAGGAAACTACGAACATCACGTTTTGTAGTAGGAACAGCATAATTACGAATAGCATCTAGTTTCTCTGGATCAGGAAGAATACCTTCTGTAGAAATAATATGACCAAGAAATTTCACCTGAGAACGACCAAATTCAGATTTTTCCAAGTTCACTGTAATGCCAACTCTTGCAAAAATACGTAATAATGAATCCAAAATTTTGTTATCCTCAGTCCAAGAACGTTTAGCAATAAGAATATCGTCAACATATGAAGTAATATTGTCACGAAGATAAACAGGTAAAATTTCGTTTAAACTACGAATGAATGCTGCAGAAGATACAGTAAGTCCAAACGGTAATTTCCGAAGTTGGTAACAGTTACCAAAGGCTAAAAAGGCAGTGTATTTTCTACAATCAGGGTGGAGTTATATTTGCCAAAAACTTGCGCGCATATCAGTCGTGGATAAAACTTAAATTCCATGGAAATGTTGAAGAAGTTCATCTAAATTTTGTGGGCGGTCAGTTTCAGGAATGATGATATTATTTATCTGTCTGGAATCCAGAACCAAACGAATTGACCCATCCTTTTTAAGAACGACGTGTAATGGGCTGGTATAAGGACTGACTGCTGGCTCAATAATGCCTTGATCTAACATGTATTGAAGTTCACTCTTAACCTTGCTTCTGTAAGCCAAAGGAATAGCGTACGTTTTTCCTCGAAATGGTGTGTGTTCTTTTACTTTAAATAAATATTGTAAGCCTTTTGTAGTTCCTGTGTGATGACTAAATACTGTAGCATGTGAAGTCAAAATTTGGTGCAGTTCTTCTCTTGCAACGTCATCTGGCACTTCAGCTTTCTCAACCTTTTCATTAATTAATTCTTCGCTATTAATTATATCATCCATCCCGTCTCTGTATCTATTGTCGTTGTCATGAATGAACACATTGTCGTCATAATACTCAGCGAAAACATCAGAAGTAAGAAACCTTAAACATTTTGTGTTTGATTCAGATTTTGTTAAACACTCGAAAAATTTCAAACATTTCGGCATTCCGGCAACAGTCAAATTCACACTTCCTTCTTTAAAGTTTAAAATTGCCTTATGTGTGTTAAGAAACTCCATACCTAATATAATTTGTGTATTGAGTAGTGGAACAATAATAAAATTAGCAGAAAATTCGTATCCTTGACAAATGAAATTTAGGTTGGTCTGTTGTTTGACTTCCACACTTTTTCCAGAAATAGCTCCTCGAATTGTAGTTTTATAAACAGGTAACACAGGACAAGCAATAGTTCTTACACATATACGAAAAACTGATTCACTAATAACATTCAATGGGCTCCCAGAATCTAAAACCGCAGTGAACTTATTCTTACCCACACATACTTCAATAACAGGATGTAAAAATGCGTCTACATTATTTTCCTTTTCGTCTAGCAAAATGTCCCTCATGTCATCTAGGCGTACGTAGTGTAAAGTCGTAGTGCCATTACTTTCTGAACCGTCTATATTGCTGCCAGAAGCCGAAGCTACAAGTCATTGTCGATTGTTTGCATCACGTCTTTGATTATTCGCGTCATTTCGCGGATCAATTTCTACGATTTGCACATGTCTCTCGGAATTTCTGTCACGCGGAGGATGCCAATTAGGTCCCTCCTGTCTGTTAGATGTAAATTCTTGGTTGTGTCTGTTATAAAAATTTCTATTTTCCTGTCTATCGGCATGACTGCTTCTTGTGTAATTTCGACTGTCACTTCTGAAATTACTGTTAGATCTACTACCCTGGTTATTTCTGTAGTAAGAATTTATATTATTGTATGAATAATTTCTGTCTTGATGATACCGATTACTGTTTCGTATGATTGATCATTCCGGTAGGAATTACCGTTATTATAATTGTCTGTGTAATTTCTGTTAGAACGTCTGTTATTGTCATAAGGCTGGTATCTATTGTCCTGTCTGTTTCGTCTGTCATTCTCAAAATTATCCATATAACGCCCGTTCCGATCATTATCTCTTCTCTCTGAAAATCTATTGTGATTACCGTTACTGAAAAAATTACAAGAAGTCCCGTCGTCGTTGTCATACTCAAGTTCTTGTAGCAAAGTCTTAAAAGTCTCAATGTCGTCTTTACATCTTCCGGCTAAAGCAATTTGTCTTATGGATTGTGGCAGCTTAGTTAAACAAATGCGAATTAATTCAGTCGGGCTGTGAGGGCTGGAAAGGAACTGATTCTTTCGAATCATGTCTTCAAAGTATTCTGCTGGCGTGCGGAACTCAAGACTGTTTAAAATTACGCTGCATAATAAGACTGTGTTTGACTCTGTCTTGCGTGTTTTCGGACCAATATGCCGATAGAAATGCATGATAAAAATCATTTAAATTATTACAATCTCTAATAAGTGCGCGCATCCGCGTCGCCGGTTCGTTTTCTAAATATCCACACATCAATTCCAGTTTGTGACTTAGTGGCCAATTTGGCGGAAGTGCGTACATATATTGATCCAACCATGAACATGGATGTATGTCATTCTTAGAATTGCGAAAGATCTTAAATTTCCGAACGGTTAAAAAATGTTTATAGTCAAAGTTTTCGCCTCGTGGCGACAAAGACCTACCGCGTCTGTCCCAGTCCGAATGTCGATTATTGTCAAGTTCGCGCGCCTGGCGCTCTCTTGTTGATCTCGTAAATGAAACAAATTATTATCTTCAAAACCCGCTGCTATCTGTGATTCTAAATTTCTTCTACTGTCTTTTCCTACGATTTCGCCTTCAATTTGTTTGACTTGCTTTCGTAATGCCTCAAATTCCCTTTTAACGTGTTCATTAAATTTTCCCTGATTTTCAACATGTTTATTTATATTCTGGTACTCTTCGGTTTCTACAAATGGCAATGGAGCTGTATCATCTGAATCTCTGTCCCCATTTAAACTAAGATTTGTCAATTTATCGCAAATCTCCTCAACTCTTTCCGATAAGTCACCTATTTTTTCTTTCTGTTTATTTACGTCTTCCGTAAGTGCTGCGACTCGGGTTTCAGTATTGACCCATTTAGTAGTTAACTGTTCATACTGTTGTGTTAGGTTATTTATTCTGTCATTTGGTACGGATTCCTCGATTCTTTCAAATATTTCTTCCTTATCGTGTGCACGTTGTAAATTTAACTCTGAAAATTTTTGTACTATCACGCGATCTCTTTCTTCCTGTTCTCTATCCTGTTCCTTCTGTCTAATTTCTATTGCAATTAATCTACACTCCTGGAAATGGAAAAAAGAACACATTGACACCGGTGTGTCAGACCCACCATACTTGCTCCGGACACTGCGAGAGGGCTGTACAAGCAATGATCACACGCACGGCACAGCGGACACACCAGGAACCGCCGTGTTGGCCGTCGAATGGCGCTAGCTGCGCAGCATTTGTGCACCGCCGCCGTCAGTGTCAGCCAGTTTGCCGTGGCATACGGAGCTCCATCGCAGTCTTTAACACTGGTAGCATGCCGCGACAGCGTGGACGTGAACCGTATGTGCAGTTGACGGACTTTGAGCGAGGGCGTATAGTGGGCATGCGGGAGGCCGGGTGGACGTACCGCCGAATTGCTCAACACGTGGGGCGTGAGGTCTCCACAGTACATCGATGTTGTCGCCAGTGGTCGGCGGAAGGTGCACGTGCCCGTCGACCTGGGACCGGACCGCAGCGACGCACGGATGCACGCCAAGACCGTAGGATCCTACGCAGTGCCGTAGGGGACCGCACCGCCACTTCCCAGCAAATTAGGGACACTGTTGCTCCTGGGGTATCGGCGAGGACCATTCGCAACCGTCTCCATGAAGCTGGGCTACGGTCCCGCACACCGTTAGGCCGTCTTCCGCTCACGCCCCAACATCGTGCAGCCCGCCTCCAGTGGTGTCGCGACAGGCGTGAATGGAGGGACGAATGGAGACGTGTCGTCTTCAGCGATGAGAGTCGCTTCTGCCTTGGTGCCAATGATGGTCGTATGCGTGTTTGGCGCCGTGCAGGTGAGCGCCACAATCAGGACTGCATACGACCGAGGCACACAGGGCCAACACCCGGCATCATGGTGTGGGGAGCGATCTCCTACACTCGCCGTACACCACTGGTGATCGTCGAGGGGACACTGAATAGTGCACGGTACATCCAAACCGTCATCGAACCCATCGTTCTACCATTCCTAGACCGGCAAGGGAACTTGCTGTTCCAACAGGACAATGCACGTCCGCATGTATCCCGTGCCACCCAACGTGCTCTAGAAGGTGTAAGTCAACTACCCTGGCCAGCAAGATCTCCGGATCTGTCCCCCATTGAGCATGTTTGGGACTGGATGAAGCGTCGTCTCACGCGGTCTGCACGTCCAGCACGAACGCTGGTCCAACTGAGGCGCCAGGTGGAAATGGCATGGCAAGCCGTTCCACAGGACTACATCCAGCATCTCTACGATCGTCTCCATGGGAGAATAGCAGCCTGCATTGCTGCGAAAGGTGGATATACACTGTACTAGTGCCGACATTGTGCATGCTCTGTTGCCTGTGTCTATGTGCCTGTGGTTCTGTCAGTGTGATCATGTGATGTATCTGACCCCAGGAATGTGTCAATAAAGTTTCCCCTTCCTGGGACAATGAATTCACGGTGTTCTTATTTCAATTTCCAGGAGTGTATTATTGTGAGAATTCAAAATCGGTTGTACTTCTTCTCTAATTTCTTTCTTTAATTCATCTTTCATGTTTTTGAAACATGTCCCTATTCGTGAGTCTAACCGTGTTTCCATTGTTTCCATCTCTGTTCTAATTGTTCCTATTTGTGATCCCACTGTTTTTAATTCAGATCCCAAATTTAATATTGCACTCATCAACTGCTCCATATTAACTGGTTCGAAATTCTTTTCACCCCTAACATTTCCCGCAAAACGAACTTCTTTCGTCATAGCAGTAAAGCTATCTGTGTTCGATACTATTCCAGAATCTTCTGTCGTTAATCTCGTATTCTGAAAATTTTTTGATTGTGAAAAATTTTGAACTGGTTCCGGACTATTTTTAATTTTAGTCGCTGTATGTCCGAGTACGAAGTCTCGTAAACGGTTGGCCCTGACTAGTATTAGTACGCAACCTGACTGCATAGAATAACAACAAAGAATGGAAGGAAATTTCCATTAACACAATTAATTAAGTCCCCAGCAACTATAAAAGCTACGAAACAACAAAGCACAAGTGTAACTGTTCTGTGTGTGGAAGTGTGATTCAACGTACACATCTGGCACGGTTCTTCCTCGATAAGATAAGATATTTTAAATTCCATTTACAGTGAATTAATTAAATAAAACTGAAATACTATAATTGCACATAGAAACCCGAATTACAGTCTAATACATGAACACAAGCCAGATGCAGATGCTTTGTTGACTGAACCTGTGACCAAGAGGCATTGTTAGTTAGGAAATTAAAAAAAAAAATGTTTTTTACATTCATATATATTGACTAAAAATACACTCTGATCATTACAACATCCCCATTCGAACAACATCTGCTGTCTAGCCCATGAAAACAACTGCACACGACATGGCCTCAAATAGTACAGCTATCAACATCCTCTCAGCAAGCACTAACCACCACAACTTCTGAACAAGCACTGCCAGTGGAGGCGGCTGAATAAAACTCTTTGGTGCAATCTCTGGCGCTGTGACTCAGTGTAGCCACCTTTCAACATGGAAGAACCCTGGAGATACTAAAAGGTACCAGATAGATTATATAATGGTAAGACAGAGATTTAGGAACCAGGTCTTAAATTGTAAGACATTTCCAGGGGCAGATGTGGACTCTGACCACAATCTATTGGTTATGAACTGTAGATTAAAACTGAAGAAACTCCAAAAGCGTGGGAATTTAAGGAGATGGGACCTGGATAAACTGGCTAAACCAGAGGTTGTACAGAGTTTCAGAGAGAGCATAAGGGATCAATTGACAGGAATGGGGGAAAGAATGTGAAGGCAACAGAGGATCTAGTAGGTAAAAAGACGAGGGCTAGTAGAAATCCTTGGGTAACAGAAGATATATTGAATTTAATTGATGAAAGGAGAAAATATAAAAATGCAGTAAATGAAGCAGGCAAAACGGAATACAAACGTCTCAAAAATGAGATCGACAAGAAGTGCAAAATGGCTAAGCAGGGATGGCTAGAGGACAAATGTAAGGATGTAGAGGCTTATATCACTAGGGGTAAGGTAGATACTACCTACAGGAAAATTAAAGAGACCTTTGGAGAGAAAACCAATTGTATGAATATCAAGAGCTCAGATGGAAACCCAGTTCTAAGCAAAGAAGGGAAAGCAGAAAGGTGGAAGGAGTATATAGAGGGTCTATACAATGGCAGTGTACTTGTGGTCAATATTATGGAAATGGAAGAGGATGTAGATGAAGATGAAATGGGAGATACGATACTGCGTGAAGAGTTTGACAGAGCAATGAAAGACCTGAGTCGAAACAAGGCCCCGGGAGTAGACAACATTCCATTAGAACTACTGACGGCCTTGGGAGAGCCAGTCCTGACAAAACTCTACCATCTGGTGAGCAAGATGTATGAGACAGGCGAAATACCCTCATACTTCAAGAAGAATATAATAATTACAATCCCAAAGAAAGCAGTTGCTGACAGATGTGAAAATTACCGAACAATCCGTTTAATAAGTCACAGCTGCAAAATACTAACGCGAATTCTTTACAGACGAATGGAAAAACTGGTAGAAGCCGACCTCGGGGAAGATCAGTTTGGATTCCGTAGAAATATTGGAACACGTGAGGCAATACTGACCCTACGACTTATCTTAGAAGCTAGATTAAGGAAAGGCAAACATACGTTTCTAGCATTTGTAGACTTAGAGTAAGCTTTTTACAATGTTGACTGGAATACTCTCTTTCAAATTCTGAAGCTGGCAGGGGTAAAATACAGGGAGCGAAAGGCTATTTACAATTTGTACAGAAACCAGATGGCAGTTATAAGGGTCGAGGGGCATGAAAAGGAAGCAGTGGTTGGGAAGGGAGTGAGACAGGGTTGTAGTCCCTCCCCGATTTTATTCAATCTGTATATTGAGCAAGCAGTGCAGGAAACAAAAGAAAAAGTCGGAGTAGGTATTAAAATCCATGGAGAAGAAATAAAAACTTTGAGGTTCGCCGATGACATTGTGGTTCTGTCGGAGACGGCGAAGGACTTGGAAGAGCAGTTGAACGGAATGGACAGTGTCATGAAAGGAGGGTATAAGATTAACATCAACAAAAGCAAAACGAGGATAATGGAATATAGTCGAATTAAGTCGGGTGATGCTGAGGGAATAAGATTAGGAAATGAGACACTTAAAGTAGTAAAGGAGTTTTGCTATCTGGGGAGCAAAATAACTGATGATGGTCGAAGTAAAGAGGATATAAAATGTAGACTGACAATGGCAAGGAAAGCGTTTCTGAAGAAGAGAAATTTGTTAACATCGAGTATAGATTTAAGTGTCAGGAAGTCGTTTCTGAAAGTATTTGTATGGAGTGTAGCCATGTATGGAAGTGAAACATGGACGATAACTAGTTTGGACAAGAAGAGAATAGAAGCTTTCGAAATGTGGTGCTACAGAAGAATGCTGAAGATTAGATGGGTAGGTCACATAACTAATGAGGAAGTATTGAATAGGATTGGGGAGAAGAGGAGTTTGTGGCACAACTTGACTAGAAGAAGGGACCGGTTGGTAGGACATGTTCTGAGGCATGAAGAGATCACAAATTTAGCACTGGAGGGCAGAGTGGAGGGTAAAAATCGTAGAGGGAGACCAAGAGATGAATACACTAAGCAGATTCAGAAGGATGTAGGTTGCAGTAGGTAATGGGAGATGAAGAAGCTTGCACAGGATAGAGTAGCATGGAGAGCTGCATCAAACCAGTCTCAGGACTGAATACCACAACAACATAACATTCTCAGGTTTGTTTCAAAGTATTCTGAAGAAAAGAAAGATTAAGATTGGTTTTGTCGACATCGAAGTCCAATGTTCAATTTGTGGTCAGAATTTAGCCCATCACCTCTGAATCTAGTCTGCATCTGGACCTTCTCGTATAACACTCAGCGACGGGTGGAATAAACCTTCATGTTCTTTCATCGATGGCTCTCTTTGTCACATCCTTCTGCTAACATGAGGGTAAAATAATTGAATAAGTTATTAATTAATATTGTTCGCACAAATGAAGTTTGAAACCAGCCATTTTCTCAGCTAATTTGTTACGGAAACGTGAGCTCGTCTCTATTCCAACAACTGGCATAAGAAGACAAATTACATCCGCAACTCCATTTTTTTAAGACAGCTGAAAATGATGCGTCAGCGCAGATAAAACTGCCAAGGTGAGAGCTTAATCGACAGTGAAGGATACTTGACGAGAAAAATAATATGAAATCGCTACATAAAATCGCGAAAACTAAGTGGAGTTACGTCGCAGCCCTGTGCAGTTACGATAATTTACAACCTTATCCTCTGGTAATGGTATCACCATTATTCTTACTGGCACCAATGGAGCTCGTTTAGCGTCTCAGCTTTCGTGTCAAAGTTGTTGAAAAGTGACTACACTTAATCTTATCACGGTGCATTTAACACTACACTGATTCGATGAATAAAGACCAATGATGAAAGACCGACATTTTAATGCGAGTAACTAACAACAACTTTTTCAGTATATAATTGGTTCATAGTTGGTTTAGAGAATTAATAGAAACATTGTGTGTAGTATTAATTATTTTGAAAAAAAAAGTATAAAATGATTCTGTAAAGCAACCCTCTTCTAATACCCTTGCTGGTAATCTCAGTATTGTTTCTCTTATATTCAAGTATTTTTTTTATTTTCTATGTAGTGTATATGTTTTTGAGACATTTATCGCAGTAAAGTGTTTGTTTTGTGGACTTTCAACGCAGAAATTGTCCATCCGCAGCTATAGACGTGGTGGTAGTTTCTTTCACTTTGGCACGCGTCGTCTAGCAATATAATATACAAAGCGACCTTAGCGTTCCTGTAGAGTGCTTCTGAGGAAACGTAAGATTCTGACCTCATACACAAATTGTTACTTTACAAGTCCAATATTGTTCATCCAAATGGCATGATATTGAACTACAAAACTGATTTACTGCCGGGGAGGGGAAGGGCTGGAGGGGGGGAGAGAGAACGGACAGGGCTGAAGCTAAGAGTATATCGGGCGCCAAATACGGTTCTCTCGCATGTTGACAAGGTACCTGGATCTGTGTAGACAGATACTCACAAAACCCAAAACAGGTGCAAGGTGCATCTTCCTATGTGCTAACACTGTTACAGGTGTCGAAACAGTACACCAGCACAAAAAAAAAAAAGGATCTTCAACCATATTTCTCGCTTGAACACTGGACTCAGTATGTCACGATTTGTAAATTTTTAAACAAATAATATTTAAATACTGAAAACTCCATATAGAGTACCTACACTTTTATCATTCTCCACGTAACTCTGCATTGATCTGAGAAACGAAAAGCCAGGCAAAAAGAGCGGCATGACAACTTAATGTGAGCCAGTGAAAGAAACTTTTGAAATAAGTCGTTTCATAATTAGCTTCGAAGTATAAAAAGAAAAAATATTCGCTATAATAACTATTAGATAGAAAAAAACTACAACTAACAGTATTGTAATGAAGTGTTCTCGCAATATCCTTCATTAATAATCACAAGATTATTTATTTTATATGCAAGTATATACTGTAATTATTTGGTTTCCTGCATAATATATTTCATTTTTGAGACATTTATCGTAGTAAAGTGTTAATTTTGTGTACCTTCATCACAGACAATTTTCAGCTGCGATTACAACAGTTGGTGATAGCTTGGATATGTCATTGATACCAGTGAGGCTGTTTTATGTTGTTACATGAAGCGTACAAATGCATTTCAGATAAAAGCTTAATATACAGGAAAGATTTTTATATGACTTTCCGAAGTAGTACTGCTGTATTTCCTTCAAACGGTTGAAACTGAATATCTTGCAGTTATAAAATTAATTATTAATAAGTGTAGAAGTAATTGGGTCCTACATCAGCAACAGTTATGAAAAGGCTTCTGAATCAAATGTGATGTAGAACAACAATCGAACATTTGAGAAAATACATTGTGAAGTCAACGCGTAAAATTTCACTCACCAAGATTTGTTGATTGCGTATTAACTCTGCATTGATCATATGTAAATATTATTTGTAGAATCAAGGATACCAGAGAACCACATCTGATTTTTACAGGATTTAAACCTAAAGTCTTTACTGCACAGTCGCTACTTGTTTTTTCAACGATGTTTTCATCAAAAGAGAGGGGCCAGTATAAGCAATGTCTCTGCCTAATCACTAGATACCATTTTAAATATAATTGCGTGGACAGACTGAAACATTATTATTTTATTACTATGGGAAAAGATTCCCGCCCTTGCCGAGAGTGGTGTTATGTTGCAGTGTGAGTGACGCCAAAAACTGAAGCAACAGCTTTAAACCTGAGGTGTGAGTGTATTGACATTAAAAGGATTACATCTTCAAATGTGCTCATTTCTAACCCAAAGAAACGTCTTTCAGTCCCAGGTTGACAACGTTTCGCGCTGTTTTCGTTAATGAACAGCACAGACTGTTAGTTAATATTTTTGAAGTTGGTAACACTGATACGTGGAGCACCGCTGAGCAGCGCTTGTTTGCCCGCAGAGCGGCCGCCGCCTCCAGGGAAGCCCCGCTTGGTGCCGGGGACTCCCCACTTGCAGGCTGGCGTCGTCACCATTCGCTGGGACCCGCCGCCGCGCCACGGCGGGGCGCCTGTCACGGGTAAGTAAGAGAGGAGAGGGAGTGCAGGGCTACCACCTGTGCTGCTACAGCTGCAGTCCTCCGTATCTCACAAGGGGGTGGCCTCAGACACGGCCAAACGATTCGGTTCAGACTTGGTAGGTCGCTTGTGTACAACCTGAAACGAAGGACTCTTTAGATATCTACGTTCAACACCCTCCTGTTTCTGAGAAGATCACCCTTAAACGTTATGATGAGCAATCGGATCAAAATTGGTGCAATCGATAGATAACTGTAAATAGAGCATTTTTCATCATCAAGTATGGGGTCCACAAACGCATACTTTTCCAGAAGTCGAGTCAAGAAAATTTTACAACTGCCGCTTGTGTACCCACGTGGTAAAACGCTTTTCGACGAGAGCGTCGACAACGTTCGGTCAGAGGGTTCACTGCCCTCTGTAATAAAAAAAACTGACAGAACTGATCTACTATAAACTTGGATGGATATCATGGGACGTCCGCCCCGAGCAAAAGCAACAAACAATAACGAACCAAAAATGAGATTAAAAAAAAATAGCGCAATGGCCAAAGTAACTAGTTGGGAAGCGCGAGGAGGAGAACCCGGGTTCGTATGTCGAGGAAACCTATCGGATGTTATTCTTCTCGTTTGTATTTTTCCATATCTCAATTGATAGGGATAGGAGAGTTAATAAGGTAAGGAATGATAAAAAGGTAGGCAAATAAATTTCTCAAACCTCTTGGGATAGTAAACAGCTAAAATGCTACTTCTAGTCACTTTACATTGGCGCTTCCAGCCACTGTTATTTGTCCTCACTTTTATTCGAACTGCTAGATGGATGGTACTTGTCACATAAACATTCGAAACAAATGTACTCACGGCACCAACACATCTAATGAATGCAACCTTTCGGTAGCTACACTTTTCCTTCCGAAGAGTCGGCGGGAAACAAACTTGGTTTACATTTAAAAATATGTCTCTTTCGGGAATTAATGTTGATGCATACCATGCATACTATATCACTGCCCGAAAAATCGGTGCTTAAAGCCTGTTATGAATTATGCTGCGAATAGTTACTGCATACGTGAGGTTGTGCAATTCCCGCTGGGTTTGCAGAAGCCACTGCAATTCTGAAGCCTCGAATAAAATTTTTTAACCTGGCTATAGAAATAAACGTCACAAGGCTGGCACACATGTGTGCGATTTGACGGTATTACTTTTACCGTGAACATCGGTTGACCCTCGTCATCTATAAACATGGTGTCATACATTAGAGTATTAGTTTGTCCACCCCAGGAATCCTATATTAGACAAAACTTGCTATCAGCAACGTATGGTTTTAAAACATTCTCAAGAAATGCTCTGTAAATCGCATTTGTCAATTTTCCGGATATGAAGCAAGTAACGTAAACATTTTTCAACGAGTAGGTTAAGCGATTGACCTCTTCTAGAACCCGAGGACCAAATGTAACATTCGTTTCCTGTAAACACAGGGAAACCTTAGGCAACACTTTTCCAGAGGATGTGATGGCATATTGCGCCCTGTACGAACGTGTCAGATTTTTTTTTTTTTTTTTTTTTTTTTTTTTTACTACCACCTGCGACAAGGGTTCGTTTTTCTCCCTTATGCGATAACGTGAATCGAAATTTCACCTGATAGTCGCATCCTGTTTGGTCGGTGTCGATCACGTAATCACGATTAAAATCGGTCAAAAGTGACGCCGTTTGCGTTATGAAAAGAGCCGCCACTTTCCGTATATCTTCTATATTTTCTACCTCCTTGTGGGAGACGTATTTAGTGACGTGCCACTGACGATTTTATATTCCGATTTGAAATTCCTTGCCCAAGATAATGATGCAGCAAATGTAAAATCCTTGTTGGTCGTATATTGAAGCGCTGCACCTGCAGGCCACTCCTGGAGTATTCTCTTTGTTACATTCTCGTTACGACGACGAGATTCGACAAATCCGTCGTATGTCCACATATTTATCGCCTGATGTTTGTCGTATCTTGTCCCTCCTTTAACAATATCATTTCCCCACAATTTTAGGTCCATCTTCCTTTTCAGGGCTGTTGTTGCTCCATTCTTTTGCAGTGTTTGTAGGTTCCAATTTGGATGATTCTTGGCTAGCGCTACCGCCTTTCCTTTTACTTCAAGGGGTGTAGCGCCGTAGTTCAGTCGTTTAGTAACCGGTTCGTAATACTCATGGGGAACAGATGAAGCACAGACTGCTTGCGACGTGGACATTTCCAAAGTGGTATGACCATTTTGCGATTCACTAGTCGCGATATCTTCCACTGAATCACCTTTTGCTTCGCCTTCACGGTATAGTTCTTCAGTATCAACAAAAGCCATTTCGTTTGTCAGCTCCAAAAATCGCTCGACGATAGCTGCTCCTATCAATCTGGAACGGCGAGAAACAGAACTGCTTGCTTCCGGCAGTGCCTCTGTCTTGCAACACTTTTACAAACCAAAGCACAGCACAGCACAGCTTCGGGAACTTCCCGCTTGTGGTCTTCTGTGACAGGCTCCCAACTACATATTTCAGCGCTGGTCGAAGGATGTACATCCTCCATTATTCAGATTATGCAGCTGAAAGGTATGACGCAACAAACAATAACTAATTACTATGGAATAAACAGAAAAGCTAATTACTACAAACTACATACAGTACAAGTCATATGTTACTTACGGAAGATCAGTGTAGTCTTTCATAAAACATGTTTTATTCGGCGGATTAACGACAAAAAATCATGACGTGTATCCTCGAGGTTCGCGGCGGCCTAATGACGGAAAACAGCTCCTTCCGATTGACCTCTATAAGGTGCGTGCTGGACACCCTCAATCTTCGAGATACACAACTATGGTATGACGAACAGGCGACCGGGACAACATAAGTATCTCCTCGTGCATTCTGTTCCGTGCCTGGCTGTAAACAAGCGTCGCGCGTTTGGTTATCTGTGGTCCCTCGGGAGGAATTCGCAACACTCTTACTCGGAGTTATTTTCACGTGAAAACGCTTAAAAATTTAATTCTTTACTAATTCACGTCGTTTGGGAAATTAGTTTGCCTACCTTATTACTATTATTATTCCGTGTTGAGTTGCGTGCCTTATTAACCCCTCCTATTCCTATGAATTCTGACACGAAATATTACAGTTTAAAAAATGAAAATCGTACAGTTCCTCAAGATTCGAACCCGGGTTCTCCGCTTCCCTACCTTGGCCGTTGCGCTATTTTCTTTTTTATCGTTAACCACTTTTTTATCTCAGTTTGTTCGTTATCGGTCGTTCTATTTGTCAGGGCGGATGTCCCATGACGCTTGTTCAAGTTCTTGATCAATCCACTCAGTTTCTTTATTACAGACGGCAGCTAAACCTTTGACCGAACACGCTGAGCTATTGTGCCGGGCCGGCCGCGGTGGCCGAGCGGTTCTAGGCGCTTCAGTCCGGAACCGCGCGACTGCTACGGTCGCAGTTTCAAATCCTGCCTCGGGTATGGATGTGTGTGATGTCCTTAGGTTAGTTATATTTAAGTAGTTCTAAGTTCTAGGGGACTGATGACCTGAGAAGTTAAGTCCCATACTGCTCAGAGCCATTTTGAACCATTACTGTGCCGGCGTTATCGGCGCTCTCGGCGAAAAGCATGTACCATGCGGGTACATAAGTGGCAGTTGTAAAAGTTCCTTTCCTCGATTTCTGGAAAAGTATGCGTTTGCCGACACCATACCTGATGATGAAAAATACTCTGTTTCCAATTATCTACCGAATCCGCCAATTTTGAGTCAATTGCTCATCATAACCCTTTTCGGTGATTTTCACAAAAAGGGAGAGGGGGGGGGGGGGGGAGGTATTGAGCTAGCTGTTTCAGTTCTTCGCTTTAGGTTGTACACAAGCAGCCTACAAAATTTAAGCCGAATCGGTTGACTGTGTCTGAGGCATTCCCCTTGTCAGTCGGTTATGACAACCAGATCATAATGCCGACCTGCATGTTTTGTTCCTAACGTGTAAGTGCAGTATAAAGTTATAATTCCCTCTTTTATCCATACCCTAAGTAACTTCCAGAATGAATTTTCACTCTGCACTGGTGTGTGCGCTCATTTGAAACTTCTCGACAGATTAAAGATTTGAGAGTTGTTATCTGGCACACAGTTTTAATCTTAAGGGATCCTTTTCTGTGAAAATTTTTCTTACGGAGGTAGCCGTTTCACAACACATAGCGGTAGCTGGGGAAGTTTGCCACATGTGTTGGTTGTCGCAAGTCCAAGTTGCTGTTACTTCCTAGAGCTCTAAACTCAAACCACAGTATGCTTACAATATTCTGATTCGCGTATAAGCAGTTTATTGTTCCTGGTCACAGTTTCCTCCAGTTTATTGGCCTTTTGTGTTTTTACAGCTGTGGGTATTCGTTTAGATGTAGTTCGGTTATCATTAATACCATTTACTTTTGTAACAGTATCTTCAAATTCAACTCATTCTCAGTTCTCAAATACACTTTATCGTAAACTTCAACTATTTGGCTATAATTATTTGTATTTTGTTAGTAATGTTACCACTGAAAAACAAGTTTTATAAAAAAAGCCGCATTCGGAGGCTAATATGGAATACTTACTTATAAGTAGAGATCGGGTTATATTCATCATAATAACGTTAAACTATGCATGAAAAATGCTTAAAAATGCATTAAAAGTGTCGAAATACGCCAAGATCAAATAATAATAAAACATGGTTGTTGTTGTTGTTGTTGTTGTTGTGGTCTTCAGTCCAGAGACTGGTTTGATGCAGCTCTCCATGCTACTCCATCTTGGTAAGCTTCTTCATCTCCATGTAACTACTGCACCCTACATCCTTCTGAATCTGCTTAGTGTATTCATCTCTTGGTCTCCCTCTACGATTTTTACCCTCCGCGCTGCCCTCCAACACTAAATTGGTAGTTACTGCGTGCATTATATCTCAAAGTCGACCCTGTGCATAACAATTACGAGGAAGAGCGCCGGCCACGTGAAAACTCGGTATATTTAGAACGCTGATATCATTTTCTCAATACTTTCTGGTAGAGGTCAGGGAGAGGGCGTTTCTGAGATTATTTTCTGAAAATTTGCAAAATGGGGATGCACACCGTGTTTCAAGAATTGTTCCTTCCTTGCTATTGTTGTCGATAACAAGCGGATGCGATTCGAGTGAGTCGCAGTCGAAACCGTCGAATGTACAGGACCAACATCGAGATATATCGCACGCAGTGAGAGACGCTCAAAAACTCCATAATATTTTATTTAAAAACAAAACACAATAGTACATTTTTTGAACAGCATTATCTTTTAATTAATACTATTGGACCAAAGCATCATTTACAACTTATTTTACGTTTTGCTACTATTGTAAACATAAACGACCAAGTATTGTTCCAAATGTTTAGTAGTAAGATTGTGTCTTCAATCACTCAAAACATTTTTATGAGCAGAAAACGACCTTTCTGTATCAAGTGAGGTAACTGGCCAGTATCTGAATTTGTGTGCTATGTTGGCCCTTATTGTTTCTGGTAAAAATTCACTTGTCCCATTAAAAAAACTATCAATTTGGCACAAGAGTTCAAAGACTGGGTTATTGTTTAAAATGTTTCCGAACTTTTCGTTAAGTTTTCTTGTGAATACCTCCGGCAATGAGGAGCTCACTAGAATATTTTTATTCATTAACTAAATAGACTCATTCAACGCCAAACTTTGAGTATCAAGCTTTTTAATACTTGCAGGTATATGGAAAAAATGGGTGCTAATCACAGCAACGTCTTTTTAAATACCGGAATCATTGACAGCTTACTTGCACTGGCAAACTGCCAATGCCTCTACACTATCGAAGTCGTTTACTATCCCTCTAATGACCTGGAAATGTTCACTGTAAAACAACACAGCTTCGACTCACATACCCCAACGAGTTACCACTGATTTGGGAGGTAAAGGCATATTTGGTAGTTTTCCTTTGTAGGTCTTGATGCGAGCAGGAGCCTTTAGAAACACTTTCCTTGTGAATGAAAGCAGTTTGTTTACATTCATAGACGTGGAATTTACTTCTTCAGCAAACTCCGTAAGCAACGGACGTCATATGAATCAAATTGGAATAAAATATTCATAGGGCTTTTCCTGCTTTGATCATATAGGGAGCAGCGTCTGAAATAAACACAAACACCCATTCATCTGCAGAAGATTCTGGAAATATTTTTCTGATACACTCATTCACAAATCTGGCGATCGTAGAATGATTTACTTTTTCAAGTTATTTGCAGGCCGCTAAATAGGAAGAAGAAGGCTCCTCTATTAAAGCACCAACAATTAGATTTGCAATATAACAGCCACAAGTGAAGTTTCGTCAACTGAAACGCATATAATGCTGTCCTTGAGTTCATTGCGTATTTCTTCCAGAACATTAACGTCAATTTTCGGCATGTAATTTTTACGCAATGTTGAATCATCTGGTATATTTTGATTTAAACAATATTTGCACAGGAAGACTGTGAGCATAGGGTTTGTAAGTTTGTGAAGAGGAATATTGCTTGCGATGACTGCTTCACATATATCCATGTTAAACCGACTTTTTTGATTACCTTTGGACAAATCCCTGCTACTGCAACTTACTGTTGTCAGAAGCAGTTGTCGTGGTCGTTTCTTCTTCATTCCTGCGATATCAAGACGTGTCTTGACATGCTGATCAGTTTTGAAAGATTTTTTTTTTTTTTTTTTTTTTGCACGAAACGTTTTTCTCGCAAACTCGACAATATAAAACAATTTCGTTATATGTCAATGTTCCAGGATGGTCAGATATCCAAGAAACGAAGTTTCTTTCTTCGGGTGGCATGGCGCACAACACGTTACACCATACACGTCATAAACACGTTCATCTGTGTACAAATAAATAAAAAGCTAAACTGAAACAATTTACGTGCGACTAAAAGCTTGCGTAGTTTAATTCAATTGTTGCCGACGCGTACGGCATGCCAGCGGAGGGAATTAACCAGGGCCGCGGGCGCAGGACCATTGGATCTTGTCTGCCTGTTCCTCTTCTGTAACGATTTCGTCAGACAGTGGGCTCTCGGTTAGCGATTACACGCATTTTTAGGTCGCGGTCAATCTATGAGACATCAAAACTAGATCGAGCTAGAAAACGCCCGTTTAAATTTTTAGAATATTGTAAACACTGGGCGAAAATTTGCATCGTCACTAGTTTTTAGTTAAAATATGCAATAACCGGTGAAAAGGACCCAAACATGCAAATGCGTATGCAACATGCAAATGTATATGATGCGGCCTCTACTTATAAGTAACAGAAAAATAATTTTGGTCGATAACAAAACTGTTAAGTTTGTTAACTTCAAAACAAAGTTCTGAAATAATTATTTGTTTATGTAGTGCAGGTGATGCGTTTTACATTCATCTGTTTGCTTAAGTAACACACCTAATCTTCGTTCTCCGCACCACCTCAGGCGAGGTGGGTTTTAAGGAATACAAAGTATTCCATATTGCCCGACATGCCATCTTGGGCTTTACAACGTAACAGTTTTAACCATAGACAGTTTTATCCATAGACGTTTCTAGCGATACGTAACGATCTACGGCTCTTTCACTTAAATCGCAGTTTTAATCGTTGGTATACATTTACAATAATTATTGCATATATTTTAAAAAACCAAAAAAACTAACTGCCAAAAATGTTTTCAAACTGTGAAAATAATTTTTCTGCCCCTTAACCGAACGATGTCTGGAGACAAACTGGACTCGCTACAGAAAATCACAGTAACATTCTGAACTAGATAAAGCGTCTCCTGGTTAGGAGAACCATTCGGTGAATTATCCCCACTATTTTCTACTATTTTACAAAAGTTGCACAATGTTATTCTGTATCGCCATTGATGTTTCTGGGCTTTTGTCTGAAATGTCAGTTCAGAGTTAGTGATTGCAACATTTTCGGGGATCGTGGTGCCATGTGACAACTTGTACACAGGCATTATGCTTGTAGCAGTTGTGAAGCTGATAAAGACTGTATAACGAATTTGTAAAGCTGAAGTTGATTATAAAATCTGTCATCGAAATTTAGTAAGATATTGAGAGAAAATCCACCAAAACCAAATTCACAAAGAAGTGATGGTTCGCTGTTTTCAGTGTAGCGAAAGTTTATCTAGCGATGATGAGAATGAATTAAGGCAATATCATCCTCAAGCAACTGACGTTTCGTACGGTATAGCAGGAAAAGAAATCAAAACCATTCTATGAAGTGTACTAATTCTTGTCGTATGTGTTGTATATCATTGATTTGCTATTTTATTTTTATTTTTTTAGAAAAGGCACGAAACTCTTAATACGAAAAACAGAGGCAAGCAGCTTAGCACGATTCTCGAGCTTCAGACGAACGAAAGTGGAATACTTTTTCAATTATCTGACAACAGTGCAGGAAGTACAGTTTTCATCCTCATGAATTTTGAAACATGGATGAACCGGGCTTTACTTCAATGCAGAGCCCTGATAGAACTGTTGCTGAGAGTAACGCTAAGGAAAAATGGATCCAGTGAATAGAATCTAAAAAGGACGCACAAAAAATTGCGTGATGATACTCCAAGGCCAAAAAAGTTTTCTACACATGGAAGCTGTGAAAGACTAGGCTAATAAAGGACATTTTCTTACATAATTACTTAACTTACTGTTTTAGTGACTAAATTTGTCTTAAATACACTCCTGGAAATTGAAATAAGAACACCGTGAATTCATTGTCCCAGGAAGGGGAAACTTTATTGACACATTCCTGGGGTCAGATACATCACATGATCACACTGACAGAACCACAGGCACATAGACACAGGCAACAGAGCATACACAATGTCGGCACTAGTACAGTGTATATCCACCTTTCGCAGCAATGCAGGCTGCTATTCTCCCATGGAGACGATCGTAGAGATGCTGGATGTAGTCCTGTGGAACGGCTTGCCATGCCATTTCCACCTGGCGCCTCAGTTGGACCAGCGTTCGTGCTGGACGTGCAGACCGCGTGAGACGACGCTTCATCCAGTCCCAAACATGCTCAATGGTGGACAGATCCGGAGATCTTGCTGGCCAGGGTAGTTGACTTACACCTTCTAGAGCACGTTGGGTGGCACGGGAGACATGCGGACGTGCATTCTCCTGTTGGAACAGCAAGTTCCCTTGCCGGTCTAGGAATGGTAGAACGATGGGTTCGATGACGGTTTGGATGTACCGTGCACTATTCAGTGTCCCCTCGACGATCACCAGTGGTGTACGGCCAGTGTAGGAGATCGCTCCCCACACCATGATGCCGGGTGTTGGCCCTGTGTGCCTCGGTCGTATGCAGTCCTGATTGTGGCGCTCACCTGCACGGGGCCAAACACGCATACGACCATCATTGGCACCAAGGCAGAAGCGACTCTCATCGCTGAAGACGACGCGTCTCCATTCGTCCCTCCATTCACGCCTGTCGCGACACCACTGGAGGCGGGCTGCACGATGTTGGGGCGTGAGCGGAAGACGGCCTAACGGTGTGCGGGACCGTAGCCCAGCTTCATGGAGACGGTTGCGAATGGTCCTCGCCGATACCCCAGGAGCAACAGTGTCCCTAATTTGCTGGGAAGTGGCGGTGCGGTCCCCTACGGCACTGCGTAGGATCCTACGGTCTTGGCGTGCATCCGTGCGTCGCTGCGGTCCGGTCCCAGGTCGACGGGCACGTGCACCTTCCGCCGACCACTGGCGACAACATCGATGTACTGTGGAGACCTCACGCCCCACGTGTTGAGCAATTCGGCGGTACGTCCACTCGGCCTCCCGCATGCCCACTGTACGCCCTCGCTCAAAGTCCGTCAACTGCACATACGGTTCACGTCCACGCTGTCGCGGCATGCTACCAGTGTTAAAGACTGCGATGGAGCTCCGTATGCCACGGCAAACTGGCTGACACTGACGGCGGCGGTGCACAAATGCTGCGCAACTAGCGCCATTCGACGGCCAACACCGCGGTTCCTGGTGTGTCCGCTGTGCCGTGCGTGTGATCATTGCTTGTACAGCCCTCTCGCAGTGTCCGGAGCAAGTATGGTGGGTCTGACACACCGGTGTCAATGTGTTCTTTTTTCCATTTCCAGGAGTGTATGTGTTATTGCTTTATAAGTACCTCTATATTTTGAATTTAGCATTTCAGGATAAAACATGTTAATTTCAAAGACGTGTGATTGCATTCACGGGTTTAAGATAAACTGTTTTTGTGGAATAGACAGCTCGGACATTACGACATCGCTCCTTTGTACAAGCTGTCCTTCTTTAATGACGACAGCAGAGGAGCACATGAGTAGTATCAAAACATACTCATTGATTTTCTTCACGAATTTAAATTTCAGAAGTTGAATGGAAAGTTTAACGTCTTTTCAGTTTTATTTTTAGTTGATATTAACTGTGTAGAAAATGGTAAAAAGGTAAAATTTGCAGAGCTACAGTCTCGCTGGGGGTGTGTGATAACTTTCGTAACAAAATTAGTTCAAATGGTTCAAATGGCTCTGAGCACTATGGGACTTAACTGCTGAGGTCATCAGTCCCCTAGAACTACTTAAACCTAATTAACCTAAGGACATCACACACATCCATGCCCGAGGCAGGATTCGAACCTGCGACCGTAGCAGTCGCGCGGTTCCAGACTGTAGCGCCTAGAACCGTCCGGCCACCCCGGCCGGCACAAAATTAGTCTCGTAGACTTTTATAAGGGTTTTTCTCAACATAAACCTCCACGCTTTTACAACTTCGCAGCTACGATTATATCGATGTTTTAATCGATAGATTTACGTAAGGAAGGTCTTTCCATAAGGAAGACAAAAAGAGCTCATAGATACATTTCAGCTTTAAAGTTGGTCTTCGAGTTAGCTGTGCCCACAAAACGGTACCAAATATTGATGCTTTTGTGGAAAGTGTTGTAGTTGGCAGAATAGCCAGCACCGTGTTACTAGAGGAGGCCGAAATGCACGGGTTTTAGCTCACGCAGGCTGGCTTGAGGAAGGAAGGACTATACTGACGTGAGGTCTGGAACATGACAAGGAATTAGAATTCAGAAAGCGGACGTAATTAGTTTCATACTTAACTTTAATCCATTAATGATGAACGTCGCTCTTGACGGTACATGAGTCAATTTGTCACAATATTATCTGTACTTATAGTAACTGAATATTGCGCCTTGCTAGGTCTTAGCAAATGACGTAGCTGAAGGCTATGCTAAACTGTCGTCTCTGCAATTGAGAGCGTCTGTAGACAGTGAACTATCGCTAGCAAAGTCTCAACTGTACAACTGGGGCGAGTGCTAGGGAGTCTGTCTAGACTAGATCTGGCGTGTGGCGGCGCTCGGTCTGCAATCACTGACAGTGGCGACACACGGGTCCGACGTATACTAACGGACTGCGGCCGATTTAAAGGCTACCACCTAGCAAGTGTGGTGTCTGGCGGTGACATCACAGAAAGCAAAATAAGTAAGTCATTCACATTTGTTTAAGATCTGAACAAAAAGGGCACTAGATACATTTTGATGTAAATCTAAATTTTGACCAGTAATGGCGTCAATCACAGGGCTGCATCAGCCATAAGAAATGTTGTGCTTCATCATAGAAATCTTAGAAAATAAATCTGCCACAATATGCATTAACCAGCCACCGTGAAGCGATACATCTCTGTACAACGTGACATTACCGGCCGTAGCTTGAGCAGCTGACTTGTCCTGATACCTCCCTCCCTCCTCACCCCTCACCTTCCACCACCATTACTCACTGCGAGCCGATCTTTTCCTCACTGTTGAGGCGTGAGCGGGTGACAGATCGGTTAACAGGGCTGCTCTATGTTAGCACTAAACACTCCAACCACAATTCATGAAAGAATCGAACTGTTATGTATAAAACAGCTACAAAAGTCAGATTACCTTACAAATAACTTACTGTGTTAAATATTTCACATTGAGCTTGTAAGTGAGAAGAAGTTTAGGAAAGCTTTGAAGTTACGTTAAAAGTTTTTTGAAAGTGACTAAGTGCTCTCTTTCTCAAATACTGTATGAATATGGTCTTGACAATTTGCGCGCCATGAAATATGCTTTCTCAGGACATTTATACAGTTTCTGAATGCAAGAATTGTCTTAATGTGTTAAAGCTTTAACGTAAGATATCTTTTAATGAGTAGATTATGAGAGCATTTTAAATTATAACATTTGAGCAAAAATTTTGTGAAATACTGAACACCAAATTTTTTTGCCCCTGGAAGCCGTTATACAAGCAAACTGCAGCTGAGACTGTGCTGCATGAAGTGGGTTATCCGTTTAGAAATATTGATGATTAGGCTCCGGTTGCTGTGTGGCTCGTTAACTGTCAAACCAGCATAACTACACTGGTGTCCAAAATTAAAACAACAAACTGCTATTTCCCCATCCTGTATCTAATTCACAGTATAATCGTACAAACTTAATGTGAATCGTTCTGTTGTTTCTCGAATGAGGCCACAGTTTAGAGAGACCGAAACTGTATTCCAGGGACGAGGACAGGGCCCACAACGTGTGACATCTCAAAGAGTAGTGCATTATTTGGCCGTAAGGACACGGCGGTACCACCTTACTACTGCAGTGCAACTGGCATCTGATATCGCAGCAGCCCATGGACAAGATGTATCGAGGAAAACAGTGGAAAAAGGCTTCAGCAGAGTGGCCTTTATTGTTGGAGCCCTGCTGTCTATTTACCTACGGTGTGTCTTCAGAGAAGGGAGCGGTGCCGTCGACTGGCACCTGGACTGTCAAAGAGTGCGAAAATGTTATCTTCACAGATGATTCCCGATTTGGTCTGGAGTGTGATTCTCGATGGATTTGCATTTGGAAGGCATGTGGAATACAGTTTCAGGATCCAAACTTTGTGGAAATAGACCAATGTTGAAGAGGATCCCCAGTTGTGTGGGCTGGGATTATGTTGACCAGTCAAACCCCTCTTCATGACTTAACTGCTATCTTGGATCTCATGCGCTGTTTTGTTGCGAGGTGCTGTGGGCCCAGAGGTCGTACTGATGGACGATAATGCTCGACCTCATAGAGGACGGATGGGTGCTTTTTAATTTTTTAATTTTTATTTTTTTTTACAGAAAATATTGCATGCATAGCCTCGCCTGCTCGCTCTCCCGATTTGAATCCCGTAGATCATGTGTGGGATGCACAAGGGAAACGAGTTCCATCACGTCAGAATCCACCACTCTCCAAGACTTCCGAGCAGCTCTGAAGGAAGAATGGGCGTTGTTGCCTCAACATGAGACTGATGACATCACTCATAGCATGTCCCATAACTGTCAGACCTGTACTGGTGCCAGATGTGGTCACACCCCACACTGAAAACAGTTGTCAGAATGTGTGTGCAAATCCGAAGAACATTTTTGTCTACTGTTTTGCATCTTGCAACTGATTACGTTCTGTATTCTTCAAATTGCTTCTACTGTACTATCACCTGTTTATACTGTATGTGTCAAAAGAAACGCAACCTTGCCAAAACTCCGTTTGTTGCTTTAAATTTGGACACCGTTGTATGTACGGTTTTTGATGGCTAATCTGTGTGTTACTACTTATCTCAGTAACGTCGCACATTGTAATTACGTAGGTTGGAACTTAAATAGTGGCAACACTGTTATGGAGACACTACGCAATGGAATCTGCTGTTGTCGTTGATAGCACACGGTGTTGACATACCTGCCTTACCTCGGAGCAAATGGACTCGCCGGTCCCATGTCACCGGCGTCTGTGCAATCGAGGGAAACATAGTCACTTGCGAGCGAGTGGTGTAATGTAACGGTGTCACTATGTTTTCGAAACAGGAACCATGGGCCACACCGTACGAGCCAAAACTTTAACGCCAATCCAACAAATGGCGTCATTATGGGTCGCCGCGAAAGTCGAAAGTGCGTCAGGGCCCCAGTATGCTGAAAGTTATTGTGATTCTCATATACGACTGTGATGGTGTTTTTCTAAGGTATTACATTCCTCCACAGCAGACCGTCAAAGTACTGTATTACTAGAATGAAATTTTCACTCTACAGCGGAGTGTGCGCTGATATGAAACTTCCTGGCAGATTAAAACTGTGTGCCGGACCGAGACTCGAACTCGGGACCTTTGCCTTTCGCGGGCAAGTGCTCTACCGACTGAGCTACCCAAACACGACTCACGCCCCGTCCTCACAGCTTTAATTCGGTCAGTACCTCGTCTCCTACCTTCCAAACTTCACAGAAGCTCTCCTGCGAACCTAGCAGAACTAGCACTCCTGGAAGAAAGGATATTGCGGAGACATGGCTTAGCCACACCCTGGGGGATCTTTCTAGAATGAAATTTTCTCGCTACAGCGGAGTGTGCGCTGATATGAAACTTCCTGGCAGATTAAAACAGTGTGCCAGACCGAGACTCGAACTCGGGACCTTTGCCTTTCGCGGGCAGGAGAGCTTCTGTGAAGTTTGGAAGGTAGGAGACTTGATACTGGCGGAATTAAAGCTGTGAGGACGGGGCGTGAGTCTTGCTTGGGTAGCTAAGTCAGTAGAGCACTTGCCCGCGAAAGGCAAAGGTCCCGAGTTCGAGTCTCGGTCCGGCACACAGTTTTAATCTGCCAGGAAGCTGCTGTATTACTGTTCGTTATTGGAGCATAACCTGCGACAAGCTTTGCGAAAGAAGCGGCGACACACTCTGCGCAACCCACCCATCATTTTGTACGACAATGTGCAGGCACATACAGCGCACTGTTAGGTCGATGGGACTGGGAAGTACTGTACCATCCACCATACTCCCCAGACGTAAGTCCTTGTGACATTGATTTGATTCCGAAGATGAAGGATCCACTTCGTGGCATTCACTTCATAACTGTTCCAGAGAGTCGACAGGCAGTAGATTGCTCCATTCGGACCATCAGCAGAACAGGCTTTGCTAACGGTATACTACGCCATCCACATCGCTGGCAGCGAGTTCTACACAATGCTAGTGACTACTTTGAAGGACAGTAACTGGTGCATACATGTACCTCTTTTGTATCGGTTGTGAATAAATAGTTGCCAGTATTTAAGTTCCAACCCTCTTATAATGACAGTGGTACCAAAAGTTCCCTCTGCCAAGTACTTTAAGTCGCTTTGCTGAGTGTAGACGTAGAGAAGCCAGACCCCAAATGATTCGCACGACGGCAGTGACAGGGACAGCATTACACTGGCCGCCGTGTTGTCAACCTGTTTGTTGTTGTTTACGAGCCTGCTGTGGTACTCGCGTGAGACGGACGCAGCCCCTGTGCGGCAGGCTACCTGGTGGAGCACCGGCGCGCGGGCACGCCGCACTGGGTGCGCTCGACGCCTGCGCCGACGCTGCGGCCCGAAGCTGCGCTGTCGGGCCTGGAGCCCGGCTGGCGCTACCAGTTCCGCGTCAGCGCAGAGAGCGCCGCCGGCCGCTCAGAGCCCGGGGAGCTGTCGGAGCCGCTCACCGTGACGCTGGACCGGCCGCAGGCGCAGCCGCCACTCTTCACCGCAGAGCTGCGCGACGCCGTCGCCCTCGAGAACGACAAGGTCGGTCGCCGCGTGATGCCACGCCTGCATCCCTCCTTTTTATTTATTTTTTTTAATCACACGTCGAGTTCCGTAGGACCAAATAGACGAGCAAATCTCCAAGGTCACGGAATGTGTCAGTACATGAAACTACAACATAAAAGTAATAACAGATAAAAATAAAATGTGATTCTTGAGTTTCTCTCGGCGTATTTGATAATCAAAATATCCACGGGTGTACTGCCGGTCTACAGTGTCCAACGGGCACAATATGTCGGCTATCATACATGTCGCCATCATCAGGTGAACTGACGGACAACAGTTGTTGTCTCCCATTAGGATTACACTGATAAGATGCAGAGCCTGCTAAATGACGATTCGTACCGGAAGATCAGCGTTGACCCTACAAAGAAGGCGGAGAACAAGATGAGGTCGCTTCTCAAGGACGCAGATTTACCGGAGAGTGACGCTAAGAAATTGTTACCCCAAGGTCCGGTACTGCCTAGACTATATGGACTCCTGAAGGTTCACAAAGAGGGGGTGCCATTACGCCCCATTGTCAGCAACATCAGGGCACCTACATATTTGTTGGCCAAATACCTGACGGGAATATTAAGTCCTTATGTGGGTAAATGCCCACATCACATCCATAATTCCGTGGATTTTGTTAAATGCCTTGATAGCTTCAGGTTGGATGAGTCAGATATCATGGTGAGTTTTGACGTAGTTTCCTTGTTTACGAGGGTACCCCTGTGAGAGTCACTAGAATTGATTAGTCAGAAGTTTGAGTAGAAGACCACTGAACTTTTTAGGCATTTCTTGACTTCCACATATTTTCTTTTTGATGGAGAATACTACGAACAAACGGAGGGAGTTGCCATGGGTAGCCCACTGTCACCGGTGGTAGCGAATTTGTACATGGAGAACTACGAGGAGGAAGCCCTGTCGTCATCCGAATGGAAACCTACTTGCTTTTCCCGTTACGTGGACGACACGTTCGTCATCTGGCCACATGGTATGGATAAACTCCTTGACTTTCTTACACATCTAAACTCCATACTCCCCAACATCAAATTCACTATGGAGACTGAAATGGAGGGTAAATTACCTTTCCTTGACGTCTTGGTCAAGAGAAGGGCTGATGGCACCCTAGGTCATGGGGTGTATCGGAAGACAATGCACACTCATCCGTATTTGCACGCAGACAGCTGCCTCCACCCTACACAGAGGAATGGGGTACTTAAAACTCTAGTACATAGGGCGCGCACTATCTCTGACGCAGAGAGTCTACCCCAGGAATTGGAACATCTGAGAACTGTATTTCGAAAAAATGGGTACTCAGAGTGGCAGATTCAACGTGCTCTGCGCCCAACCACTGCAGCACAACCTGTTGAGATGGATGAAGTCACGAGGGAGGAGGTAGGGACTGCGTTTATTCCATATACAGGCGCACTCTCGGGAAAATCGCCCGCATTTTGAAGAAACACCGGGTCGAAACTGTGTTTTGTCCTCCAAATACAACTCGTGCACTGGTGGGGAGCGCCAAAGATGACCTCGGTTTCAGGAAGGCCGGCGTGTACCAGATTCCGTGTCAATGTGGCAAGTCGTATATTGGTCAGACGATGCGTACCGTCGAGGATCGATGCCGTGAACACCAGAGGGCACACTCGACTGATGTATCCGAGCAAGTCGGCGGTCGCTGAACATTATTTGTCGGAAAATCACGCTATGGAGTATGAACGCACGAGGATTCTGGTACAGACGTCGAGATACTGGGACAGCGTTGTTGAGAGAGGCCATCGAAATTCGCACCGACCTCATAAACCGTGACTGTGGCTATAATCTTAGCAAGGCTTGGGAACCAGCGATTGGGTTAATCAAGAGTAAATCGAGCAAACGTATAGTTGTGACGACCACGGCGGACAGA
This sequence comes from Schistocerca nitens, assembly GCF_023898315.1. Lineage (NCBI taxonomy): Eukaryota > Metazoa > Arthropoda > Insecta > Orthoptera > Acrididae > Schistocerca > Schistocerca nitens. Next base: position 850,689,427 of record NC_064618.1, read on the forward strand.
GCCATCACACCGACGTCGTCTCAGACGCCGTCGCAATCTGTTCCGCCGCGCGACCGTGGCGCGGGGCGTGGACAGCGGAGGGAGCGCGCCGCGGGCGGAGGGTATTTAAATCGGCCGCCGCCGCGACCGAACCCAGTTCCCTCTGAGCAGCCATACCGTACGGATCTCCGTGCCGGCACGTTCACAGGAGCTCATTCCGTCAGTTCACCTGATGATGGCGACATGTATGATCGCCGAAATATTGTGCCCGTTGTACACTGTAGACCGACAGTACACCCGTGGATATTTTGGTTAAAAATAAAATGTTTATGAACCCGAAAAAAGTCAATCCACAAATGAACGCAATCAACAATACAACAAGAATCAGCTTAATTTTTCAAGGAACTCCTCGACAGAATAGAAGAAGTGACCCATGAAAATACTCTTCAGTTTCGATTTGAAAGCGCATGGATTAATGATAAGATTTTTGAATTCGAGCGGTAGCTTATTGAAAATGGATGCATCAGTATACTGCACACCTCTCTGCACAAGAGTTAAGGAATTCTGATACAAATGCAGGTTTCATTTCTGCCAGGTATTAACTGAGTGAAAGCTGCTTATTCTTGGGAATAAGCTAATATTGTTAACAAGAAATTATATATATATATATATATATATATATATATATATATATATATATATATATATATATATATATATATACGAGGGCGGTTCAGAAAGTAACCTCCGATTGGTCACAGTGCGGGTTGTGGGGGGAGTAGCGACGCCATCTGTGCGTTCACGCACTCAACAGGTCAATCGGCATCAAGCCGTTGTCGAGTGAACGTCGTACCTGCGCTAGTTTAGTTTTTGTGGCAGTTTGAAATGTGTGCTGCAATAGAAAACCCCGCCAAATGTGAAGTGCGTGCTGTCATAAGGTTTTTTACAGCCAAAGGATATTCTGCAGCAGCTATTCATCGTGAGCTTTGTGCCGTGTACGGACCAAGAGTTATGAGTGAAGGAGTTGTCCGTGAATGGGTACATTTATTTAAAAGTGGACGAGAAAACGTTCATGATGAAGAGAGGAGTGGTAGACCATCATTGGTGACTGACGAACTCGTTCAGACAGTTGATGCAAAAGTTCGTGAAAATCGACGTTTCTCAATGTCGGAGTTGTCTACTGGTTTTCCACAGATTTCTAAGACTCTCTTGTACGAGATAGTGACAGCAAGATTGGGTTACCGTAAGTTCTGTGCACGATGGGTGCCCAAAATTCTTACCGACCACCACAAAACTCAAAGAATGGCCTCTGCATTAGACTTTCTGTCACGTTATGAGGACGAAGGAGAACCATTGTTAAACAGAATCGTGACCGGTGACGAAACCTGGATTAAGTACGTGAACCCTGAGACAAAAGAACAATCAAAGATGTGGGCACATTCAAATTCGCCTACCAAACCAAGAAAAGCCTCGCAAGATTTTTCTGCCAGAAAACTGATGGCAACGGTGTTTTGGGATGCCAAAGGGGTGTTGTTGGTTGAATTCATGGAACGTGGTACGACCATTAATCAAGACGTGTACTGTGAAACAATAAAAAAGTTACGACGGGCTATACAGAACAAACGCCGTGGTATGCTGACTTCCGGTATCGTTTTTTTGCACGATAACGCCCGTCCTCACTCTGCTCGCAGAACAACGGCCCTTCTTGAGTCCTTCAAGTGGGACGTTGTCAACCATCCACCTTACAGCCCAGACCTGGCGCCAAGTGATTATCACCTCTTCATGCATTTGAAGAAATGGCTCGGGTCACAGCGGTTTGATGGCGACGAAGAGCTCAAAGATGCGGTCACAGGCTGACTCCAGGCGCAAGCGGGTGATTTTTATGCAGAAGGAATTTCAAAGCTTGTGAAGAGATACGATAAGTGCCTCAATCGCTATGGAGACTATGTAGAAAAATAGTGCAAAGATGTAGTTGTAAGATGTATATATTAAAATATTTTTATTTAACTTGGTGTATTTTTTTAAATCAACCGGAGGTTACTTTCTGAATGGCCCTCGTGTATATATATATATATATATATATATATATATATATATATATATATATATATATATATATCGAGGGCCAATGTACCCATACTCGTGAACGGGGATCGACAAGAGGTTCGTCAACTTACACCACTTATTCCGTCCGTTTCTGAGTCAAAAATATCCTTTTAGAATGGGAAGAGTTACCCCAAAATATAATACCGTAAGACATAAACGGATGAAAATAAGCAAAGTAGACTAATTTTCATGTTGAACGAGCACTCAATTCACATACCGTTCAAATCGCAAAAATGGCAGCATTAAGTCTTTGAACAAGATCCTGAACGTGGGCTTTCCACGACAGTTTGCTATCTATCTGAATACCAAGAAATTTGGACCGTTCAATTTCACTAATCATATGCCCATTCTGCGAAATTAAAACATCAGGTCTCGTTGAATTGTGTGTTAGAAACTGTAAAAACTGAGTATCGCTGTGATTTAGTGTTACTTTATTTTCTACAAGTCATGAACTTAGGTCACATACTGCACTATTTGAAACCGAGCAGCCAATGTTGCACACAACATCCTTTACTACCAAGCTAGTGTCATCAGCAAACAGAAATATTTTAGAGTTACCTGTAATACTAGAGGGCATACCATTTGTATAAATAAGGAACAGGAGCGGCCCCAACAATGATCCCTGGGGCACCCCCCCCCCCCCCCCACTTGACAGTACCCCACTCAGACCCCACATCGCAGCCGTTATCAACATTGTGAATAATGACCTTTTGCTGTGTGTTGCTAAAGTAACAGGTGAACCAGTTGTGAGCTACTACCCGTATTCTGTAATGGTCCAACTTCTGGAGCAATATTTTGTGATCAAGACCATAAAATGCCTCAGTTAAATCAAAAAATATGTCTAGCATTCGAAACCTTTTAACTCTTCCAGTGCCTCACAGAAAAAATAGTATATAGCATTTTCAGTTGTTAAACGACTTCTAAGGCCGAACTGTACATTTGACAGCAAATCGCGTGATATAAAATGATCAATTAACCTTACAAACACAGCCTTTTCATTAACTTTAGCAAACACTGATGGCATAGAAATAGGTCTAAAATTGTCTACATTATCCCTTTCTCCCTTTTTATAAAGCGGCTTTACTACTGACTACTTTAATCGTTCAGGAAACTGACCATTCCTAACGGAAAAATTACAACTATGGCTAAATACAGGTCTAACATGTGCACCACAGTACTTAAATATTCTGCTAGGCGCTCCATCATATCCATGAGAGTTCTCAGTCTTCAGTGATTTAATTAGTGGCTCAATCTCCCCTTGTCTGTGTCACAGAGGCGTATTTCAGACTACAATCTCGGACTGGCATTTGCCAAGAAAGTTATATGATTCCCTGTAGAAACTAAATTTTTATTTAATTCACCAGCAATGCTCAGAAAATGATCGTTAAATATTATACATATATCTGATTTATCAGTAACAGAATAATTTGTACTAAGAACTGACTTGATATTGTCGACCTCCTGCTACTGACCAGACACTTCCTACACAACTGACCATATGGTTTTAATTTTGTCCTGTGAATTAGCTATATTGTTTGTATACCACATACTCTTTGCCTTCCTAATATCATTTTTAAGAGTCTTACGATACTGTTTGTAATGGGCTACTGTAGCTTGATCGTGACTACTTCTAACATTATGATATAGTTCCCACTTTGCTCTACATGGCATCCTTATCCCACTAGTCAGCCACCTTGGCTGCCTATTACTCCTAGTACCCCGTTTAGAACGTTCAAGTGGAAAGCAATTATCAAATTGCATGAGAAATGTATATCTTCTATGTTATCGGCACTATAAACAACCTGCCACTCTTGTTCCTCAACAAGGTTTAAAAAACTCTCTATTGCTAGTGGATTAACTTTCCTACATAGTTTGTAATTATATGTGACCTTTTTTTTAGTACAAAAGGCTTTTAGTGCTAAAATTTGTGCATCATGGTCTGAAAGGCCATTCGTTGCGCGAAATGCACACTAGTGCCACCCGGCTGAGTAGTTATCTTTACCAGGTCACCACCGCCATCATATTCCCCGTCCCTATCAAGACTGTTCCCTGCTCCACCCACCATCACTACCTGGTCATCCTCTGTAAATTTCCTGCATAGCTTCCCCATGCTGTCAGTCACCTGAGCCAACCCTGCACTATAGGCTTCACAGTGCTGGTGACCTAGTACTCACTCCCCAACACTTCCTGCAAGTGCTGGCCTACACCTCTACCATGCGAACTACCTAACAGCAGAACCTTCTTCTTCCTGTTAGACTTTGCAGCTGACCTAGGCCTCCTAACTGCTGAGGACTGCTGCATGTTCCCTACATCTACAGCTACAAGAGGCTCCTCTCCACTCAACTCTGACAGTTGGTCAAATCTATTGCATATACGCAAAGTATAACTGTCTGAATACCACCTCCTCCTACCTGTCTTCTTGTTAACTGCCAGTTCCCATTCCCCTCCACCTTTCACCCTCCTCAACCTATCTAGTTCCTCCTTTGCACGTTGTAACTGCCCCTGAAGGGCACAGATCTTACGCTCCTGCTCCTCTGTCGACTTATTTCTACGACAGATTCTGCATTCCCAGGAGAGGATCTTGCTAGAATGCCCACTGGGTTCCCCACTGCATTCCCCCGAATGAAAATACTTTGAACAAATCCCACACCGTAACACACTACTCACAAACCTATGACAGAGCCCACACTTCTCACTCATGGTAATATTTTACAGTTACTGAAATAAATACACGTCTAAGTTACCGTAGTTCAGTTACACCAGCAGAACTATTTATAGAAGTGACAATAGCGGTCTCGAAATTCTCTGTCTACCAAGAAAGCAACTACTTTTATTAATACTACAACACCACAGCTCATATCAATGCCAACAAAACTATACAAAATTATTAGCTAAAACCAAAAATTCAAGCGGCCACTGGAACACTCAACGAAGTTAATACACTGAATGAAAATTTTAGTGAAATATTTTACTAGAAACAAGAAGATATGTCAGCTGAAAACTAAAGCACGAAATTTACTAAACGACTTCAACGCACAGAAAATTCTAAAATAAAAAAGCGAGCGAACGTTTCCAAAAGTTTATGAAATCGTTATTTTGCCACAAACTGCACGAATCACCCTGGAAACCATTAAATTTAATAACTTTATAACAGTGCACAAATAACTAAGTCATTACTTAGCTTTGTAACCGCTACAACTGCAACTTTATACCGCAAACACCCTACTGAGGCGCTTTTCTTTTTTATTTTCCTTTATTCAGTTTCGATTCCTCCCGAAGGGGGCGGGGTAGCAGCAGCTTAGTACGCCGCCCTTCAGTCTGCAGAATTTTTAAAACAGAAGAAGAAGATAATAAACAATAAAAGCAGGCGATGAAAACGGCGACTTAAATTGTAAAATGGCCGAAAATTGGGGAAGTTAAAACATAAAACAAAGGGTTGGCGATGCTAATAAAATACACAGGAAGCAGACAGGTAAAACAGTTGACAGGCAATTAAAAAAACACGGCGACAGTCTGGTTTCTCTTGGCAAGAGATATAAAAATCACATCTAGCGACAGTATGATTTCTGTTCACAACACTTCAGAAAAGCACAACACTTAACATTCACGTAAAACACTGCACTAAAAAGTTGGCACGAAGATGACGCTCCACAGCCAAGGGCAGAGGGGGGGACCTGGACAGATGAGGGGAAAAAAGGGGGAGGAGAGGAAAAACGAAGTGGGGGGGGGGGGAGGATTCGACGGAGGGAGAGGATTCATAAGGGGGGACAGGGCAGACGCGAGAGGGAAGGCAGAGGATGGGAATGCAAAAGGACTCGAGGGAGAGGAGGGAGGCAGAGAGAGGGTAGGCGGGGAAAAACAGGATGGGAAGAGGGAGCCAGGGAAAAGGACAGAGGAAGAGAGGGGGAGGTGAGGATCAGAGTTGACAGGATGGATAAATAGGATAAATGGACGGAGAGAGGGAAACATCCAGGAGGGGGAATCGACGGAAGCCACCTTGGGAAAGGAGATGAGTGGTGTAGAGGTGGAGGGTAGGGGGGACACAACGGTGAAGGTGCTACTGCAGCGTGAGGCTTGGATGAACGACGTAAGCACGAATAACAGACTACTCGAGTCAATAACAGTGGAAGAAAGACTGAGGTTAATGAAAATCCACTATTAAGTTACTTTTACAGCAAATGTTAAAACAAATAAACTTTAAAATAAGTAATTTATAAAATTGGAGGGTAGCGTGGCGGGTAAAAATCGTAGAGGGAGACCAAGAGATGAATACACTAAACATATTCAGAAGGATGTAGGTTGGAGTAGGTACTGGGAGATGAAGAAGCTTGCACAGGATAGAGTAGCATGGAGAGCTACATCAAACCAGTCTCTGGACTGAAGACCACAACAACAACAATAAAATACTGACGAGCAATTTCAACAGCAGTCCAGCACATGTGACTTCACACCAAAGACACTTAGACTTTGTGACAAGAAACTGAACCACCCAGAAGGGAAGGAGGAAGTAAAATAAGTCATAACAGGTGGAGAGGGTATATCATGTTATTACAGAGAGGCAGATTTACAAATGACTTGGCAGTATCAGCTCATTTACAAGCAACACGTTGCGCTCTCTCTGGCATGCACGCTTGTACCGATTCATTTGGAACGGGTGTCATAAGGCAGTCGTATCCTCTACCAAGGCGACCCACAACAGTGAGGTAACGATAGTCATGGGGTACCTGCTAATATCGTGTGGAGCCACCTTCTGCTGGGCGTGGTGCAGAATCGCGGGCCAACAGCCTTGCTGCAGTGGTAGCACCGGTTCCCATCAGGTCACAGAAGTTAAGTGCTATTGGGCGGGGTGACTGTCCTGTCTGCCGAGCACTGTTGGCAAGCGGGTCGCACTCGGTCCTTGGTGACAAACTGAAGAACTCTCGAGTAGCGGCTCCGGTCTCGTAAACTGACATACAGCCAGAGGAGTGGTGTCCTGAACACATGCCCCTCCATCCACTGACGGGGATGACACGACGGCCGGTCGGTACCGTTGATCCTTCACGGACTGTAGCAGAGCTAAAGAAAAGGTGCAGCAACAAGTCGTTGGAAGTCCCTTTGCAGAAATTTGGAGCCACGCTGCCTCTGTCACTGTCTGTAGCTGTGAAAGTGTTGATCGTGCAGCACTTTGTGCACCATCTGACCTCCCAATCATGTCCCATAAATGTTCGATGGTATTCATTTCGGATGATGTCGGTGGAAAAACATTCGCTCGAATTGTGCAGACTGTTCTTCAAATCAATCGCAAACAGTTGTGGCCTGGTAACATGGCACATTGTCATCCACAAAAATTCCGTCGTTGAATGGCGTTAATGGTGTTCTAGTAGCTGAACACAACCATTTCCAATCATTGACCGATTCAGTTCGATCAAAAGACCCAGTGCGTTCCACATAAACACACCATACGCCATTACGGAGCCGGCACCACCTTGACAAGTTGGGCCACGGCTGTGTGGGGTTTCCACCACATTCGAACCACACAGTCAAGTTCTACAAACTGAGATCAGGACTGATCTGACCAGGCCAAGGTTTTCCAGTCGTCTAGGGTCCAACAGGTGAGATCACGAGCCCAGGAGAGGCGCTGCAGGCGATGTCGCGCTGTTAGCAAAGACACTCACGTCTGTCGTCTGCTGCCACAGCCCATTAACGCCAAATTTCGCTGCACTGCCCTACCGCATGCGTTCGTCGTACGTCCCACATTGATTTCTGTGATCATTTCACGCTGTGTTGATTGTTTGTTAGCATGACAACTCTCCACAAATGCTGCTACTCTTGGTCATTAACTGATGGCCGTTGTCCACTGTGTTGTTTGTGGTGAGAGCTAATGCCTGAAATCTGGCATTCTTCATACACTCATCACACTGTGGATCTTGGAATACTGAATTCTCTAACGATTTCCGAAATGGAATGTCCCATGTATCTAGCTCCATTTACCATTCTGCGTTCGAACTGTGTTAATTGCTGTCGAGCGGCCATAATCACGTCGGAAATCTTTTCACATGAACCACTTGAGTCAAAATGATAGCTGTGCCAAAGAACTGCCCTTTGATACCTCGAGTATGCAATACTACCGCCATCTGTATATGTGCATATCGCTATCCCATAACTTCAGTCACCTCATTGTAAATGATCCTTGATGTCCTAGAACACAAACAGGGACTGAGTTTACATCTGAGGTGATTCCACACATTTTCTATCGGGGACAGATCTGGGGATCTTGCTGGCCACATGAGTACCTCAACAGGTCATGTGTGAACAAGCAACCGATGGCTCAGATTAATATAGAATGTTGCAGGGATTCCATTACTTGTTGTCTGTTGGTAAACATAAATGTAAAGGGTTATGAATGTGCTTGGTGCACAGTACAGTGATACATGCGATATTCAACCATGGTCAACCAAAACCTTCACGATGTGTATGCCTACCCTCACATTCCCAGACAATTCAATACTGGCCTACTGTCACCTGAATGCCACACAAATCTGAATACTGCGCTTTTCAATCAGCTGACCAAATGGATACCCACAGTGAGTCCCCTTTCAAACTCTGTTATGTGCTGATAATGCTGTCTCACACGATTGTGCAGCATCTCTATGTCCTTCACGGTAATCACTCAACATCTCATATACCTACCACACCTGGTAACAACATTGAGAACAAAGAGTTCTAATCCTCTCTTGTAGTCATTCTACCTTCCAGGGAGTATTGTAACTCTAATCATTTACCTACCTGTCGATGGTATGTACAAGTGCCAATTTACTTTGACTTCCGACCATGGTTTCTGGATGTTCACTTCCTTTGTCAGTCTGTGTACCACCCAGCTAAGCGAACCGAAAACCAAAACAGTGTGGCAGCAACCTGCCTGTTGACACCCGAGAAGCAGGTGGGGGTGGTAGTACTAGTGTACAATTGGCTGTCCTCACAAGTGTGCCATCTGCACCAACACCATCTGTTTCCTATCTCCCAGTGTGGCTTCCATCCCTCCTTCTCTGCCGATGGTCAACTCCTGAACCTCACCCCTCTCCTACCCCATAGCTCAACAACTGTAAATCCGCCATCTTTGTCTCCCTTGACCTAGAGGAAGCATATGACCACACATGGCATTCTGGTCTCCTTTTAAGACTCCAGACTTAGGCACTACGAATCAACTGTGTCCATCTTTTTGCTTCCTTCCTCTCCAGTCGCTCATCCTGTGCCACTGTTGACAACACCAATTCTGGTACCTTCCATCCCACTACAAGTGTGCCTCAAGGTTCTGTTCTCTTCACTCTCCTTTGCCTCCTATGCACTGTCGATATCCTCAAACTGCCTCCTCCCATCCACCTCATTCTGTATGCTGATGACACCGCTTTTCTCGCCTTCTATACTACGCTCTGGAAATCCCAGGGCTCTTTCCAAAACCACCTCAGTCAGTTTACCTCCTAGTGAAACCAATGGCTCTGTAAGATTGATCCCTCCAAATGGTTCAAATGGCTCTGAGCACTGTGGGACTCAACTGCCGAGGTCATTAGTCCCCTAGAACTTAGAACTAGTTAAACCTAACTAACCTAAGGACATCACAAACACCCATGCCCGAGGCAGGATTCGAACCTGCGACCGTAGCGGTCTTGCGGTTCCAGACTGCAGCGCCTTTAACCGCACGGCCACTTCGGCCGGCTGATCCCTCCAAGACCCAGGCGATAATTGTAGGACACATCAGCAGCGCCCTCCGTCTCCACTATTTCTACCTCACCACTTATGACTGTCCTACCCAGCTAACTAACACATTAAAATACCTTGGAGTAACCTTCGATTGCAACTAATTTGGAAACTTCAATTACTAACTGTGCAACATAAAGTCTACAATAAACTAAAACTACTAACCAGCAGAACGTGGAGACTACACCCCTCGACTGTCCTTCACACATACAAATCCCTGATCCACCCCACCCTTTGCTCTGCAGATGTTGCATGGATATTCACCCCTCCCAAGTTCTGTGAGCCCCTTCAGATCCTCTAACACCATGATTTCTGCCTCGCTTTCTGCATCCGCTTACCTGCTCCCACAAATATGCTTTACCAACACATCAAATTCACACCTCTCCTCACTCACATTGAATGCCTCTGAATAACCTACAATATCTGCAAGCTCGACTCCAACAATCCTACGTGACACCTCTCCTTTCCAGTTCTAGTGTACTGCTGATCCTCTACCTACACATCCCATCAATCCTGCACCTGCACACCCTCCGTGTCATCTCCTGAAGAAATCTCAACTATCTCCCTCTCCAGTACAACGATCTCTGCTCGGAGATATACCCGCCCTACAAACTCTGAATCCAACCCCACACTATCCACAACCTCCACCCCCCCCCCCCAGCGAAAATCTCCCTCCTTATCCCCACCCCATACCATACCTCCTTTTCCCTTTCCCTGTTACCTCCTAATCCCTTTTCCTCTCAAATTTATAGATCCAAATACCAGCTACCCCTCTGTACTTCTTCCCCACAGCGATACTTGTCTCATCATCACCTCTTTCCAGTCATCAATACCACTCTGCCATCTCTCTCCATACCAACCTTTCTTTTCATGAACAATTTACCATTCCAGGGCAGGTCCTTTTCAACTTCTAGTGAAAGTGTACTGTTCTCCGTTTTTAATTGTCAGTGTCTCTTCTGCCATGTTCAGTATTTTTCAGGTGTTTAGTGTGTAAAGTGTTTCTAACCGTGATAACTGTCCACATTTTTATTACTACTTTTAAACAAACATTGTCCCATCCATGATCATCACCTTTTAAAATATTTTTAATTCATGATTCATATTTCTCCTTTTTTTATTTTTTTATCTTGGAAGTTAGAAACTAATGTCTGCTGGCTGAAGAGCGGGTTCACTGCACCGTTGCTAGCCCCCCCTTCACTCCCCCCCCCCCTCACATGGGGTGAGAGGGGATGAATAACAATAGGGAAGAAAGATCTTACAAGTCTAGCACTGCATACGCTTCACGTCTGTACACTCCACTGAATGTAGTGCTCATTTAGGGCAAGAACAAAAATCAGACGTACAGTACATCTCGCTTATCATGCTCTCCACGCTTCGCTGACTATCCGTGAAACTACGTTCCCTGATGGTGTCACTATCTTCCTTAGTTGTATTTGTCTCATCATAGTCTTCTGTTTCAGTCCCGGGCGAAAATACCAACTCTGTTCGAATCTGTGTCGAGCGATTTTATTATGTTTCAGTACCTTCGTCCTTCAAAGTATCTCTCCTCTGGTCTTCATCACAAATTTTTTTGATCTGACTTGACCTGCAGCTTTCCTAGTCTTCTCATGTCACTGCAACAAAGCTAATGTCACAGCAGCAGAAACAGGTCGTTTTCGTGGTCTAGTGGTAAAAAACGAGCCTGTTGTTGTTGTGGTCTTCAGTCCTGAGACTGGTTTGATGCAGCTCTCCATGCTACTCTATCCTGTGCAAGCTGCTTCATCTCCCAGTACCTACTGCAACCTACTTCCCTCTGAATCTGCTTAGTGTATTCATCTCTTGGTCTCCCTCTACGATTTTTACCATCCACGCTGCCCTCCAATACTGAACTGGTGATCCCTTGATGCCTCAGAACATGTCCTACCAACCGATCCCGTCTTCTGGTCAAGCTGTGCCACAAACTTCTCCCCAATCCTGTTCAATCCTTCCTCATTAGTTATATGATCTACCCATCTAATCTTCAGCATTCTTCTGTAGCACCACATTTCGAAAGCTTCTATTCTCTTCTTGACCAAACTATTTATCGTCCATGTTTCACTTCCATACATGGCTACACTCCATACAAATACTTTCAGAAATGACTTCCTGACACTTAAATCTATACTCGATGTTAACAAAGTTCTCTTCTTCAGAAACGCTTTCCTTGCCATTGCCAGTCTACATTTTATATCCTCACTACTTCGACCATCATCAGTTATTTTGCTCCCCAAATAGCAAAACTCCTTTACTACTTTAAGTGTCTCATTTCCTAATCTAATTCCCTCAGCATCACCCGACTTAATTCGACTACATTCCATTTCCTCGTTTTGCTGTTGTTGATGTTCATCTTATATCCTCCTTACAAGAGACTGTCCACTCCATTCAACTGCTCTTCCAAGTCCTTTGCTGTCTCTGACAGAATTACAATGTCATCGGCGAACCTCAAAGTTTTTATTTCTTCTCCATGGATTTTAATACCTACTCGGAATTTTTCTTTTGTTTCCTTTACTGCTTGCTCAATATACAGATTGAACAACATCGGGGAGAGGCTACAACCCTGTCTTACTCCCTTCCCAACCACTGCTTCCCTTTCATGTCCCTCGACTCTTATAACTGCCATCTGGTTTCTGTACAAATTGTAAATAGCCTTTCGCTCCCTGTATTTTACCCCTGCCACCTTTAGAATTTGAAAGAGAGTATTCCAGTCAACATTGTCAAAAGCTTTCTCTAAGTCTACAAATGCTAGAAACGTAGGTTTCCCTTTCCTTAATCTTTCTTCTAAGATAAGTCGTAAGGTCATTATTGCCTCACGGGTTCCAGTGTTTCTACGGAATCCAAACTGATCTTCCCCGAGGTTGGCTTCTACTAGTTTTTCCATTCGTCTGTAAAGAATTCGTGTTAGTATTTTGCAGCTGTGACTTATTAAACTGATAGTTCGGTAATTTTCACATCTGTCAACACCTGCTTTCTTTGGGATTGGGATTATTATATTCTTCTTGAAGTCTGAGGGTATTTCGCCTGTTTCATACATCTTGCTCACCAGATGGTAGAGTTTTGTCATTACTGGCTCTCCCAAGGCCGTCAGTAGTTCCAATGGAATGTTGTCTACTCCGGGGGCCTTGTTTCGACTCAGGTCTTTCAGTGCTCTGTCAAACTCTTCACGCAGTATCGTATCTCCCATTTCATCTTCATCTACATCCTCTTCTATTTCCATAATATTGTCCTCAAGTACATAGCCCTTGTATAGACCCTCTATATACTCCTTCCACCTTTCTGCTTTCCCTTCTTTGCTTAGAACTGGGTTTCCATCTGAGCTCTTGATATTCATACAAGTCGTTCTCTTATCTCCAAAGGTCTCTTTAATTTTCCTGTAGGCAGTATCTATCTTACCCCTAGTGAGATAAGCCTCTACATCCTCTAGCCATCCCTGCTTAGCCATTTTGCACTTCCTGTCGATCTCATTTTTGAGACGTTTGTATTCCTTTTTGCCTGCTTCATTTACTGCATTTTTATATTTTCTCCTTTCATCAATTCGATATTTCTTCTGTTACCCAAGGATTTCTACTAGCCCTCGTCTTTTTACCTACTAGATCCTCAGCTGCCTTCACTACTTCATCCCTCAAAGCTACCCATTCTTCTTCTACTGTATTTCTTTCCCCCATTCCTGTCAATTGTTCCCTTATGCTCTCCCTGAAACTCTGTACAACCTCTGGTTCTTTCAGTTTATCCAGGTCCCATCTCCTTAAATTCCCACCTTTTTGCAGTTTCTTGAGCTTTAATCTACAGGTCATAACCAATAGATTGTGGTCGGAGTCCACATCTGCCCCTGGAAATGTCTTACAATTTAAAACCTGGTTCCTAAATCTCTGTCTTACCATTATATAATCTATCTGATACCTTTTAGTATCTCCAGGATTCTTCCAGGTATACAACTTTCTTTTATGATTCTTGAACCAAGTATTAGCTATGATTAAGTTATGCTCTGTGCAAAATTCTACAAAGCGGCTTCCTCTTTCATTTCTTAGCCCCAATCCATATTCACCTACTATGTTTGCTTCTCTCCCTTTTCCTACACTCGAATTCCAGTCACCCATGACTATTAAATTTTCGTCTCCCTTCACTATCTGAATAATTTCTTTTATTTCATCATGCATTTCTTCAATTTCTTCGTCATCTTGCAGAGCTAGTTGGCATATAAACTTGTACTACTGTAGTAGGTGTGGGCTTCGTATCTTGGCCACAATAATGCGTTCACTATGCTGTTTGTAGTAGCTTACCCGCATTCCTATTTTCGCGCCCGATATACTCTTAGCTTCAGCCCTGTCCGTCCCCCTTCCCCCCTTCCAGCCCTACCCCTCCCCACTATTAAATGAGTTTTTTAGTTTAATATCATGCTATTTTGATGAATAATACTGGACTTGTAATACAACGATTCTATGTTTATGAATAGTCACTGAGGTTCCTGGTTCGATTCGCGCCAATCATGTCAGTTAGCAATTCTCAATACCTCCATAAATAAACTCCGTTATTAAAACAGTTACTGAGCTACACACTGGATACAGCCCGAAAACCAGAACGGCGGAAGGATCTGTTGACGTTAGTTTAGACAGTTCGTACGCTGGGTTACAGCTGAAAGTGTCAGGTGGACGAAGCGGCAGAGGGCAGAGAACACAGGAAGAACTGCCAAAAGTGCCACGCCTAGTGGTGTCTGGAGGGCCTGTAGGACTGCAAGTCGAGGATTTCCGGCACGAAGCAGTGAACACAAGAAGTCAGACAGACTCGCTGTAAGAGTTCCATCCTCATCAGCCAGCGTCAGTGAATTTCAGAAAACGCACTCTGTCATGAGTATATAACATCATACACTGACATCATCGTGTGCTGAACCAGCCACGTTTGACTCTCTTTGCCTAGTGCTGCCCTTTCTGCGACGGCCGTTCAGTACTTGTTGCCACACAGGTCTTGATGGCACAATAGAGCAACCCAATATACAGTCCTCGTTCTCGCCAATGCAAGACATTCTTTTTGCCCCATGCGTCCACCGATGAGCGCATCAGAGCGTTGTCCTCGAAAGGCAACACTCTAAATTTGGCTTCCACTTGGGCACACCGTGTGATTTACAACGAAACTGCAAGTAACTGTGCCATTTCTGTTGCAGCTTGTGGACAATGTGTGGGGCGGCAGGTTGGAATTAATTGTTGTTGTTATATAATTTGTTTGAATGTTGAAACCACACTCTGCATTTCCCGGCCGATTAACCATATGTGTGGCGGCGGGTGGAATTATTGTTGTTAAATTAATGTTCCTATTATTTAGAATGTTATTTATGCTGTCTTTCGCCGTTCTCAACACTGGCTCTCTAACTACAATATTGGCAACCAGAAAGTGATTAGCAAAACGTGAAGCCTGTAATTAGAATTCCTAGTGCCCACTTCATCTGAGAATACACTTATAGTTACAGCTTATAGCTCTGAGTAATTAGGAGATTGTCTGGGATTTATAATCAAAAACGGTCGTGAAAAAAAACGTTCTGTATTCTGAAAGTCACATATGAAAACAAAAGAATCCACACAATCTAACTAACAGAACAGTTCAGAGTCTAATGCGCTGATGCCACTATAACTGTCCAAATTAAATATTTAAATGAATGCTCGCCATAATTTGATGATAATGTTTCATCAAACGCCACGCTAAATAATGGTAGAATGTTTGTCCCGCGGCGGCACGAGAAAATACGACATACGCAAACTGAAGATAGATAATTAAAATCATCCCAGAATTAACACTTCACTCGAAAATGATTTCATGGTTACGCGTATCCCGAGTAACTTAATACGACATCCGAGGCTGTTTGTAGCAATGATACCGACGCGACGCGACTCCCGACACATATGACGTGCTATTCAGCGTCTGGAGAGAACTGGGGCCTTGCTTCCTCACGCAGCGTTCTTATATATAAAGCCGCGGTGCGGACGGCTAAGGGAACGCCTGATCAAATCGGCTCTCCCGACTAGCCGCTGGGCTAGTAATGCACCACTTTAAGTTATTGAATAAATCATAGCTTCTTTTGCTGGTGGCAGATGAAGCTCTCAATTTAAATGTGCATTCAACACACAGGTAAGTACTCATAATAATAGTTTGACGTGGCTAAGTTAAATATTTTGGGCGAGAGAATTAATTTAATTACACTGCACGCAGTGGACGAGCTCTGAACTGGCCCTTTGGAGATACGCTATCGCTATAGTTTTATAGGTATTCAAATGAAACTTCTCACATCCTTATGGTGATAGCGGATCTCCATTCTACTTAAATATAAACATCCTAGCCTTATTTATTAGCCTACTTAATCTATCTTGCTTCCTTAAGTTTTAAGACAAAAACCAGAAAATCATGAATTTCCACTAAAATTTTAATTTGTGAAACCAAAAGTACTGTTTTTATTAAATTATTATGAAAGAGGAATCTAAATATAAATTTTTTATTCTCTAGCTCTTTTCTGTTGCGCCAATGATTTTTACAGAAAAACGTCCAAATTTCGAAAATGGTTAAAGTTATCAAACTGACATTCAACACATGTTAATTTAGTATTACTCCTGACATGCTAGAATCGTTTCAGGTTATTCACTTGATTTTTAAAGTATTGCGCAACATTTATGACGTCAGAGCTAGTTACAGCGGACTGGCTGGCACACAATGGAAAGAGGTGGTGGTGGTGGTTAGTGTTTAACGTCCCGTCGACAACGAGGTCATTAGAGACGGAGCGCAAGCTCGGGTTAGGGAAGGATTGGGAAGGAAATCGGCCGTGCCCTTTCAAAGGAACCATCCCGGCATTTGCCTGAAATGATTTAGGGAAATCACGGAAAACCTAAATCAGGATGGCCGGAGACGGGATTGAACCGTCGTCCTCCCGAATGCGAGTCCAGTGTGCTAACCACTGCGCCACCTCGCTCGGTACGATGGAAAGACTGATGTGCATGTACTATAGCGTGAGTAGGCTGCTTCCCTACAAATGTAGCGACTGTAATTGAAGATAGTTAAAAAAAAATCTATGTGCGCAGTTCGGGTCCGCGCCATAGTGTTTCCGTGAAATCGTAATACGTGTACATTACTATAAAATTTAAACATCAGTCAGTTTCATACAATGGTTACACGGAGTAGTATAGTGGTTACAGTACAGATAAAAGTTTGGAACGTAGCTGGCCGCTGTATGCCCTATGGCCAGCCAGCTACGTATTCGCTTTGCGCCGTTTATTCATTTCCTTTTCGACGCTGCCGTAGCTCTCGCTCTCGCCCGGCACTGGACTTTCCAGCCTTTTTTTATTTCTGTTTCCTCTGGCTTGCGCTTTCTATCTTTCCGAGCATGTTTACGAGTCATTTGAGACATCTTTCATTATTTTGTAATTTTTAATTTAGCACCGATTTTCACTTGTATTCCGGCTAATATGGTCTCACTTTCGGCTCTAGCAGTGCCACGCAAGCTCTTCACAATGACACCCGAATCAGTGTCCTAGCTGAACGCGTTTCCAGGCTGCACCATGTTACGACTTCACATGAAGTTAATTCGCAACAATCACACGCATGCGTCTGCAGCGGTACGCTGACGTCACAGACAAAACAAATACTGTGCGACAAACAAGTACATGCATGATCTATATGTTGTGGCCCTAACCATTCTGAACGCATTGTTAGCTCGTAGTTGTTAGCGATTCAAATCTGACGGTATTTTGGAACACAAGCAAAGTTCGACTGACGAGGGAATAGACGTAGTGACATCAAAAAGGAAGTGAGCTTGTTGGAGGAAGAAGGAAGAGAGTTGAAGCTGAATGCCACATTGACGTCATTAGCTGCCACTCATGTTTGGCAAGAATGAGGAAGGTAGTAGCGCGTATCGTAGTGTTCGCCTGAGGCGATTTAGGGAAACGACGAATTATTTAAAATAGATTTGCCGGACAAGTATTTGAACGTGCCTCCTCTTGTATGCCAGTCCAGTGTCTTACTCACGGAGCTATAGCACTGAGGGAATCACGCAGCCAACTAAAGCGCATTATAGTCACCGGAGGGAAGAAGAATGAGACAGCAGTACTTCAGTAAGGGTAGTGACTGTGTTGATTACCTAGTGCCACTGAGGTGCGGAAATCTACAGCCAGCTTTCTTTGTACGGCATCAGTTACCGCTGCCATAGTTTGGTAACCGAGGCAAGACGCACACTCCCTCGCGCTCCAGTTGCATCGCAGATTCAGGCAGCTGGTGCGGCGTCCCTGTTGGCAGGTGGAGTTCGTGGTGCAGTTCCGCGGCACGCCGGCGCCAGCCATCTCGTGGTTCAAGGACGGCTTCGAGATCTTCAGCAGCCGGCGCATGAAGGTGGTCACGGAGGCGGAGCAGAGCTCGCTGGTCATCTTCCAGGCGGCCTTCAGCGACGAGGGTGAATTCAAGTGCGCCGCCACCAATCGCGTCGGGCACGCAGTCACCCGCTGCAAGCTGCGCCTCGAAGGTGAGCGACTCACCGGCAACCTGGTCGGAGCCCTGTGGGTCTTTCCATGCCGGCAACATTGTGGCCGTCTTTTAGGACCACACATTGCGGTCTCTGATCGATACCAAGAACTAACGAGGACGCTATTAAATACACTGAAGAGCCAAAGAAACTGGTACACCTGCCACCTGCCCAGTATCGTGTAGCCCCCCCCCCCCCATCCCCACCCCGAGCTCGCAAAAATGCCGCAACACGACATGGCATATACTCGACCAATCTATGGAGTAGTGCTGAAGTGAATTGACGCCATGAATCCTGCGGGGCTCTCCATAAATCCGTAAGAGTTCAATGGGGTGGATATCTCTTCTGAACAGCTCATTCGAAGGCATCCCAGATATGCTGAATAATGTTCATAATGGGAAGTTTGGTGGCCAGCGGAAGTGTTTTAAACTCAGAAGAGTGTTCCTGGAGCAACTCTGTAACAATTCTGGGCGTGTAGGGTGTCGCATTGTCCTGCTGGAATTGCCCAACTCCGCTGGAATACACAATCTACATGAATGAACGCAGGTGATCAGACAGGATGCTTACGTACGTGTCACCTGTCAAGAGTCGTATCTAGACGTATCGGGGGTTCCGTATCACTCCAACTGAGCACACCCCACACCATTACAGAGCCTCAACCAGCTTGAATACTCCCCTGCTGACATGCAGGGCCCATGGATTCATGAGGGTGTCTCCATACCCGTGGCACGTCCATCCGTTCGATACGATTAGAAACGAGACTCGGCCGACCAGGCAACATGTTTCCAGTCATCAACAGTCCAATGTCGGTGTTGACGGGCCCAGGCGAGGCGTAAAGCTTTGTGCCGTGCAGTCATCAAGCGTACACGAGTGGGCCTTCGGCTTTGAAAACCCATATCGATGATGTTTCGTCGTGTGCTTCGCACGCTGACACTTGTTGATGGCCCAGCATTGAAATCTGCATCAATTTGCTGGCGGGTTGCGCTTCTGTCACGTTGAATGATTCTCTTCAGTCGTCGTTGGTCCCGTTCTTGCGGGATCTTTTTTCTGGTAGCAGTGATGTCCGAGATTTGACGTTGTACCGTATTCCTGATATTCACGGTACACGCGTGAAATGGTCGTACGGGGAAATCCCTACTTCATCGCTAGCTCCCATGAAGTGTCCCATCGCTCGTGCGCCGACTATAACACCACGTTCAAACTCAAATCCTGATAATCTGCCGTCGTAGCAGCAATAACCGATCTAACAACTGTGCCAGACACGTGTCTGCCGACCGCAGCGCCGTATTCTGCCTGTTTACGTATCTCTGTATCTGAAAACGCACGCCTATACCAGTTTCTTTGGCGCTCCAGTGTATTTCAACGATATAAATATGATATCCAGTCATGCAGGACGCGGGTGACCATTTTTACGAGGGCCGTTCAGAAAGTAACCTCCGGTTGATTTAAAAAAATACACCAAGTTAAATAAAAATATTTTAATATATACATCTTACAACTACATCTTTGCACTATTTTTCTACATAGTCTCCATAGCGATTGAGGCACTTATCGTATCTCTTCACAAGCTTTGAAATTCCTTCTGCATAAAAATCACCCGCTTGTGCCTGAAGCCAGCCTGTGACCGCATCTTTGAGCTCTTCGTCGTCATCAAACCGCTGTGACCCGAGCCATTTCTTCAAGAGGTGATAATCACTTGGCGCCAGGTCTGGGCTGTAAGGTGGATGGTTGATAACGTCCCACTTGAAGGACTCAAGAAGGGCCGTTGTTCTGCGAGCAGAGTGAGGACGGGCATTATCGTGCAAAAAAAACGATACCGGAAGTCAGCATACCACGGCGTTTGTTCTGTGTAGCCCGTCGTAACTTTTTTATTGTTTCACAGTACACGTCTTGATTAATGGTCGTACCACGTTCCATGAATTCAACCAACAACACCCCTTTGGCATCCCAAAACACCGTTGCCATCAGTTTTCTGGCAGAAAAATCTTGCGAGGCTTTTCTTGGTTTGGTAGGCGAATTTGAATGTGCCCACATCTTTGATTGTTCTTTTGTCTCAGGGTTCACGTACTTAATCCAGGTTTCGTCACCGGTCACGATTCTGTTTAACAATGGTTCTCCTTCGTCCTCATAACGTGACAGAAAGTCTAATGCAGAGGCCATTCTTTGAGTTTTGTGGTGGTCGGTAAGAATTTTGGGCACCCATCGTGCACAGAACTTACGGTAACCCAATCTTGCTGTCACTATCTCGTACAAGAGAGTCTTAGAAATCTGTGGAAAACCAGTAGACAACTCCGACATTGAGAAACGTCGATTTTCACGAACTTTTGCATCAACTGTCTGAACGAGTTCGTCAGTCACCAATGATGGTCTACCGCTCCTCTCTTCATCATGAACGTTTTCTCGTCCACTTTTAAATAAACGTACCCATTCACGGACAACTCCTTCACTCATAACTCTTGGCCCGTACACGGCACAAGGCTCACGATGAATAGCTGCTGCAGAATATCCTTTGGCTGTAAAAAACCTTATGACAGCACGCACTTCACATTTGGCGGGGTTTTCTATTGCAGCACACATTTCAAACTGCCACAAAAACTAAACTAGCGCAGGTACGACGTTCACTCAACCACGGCTTGATGCCGACTGACCTGTTGAGTGCGTGAACGCACAGATGGCGTCGCTACTCCCC
The DNA here is from genome assembly GCF_023898315.1 of Schistocerca nitens. Classification (NCBI taxonomy): domain Eukaryota; kingdom Metazoa; phylum Arthropoda; class Insecta; order Orthoptera; family Acrididae; genus Schistocerca; species Schistocerca nitens. Next base: position 850,710,441 of record NC_064618.1, read on the forward strand.
CCACAACGCGCACTGTGACCAATCGGAGGTTACTTTCTGAACCGCCCTCGTATAATAATAAATATTTTTCCAATCAGTCTGACTGCGTCGCGATGTTGGAAGTCAAACGTCAGGCCAGGAATGACTTTATTGTTCATGTAGCGAGTTTCGGAATGTATGCATCATCAGATACACAGGGGTATTACTGCACATAGATAAAGCGTTCCACGTTGTATGGGAAACAAACATACAGAATAGTCTAGCAATGTTTATTTCACATACAACCTGAAACGCCACACCTGCGTGCAGTAATCGCCCCTGGGTATCTGATGATACATAGATTCCGAAACGCGTCATGCGAGTAACGAAGTCGTTCCTTGCCTGAGGTATGACGTGTGACGGCGGAACTGCTCATTGTTTTAATTTCAAGTTCGAAGTCAGGTAACCAAAAGAAATATTTTTTCGTGTGATATAATTACAAATTAACAATTTTCGTTTTTTTCCCCCTTCACTTGTACTGCGAAACCTTGGTTCTTGCCAAATTTCATAATTCTAGATCATCGGAAAGTACCCTATAGCTTTTAATGAGTGAGTTTTCGAGTATCAAAATCTGTGAAATAAATGGCAGTATATTTTCACTGAATTGACTTAAAATCTTAAAATGTTTACATTGCCAACGGACCATAGACTTGAACTACGGGTTCCTGTTAAAAATCATTGACAGACAAACGGAGAACAAAGCGCTCCTATAAGGCTTCCGTTTTTACAGATTAAGATAAGGAACCCTCAAAATTACTTAAAGCTGTTAGGCAGGCATCTGCCTAAGGTAGCGTAATATTAAAATAGTGTCCTGGAGTTAAGAAGCCTTTACAAATTTACTTGTGAAAAAAATTAATACCTCTTAAAAAGTTACGTAATGTATCATCAAGTACGTACTGATAGATGGAACAAAGACGCACTGAAGAAAGAGTGAGAAGCAAGTACAGAGCATGTGCCAGTACAGAGTAAGTGCCCTCTAGTTTCTTAGCCACTGTACAGCTCAATCCAGTCTACGCTTTTGTTCACAGTTGTGTTAGCTGTATCTACACGATGCAGCCTTTATGTACAGTATATAGAGTTGGTCCTGGCTTACTGAGTGTGTAAGATAGTATGTCGTGGAACAATGTACTCTTTCTCGTGATCATCGCCTTCACATTTTCGAAAAACTCCCGCAAAAGATCAGTCCTGTATTGTATGTACTGCAATGTAATGTAGCAAGGTTTTTGCATTAATTTTTGTTTTGTAGCGTTTATTATTTTGTTGCTGCTCATGATCACACAGTTCCACAGTAAACGCGTTCAAGCCAGAAGGTGAAGACACAAGAGGGGATTTAACTGTGTTGTAAAGAATGAATCCCTTGCATCAATGGAAACGTTTCCTCTTCAGGCATAGTAAACATTCCCTGTTGCACACGTTTACACTGGTGTGCAGTTATTCTGAGTGTAATACAATCGCAAAAGTGACTGGGCTTTCAAACCGGACAAAATATTTTTAACGAGTCACTTGTAGGGTTGCCAGATGAAATTGACTAAATTACCGAACACTGTCTTGCGGAAGGATTTGCTTAGCTGAGGTCTGATGGTCGACGCAATAAAACACTAACATTACAAATTATAGTTGTTATCGACATTTACAATTTACAACAAAGTTTAGTTACCTGTAAATTTTTGGTAAATATCGTTGCTTGTTGCAAACTTCAATATAGGATGAATGCACGAGTGTGCTTTTACCATATCGACCTCAATTACTGACTTGATTTTGCAAATCAACAAAAAACTTAGTGATATGAATAGAGTTCTAAAAATACCTAACTACACGTACTTCGGTACCAATCATCGAATACAGCGCTAAAATATCGAAAATTTGCTAAGAACCGAACACCTGGGAACCCAGGTCAACTGAGATCGAGAATTTCGCAGAATCAAAACAGTTGGAAAATTCATCCTGTATAATATATCAATAAATCTCGAGTGATTTAACCAATGCTTCAAATGGTCATTTTTCATTTAACTGTGCTGGAATGTTTTCACACTTTGTTTCTCTATCGTAAGAGGTCCACCGTGTGGGAAACCATTTTACTAACCAACACCAGACTCAGTATTAAATTCTACAGAGAGTACAGCCTGTCCTACTTCCAATGTTTTCATGTAGGGTTGCCATACTTAGCTGGACGTTGTCGGGATACTGCGAGATGGGGATGTAGAAATCAAGTAAAAAATTTATGTAATAAAATTACTTTTCATTTGGAAAACAATTCCATGGCACTTTTTGCGCCAGAAGTAGTTGGTGCACCACATTGTTTCGGAAGATTTCACCTTTCTCAATAAATCTTCTTTCCCCTTTACGTATTTATAAAACTCCATGCAAGTCAGCTTGTAATTAAACTGATACTGTATGATTGATTCCACAGACCCTGGCAGCAGTCGATTTCTTTCATCAGTCCAATGAGTAGACTTCAGCGGAAATACTCTTTCCACAGTGACGTGCGCCGGAATAGAAAACAAATCCTTCCAAATTTCAGCAGTTGGCATTTGCAGTGAGGATTTACGGTTTCCTTAAGAAAGTAAATCCACCTTTTTTTCCACGGAGTGTTTAGACTTCCATCCTTCCGAGTCACGTTTAGTTTCTAAAAAGCTCATCATATATATATATATATATATATATATATATATATATATATATATATATATATATATATATACGAGGGGCGTTCAGAAAGTAAGCTCCGATCGGTCGCGAAATGGAAACGACTATGAAAATCCGATAAAGCTTTGCACAGATGTGTTGGGTAGTGTCTCTAGTATAACCCCAGTTAGCATCACGTCGCTCTTCTCATTTCTGAGCTCGCAGTGAGTGCGTAAAGATGTCTAGAAAATAGCGTCTGCCGCCAAGTACGAGGGCCTGGTGAGAAATTTCGCCTGAAGCTATGCAGCTAACATTACATAACTGTCGTGCTGTTTCTTCTTCAAGACAATTCTCAGCCGCATTCTGCAGGGGCAATGAAGATGCTCCTGCATCGTTTTCAAATGGAAATGTTAGATTACCCACAATACAGTCCGCAATTGTCTCCCCCTGAGTTTCATCTCTGGTCACATGAACCGCTGTCTTTGAAGACAACATTTTGACACAGACAACGAGGTGTAGGCCAGCGTGGAGAATTGGCGGAAAGCACTGGCGGCTGCCTTCTATGATGAGGCTATTGAAAAGTTGGTACAACGCTATGACAAAAGTCTAAGTCAGAACGGCGACTACGTAGAGAAGTAGCTGAAAGGTGTAGCTAATTGTTACAAGTAAAACATTTCTGATGTTCACTGTGGTTTCAATTTGGCAATCAATCGGAGCTTACTTTCTGAACAGGCCTCATATATATATATATATATATATATATATATATATATATATATATATAAACCACATCAAATACTGACGAACCGATTCCACAGACCGATCGTGAGGAGAGGGGCTAGTGTAATTGTTTAATACAAACCATACAAAAATGCGCGGAAGTATGTTTTTTTAACACAAACCTACGTTTTTTTAAATGGAACCACGTTAGTTTTGTTAGCACATCTGAACATATAAACAAATACGTAATCAGTGCCGTTTGTTGCATTGTAAAATGTTAATTACATCCGGAGGTATTGTAACCTAAAGTCGACGCTTGAGTACCACTCCTCCGCTGTTCGATCGTGTGTATCGGAGAGCACTGCAACATACATCGCGTTTCTACAGAATGATCTGCCAACGTTGCTCGAAAATGTCCCACTGGAAACGCGTCGACGTATGTGGTATCAGCATGATGGTGCACCTGCACATTCCGCAATTAACACTAGGTTGATCCTTGACAGGATGTTCGACGGGCGTTTCATAGGACGTGGAGGACGCATAAATTGGCCAGCCCGTTCTCCTGATCTTACACCCCTGGACTTCTTTCTGTGGGGTACGTTAAAGGAGAATGTGTACCGTGATGTGCCTACAACCCCAGAGGATATGAAACAACGTATTGTGGCAGCCTACGGCGACATTACACCAGATGTACTGCGGCGTGTACGACATTCATTATGCCAGAGATTGCAGTTGTGTGCAGCAAATGATGGGCACCACATTGAACATCTATTGGCCTGACATGTCGGGACACACTCTGTTCCACTCCGTAATTGAAAACGGAAACCACGTGTTTACGTGTACCTCACCCCTCATGGTAATGTACATGTGCGTCAGTGAAAAAGACCAATAAAAATGTGTTAGCATGTGGCCGTATTGTGCTGTTCCAGTCTCTTCTGTACCTAAGGTCCATCACCGTTCCCTTTGAATCCCTACGTAATTCGGTGCTCTCCGATACACACGATCGAACAGCGGAGGAATGGTACTCAAGCGTCAACTTTAGGTTACAATATCTCCGGATGTAATTAACATTTTACAATGCAACAAACGGCACTGATTACGTATTTGTTTATATGTTCAGATGTGCTAACAAAACTAACGGGGTTCCATTTAAAAAAAAAACGTAGGTTTGTGTTAAAAAACATACTTCTGTGCATTTTTGTATGGTTTGTATTAACCAATTACACTAGCCCCTCTCCTCACGTTCGGTCTTTGGAATCGGTTCGTCAGTATTTGATGTGGTTTACGAAATATATCCAGCGGTAACGTTAGGTGACTCACCCTGTATATATATATTCCTCAAAACAATCGTCGCCTGAAATCTTCACACCACTTTTAGTCAGATGTGTCACAGTGTACTCAATCATTACTCAGTCTGGAGTTTCAGACAGCGTCATCCAATCAAATACTTGATATTTATTAAAATTAATAGCCCATTTCTCTAAGTAATCGAATGTTACAGTATAGAAAGCCATTCTCTTCCTCAAATTTCAAAGTGAAGTTAATTATTTCTTGGTTAGGGCTCTCATTGTTTAATTTGTTCAAATTCATCTCGGTTTGCATGCCAATAAAATACGCAACATGCAACGCCATTTCTGAGGCGACACGTGACATAAAGGTGTTAACAGAAATAAAACTAATTGAGGTTGCATTTACATGTTGTTCTAACAGATGGTGTTACTTCAGTACTTGAGCAAAAAAGTACTTGAGTTCAGAAAAAAACGTATGCTGTTGCTAAAGCTTTAAAAACGCTTTTCTTGGATTGTTTGCTAAGTTTACACTATTTATCTTTTCCAATACTTCGCACATGTTTTCCGCGTCTGACTTTCAACATTCGTAACCTTACGTCAAACCTTTTTGCGACAGGAATATGCATTTCACCTCATTCAAGAGAAAAAAATAAAGCATATATTAAGACGAATTACATCTGAAGACGGACCCACAGGATCCGAAATGCATCATGTACTGAATAAAACACGAAAAATTTTGACTGAAGGCATTTTTTAGTTCATACCTCGAATGTATTGAGTACAGTCACGTTTGAAGCTGCAAAATATGGATAAAATTATTTAAAAATAGCATATAACAATTCGTGCTGCTCTTCTATGCATACGTTCAGCATCCTCTGTTAATCCTATTCGGTACGGGTGCCACACACTTCACTGATATTCTAGCATGGGTGGAATGAGTGTTTTGTAAGCACTCTCGTTTGTTGACTGATTGTTGCTGGTATCTAGGGTGACGAGCTCTCCAGTATTTCCCGGGATCTCCTGTATTATAGCGTTTTTTAAAAATCCCGCCAGCTCTCTTATTGACCACCTGTTTCTTCCGTATGTTTCGGCGGTGATCTCTGTTGTACAATCATCTTAATGCCGTAAAGAACTACCGATAGTTGAAATACTTTGACGGACAAAATTCGAAAATATTTCGTAATAATCGATACTATCGTCGAAATACAGTCTTTTTACTGTTCGTGCTCATACCGAAAGAAAACGGCTTGACTCTAGGAAATGCGAAGAACGGAGAAAGAATGACGCAGCTTACGTGTCTATAGGGAGCGTGGAGGGGGGAATGTTTGCTTGTTTCTCGATCACTACTGGCAGCCCGCCTTTGCGCTCATCGCTTACCGATCAGCGGCTGTGGTAAAATCAGACACAGAGGTAAGGACTCGCGAAATCGGATTATAGACACGTTCATGTGTAAACACACTCGCTACATTATTTATTTCTCAATTGACTCAACAACACAACATATCGCAATGCTTCGAAAGATCCAGTACTAATGGATCGGTTAAGATGGCAGCAATCGAAAGCAGAGGACAGTCAACACAAAATGTTCCGATCGATTAGTGTAGTCTTATTTCCGTAATCGTACCTGCTACACTGTACTATGCTATACCATACTATACTTAGTCTGCATAAATGTTTTTTCACTCAAAACCTCTCTCTCGGTTTGTTGAGTTTCACGTTAATATGATACTTACGACATGCCGGTACCTGTTGTACATTGGTGGAAATTAGTATAAAGGCATCTGGTTATTTGAAGAAAAAACACATCTACTTGCGTATTTGGTATTGCACACGTTTTTCTCGTACTGTTTGCAACAAAGCGAAACAAAATACATTCCCATTTTACCATTAACATTGGTTCTTAAGAAATTTAAAGAAACAAGTCAACCATGCCGATGGAAACTGTTATAAAGTCAATTACGAATTGTTGTCAGAGCGACTTGATGTATACATAAATAGATCACAACTATGACCTATTATTTAGTTGGATCTCCATTGTTCTTAATAACTGCGGAAATCCTCTTAGGCACAGATTGTATAAGGGCAGTGATCTTTTCTTCCGAGAATGAGGTCCACTCCATTCGAATTGCAGTTTTCAGCTCCTCCACACACTCCATTGCGATGAACACGTCGTGCTAGGATCTCCCATTGATTTTCCATGGGATTTAAATTCGTATTTGTCGAAGGCCAGTTCAGAAGTTCAGTTCCTTTATCTTGAAACCACGACTTTCTCTTGGCAGGCCTATGAAGCCCAACGTTAGCGTATTGGAATAGGAAGTTATTCCTCATACATACTAACCAATTCAATTTCCAGCATACCTGTACAATCATCGGACATCATTTTGGGGTGCAGCCATGCTATGTTGGAAGCGCCTTTAGCACATCTAACGCTGCCACCGCCAAAGTTTCTACTCACCCGAACGTGTTCTTCTGCACAGAGATCATGCCAGTAATACTGAAAACCACCTGGCCCATCCAAATTAAGCTTCTTCACTGAAAATTACTTTTTCCATTCTATGGCCCACGGCATATGTTCTTCCCGAAATTTCAGTGGAGCCTCCTTATGTAGATGGCTTTTTTTTTTTTTTTCAAAGAACTAGACCTTGCTTTAGGCAAACTCAAGACAACTGGGAAAACAGTGATACTGTGTGGAAATTTTAATATTGACTTTCTAAGCCATAGCCCTCACAGGGAAAAGTTCTTAAATATTATAAAAGCCTACAATCTTTGTCTGGCTGTTAGCTCTCCAACACATGTACCAGAAACTAGTATCACTGTCCTTGATCAGGTATGTGTAAACATGGACAAGTGTACATCAGAAAACTTTGATACCGGCCTTAGTGCCCACCTTTCGCAATTACTAACCATACCTGCAAATCACATTTCGACCAGTGTACAAAATATTAACCATAAAAGGATATATAGTCAGAAAAATATTGAATATTTTCAAACATAACTTTGACATAGCTTTTCCACAAAGGAAAGTGATTCCCAGAAGCACAGATAGATTCAAAACCTGGATTACATCAGGTATTAGAGTATCTTGTAAAAGGAAGTGGGAACTTCTTCAGCAGTCTAAAACTGACAGCAGTCCAGAATTTCTAAAGTTATTTCAAAAAAATACAAGCTAGTTTTGAAATGTGGCATAAAAGAGGCAAAAATTAAGGAAAATGAGAAAAATATTATGAAATCATTCAATAAAATTAAGTCCATGTGGAAAGCTGTGCAGGATCATACAGGGAAGAAGACAACTCACAAAAATATTGTGATATCACATGATGGCAAGAATGTCACTGATCCTAGGGCAGTTGCAAACAGCTTCAGTTCTTATTATGCAACTGTTGCTGGAAAAGTAGTGTAGGAAGAATTTGGTAATCCACCGAATACAACACTGAAAGAACTTTCATCTATTGAAATAAATAATATATCCATGTTCCTCAGTCCAGTAGGCCCAACACAGTACCATTAATTCACTGAAGAGTAATTATTCAACTGGTATTGACGATGTACCAGATTATATTATAAAAATAACAGCAACACACATACTCTTTCCTTTATTAGACATATGCAATTTGTCCTTATCATATGGTGTCTTCCCACAGCAGGAAAGCAAAACTAATACCCTTATATAAAGAAGGTGATCAGCAATGTATGGGTGACTATAGGCCCGTGTCACTACTGTTAAGGGTTTTCGAAAATTATTGAAAAAGTGTTCCTTTCCCTACTAATTACATTATTCGACAAGAATAATATTATTTCTGGACGTCAACATGGTTTCAGACCACAGCGATCAACTGAAACAGCCACTTTCAACCTGATAAGCCATGTCTTAACTGCAGTGGACAACCACAGAAAAATCTCAGGTTATTCTTGGACCTAACAAAAGCTTTTTATGTGATTAATCATTTTGTGGTCCTGAGGAAGCTTGAACGGTATGGTGTAAGAGGTCTGCCAAATCAGTGGATTAAATCATATTTTGAATATCGCTCTCAGGTAACTGAAATAAAGTACATGGAAGGAAATGAACTCCAGGTACACCCTCCAGAACCATGTGGACTAAGTCATGATGTTCCACAGAGCTCTATTTTCGGTCCCTTTCTTTTTTGTTATACATTAATGATTTCCCATCACATGTTAGGGATTCTGAACCAGTACTGCTTGCAGATAACACCAGTCTATTAATTGAAGGAAATAACGAAGAAAATCATACTGCATCTGCAAAAGATATTACAAAAGAAGTGCCTGAATGGTTTACCAGAAACAGGCTAATAGTTGATCCCCAAAACACGGTAGTCACGAAGTCCCTCACAGATCAAAATAAAAATGCGGCGCAACCCGTTATAAGTATAGATAACCAAAACATTAGTGCTGTCACTGAAACTAAATTTCTTGGAATTCTTATCCAGGAAAATCTTAAATGGATCACTCATATCACATCCCTAAATTCAAAACTGGCCAAAATGAGCTATATAGTAAGAATTCTTTGCAACAATACTAGTGCAGAAACAGTTATGGCTTCAATACTGAAGTATGGTATCATTTCCTGGGGAAATGTACACCAGGCCAGTTCTCAGGAAACAAAAGGCAATTACAAGAATAATGAAACAAGTGAGCGGCAGAAAACCATGCTAACCTTTCTTTAAAAATCTCAATATCTTGCCATTTCCCTGCATTTATATACTGGAAGTAGTCATACAGCCGGCCGCGGTGGTCTCGCGGTTATCGGCGCGCAGTCCGGAACCGTGCGACTGCTACGGTCGCAGGTTCGAATCCTGCCTCGGGCATGGATGTGTGTGATGTCCTTAGGTTAGTTAGGTTTAAGTAGTTCTAAGTTCTAGGGGACTGATAACCACAGCAGTTGAGTCCCATAGTGCTCAGAGCCATTTGAGCCAGTAGTCATGCATGTCAAAAAAGTATTCTGAGAAAAGAAAACCTTTTTCCTCAAAACAAAAGTGTCCATGATTATAGTACTAGATCAGACAATGACATACATGTTTGTCATTGTAACACCACATTACGCCAAAAAGGTGTATATCATGCAGGAACAAAACTATACAACAGATTACCAAGACATATAAAATCTGTTCCTGAACTACAGAGCTTTAAAAAGTCTGTGACAGCTACCTTCTGAAAAACTGCTTCTATTCAATCTCACACTATCTTATGCGAGAAAAAATTTAAGTTTTACCTTTAATTATAGAAATAAGTTATAAATATCATTATTTTAAAAAGTTTGTAATTATTAACTGCATAGATCCAATTTGTTATAAAAATTTATATAACGTATGTTTCAGGTTTGAAAAACCAGTAGATCACTGAAGTGCCAAAGAAACTGGTATAGGCATGCATATTAAAATACAAAGATATGTAAACCGGAAGAATACGGCGCTGCGGTCAGCAATGCCTATATAAGACAACAAGTGTCTGGCTCAGCTGTTACATCGGTTACTGCTGCTAGAATGGCAGGTTATCAGGGTTTAAGTGAGCTTGAACGTGGTGTTGTAGTCGATGCACTAGCGATGGGACACAGCATCTCCGAGGTAGCGATAAAATGCGGATTTTCCCGTAAGACCATTTAACGAGTGTATCAGGAGTGCAGTAAAACATCAAATCTCCGACATCGCTGCGGCCGGGAAAAGATCCTCCATGAATGGGACCAACGACGACTGAGGAGATTCGTTCAATGCGACAGAAGTGCAACCCTTCCGCAAATTGGTGTAGATTTCATTGATGGGCCATCAACAACTGTCAGTGTGTGAAACATTCAACAAAACATCACCTATATGGGCTTTCGGAGCCAAAGGCCCACTCTTGTATCCTTGATGACTGCATGACACAAAGCTTTACGCTTCTCCTGGGCCCGCAACACCAACACTGGACTGTCGATGACTGGGAACATGTCGTCTGGTCGGACGAGTCTCGTTTCAAATTGTATCGAATGGATGGACGTGTACGGGTATGGAGAAAACCTCATGAATCCACGAACCCTGCATGTCAGCAGGGGACTGTTTAAGTTGGTGGAGGCTCTGTAATGATATGGGGCGTGTGCGGTTGGAGTAATAGGGGACCCCTGATACCTCTAGATACGACTCTGACAGCTGACACTGAGGCGTAGCGCCGTATAACGACCCTGCCTTGGAGGCGGTTAAGCGGGAGATGTGTCTCAGAGCTGGATAGTGACAGATGGTGACGCGAGACTGGACGCGCACGTAGGTTATGCACAAAGAACTTGTAGAAAATAACTAGACTCACTGATGGCGCTGCAGTCGCGGGATAATTTGAACCTTCGGCTGGACGCCATTATAGTGGTTGTAATCTGATGTGTTGTGTAGTACTGTTGTTTATGAAGACCCTGATTCAACGTTGTATATTTGTTGGGACGTACATACAGTATTTGTTACTCGTAATTCTACTGTCTGTACGTTCCAATCAAAAGAAGTAGAATGGTGAAGAGTCGTGCAGGGATTAATTGTACAAATAAATTCGAGAAAGGAACGAATATTACATTTCACAGGTAAGTGAATATTTTAAGTTGTTTTGTATGTCAGTGCACTTGCTTGATAAATGTTTTTGTAACACGGTATTAGCATAATGTCCGTGCATCTATTTGCAGGTTTCCTTTCTCAAAACCATAGCTGTTACAAAAATGGTTACACGCTGTCAGGAGGCAACATTTCCGACCGACAGAATACCCTTTTATATGTTCTGATCATTTTGAAGAAAGTTGGCTGATCTGTAGTGTTTTCATGGTCTAGGTTAGGTTGAAACTTGATAATTTGGTCGTGAGTTGCCAAAGCACTATGCCATATATAACGCACTTCTCGTCATAAAATCTAAAGCAAGGTAGTCAGAAAATATCTATTAATATAGTGGGAAAATCTTCGAGTATTTTGATGCGTTTTGCGTACATCTATCGTAAATGAACTACGAAAAATGCTAGGGGTCCAGTACGTAACTTTTAGCTACGGCAGATTCCATGTAGTACGTAAGATAAATTCATAAACAGTGACTAGTTGCTGTTTGTTCATAAATTAAAAAGTATGTTGTAGTAACGTATTTAAATGAGGCATTATGTTTGTCACCTAACTCAAGGGAAGGCATTTTATAACCAAAAGCGATGTATAAACATTCGAACTCGGCGCGTCAGTTCACCACTCTAATGGCCGCCGGCCAGCTATTCAATTTGTCCGCTCTTCACAGTCGACCACTCGTGCGGTTGTGGGGGCCTGGTTATGCATCAGCCGATAGAGGACAATATTGGATAGGGGGGCTGTGATTTTAGTTTCGATTGTGCCCACTAGAGTGCACTAAAGTAATAGAATGTTTTTCATAAACTGTTCTAGTATTTTCATAAAGTATGTCTTTTTGTGTATGTAAAATGTTATAAATGTGTTTTAGCAGTATGAATGATGCGTGAGTGTGGTTTTAGGTTAATATGAAGATAATTGTTTAACGAATTATGTAGTGGGATTTAGTCTATGAACATTTCGAAGAAGTATGGATATGGACAAAGGGGATTTTTGTAGAATAGATTTGTAAAGTAAGTTTATGCTAAAGGGAAAGTTAATTCATGTGTAAATAACAATAGTAAATAACTTTATGCATAAACAAAACTTCAGCATATTAGATAATTACGTCGGTAAAAAGTGCAGTCGTTAGGTTTACTATTTTGCGATTAGTTATTGAGGAAAAGCGCGGATTGACGCGGGAGAATGTTGTTTTGCTATTGGTTATTGAGTAAACTGACCAATGGTAAAGCAATATTCTTCGCGCGCCTTTCTCTGCTGGTAGAGAAGACTTAGGGTATTCTAGAGAAGAGTCGGAGGCTAGACATGAAACAATTCGTACGTGTGTAGTAGTAGTTCCGATGGAAATGAGAAGTTGCCGGATGTAGCAGTGTTTCATACATCAAAAGTGTGCTAAAGTGACGGCATAATTATTCCGATGGGCGTGTAGAAATTTCGGAAATTTTAAGTGAATTTTGTGGCAAAAAAAACATATTCCGCATGGCGTTTTGAGCAGGTCGGTGGCTAAAAACTGTGACTGCATTTGGTACCGACAGACTTAATATTTGGCGAGCATTATCAATCAAACACAATCAGTATTTTTGTAGCTGTTACGTTTTCGGAAAATGGAACACCATAAACTTGCTAACGTGAGTGAAACGGATTATGAGTGACTGTTAAGACTAGTACGGGCTTGGCAGTGATACTTGTTCACCTAAGTTTCAGAATAAATTAATTGAGGACAAAATTTCCAACCTTTTATTTGTGTGAAAACTTTCTCCCGAAATGTAGATTAGTGACTTAAATTGCAACCTGGTTCACTTCGAAGTGCAGTAGGTTTCACTCGGCTTTCCTACTGATGATCTGCTGAGACAATGTTCACAGGCAGGTGCAGGTACGTCGTAAAGGGACGGAAGGAACTGCGCAGCCGCAACACGTATGTAAGCATCCTGTCTCATCACCTTCATCCATTCATGTCCATTGTGCATTCCAGCGGACTTCAGCAATTCCAGTAGGACAATACGCCCCCCACATTTCCAGAATTGCTACAGAGTGGCTCCAGGAACACTTTTCTGTGTTTAAACACTTCCGCTGACCACCAAATTCCCCAGTCATGACCATTATTGAACATACCTGGGATGCCTTGCAACGTGCTGTTCGGAAGAAACTTCCATCCCCTCGTGCTCTAACGGATTTATGGACAGCCCTGCGGGAGTCATGGTGTTAGTTCCCTCCAGCACTACTTCAGACATAAGTGCATGCCACGACATGTTGCGGCACTTCCGCGTGCTCGCGGGGGACCTACGCGATATTGGGCAGGTGTACCAGACTCTTGGCTCTTCAGTGTATTATAGACAGCCTGGGGAGCAAGGATAGTTGTTGCTGCCGCCGGAGGTTAGGGATGATCCTAGCCCCCAATACATTTTATAACAGATACTCGCACATTCGAGAATCAGAAGTATATATATATATATATATATATATATATATATATATATATATATATAAATTATGGGAATGGATTTATCCAGTTTAGATGAACTTTTAATCTTTTCGCGTGAAGTACATGAAGATGCAAATTTAATTTGTGAAACCAGTCGTGTTCTGGAATAAAGAATTCTAAGAGTCGCAATGGTCTTGTTTATTCAAATCACGGAATATTACGGCTGTGGTTGCCTTTGCTCAACATACAGGGTGTTACAAAAAGGTACGGCCAAACTTTCAAGAAACATTTCTCACACACAAAGAAAGAAAATATGTTATGTGGACATGTGTCCGGAAACGCTTCCATCTATGTTAGAGCTCATTTTATTACTTCTCTTCAAATCACATTAATCATGGAATGGAAACAAATAGCAACAGAACGTACGAGCGTGACTTCAAACACTTTGTTACAGGAAATGTTCAAAATGTCCTCCGTTAGCGAGGATACATGCATCCACCCTCCGTCGCATGGAATCCCTGATGCGCTAATGCAGCCCTGGAGAATGGCGTATTGTATCACAGCCGTCCACAATACGAGCACGAAGAGTGTCTACATTTGGTTCCGGGGTTGCGTAGACAAGAGCTTTCAAATGCCCCCACAAATGAAAGTCAAGAGGGTTGAGGTCAGGAGAGCGTGGAGGCCACGGAATTGGTCCGCCTCTACCAATCCATCGGTCACCGAATCTGTTGTCGAGAAGCGTACGAACACTTCGACTGAAATGTGCAGGAGCTCCATCGTGCATGAACCACATGTTGTGTCGTACTTGTAAAGGCACATGTTCTAGCAGCACAGGTAGAGTATCCCGTATGAAATCATGATAATGTGCTCCATTGAGCGTAGGTGGAAGAACATGGGGCCCAATCAAGACATCACCAACAATGCCTGCCCAAACGTTTACCCAAACGTTTACAGAAAATCTGTATTGATGACGTGATTGCACAATTGCGTGCGGATTCCCGTCAGCCCACACGTGTTGATTGTGAAAATTTACAATTTGATCACGTTGGAATGAAGCCTCATCCGTAAAGAGAACACTTGCACTGAAATGAGGATTGACACATTGTTGGATGAACCATTCGCAGAAGTGTACCCGTGGAGGCCAATCAGCTGCTGATAGTGCCTGCACACGCTGTACATGGTACGGAAACAACTGGTTCTCCCGTAGCACTCTCCATACAGTGAAGTGGTCAACGTTACGTTGTACAGCAGCAACTTCTCTGACGCTGACATTTGGGTTATCGTCAACTGCACGAAGAATTGCCTCGTCCATTGCAGGTGTCCTCGTCGTTCTAGGTCTTCCCCAGTCACGAGTCATAGGCTGGAGTGTTCCGTGCTCCCTAAGACGCCGATCAATTGCTTCGAACGTCTTCCTGTCGGGACACCTTCGTTCTGGAAATCTGTCTCGATACACACGTACCGCGCCACGGCTATTACCCCGTGCTAATCCGTACATCAAATGGGTATCTGCCAACTCCGCATTTGTAAACATTGCACTGACTGCAAAACCACGTTCGTGATGAACACTAACCTGTTGACGCTACGTACTGATGTGCTTGATGGTAGTACTGTAGAGCAATGAGTCGCATGTCAACAGAAGCACCGAAGTCAACATTACCTTCCTTCATTTGGGCCAACTGGCGGTGAATCGAGGAAGTACAGTACATACTGACGAAACTAAAACATGGAAATTAAGCGTTTCCGGACACATGTCCACATAACATCTTTTCTTTATTTGTGTGTGAGGAATGTTTCCTGAAAGTTTGGCGGTACCTTTTTGTAAGACCCTGTATAAAGCAGTGTGTTGCTATTAAATCTCCTTAAGCCTCCCTTAAAACCATGATCGGCTATTATCTTGTAACAAAAGTCTTCCTCCTGCTTTAACCACGACTGCGCCTGTGCCTGTGTGAGCTGACCGGTGCTCCCTCCGTGCTGCCGCGCAGCGCCGCCGCGCATCCGGCTGCCGCGGCAGTACGAGGACGGGCTGCTGTTCGAGCGGGACGAGGTGATCCGGCTGAAGGTGTCTGTGCTGGGGCGGCCGCTGCCGCGCGTCACCTGGCACCACAACGGCGAGCCCGTAGCCTTCGGCGGCCGCCACGAGGTCGTCAACACGGAGCGCGGCTCACAGCTGCGCGTCGCCGAGGCGCGGCGCTCCGACCGCGGCGAGTACCTGGTGAGGGCGACGTCGCGCCTCGGGGAGGACCACGCCTCCGTCCTCGTCACCGTCACCGGTACGTCAGCGTCCCGGCCGCTCTGGCCCGCGGCACGAACAGAGAATAACAGATATTAATCTCCTCGCAACAATTAACACTCTGGTGTATTCAGTTTTTTTAATATTAATTTTAATTCAATGTCTGTGTAACTTTACATGCCAGTTACCCCCTCTCAAAGAAACTTCTAACACGAAGGAAACTATCGTAGCCAGATTCCTCGTACACTTCACAACACTATTCCGGAATCTCATTTATTCTCGCATTGCCTCAGTCGTCACTAGTCCCCTGTACACACGTCATCCTCCTTTGTTCTGTCACACACTACCAATCCACTCCGAAGTGTCATCGCCGTCAAGCGCTGCTCAGAGTCACCGTCTCCACTTCGTGTGCGTCACATTTCTTCATCGCACACCTTCTACCTCCCTCTGAGCCGTCACTCACCTTTCCCCTCTCACCACTCTTCTCTCCTCATCCACTCCATCTGATACAGTCTCTCATCCCAGTTCACCTACTGAACTGTAGTCACATTACTGGGTATTCAGTCAGAGCAGTATAGCTCCGTGTGTGTGTGTGTGTGTGTGTGTGTGTGTGTGTGTGTGTGTGTGTGTGTGCGCATGTGTGCTTGTGCGCGCACATGCGTGCATGCACATGCGTACATAACTCTTGCAACACTACTACTATTTGGTGAATTGTTACCTTAACTCCTAAATTATTTACAAGTCAAATGTTTACTTTAATAGTCCTTGCTCAGAAGTAGTTTTTTATTTAGAATACAAACTTGTGAATATTACTGGTATAAGTTCCAAACATAGTGAAGGCAATAATTTTAATTCCTTTCACATGTTGTATCTCACCTCTTGATTCAGTAACTGAAGTATTAGCTACACTAGTTTTGTTAAGACCAGTGGTTGGAAACTAGTAGTATTAGTACTTCATTCATCCAGAGGCAATTTACATTGCATGGATTTTGTGAGAAAATACACAGTATATTAAAATAAATTACACATATAAGAATGTACAGTAACCTACAAATACAAGGATGCACAGTACCTTACACTATCTTACATTATAACATTACATACAACTTTGATTAATTGCATAAAATGTATTTTTCATGGATTATTGTTAAGATTTAAATAAAAACAAAAAACAGTTGTAACACTTCTCTTCAAAATATTAATTTGGATCATAACAAACATTTGACTGAAAATAATGTAGTATCAACATAGTACATGATGTCATTAAAAACTTCAGTGTTGCTTCCTTAAATATAGACAGTTTTTTCATTTCTTTTTTATGTGCTTATTTTCAACCGATTCTCCACAATTCTAGGCTGCACTTGGGATTCACTCTTTTCCAATACAATTCACAAATAAGCCTAAATAGTAAGTAACAAAATCTAGAAAAGCACAAAACATAGCCTACTGTATTTCGTGATTAAGTGTGTGGACACAATAACTCTAAGGGAACACAGTATCAGGATAGTATGAATTGGAAAATAATGCTGACTGACTGACAATCAGACTGTACAATCCTCCTCTCCCCAGTTTGATTTGTATTGACAGGGTGTGTAAGGCATGACTAGAAATCAGCGTAGGTGAACAGGAAGATGTAACTGTCAACTGATATTGAGAAAATCGGGTTTGAAAATTTTAGGCATGCTTATATACTTCACATGGCCACTAGCATTCAAGGAGTCTGTTTCTGAGTGAGTAAGTACTTAACCATGAGGTCTTTTGCATTCCCTGTAATTCTAATGTATGTGACAAAATTATGTGCTCATCTAGAATCATTTATGAAAGTAAACAAAGTTTCTTTTGCCACAGACACATTGAAACAACAACAAACATGCAAAAATTTGACTTTCATTACATGTGCTGTATGTTGCAATAATTACTGTTTTCCACATTTTTATGATCAGTATCATCCTGATGCAGGCCATGCTCCATTGGGGTTACACATTACATTTTTAATAAAAAGTAGCTATAGTGAGTTCACTGGAAGTTCTTCAGTACTCTATTTTTATACCCAGACTTCTTGACAAAAAAACATTTCTTTCCTTCATTTACGATAAAGACTATGAAAATATTAAATGGACCATTGAATACTGATAATTTGCACAGTCCTAACAAGTCTGTTGTTAGAATTACATGGGAATAAAAAGAAAGAAGTACCAGCATGCAAGAGATATCACAATTACAGAACTAAGCACTTACTCGTTCAGCTGCGGTTTCCTTGCTTAATAGCTACAGTACAAAGTATAGATACATACTAAAAATTTCCGTACTCAGTTTCACTGAAAATGGTTGAAAGTTGGACCTTTTGTTTGTATATTTTCAAGTCCTAGTTGTGACCTGTACATTCTGTCACTATGAATCAAATTGGTGAGGAGGTTTGTAGGGTCCCCTTGTGCGAGTAACTGGGATGGAATTGAGCATAATCATCTGTGGATATGCCAGTCTCAATTTATGGGATTTCAATATTAAATAAACATGAGCTGCAATGTATACATAAAAATACAGAATTTGTTGAATAGTTAAAAAGTAAGAGGACTGCCCAACACAATGATATGACATCAACATTAAATCTCAAGCTTTTGGAATAAGAATTTCAGATATTCAAATTAGTGAAAGATTACAGTATAGATCATCCAGGAGTTTGAGCTGATAAACACACTAATTATAAGGAAGAGGGTGAAGTTCCAAAACCTTTTAGAAATGATAAAAATACTTGCAGCAAGAAAATTCTGGTGAGGACGTAGTAAAAGGTAAAATGAGGTGAGAGGAAAGGAGTATCGAGGCAAAATCAACAAAGAGGGTCACTAAATAAGAGACACAAACATGTCTTCTTCATGTGGGGTTACAAACAGTGGGAAAAGTAGTGATTGGTCTGAGCAGAGGAAAGACTGAAACCTAAATAGGTTAAAACTGTTTGAAAATAAAAATTAACACCCTAAAACTTAATCAATTCACATTTGTCTTTATGCTCACTCTGCTGGCATTAAAATAGTAACAGCATGAATACAGCATTCAGTACATATCAAACCACTATGTACTGTACTAAACGTTTGAATATACAAATGATTGACATTTCAGCAAACTTGCACAAAGTCAGTGGGACGAACACTTTTACCAAGTCTTTCTAAAATTTCTTTGTAGTAATATTGGTTAACTGTTTGTCCAGGAGGCACCCACCCTTTATGAACAATTCCCTTGGAATCAAAAAAGCACACAAGCATGATTTCACTTTTGACTTAGACATGTGAGCCTTTTCATGGTCTGGGTGATCCCTTCAAGCACCATTGTGAACTTTGGTGTTTTGTCTCTGGATTGTACGGAAAAACCCAACTTTCATTGCCAGCGATAACATGGCTCAACAATTCTGGATTGATTTCTGTTTTCTCTAACAGAACGGCTGCCAAATTTTTCTGTGTTTCTCGCTGTTGTGGTGTGAGATTTTCGGGGACCATGTTGTTGTTGTTGTTGTTGTGATCTTCAGTCCTGGGACTGGTTTGATGCAGTTCTCCATGCTACTCTATCCTGTGCAACCTTCTTCTTCTCCCAGTACCTACTGCAACCTACATCCTTCTGAATCTGTTTAGTGTATTCATCTCTTGGTCCCCCTCTACGATTTTTACCCTCTATGCTTCCCTCCAATACTAAATTGGTGATCCCTCGATGCCTCAGAACATGTCCTACCAACCGATCCCTTCTTCTAGTCAAGTTGTGCCACAAACTTCTCTTCTCCCCAATCCTATTCAATACCTCACCATTAGTTATATTATCTACCCATCTAATCTTCAGCATTCTTCTGTAGCACCACATTTCGAAAGCTTCAATTCTCTTATTGTCCAAACTAGTTATCGTCCATCTTTCACTTCCATACATGGTTACGCTCCATAGAAATACTTTCAGAAACGACTTCCTGACACTTACATCTATACTCGATGTTAACAAATTTCTCCTCTTCAGAAACGCTTTCCTTGCCTTTACTAGTCTACATTTTATATCCTCTCTACTTTGACCATCATCAGTTATTTTGTTCCCCAAATAGCAAAACTCCTTTACTACTTTAAGTGTCTCATTTCCTAATCTAATTCCCGCAGCATTACCTGATTTAATTAGACTACATTCCATTATCCTCGATTTGCTTTTGTTGATGTTCATCTTATATCCTCCTTTCAAGACACTGTCCATTCCATTCAGCTGCTCTTCTAGGTCCTTTGCTGTCTCTGACAGAATTACAGTGTCATCAGTGAATGTCAAAGTTTTTATTTCTTCTCCATGAATTTTAATTCCTACTCCAAATTTTACTTTTGTTTCCTTTGCTGTTTGCTTAGTATACAGACTGAATAACATCAGGGATAGGCTAAAACCCTTTCTCGCTCCCTTTTCAATCACCACTTCCCTTTCATGCCCCTCGACTCTTACAACTGCCATCTGGTTTCTATACAAATTGTAAGTAGCCTTTCACTTCCTGTTTTTTTTTACCTCTGCCACCTTCAGGATTTGAAAGAGAGTATTCCAATCAATATTGATAAAAGCTTTCTCTAAGTCTACAAATGCTAGAAATGTAGGTTTGCCTTTCCTTAATCTTACTTCTAAGATAAGTCGTAGGGTCAGTATTGCCTCACATGTTCCAACATTTCTACGGAATCCATACCGATCTTCCCCGAGGACAGTTTCTACCAGTTTCTCCATTCGTCTGTAAAGAATTTGTGTTAGTATTTTGCAGCTGTGACTTATTAAAGTGATAGTTTGGTAATTTTCACATCTGTCAACACCTGCTTTCTTTGGGATTGGAATTATTATATTCTTCTTGAAGTCTGAGCGAATTTCGCCTGTCTCATACATCTTGCTCACCAGATGGTAGAGTTTTGTCAGAACTGGCTCTCCCAAGGCTGTCAGTAGTCTAATGGAATGTTGTCTACTCCCGGGGCCTTGTTTGGACTTAGGTCTTTCAGTGCTCAGTCATACTCTTCACACAGTATCATACCTCCCATTTCATCTTCATCTACATCCTCTTCCATTTCCATTATATTGACCTCAAGAACATCGCCCCTATATAGACCCTCTAGATACTCCTTCCACATTTCTGCTTTCTCTTCTTTGCTTAGAACTGGGTTGCCATCTGGGCTCTTGATGTTCGTGCAAGTGGTTCTCTCTTCTCCAAAGGTCTCTTTAATTTTCCTGTAGGCAGTATCTATCTTGCCCCTAGTGAGATAAGCCTCTACATCCTTACATTTGTCCCCTAGCCATCCCTGCTTAGCCTTTTCGCACTTCCTGTTGATCTCATTTTTGAGACATTTGTATTCCTTTTTGCTTGCTTCACTTACTGCATTTTTGTATTTTCTCCTTTCATCAGTTAAATTCAGTATTTCTTCTGTTACCCAACGATTTCTACTAGTCCTCGTCTTTTTACCAACTTGATCCTCAGCTGCCTTCACTACTTCATCCCTCAGAGCTACCCATTCTTCTTCTACTGTATTTCTTTCCCCCATTCCTGTCAATTGTTCCCTTATGCTCTCCCTGAAACTCTGTACAACCTCTGGTTCTTTCAGTTTACCCAGGTCCCATCTCCTTAAATTCCCACCTTTTTGCAGTTTCTTCAGTTTTAATCTACAGTTCATAATCAATAGATTGTGGCCAGAGTCCACATCTGCCCCTGGAAATGTCCTACAATTTAAAACCTGGTTCCTAAATCTCTGTCTTACCATTATATAATCTATGTGAAACCTTCTAGTATCTCCAGGGTTCTTCCATGTATACAACCTTCTTTCATGATTCTTGAACCAAATGTTAGCTATGATTAAGTTATGCTCTGTGCAAAATTCTACCAGGCGGCTTCCTCTTTCATTTCTTAGCCTCAATCCATATTCACCTACTACGAATCCATCTCTTCCTTTTCCTACTGCCGAATTCTAGTCACCCATGACTATTAAATTTTCTTCTCCCTTCACTACCTGAATAATTTCTTTTATCTCATCGTACTTTTCATCAATTTCTTCATAATCTGCAGAGCTAGTTGGCATATAATCTTGTACTACTGTAGTAGGCATGGGCTTTGTGTCTATGGTGGCCACAATAATGCATTCACTATGCTGTTTATAGTAGCTTACCTGCACTGCTATTTTTTATTCATAATTAAACCTACTCCTGCATTACCCCTATTTGATTTTGTATTTATAACCCTGTATTCACCTGACCAAAAGTCTTGTTGCTCCTGCCACCGAACTTCACTAATTCCCACTATATCTAACTTTAACCTATCCATTTCCCTTTTTAAATTTTCTAACCTACCTTCCATGTATACATCAGTCTTTTATGATTCTTGAACCAAGTGTTAGCTGTGATTAAGTTATGCTTTGTGCAAAATTCTACCAGGCGGCTTCCTCTTTCATTCCTTACTCCTCATTCATTCCTGGGCTTACATATCATCAAGATAATCCCAGCCCACATATGTCAAGAGTTGCTACTGCTTGTCTCACAAAGACATGCCAAACTCTACCTTGGCCAGCAAGGTCATCAGATCTCTCTCCAATTGAGAATGTTTGGAGCATTATGGGCAGGACTCTCCAACTAACTTGGGATTTTGACAATCTAATGTGCCAATTGGACAGAATTTTGCATGACATCCCTCAGAAGGACAGCCAACAACTCTGTCAATCAATGCCTAGCTGAATAACTGCTTGCTTAAGGATCACAGGTGGACCACTGTGTCATTGACTTGCACAATTTGTAAGCTCTTTCTCTTGGATAAATCATCCAATTTTTTCTAAAACTGTAATTATTTGTTTGTCTGTACATACATATAACATCTACCAGTTTCTCTCCTATTCAGATAATTTGTTGTTATCTTTTTCTTACAATGTTTCTTGGTCCCAGTATCTGAAAATATCACCAAAATGTTCATCACATTTAAATACTTCTCTTGTCTTTGTAGGTAGTAACCTTACTCCATTATTATAATAACTAATAGACATAAACTGTATCTTAATGATTAATGGAAAATCTCATATAAAGATGTGAAACAAATACTAACAAAGAGATAGAGGGGCTGGCCAGTACTTACCTCAGCTCAGTACAGCCGATAGATACACAAAAATCAGAACCAAAAATTTACGTTCCTAGCTTTCGGAACAAATGTTCCTTCATCAGGGAGGAGAGAGGGGAAAGAAAGGGAAGAAGGGAAAGTAGATTACTTCACTTTTGAAAGTAGATCACTTCACTTTTGAAGGCCAGACCTACAAACAAATCAGGGGAACAACCATGGGAACCAGGATGGCTCCGTCCTATGCCAACCTCTTCATGGGCAGCATGGAGGAGACTTTCCTGAAGACACAACAGCTGCTTCCCCTGGCCTGGTATAGGTTTATAGATGACATCTTTGTGGTCTGGACTCATGGTGAAGAAACACTCCTTAATTTCCTCCATAACCTCAACTCCTTTTCGAATCTGAATTTCACCTGATCCTTCTCCGAAACCCAAGCCACCTTCCTGGATGTTGACCTTCATCTTGTTGAAGCTCACATCCACACCTCTGCCCATATCAAACCCACAAACAAACAACAGTACCTTCACTTTGATAGCTGCCATCTATTCCACATCAAAAGCTCCCTTCCCTACAGCCTAGGTATTCGTGGCAAACGTATCTGCTCCAGTGACGAATCCCTCAACAATTACACCAGTAACCTAACCAGTGCTTTCCTCTCCCGCAACTATCCTGCAGACCTTGTCCACAAACAGATCTCCCGAGCAATACATTCCTCCCCGTCCAACAACAATGTTCCTATCCCCAGACCACACAGAAGCATCCCCCTTGTCACCCAATATTATCCTGGCCTCGAAAACATCAACAAATTACTCTGTCAGGAATATGACTTTCTCAAGTCAACCCCTGAAATGAGATCATCCCTTGACAAAATTCTCCCCATACCACCCAGAGTTGCCTTTCGTCGCCCCCCTAACCTCCGTAACATCCTTGTTAAACCCTACAATATTCCCAGACTACCTTCTCTACCCAGCGGTTCCTACCCCTGTAACTGACCCCGCTGCAAAACCTGCCCCATGCATCCCCCCACAACCACCTACTCCAGCCCCGCTACTGGTAAAACTTACACAATTCAAGGCAGGGCCATGTGTGAAACTACATATGTCATTTATCAACTGACATGCCTGCACTGCACAGCCTTTTACATCGGTATGACGACAACTAAACTGGCTGAGCGCATGAACGGACACAGACGAACTGTCCGCCTAGGATATGTCCAATACCCAGTAGCGGAGCATGCCCTCCAGCATAATTCTAGGGACCTAGGAACCTGCTACACTGTATGTGGCATTTGGCTTCTCCCACCCAACACCAGTCCCTCTGAACTGTGGAGATGGAAACTTGGACTCCAACACATCCTTTCATCCCGCCATCCTCCTGGACTGAACCTACGTTAAACAACCTCACTCCCATTTACTCTTCAGTCTTCTCCTCTTTCCCTTTCCTCTTTAGCCAGTCACGCATCTCTTCATCCTACATAGTTGTGTTTATCTTTATACTATATACCTCTTTACTTCTGTATGCATCCTCTTTGGTTTGAAGCTGGCATAGTACTTACAGTAGAATATCTTTGGCTTCCCTCTGACAACCATGCCTCCATCCTTGCTACCCTCCCTGTTTTCCTTTCCCTGTTGCTTCATAACCTGGGTTGTGAGTAACTGAATCTACTTTCCCTTCTTCCCTTTCTTTCCCCTCTCTCCTCCCTGATGAAGGAACTTTTGTTCCGAAAGCTAGGAACGTAAATTTTTGGTTCTGTTTTTTGTGTATCTATCGGCTGTACTGAGCTGAGGTAAGTACTGGCCAGCCCCTCTATCTCTTTGTTAGTATTTATAAACTTTATCTTCTTATTCATACCCTTTGGCAGTTGAGAATGCACACCTTGCACTATATTAAGTGAATCTTTAAGTAATTTATTTCTTACCTAAATTCTTGTAAGAATAGGACCTATCATACCAGTTGATTGTGTAATAATCTGCTTTCGAAAAAGAATATTAAGGCACAGTGGTCTGCATATATTACTGTTTTTGATCCCCAAACTAGAGATTGAAATTTTTGTAAATTTCAAACAATACATTAAATCTCTTTTTCAATATCTGAGTAATTTGGTTCATGTTTACTAAGGCTTTCACTGAAAGCTATGGTTATATGCTCTCCTTTTTTGTGATCCCATTCTCCTTGAAACAATTCACAACCTACACCATATTCTGTCTCATCTGGGCCAACTGATAGAATTGATTCATCCTGGGTGTGCTGGCAGGACCCATCAACATTCTGCCACAATATTTTGGCCTAGAGATGTCTGCCCATCTTCAGGTGAGCAGACAACTAGTGAAGAGCATTGGTGCATTTACAGTATTTCTGCTGAATCTTGCACATGCAAAATGTGCTGACGTCTTTCAGTGCACGTGTCGGGTGATGAAATGCGCAGGACATCCGAGTTGTGTTTGCTGCCCTCAGTGGTGGAAGTGTGAGATGACCTAATGATTGAGTATCATATGATCCTGTTGACTCCATTGTGACTGGATAATTTTAATTATATGATTCCAATTTTTATCCAGTTGAAAGCCGTTCTAATGATTTATAAGATTATCAGCAAGATATATTTGCACCAATTCTTTAATTACTGAATCCCAAAAACTGGAAACTGGTGATAAAATTTTTATTCTGATGTACACTCCTGGAAATTGAAATAAGAACACCGTGAATTCATTGCCCCAGGAAGGGGAAACTTTATTGACACATTCCTGGGGTCAGATACATCACATGATCACACTGACAGAACCACAGGCACATAGACACAGGCAACAGAGCATGCACAATGTCGGCATTAGTACAGTGTATATCCACCTTTCGCAGCAATGCAGGCTGCTATTCTCCCATGGAGACGATCGTACAGATGCTGGATGTAGTCCTGTGGAACGGCTTGCCATGCCATTTCCAACTGGCGCCTCAGTTGGACCAGCGTTCGTGCTGGACGTGCAGACCGCGTGAGACGACGCTTCATCCAGTCCCAAATATGCTCAATGGGGAACAGATCCGGAGATCTTGCTGGCCAGGGTAGTTGACTTACACCTTCTAGAGCACGTTGGGTGGCACGGGATGCATGCAGACGTGCATTGTCCTGTTGGAACAGCAAGTTCCCTTGCCGGTCTAGGAATGGTAGAACGATGGGTTCGATGACGATTTGGATGTACCGTGCACTATTCAGTGTCCCCTCAATGATCACCAGTGGTGTACGGCCAGTGTAGGAGATCGCTCCCCACACCATGATGCCGGGTGTTGGCCCTGTGTGCCTCGGTCGTATGCAGTCCTGATTGTGGCGCTCACCTGCACGGCGCCAAACACGCATACGACCATCATTGGCACCAAGGCAGAAGCGACTCTCATTGCTGAAGACGACACGTCTCCATTCGTCCCTCCATTCACGCCTGTCGCGACACCACTGGAGGCGGGCTGCACGATGTTGGGGCGTGAGCGGAAGATGGCATAACGGTGTGCGGGACCGTAGCCCAGCTTCATGGAGACGGTTGCGAATGGTCCTCGCCGATACCCCAGGAGCAACAGTGTCCCTAATTTGCTGGGAAGTGGCGGTGCGGTCCCCTACGGCACTGCGTAGGATCCTACGGTCTTGGCGTGCATCCGTGCGTCGCTGCGGTCCGGTCCCAGGTCGACGGGCACGTGCACCTTCCGCCGACCACTGGCGACAACATCGATGTACTGTGGAGACCTCACGCCCCACGTGTTGAGCAATTCGGCGGTACGTCCACCCGGCCTCCCGCATTCCCACTATACGCCCTCGCTCAAAGTCCGTCAACTGCACATACGGTTCACGTCCACACTGTCGCGGCATGCTACCAGTGTTAAAGACTGCGATGGAGCTCCGTATGCCACGGCAAACTGGCTGACACTGACGGCGGCGGTGCACAAATGCTGCGCAGCTAGCGCCATTCGACGGCCAACACCGCGGTTCCTGGTGTGTCCGCTGTGCCGTGCGTGTGATCATTGCTTGTACAGCCCTCTCGCAGTGTCCGGAGCAAGTATGGTGGGTCTGACACACCGGTGTCAATGTGTTCTTTTTTCCATTTCCAGGAGTGTATTACATTGAGTGTCTCATCAAAATACAGTGTCCTGCTACTGCTGATGTTGATGACTGCTGAAGACGAGTGTATCTTTCATGTTCTGTAAAATGCTCCTGGACAGTGTATCATCTGGCCTTTATATGCAGCACTACACTTACAGGGAATTTTGTAAACACACATTTTTTCAGTAGTAAGTCATCTTTAACAGATCTTTGCTGGTAGACAGAAGATAACCTTGATTTTATTTTTCCTAAGCAATCTGCCTATTTTAGAAGACACATTCCCTGCATATTGAAGGAATGCAGTTGATTTATAGTCATCATCAGTGTCCTCAGTGTGTTGTGTCTTATTATTAGAGCTGTGCATGGCCTTTCTAATTTGGCATGAAGTTTAGCTATTCTCTTTAAAAACCTTCTGTGTAGAGGTTTTCATCATCCAATATTACATCCTCCTGATGTATTACGATACAAAGAACACCAGTGATTTGGACAGAGTGATGGTAGCTAGATGCCTGGAGAATGGCTAGTTTCTATAAAATAAGTCCTGGAATGCCGTTAGATTTTTTTACCAGCACAGTGAAGTAGTAACAATTTAGTATCATGAAACAATTGTTTAAACAAAGTTAGTAATTTCTGAGAGCATAGTAAAACTGAATAGTATAAATGACAGTATCTGAATACATCCTATTGCCAATTCTCATATATCAACAAGTTCAGAGTAGGTCCTGTCACCGACTGGTGTGCTTGGCCCACAGCTGAAATCTCCCACTTACACCCAACACTTTATCGCCCTTCAAATATCTTCAGTATTATAAGAGTATTCATTTTTTTTATTGAATTTACTAGTTAACTGTGTAGTGTTGTTATTTTGGTAAAGCCCTGATTACCTGTAGGCTCCTCTTAGTTCCAGTAATGCCAAAAGATGACTTTCATCATCAGTTTGCAATAAAAAAAATTGGTACTTTGCACCAGAATACTAGATGTTCCCCTACATCTTTACTGTTGAGTAAGATTCATTCTCAAGGCTCGCATTCCCCTCTCCACTTCTGTGATTCATCATTGCACCATATGGCCCTTTTGCTTCCTCTTCTCC
Source organism: Schistocerca nitens (assembly GCF_023898315.1). NCBI lineage: Eukaryota > Metazoa > Arthropoda > Insecta > Orthoptera > Acrididae > Schistocerca > Schistocerca nitens. The sequence goes on from NC_064618.1 coordinate 850,738,554, forward strand.
TATGGGAACTGGCTTTCTGCTCCCCACCTGCTTATTCTGCAGAACTGCTTAATGCAGCGAATTGACTTTGACTATCTGCTGAGATTCAATAAATGAAAAATTTGGAAAATAAATACCCCCCCCCCCCCAAAACAAAAAATAAGGAACACCTCACAACAATCTGCAAGGTTTTTCCACCACTAGTTATGGATTATTACGCAAAATTAAATAACATTCAATTAAGTCATTATCTCTCATATTTTGTATTTTTTCTTTCACAGCAGGTCAAACACTCATCGGTATAGGGTAAGGTTTACAAAAGAAAGGTTTATCTTCCATTACTTTAAACTTGCTCTCATACTTCTTAACCATACCAGGTTTACCACAAAATACATCCTAATATGTTAATAAAGAACTTTGCGTCTCAAGTTTATATTCTACCACTAATTTACTAGATTATTTCAGTTTAATTTTTATAGTTTCTAATTGTTCTCCTTGTAATTGGTTCCATTCCATTACTACACTGATGTTAGTTGAAGCCACTAAATGGATATGTTTCACTAATTGTTATTCTTGCTTAATAGTTACTGATTTGTTTTTAAAAGTTATACTTCCAGTATTGTTCCTTCCTTACCCTAATATCCTATTCTGATTAAAGTCTAGTGGCAGTTTATTGTCGAGTAACCAGCCAAACCTAAAAGTACGTCTAAAATTAAGATTAGGTAGTACTAACAGTGTCTGGTAAAACATAAAAGCATCAGTTGTTGTGATGCGCAGCCTTGTTTGTTCTTTAATTTGCTTTACTTTACTGCCTGTTACTCCCACAACATACACTCAAGTTGCTGGTAGCACATGACATGAATGGTCTTTTTCACATTACTGATAGTAACTCCTGTGATGTTAAAGATATTTCACTAGTAGAATGTAAATGACTATCAATCTTTGTCACCAAAACATTGCCAACTATTATTGGTTTAACTTGCTATTCATCTCTTTTAGTTTCACCTTCTTCAGGTATCCCATTTTGAGTACATATTGGGCATGTGAGAACTACTACTTTTTCCATATGAGGGCCTATTGTTCTACTGTTATCTCCTGGAGCCTGATCTCACCTCCAGAATGTGCATTTTCTAATGACTGGTGCAAAAAGCTCTATCAGGTGGTATAGTCAGATATGAGTTTTCGCCATTGTTGGAATTAAATACTTGATTCGTATTATGCTTTTGATTATTCATCTTATTATTATTCTGTTACTTAACTGTACAGTATTTTGTTTCATTTCTACATTGGAAATGAGATGGATAGTGAGTTCCATTATTATTTTGGGATCATGTGTTTTCCACATTAAAGTAATCCCTCATTCTTTATTTAAGTTGTCTAATCCTTCTATGAGGATCAATAGTTCATTTACGCTTGACCAACCACAGTATAATATTTCTTTTCTTTTATGGTAGGGTAATGTGTGAACCAACACATTTATTAAATGAATCTCCTCTATCTGATCATTTAATAAGGGAATGGTCCAAGCAACCATGTTGAAGTCCACCCTGAATTTTTGTATCTAGGGAGGATACACCGAAATAAATCCACTGACAAAATTGTAGCTATTAATACACACTGCAAGTATTTTTTTTAAATCTTGGAGTTGCTTGTTTTTGTCACACAAAAAACCATTTATGACAGCAGTCTGTGCAGTCCTTCGTGCCTAGCATGACATCTGTGCCTAGAAGGTATAGCACCTTGTAGTGCTAATATCTGGAGGGACATATAGGACTTTGAAGCACGTAAACCATGCAGAAAAGTCAAATATCATTAATGTTTTGGACAAGAGGTAGTTCATGTTGATAGATACATTGTTGCTCACGTAGTTCTTATGAAGCAGATGAAAATAAATCAAGGGAATGTTTGAATTTATATCAAGGGTGTCTATACTCGAGGTCAAAGGACATGGAGGAGAGTATTCCCTTATCCCCTAGCTCTCAGGGAAAGGGAAAATAAAATTTAATCAAGTATTTTTTCCAACAAAATGAATTAAAAGTTGGTATTATGCAGGTTTTTAACCAGGTCATAACTGGAACCATTTTATGGCTACTTACAAGTTGCAATTTGTCTTCTAAAATATTAAAAAGACTTCATGCCCTCCCCCCACCCACCCACCCCCCATTTCCCCCACCCCCTCCATTCTGGACACTCTTGTGTTACATTACAAATGACTTGCATCAGTTGTGACTTTTATTTATTGAAATGAAATATTTCTTACACATACATAATTTTGTAACAACTTCTGTAACACAGTTCTTATGATAATTTTTGAATAATGGATATTTTGGTAACAATGAAACAGTTCCTTGTTTATTCCTCAGAGTTGTCACAATAAAGCAAAGGGTCATTTGAATGATGAAAAGAAACATTTTCCTTATACCAGGCACACCTGACAAAAATTAATGCTTTCAGGCATCTCACAGTAATTACTAGAGTTATTTAGACACAATTGCAGTGGATTAGGAAATGGTCCTGGCGGTTGACCAGCTTATTGTGCTGTGTGCTGAGCATACTTAAAGCAATTCGTAAAATGCTGATGTGAACTGACAATGCACAAATTACTGAAACTGAAGAATACTGTTCTCCTGATTAACCTCAATTGACTTGGAACTATAGGAAATTCTATTGTCCAACAGTTTCCTTAAAAATACTTTCCACGGGCAAAAAACTTCTTTAATGAAAGTTACTCTGATTGTTCTGGGTGGAATCTGAATCATATCAACAGTCTTTGCAACATTCTCCTGAAAGACAGAGATACTGTTATTTCTGGGCAAAGAGTCAGACAAAAGCAATGAATTAATTTCTGCAACTGGTTATAAATCGTTTCAGATGAAATATTAAGATTTATTCTTTCCTGTTTTTACAGATTTTGATATGCTGATTATAAGATTTTTGCCACTAAACAGTCCTATTTTTAAAATTTTGTCCTGATTTGCCTTGAGGTCCATGAAGACAGTTATAAAGCTGCAGAAACAGCAATCCACTCAACCTATCTCTGTCATTGTTGTGTATGAATGTCTCATGGCATTAATCAGTTGCACACCAGACACTGTCTTTTTTCACCTCAAAATGATAAAGTGTGGTTTGCTAGCAGTTCTTTTACAAAACCTGACTGATTGGCATTAGACATAACAGATGTGGAGACGAACAGCAAGCTTTATCTTCACATCGGATATGAATTAATGGCATCTCCACTACACTTTTACTTGAAATAAACTTCATTGTTTTGCGCCTTCCTATACTGTATTATTTCTTGAATCTGCCTAACCAGTTCACACAAAACTTGAAATCAGCTGTGTTGATCTCAAGTGTGATTCAGAGGGCGCAGTCTCATGGATCTCCATCAGTAACTGTGCATTGCTTCTCACAAGCAGCTCTGTATGTTTCAGATCTGAAGAAAACTCCTCTAAATAACTGTTATTCATTTTAATTATTCAAGTTTAGGGGTTTATATTGCTTAATAATGGTGGACAGCAGGACTCTGTGGCTATTCTGTACAGTAAATCTTTCAGATAGGTTTTTTTTCACAATTTTGCAAGTTCACTTCTGGCTTGTATTCATTGCTTCATGTAAGTCATTCTTTCTTTTGTGTAGTTTATGGTCAGATTTTATAAAGCAAAATGGGTTTGCACACTGCTTAACATTAAGTGTCAACCACAATGAACATTAATTCAATTTTATCTCCATTGTTGACCCTTATGCTACCCCTAAAGCAACTGGTAATTATTATGAATATTTAATGAAAGTTCCTGGTGGATTAAAACTGTGTGCAGACTGAGGCCTTTGCCTCTCGCAGGGTCAAGTGCTCTACCAACTGAGCTACGCAAGCATGGCTTATAACCCACCTTCACACTTCTATGTACACCACTACCTCATCTCCTACCTTCCAGTCCTTCCAGAAGTTCTCATGCAAAAGTTGTGGGACTAGCACACCCAGAAGAAAGGATACTGTAGAGATGTGGCTTAGCCACAACAGAGGGGTGTGTCCAGAATGAGATTTTAACCCTGCAGGGAATTGTCCTATGATATGAAGCTTTGTGGCAGACTAAAACTTTGTGCCAGACTGAAACACAAACTCAGGACTTTTACCTTTTGTAGGCAGGTGCTCTACTAACTGAGCTACCCAAGCCATTTGTAGAGCACATCCCCTTCAAAAGCAGGATCATGTGATGATAGTGGGGGGGGAGTGGGAAACAGTATTGATAGGGATCAGGGCTACAGTATTGAATGTGACCTGGTGAAAATAGTCTCTGCAACAACCCATACCAATGTTGGGCTGGTGCCTGCTTTTGTGCGGCATGATCAGCTCCAGTTGAAACGCTCTGTCAGGAGGGTAAATATGGAGTTGGATCAGTTGTGTAGAGCGGCCACTCTGACAGACATTATATTGGTTCCTGTTGAGTCTATTGATAGGGGGTACTTCACAAGGCATGGCCTACACCTCAATAGGAAGGGGAAGAGTAAACTGGCAGGGTTGTTAGTGAAATCCATAAGGGGGGACACTAGTACTCATGTATGTACCTCTTTTTTAGACTAATATCAGTGTTAAATGAGAAGTTCTGGCGGGCAGGTGCTGAAGAGGTCCAAAGATTCTCACAACAGTAAAGTAAAAGATAATATTACCATATTTAACCAAAATATTGGTGGATTAAAGAAAAAAGTGGATTCTCACAAAAGTAAAGTAAAAAATAATGTTACCATTTTTCACCAAAATATTCCGGGATTGAAGAATAAAGTAGATAAGCTCGTGGTTTGTTTAGATGACTTTGAATCTGATAATGTTATAGATATATACTATGCCTGTGTGAGCATCACATTATGTCTGATATGGAAAAGATAAATATCAGTGGTTATAAACTAGCTGCACATATGAGTAGAGAGAATATGGTGAGAGGAGGAGTTGCCATATATGTCAAAAGTTATCACTGTGTAAAAAGCTTAGATACAAAAAAGTTTTGTCTAGAGCAACATATAGAAGCATGTGCCTGTCAACTTAAACTGAAGGAGGGCTCTTTTATAATTTTAACAGTATAAAGGTCTTCTTCAGGAAATTTTCTTTTATTTCTGGAAAACTTGGACGCCTTGTTGTGCTATCTGTCAGATAGGGAAAGCAAATTATTATTTGTGGGAACTTCAATGTTAATTCACTGAAACAGCATAATAGGAAGAATGACATGGAAGTCTTGCTAGGTTCTTTCAATTTGACATCTGTCATTAATTTTCCTACTCTGGTAGTAAAGGACAGCAGCACATTGATAGATAACACTTTTGTAGACCAAGATGAGTTTAAAAACATAAGTTCTTGTTCTGTTGAGAATGGCCTTTCTGATCATGGTGCTCAACTAGTTACAGTATATGACATAGCTCCATTCAGTAATTCAAAACTACCCTCCAAAGTTGTGGGTTCAATTAATGACTCAACAATTAGAAATTTCAGGGAAAATCATCAGCAGTTAGACTGGGATGAGATGTACAAGGAACCCGATGCTAATTTAAAATATAACTGATTTCATGATACACTTGTAAGAGAATTTGAAAACTGTTTCCCCAAGAAACTAGTTAAATCTATTTATAAGAAACCAAGCAAAAAACCTTGGCTTACTAAAGGAATAAAAAATCTTGTAACCATGAAAGGGAACTGTATCTAACAACAAGAAAGAGTAATGATCCAGAAATAGCCAAATATTATAAAAACTACTGTGCTACATTAAGAAAGGTTATTAAAAAGTCCAGAAGCATGTACATCATGTCTGAGATTAATACCTCTGATAACAAAATCAAAAAAATTTGGAATGTTATTACAAGGGAGACAGGGCAACCAAGAGTACAGGATGATGACATTACCATCAAAATGAATGGAAACTTGACAAACAGCAAGCCAGAAGTCGAAAAGATTTTGAATAATCATTTTTTAAATGTTGTACAGAAAATAAGATCTAAATGTTCATTAGAAGAAGCAAGGCAGTTAAGGGAAGAGACGTTACCCACACAATTTGATACAATTGAAATTCCACCCACCTCTCCCTCTGAAATTAGGAAGATAATAAACTCTCTCAAGAATAAAAGCTCACATGGAATTGATGGCATTTCCAGCAGGATAATAAAAGCTTGTTCCCAAGAGATAAGTGGGATTCTTAGCCCCATATGTAATAGCTCTCTGAAGCATGGTATTTTCCTAGATAGACTGAAGTATGCCATTATTAAATCACTGCATAAAAAAGGGGATACATCTGATGTCAACAACTACCACCCAATCTCTCTTCTGACAGCCTTATCCAAAAGTCTTGAAAAGGTAATGTATTGTACAGTAGCTTCACACCTTTGTAAAAATAAAGTTTTAACAAAATGTCAGTTTGGTTTCCAGAAAGGTTTCTCAATGGAAAATGCTATATATACTTTCACTAATGAAATATTAGTAACCAGAAGTCACCTGTTGGCTTTTTTTGTGATCTCTCAGAGGCTTTTGATTGTGTAACTCATGGAATACTTTTAGATAAGCTCAGGTATTGTGTTATGAATGGGACAGTGCTCAAATGGTTTAAATCATACCTAACTGGAAGAGTGCAGAAAGTTGAAATAAGTAGTTCACAGAATATGCAAAAGCTGGTGATTTCTCAAACTGGGAACAATCAAGAATGGAGTGCCACAAGGTTCGGTCTTGGGACCTATGCTGTTCTTAATATATATTAATGACTTGCCATTCTATATTCATGAAGATGCAAAGCTGGTACTTTTTGCTGATGATACAAGTATAGCTATCACACCCAGCAGATAAGAACTAACTGGTGAAATTGTAAACGATGTTTTTCAGAAAATCATTAAGTGGTTCTCTGCAAATGGGCTCTCATTAAACTTTGACAAAACACAGTATGTACAGTTCCACAAAGTAAATGGAATGACACCATTAATAAATATAGACTTCAATCAGAAATCGGTAGCTAAGGTAGAATATTCAAAATTTCTGGGTGTATGCGTGGATGAGGGGCTGAACTGGAAAAAAACACACTGAAGATCTGCTGAAACATTTGAGTTTAACTATTTCTGCTATTAGGGTCATTGCAAATTTTGGCGATATATGTCTCAGTAAATTAGCTTACCACACCTATTTTCATTCTCTGCTTTCGTATGGCATCATATTCTGGGGTAACTCATCACTGAGTAAAAGAGTGTTCATTGCACAAAAACATGTAATCGGAATAATTGCTGGAGCTCATCCAAGATCATCCTGCAGACACTTATTTAAAGAGCTAGGGATCTTCACTGTAGGCTCACAAAATATATATATATATATATATATATATATATATATATATATATATATATATATATATATATATATATATATATATATAAAGAAAGATGATGAGACTTACCAAACAAAAGCGCTGGCAGGTCGATAGACACACAAACAAACACAAATATACACACAAAATTCAAGCTTTCGCAACAAACTGTTGCCTCATCAGGAAAGAGGGGAAGGAGAGGGAAAGACGAAAGGATGTGGGTTTTAAGGGAGAGGATAAGGAGTCATTCCAATCCCAGGAGCGGAAAGACTTACCTTAGGGGGAAAAAAGGACAGGTATACACTCGCACACACACACATATCCATCCACACATACAGACACAAGCAGACATTAAATATGTCTGCTTGTGTCTGTATGTGTGGATGGATATGTGTGTGTGTGCGAGTGTATACCTGTCCTTTTTTCCCCCTAAGGTAAGTCTTTCCGCTCCCGGGATTGGAATGACTCCTTATCCTCTCCCTTAAAACCCACATCCTTTCGTCTTTCCCTCTCCTTCCCCTCTTTCCTGATGAGGCAACAGTTTGTTGCGAAAGCTTGAATTTTGTGTGTATATTTGTGTTTGTTTGTGTGTCTATCGACCTGCCAGCGCTTTTGTTTGGTAAGTCTCATCATCTTTCTTTTTAGATATATTTTTCCACGTGGAATGTTTCCCTCTGTTATATATGAAATTTATTGTTAACAATCTGAACAAATTCAAAAGTAATAGCAGTCTACATGGCTACAACACTAGGAGAAAGGACGATCTTCACTACTCAAGGTTAAATCTAACTTTGGCTCAGAAGGGGGTAAATTATGCTGCCACAAAAGTCTTTAGTTACTTACCTAATAGCATCAAAAGTCTGACAGATAGCCATATAGCATTTAAAAGGAAATTAAAAGAATTTCTGAATGGCAACTCCTCCTACTCATTATTTGAATTTTTGGATGTAGTAAGTGGGTAATTCCCCCCCCCCTCCCCCACCCCATCCCCCCAAACAAAATTAAGTGTCATGCAATATTTTGTGTAGTGTAATATCTTGTACAGACACCTTTTATTAACCTGACACGTTCCACATAACTATGAAGTGTCGTATTCATGATCTATGGAACAAGTACTAATCTAATCTAATCTAGTCCTGAGTTCGAGTCTTGGTCTGGCACACAATTTTAATCTGCCAGGAAGTTTCATATCAGTGCACACTATGCTGCAGAGTAAAAATTGCATTCTGGATATTAAATGAGTTACAAATATGAGTGAACAGTAACTGCAGGCAATTATTTTGGAGAACCTGTCAATGGAAACCAAAATTCAGTTTACAAATTATGATCAGGTTGAGTCATATTATCTGTTTACTGACACACAGTCAATCAAGGATATGCACCTGCCATGTTGCAAATGTGCAGTCTGGTAGGGGTGTGCAATTTTCCAGCCACCTGACAAGCAACAAATATGGCATGGTTTTTCTTTCAATGTATTCTTCCTGTATAAAAAATTTCAGGTCATGTTTCAACATGACAGAATGGACCATTCCATTGTAAGTATTTAGGTATTTTCAGGTGCCATTCAATCTAGTTCTTATAGGTACTCCAACTGTTATTGTAATACCTTGGGTCTAGTTACTCAGTTACTAAATTTTCTTGTGTATTTAACCACCAGCACTTCTTTTTGAATTTATCTTGAAAATCACTTAAATAAGGGAATCAGCTGTTCCTCACTTGGCAGCTTTCCCTTCTAAATAATTAAGGATGCAGTCATCCCAAAGCTTAGGCAGTGATTTGGGAAACACCCTGATAGGCAGTGATTTGGGAAACACCCTGAAGAAATACAGGGATAAACAGCTCCTTCATGTTTTGGTTTTGGGAAGTGCTTGGAAAACTTTGCCTATTCACTACATATAATTCTCCAATTAATTCTAGAGGGAACCCACAATTATCGGTAAGTCTCTTTTTCTTAAGTTCCTCCTTCATTTTAGCTCATTCATTCCAGGTGTTTTTAAATTCAGGTTCTATTAAATCCATCTCAGCTGAGGAATGAGGTGTGCTGACAGTTGGTTGCAACTTTTTCCTGAACTTTTTTCAGTTAATTCAATAACATGCTTCTCTAAAGTTGCTGTCATAGAGCTTGAATCAATCAATGAGCTTGAAGCATTAATAGGGTGACTGGGTTTCTAGTTAGTTGCTTGTAATTTGACAGTTCACCTTCTTGAGCCTTTACATCAGCTCTTAAATTCCCACTGGTAATATCTAGTTTTTCATTCAGTTTACTGACTCTTAACACCTTGCACATGCATAGTAGTATTTGTGGTATCTAACTGAGCCCTGAGATTGTCATCTTTAGACCTTAAATCTGCATTATCTTGTGCCAATTGTCCAATCCTAACATTCAGCTCAGATATAGCTTTAAGCATTTGCTCTGCTCTCCCGATTCTTACTGGCATAAACTCGAACCATTATAAATTGGCAATTAAACTTGCCCCTCTAACAACTGCTACAGTGGGTAGGTAACTCCAGTAAAAAATCTTCTGAACACAAATACTCTTTCATTACCTCATGACACACACGACCACCATGTCCAACAAAAAAGTCAAGCTTGGATTTAACACGGTTCACCTAACTTTGCTTGCATAGCTTGCCTTGTTGTTATGGTGACTGGAAACCAGATTTCTGTACTTGTTGAACTTTGTTATTGTTGGTATGTGTGTAGTTGATGTTGCCTGATGATGTGGCGTAGCTTTGGACTTGGTGGCACAATCAAATTCCTTTGTAGTTTCAGCTGCCTATCTCCCAAGTTGTAGACTAAATATATTCTTCTATGCTCTAGTTGTTATTGATAATTTGTTTATTATTTGTTGAAAATGTATTTCTTCTCAGATTTCTTTATTTGTAGTAGTTGTAATTACACAGGCACTTCACCATAATATTTTGCTGTTGACTCAGTTGTTAACGACGCTGATAATTTTCAGGAAATTTTCAATTAAAAAGCAGAAATCTTCTTCAGTAATTCCATTTTATGCATAGCATTGTTATTATTCATGAATTTAATTCACTTAAAACAGTATCTGTCCTGGGTCCTTTCACCAGGATATCTGAAAATGGTGTTCTCCTGTGTCGACAATTAATTTGTCCATGAGCTATGATTATCCAATATTATTTAGCTCACCTGTTATTTCTTGAGACTGTGGATACTAAAAGGCTCAGACTTCTTCTTCAGATTCTGCATTAAATGCTGGAAGTCGGTAATTTGTTTCAATATCTAACTGTGTCAATGAATACTACACTTTACAGTAATTTTTCACATTATATATTTCTTTATAAGAGACTTTACACTTATCTTAGAAGAAAGATTAAGGAAAGGCAAACCTACGTTTCTAGCATTTATGGACTTAGAGAAAGATTTTGACAATTTTGACTGGAATACTCTCTTTCAAATTCTGAAGGTGTCAGGGGTTAAATACAGGGAGCGAAAGGCTATTTACAATTTGTACAGAAAGCAGATGGCAGTTATAAGAGTCGAGGGACATGAAAGGGAAGCAGTGGTTGGGAAGGGAGTGAGACAGGGTTGTAGCCTCTCCCCGATGCTATTCAATCTGTGTATTGAGCAAGCAGTGAAGGAAACAAAAGAAAAGTTCGGAGTAGGTATTAAAATCCATGGAGAAGAAATAAAAACTTTGAGGTTTGCCGATGACACTGTAATTCTGTCAGAGACAGCAAAGGACTTGGAAGAGCAGTTGAATGGAATGGACAGTGTCTTGAAAGGAGGGTATAAGATGAACATCAACAAAAGCAAAACGAGGATAATGGAATGTAGTCGAATTAAGTCGGGTGATGCTGAGGGAATTAGATTAGGAAATGAAACAGTTAAAGTAGTAAAGGAGTTTTGTTATTTGGGGAGCAAAAGAACAGATGATTGTTGAAGTAGAGAGGATATAAAATGTAGACTGGCAATGGCAAGGAAAGCGTTTCTGAAGAAGAGAAATTTGTTAACAACGAGTATAGATGTAAGTGTCAGGAAGTCATTTCTGAAAGTATTTGTGTGGAGTGTAGCCATGTATGAAAGTGAGACATGGTCGATAAATAGTTTAGACAAGAAGAGAATAGAAGCTTTTGAATTGTGGTGCTACAGAAGAATGCTGAAGATTAGATGGGTAGATAATATAACTAATGAGGAGGTATTGAATAGGATTGGGGAGAAGAGGAGTTTGTGGCACAACTTGACTAGAAGAAGGGATCGGTTGGTAGGACATGTTCTGAGGCATCAAGGGATCACCAATTTAGTACTGGAGGGCAATGTGGAGGGTAAAAATCGTAGAGGGAGACCAAGAGATGAATACACTAAGCAGATTCAGAAGGATGTAGGCTGCAGTAGGTACTGGGAGATGAAGAAGCTTGCATAGGATAGAGTAGCATGGAGAGCTGCATCAAACCAGTCTTAGGACTGAAGACCACAACAACAACACTATTGCTTGATTCTCAAACTCAGTCTAACTGTCAAGTTCAAAATAAAAATAAAAATGAATAATCCATTTTGACAGGTCTGTCTATAAGTCTATTGTTTGCTGTCATGTCATCAGCACTGTCATGGCATACTCTTTTCTCAGTGCTGGACCATGCTTCTCCAAGCAGGGACTTCTAAGCATGGAACAAATACAATGCCTTGCAGGTACCACAGATTGTAGTAATACTCCAATTGTCATTCACTTTAAAGACATGCATCACCCACACATATCTGTTCACCTTCAAAAACATTGACAAAAACCACCATACAGAGTTTGATTCCAAACTGGGATGAGAAGTTCCGCCTTATGCAAGACACCTTTTTTCCGTTTTGTCTTGCATAAGGCGGAACTTCTCATCCCATTTTCGTAGCAAGCACTGACACAACAGGAAGAGCTGCACCACAAAATGATGATTCCAAACTATTTAACAAGTAATTGGTTCCAACCACTGTGATCATCATTGATTGACCTGATAGACATTGGGTAACATGACACTTTACCTGAGTAATTTTACTCCATATCTGCTGAAAGTGACTTCTTTACGTCTTAACGAGACAGAATGACAAGTGGCAAAAAAATCTTTAAGAGAAAGAGAGTTGTGCTACTAGATTCCAATAAATATATTCTTTCATGATAAACCTATTGCATGCCTAGACTGTAATTTTAATTTTCCTTATGCTACATTATTACTATGAACAAATATCTTTTAATAATGTTACATTGGATTTAGACTTGATCAAGCTTATAATGGTTAAATGCTGATGTTTGCATGTTATACTTGCATTTCAATTTTTTTTTAATTTTTTTCAAATGTGAGATGGGTGCTCCTAGTGTAAAATGACACAGTGAAATATAAAATTAGACACTAGAAGGACAAACAATTTATTGTAAAACTGTAGCCTCCAACAAATAGGTGTTAACATTTATGTCATAATTGTCTAGCAGTTCACACAGTTATATAGCATGTTCTCAGATTTTAGCTAACTCCCCAGCGAAGAATGGTTGCTTTACACTAAGAAGTAGCTCTCATCTTACATTCAGTTTCCTTTCTGGAGTGCATCTGGGTTATTACTTACTCTATTTCTTATATTTTGGCTGACTACCTTACAGCCATTCACAAGGTGAGGTTTTTGCACTTTACACAATACTGGAATTAACACACTTACATCAGTGGTAATCTTACAAACAACTCACCTTGAGAAGTGGTGGTGGTCTTCAGTTCTCAACTCATTTTTCAAGTTAGTTTATTTGAAACCTATATTCACATGAACCTGCATACTGTGGTCAAGCCCAGCCCTCCCTCTACAGTGATTACCCTGCTTGCCCCCTCCACTCTCCCCTCACACATGCACACCTCCTTCAATTACTAAATTGATGATTCCTTGATACTTTAGGATGTGGCATACTGACAGGTCACTCTTCAGTGATTTTTTTGTGCTTTTTATGATAAATTTCTATTGTCCTCAATCGGTTTCAGTATCTTATAAGTTTTTAAACCTACTCACCTTATCTTCGGCATTTCAAAACCTTCTATTCTCATCTTGGCTGAATTGTTCCTTGTTCACATTTCACTTCAATAAAAGTCTACACTCCAAACAAATTCCACAAATACTTTGCCTCCTTACATAAGAGTCAAAATGATGTACTATTTTCTGGTTTTCTGCATCTTTGAAAGAGGTGCCCACAGACAACAGGTAAAACATGTAAAATTCTCAGATATTGAAGACTAAATTGGAATCATGCTTCATTAGCTCCTCTTCATTTAAATCATTTGATCACTTGTATTCTGAGACTATGAGTTAATTCTAATATTGTTGTTGTAGTTGTTGTGGTCTTCAGTCCAGAGACTGGTTTGATGCAGCTCTCCATGCTACTCCATCCTGTGCAGGCATCTTCATCTCCAAGTAACTACTGGAACCTACATCTTTCTGAATTTGTTTAGTGTATTTCTCTCTTGGTCTCCCTTTACGATTTTTACCCTCCACACTCCAATATTAAACTGATGATCCCTTGATAGCATAGAACGTGTTCTACTGACATATCCCTTCTTATAGTCAAGCTGTGCAACAAATTTCTCTTCTCCCCAATTCTATTCAGTACCTCCTCACTAGTTATGTGATCTATCCATCTAGTCTGCAGGATTCTTCTGTAGCACTACATTTCAAAAGCTTCTATTCTCTTCTTTTCTAAACTATTTAGCATCCATGTTTCATTTCCATACATGGCTACACTACATACCAATACTTTCAGTAAAGACTTCCTGACACTTAAATCTATACTTAATGTTAACAAATTTCTCTTCTTCAGAAATGCTTTCCTTGCCATAGCCAGTCTACATTTTGTATCCTCTCTTCTTCGGCCATCATCAGTTATTTTGCTCCCCAAGTTGCAAAACTCGTCACTACTTTAAGTGTCGAATTTCCTAATCTAATTCCCTCAGCATCACCTGATTTAATTTGACTATATTCCATTATCCTTGATTTGCTTTTGTTGATGTTAATCTTAAATCCTCCTTTCAAGACACTGTCCATTCCGTTCAACTGCTCTTCCAGGTTCTTTGCTGTCTCTGGAAGACTTACAATGTCATCGGCAAATTCAAAGTTTTTATTTATTCTCCATGGATTTTAATTCCTACTCCAAATTTTTCTTTGGTTTCCTTTACAGCTTCCTTGATATACAGACTGAATAATATCAGAGTTAGGCTACAACTCTTTCTCACTCCCTTCTCAACCACTGCTTCCGTTTTGTGCCCCTTGACTCTTATAACTGTCATCTGGTTTCTGTAAAAATTGTAAATATCCTTTCACTCTCTGTATTTGACCCCTGCCACCTTTAAAAATTGAAAGAGAGTATTCCAGTCAACATTGTCAAACCTTTCTCTAAGTCTACAAATGCTAGAAATGTAGGTTTGATTTTCTTTAATTTATCTTCTAAGAGAAGTCATACGGTCAGTATCACCTCACATGTTCCTTTCCATTCGTCTATAAAGAATTCATGTTAGTGTTTTGCAGCCGTGACTTATTAAACTTATAGTTTGGTGATTTTCGCACTTGTTAACACTTGCTTTCTTTGGGATTGGAATTGTTAAATTCTTCTTGAAGTCTAATGGTATTTCACCTGTCTCATACATTTTGCTCGCCAGATGGTAGAGTTTTGTCGGGGCTGGCTCTCCCAAGTCTATCAGTAGTTCTAAAGGAATGTTGTATACTCCCAGGGCCTTGTTTTGACTTAGGTCTTTCAGTGATCTGTTAAACTCTTCACACAGTATCATATCTCCCATTTCATCTTCATCTACATCCTCTTCCATTTCCATTTTCCCTAGTATATTGCCCTTGTATAGACACTCATATGCTCATTCCACCTTTCTGCTTTCCCTTCTTTGCTTATTACTGGTTTTCCATCTGAGCTCTTGATATTCATACAAGTGGTTCTCTTTTCTCCAAAGGTCTCTTTCATTTTTTTATAGACAGTATCTACCTCACACCTAGTGATATATGCCTCCATATGAAAGCTTTCAATTTCATTGTATCTTACATATAAGTGTATGCAGAGTACAGTACTGTTAGTAAAATCTATTCCTAGGAACATAAGCAAATGAAAACTAATAATTATTTGTTATTGTAGCATACAGAGGCAGTTTCCATGTCACTGAACGAATCATCATTTTTATCATTGGAAAAGTAAAATATTTATGTGTATTTCAGTTGATTTGTGCCTACTGTACTGCCCTACCTTAGCCATTCTCAAGATCACACAGACACTTAAGTGGTGAAACATTTAGTTAAGGCTTTTATACAATTTTAATTAATTCTTTTAGCAAGAGAGCACTCTTCCAATTCCAGTGTCTGTATTTCTTGCTTGTCCAAGTGAATTTCAATTTTGCTGCATTAAATTGCTGCTGTAATTAAATGTAGCAGGTTTTGGGAGAAACTGATTGCTATTCACTGGTTATACTGTATGTGCAAATACATATATCTCAAAAAACACATTATCTAACAATGGAAAACCCCAGATGGGATAATCACAATATGAATAGTATAGGCTGCTACTCACCACGCACAGGCAGCACTGAGTGGGAAGCAGTCACATTACCAGTCTTTTATAGTATATCTAGCATCCTTTTTTCCCCTGTGCTTGTCTGCCACACAGTACATCCTCTGTGTGGTGAATAATGATCTATTTTTCTTTTTTTCATATTTTTGTTATTGGACACATTATTTTTATTACACATTATGACCTATGAAAGTTGTGTTCAACAACATCTTTGCCTCTGTACTTCCGCCTAGACTGACATGTCTGCTCAAACTCTTTGCCTTTACAAATGTCTGCTTGCGTCTGTGTATATGCGGATGGATATGTGTGTGTGTGTGTGTGTGTGTGTGAGTGTATACCCGTCCTTTTTTCCCCCTAAGGTAAGTCTTTCCGCTCCCGGGATTGGAATGACTCCTTACCCTCTCCCTTAAAACCCACATCCTTTCGTCTTTCCCTCTCCTTCCCTCTTTCCTGATGAGGCAACAGTTTGTTGCGAAAGCTTGAATTTTGTGTGTATGTTTGTGTGTCTATCGACCTGCCAGCGCTTTCGTTCGGTAAGTCACGTCATCTTTGTTTTTAGATATATTTTTCCCACGTGGAATGTTTCCCTCTATCATATATATTTAACCTTTCCTCCAAACCTCTCTCCCAATCCGAAACCTCTGTCCTATCCAAAGGCCTCACCTTCAGCCCCACTCCCAGATTCAACCAAACAGCCCTCGTCAAAGATTTACTGTCCTACACTCGTACTCTCTGCTGGAAGTATCACTTTGCCACGAAGAAAAATGATCATAATCCTACCCCTAATGATCCAACTCCCCAAGACACTATCCAAATTGAACCCTGCCTGGAACAGTTCCGTCCTCCGTCACAGCGGGACCCACCTCCTCTTCCTCAAAATCACCCTCTCCAAACCTTCCAGGAATTTCTGACTTCCAGCCTTGCGTCTCAATCCTTCTTAAAAAACCTTAATCCTACTCCCAATATCACCACTGCTGAAGCCCAGGCTATCCGTGATCTGAAGGCTGACCGGTCCATCGTCATTCTTCCGGCGGACAAGGGTTCCACGACCGTGGTACTTGATCGTTGGGAGTATGTGGCTGAGGGACTGCGTCAGCTTTCAGACAACACCACATACAAAGTTTGCCAAGGTAATCCCATTCCTGATGTCCAGGCGGAGCTTCAAGGAATCCTCAGAACCTTAGGCCCCCTACAAAACCTTTCACCTGACTCCATCAACCTCCTGACCCCACCGACACCCCACACCCCTACCTTCTACCTTCTTCCTAAAATTCACAAACCCAATCATCCCGGCCGCCCCATTGTAGCTGGTTACCAAGCCCCCACAGAACGTATCTCTGCCTACGTTGATCAACACCTTCAACCCATTACATGCAGTCTCCCATCCTTCATCAAAGACACCAACCACTTTCTCGAACGCCTGGAATCCTTACCCAATCCGTTACCCCCAGAAACCATCCTTGTAACCATTGATGCCACTTCCTTATACACAAATATCCTGCACGTCCAGGGCCTCGCTGCGATGGAGCATTTCCTTTCACGCCGATCACCTGCCACACTACCTAAAACCTCTTTCCTCATTACCTTAGCCAGCTTCATCCTGAACAACAACTTCTTCACTTTTGAAGACCATGCATACCAACAATTAAAGGGAACAGCCATGGGTACCAGGATGGCCCCTTCATACGCCAACCTATTCATGGATCGCTTAGAGGAAGCCTTCTTGGTTACCCAGGCCTGCCAACCCAAAGTTTGGTACAGATTTATTGATGACATCTTCATGATCTGGACTCACAGTGAAGAAGAACTCCAGAATTTCCTCTCCAACCTCAACTCCTTTGGTTCCATCAGATTCACCTGGTCCTACTCCAAATCCCATACCACTTTCCTTGATGTTGACCTCCACCTGTCCAATGGCCAGCTTCACACGTCCGTCCACATCA
The DNA here is from genome assembly GCF_023898315.1 of Schistocerca nitens. NCBI lineage: Eukaryota > Metazoa > Arthropoda > Insecta > Orthoptera > Acrididae > Schistocerca > Schistocerca nitens. The sequence continues at coordinate 850,756,350 of NC_064618.1, forward strand.
AACCCACCAACAAGCAACAGTACCTCCATTACGACAGCTGCCACCCATTCCACATCAAACAGTCCCTTCCCTACAGCCTAGGTCTTCATGGCAAACGAATCTGCTCCAGTCCGGAATCCCTGAAGCATTACACCAACAACCTGACAACAGCTTTCGCATCCCGCAACTACCCTCCTGACCTGGTACAGAAGCAAATAACCAGAGCCACTTCCTCATCCCCTCAAACCCAGAATCCCCCACAGAAGAACCACAAAAGTGCCCCACTTGTGACAGGATACTTTCCGGGACTGGACCAGACTCTGAATGTGGCTCTCCAGCAGGGATACGACTTCCTCAAATCCTGCCCTGAAATGAGATCCATCCTTCATGAAATCCTCCCCACTCCGCCAAGAGTGTCTTTCCGCCGTCCACCTAACCTTCGTAACCTGTTAGTTCATCCCTATGAAATCCCCAAACCACCTTCCCTACCCTCTGGCTCCTATCCTTGTAACCGCCCCCGGTGCAAAACCTGTCCCATGCACCCTCCCACCACCACCTACTCCAGTCCTGTAACCTGGAAGGTGTACACGATCAAAGGCAGAGCCACGTGTGAGAGCACCCACGTGATTTACCAACTGACCTGCCTACACTGTGATGCATTCTATGTGGGAATGACCAGCAACAAACTGTCCATTCGCATGAATGGACACAGGCAGACAGTGTTTGTTGGTAATGAGGATCACCCTGTGGCTAAACATGCCTTGGTGCACAGCCAGCACATCTTGGCACAGTGTTACACCGTCCGGGTTATCTGGATACTTCCCACCAACACCAACCTATCCGAACTCCGGAGATGGGAACTTGCCCTTTAGTATATCCTCTCTTCTCGTTATCCGCCAGGCCTCAATCTCCGCTAATTTCAAGTTGCCGCCACTCATACCTCACCTGTCTCTCAACAACTTCTTTGCCTCTACTCTTCCACCTCGACTGACATCTCTGCCCAAACTCTTTGTCTTTAAATATGTCTGCTTGTGTCTGTATGTGTGGATGGATATGTGTGTGTGTGCGAGTGTATACCTGTCCTTTTTTCCCCCTAAGGTAAGTCTTTCCGCTCCCGGGATTGGAATGACTCCTTACCCTCTCCCTTAAAACCCACATCCTTTCATCTTTCCCTCTCCTTCCCTCTTTCCTGACGAAGCAACCGTTGGTTGCGAAAGCTAGAATTTTGTGTGTATATTTGTGTTTGTTTGTGTGTCTATCGACCTGCCAGCGCTTTTGTTTGGTAAGTCTCATCATCTTTCTTTTTATATATATATATATATATATATATATATATATATATATATATATATATATATATATGTGTGTGTGTGTGTGTGTGTGTGTGTGTGTGTGTGTGTGTGTGTGTGTGTGTGTGTGTGTGTGTGTGTGTGTGTGTGTGTGTTTGTGTTTGTGTGTGTGTGTGTGTGTGTGTGTGTGTGTGTGTGCCATCTGTCCCAATTCAGATTTTCAAGTTTTATTCAATAATTTAAAAATATTCAGTCAACATACAATATGTCTTTATCTGCATTTCTTTACATACATTACTGGTATGATTTGATGAATATATCAAAGAAGGAGCCACGACATACAAAGTACTTAGTTTCTTGTTAAATATTAGGATGCCTCTTTCTTAGCATTGTACAAAGTTGTGCATCTAGTGGTAAGTTACTGAAATGTTTGAACTTAAGATAACCACTTGCCCCCAACTTTTTTTCAGATATCCCCCACCCTCCAGGGAAAGTGAAAGTGATGTCTGCTCTTGGACGTTCTGTCACACTCTCATGGTCTGAACCTGATGACGATGGAGGCTGCAAAATTGGAAATTATATTGTTGAATACTACAGAGTTAGTATGATGTATATGTGTTGACTCCAGTTAATAATTTAATATTGTAAACATATAATGCTTTATCTTTTACTGTTCATTTGGTTCAGTAAGAAAGATTTTAATTATTGAATTAGAGGAAATGTACATGATATGAAGGAGAAGTGAAATACATATGTACCAATAGAGACAGTAGGCACACTGCCTAGGTTTTAATAAAATGTAAATGTTTTCAATTTCTTCCAGTTAGGCTGGAATGTGTGGTTAAAGGCAGCCACGTGCCGTCAGCTAAGTACCATCCTTGGAGATCTCATTGAAGGTTCGGAGTATAAATTTAGAGTGAAAGCAGAGAACCCTTATGGAGTGAGTGAGCCAAGTGAAGAATCAGATACTGTATTCATTCCTGACCCTAAGCGAGGGTAAGTAATAGCATAAATGATTCAAGTAGTAACATATAAACATTGTAAATTGGTCAGCCTTTTTTGCTGCATCTTCCAACTTTTGCACACATGTCATTTATTCTCTTTATGTAAATGGCAATTCTTTAATGTTCTGTTCATTGGTCTTCTGAATACTTCATGCTTCTCATCCATCCTTTGTCTTAGTATTCAGAAACTGTTGTTTTCTCTTTCTAGGTGTGCCTTATTATTTTGATTGTTTTTCTACAAGTGAACATGGGCAGGCATTTACAAAAATTAGTCCCATTTGAGGTGTGATATTCATACTTAGGTGAAACATTTATTTTAATTCCCAGTTACATTCCCAAGTAATAACTTTATAAATTGTTGTTTTTAGAAAATAATTTAGAGCTCAAAATCAGTATTTTCAGATTATGCTAGTCTCTTTTCTTCATATAATTTCCACTAGTGAAGATCTGAAAACCTCAACTGTTATCACTGAAGAGTCAGGGAAGGGGAATAAGAATTTTTTTCAATTAGTGGTGTCATTCATTCTTTTATTTATTCATGTAGAATGAAGAAAGATTTATTCTTCACCACACAGCATTTTTAAAGTGAAAGGGTACATTTGGATTATTTTAACAGGTGGTTGGTTGCTATGAGAAAAGAGTAATGAGATTAATACAAAAAAGTCAATGAATTCATCAGAAGTGTTATATAAAAATGTGGGGAAAACATTCATCCACCCATAGTAAGGAAGATGGCATCATATAAAATATAATTGTTCTTGATAGCCAAAATGACATGTATTATAACAATCAGTTTTAAAACGGTATACATTGATCTTGATTGAGATTGTGACTGACAGAAAATGGCTATGCAGGAATGGCTAGGGGACAAATGCAAGTGTATTCTGTTTATTCACCATTGACTACATACAGAGGAATATGTTCGATTGTTAAATAGAATTAAGAATAATTTCTATAGTGAAGTTTACAAAACTTAGTTTATGGAACAAAACTTATATGGGATTCTGGATACGGATCGTAATATATGTAATGATCAGTTCCCAAGTTTCTATGTACACATATATTTTACCATAAAGACTTGAATATAACAGAGGGAAATAGTCCACGTGGGAAAAAAATATCTAAAAATAAAGATTCTGTAGCTTACCAAACGAAAGCGTTGGTACGTCGATAGAGACAATAACAAACACAAACACACACACAAATTTCAAGCTTTCGCAACCCACGGTTGCTTCATCAGGAAATAGGGAAGGAGAGGGAAAGACGAAAGGATATGGGTTTTAAGGGAGAGGGTAAGGAGTCATTCCAATCCAGGGAGCAGAAAGACTTAACTTAGGGGGAAAAAAGGACAGGTATACACTCGCACACACACACATATCCATCCGCACATATACAGAGACATGATATGTATTATTTTTTATAACATATTTAGAGAACTAACAACAGTCCATATTTCTGGAGTTTGAGAACCTTGATGCAGCTTTTATAATATCCTTAGGATGACAACAATCCAGTGGAAACCATACCCATTAGGTGGCTCAGCACCAAGATGATCTAAACCACAAGTTCCTTTTTAATTAATTTTGTCTTTCAGCTTGCTCACAGAGGTTGTAAAGTAATCATTTACTTCTTCAGGGTCCAGTGCTGCATGTTGTGTGTGGGTTTTGGACTTTTCTTTGTTGATGATGTCCCATGTTGCTTTACATTTGCTGGGAGAACCTTCTATGTAATGTTTGGCCAGGGTCTGTTTGTCTTTGTACTAGGTCTACAACTTTGCTTCCGCTGTTTTTTCTTGAAGTACGGGGCTTTATTGTGAAAAACTTACAAAAAATTATAATTCATAGTATTGCCCGTCGCTGGCCACTACATTCTCCCATCTTTTGGATAGCATACGAATCCCGTGGCAGAAGAACTGGGCAAGATGCCCATGGGGGTACCTGTTACTGAACACAGCAAGTGGAAGCAGTGATAAGCCATGCAATGGCCCCCTCTACACCCAGTCAATACACATGCTGGTGGGCCAAAGCTTTGGTGAGAGAGATCCCCTAATGACCAACATGCAGAAGGTGCAATACATTATGGTGTAAGTAATTGGGAATCACATCAAACACAGAAAGGTGGTGCTGGAGGGAGAAGTAATTGTGCAAGGGATCCGAAGCACAGCCTAGGGGTTTTTCCAGCCAACCGTGCTGCACAAAAGAGAAGACCCGTCGAAGTACAGGATCTGTGGTGATGGCTAATGCTGTCACTATCTAAATAGAAACAAAGCAACTCATCCTGATCGAACACTAGGTTCAGCCCTATCAAAAAGTGAGATAAGGCATCATCGCTGGCATGTTGCACTGTCGACCGGTAAGGGATCTGATAATGGTAACAGGAGAGGAAGAGAGCCCGCCACTGCAAATAATGCACTGCCGTGTCTGGCACAGAAGCCAAAGGGTTAAAAAGAGCAATCAATGGCTTGACCCATGATTAAATGGAACTTAGAGCCATACAAAAGACATGAAATTTCTTGAGGGCTAACACTATCACTAAAGCCTCCCTTTCAATCTGGGAATACCGCTGCTGAGTGGGAGTTAAACTTAGAAGCATAAGCAATGGGTCATTCAGACTCGTCCTCATATTTGTGTGCCAATACCATGCCCAGACTTTGCTGAGAGCGATCTGTAGCCAACATGAAATGCTTATCCAGATGAAAAGTGGCCAGCACATGGCAAATTGAAGCTTAGATTTAATCAAAGCAAATGCTTGGTCACAAGCTGGGGACCAGAAAAAAGGCACATTTTTATGTAAAAGTGCATGCAGGGGCTGAGCAACTGTGGATGCATGTGGTAAAAACTTTTGGTAGTACGAAACTTTACCTAGAATCGCCAGCAGTTGCTTAAAAGAGGCTGGCCATGGCAGAGCCACAATTGCATCAATATGGTGATGCAATATCTTGAGCCCTGTATGAGAAACCTCAAAACCTAGGTAGTCAACTGATGGCTGAAAAAACTGAGATTTGGCAAGATTGCACTGCAAAACAGAAAACAACGATCGGGGAATGTCAAGGTGGTCTTTGGTGGTAGAACCAGAAACAACAATATCTTTGAGGTAATTGATGGTGCCAGGCACAGAGGGTGTTAGCTGTTCTAGAAAATGCTGAAAAATTGTGGGCACACTAGCGATGCCAAAAGACAAGCATTGATATTGGTATGGGCGGAAAAGTGTATTGACAACATGAAGGCACCTAATGGTCTCATCCAAGGTGAGCTGGAGGTATGCTTCTGACAAATCAGTCTTGAAAAAGTAGTGGTCATCTGACAATCTTGCAAATAACTTGTCAGGACAAGGCAAATCGTGGACTGTGCATTAATTGTGACACAGAGGTGAAGTTTACGTGTCAGCTCCTTTACAGTGACCAGTTATGTAGCCCATTCACTGGAAGAAATAGGCTGAATGACATCAAGCAACATCAAACGATTATAATTCAGCCTTCACAGAATTGCACAAAAAGACAGGCACCTGCTGCCCCCAAAAAATATGGACTCTTTCATGTTAATGTGGGCCTCAGTACCGGTAGCACAACCAAGTCCAGGGGAAAACAGCAATGAAAACTCAGAGCAGAGGGACTGCAGTTGCTGATATGGAACTTGATCTCACAGTAAATTTACTTCATCAGCAATGGACAAGCCAAAAGCATTAAATGAATCTAATCTGAACAGGTCTGCAATATGGGAATGATTTACAATAAGGAAGGTGAGAGCAATAACAACAAATCTCGAAGAGACAGGTGTGAAGAACTGACATAGGATCAGAGCTAACCAACTTCCCTGAATAATATGTGTGCAGGGAGGGGAGCCCAAATCCACGTATGTTTGTGCATTTACTAAAGTCAATAAACAATTTGTTTGGGGAGGTAGTCGTTTAGAAATACAGTTGATGTCCATTGCTACTACTGTGTCTGGCTCGTTTGATGAGGAATTCCACTCTAATGCCGTGTGGCCTTTCTTTTGACACTTCTTGCAAACAGCCCAACACTTACAACATGCAGCACACTCATGTTGGATGAAGCAGTGCATGCAAGACAGAAGGCAGGCATTTTGCCACTATTGTGACACAGCCTGTTGCTGCTGTGGCTGTAACCAATGTTGCCCCAAGTGTCACTGAGTTGAAGGTTGTACTACTGCAATGGCTTCCCCATCATCCTGAACACTTGCAGCATGCCTAACAGAGATTGACTGGGAAACTTCTGATACCTCCCATCGTGCAGCAATCTGACCACCTGCAGCTCCTGACACTTCAAAGGACTGTGCTATACTGAGCACATCCGTAAGTGTCAGATCCTGACACTGAAGTGCTTTTTCGCAAACTTCATTATCTGGGGCCAGACGAATAACAACATCACATACCATGTGATGGGTACTAGTGACAAATTTACAGTGACTGCTCAACCCATGTTATTCTGCAGCCTAGGCTTTGTAAGACTGGTTTGGGTGTTTCTGACAATGGTAAAATTTTACAGGCATTGCAGTGACATGCATTCTGTCACAGTAATAAGTTAAGAGGAGATTAAACATTTCATCAAATGATAAAGTGATCAGTTCTTGCAAAGGTGCAAGTTGGCTTAACAACTGACATATGCACAGTGAAAGCCAGGAAAGAAAGAAAGCCCTTCACAGGTTTGTGTTGCCCTTGCAAAAACCTGGAAATGTTGGCGTAACCATATCTTGTAGGAGTCCAGTCTTCAGCTGACGCATCATATGCCAGAGAGAATGATGGTTGCACTGACAGAAGAGTAACCTGCCATGTGGATGCTATGTGACTGAGAGTGGCAGTGAGAGCCTGCTGTTGTTCCACAACAGCTTGTTGCTGGACAGTCATATGTTGGAGTATGTCTTGCATCAAGATGTTTGTCAGGTGGCTTAGCAGTGACACTAACACGCAGAGAAAATGTAACCCTCACTCGTCACCAAGTTTGTTATAGCAAGAACAAACACGATTTATGGAAACAAAGTATTTTATAGAGCCAACATAGGATACGGTTAAGTACAGGTTGCATGTAGCACTGAACGCATTGAATGGATAACAGTAATATGGATTACAGATTAGGCCAAACCCTCATTTGTGATTGCTTAAATAATACTGTTTTTTTGGCGGCCCACCAGAGTGTGCCAGATGGCCGACCCAGGTGGCCTCTAAAAGTGGGCCTGTGAACTGTATGGACGTGTCATCTCTGGCATCACACATGTCATGAATGAAGGTACAGCAGTATCTACCTCCTCATCATAAATTTCACGTATCTCTTTGCAAATTGCCTCAAATACACCATTATCAGTAGATGACTCCAAACACAACATTAACATTTAGCATCAAACTCAATGAATGTAATTACTAGTTAGACTGTTTCTCATGCTGATGTCACTCCATCCATAGTAAAATTGCTGCAATAAACTTCTCAGTCTTTTTAAAGTCTGAAGCATGTGTACTATAGTTCAGAAAAAAATGCTGACAGTGAAACAAAGTATTCCAGTAAAATAACAAGAATTTGTGTCTTAATACGGTGAGAAAATATTTTTGACTGATGTGCTAAAATACTCTATTGTAAACTGTGCAGTGTAAGAGCAACTACAGAGAAGTCATTTAACGTTCAGCAGCATGTGGCATCAGGAAAACACAAATATGGAATGCAACAGATTGAAAATGGAGAACACTACAACACATGCTCCAGGGAAATCCCATCAATCTTATTCCATGAAGAACTTTGTGAAGCATTTCCTTCTGCTGGCATTCCCTTAACTAAACAGAACCATCCAAAATTTCATGAATTCATTACAAATATTTTAGAACCTGTGACTGTTAATTGAATGTAAATACACGAAACTGCAACCAGTTAGAAGGCAATGTGTGCTGGAATAGTATGCACACTAGAACAGTATAAGATCTGAACAGCAATAGTATCCTTAGCAAAACACAGTTCAAGCTTCAGAAGAGTTGCTCAAATGAGAATGCCATTTGTATATTCACTCATCAAATTTTACAAGCATTAAATAACAAAGGAGCACCAGCTGGTACTTTATGTGACATATGTAAGGCATTTGACTGTATGAATCACAGTATCCTCCTACATAATTTTTCTTAATATGCAAAATTTCAAATGCTGTACTCCAACCAACTTCTGAAGTCCCTACTAGAAGATTATGGCTCAGGTCAGTACCAAATGAAAGTATGCTATACATTTTATCTGCAGCTTAATACAATGAGAGAGATTTCTAAGTGGAAAGCATATAAAACTGGACTTTCTGCATAACTTATGCTTCTACTGGTGCTACCTCAGTTTATTTGGATACACAGGCACTCCACACATGGAGCCTGAACTAGTGTTTGCCCTATTATATACTTCTAAACATCATTTTTATTTGTTTGGAGTTGCTAATATGGTTTTTTTGTGAATTCACATGAGAAAACTATTATTAGGAGACAGAATAGCTGGCCAACACTTACCTTTAGGAAGTGAAATTTTAAGTACTAACTACAGATATGTTTATAAGTAGGGAAAATCAATATATAAAACAGAATATTCTGAATTAATTGATATTCACATTGATGAAAATGAGCTGAAAGTTATATTTGATACAACTTTTTAAACGTCTGAGCTTCATAAGTCTACTATGATCCGCAGTTTTGGGTGACTTTCCCAAAATCTACCCCTTTTCCTAGACCTCTTTAGTCCTTTTGCTTCACTCTTCTTCCTTCCCCTTCAATCCCTCTGCCTGAAGAAGGAGCCACTGGCTCCAAAAGCTTGCCAATTACAACCGTCCTTTATGTGTGTGTTCTGCTGTCACTTGGTGAGTAGAATTTTTATCTATCCAATTAAATAATTTTGTCATTAATTGATTGTTTTTGTTGTTATAATAAATTTCTTTGTTATACATTATTGTTCTCTATTTTAAGCAAAAATTATTATGTTTCTGGCCATAACAATTTTTCTGAGGATATTATTTCTGGCATTAAGTGCAAAAATTATTTAAATAAGCCCACACTTGGATGACCTGCATTCAAACTCTACTCCACTCAAATCCTGTGTTACAAGTGTAAGGGGATGACCAGTGGTTTTTAAAAAAGTATCTGCCCTTTCCATGTACGGAACAATCTATAATGATCAATGTGAATAAACTAGCACCTGTCATAATTAGTCATTAGTTTACTTTACCCAAGCAGCCTTTAATGGCTACCTGTGCTTGTTAATGTATAACTTCACTTGTTCCACATACTCAAAGGCTTTCCTTTATGATGCAGTTTACAGGCAGCAGTGTGTGTATGAATTAATTAACACCAATATATAAGTAAAAGGCAGTTCAGGAGTTGAAGACATCATAAAAACTTTTACAAATGAATGAGGACAAGGACACAAAGTATTCATTGCATAGAGACAGGCTGTAAGGATATTATCTGGTGTCAATCCTGCAAATTAATATAGGCAACTGTTTAAAAAATTAGGTGTACAAGTAACAGCCTCATAATACATTTACTCTCTCAAATGAATTTTGTTGTGAAGACTCAGGCACAATTTGAAAATAATAATAGCATTCATATAACACAAGGAACAAACAATGGAGTATCCAGGATGGAATGTGGCAATATTATCAAAAGGATAGTTGCTACTCAGTATGTCGTGGAGATGATGAGTCGCAGATAGGCAACAACAAAAAGACTGTCATAAGATAAGCTTTCGTCTCAGGCCTTGTTGGCCAAAAGCTAATTTTGTGACAGTCTCTCTGTTGTTACCTATCTGTGACTCTGCATCTCCACTATATGGTGAGCAGCAGTCCTTTTCATAATATTGACACTAGGGACAAAAATAGCCTCCATTATAAATAATTTAAAGAGAAAGGAGCAAAGTGTGCAGCCATAAAAATATTTGACCACATCCTTTGTGAATTAAATGTGCTGGCAGACAAGGAAAGCTTGAAAAATTTAGTGAAATCATTTCTCCTTGACAACTACTTCTACTCTGTATATAGATTTCTGAGTAGATAGTATGTAGATTTATGTGGTTGGGTTACAGTTATCAGATTCCATTGCAGATTAAAGAAAAAAATCTCATTGTGTAAATGGGCAGTATGCAGCAATGTTTTCATAGAGAAAATTTAGCTTATTTACCAAGAAACGGATAGGACAAACTTAGTGTAGTCAATGCAAATGAGGCTACCATAATTTTATATTTGGATATTGTAAATTATAATTTTTTTTCTTGTTATTGAAATCTACCATTTTATTTCAACTCTTACATGATGCCTCATTTGAGTCATAATGACTATCATTAAGGAGCTATTTTTTATAAGGTATATTATTGGAAGCAAATGATGTAAATATATATTACATGCACATATGTTACACCGGCCGCAGTGGCCGTGCGGTTAAAGGCGCTGCAGTCTGGAACCGCAAGACCGCTACGGTCGCAGGTTTGAATCCTGCCTCGGGCATGGATGTTTGTGATGTCCTTAGGTTAGTTAGGTTTAACTAGTTCTAAGTTCTAGAGGACTAATGACCTCAGCAGTTGAGTCCCATAGTGCTCAGAGCCATTTGAACCACATATGTTACACTTTTGTGTTTACTACCTATTGGCATTTTTTAAAAAGAATGGTAATCAAACCATCCTACTCTTTTAAGAGGAACAATAGAGCTTCTATGAGTTAACTGAAACAAGATTTCTGTTAATTTTCAAACCATGTTTCCAATGAATATTAAATACATGAAATAAAATTTTTATGATTTTTCAATGTGTTTTCAAAGAACAGAAATGCAGAAATAAGCAAAGTATTAAATATGTCAGATATTACTTATTCTTGTTTTCTACACCAAGAGCTTGAGAAGCTTTTTAGTATGGTACATTCATTCATTTGTTCATTCATGCATCATGTTCTGTAAATTGCATCAGGAAATAGAGCCTTCATGGATATCGAACAATTCATCACCACCATTCTCTGAGTTTTACCTTACATGTGCTGCACAGATGCAAGTGATACAACATGATTGTGATCACTTTCCTGCTATGGTCTCAAACCTTCATCTCATGGTTTCAAAACCACAGCTTGTTGATAATAGTAGCCCAAATGCATCCACCAAAACTATGGAAATTGCTACAGTACATTGAAGGTCATATCTAAGATCTCAGTTTCACTGATAATTAGTTATAACTGTGGCTAGGATTTTTTGATCTAAAACTAGCCATAACATGCAATAAAATATGTTAATCAAACAATGGAAAATCCAGGATGGAATGTAACAATACCAGGGAAGGAAAGCGGAGATGCTGAGTCGCGATAGGCACAATAAAAAGATTCACACAATTAAAGCTTTCCGCCATTAAGGCCTTTGTCAACAGTAGACACACACACACATACACACACACACATACACACACACACACACACACTCAAATAAAGGCAACTTGCACACACATCTGCAGTCTCAGAGAGCTGAGACCACACTGCGAACAGCAGCACCAGTGCATGATGGGAGTGGCGACTGGGTGGGGGTAAGGAGGAGGCTGGGGAAAGGAGGGGGAGGGATAAAATATGTTGTTACACCAAAAATTGATAAAAATATACATAATAACTCAAAAATTATGACCTAACAATGTTAAAATGAGATAAAATTTCTGTTGTTAAGTAAATTAGTAAGTCAGTTTATGGTAACCATTTACTTAAGAATAAAATGTACACGAGAAGCAAGTTAAACTATAGAATTTGATGTTGTTGGAGGCTTTTTATCAACATCAGAACAGAGTTAACCTACTATTTTTTTGCAGTCTCATTTTTACTTCAATCTCCAATTTATGAGCTTTGAGTCACTGTATATATAGGACATCTAAAATGGACAATATCATTTGAATCTAAATGATTAAGAGAACTTTTGACTCCACAAAATCATTCAAATGGGATGCTGTGTATGGATACCCTTCATTTTTTACTAACACCTTTTCCATTTTCTTTGATACTTCTTTTACCACTTTACTACAAACAGCTTCTAATTTACAAACTTCCAGCATGCTGGTGTAGCTGTGGGTCAACAACTTGCAAATTTTAGTTTTTATTCACATGACAACTAGTTTCAGGCTGAGACCTAGTTACAATGATTTGAAAATGGGTCGTGGCGTGAAACTAATCATTGTGTGAACACACTGTGTGAATAAAAAAAAGTAAAATTTGCTACTTTGGACTGGTTTTTATTTGTACCGAGCTTCTAATTTATCACAGCTTTTTTCCTTTGTTCTGTCTGCTTTACAAGTGGCAGTTCTGACTGCTCTGAATAGTTATGGCAGCAGGAATAAATCCAGAATTTGATTTTATGTACAAAAGTTTGACTGGAATTTCAGTGTTGGACTATTTCTTGGCCAACTGAAGCAGTTACACTGCTATTTAATGAACCAGTTATGTTTTTTTATAATATTGAAGTTCTGGCAGTAAAAGTTACAGGCAATGATATAGGAGCCCTACCTGGTCAAAATAGAAATTGGTGGGTAGGAAATATCTGTTTCTAACAATTTAAGTCTACCAGAGCAGGAAAGTTGCTACTCATCATAAAGTGGAGATGCTGTTCCACGATAGGCACAACAAAATGATTCACACAATTATAGCTTTCGGCCATTAAGGCCTTTGTCAGCAGTAGACACACATACACACACGCACACACACACTCACGCACACACAACTTGCCTTAATGATCGAAAGCTATAATTGTGTGAATCATTTTGTTGTGCCTATCATGACTCAGCATCTCTGCTTTATGGTGAGTAGCAACTTTCCTGCTCTGGTATTGTTACATTCCATCCTGGATTTTTCATTGTTTGATTTAACAATTTAAGTCTGCAACACATGAAGCGGCTTTCGAAAATACCTTTCTGACACACCAAATGTACTATGAATCTCTTCAGCAACTCTTTGTAAGGCATGAGCTAAACAAGTCATCTGCACAATTTTACTGTTTAATGCTTTTTATGAATCTTTCACCATTTAAGGCACAGCATCCATTACAAATAGTAGTATGTTGGTATACTGTCATGCTTAATGCCTTTGGGACATACAGCAGGAACAAAAATTTTTAACCATCTCCCTGACCAGATAAAATGTTTAAGAGAAAATGAATCTCTTTTTAAAGCAAAACTAAAGGAATATTTGTTAAATATGTCTGTTTATACATTAGAAGAGTTTTATGATGCAAAAAGGGAAATAGCATTTAGATAGAATTATCCATCTTGTTAACAAAGAAATGTGCTTGCAATTTTTCTCCAAATGAAAACATGAAATTTTGTATTAACACTCAAAGAAATCTGCTGTTATATGTACAATATCTGTTTTTCCTCTAAACTTTGTATTAACTATATGCAGTTATGTAGAACATTTTTTATATATTTAATGAAGACTGTTTTGTATCTTTTTGTATGTTTGTTGTTTTGTATGTTTGACTCATTCCACATCTCATGTGATGTGCTCACAATACGAGATCTACGGAACATGAAATAAATAAATAAAATAAAATAAATAAATGTGTCAAACATTTTACTAAAAGTGGAAAAATCAACTTTTTCCGAATAGTCACAGCTTATCAGGAACTTTTCCCCTGGCCATCTTCTTCCAGAATTCCCACAATGACATTTGCAACATATCTTCCCACAGAACCTGTGGTTTCATAGATTTGTACCCACAGTTCTTTATTTGCAACCCAATATCTGAATTGCTGCATTGTTTCTTTGTAAATATGACTCACATAGTCCTTTCTTAATGTGGAAAATTAAGAAAGAGATTTCCCTGTGTGTTTTTCTAAGAATACATAAAACTGCAACCAGTCACTTTTTTGAATAAGTTATTTATTATTCCATGAACCGGTTTTGAACCTTTTCAGGTTCATCTTCAGATGGTTCAAAAACTGGTTCATGGAATAATAAATAACTATTCAAACAAGTAACTGGTTGCAGTTTCGTGTATTTACATTCAATTAACAGTCACAGGTTCTAAAATATTTGTAATGAATTCATGAAATTTAGGATGGTTCCGTTTACTTAAGGGAATGCCAGCAGAGGGAAATGCTTCACAAAGTTCTTCATGGAATAAGATTGATGGGATTTCCCTGGAGCATGTGTTGTAGTGTTCTCCATTTTCAATCTGTTGCATTCCATATTTGTGTTTTCCTGATGCCACATGCTGCTGAACGTTAAATGACTTCTCTGTAGTTGCTCTTACACTGCACAGTTTACAATAGAGTATTTTAGCACATCAGTCAAAAATATTTTCTCACCGTATTAAGACACAAATTCTTGTTATTTTACTGGAATACTTTGTTTCACTGTCAGCATTTTTTTCTGAACTATAGTACACATGCTTCAGACTTTAAAAAGACTGAAAACACAATGAGACATTCTTTCCCAATCAGGGTCCACAATAGATTTAGTTACTACCTGCTCAGAGAGTAACAATAGTCTACACGAACTCACAGTTTCTTTAAGATGAAGTCCATGTTGTGTATTCACATTAAATGAGGGAAGAAGCGAGATTATTACCATTTTCTGGGAAACAAAAAGAGATGGATAATTCTAGAAATGGAACATGAAATAAAGAATTTGCAGGGGAAGAGTTCTCACCTTCTCAAAAGTATAAAAATGTAACGAATATGATTATTTACTTACTAAAATATATTCTTTCAGAGAGAAATGGTCATATATGCATAAATAAGACTTTACAGATTACAGTAATTCATTTAGTTTTTCCATAACAGGCAGCTGTATGTATTTAAGGAGCATGTCAGTCTTACAAAAAATGTGTCCTATCATAAAAAGTCCTAGCTCTAGTTATAGCTCCACATTTATAATCACCCTCATTTTTAACTGTCTCCTCCTTTTTTACTCACAGGACATCATTATCATCATCATCATCATCATCATCATCTGTACATTTTAGAGCACAGATTTAAAGATGTTTCTGAGGCAAAATGTCAAATCTCAAGCCCCTAAAAGGGCATGTACTGGAGATCTACCAATTTCTTGTTGTATGCTGTCCAATATCATTCAGTACACTGATTTGATTTCAACAGAGCACTGTCAAACATTTTGTTCTAAACAATAAAGAAATTTATAGCTTATGTTACCCAGCTTTTACTTCGTGGAATCATATCAAGCCCATTTTTATTTTTAAGAAACACCATACAATTTTTGTTTGTGACATTTATTGCTTTTCTGTTGATATTAGCCTGAGGCGGCACTTAAGTTCTACAAACTGTCTTATAAATATTAATTTGATATTCATTTTCTTTTCAGTAATACTTTCAATAATACTTTTCAGTAATACTGATGTACTTACTATATTCAATCCTTTATTCAGTGGTCTGAGATATCTGTTCCATATGACTCAGAGTACCAATTTCATATATTGTATTCCAACAGCTTTACTCCCATCTGAATTGAGGTTTTGAAACTATTGTAACTTTTTGGTAACCATATACTGAGGGAGCCTCATTTCACAGCATTTGCCCCCATTGTTGTTTAACTGTTTATCTTACTGTGGTACTATTTTCAATATTCATTACTTCCATAGTTTTTATTAGATATAGCTTCTTCATTTGAGTTAATTTTTCAGTTCTTCAATCCTTCTCAAAACCTTGTATTTTCCTATAGTTTTATAGGTCACACAAGTGTTTGCTGCAATACAGGTTTTTTTTTTTTCAGACTCATCCTTTTTAAATATTTACTTTTTCTTGGTCATATTGTCACAATTTCATTCCTTCTCACTTTGTCTGACATGTTTATGAATGCAACAACACAAACCTTCAGGAAATATTTATGTTATCTAGACTGATGGACCCACCTGCAAAGCGAGCAACACTTGAGAGGGATGTACCACTAATACCAGGTGGCAGAGCAACTACAAGTGAGGACCACTTGCCAACGGTGCCCAGAGAACCAGTAGCTAAGCGATCAGCTAGTCTCACTAGAGCTGATGATCAGAATAAGCAAACTCTAGTCATTGATATCACAGGTAAACGTGGGAATCTCAAGGCAATGTCACCTGCTGGGAAGCCTGATGTTCCTGAAAATTTAGGGGATGCTATTAGAAGGTGAGATGTATTATCTACATACATCAAAATAAACAAATAAATTATATTACACTTATTAATGACATCCTGATGTGAAAAACATGTTAGTTTATTGTATATAAGTAATAATTACTTCTCAAATGGTGTTAATTGCTCTTCTTCAGTATTTGTTGTTAGACCAAAAATTTTGCCTAGCTTGACCCACTACACTACAGAATATCATAACATTCTGCAATATTTTAATAACCACCATCGTCCACAAATATTATTACACTGAGGCAGACAAAATGTATACTATGCTCTTGCGGGTTTTGTGAGTGTGATTAATTAAAATGTAAACTAGTTGTTAATAGTTCCATCTTTTGCTGTTTCACTTATCCTTTACATTAAAACTGAAAACGAAAACATTAGCTCATTTTATTTGACATTTTTATCACTGTATGGTATTTTGACCATCAATTGCATAATCTTTTACCATGCCAAAATGCCTGTACCCTGAAAATAATACCTAAGGTAACATATGATTTATTTTGCTTTCAAATGCATCATATCATCACCACTCTCTCTGAGAAAGTAATGGAACACTTTTTCTCATATTTCATATTTTCCTGTGCCATTACATGCTGAAGAACCTTGCTTATCCATCCTGTACCGATTTTTGACTAAACATTTTTCATTCTTTCTGTACATCTTTCGTACTGTTTCTTCCTTCCTGTGAATTGTTCTAGTGCTCCCCATCAACTGTTCCAGAGGTATAGAAATTGGTACCTATCTACAAAAAGAGCTGAAGTCTGCTTACCTCAATACTTTGAAGAATTTACATACTGTAAAGTGACATCAAACACAAGAATTAAAAAGACTTCTGCTCTAATTGGTCATGATCTGTGGAGAACAAGCCATGATTTTTGTAAATCTTGTGTCATAAATATTTTTTGTTACAACATTTATGTTGAATCTGTCATTTCGAAGGTACAAAGGATACTAGGGCATTTATGAAATACAGCTTCATACATTTACCATTTTTAAAATAATTTTCATTGTACGCAACACCTATCCCTATCCTTTTAAATCACTGCTGAAAGATGTTTTGAACTGTTCTCTATTGCATGTTGGCTTTTTAGGCCTTTTTTCTGCAATCATAGCATTACAAGTAATTACAGTAACCAAGATGGAATATATCCCATACTACTTGAGTTGGAACATTCACCCTCCTACCTATAGGATAAATTTTCATCAATCTGTTGGGACTTTGTAGTGATGGGTGATCAACTGCCTTCAGTGTGAATGGATAACTTCAAGCATATTTATGACCTGAGACCAGCATTGTTCTACATACATTCTCCTCATGGCAGTTCCTTTGGTGTTTAATATCACATGTTTCAATACTCCACTTGCAGCAAACAATGCTCCCACATTTTTTTTCTTAACAGGCAGTAATTTTTGAACTGCAGTGAATGCAGCATCAGCTTCAAGCATGTCTTCCTATTTTGTTACTTATTTGGAATACTGCAGTAAAAAAGTCATTTATGACTGCCACAATTATATCACTCACACAGAAAGATGAGCAACCTGCAAACATTTCCCCTCAACATCCACATCTCACTCAAGGAGTGTGGTGCTGGCAAATAACGAAGTCTCCCTTCTTCAGTGTGGCTTTATGGAATGTGTACATTGCAGATCCAGAGAAGCTCAGTGACTCATCATCTACTTTGAAATATGACAGACACTCATCTTCCTGAAGTAGTTTCTATATGACATTCTCTTCAGTGGCTGAGGAAGGAGGTCAACCTTATGGATGAATGCCCTCTGTGCTGCAGTTACAAGCCTGACATTTCCTAAGTCAGTGGAATATGGAAGAGCAGTATGGATATCTACTCTAATCTCTGAAGGCATTTTGTCAAAGCAATGTACCACTGCTAGATGTTGATATTAACAATATTGCAAAGACACTCACTACTCTTCTTTCATCCACTGCAGCATCTCTTGATGCTAACTCATCAATAGATAAATGGAAAAACAGGTCTTTTCTACAGTAGATCGAAAGATGCACGGAAGTAGGTGTTGACACGCCCACCAGTTTCCTCATTCTGCAAAAATTTTGCAGATACCATAATAAATGTTTGACCATCCAAAATGTGCACCTGACCATGAGAGCAACGTTGAGGGATGTTGTACTCCCCAACAAAACAGAGTAAGTCATCACGTATTCAAGGTAAACAGAACTGGAAACTAAATATATGCTTTTATAACACTCCAAAACTGTGCCAGGTACTCTAGCATGACACTAACTACTCTGATTTGTTTTTTATACATGATTTCATTTCAGGTAAGATGTAATGTCTACAGCATAGTCATGCATAGCTTATCACATATTTTAGGCAGACAAAAAACACTACAAATCATGAAACTTCTTGGCAGATTAAAACTGTGTGCCGGACCGAGACTCGAACTTGGGACCTTTGCCTTTCGCGGGCAAGTGCTCTACCAACTGAGCTACCTAAGTACCATAATAAAGGCAAAGGTCCCAAGTTTGAGTCTCGGTCCGGCACACAGTTTTAATCTGCCAGGAAGTTTCATATCAGCGCACACTCCGCTGCAGAGTGAAAATTTCATTCTGACTACAAATCATTTCAGTAAACACAATCATACAAATGTATCTTTTTAAATAACATAATTTGAACTTTGGTTGGGGCACCATGACCACCTCAGTATATAATTGAACCATAGAATATTGCTTGTATTAGTCACTAGTGTCACAGTTTATTTATTTACATTTTTTTGTATGTAGTCATCAAGCTGATGACTTTTACAAATGTCACACATGGGTTGTGTAGTTAATTAATATAAATAACACTTACATATAATAGTGATCCATATATTGACCTTAATATTCTAAATATATTACATGTTACAACAGAGAACATAGAACTCAAGAGTTCACTGAGTGAATACAAACTCTTACTTACTAGGAAAGCTTTTATCTCCTTGTGGAACAGCTTTGCTTTGCAAGTTTTTACAGTGTGTGGCACCTTGTTGAACCATATCTGCCCATTAATATAAGGAGTATTACTAGTTATTTTTAATGTTGTCCTCTGCCTGAAGTAGTTACCCTTACTTCTAGTATCATATTAATGTTTATCACAACACTTATTTACTGTGAATATAGTAAGTTTGTACAAATATGAGGAATACATTTTTAAAAGTTTATGTTGGACATATGGTTCATGGCAGAACTCTCTGACCTTAGTCCATACATTAACCTTAGCTTCTGTAATACCAATACTCTATTCGGGTGCAGGTCTGCTGCAAAGTACTACAGTTCAATACCATAATTAAAAAGTGTATAAATTGTTTCTTAAGGTTTGACTTGGAACTATTTTTGCCAGTAGGCCTATCACATACAAGCTACTCCTGATTCTCTCACATGCAGAATTAATGTGGTTTACCTAATGAAGATTTTAGTCCAAGTGAACATCAAGATATTTGTTACCTGCTTGTACTGATGCAATACCATATATATTGTTTATTTCAACCTCATGAGGGTCAGCTTTTTTAAATAGTAATAGCTAGGGTTTACCTGGGTTTTACTGATGTTAGTGTTTAGGTCTTGGTGTAGAAAATATATGGTTACTTAAGTAACACCCTTAGAAACAACTGACTGTAATGCCTCAAAGTCTTGCTCATAAAATAAGAGGGATATGTCATCACCAGTGCTTACTAGTTGTGAGATGGAGCGTTGTGTCGTATCATTGACTTAAACCGAGAAGAGGAAGGGGCCAAGGATTGAACCCTTTGGCACCATGTTGATTATTGTATCCCTAGAAGATTGGAAATCTATGACTGTATTATGTATTCTGTGTGAAAGTTAAGTACACTGCTTGTGATTAGTTAAGTATGTGAACAGTAACTGCATAGAAGACTGTTTGATGTCTTATGCCTTCAATTTTTTAATGAGAAGCCCATGGTTGGACTGAGTCAAAGGCTTTGGAAAGATTTAATAAGATTCCCATTGTCCTAATTTTTTTCATCTAGGAGGATACACACTTCATGGAGAAATTCAATAACTGCAGCTGTTATGCAGTATTCTTTCCTGCAACCATGCTGTATTTCTGTTTGGAATTTTCTGTAAAATAAGGAAAGCACCGGCTCTTATGCACTGCTTTATCATGCTTATTTTCAGATTACCAGACTAGGGTAAATGTTTTCTCAAATTACAATTTATGAGGTAGATTAATGGTTTAACTATTTCTTTTGTGCACTTTTTTAACTGCAACATTTGATATACCATCAGCTAGTTTACTGTCTGTTCTTTAATGTGATAATTCTCTTGCTTATTGCATTTTCCTTAACCTCATCAAATTCAAGTGATGTGATCCGATATCTCTTGGTGCATGTCTATTGTGTGTGTTGTATTTCCTGTTGGTGATATGAATTGTTCATTAAAAAGATTACATAATGATTTAGTGTGTTTTACAGTATTACCATCCTGTAAAATACATAATTGTATGCTATCCCTGGCTGTGAAGGTTTTTCAATACATATTGATCAGTTTCCAGGAGGCCTTGCTTACATTCAAGGACTGCGATACTTCATTACCATGAATCTATTTTATGAGGTTTATAAGTTTTGCTTTACAGACTTTTTTAGCTGGGTTACATTTTTGTTAGAAAATATGCAGTCTTGATTTTTACAAGACATCTAAATCATGAATATTCTGTCCAAGTTTAATAAGGTTGGCTGAAAGTCACAGCTTGTTATTTCTTCCGCTCTGAGTATGTGTTGGTCCTGTCTGCATTTCTTTAGTTGGGTGGCAGGAGTTGAAGTACCTCAGTAGAGTAGTGTAAGACTCGTCCCATTTGTTATCTGACTCTTCCACATGATAGATGGTGTCCCATCTCTCCTAGCTAGTTTAATTTTAAGAGGGTTGATGTTACTGTTATTCAGTTCTCATTTCTTTACAAAAGTTTTGTTATTCTTTTAGGAGCTGATTTTCTGTATTCTACCTGTAGTACAAGTTGGTCTCAGTAATGAAAGTCTACATTACTATCCTTAACAGTGTCTTCAGCAATTTTGTTAATTATTTCTTAATCTGTCCTAGTAGAACTAGAAGCTGAGACCCTGGTGTCTATGGAAACTACATTTTTAAGACCGTATGAAGTTGATGTGTCTATGAGTTTCATGTTAGCTATTTTGGTAGAGTCTGCATCAGTTGTAAGGTCTCCAAGTACAGTTAAGGTCATTGGGACCAGTTTGGCTAATTATGGTACTGAAACTGGTCAGAAAATGATTACATCTGCACAAGACGGCCTATATAGTCATATTACATTAAACAGTGGAAAATCCAGGATGGGATAATGATAGTATTAGATTAGATTAGATTAGTTTTTTGTTCCATAGGTCTGTGCTGATGAAATCCTCGTGGATGTGGAACATCTCAATTTTTTTTATTTTTTATTTTTTAAGCTGAAATAACAATACTAATAGTATGAATATATACAATACATCATTTGTTTCTATTAAAAAATTCATCAATGGAGTAGAAGGAGTTGGCCACTAGTAAGTCTTTCAGGCCCCTTTTAAACTGATCTTTATTTGTAACTAAATTTTTTATGTTTGCTGGCAAATTATTAAAGATGAGTGTTCCTGAGTAGTAGACCCCTTTTTGAACTAAAGTAAGTGCTTTTAAGCCCTTGTGCAGATGATTTTTGGTTCTGGTATTGTATGTGTGAACTGAGCTGTTTGTTGGAAAAAAGAGATATATTATTTAGGACAAATTTCATTAAGGAGTAAATATACTGAGAGGTAGTAGTTAGTATACCCAGTTCTTTGAAGAGGTTTCTACAGGACGTCCGTGAATTTACTCAACAAATAATACGTATTACACGCTTTTGGACTCTGAAAACTTTTGTTTGACTTGAAGAGTTACCCCAAAATATTATGCCATATGACATTATGTAATGAAAGTAGGCAAAGTATGCAAGCTTTTTCATATTTATGTCGCCTATGTCTGTTAACACTCGAATTGCAAATACAGATTTGTTAAGGCGTTTCTGCAGTTCTGTGGTGTGCTCCTCCCAACTGAATTTATTATCAAGTTGTAATCCCAGAAATTTAAAACTGTCAACTTCTTCTATCTGCTCTTCTTCATACTTTATGCATATGCTGGTTGGAAATCTCTTACAGGTTCTGAATAGCATATAGTGAGTCTTTTTGAAGTTTAATGTCAGTGAGTTGGCTTTAAACCATTTATTAATATCCATGAAAATATCATTAGCAGATCTTTCTAGAACTACACTCGACATACTGTTTATTGCAATACTTGTGTCATCTGCAAACAAAACAAACTCTGCTTCTGGCAGTGTAACTGATGAGAGATCATGAATGTGCACAAGGAAAGCAATGACCCTAAGATGGATCCTTGTGGGACACCACATGTAATTTCTTCCCATTCTGATGATGACTGATGACTTAATTCACTAGTCCCTTGCACTCACACCCTTTGTTTTCTGTTAGCGAGGTATGACTTGAACCATTTTGCAGCACTGCACGTGACACCACAGAATTCTAATTTATTTAAAAGAATGTTGTAGTTCACACAATCGAATGCCTTTGACAAACCACAGAAAATACCTGCTGCTTGTAACTTGTTATTTAATGAATTAAGTACATTTTCACTGTAGGTATAAATAGCCTTCTCGATATCAGAACCCTTCAGAAATCCAAACTGTGTTCTTGATAATATATGGAAAGGATAGACTGCTACTCACTATATAGTGGAAATGTTGAGTTATGGACAGGCACAACAAAAAGAGCTGTTTTTGTGTGAATGTGTGTGTGTATGTTGTCTATTTCAGAAGAAGGCCATCTGGCCAAAAGCTTACATGTTTTGTAGTATTTTTGTTGTACCTGTCTGCGACTCAGCATCTCTGCTGTTTGGTAAGTAGCAATTTGTCCTTTTCATAATATTCCTACTACTTTAAGTTTTATCACATTGGTTCCATTCTCTTTTAGTTGGATTACAGTTCCACTCACTTCCCTCTTCTCTATGCTGCTCTGTAAGTGCAAGTTCCTTAAACTGAATATATCCATTGAGAAAGACTGCCAAACCATTGCCTTACATTGTTTTCTACAATAACTGTTTGCCAATACAAAACCATCTAGCTTGTAGTATCTAATTTCATTACATTTTAGACCATGTTCGGTTAATACTAACAAATGGGACAAGTATTCATTTACAAACATTTGCAGTATACTGAGTTTATTTTGGGATACTGCACATTCAGATGCATCATCATAAGTGGTGTCTGGGTTTCTTCTCATTTTATATGTCTGTGGAAGTTGCAGTATTCTGTGAGAGAGAACCAAGATTATCTTCACTGTTGTACTTAACTTTCATGAGTGTGATTACGTTAGGTGCCCAGGATTCATACAAATCTAGTTTGTCTTGTTGATCACTGCTGTAATGTTTCTTTACTGCAACAGCTTCATGAATATGTGCTAGGGCTTTTGATTTGCTCCTGTTGCTGACTTGGGCACAGAGACATTTTATTTCACTCACTGATCATAATTTTCCCTTCCTGTTTACATGTAGTCCAGTCTGAGTGTGTCCATCACAGTTCATTTTGCTAACAGCTATTGAGTTTACATAGCTAAATTTTTGAAATCATTTTTGTGGCACTGAATTGTGGATCCCTATTTCCTTATTACCACAAGACCACTCTAGTCATATCATACAGGTAAATTTGTTACAACATTGATGTTGTACCAATAATTCCCTGTAACTCCTCAGTGCTGACTTGCTTTTGTTTTTATATAGTCATTCACACCACCTGTAGACACAATACAATCATCTTTGTTTAGTTCATTTCTATGGCTAAGTTTTCAACCACTGAACTAAATGTTGCTCCAGATTTGATATTAGCAAACACAGAATGATCAGCATTCATATTTTCACATAGGGAAACAGAGTAACTTTTTCTGTAGCTATCAGGCTGAATTAGGAGGTTTTTTGTTTTCCTTGCCACTAAAAATTTTGTGTTCGGAGCTTTGTAGGGTGTCTTATTGTGTATTGTTTTGGATGTGCTGGTAGTCGTTTTGTAGTATGGATCTTGGGATGGATACTTAGATAACACATGTGAAGGAGTGGGACTTACACACTCAGCTTGCATGTGCAGTTACTTTGGTAGACCACACTTCTGCTGTGAAAAATGGATGCTTTTAGCTTCGCTGCCATGGGAATTATTGGTGAAAACATTTCTTGCATGCATGTTGTCATCCTTTGTATGACAATGAAAGTAAATTTTTTCTTCACAGTTCAAGCTCAAAGTGACAAGAAGCAAAGCTCATTTATTGGCTAATGGTGTAACATATGGCATCTTCATTAATGATTTCAAGGGAGACAGTCCATCAATTCTGCTATCACTGGTGTATAAGAAAAAACAGATTAGGATGCATACAATCCATATAGGCAGTCACTTTTTCCTCATCCAGGAAGTGAGTGGTATAGAACAGAAATTTGCTAAAAATGGTATGAAGTATTCTCTGAAACATACTGTATGGTGGCTTGCGAAGTAGGTTTGTAGATATAATCAGCTCTGGGAATTCAGCATTCTGCAAAGCATGCAGGATTTTTTAATTAAATACAAATCATTTGAATGAATATACTAAAAGAATGATACTCAGTTGGTATGAAATCAGCAAACAGATTAACATGTGTTTGTTATAGCATTAGAATTCTGATTTTCAAATTATCGCACAAAGTGTAAGACTTGGCAAGCTTTTTAAAGTTTCCTTGACCAAGGAATTTTGGAAACTATTGGTCTAACATACTGTTATTGCATTAGTTTTAAAACATGGTTGTGGAGTTGAACAATGACTGAATGTTAGATATGTTGTAAAGCAGTACAGTGGTAGCTATGTTTCAATGAGTCTTGAATGTAGTTTGCACTGTTTTATGTAGCAGTGGATAGTTGTGTAAAGATACGAATATATGGCCAAGTAGACCAGACTCTGCCACTACCTCTTTGTTAAGGAAATCAGTGAGTAGTATTCAACACAGCTTAGTATCATAATCAACTCACACATGCCCCAGGTTGTCATTGTTAATGGATAATACCCTTCTCTTAAAATGCAGTGTACAGGGAATAGGCAAAATAGTGTGAACACCAGTAATTACTGAGAATGGTTTATTAAAAAGGGATTGGGGCCCATTTGCCCATAATACAACTGCGATTCTTCTTGGAATACTGGCATAAAACGATTGTATAGTCTCCAGTGGAATGTTATGCCACTCTTTGATCAGAACCTCTTCTAACTTCTGTAGTGACGAGAGAGGCAGAAATCTGCTCTGGAGTCTGCGCTCTGATACTGCCCAAAAGGGTTCAATAATGTTAAGGTCTGGGGACTATGCTGGCCAGGGAAGGTGCTGCGGTTAAGTTGCATGCTCCTCATAACATGATTGTATTGTTCTGGCTATGTGAATGGGAGCATTATTGTCCTGAAATATGGGATCACTATTGGGGAACAACATTTGAATCATGGGGTGCACCTGATCATCTAAAATGTTGACATAATCATTGGCAGTAACATGGCCTTTGAGAGTGATGACAGGATCAGCAGAATACCATGCTATTGCTGCCCACACCATCACACTTCCACCTCCACACGTGACCATTGGAATCAAGCAATCAGGATTGTAGGATTCTTTTGGCGTTCTCCAGACGTAAACCCTGCCTGATGTCGGAAATAGTGAAAACGTTGACTCGTCGGATCATGTGACGTGCTTCCACTGATCAGCTGTCCTGGATTTATGCTCCTAAAACCATATTTTGTGCTTCTTTGCATTGGTTGTCGTCACTAATGGTTCCAGTATAGCAGCTCGTCCACGAATATTTGCTGTATGGAGTTCTTGGCAGACAGTGTTGATAGATACAGAGTCACTTTAGGTGCTGTAGTTTTATGTTGTTTTTACAAAATTTGAGTTAGTGTATGACAATCCCTTCATTTAGTTTTGATTTGCACTCGCTATTATGTTTACATGATGATGTCTTTCCATGTTTTGTGTAGGTTGTCATGACTGTTGAAACAGTTGCTCTTGAACCATTCAGTAATTTGGCTGTCGTGGTTACTGATGCTCCAGCTAATGAGGCTCCCGCAGTCTTCCCTCTTTGGAACTCCATTAGGTCTTCCATTGCTCATCGACCTCAGCCTCTGAATGCAGATACAAAGTGTGTACTACTTGTAAACAACCTGCACTGATGCCTAGTCAGTACTGAACATGCACAGTCCAGTGCAACATGTGCCTTACCTGCATTGTTGACCATCAAACACAACCATTCTATTACCAGCACTGTTCACATTATTTTGCCTATTCCCTGTATGTCCCAGAGCATGTAAACATTGTGAACATTGTGAACTCTGTATATACTTTTGCTGATAATGCAGCCACATGATCCTGATAAATCTCTGGCAGCACTCCATAATGTGTGTGTGTGGGGGGGGGTTTGTGGTTGTGACTACCAAAGTTTGAATAATTCTAGCAGCTCTCTATGATTTGCAGGTATGTGTATTGTGATAATCCTGCTGATTGTTACCTTCAAGTAGCTGCATAGGGAGATATTGCAAGATCTGTGGAGGGAATACTTTTTATCAGGTTGTTTGCTGATAAGAGGTTTTGCTCATATCGTGGAATTAATTTTCAGTGTTCGCATCTGTCATTAAAAATGTCCGTTATTGACAGTTATTGCCATTAAACCCCATGTATTTCTGTTGAGGAATTTAAAAGCGTCCCTAATTTAGAACTGTTCATTAGGTGAAATATTCGCCATAGTAGTATGAAACAATAAAATGCTGCCAAAAAAATTATCCTTAATGCCTTCTTTCTGTTCCAAACAAATCCTTGTATGATGAAAGTTCATAAGTAGCAAATTGGTCAGATTAGACTGGTCATGGTGTTGAGATGTCAGCTCTGTGAATGAAGTGTATTTTGGCACACAAACCAGTTCAGTTATGATTAGGCAAGTGTTAAAACTGTTCATGTAGCCAATTCTCAAAAATTAATAGTTTATGGTGAAAGTTTCAATCAAAATTTTGTCACCAACAAAGAAAATCTACAGTTCACTGGTGTCTATGTTGAAAAACAGCAAAATTTTACAATATATATCTGTTGTACATCCATCATTAATAAATAATTATCAGTTCTGTATTTATAGAGTGATGCAAAAATAAACTGTAAGTTCATCTTGCAGTTTTAGGTTACGTTTTGAGTTATAGGATGGTGAAGATCAAAATATCACTTAAGGGGACAGCGATAGAGGCAATACAAGTGTATACACCACAGGTGGTTTGGACTTCTGAGGAGAAGCAAGAGTTTGAAGAGGAAATGCAGAAGCAGAAGGGAAGGAAGAATGCGATAGTAATGGGGGATTTAAATGCACACATTGGAAGAGAAAAAAAGACGAGGCTGCGAAAGTGTGCTTGGACCAGAGGGTAGGGGCTGCCGAAATGAGGGAGCTGAAATACTATTGGAGTTCTCTCAAAGGAATGGCTTGCTGGTTAGGAATTCTTGGTTCAAGAGAAGAGAGAGCAACAAGATTACCTGGTACAGTCAAGACTTAAAGAGGAAATCAATAGTTGAATGATAGTGAGATGAATAGGAATATCATTGACATTAAGGTAATACCATCAGAGGCCTTGGATAGTGACCAACGTTTGTTGGTGGTAATGAACCTGAGAGGGACTGAGGATAATAAAGGGACAGAAAACCAGGAAAGATGTATAAGAGTACAGAAGTTGAAGGAGGAAGAAAGCAGGCTACAGTGCCTACAAGTAGTAAAGGAAAGCATCCCAAAGATGAACCAAAAACAGTAGAAGAGGAATGGGGTAGATTCAAGGGAACATTAGTAAGTGCGACGGAAGCAATATGTGGGAGGACAAGTAACAAAAAGAGATGGAAAGAAACACCCTGGTGGAATGATTAAACAATGGATATAATACAGAAGAAAAATAGAGCATTTAGGGTATGGTTCCAGAAGAGAACAGTAGAGACAAGAGGAGAGAATAAAGGAAGAAAGAAAGAAGCAAAAAGAGTGGTGGCAGAGGAGAGAAGAAAGTGGATGGAACAATGGACCAGAATGATGGAGGAGGATAGTGAAGGTTCAAAAAAGGTGTTATATGGGATGATTAAAAGTAAGAGGAAGAACGGTATGACAGATTATGTCTGAATGGTTAACAAAAGTGGCCAAGATGTAGAGAAAAAGGAGGAACTCAAGGATATGTGGAATGAGTATTTTGAAGAACTCCTGAACCTGAATGGAGATCTGGATGAGGAAGAGCAAGCTGAAGAGAAAAAGAGGAAGAACAACAAATGGAAAAAGGACCTTACATGGGTAGAAGTGGAAGAGGCATTGGGCAAGATGAATGGAGGGAAGTCACCAGGTCTGGATGAGGTAAGTGTAGAGATGGTGAGAGCAGCAGGAGAAGTGAGGGAGACAATGGCTGTATCAAGTAATGAAAATTGTGTGGAGACAGCAGATGATCCCAGAAGACTGGAAGAAGGGAATAATTGTCCCAATCTTTAAGAAGGGAAATAGACAAGAGTGCAAGCTCTACTGAGGGATAACAATGGTGAATCATTGTACAAAGATTTTTGAAAAAAATTTGGAAGTATGAATTTGGACAAAATTAGAAGGAGGGATGAGAGAAGAGCAACATGGCTTCACAACAGGTAGGTCCACAGTGGATCTAATTTTTGCTGTAAGACAACTGCAGGAACAGCATAATGAAAATGGAATCGATCTACTTATGACCTCCCTGGACACTGAAAAAGCATATGATAGTGTACGTAGAAGCAAAGTGTGGAAAGCTCTGGAGAACAGAGGAGTGGCAAAACAGATCATTTGGAGGATAAGGGAATTGTGCCATGGAAGTGTGAGCTGTGTCAAAGTGGGAGGAGAGAGATCAGCTTGGATTGAACAGCTTAAGGCAGGGAAGAGCACTTTCACCATTGCTCTTCATTGTAGTGATGGATGATATAATGAGTACAGTAGCACAAC
Organism: Schistocerca nitens; assembly: GCF_023898315.1. Taxonomy (NCBI): domain Eukaryota; kingdom Metazoa; phylum Arthropoda; class Insecta; order Orthoptera; family Acrididae; genus Schistocerca; species Schistocerca nitens. Next base: position 850,785,744 of record NC_064618.1, read on the forward strand.
TAACTGGTGAAGGAAAGATGAAAGATATGGTGTTTGCAGATGATCTGACGATTTGGGGGAACAAGGAGGAGGAAGTACAAGAGAAGTTGGATGTATGGGAATAAACAGTACAAGAATATGGGATGAAATTTGGTATAAGTAAGAGTGAAACGATTATCACAACAAGAATGAAGGAGAGAGGGACAACTGGAATAACAATTGGTGGGGAACGATTGAGAAGAGTGGAGAGTTTCAAGTAACTAGGAAGCCAGATAGAGGAAGATGGAAAAAACGATAGAGAAATAAACTAAGGGGGGAGAAAAGCAGAAGCATTTTGAAAGAGCGTCAGTAGCCTAATATGGATCAAGGATGTACCCCAGATCAGTAAAAAGGTTATATACTGGTCATACTAAGTCCTGATCCTGACATATGCATTCGAAACCTGGGTTACGAAAGGAAGACAGAACAGCAAAGTACAAGCTAGTGAGATGAAATTCTTGAGGAACAGTATTGGAGTGACAAAGATAGACAGGTTAAGAAATGAGAGGATCAGAGAGTTAATGAAGGTGGAACCATTACAGGAGAAGATAGACAAATAAAGGCTAAGATTGTGTGGGCATGTTAAGAAAATGGAGGAGAAGAGGATACCCAGGAGGATACACGAGATGAAACTGGAAGAAAAGAGACCAAGAGGAAGACTGAAAGACAGATGGCTGAAAGGAGTGGAGGAATGCATCCAGAAGAAAGGAGACGACTGTACCAAGGTGAAGATGGAGAGATGGTGGCAAGACAAAAGACGATGGAGAGGCTTATGTTCCAAACAGAACCGGCCATAGGCTGGAAACTGTCCAAGATGATGATGACCTTCTCTATGCATGACATTACATTTTACAGTGTATAAGCACACAGATGATATTACTGTGCACTAATGTCATAGCTTGATGTTAGTGAATGCTGTTTTTCTTTTAGACATCTGTGCTTAGTTGATATGTCTTCTTGAAGGTGTGGTACTGTATCCACTCTCCTAGGTATTAATTTATCCTTGTAGATATCTTTTATAGTTCGATACTCCATTTCTGTGGAAGTTTCAGGTTTTCAATGTTGTTATCTATATGTGTAGTAATACTCTTTAAAGATTGTCACCTGTCAATATAGAAACTTCTTTGGTTAGTCCATGGTTGTGTTTGTTGTGCTTTGGTTGTTTTGAGGTGCTCATCTGAGACTGTCAACTTTCATGGTTTAAAATAAATGTTTTATTTGGTGTTTTATCAATGTGGGAGCAGACCTGCATGGTTGGTAAAGTTTTGAAGAAGTGTGGTCATAGTACTGCAGCTGATTTTGACAAGAACTTTGTGTTATAGAAGTGTACAAGACAAGACAATGACTGATGAAGCCAGCAAATTGAAAAACTCAGTGGCAAAGAAACTGACAAACCTGCAGAATTATAATGCAAACTGTTTTAGTGTATGATGAAATCTTTGACATTTGAATTGTGAGCTGATTAGGCAAAAAAAAAGTGCACAAAATTATGAAACCTCTCTTGCTAAATGGACCAAGGCCAATGCAAAGGCAAGGAAATGCCTAATTCTATCACTTGACACTGAGCCTTTACTTCATGCCAGGGAATCCAGAACTGGCAAAAAATTTGGGATAAGCTGCATAAGATTTATGGTGATCGCTTACATGAAAACAGTGAACTGCTTAGACATAAATTTCATGCATCCTGTGGGAAGCATCTGGTGGTATACAAGTTCCTCTAGCCAAATTCGATGATAATGATGGTAATCAAGCTGATCACTGGCACAATTTACCTGCTGAAGAGAAAACATGGAATAAGTTACAAAAATTGTGTTTAAATTAGGAGTGAGAGCAACAGATCATGATGATGAAAGTATTGCCATAGCAATGATGTCAAAAAGATGGTTAACAGACGCCAAGTGCAACTGAACTTAATATGAAGTTTCTGCATTGAGAATGTCTCATTATAAAAGGAATAAAGACAGAAAATGCTTTTCATGTAGGGAAGTAGGTCACACATCAAAACAATATAAAAATTGGTTTGTCTTGTTTTAGGTATAACAAAAAGTGCCTATGAACAAACGTACTAGTGTAGACATGACTGTGCTACATCGCCAACAAGTATAATATCATTGGGACTTCAAGAAACTGTAGCCCCACAGATATTTCATAAATTGAGAAGAAAGTTTTAATGATGAGATGCAATAGTTTTCCTTTTTTTTCACTGACAGTGGCACAACAAATCATTTAACAAAGTAATGTGTTTGGTGCACTATGTAAGAGTCAATTATAACTACAGGAAGGATGGAAAGTCGTAAAAATGGTGGCATTTGGTACAGGTCAAATAGATGTACATGAATAAAATGGACAGATATGGACTGAACAATATTTTGAAGATGTTTCATTTTGCCCAGATGTATCATGTAAACTTATTTCTTTTAAGAAATCTGCGTGAAGGAATAAGTTGAAATTTATGGCAAATCATAGTTATTTTTCAAAAACAATAGTGCAGTTGCTGTTGCACAACCAGTGGTGAAAGTGGTCTTTTATCATTTGGCTGTGAAGGTTATTCATCAGGAACAGTCTTGTGTTGTTGCTGAAACTGGTGGTATCTTACAGAGATGGCATGAGAAAATGATTCATCAAAATAAATGCTGTGTGCACAAATTTTTGAATTATTGTAGCATAGAAACAAAGTATTGTAGCAGTTGATAGCAGCTTTTGTGCTGGATGCATTGTGGTAAACATCATCGGCAGGTTTTTAGTGAAAGAATGCGGAAACCCACTAAACCTTGAGAATTGGTTTGTACAAATGTTTGCAGACCAATGGAAGAAATTGATATGCAGTGTCAGTGACATTTATTGTTTTTAAGGATGACTTTTCCAGTTTCAGCGAAACACATTATATTAAAGAAAACTCACCACTCTTTATTAAAATGACAAAGTCAAGCTGAAATTTCCAGAGAAGAATTATGTAAAGATGGCAGCAAGGGGTTCCATAGTAAAAATACGTATAAGTTTGCTGACTCAACTGGTCTAAAACATTTAATTACTGCACCATATACTCCTGAGCAGAATGGAGTTGCTGAATAGGAAAATAGGATCCTATGCGTGGTGGCGCTTTCTTCAACCTGCTCTGCTGAATACCTACAAAAAGCATTGTGGAATGGGGCAATTTTGGTTGCTATATACATTTTGAATCAAACTGGCCCCATGAAAATTAAAGGTAAAAACCCACTTGAGATATTTCTGAAGGAATGTCATATGCTTTGGGAGTGAAATGCTGTGCTTGGGTTCCCAAGCAAAAATGGAAGAAGTTTGATGCTAAATCTTCAATAGCATGTGGGGTTGTTTATGATGATTGTGGTTACCATTTTGAAACTGAAAATGAAAATGTTGATGTTGAAGAGGATGCTTGCTGGGACTATATGAACCAATATGTAGTTATAAGTGGCAAAAGAAGGAACAACCATTTGTATGACAGTGAGGATCAAGGTTAGAGCACCTAGGAAACAAAAAATTAAGACAAAGCAGCCACAATGGACATAAACTGGCAAATTTGAAGAAACCATCATGATACTGTAATGATTCAGTCCATCAACCATGACTGATGCTTCTTTGTGAAACACCAAATAATTATAAGGAAGTAGCGCATTCCAAAAATTCTAATGAAAGGAAGAAAGCAATTGAGGAGGAAGTGAATTCTCTGAATTAAAATCTGGAGACCAGTTGCAAAACTAAAACTAAGAAGGTGATTGAAAATTGATGTTTTCTTTCTACAAAATTAAACACTATCATTGAAGTTGTTCAATATAAGATCTGATTTGTAGCAAAAGGATGTACTCAACATTTTGAAACAGGTTGGCTGACACATTTAGCTCTGTAATATGATCAGAGATGATTGAATGTTTCTATGCAACATAATCGGTCTATAAGGCAATTTGATGTAAGGATGGAATTTTTCCATGGTGTTTTGAAGGTGGAAATTTACATGTATCAACCAGAAGTCATTGATGATGCTACAATATGTGTATGTAAATTGCTTAAGAATCTGTATGGCAAGCATCAAAATGCTGGCTGAATGTGTTGTGAAATTCATTAGTGATCTAATTTGTGGGAGAGCTGTTTAGATGCAAGTATGTTCTGTATTGAAAATCTGATACTGCTGTTTTATGTTGACGACAGATTGGCAACAGGCTCTATTGATGTGACAAATTCCTCGGACAGCTGGGTAAATATCTTCATACAACTGTATAAAAGTATGATTACTTTCTAGGCTTACAACTCAAGAAATCTAACAAGTGTATTTGAATGCATCAGTCTGTGGATTTGAAGAAAATTTTAAAGAAATATGGCATGATGGATGCAAAACGAATACCTTCAAACAAATAACTTCTTTGGTTACTTCACAGTCAGGTTTTTGTGGTTTGGTTGTTTTGACGTGTTCTTCTCAGACTGCCATTTTTTTGTTGTGTTTAAATGGATTTTATGTTTTAAAATTTGTTTGGTGTTTTATCAACTGTTTCCATTTCTCTGATTCCCAGTGCAAAAGCTTCTTTATTTGTGTTGTACTGTATTTAATCTGCTAGGTATCCAGATTTCTCTCCATCCATTTGAATTACCTTTCTTCTACCTCTAGTACTCTAGATGCTGTTATTAATTCCGTTTTCTTGAAGGAGATTTTTAATCATGTCATTGCTGGTTGTGTCTTCCGTTTACTGATCTGTTCTCTCGTGGTATATAGTGCATCAGAGAAAAATCATGATATCATCTACAAAAGCTAGTCAGTCAATCCACAAAGTCATATTTCTATAGCCAATATCTATGTTATTAATTCCTTTTCATTATTTGCATGGGACTTTCTTGAGTAGGGCTATGGTACATATTTAAAAAGCAGTGGTGAAAATTCGTCTCATTTGTCAGTTCAACTGACCCATACCAGTACCTTTTTTTTTTTTTTTTTTCTCTATCCAACACTGAAGCACTTTTGAAAGAATCTTGTAGCTGTTACAACTGATGACTTGGTAATTGTATATGTCCATTCTGCGACCTTTGTTATGAAGGGGGTAAATCAGTGTGGAGAATCAGCCACTTGGAAGTTCCTTACTTTGTCAGATGGCACAGATTTTCTCAGTTTATCAGTCACCTTGTTTCTCATGCTCTTTCATATCTTGTCAGTTATAATGTCTTCCTCTGGTGTTTTTATGTTCTTTAGTGAATGCACAATATGTCTAATTTCATTTCTTGTGGGATGGACTATGATGGAGTTTTCACCCTTTTAATTGGATTTTGGAGATTCACAATAAATTATTTTTACTATTAACTGTGTAAGAAAGCATCATAAAACTCTTCAAGGTAAATTTTTCAGTAAATAAATGATACCAAATAATAAGTTAACCAGAATCAAACAGCTTTACCCTAGAAAAGGGCCGTGTGAAGTCCACACCTCTGCCTGGGTATGAGCTCATCCAAGGAGGAATGCATACAACACAGGAGATGGGAGGGAGTGTATGTTTGGAGCGCTGTACAAATTCTACAGATCATGTCCAACTGTGACGCCTTGCTGATTATGCTCAAACGAGCTTTGTCATATCAGTATTTTTAATTATGCATATCTACATGAACTGACAGTTGTCTTATCATAACAAATAATATCGTCAGTAAGTCATAAATGTTGTCAGTCTGGTTACTGGTGATGTCTACAAATCACACAAAATCATCTAAACTCAATATCTTTATAAGAAAGCAAAGGCTCAGGCCTGTGTCTTGATTTCAATAATTATCTCAAAAGCTGATTTTAGTGTATCTGCTTCTCACCAGCAGTAAAAGTTTGTAGAAGTTAAATTTTCAGGGTTTCCTTAGGAAAGGAAAAGGGAAAGGAGGGAAGGGGAGGAAGATCAAGGTTTTACATTTTGTCAACAGTGAGGACATTACAGACGGAGCACAAACTGGGGTTAGGATAGGACAGGGGCAAAGGAACCAACTGGTTAGCGACTTAAGGACATCATCTAAAACCTAAAACTGTATGGTTGAAAAGAAATTTGAAACACCATCCTCGTGAATACAAATGCTGTGTGCTAACCGGAGTGGCCTTTTGTTGGTAAATAATGGTCTATTGCTCATTTATTCTTTTCCCATGTCTCTAGGTGATAATTTCCAGCTGAGTGTATCTGATGTGTCACAAAATTTTACATGCAGCAAAGGCAGATGTAACATCTGTGTTCTGACTGAATTTACCATATTACATTACATTAATGCTTAATTATAATGTATGAACAATAAATACACAATAAAAGAACAGCATGCTTATAAAAGATTCTTACATATTTTCTGTTACAATAAAATACCTGATATTTAGTTTTATTTTAAACTCACTCATATTACATATACAATTAGTTAGTTAACATCTTTGTGAGACACACTTTTAAGCAATTTTAAAAAAATTTAATTCCTATTACTTCCTTAATTGAATTATGTAGCTTGTTAAAAACCTTCTGCCTGCTTCACCCCGAACAGTCTTTTAATCTTTTGACTTTTCTATTGAAATACAGTTATTCTTCATCATCATATAATACTTAAGCTTTGTATCTCACTAAGAACTGTCACTGAGCAAAAAGTTCATTCATGCACCATTTTAGACTTGGTCCTTTTTTGCATGCATACAATACTGGTAGAGTCAGATTTTCTGGTTTGAGCTAGTGTCAGCACAATTTGATGGTATACTACTTTGCATTTTATTTATAGCGCATGTTTAATGGATGCTGCAACATACTATATCTTAATTGTAATCTATTATTATCACAGTAGTCCTGGGAATTTTTTGTGTCATTATAACGGGGAACTATACTTTTTATCACAAAAGTTGATTGAAATTAGTGCACATTTCTCTCTTATTATTGCATATTTTGACTACATTCACCAGATTATCAATCTGTTTGATTACACTCATCTCTGTCTTGCTCTTGCATTGCAGTTTAGGACCATTTTCACTTTTCAAGTATAACATAACGCATTTCCACATTTGCAGTACCGGTAATTCGTAAGTGCCTACTTTCTTTTCTCGTCTATCAGGCATCTGTTTTTAGGAAATACTAACCTTTAAAATAGAAAAAGTATTATCATTTTACTACTACTCTGTTAAAATCAGCACACAACACCATGATACTAACCAATACTTCACTCTAAGTGTAAAAACGGAACAAAATATTTATGGTGCAAAACACAGTAATAAATTACTGTACACATCTTACAGATTGCATATTGATGACTGAACAGGTCCGAAATAAAGAAGCCTCCTTCCTCTGCTATTGATACGAACAAGGTGAGCTCCGAAAAACCTAATGCTCTCAGAAGCAGTGCCACCGGTAGCGGAGCTGCAAAGTCCGAGAACAACAGAGACGGTGATAGTGTTGTGCCAGTGAAACCAGTGCGGACAGCCCACGGAGCGAAGGAAGCGGCCAGAGGTGTGAGTACCGGCGGCAGTGCGGCTGGGGCTGCGGCTGCAGCCCCACCAGCTGTGGTGCCCGCTGGCAGGGTAGACGACGACTCGCGGCCGCTGACGGTGGTGCAGCACGAAAATGAGAACGACCGGCTGGCGCGGCGGAGGGAGCTGGTGCGCCGGGGGTCGAGCCAGGGACCGCGCGAGCAGGACGACCGGCTCGTGCACGGCAGCTCGGAGCTCATGCTGCTGCTGGTGCCACAGGAGGAAGGTAAGCCACGCATATCAGGAAGTTAGAAACGACACTTCTCTTACATGTTCCAGATTTGAGGAGCCTGCAATTGAGCATTGTTTATCCAAATGTCGATCAGTTGATACATCGGTAAACTGAAAGCAGTCAATTGGCAAATTCAAAATTGCATGTGTCCACGCTGTGTAGAATTCGTGTTTATTCTGGGTTGGCCAGTTTGACAGATTTCACAAATAAGTGGTTCCAACGCAGCCCCACAGGGTACCAAATGTCCATCAGCTTTCCTGCAGCCATGTGCAGTTGATACAGGCAACCCCCCTGGTACCTTTATTATGCACGTACTGTGCACGCACTAACCACATGGCCAATCTTACCCGGGTGTGGTAAGCCAATGCAGAACTGTCACACAGGCTTCGCCCCGGTTGACTCATTCCCTGTCCTTTACCCTTTCGTCTACCCCTGCCCACTTCTGCCCGTAGATGCCCAGTTCGACACCTGACAGCCTCCAGATAAATGTACTGGTTCAAATGGCTCTGAGCACTATGGGACTTAACATCTATGGTCATCAGTCCCCTAGAACTTAGAACTACTTAAACCTAATTAACCATCTATGGTCATCAGTCCCCTAGAACTTAGAACTACTTAAACCTAATTAACCTAAGGGCATCACACAACACCCAGTCATCACGAGGCAAATGTACTGGAAAAGCATACTTGAGAACTGCAGGCATGGGCCCTATCAGCATAGTGTTCACTCAGCTGCGGTGAGTGACAGCGAGGGCGAATTAACTTCATACAGCTCTACAGCAGCTGCCGAAGATGACTGACACCTCCCGGCCTAATGACACAATGGCCTGTGTGGCAAGCGTAGTCATGCAGGACTCAAAGTTTCAGTTTTCACAGACTCGACCTTCTTCCTATCCATTGTATCATAAATAACCACCACATGTCCGTAGCAGCGTGGAAGGGGCCACGCGCCTCTTTAGTCTAAACTGACGTCTCTTTGCCCACGTGAAAGCGAGACCTAACCCTGACGTGGAGAGCGAGTGATGGAGAATGACTGCTGCTTCCTTAGCTTCACCACACAGATGCAATGCTGTAGTGACAAGTTGAGCTGCATCGTGCCATTCACATTGGCGACTAAATGTAAACACATTGTTCTTAGTGCTTTTAATGAATTTGAAATTGATATACCAGCTGAAGAAAGGTGGAATTGGGTGAAGCTTACAAGGGGAGGCCGCCAATTGTAAAATTCAGATTCGATTCATATTGCGCATAATAAAAGCTCATAACCAGAGGTGTAATGTGGCAAAGCACCAAGATGCACTTCTCAGCCGTTGTCGAGAAAATCGACAGTTAAAAGAAACCGTTGAGGTGAAATACTCTCTACGATTTATAACTTCCTACAGCGTCGTGGCGCAGCGGTAAGCTCTCGGGTTCGTAATCCGAAGATCGCCGGATCGAATGTCGCGCCATGCAACTTTTTTTTTAGTATTTGTTATTTGTAATATATATATATATATATATATATATATATATATATATATATATATATATATATATATAAAATTCCCGGCAATCAGTTGCAACAATTATGCATATAATAAGTTGTTGAAAGTCGTTTGTCGTGGAAAAACTGGCGACTTCGAACATGATTATGTTTTCTGCAAACAAATTGTATTTCACAAATGTTATTAATTGTCTTCATAATGTTTAGCCGGCCGCGGTGGTCTAGCGGTTCTGGCGCTGCAGTCCGGAACCGCGGGACTGCTACGGTCGCAGGTTCGAATCCTGCCTCGGGCATGGGTGTGTGTGATGTCGTTAGGTTAGTTAGGTTTAAGTAGTTCTAAGTTCTAGGGGACTTATGACCTAAGATGTTGAGTCCCATAGTGCTCAGAGCCATTTGAACCATTTTTTCATAATGTTTACACGTGCAGTTAACGGAAGACGTAGAAACGATATTCCGAAACGAATACGTATAGTGTAAGTCAAACATTCGAATTAGAGACCCCATGATATATATATAAATTAAAAAATTACATGGCGCGAAATTCGATCCGCGACCTTTGACTTGCGAACCCAAGCACTTACCGCTGCGCCACGACGCTATAGGAAGTTATACCTCGTAGAGAGTATTTCACCGCAACGGTTTCTATTAACTGTCGATTTTCTCGACAACGGCTGAGAAGTGCATCTTGGTGCTTTGCCACATTACACCTCTGGCCATGAGCTTTTATTATGCGCAGTATGAATCGAATCTGAATTTCACAATTGGCGGCCTCCCCTTGTTAGCACGGGCATATGGAGTTGAAACTGCAAAAATACTGGACATTAAAATGATCCATTACAAAATTTGCAAATGAACAGGAAAAAAATTTAAAATGGCAGAGAACTGGGATGCAGCATGCAGACATTACTCAAAGCTTGGAATAAGCTCCTCCCTTGAGACGAGTTCATCCCTGCACCTGAAGAACCACCAAACAGATAATTTATATCCTAACTGGCTGGACTAATTAAAGAATATTCAGCATAAGAATGCAAACAGGAAAGTATTCAAAAAGGCAGCAAGAACATTAGAGTTTAATCTTCCCTCGACAATGAGGTCATTATAGATGAAGTACAAGCTCGGATTCTGGAAGGATGGGGAAGGAAATCGGGAATGCCATTTCGAAGGAACCATCCTGACGTTCCCCTTAGCAACTTAAGGAAGTCACAGAAAACCTAAATCTCGATGGTCGGTCAAGTATCTGAACCATCGACCACCTGAAAGCAAGCCCAGTATGCTGACCACCGCCACTGCACTCACTGGAAATAGTCAACTCTGGCCTCAATGCAATGTTGATGACCCTGCCTATTATGTACTGACAGACAAGGAAATAATTATTAGAGCCAGAAGATCGACACCATGCATTTTACCGCAGAATGCTAATGATTCAGAGGTGCGATAACTCACAGAGGGTACAGTGGGAATGAAAAAAAAGCAAATCATGTTAGTCTGCAGTTAGGATTGGATTCAAACAAAACTCTACACTGAACCTGAACGTGCGCTTTGTTGCCTGCTAAATTTCCTATTATGATGACAACAGGCGCAGATATTGCTGTAGGAATGCAATGAGTTAGGTGATGGCGGACACTGTTAATATCCAGTACAATGCGACAAAATATCTTGCAGTGTACAGCAAGAATAACCGAACTTCATACACAAAATAATTTAGATTGCAGGCTCTAATAGGGAAGATGGAAATATGCAAACAATAGCACGCTAATGGGGTGTGATCGACGCATTACCAAACTTTCGCTTCCCAGTGGAATTAAGCTGCTATAACATGAAATTAATCTGTACAGATAATTAGTGAAGATTATGGTACATGTTCAATAAGATAATAACTCACTTTAAGCCAATCCTAAAATTATTGACAGTTAACTTTCAGGTACAAAAATGGCTATCTTACATTTAAAGAGACAGAAGAAGCATTGGTAAGCAAGGAGGACTTATGAGTGCCTCCTTTGCTTTACAGAAAAGAACAACATAGTAATTCCATCGACTCCAACATATTGAGTACAAGGCTATACACATTTCTCAGCATGCTACGCAGTTACACGACAAAATTTAACCTGTTGTGCTGTGGGGGTCTTCGGACAACAATAAGCATGTGATGCTGTCCACATGCTGACATTAAAACGTTAAAAGATAGTGACAATAAAGGAGTCTCAGCTCAGAAACAAAAACAACTTTTTTACTTCTTTTACCTAAATTCTAGGCCAATTTTAAAAGCCATTTTGAACTTTTCAAACTAGTCAGTTCCCTGTGTTATTTGTAAAATGTGTTATAAAAAGGTATATGTAAATTTTAATGTTTATTTCAGTGCTTCTTTGTTTCATATTCCTGTCAAAACTGGTATAACATGATTATCTGTATGCATTCATCCCCAATTATTTCGAATAATCAATGCCTTACCTTATTATCAAACTGCCATGTCTCTATGTTTAATCCGTGCCGAAATATTCCTCATAGGAGGCTAATGCTTCCATGTCTTCGCCTACTTGTTTGGGAACGCTCTATCCTGGTTCAAATGGCTCTGAGCACTATGGGACTCAACATCTTAGGTCATAAGCCCCCTAGAACTTAGAACTACTTAAACCTAACTAACCTAAGGACACCACACACACCCATGCCCGAGGCAGGATTCGAACCTGCGACCGTAGCAGTCCCGCGGTTCCGGACTGCAGCGCCAGAACCGCTAGACCACCGCGGCCGGCCGCTCTATCCTGAAGAGCTTCAAAACACATCGCAAAATGAAAAGTTTTGTGTTGTAATGCTTAAGTAAATATATTTGAATGAAAGCAGACTTTTTGTTTTAATGTATTTATACCGTAATTGTTGGTCAGTGACATTGTTTCCGCAAACGACGTGCAATTCTCTATGGCGCGCTCACCGCCCGGGTGGTGGCTTTTTTAAAGAGCACCCGGAGACGTCCTGTGTACGGGCATTATCGAATGCAAGCGGTTTAAATTTGGAGTATACATATTCTGTTTCAAATCTTGAGAAAATGGATTGTATGTAGCACATTTACGTCCATTCATGCAAGCAGACGATAAAGCCATAATTAAATATCCATAACATGCCTCATATCTCATAAACCGTTTGAAATATCGAAACAAGATTCTAGCAAATGATAGCACGCAAAGAGGTAGTACTTCGTTACATGATTAATAATGTGAAACTTCCTTATCTGTCACGATAATCAAGTAACTAAAGATGTTTTTCAATGGAATAATGTAATTTTAAGGACATCAATAGTTGGTGCAACAAGAATTGCTATGGATTTTGCAGTACCATAAGTGAAGAAATTACACGTTTACTTTTGTACCGAGAATGGAGTTTTTCATAAATTATTTGTTTTGCCCTCAATTCCCTTGAACAAATCTATAGTTGTGGCTCTTCAACTTCTCCCAGCGTAACTCATGGCAAAATTATTCATGGGTGAATGGCCAGATGTCATTGTCTGATAGGTGGAATATATGGGAAAGCGACCACGTTGCGATCGTCAGGTATCCTGATGGTTCATCACTCCAACTGGTAAAGGTAACGTGGTCGCTTGCCAAAATAATGTGCCCATTGGACACTGACAGCCAGCCATTCACCAGTGAACTATTTCGTCGAATCTACAGTTACTTGTATATCACACATAGTAAATAAGGAAGTTTTGCATATTTACCATACGGAAAAATACATTCCTCTTTGCATTTCCCAAAATCTGGTTTGGATATCTTAAACCGTTTATAAGATACAAAGGCTATTTTGAATATTTACACTACTGGCCATTAAAATTGCTACACCACGAAGATGACATGCTACAGACGCGAAATTTAACCCACAGGAAGAAGTTGCTGTGATATGCAAATGATTAGCTTTTCAGAGCATTCACGCAAGGTTGGCGCCGGTGGCGACACCTACAACGTGCTGACATGAGGAAAGTTTCCAACCGATTTCTCATACACAAACAGCAGTTGATCGGCGTTGCCTGGTGAAACGTTGTTGTGATGCCTCGTGTAAGGAGGAGAAATGCGTACCATCACGTTTCCGACTTTGATAAAGGTCTGATTGTAGCCTATCGCGACATTGTTGCTCGCGCTGGTCGAGATTCAATGGCTGTTAGCGGAATATGGAATCAGTGGGTTCAGGGGGGTAATACGGAACGCCGTGCAGGATCCCAACGGCCTCGTATCACTAGCAATCGATATGACAGGCATCTTATCCGCATGTCTGTAACGGATCGTGCAGCCACGTCTCGATCCGAGTCAACAGATGGGGACGTTTGAAAGACAACAACCATCTGCACGAACAGTTCGACGACGTTTGCAGCAGCATGGACAATCAGCTCGGTGACCACGGCTGCGGTTACCCTTGACGCTGCCTCACAGACAGGAGCGCCTGCGATGGTGTACTCAACGACGAACCTGGGTGCACGAATGGAAAAACGTCATTTGTTCGGATGAATCCAGGTTCTGTTTACAGCATCATGATGGTCGCATCCATGTTTGGCGACATCGCGGTGAACGCACATTAGAAGCGTGTATTCGTCATGGCCATACTGGCGTATCACCCGGTCTGATTGTATGGCATGCCATTGGTTACACGTCTCTGTCACCTCTTGTTCGCATTGACGGCACTTTGAACAGTGGACGTTACATTTCAGATGTATTACGACCCGTGGCCTGTACGAGCCTTGCTGGATACAGAAAATGTTCGACTGCTGCCCTGGCCAGCATATTCTCCAGATCTCTCACCAATTTTTGTCATTTGACATTCAGTTCCTGAACAACTGTAAATCTGTTTGGATACATATTGGCTTTCTTCGCAGCTCTGTGACATGTGCTCCGTGACATTGCACGTTCCTGCGATACAGACTTCGCAGGAGAGGGCAACAATCGATGTTTCACGTCAGTCACTTTTTTTCCGATAATGGCGTCCGTCCCCCGCCGCGAAGATGCAACACTGTTCCACTGCTCACCATCTCGTTCACTAACTTTTGTACGCAGTATTTAGACGGTATACGCTGGTCACCAAACCATTCAACAATCACTGAGTTGTCTTAATGGAACCAGCAATCCAATATTGTTTCACAAGAAACGCGCTCGTTGACCGAACAGCCGTACGTTGTCATTAAACACTGAACACTGAGCTCCAGCCATAGCAACGCGCGGTAACACACTTTTGCGTCAAGCAATGTTGCAGAGAGCAGTGTTGCCACGTCAAACGTCACATATTACACGGTGCAGTTTCATCGAATTGCTACATGTGTTTTTGGGGCCTGTATAAGCACTCCGAAATGTCACGCGTGTAGCTGTAATCAGCTACTTCACGGTTCGTGGGCTCCATGTGTGAAGTAACTGGATCTTCATGGGATGCACCTTAAAGGAAAATTAGTTAGTTAGCTAGTTAATTGGTTAGTTAAATATTCCATAGGTCATTTGAACGATTCTTTTATCGAAATAACGAGGAACGTGTCAGCAGACAGTATATGCATACATGATTATTGATGAACGTGTTGTCATTTTATTCCTACGTTTGCACCCACACTTAAAAACAAATTTTTTTACTGGCTCTCAGTTTTTAACTAGAAGTTCGTCAGTGGAATAGGAGCAGTTGTCCATGGAAAATGATTTTAAATTGAATTTAAAACTTGCTTCGCTACCTGTGAGACATTTTATGTTGTTGGACAAATGATCAAAACATTTTATTGCTGGGTATTGAAGTCCTCTCTCAGCCACTGATAGCTTTCACAATGGGCAATAAATGTCATTTTTCCCTCTACTGTTGTAGGCATGTACACCACTGTTCTTCTCAAATTGTGGTGGGTTATGTATGACGAATGTCATAAGAGAATATATGTATTGTAACGGAGCAGTTCAAATGCCCAGCTCCTCGAAGAGGTGCCTACATGACGTCCTTGGGTGAACACGACGCATTACTCTTACTGTTCGATTTTGTGCAATCAATACTTTCCTTCGAAGTGATGAATTTACCCCAGAAAATTATCCCGTACGACATTACTGAGTGGTAAAGGAAAATTGAAGTAACATCGACAACGAGGTCATTAAATACGGAGCTTCATATTACTAGGGGAGCGTGTGGAAAAGAAATCGGCTGTGCCCTTCCATAGGACTCATGATGCAATTGCCTTAAGCAAAAAATCTAAATCCGTATGACTGAACGCGGATTTGAACCACCGACCCGCACACTGAGAGTCCGGTGGACTAACCAATGCGCCACCTCGCTCGGTTCTGTCTTAGGAATACAGCCCCAGCTCTCGTCAAGAGAAAGATCGCTAGCGCGCACGAAAGCAGAGGCCACAGCCAAGCTTGGGTGAGGGGGGGAGGGGGGGGGGCTGGGCAACTTGGGTGAGTCACGTGCTGCCGACGCTGGGGCGGAGCTCTCCGCGGCATGAGCGGGCAGCTCGCCTGTCTGTGCCAAGTCCGGGAACAGCTGAATCACGCGTAAAATGGCACGGGCCACTGCACGTGTGCACGGGACACTGCCCCCTCTACAGCTGCTTTTCATTCAAGTCTGTGCGATGCGCGTTTCGCGTTTGTAAAGTAGCTGTTTTGCTGAAATTTGAATTTTACACTTTCTGTTTCTTTTTGCTCTTATTTCCCGTTTTTACAATGTGTTAACCCTAGACAGCTACAGCGCCAGAAATGTCGTGACATGCCGGCCGAAGTGGCCGTGCGGTTAAAGGCGCTGCAGTCTGGAACCGCAAGACCGCTACGGTCGCAGGTTCGAATCCTGCCTCGGGCATGGATGTTTGTGATGTCCTTAGGTTAGTTGGGTTTAACTAGTTCTAAGTTCTGGGGGACTAATGACCTCAGCAGTTGAGTCCCATAGTGCTCAGAGCCATTTTTTTGTCGTGACATACTAAAACGCTGTGGCGAACGCAGCAGCCAGTTTTAATGCGTCAGCGCGTCTCATTATACCGTACAATTTGATAAAGAATGAAGGTTTCATTTCAGGAGCATCTGTATATTATTTATGTGTCCAACTGTTTATTAACATATGCATGCTCAGGAAGCAAAGGCAGTTGCACTCGCGTTACAAGAAAGATCGGTAGAATGAGGACAGGTAAAAGTTAGTAGGGATTCCTGCTACTGTAAAAAGAGCGATGCGCAATGCATTCAACCACTACCACTGTCATACCTTAGCAAAAGATCTTGCTGAAAACCCAAGGAAATTCTGGTCTTACGTAAAATCGGTAAGCGGGTCGAAAGCTTCCATCCAGTCACTCACTGATCAGTCTGGCCTGGCATCGGCAGACAGCAAAACGAAAGCTGAAATTTTAAATTTAGCATTTGAGAAATCTTTCACGCAGGAGGATCGTACAAACATACCGCCGTTTGAGTCTCGTACAGATTCCCGTATGGAGGACATAGTGATAGACATCCATGGGGTTGTGAAGCAGCTGAATGGGTTGAAAATAAATAAATCGCCAGGTCCTCATGGGATTCCAATTCGGTTCTACAGAGTGTACTCTACTGCATTGGCTCCTTACTTAGCTTGCACTTATCGCGAATCTCTTGCCCAATGTTAAGTCCCGAGCGACTGGATAAAAGCGCAGGTGACGTCAGTATATAAGAAGGGTAGAAGGACGGATCCTCAAAATTACAGACCAATATCCTTAGCATCGGTTTGTTGCAGGATTCTCGAACATATTTTCAGTTCGAATATAATGAATTTCCTTGAGACAGAGAAGTTGCTGTCTATGCATCAGCACGGCTTTAGAAAGCATCGCTCCTGCGAAGCGCAACTCGCCCATTTTTTCACGTGATATCTTGCGAACCATGGATGAAGGGTATCAGACGGATGCCATATTCATTGACTTCCGGAAAGCGTTTGACTCGGTGCCCCACTGCAGACTCCTAACTAAGGTACGAGCATATGGGATTGGTTCCCAAGTATGTGAGTGGCTTGAAGACTTCTTTAGCAATAGAACCCAGTACGTTGTCGTCGATGGTGAGTGTTCATCGGACGTGAGGGTATCATCTGGAGTGCCTCGGGGAAGTGTGGTAGGTCCACTGTTGTTTTCTATCCACATAAATGATCTTTTGGATAGGGTGGATAGCAATGTGCGGCTGTTAGCTGATGATGCTGTGGTGTACGGGAAGGTGTCATCGTTGAGTGACTGTAGGAGGATATAAGATGACTTGGACAGGATTTGTGATTGGTGTAAAGAATGGCAGCTAACTCTAAATATAGATACAGGGTGTTTCAAAAATGACCGGTATATTTGAAACGGCAATACAAACTAAACGAGCAGCGATAGAAAAACACCGTTTGTTGCAATATGCTTGGGACAACAGTACATTTTCAGGCAGACAAACTTTCGAAATTACAGTAGTTACAATTGTCAACAACAGATGGCGCTGCGGTCTGGGAAACTCTATAGTACGATATTTTCCACATATCCACCATGCGTAGCAATAATATGGCGTAGTCTCTGAATGAAATTACCCGAAACCTTTGACAACGTGTCTGGCGGAATGGCTTCACATGCAGATGAGATGTACTGCTTCAGCTGTTCAATTGTTTCTGGATTCTGGCGGTACACCTGGTCTTTCAAGTGTCCCCACAGAAAGAAGTCACAGGGGTTCATGTCTGGCGAATAGGGAGGCCAATCCACGCCGCCTCCTGTATGTTTCGGATAGCCCAAAGCAATCACACGATCATCGAAATATTCATTCAGGAAAATAAAGACGTCGGCCGTGCGATGTGGCCGGGCACCATCTTGCATAAACCACGAGGTGTTCGCAGTGTCGTCTAAGGTAGTTTGTACCGCCACAAATTCACGAAGAATGTCCAGATAGCGTGGTGCAGTAATCGTTTCGGATCTGAAAAATGGGCCAATGATTCCTTTGGAAGAAATGGCGGCCCAGACCAGTACTTTTTGAGGATGCAGGGACGATGGGACTGCAACATGGGGCTTTTCGGTTCCCCATATGCGCCAGTTCTGTTTATTGACGAAGCCGTCCAGGTAAAAATAAGCTTCGTCAGTAAACCAAATGCTGCCCACATGCATATCGCCATCATCAATCCTGTGCACTATATCGTTAGCGAATGTCTCTCGTGCAGCAATGGTAGCGGCACTGAGGAGTTGCCGCGTTTGAATTTTGTATGGATAGAGGTGTAAACTCTGGCGCATGAGACGATACGTGGACGTTGGCGTCATTTGGACCGCAGCTGCAACACGGCGAACGGAAACCCGAGGCCGCTGTTGGATCACCTGCTGCACTAGCTGCGCGTTGCCCTCTGTGTTTGCCTTACACGGTCGCCCTACCTTTCCAGCACGTTCATCCGTCACGTTCCCAGTCCGTTGAAATTTTTCAAACAGATCCTTTATTGTATCGCTTTTCGGTCCTTTGGTTACATTAAACCTCCGTTGAAAACTTCGTCTTGTTGCAACAACACTGTGTTCTAGGCGGTGGAATTCCAACACCAGAAAAATCCTCTGTTCTAAGGAATAAACCATGTTGTCCACAGCACACTTGCACGTTGTGAACAGCACACGCTTACAGCAGAAAGACGACATACAGAATGGCGCACCCACAGACTGCGTTGTCTTCTATATCTTTCACATCACTTGCAGCGCCATCTGTTGTTGAAAATTGTAACTACTGTAATTTCGAAAGTTTGTCCGCCTGAAAATGTACTGTTGTCCCAAGCATATTGCAACAAACGGTGTATTTCTATCGCTGCTCGTTTAGTTTTTATTGCCGTTTCAAATATACCGGTCATTTTTGAAACACCCTGTAAATGTAAATTAATGCAGATGAATAGGAAAAAGAATCCTGTAATGTTTGAATACTGCATTAGTAGTGTAGCGCTTGACACAGCCACGTCGATTAAATATTTGGGCGTAACACTGCAGAGCGATATGAGGTGGGACAAGCATGTAATGGCAGTTGTGGGGAAGGCGGATAGTCGTCTTCGGTTCATTGGTAGAATTTTGGGAAGATGTGGTTCATCTGTAAAGGAGACCGCTGATAAAACACTAATACGACCTATTTTGAGTGCTGCTCGAGTGTTTGGGATCCCTATCAGGTCGGATTGAGGGAGGACATAGAAGAAATTCGGAGGCGAGCTGCTAGATTTGTTACTGGTAGGTTTGATCATCACGCGAGTGTTACGGAAATGCTTTAGGAACTCGGGTGGGAGTCTCTAGAGGAAAGGAGGCGTTCTTTTCGTGAATCGCTACTGAGGAAATTTAGAGATCCAGCATTTGAGGCTGACTGCAGCACAATTTTACTGTCGCCAACTTACATTTCGCGGAAAGACCACAAAGATAAGATAAGAGAGAGTAGGGCTCGTACAGAGGCATATAGGCAGTCATTTTTCCCTCGTTCTGTTTGGGTGTGGAACATGGAAAGAAGATGCTAGTTGTGGTACGAGGTACCCTCCGCCACGGACCGTATGGTGGATTGCGGAGTATGTATGTAGATGTAGATGTCTGCCACCGTTGCTGAGTGGACAGCGAGCTGGCTTGCTGTGCCGGCAGGGGGGGGGGGTTCGATTCCCGGCTGGGTCGGAGATTTTCTCTGCTCAGGGACTGGGTGTGAATCTTCGGGTTTTGGCGGTGCAAAGAGTGTTCCATTTAGTTTCGGGTGCGGAGCCGCAAGAACTCTCCTTCTTCTCCTCCTCCTCCTCCTCCCCCTCCTCCTTCTTCTTCTTCTTCTAATATTTCGGCTGTATAACGTTCAGCCATCTTCAGAGTGAGCCGCAAGACTGCCGCTCCAGTGTTTTTTTTTTTTTCCTTTATTGTAATTTTAATCACCTATACAGGCGGGCTGGCAGCAGCACATTACGCTGCTCTTCAGCCTTAAGTGGAA
This sequence comes from Schistocerca nitens, assembly GCF_023898315.1. Lineage (NCBI taxonomy): Eukaryota > Metazoa > Arthropoda > Insecta > Orthoptera > Acrididae > Schistocerca > Schistocerca nitens. The sequence continues at coordinate 850,805,810 of NC_064618.1, forward strand.
CAATAACATGACAGAGGTGATACAGACAATACAAAAAAACGGCGGGCAAAAAATGGAGATACAAAGAAAACAATAAACATGAAGCCGTTCACGTTGGACGATAAAAACACTAACACTTGTGGACACGGCGCACAAAACACGGAGAACGGCGATGGCACAGGTGAACAGTGGAGTCGTAACTGCACGAAACACAAAACGAAGCACACACACGAGATACTGATGTCGATGATCTCCGGCGCGCGAATGTTCACTATGCGTGTGCGAGTCCGGGGACCTGCCAAGAGAGGAGGAGGAGGAAGGGGAGTGGGAGAGCGAGAGGGGAGAGCAGAGATGCCACGGGCAGGGGAGAAAAGGGGGGGAGGGAGGAAGGGGGAGGGGAAGCCCGGGGGAAGAGGGGTGGAGGGAGGGGACGTGGGAAAAGGAAAGAGAAGGGAAGGGAAGGGAAGAGAAGGGTGAAGAAGGGAGGGGAGGGAGGGGAGGGGAGGGGAAGGAGGGGAGGGAGAGGAGAGGGAGGGAGGGAGAGGGGAGGGAGGGGACCGCTCCAGTGCTCGCTTCGTCCCTTTATACTGTTGTACCGCGCGACTGCGCATGCGGCCACAGATGCAAATGCGCCAGAGACGTTGGTCGGCGGCAGAGACGTGCACAATGCGCGAGGTACATCTATGACTGCGCAGTCGATCTGTGTTGGCATCATTGTGAACTACACTGTGACGACGTCTTTGTGAGTTTATTACAGCAAGTGCCGGATTCCATGATTTATCAAGATTGAAACCACTATCTCTGTTAATTAAATTCGTTGTCAAGCGAATTTCAGTTGCCTGACTCACTATCGAGTCCCAAAAAGACGACGTAGTTGCCAAGATTTCGACGTTGTCATACAACATACTGTGACCAGTGTCAATACAGTGCTCTGCCAGTGCCGACTTGTTAGGTTGTAAAAGTCGTGTGTAACTCCGGTGTTCTGTACATCTTTCTTGGGCAGTACGAGTTGTTTGTGCAATGTAAGAAATATTAGAAGAAGGAGATTTTTTGCGGCTGCGCACCCGAAACTTAATGGAACAGGAACTCTGTGTTTGTGTCGTCTTCATCCTCATCATTTCATCCTCGTCGACGCTCAAGTCGCCGAAGCGGAGTCACCTCAAAAGACCTGCACCAGGCTATCGGGTGTAACCGCTGGGAGGCCCTCGCCACACGACATTTCATTTTCAACACATGCATTTCATACTTGACAAACTGCCTATTGGCTTCTGTCTCGGGTTCTTCGGTCGACGCTCGTCTGATGATTTTATTGACGTTTCGCCAGCAGGAGTGGCTGGCATTGTCAGAGCTTCACCCTTCATTGCTGGTGGTGAAATGGAGCCGAGCTCGCGGCCGCAGACTATTGCACCTGGCGCTCTAACGTCCGAGGGCGTGATGAGGATGACATGATGATGAGGGCAACGTAACGCCCAGTCCCCGAGCGGAGACAATCTCTAACCCGGCCGGGAATCGAACCCGGGCCCGCTTGTACGGGAGGCGAGCACGTCACCACTCACCTAAGCAGGCGGGCGTTTCAAGAGAGTAATGAACAAAAACACTGCGCGCATCTAGTGAACACCTCCCACCAGGACGCAGGGAGCAACCGAATGGAACAGCCTGCGGTATCTGCTGATGTAAAACCGACTGAGCACGCCTGGGAGCAGTGGCACTTCCAGTGCGCCCTCGCAGGACCCTGCTCACATTCTGGACCACTCCAGGGCGGCCACCGTCGAAGAATGGTATAGATTTCAGCAGCAACCTCTCGACAACCTTGTGGACAGTATGCTAAGGATGTTCCAAGCATTTTAGAATGCACAGGCTGGAGCAACACGGTACTGAAGCGAAGTTCCTGGCATATTAAAACTGTCTGCTCGATTGGGGCTCAAACCCAGGATCTTTGTCATTTGCGGGCAAACGCTCTACCGACAGAGCTCTGCAAGCACTATGAAGCACCCATCCTTACAGCTTTAATTCCGCCAGTACCTCTCTTCAAACAAACTTCACACTAGCTCTTCTTATCTTGCGGCACTTTGAATGCTGAAAGGAAGTTTAAATCCTGGGAAAAAAGTCACTGGAGAGAAATGGCTTAACCACGGTCTAGGGACTGTTTTCAGTTGGCCCTCTGGAATCAGTTCTCTAGGCTGTGACCAAACCATTTGTGTGTGTTATCCTTTCTTCCGCGAGTGCTGGTCACGCAAGCTATGCAGTAGAACTGTGAAGTTTGGAAGGTAGCAGAGATTTTGGCGATTTAGTAGTGCTGTGAGGGTGGATGCTTAGTTGTGCTCGGATAGCTCAGTCAGCAGAACAACTGCCCACGAAAGGCATCTGTCCCAGACCCACAGTTTTAATCTGCCAGGAAGTTTCAAATCTGTGCACATTCTGCTACAGAGTAGCGTGTTCGATGTTAGTCAGGTGCTGGTTTTTACGTCACGGGTAAGGACTAGGACTGTTGGTACTTATAAAAATATCGGGAACCCGATATATCGATATTTAAAAAATAACATTACCGGCCCTTGGCATATAGCAAACATTATCGATATGACAACGGAAAAAATATCGACATTCCAGCCAAAAAAATATCAGCTGCATATTGTAAATACACTGCCAGTTTTAGAGCAGTGTATTTAAGTATTGATTTATTACTAGATATTCCGTTCATCAACAAGATAGCAGCCAGCTTATGCCGCTTACAACATGGATTGAAAGGAAAACGATACACTTTCAGGCTTAGCGAGAGTCACTTCGCTAACAATGCTAACTACATGTAAGTGGCACAATAAAAGGTGTCCGATGGGTACGTCGTTCGATTTCCTCACACATCGGATTTATCTGGAACACTTCATGCCGATTTCCCTGTTTCTTTTTTTTCTGCCAGCGCAAGCAATCTAGCAGTCGTAGTGTCAAAATTCTGCGGTGAAGTTAAACGTTTCAGTTTCTGTTGGTAGCGACGTGCGCCGAACACGTTAGCATTTCCCCTCATAGGTCTGCACCTATCGCAAACATCAGTCTTATCAGTTAGATTTTTGTTCATCAGTTTCAGCGGCTGCTTTTGAAAAATGCTAAGGTGAAGAAACAGCACAGTAGTAGCGTCAAAAATTGCTTTTTAACAATTAACAACAAAGGCGTTTTTCGTTGCGGCTGAATCTTCTCACGAAATTTCAGTCACCAACTTTCTCCTCCGAATGCGAAAATATTTTATTGACGCCCACCTACATAGGGACAAACGATCATCACGATCAAATAAGGGAATCAGAGCTCGCACCGAAAGATATAGGAGTTCGTTTTTTCGGCGCGCCTTTCGAGAATGGAGTAATGGAGAACTGTTGTAAAGGTAGTTCGATGAACCCTCTGCCAGGCAGTTAAGTTAGATTTGCAAAGTATCCATGTAGATGTAGATCTAGATGAACGCAACTGGAATGCTGTTTGTTCACATCGGATATCTTCTTTGTGCCATCTATACTTTATTCATACAGTCAAAGAGAAACAGTGGGGTTCTAGGCCCTTCAGTCTGGAACAGCGCGACCGCTACGGTCGCAGATTCGAATCCTGCCTCGGGCATGGATGTGTGTGGTGTTCAAAAAATGGCTCTGAGCACTATGGGACTTAACATCTGATTGTGAGGTCATCAGTCCCCTAGAACTTAGAACTACTTAAACCTAACTAACGTAAGGACATCACACACATGCATGCCCAAGGCAGGATTCGAACCTGCGACCGTAGCAGTTGCGCGGTCCCGGACTTAAGCGCCTAGAACCGCTCGGCCATTACGGCCCGGAATATGATATGCTTACGTTAGTTAGGTTTAAGTAGTTCTAAGCTGTAGGGGATTGATGACCTCAGATGTTAAGTCCCATAGTGCTCAGAGCCATTTGAACCATTTGAAGAAACACTGGACGTGATGAAAGCTCGAAAAGCAGTAGACTCCTTCTCGTAGTGAAAGTAAAATTATGTTCTACTACAATTTCAAAAGAACAACTTCAAATATTTATCGAAATTTGCAAAAAAAAAATCGGTACTCGATATTACCATTTTGATATCAATATACTTCTATGAAACTTCCTGGCAAATTAAAACTGTGTGCCGGAACGAGACTCGAACTCGGGACCTTGGAAGGTAGGAGACGAGGTACTGGCAGAAGTAAAGCTGTGAGGAGGGGGCGTGGGTCGTGCTTGAGTAGCTCGTTGGTAGAGCACTTGCCCGCGAAAGGCAAAGGTCCCGAGTTCGAGTCTCGGCCCGGAACACAGTTTTAATCTGCCAGGAACTTTCATATCAGCGCACACTCCGCTGCAGAGTGAAAATCTCATTCTGGAATATACTTCTATACTGGTGAAACCAATCGCCGATATACATCGATATTTTTTGGAAAAAACACCGAAATATCCTTATATCAACATTTTATTAATACTCCTAGTAAGTATTTTCCTTTTGTTTTTGTTCGTCAATTTTTTTTAAATTTCTGATGAGAGTGACTGCCTCAGTTTCATAAGGCTTGTTCTTTCACTGCCGGCTCCCATCGAATGTAACCCACTCACGATTACAGATGCGTACGTGGTGTAGAATATGTTTGACAAGTCTGTTTCAGGGCGGTTTTTCAGTTTACGATACTGACAGTAACGGTGAATGCGACAGGTCAGAAAGAGCAGCGGACGCCGCGCGACAGCGAGGAGCGGCAGGTGGGGGCGGCGGCGGGGGCGGCGGCGGCGGCCGCGGTGCTGGAGCGGGAGGAGAGCGTGGCGCCGCCCATGTCGCTGTCGGCGCCTGAGCTGGGCGGCGAGGACCCGGCGGGGGGCGGCGTTGACCCGGGCGGCCCGCTGCGCAACGCCGTCAGCTCGACCGAGCTGCTGCACGACCGCGCCAACGCGCGCTTCTTCCAGGAGGCGGAGCAGCGCCGCATGCTGCGCGACCGCGAGCGCGCCGAGCAGCAGCAGCGGCAGGCGCGCACTCTGGTGGCCGCGCGCGCGCCGCCGCACCACGCCCTCCACAGGCAGACCACCGACACGTAAGCTCTAGCTTGCAGTTCCTACAGGCAACAACTACACTGCCCCGTCAAAAGTATCCAGACACTCGTAGTAGTTGTCAGCAGAGGCAGACTCGCCAGCATAAAATGAGGCGAGCAGTTTTCTGTCGTCAGCAGAGACACAGTAACAGAAATGGGTCGGTGAGGGGGGGGGGGGGGGGGGCTGAGTCCATAAGGAATCGAATTGTCATCCCAGGCAGAACAAAGACATGTCATTAATACATTGCTGGACAGAACTAATAAAATCTGTGAGCTAGTTTATTTGCAAGAGGAACTAAATCATTCGACAGGGGTCTGAAGTTGATTCCGTACTTCTAGATTTCCGGAAAGTTTTTGACACCGTTCCTTACAAGCGACTTCTAATCAAGCTGCGGGCCTATGGGGTATCGTCTCAGTTGTGCGACTGGATTCGTGATTTCCTGCCAGGAAGGTGGCAGTTCGTAGTAACAGACGGCAAATCATCGAGTAAAACTGAAGTGATATCAGGTGTTCCCCAGGGAAGCGTCCTGGGACCTCTGCTGTTCCTGATCTATATAAATGAGCTGGGTGACAATCTGAGCAGTTCTCTTAGGTTTTTCGCAGATGATGCTGTAATTTACCGTCTAGTAAGGTCATCCGAAGACCAGTATCAGTTGCAAAGCGATTTAGAAAAGATTGCTGTATGGTGTGGCAGGTGGCAGTTGACGCTAAATAACGAAAAGTGTGAGGTGATCCACATGAATTCCAAAATAAATCCGTTGGAATTCGATTACTCGATAAATAGTACAATTCTCAAGGCTGTCAATTCAACTAAGTACCTGGGTGTTAAAATAGCGAACAACATCAGTTGGAAAGACCACATAGATAATATTGTGGGGAAGGCGAGCCAAAGGTTGCGTTTCATTGGCAGGACATTTAGAAGATGCAACAAGTCCACTAAAGAGACAGCTTACACTACACTCGTTCGTCCTCTGTTAGAATATTGCTGCGCGGTGTGGGATTCTTACCAGGTGGGATCGACAGAGGACATCGACAGGGTGCAAAAAAGGGCAGCTCGTTTTGTATTATCACGTAATAGGGGAGAGAGTGTGGCAGATATGATACGCGAGTTGGGATGGAAGTCATTAAAGCAAAGATGTTTTTCGTCGCGGCGAGATCTATTTACGAAATTTCAGTCACCAACTTTCTCTTCCGAATGCGAAAATATTTTGTTGAGCCCAACATACATAGGTAGGAATGATCATCAAAACAAAATAAGAGAAATCAGAGCTGGAACAGAAAGGTTTAGGTGTTCGTTTTTCGCGCGCCCTGTTCGGGAGTGGAATGGTAGAGAGATGGTATGATTGTGGTTCGATGAACCGTCTGCCAAGCACTTAAATGTGAATTGCAGCGTAATCATGTAGATGTAGATGCGAACAGCTTTTACGAGAAATGTGTTACGAGTACTTGTCACGACTTCTGCACCAGTTGTTAGCAGTAGACACAGTGGCTGCGCCAAAGACTGAGACGGCGTCGAGTTTTACAATTATTTATTGAACTTTCTTTACAATTTCTCCCTCGTCGCCGCTGCCCAGCCCTGCGGATCCCTCCGCCTGGCTGCTGCTGTGTAGATTCTCCGACAATGCGCGCAACGCGCGCCGCTGATCGCATTCGGGGGCCTCAGCCCACCAGTGCTCCGCTGAAGCCAGGATGACCTGTGGTTGAGATGAACCCGTCACCGTGAGGTCAGCTGCCGACGCCTGCTGCACCGGCGGCTGCGAAGCCGTCAGTCGCGATGTCCGCGAGGTCCCTTCACGGATGGACCACGCGCCGTGGGCCCGGGTTGTCGTGAAGCCCGGGCGTCAGTCCCCGGCGGCGCCTTTGACCGAGACCGTGCTGCGGCCAGTCCTGCTGGAAGTTCTCGCTGTAGTTAGTCAGCCATGGTGCCGACCGGACTCGGGCCGACCTCCACAGCTGAAGATGACATCTGGCGGCGAACGGATGACTCCTGCGAGCTGGAACAGACTTCCGGAATCGTCACCTACGAAGATTGAACATTCGGACACGGACCACGTCCGTCCTCAGATCCGAACTGCTTCCTACTATTTGTATCCGGCAGGAGGACGTTTTTTACCCTCGGTGGTAGCTTTTTGTTATTACTCCCGCAGTATATTGCAGCATAACTTAGCGTGCTGGCCTCACTTCCCCTTATTCAGCACTCTCCAGGCTTTGCTCGGCGCTCGGTCTGTGTGTGTCCTTACGTCAGCCTGTTGGTAGACTGCTTCTGTCAGCAAGGTTATCCATGCGTGCTTATTTCGCAACACCTCGGTCGCCGGCGTGCCTCTGTTTTGCCATTCTCCGCTGCGTGAAGCAACGCTTATTACATGTGGCCGCAACAAATGGATACGCTAAGAAAAATCTCCGAAACCATGCAACAACAGTCGGCTGGGAAAGTTTTTCTTCCATTTATCCACAATGTCACGGGTCATAATGAAGAAGTTCTGGCCAAGTTTCAAGTTGAAACAATCTGTAGACCCACCAAGACGACCACTGAATGTTTACAATCGCCGAAAGACGCACGACACCCTTCTGTAGCCCCTGGGGTGTATAAAATTCCTTGCCGTTGTGATAAAGTTTATATTGGAACAGCTAAAAACAGCGTTAACACGCGCCTAATTGAACACAAAAGGAACTCTCGTCTGTGACACACCGACAAACCAGCTACAGTACAAAATGTTTCTGAAGACGGTGAACATGAAAGAAATTTAGTGAGACAAGCTTGCAAGCTAAGACATTGTATTATTATGCACGTATGTGCAGAGAAGCCATAGAGATGTGTAATCACCACAGTAATTTTAACAGAGAGGAAAAAGGCTTAAAATTATATAAGATATGCTGGTCGACTTTTTACCAACATTGTGACCTTTGCCGGCCGGAGTGGCCAAGAGGTTCTAGGCGATACAGTCTGGAACCGCGGGACCGCTACGGTCGCAGGTTCGAATCCTGCCTCGGGCATGGAAGTGTGTGGTGTCGTTAGGTTAGTTAGGTTTAAGTAGTTCTAAGTTCTAGGGGACTGATGACCTGAGAAGTTAGCGCTCAGAGCCATTTGAATCATTTGATTACCTTTCACCGAGAGTAATAACGTTAATCAGAGATAGTTTTACTGTCGACAGTATGTGACGAATGGTGGCGCCCTCAATGCATTCTACACAGGGTGGTCGCAAATTCCCATTACAAATTTATAGGACATGTAGAGGGTAGTGAGTACAGAACATTTTGAATAGGAACCCATGTCGGGAATCGTATCGTTTCCGTTCTACGACAGTTCCAATTCAGATGTGTACCTCGTCAACATCTGCTTAGGGTAAGAGAAACGTCTCAGAGTTCCCTGTCCCGGTATGCAACAGGGTAGACACGATGACGTGTACTACGTCAAACGATCCCGAGATGTCACTTATTGTCCGCTTTTGCTGTGAGACCGAGTCAATACCTGTGCACCACCTGTAGAGGAAACATGGTGCAGTACACGTTTGCGGAATACACAGACATGCTTCTTGTGTATGGCGAAGCTGGAGGTAACGAAAGAGCTGCTAGTCGGCTGTATCACGAACGGTTCCCACACCGTCACACTCCATCGCACAAACTGTTTGCCCAAGTTACACAACGGCTACGAGCAACGGGTACCTTCACCGTGAGGAGGCAGGACTGCGGTGCTCCACGGCGACGCCGCACTCCCGAATTTGAAGAAGGTGTACTGCGTCGCATTGAAGAGAGACCGTCAACGAGTTCGCGAACAATTGGACGTCCTGCATGAGCAACAATTACATCCGTACCACTTACAAAGGGTACACGCTATGGGTCCAGCAGACTTTCCACAACGCGTCGCCTTCTGCACACGGTTCCTGCACCGTTGCATCGACGCGCCCCAGTTTCCACGTCGAGTTCTCTTCACGGATGCGTGTAGGTTCACAAGGGATTGTGCTATGAATCCTCGAAATAGCCATGTCTGGGCGGACGGAAACCCCCATGCCAGCCATGTTCAAGGATTTCAAGACAGGTTTGGAATTAACGTGTGGGCAGGTACTCTGGACGGTCATGTGATTGGACCGTACCTCCTTCCATCCAAGCTCACTGGTCCCGCATACTTAGTCTTCCTACGACACGTAATGGACCCGTTCTTGGAAGCTGTGCCATTGAATGTCCGTCAGGAAATGTGGTTTCAGCATGATGAAGCACCACATCACTTTTCACTGGCTGTCCAGAGACATCTCAACAGACTGTATGGTGAAAGATGGATAGGCCGTGGTGGTCCAACCGCGTGGCCGCCACGATCGCCGGATTTAACCCCTATGGACTACTTCTTGTGGGGTAGTCGAAGAGCCTAATTTATGAGACACCTGTAGAGACAAAGGAAGATCTGCTGGCACGAGTTCTGGCCGCTTCACTGGAAGTTGAAGAGACACCAGGTGGTACGGAGAGAGTGTACCAGAACATGCTTCGGAGGTACAATGTCTATAACAACGTTGGTGGTCGCCACATCGAGCCGCTGTTGTAATGCATCGGTACGTTGCGGCTGGTGGCGTAGATGCTTGGTACTTGTTGTGGTCGACTAATGTAAACCATAAGGTGTAAGTTGTAATGCAAATGCGTAAGTAATAACGGGACGAGTCAGTATTCTTTTAAGATGGATTGCAACAATTGCACTGGGTCACACCTAAGTACATTCCTCACGTAGGTGTGGATGAGATAATGATTTGCACTGAAACTGTCGAAGAACGGACACGATACGTTTCCGGACATGGGTTCCTATTCAAAATGTTATGTACTCACTACCCTCTACATGTTCTAGAAGTTCGTAACGGGAATTTCCGACCACCCTGTATAAACGGGACCTCCACTGCACACCAGCCAGTCGTTGACCCACCTCGGAAGTGTTGCCCGTAGTTGGCAATGAAACGTCGGGAGGAAGAATTTCTACTGATCGACCACGGCCTCTCAGCCCCGAAGTTTTAATTAATGAAGATCTAAGCTACTTCCAACGTGGACTAGTCATTCGATGTCACCTCAGAAACAAATCCATGGCGGAATGTTTAACCCTTCTAAAGCTTTCCAAATAGGCTGTTGGTGATGCGGTTGTGGAAACGTGGAGGAACAATCACAGCTGAACCAAGACCAGGCAGAGCTCATGTTTTTACGGACACGATCTGTCGACCATTGTGGAGGATGGTTGTAAAAAATCGTGTGAAACCTCCAGAAGGAATCACTCGCAAGTTCCAAAGCACAACCAGCAGACCGTCTAGTATAATGACTGTGCGAAGGGAGTTGAAAAGAAGGGAGTGCTGTGGCCGAGCTGCTCCTGATGCACAACACGTGTCTGTGTTCAGCGCTAAATGACTTCAAATGGTTCAAATGGCTCTGAGCACTATGGGACTCAACTGCTGAGGTCATTAGTCCCCTAGAACTTAGAACTAGTTAAACCTAACTAACCTAAGGACATCACAAACATCCATGCCCGAGGCAGGATTCGAACCTGCGACCGTAGCGGTCTTGCGGTTCCAGACTGCAGCGCCTTTAACCGCACGGCCATTTCGGCCGGCGCTAAATGACTCTTGACGTGGAGTCGAGAGCGACGCCACAGCACAGTGGATGACTGCAGGCGAGTGATTTGGAGCGATGAACCACGCTACAGCCCGTAGCAGTGCGATGGAAAAGTTGGGTTTGGCGAATGCGTGGAGAATTTTACCTGTTGTCATGGTTGGTTGCTTGGTTTTGGGAAGGGAACCAAACAGCGAGGTCACCGGTCCCTGACATTTCCCTGAAATGATTTAGGGAAGTCATGGAAAACGTAAATCAGGATGGCCAGACGCGGGTTTGAACCGTCGTCCTCTGAATACGAGTCCAGTGTGGTGACCAATGCTCCTCTCTGCCCCGACTGGCATCATGGATAGTGCCAACAGTGGAGTGTGCAGGAGGTAATGTTACAGTGTGGGAGTGTTTTTCGTCTTTAGGGTGAGACCTTATTACACTTAACGAAAGCATTATGTGCTGAAGTTTGCGGTATTGTTTGCTGCATGCAGTAGAGGAATACTTCGGATACGATGATTGTGTCAGCAAGACAAGCAGAATCCGAGAGTCAGTGGTTTGTGGACAGAACATTCCTGAAATGGCCTGCGAAGACTCCCGACTTGAACCCGGTGGAATATCTTTGAGATGAACTGGAACACCGACTCCGCCCCAGACCGCAGCGTCCAAAATCACTGCCTTCTCTGTTTTCGACTCTCGAGGAAGAGTGGGCTGTCATCCCTTCATACACAGACACCTCATTGAAAGTGTTCATAGCGGAGTTAAAGTCGTCAAGAAGGCGAGCGGCTGCCAATGACGGCTGGCTGTTGTCAGGCAAAGCCGATAATTGTCACTGGAACTGTTTCACAGTCAACGGTCATCACGAGATCGATTCGCTCTCGCAAGGGGGACAGTAAAAGTAACGACTAAATTTTGTACCATATGCAGTCGTTACTGTCGAGACACACTCTCGTTACAAAATACTCGTTCCTTTCGTTACTGAACGTCATTAATGACGTATCCAATACGTAAATCCTCATTTTCCAACCTATCGAGTTATGGTCATACAACCACACTCCTGAATGCGCCAGTTCAGAGGGTTTTCGTTCCTGAACTGATTTGTGTCTGCTGCATACTGAAGAAGTCACCCATAGTTAAACTTGTATTAATGGTAACAACTGAAGCTGGAAAGTTCAGCTCGTTATCATACACTCCTGGAAATTGAAATAAGAACACCGTGAATTCATTGTCCCAGGAAGGGGAAACTTTATTGACACATTCCTGGGGTCAGATACAGCACATGATCACACTGACAGAACCACAGGCACATAGACACAGGCAACAGAGCATGCACAATGTCGGCACTAGTACAGTTATATCCACCTTTCGCAGCAATGCAGGCTGCTATTCTCCCATGGAGACGATCGTAGAGATGCTGGATGTAGTCCTGTGGAATGGCTTGCCATGCCATTTCCACCTGGCGCCTCAGTTGGACCAGCGTTCGTGCTGGACGTGCAGACCGCGTGAGACGACACTTCATCCAGTCCCAAACAAGCTCAATGGGGGACAGCTCCGGAGATCTTGCTGGCCAGGGTAGTTGACTTACACCTTCTAGAGCACGTTGGGTGGCACGGGATACATGCGGACGTGCATTGTCCTGTTGGAACAGCAAGTTCCCTTGCCGGTCTAGGAATGGTAGAACGATGGGTTCGATGACGGTTTGGATGTACCGTGCACTATTCAGTGTCCCCTCGACGATCACCAGTGGTGTACGGCCAGTGTAGGAGATCGCTCCCCACACCATGATGCCGGGTGTTGGCCCTGTGTGCCTCGGTCGTATGCAGTCCTGATTGTGGCGCTCACCTGCACGGCGCCAAACACGCATACGACCATCATTGGCACCAAGGCAGAAGCGACTCTCATCGCTGAAGACGACACGTCTCCATTCGTCCCTCCATTCACGCCTGTCGCGACACCACTGGAGGCGGGCTGCACGATGTTGGGGCGTGAGCGGAAGACGGCCTAACGGTGTGCGGGACCGTAGCCCAGCTTCATGGAGACGGTTGCGAATGGTCCTCGCCGATACCCCAGGAGCAACAGTGTCCCTAATTTGCTGGGAAGTGGCGGTGCGGTCCCCTACGGCACTGCGTAGGATCCTACGGTGTTGGCGTGCATCCGTGCGTCGCTGCGGTCCGGTCCCAGGTCGACGGGCACGTGCACCTTCCGCCGACCACTGGCGACAACATCGATGTACTGTGGAGACCTCACGCCCCACGTGTTGAGCAATTCGGCGGTACGTCCACCCGGCCTCCCGCATGCCCACTATACGCCCTCGCTCAAAGTCCGTCAACTGCACATACGGTTCACGTCCACGCTGTCGCGGCATGCTACCAGTGTTAAAGACTGCGATGGAGCTCCGTATGCCACGGCAAACTGGCTGACACTGACGGCGGCGGTGCACAAATGCTGCGCAGCTAACGCCATTCGACGGCCAACACCGCGGTTGCTGGTGTGTCCGCTGTGCCGTGCGTGTGATCATTGCTTGTACAGCCCTCTCGCAGTGTCCGGAGCAAGTATGGTGGGTCTGACACACCGGTGTCAATGTGTTCTTTTTTCCATTTCCAGGAGTGTATTAAATCGCCGCTCTAGTGCCTTTCGTAGGCCACTACCTGAAGAGACGGTGATGGCGACGACCGGCCTTTGCCCAAATTTAGCCCAAAGATGCCTAACACGGCGACATACACCAGCACATGGTCGCCGCATGGCAGCAGTCGTGTCGCGGCAGATTACCGTAGCTCGTTTAACGGTGTGGGCTCTCAAAAAGCCGGCGACTTGCCCTACGGTTGAGACCGTAGCCTGTGAAACGAAGGAACTAGAGTCTTACGAATACCGCTAAGTCTACCCGACTCGGACACAGATTGCGCACAACAATGAAAACGTAACGAGTGACACATTGTATACGTTACTCCGTGTCAGTTACGACATTCTCCGTGAGAATAAGAAACTGGAGAAATGTGTAAACGATCGAGTTGTGGCGAAAGTACGAAGGAAAAAGACATACGGAAAACGAAACGTTTCCAGCACTCCGAATCTGCTGACTGTTAAGGAATTAGTGGAATACGAAAAACTACTGACTCCGTCCCATCCGAGCACGAACTATACTACGCCGTACAATTGAAGGATCAGTTTGGAAATCTCATAATTGCCTACCATTGCGCCGTAGAAGTATGAAATTTAGCCCCCAGATGCCTGACATCTTTGCCTGTAATCGTGCAATCATGGCGCTCTGCCACTCTACCCTCGGGTTCGCCCCGCGCTTCAGTCAGCAAGGTACCGACCGACGCCAAAAAAATGTCACAGCTCAGAAGTTCATGCGAGGTGTAACATTTGTTGATGATGTCATATTTGCACCAAATTTCACCACAATTCTGCCCAACGTCAACGTGCACGTCCTATACACCCCCTGGTACCACCATTTCACCCTGTCTTTCAATGCCTCTGCAATGGAGGTCAGAACCCCGACTCCCGGCGTTGAAATCAAGCAGTCTTCTTATGGGCGGCCGAGGAACTCATTTCACACACCGTCGCCCAGAACAGACATGGAAAGATCTCAGTAGGTGGCACAAAGGGCATCGGTGAAACCACCCCTTTCATTGGGGCGTTGATTCCCATACATTTCGCAGCCAAAGGCGACAGTTTGTAGTCCGACGACCAACAGGACGACGTTCTTGACAATGTTAGACACTGTTACACCCACCTCACGGTTCGATCCTTCTCTAATGAAGTCGTCGGGCTGCAACACCGTTGAACGTGATCTGACCGCTTTGTAATGTAGCGCGACCGCTGTTTTTACTCCTCTATACAGGTTGGAACCACTAGGGACTGTTCAAAACAATTCGATACAGTTCGAACGTGATCCGGAACAGCAAAAGATGTGTATGCTCTTTTGGCTTTCCTGTTTTGCACCCTCCTGTGGCATGATCGTGTGGGTGTTCAACATCGATATGTGCGAGAGTGAAACGACAAAGAATTCCTTTAAGACACCCTAGTTCTGCAAAACCCTTGGTGCCACCCCTGCACCTTTACTGAGCGCTTTAAAAATGTTTCTGTACCGAGAGTCTGACACCCACTCAGCTGAGTGGTGCTCAACTGCTCCTCTAGCGCCTCAGGGCAAGCAACCCCTTCGACACCCCTTAGATACCACATGCCATCAAGCAGGCGCTAGACTAGTAGTGGAGCGCCCCTCAGCTCAATGGGTGTCAGTCTCTGTACAGGTACATTCTGAAAGTGTTCAGCAAAGGTGTTTGGGTAGCACCAAGTGTGTCGCCAAATTGAGAGGTCTTAAAAGGACTCTGTGCCGTTTTATTCACGCACGTGTCAATGTTGAACGCTGCTGTGATCACTTCACAGAAGGGTACAAAACAGGAGAACTGAAAAAGCTTAAGCACCCTGTACTACTTCAGATCACCCTGAAATTTTGTGGAATGGTTTTGAAGCATCCCAAGCGATTCCACCATCAGAACGAAAATCGTGGTCGCCCTACACTGTAAAGCAGTCAGATCAAGCTCAAGAGGTTGCAGCCCTGTGCTGTCCTTCGAGAAGGGCTGAATGGTCAGAGTGCGGCGGAGGAGGGGGTGTCAGCAGTGTCTAATGTTGTCAAGGATGTCGTCATGTTGCAAACCACACTGCGGACTGTCGTTTCCGACCGCAAAATGTGTGGGAATCAACGTCCCAAGCCAAGGGGTGGTTTCATTAACGCCCTTTATACCACTCTCTGACACCTTTTCGTGTCAATACTAAGCCGCGGTGTGTCTGAAATTGTTTCCTCGGATGCCCTTAAGAAAACCAAGTGTTTTCAACTCTGGGCGTCGCAGTTCTGACCTCCACCGCTGAGGCGTCAAAAGAAAGGGTGAAATGTGGGTAAAATGGAGTGTGACGAACTTCGCATCGAGTGATACGTCCACAGTGCCGTTGGGCGCAATTGTGATAAAATTTGGTGCAAATATGACATGATTAACCCACATAACACCTCACACGAACTTCTGGGCCTTTTTTGCACGGTCGACACCTTGCTGTTTTAGGCGTCTCCTAGCCCGTGAGTGACGTCGCAAGGGGCCATACTTTTGCACCATTACAGATGGAGGTTGTAGGCACCTTTGAGCCAAATTTAAACTTCTGCGACGATTACGGTGTATCAAAAAGTAACCCTTTAACTGTGTTTCACATTGTAGTTGCGGGGGAGAAAACATGCGAGAAATGCAGCGTTTCAGAAAGTAAGGAAACGATTCCTCCAGTTTCGTGATATATCCTCCCTACTGAGTAACAAATACAAACGATGTGAAAGAGCCCTACTAGAGAGTCAACGGCCGGCAAGTCAACAAATTGCTCTCCCAAATTCTGCCGCACGAACGTCGTAGGGACAATGTGGTAGTTACGTTGCGAGAGCTCGGTGTGGTAAACACCATGCGCGTCTGACCCTCTCTCACAAGGGAACCTCCCCATCGCACCCCTCTCAGATTTAGTTATAAGTTGGCACAGGGATAGGCCATGAAAAACTGAACCCAGATCAATCGAGAAAACAGGAAGAAGTTGTATGGAACTATGAAAAAAATAAGCAAAATATACAAACTGAGTAGTCCGTGTCCAAGATAAGCCACATCAAGGTACGTGTATATTGATGAGCTCCGTGGTCCCGTGGTTACCGCGAGCAGCTACGGAACGGAAGGTCCCTGGTTCAATCCTACCTCGAGTGAAATGTTTTAATTTTTTATTTTCAGACAATTATCAAAGTTCATGCACTCAGACATGATCAACTTCGCTCTCCAAAATTCCAGGACATGTTCAGATTTGCTTGGACACTGCAGGATTTGACGGTGTACACACGCAAAAACTTGAAAACGTTAAAAACGTATGTTTTGACAGAGCACAGGGAAAACTGTGCGACTGTGAAACTTGGATTCATTTGTTGCAGTTTATGTGACAAACTCTTATGTCTTCATCACTTTTTTGGGAGTGATTATCACATCCACAAGAAAACCTAAATCGGGCAAGGTAGAAGAAACTTTTTACCCATTCGCCAAGTGTGCAAGTTAGGTGGGTCGACAACATATTCCTGTAATGTGAAGCACATGCCGTCACCAGTGTCGTATAGAATATTTCAGACGTGTTTTCCTGTGGAGGAATCGGTTGACCTATGAATTTGCGATCAAATGTTTTCGGTTCCTATTGGAGAGGCACGTCCTTTCGTCTACTAATCGCACGGTTTTGCGGTGCGGTCGCAAAACACAGACACTAAACTTATTACAGTGAACAGAGACGTCAATGAATGAACGGTCAGATCGTAACTTTGCGAAAATAAAGTAAGTAAAATTTTTACTCGAGGGAGGACTCGAACCAAGGACCTCTCGTTCCGCAGATACTGACTCTAACCACGGGACCACGGCGCTCCTCGGCTTACACAGTCCTTGATGTTGCATATCTTACACTTGGACTACTCAGTTTGTATAATTTGCTTATTTTTTCATAGTTACACACAACTTCTTCCTGTTTTCTCGATTGATCTGTGTTCAGTTTTTCAAGGCCTATCCACTGTGTCAATTTATAACTAAATCTGAGGGGGGTGCGATGGGGAGGTTCCCTTGTCAGTTACGATGTCGAAGATGGCTTTTGAGGATAATGGCATGGAGCCTTAGTAGAGTGTGTGCATAATTATCTGTTCTGTACGACCACAAGCGTTCAAATATCAGAAATGTGCTTGTAAATGATAATACGTGGAAGATCACTTTTGCAAATATGGAATACACTGTTGCAGCTAGATCTTGTGAACACGACCATCTCCTCTAGGAGAAAGTCAAAACAGTTTTACAATCAACATTGCAACCTGGCGCGCCTGTCGCTTTCGTAGAGGGTAATGACAAACTGAGCAGTACCACCAACACCAGTTGTTTGGTTGCTTTGAGGGACGGAACCAAACAGCCAGATGAGGGAAGGAAATCAGCCGTGCCTTTTCAGAGGAAGCATCCTGGTATTTCCTGAAGCGATTTAGAGGAAATACGGAAAACCTAAATCAGGATGCCCGGACGTGGGTTTGAACCGTCGTCCTCCCAAATGCGAGTCCACTGTGCACCACCACTGTGATGAGCAGTTCCAGCGACATGCATTATGTGATCAAAAATTTCCGGCACCCATGTGTAATGTGGAATTGACCAATCAATAACTTTCACGAGAGCTGAACCCGACATTATAAAAGTAGGTGGGGAATACTGTGTTGTCAGTAGAAAAGCAGCAGAATGAGCCGGTTAGGAAACTTTAGTGCCTCCGAAGGTGGACTAGTGAGTAATGTATCAGGGTCATATCAACCCTCTCAAAGCTGCTCAAGTTGACTGTTGATGATGTTTCTGTCAACTAGAAGCGGAAATGAACAACCACATCTAAACCAAGAGCCGGCACACCTCATGAGGGTCCGTCGAGCATTGCGGAGGTTGGTTGCAGAAGATCGCACGAAATCAGCGAATGAATCACTCGTGAGTTCAAAGTGCTACCAGGAGTCCAGGTAGCACAATGACTGTGCGTAAGGAGTTAAAAAGAGTGGGCTACAATGGTCGAGCAACTCCTCATAACTCAAACATTTCTGTAGTCAGAACAAAGCGACGCTTTAGGAAGGGTAAAGGGTAACGTCACTGGACAGCGGATGACTGGAAACGAGTCATTTGTAGTGATGAATCACGCCATACTCTGTGGCAACCCGATGCGAGGGATGGCTTTGGCGGATGCCTGGAGAACGTCACTTGCCATGGTAAGCAGTGCCAGCACTAATGTACGGAAGAGGTTTTTTTTTTTTGTGGTTAGCGTGCGCTCATCTCATTGCGCTTAAGAAAACGCCAACAGCAGAATATAAACGCATTTTAATTTTACAGTATCGCTTAGTGCGTACAGTAGTGGATCACTTCATAGACATTCATTGTTTTGTATCAGCACGACAATGCACCCTGTCAGAAAGCAACATGTATGAGGCAGTAATTTGCGGAAAATAACATTCAATACCTTAAGGATGAGCTACAACGTCGACTTTGTGCCAGACGCCAGCATCCAACGTCGCTACCTTTCTAGTTTTGGCTCGTCGAGAAGTATGGGCTGCCATTCTTCCACAGACATTCAGACACTTGGTTCAGAGTGTTCCCAGCAGAGCTCAACAAGTCATCGTAAGTGTGCAGAGTGAGCACGGGCTGCACTAACAGACATCCGGATACTTCTGACGGGGCAGTGCACGTACTTAGACAGATCAGGCATAACAAATGTTGCTAACGAACATGCACCCAGTTATTATTAGGCAAGGTAAGCAAGAGCTCTGGAGTGGTGACGTCTGATAGCTAGAAAACAAATTTAAAACTTTCATAAGATATTTATTTTAACCCAGAGACGTGTTGCAAGGAAGTCTGACATGATACAATAACCAAATAGTGCAACAGATAAAATTATACGCCTTTTGCAAAATTAAAGAGAAGGATGACAGTATTATGTTTACTTTTATTTACACCAAATCTTATCTTATGGCACATTAAGCCTCAACTTCTTGCAAATTAACTTTAATCTTAATTGAAACAAAATTTATACTGGCGAAATTAACATACAAAAAGTAATTTTATTGAATTGAAAGAGTCACTTAACGTGAACACAAATCATTGTTTTCTTCCTTTTTTTGTTGACAAGGATTGCAGCTAATAAACTGACAAATATAAGATATATATTTTACAACGCGGAAATTGTGCGAGTGGTACATCTTTTCAAGTGAAAGTAATTGTAGCCAAATCACTCTCGACTGAACGGATACAAATACACACATCAAAAAAAGTTTTGCATCACATCGGTTCCGAGAGTTGCGGAACCTGTACAGAAAATTGGAATAGATATCAACGTAAACATCATATCTGCCCATTTTATTGCTCATGAAAACCATACATTGCATGTTGTACCACCATACAGCGAGACCTTCAGAGGTGATGGTTCAGATTGCTGTACACACCGGTACCTCTAATACCCAGTAGCACGTCCTCTTGCATTCATACATACCTGTATTCGTCGTGGCATACTATCCACAAGTTCATCAAGGCACTGTTGGTCCACATTGTCCCACTCCTCAACGGCGATTCGGCGCAGATCCCTCAGAGTGGTTGGTGGGTCACGTCGTCAATAAACAGCCCATTTCAATCTATCCCAGGCACGTTCGATAGGGTTCATGTCTGGAGAACATGCTGGCCACTCCAGTCGAGCGATGCCGTTATCCTGCAGGAAGTCATTCACAAGATGTGTCGCGAAATGTCGTCCATGAAGACGAACGCCTCGCTAATATGCTGCCGATATGGTTGCACTATCGGTCGGAGGATGGCATTAACGTATCCTACAGCCGTTATGGAACCTTCCATGAGCACCAGCGGCGTACCAGGAAACCTCCACTTTGCTGCACTCGCTGGACAGTGTGTCTAAGGCGTCAGCCTGACCGGTTTGCCTCCAAACACATCTCCGACGATTGTCAGGTTGAAGGCATATGCGACACTCATCGGCGAAGAGAACGTCATGCCAATCCTGAGCGGTCCATTCGGCATGTTGTTGGGTCCATCTGTACCGAGCTGCATGGTGTCGTGGTTGCAAAGGTGGACCTCGCCATGGACGTCGGAAGGGAAATTGCTCATCATGCAGCGTACTGCGCACAGTTTGAGTCGTAACACGACTTCCTATGGCTGCACGAAAAGCATTATTCAACACGGTGGTGTTGCTGTCAGGGTTTTTCTGAGCCATAATCCGTAGGTAGCGGTCATCCACTGCAGTAGTAGCCCTTGGGCGGCCTGAGCGAGGCATGTCATCGACAGTTCCTGTCTCTCTATATATCCTCCATGTCCGAACAATATCGCTTTGGTTCACTCCGGTACGCCTGGACACTTCCCTTGTTGAGAGCCCTTCCTGGCACAAAGTAACAATGCGGACCCGATAGACGGGTTGAACTACAGACGACACCAGCCGTGTACATCCTTCCTGGTGGAATGACTGGAACTGATCGGCTGTCGGACCTCCTCCATTTAATAGGCGCTGTTCACACATGGTTGTTTACATCTTTTGGCGGGTTTAGTGACATCTCTGAACAGTCGAAGGTAGTGTGTCTGTGACAGAATATTCACAGTCAACGTCTATCTTCAGGAGTTCTTGGAACCGAGGTGACGCAAAACATTTTTTGATGTGTGTTGAATCTTCCGCCACTTCACGGACTGGCGAAACACAGTACAGGATATAGCAGAGTGACACTTACTGTATAAACACTGGCTGTCAGAGCCTCCTTCTGGTGGAAGACTCAGCTACTTCGACCGCACTGCCCTCCTGCGACCAGAGGCAAAGCTCGCGAGGCACGCTACCTAGAGATCTTTGCCACGTCGAGATCGATTACTTTGATACAGTGGGATCGATCCGAGACGACCTCGGCTCAAAATACATTAAAGCAAATTTGAGAGACCATATTGGCTGAGTATCGATCCACATTGACACTATTAAGTCACTAGTTGATCGTCTCCGACCTAGCAAACATGGGGGGAAGCTGCAGTATGGTTAGAATTTCGATGCCAATACAGACGTTGCTAGTATCATTGGGAAGAAGTCCCCACTTTACTACGTTGTCTTTAGTTCTCGTCACTGTCGATCTGTTTCGAGTCTCCGAGATGCATGGCCCAATCGGTGGCTTCAGTGGCTGTACTCAAGATACTCTTTCTAAATATGAGTGCTGTCGTGGCGTGCTGCTGGATGTGGAAGTATCTGATTAGCGGATTATAGCAGAGAGAGAAGTAGTCTACCCTTGCTTTTTGCTGGTGCCCGGACAATGTGCAGTTGAAGGCCTCTGCTAAAGGCAGTTAACTTAGAAATGCGCTCTGCAACCCACGCCTGCTCGTTTATGGTGATGATACAAGATGAAGAAATGAATTACGACTTGTAACAAAAATCAAATCTACCCCTACTTGGCGCCGCCACTTTTACGCCACCAAAAAATAAAACTACTCCTTTTCAGGCGTTGTCCCTAGCTAATCCCAAAAATTCTCTCTCGACGATAGGCTCTACAGGTCTATAATTTTTTTATTTATTTTTTATTACATGATTATAATTAATAAATGAGTACAAAAAAATTCATAAACGGAATGTTAGAACATATGTGATTCAAAGCATAACTAAAATAACAAAAACTAAACTTCGCCCGAACACGGCATGAACGCCCAACGGTACCGACCGGCCGCCGTGTCATTCTCAGCCCACAGGCGTCACCGGATGCGGATATGGAGGGGCATGTGGTCAGCACACCGCTCTCCCGGCTGTATGTCAGTTTCCGAGATCGAAGCCGTTACTTCTCAATCAAGTAGCTCCTCAGTTTGCCTCACAAGGGCTGCGTGCATCCCAGTTGCCAACAGCGCTCGACAGACCGGATGGTCACCCATCCAGGTGCTAGACCAGCCCGACAGCTCTTAACTTCGGTGATCTGACGGGAACCGGTGTTACCACTGCGGCAAGGCCGTTGGCCAAGCTAAAATAAACTTTGTATATTATTTGTGCTACTGCAACTAAAAGCATTCTTCTTCGAAAAATTGTACAACAGTTTACTTGTCAATTGACAATGCGTTTTCTATCTCCAGCAGAGCCATCTAACACATCTATAACAGATTCATGCTGCATCGCTAATGCCTCAATGAATACAGCTTCCCATGAATCAGCCAATCTCTTCCCTCCTCACTGCTTACAATTCGAGTCATTCTGTTTTCGATGTGATGCTGTGTGGAACGTCACACCGAGCCTGGTACTTCCCAACTAGAGTGTTGTTTACGAGAACACTGCGTAAATGGTTTGCAAACAGCGTACGGTACCTCAGTATGCGTTCAAGAGCGTTGCCAGCGATTTGCACCTACCACCCCTCCATACTCTCCCTTTCGCCGAAGATGCAGATGATGTAAGCTGGGTTGCCTACCTTAAGAGGCGTGAAATACACTCCTGGAAATGGAAAAAAGAACACATTGACACCGGTGTGTCAGACCCACCATACTTGCTCCGGACACTGCGAGAGGGCTGTACAAGCAATGATCACACGCACGGCACAGCGGACACACCAGCAACCGCGGTGTTGGCCGTCGAATGGCGCTAGCTGCGCAGCATTTGTGCACCGCCGCCGTCAGTGTCAGCCAGTTTGCCGTGGCATACGGAGCTCCATCGCAGTCTTTAACACTGGTAGCATGCCGCGACAGCGTGGACGTGAACCGTATGTGCAGTTGACGGACTTTGAGCGAGGGCGTATAGTGGGCATGCGGGAGGCCGGGTGGACGTACCGCCGAATTGCTCAACACGTGGGGCGTGAGGTCTCCACAGTACATCGATGTTGTCGCCAGTGGTCGGCGGAAGGTGCACGTGCCCGTCGACCTGGGACCGGACCGCAGCGACGCACGGATGCACGCCAAGACCGTAGGATCCTACGCAGTGCCGTAGGGGACCGCACCGCCACTTCCCAGCAAATTAGGGACACTGTTGCTCCTGGGGTATCGGCGAGGACCATTCGCAACCGTCTCCATGAAGCTGGGCTACGGTCCCGCACACCGTTAGGCCGTCTTCCGCTCACGCCCCAACATCGTGCAGCCCGCCTCCAGTGGTGTCGCGACAGGCGTGAATGGAGGGACGAATGGAGACGTGTCGTCTTCAGCGATGAGAGTCGCTTCTGCCTTGGTGCCAATGATGGTCGTATGCGTGTTTGGCGCCGTGCAGGTGAGCGCCACAATCAGGACTGCATACGACCGAGGCACACAGGGCCAACACCCGGCATCATGGTGTGGGGAGCGATCTCCTACACTGGCCGTACACCACTGGTGATCGTCGAGGGGACACTGAATAGTGCACGGTACATCCAAACCGTCATCGAACCCATCGTTCTACCATTCCTAGACCGGCAAGGGATCTTGCTGTTCCAACAGGACAATGCACGTCCGCATGTATCCCGTGCCACCCAACGTGCTCTAGAAGGTGTAAGTCAACTACCCTGGCCAGCAAGATCTCCGGATCTGTCCCCCATTGAGCATGTTTGGGATTGGATGAAGCGTCGTCTCACGCGGTCTGCACGTCCGGCACGAACGCTGGTCCAACTGAGGCGCCAGGTGGAAATGGCATGGCAAGCCGTTCCACAGGACTACATCCAGCATCTCTACGATCGTCTCCATGGGAGAATAGCAGCCTGCATTGCTGCGAAAGGTGGATATACACTGTACTAGTGCCGACATCGTGCATGCTCTGTTGCCTGTGTCTATGTGCCTGTGGTTCTGTCAGTGTGATCATGTGATGTATCTGACCCCAGGAATGTGTCAATAAAGTTTCCCCTTCCTGGGACAATGAATTCACGGTGTTCTTATTTCAATTTCCAGGAGTGTATTTTCCACACCAGCGTTATTTTGCACATCCTGTATTTGTAAACTACTCTTATGAGCTACTGTGAGTCCAACGTACTCGCAGAAGGCCGCACTTAATCGATGATCGTTCCCTTGAACCATGTAAGCGCATGATATTTTGCGAGGGGAAGGTAATAATTGTCTGGAGGGTCCGAGGTTCAGTTATGTCAGGTGGAAAGATGCTATTCTATTTGTTCCGCCATCATAGCTGCACAGAATACCCTAGTGCGTCCGCCGCGCCTGTGCAAATTTCAGTTCACCCCTCAGCCCATTGCCGTTCCCCTTGTAAACTCGCCCAATAAGCAGGAGACCTGAATTCGAATCCCAGAGCTGGTGTAAATTTTAATTCATTGCTGCAGCCTACATCATTGTAGATAAAAGTGAGACTCAGAATGTCTCAGGAACACCAGCTGTATATGATTAATACTACTTTCTCGTTGTTCATTACAATATGCACATGCGAAGTGCTCTACGTATTATTAGAGTACATCTAGTGCTTTAGTTGGAAAATGATTCATTACAGTAGCCCGATTACAGCAGAACTATCATTTAAAAAGTATCCGCATTTATTTGGAAGTGTGGTGACTTCATAAAACTACGAGGGTTGTTTTTTAAGTAAGGGTCGTTCGCGCGTATAGTCCCGTAGTTCGCGCGGACGCCGCAACAAGCCACTTGTCGCATCCTTCCCGTTCACATTGATGCAAGTTGCAGCTCTGTAGCTGACGTGTACGCATCGCTGTGCTACTTTATAATGTTTACGATTATTGAATCGCCCGCCGCGTGTGAGATGCGGTCAGTGATATGTTTTTTGACCGCGAGAATCCTATCAGCTGCAGAAATTCATCGTCAGTTAACAGAAGTTTATGGCTTGAATTCACTGAGTGAAGGTAAAGTGCGTCAATGGGTTAGAGAGCTTAAAAATGGCCGTCAAAGCGTCCATGACGAAGAACGCTCAGGCCGGCCCTCTGTGATCACTGATGATTTGGTGGCTGCAGTCGAAACAAAGATTCGTGAGGACAGAAGATTCACAATTTCCACTCTTTCTTTGGAATTTCCACAAGTTTCAAGATCGGTTTTGTACAAAATTGTGTCTGAAAACCTAAACTTTAAGAAACTGTGTTCTCGGTGGGTACCCAGACTCCTCACAGAGGACCACAAAGGGAAGAGATTTGCCACTTCATTGGACTTTTTGATTCGTTACGAGGAAGAAGGGGATGACATGTTGAGTCAAATTGTCACTGGAGATGAAACATGGGTATCCCATATCACTCCCGAAAGCAAGCGACAATCGATGGAATGGCGA
This sequence comes from Schistocerca nitens, assembly GCF_023898315.1. NCBI lineage: Eukaryota > Metazoa > Arthropoda > Insecta > Orthoptera > Acrididae > Schistocerca > Schistocerca nitens. The sequence continues at coordinate 850,831,119 of NC_064618.1, forward strand.
CACACAACCTCACCCGTCAAGGTCAAAGCCAAACAGACGCTGTCAAAGCGCAAGATTATGGCAACTGTGTCCCGGGACCGGCGCTGTGTTTTGCTAGTGGACTTTATGCCACGAGGAACGACAATCAACTCAGATGCCTACTGTGCAACTCTAAAGAAGGTCCGCAGAGCAATTCAAAACAAAAGGCGCGGCATGCTGACAAAAGGAGTTTTGCTCCTGCACGATAACGCTAGGCCTCACACCTCTCAAAAGACTCGGGATTTGATTGATTCTTTTGGCCGGGAAGTTTTGGACCATGCACCATACAGCTCCGACCTTGCTCCTAGCGATTTTCACCTTTTCCGGTACCTGAAGCACCATCTTGGCGGGCAGCGCTTCAATGACGACGATGAAGTGAAAGCGGCCGTGAACTGTTGGCTGTCGGAGCAGGCGGCCGAATTCTTTGAAGAGGGAATTAAAAACTTAGTTGTACGGTATGACAAGTGCTTAAATAAACAAGGCAACTATGTAGAAAAATAGGTAAAAGTGTGTAGAATCAGAAAATAAAAGTTTTTTTACAAAAGTATTTGTATCTTTTTTTTTTAAAATAAAAACGGCCCTTACTTAAAAAACAGCCCTCGTATGCATAACGGAAAAAGCACTTCCGCACACGCGCGCGCGCACACACACACACACACACACACACACACACACACACACACACACACACACACACACACACACCTAGGCGCGCAGTCCGGAACCCCGCGACTGCTACGGTCGCAGGTTCGAATCCTGCCTCGGGCATGGATGTGTGTGATGTCCTTAGGTTAGTTAGGTTTAACTAGTTCTAAGTTCTAGGGGACTGATGACCTAAGATGTTAAGTCCCATAGTGCTCAGAGCCATTTGAACCATTTTGAACACACATACACCTGTCCCTCGTACTATAACAGAGACGAGTAAACCGACCTAAATAACGGCGAGGGTGTACCTTCCCACACAAGCTTCTTTCAGCGCCAGTAAGCCGGCGTACGTCTCTGGTTTGTGGGGCGCTCACTTGTGTGATCAGTGCCCGTACAAAGTCCCAATTGTTACACAGTCCAATTTTTTCACAATCCAGTTTAGCCACTTTCACGAATGTTGAAATGATGAGGACACACGAACACCCAGTGCCCGGGCAGAGAAAATCCCCAACCCGGCCAGGAATCGAACCCGGGACTCCGTGATACAGAGGCAGTAACGGTAGCCACTAGACCACGATCTGCGAACATACGTCTCTGTAACAATTGATTAAACACCTCAAATTGTTGTCTGCCGTGCAGGTCTTAGAAGTTAATACAAACCAAAGACAATTTTCCTTGGATAGAAACCACTGTAATTCACGACTCGTACTAAGAATCTGAGCACTTGCGAGGAAACGATCCTAAGCACGAACATGGGGTGCCATCGGGTCATATACTATCGCTGAGACAACACAGACACGCAGCCCTGGGGGGCTGGGTTGGTGCAATGTCTGTGGCTGGGACGTTTTTCGACGGTGCTTGACCTGTCTTCGGCGTAATATAGTATGGTAGAAGAATACGATAGTCGCAGCTAACCTGGAGCTCATGACAGCATAAGCCCCAGAATATCAGCAACGCCGTTTTCTGCTGGGCCTCTGACACAGTGACTTCCTCTCTAAGAAACAGAAGGCACCTTATTTATAGCCTGTGTTGAGCGTTCACTAGCCACAACTGCGTACAAACCTTTGCCCACAAAATACTTCTGCAACATAATAAAGTTCGTTCACTCACTTTGCCTATTCTGTTCTTCAACTGTTCGTAGAGCATCCAAAAAATATGTCGCCTTGTGCACTATTTTGAATCTTAGCAGTGTTCGGCTAAATGGACGATCCGTTTCTTGTAGAGAAGGGGTGAGAAACTACGCCATAACTTAAGAATTATTCAGAAGGAGGACAAAGTGCACTTACGGTGTCAGCAGCTCTTGCGCTGCGTGCTGCTGATGGCATTTAGTTATCGTTGGTCGTAGCCAGTGGGATGATAGTATATAGTGATCAATGGGAGTCACTCATACCAACGGACAATGCGAGTCGCTCACACCAATGATTTCTTTCGGTGGAAGATACCAGCTGATTACCTTCGTTTCCAATATAGAATGGGCGACATTAACTGCCACTTATCTGACTATTATGAATTTTAAGGTTCGCTACCCCTTTTTTCAAATTTGTCACTATTTTCAGACGTTCTGGTGAAGTTGGACCCTAACAGTACAGCTTAAATTGCTGAGAATGAAACGAGCAGCAGTCTTATCGGTTAGAGTACAATCGCCCCTCAACCCCTCGCAACCTTGGATGTGGTGAAATATTGATCTGGAGGTTGGGGTGTGATAAACTCGTTGTAAACCGGCAAAGCCAATGAATGTTAACACCAAAAGTGATTGTGGTAACAGATTGATATACAGCACAGCCCAGTACCTACGTTTGTCTTTGCAATCATCTATTTGTGTGCTTTACTTCCGAAATTACCACCATATCCGAGGACGTGATTAACTTGGGACCTAATTGCATAAAATACCAGCTACACTCAATTATGAAACAAAGGAAATGGCAAACGAGTAACGCGATTGACCACCCACATATGAGTCATGACTGCTCGTGTTCACTTACCATTATTCATAATGCAAAACGTCACAAAAGGCAACACACAATGGCAGTGTTACGGACACCGTAAAAGCACTTTTAGGCGCCAATGTTGCAGCAGCTCCGATACTGGACATCCGAATTAGGTTTGGTGCCACGCCATTTTTAGTATCCCCAAGCAAAGTAAGTGTCGATACTAACTCAGAAACATCTGCACATCGCTACTACGGCAGGCGTCATTTCCGGCCACAAGAGGCGAAAGTGGTGTGTCACATGGACCACGCCACTCGCACGGATGTAGGCCGGGCTGTCAGTCAGTAATCAGTACTGTGCTGTATAGACTGTTGAATGTCTCATCTTGTCGCTACGAATAAAACGACCCCGCTTTTGTTGTCGACTGTCTGGTTTTCACTATTGAGATATATTCAGTGTGCAGCTAACGATGACTCTTGTTATGTTTACAGTTTACGCTTTCGTATCGGAAGTGAATATAAGACCATGAGTGGAAAGTAAGGCCACGACCAGTGCGTCCCTGTTGCGTCAGCCAGAGACCACGCCACGTATGTTTCTCCAGCTAGAAATGCCATAATGTCTGCTCCCAATACTTGGCCCATGAACCATGGACCTTGCCGCTGGTGGGGAGGCTTGCGTGCCTCAGTGATACAGATGGCCGTACCGTAGGTGCAACCACAACGGAGGGGTATCTGTTGAGAGGCCAGACAAACATGTGGTTCCTGAAGAGGGGCAGCAGCCTTTTCAGTAGTTGCAGGGGCAACAGTCTGGATGATTGACTGATCTGGCCTTACAACATTAACCAAAACGGCCTTGCTGTGCTGGTACTGGGAACGGCTGAAAGCAAGGGGAAACTACAGCCGTAATTTTTCCCGAGGGCATGCAGCTTTGCTGTAAGATTAAATGATGATGGCGTCCTCCTGGGTAAAATATTTCGGAGGTAAAATAGTCCCCCATTCGGATCTCCGGGCGGGGACTACTCAGGAGAAAGAAAACTGGCATTCTACGGATTGGAGCGTGGAATGTCAGATCCCTTAATCGGGCAGGTAGGTTAGAAAATTTAAAAAGGGAAATGGATAGGTTAAAGTTAGATATAGTGGGAGTTAGTGAAGTTCGGTGGCAGGAGGAACAAGACTTTTGGTCAGGTGATTACAGGGTTATAAATACAAAATCAAATAGGGGTAATGCAGGAGTATGTTTAATAATGAATAAAAAAAATAGGAGTGCGGGTTAGCTACTACAAACAGCATAGTGAACGCATTATTGTGGCCAATATAGACACAAAGCCCATGCCTACTACAGTAGTACAAGTTTATATGCCAACTAGCTCTGCAGATGATAAAGAAATTGATGAAATGTATGACGAGATAAAAGAAATTATTCAGGTAGTGAAGGGAGACGAAAATTTAATAGTCATGGGTGACTGGAATTCGTCAGTAGGAAAAGGGAGAGAAGGAAACATAGTAGGTGAATATGGATTGGGGGGAAGAAATGAAAGAGGAAGCCGCCTGGTAGAATTTTGCACAGAGCATAACTTAATCATAGCTAACACTTGGTTCAAGAATCATAAAAGAAGGTTGTATACCTGGAAGAATCCTGGAGATACTAAAAGGTATCAGATAGATTATATAATGGTAAGACAGAGATTTAGGAACCAGGTTTTAAATTGTAAGACATTTCCAGGGGCAGATGTGGATTCTGACCACAATCTATTGGTTATGAACTGCAGATTGAAACTGAAGAAACTGCAAAAAGATGGGGATTTAAGGAGATGGGACCTGGATAAACCGAAAGAACCAGAGGTTGTAGAGAGTTTCAGGGAGAGCATAAGGGAACAATTGACAGGAATGGGGGAAAGAAATACAGTAGAAGGAGAATGGGTAGCTCTGAGGGATGAAGTAGTGAAGGCAGCAGAGGATCAAGTAGGTAAAAAGACGAGGGCTAATAGAAATCCTTGGGTAACACAAGAAATATTGAATTTAATTGATGAAAGGAGAAAATATAAAAATGCAGTAAATGAAGCAGGCAAAAAGGAATACAAACGTCTCAAAAATGAGATCGACAGGAAGTGCAAAATGGCTAAGCAGGGATGGCTAGAGGACAAATGTAAGGATGTAGAGGCTTGTCTCACTAGGGGTAAGATAGATACTGCCTACAGGAAAATTAAAGAGACCTTTCGAGAGAAGAGAACCACTTGTATGAATATCAAGAGCTCAGATGGAAACCGAGTTCTAAGCAAAGAAGGGAAAGCAGAAAGATGGAAGGAGTATATCGAGGGTCTATACAAAGGCGATGTACTTGAGGACAATATTATGGAAATGGGTGGAGATGAAATGGGAGATATGATACTGCGTGAAGACTTTGACAGAGCACTGAAAGACCTGAGTCGAAACAAGGCCCCGGGAGTAGACAACATTCCATTAGAACTACTGATGGCCTTGGGAGAGCCAATCATGACAAAACTCTACCATCTGGTGAGCAAGATGTATGAGACAGGCGAAATACCCACAGACTTCAAGAAGAATATAATAATTCCAATCCCAAAGAAAGCAGGTGTTGACAGATGAGAAAATTACCGAACTATCAGTTTAATAAGTCACAGCTGCAAAATATTAACGCGAATTCTTTACAGACGAATGGAAAAACTGGTAGAAGCGGACCTCGGGGAAGAGCAGTTTGGATTCCGTAGAAATGTTGGAACACGTGAGGCAATACTAACCTTACGACTTATCTTAGAAGAAAGATTAAGAAAAGGCAAACCTACGTTTCTAGCATTTGTAGACTTGGAGAAAGCTTTTGACAATGTTAACTGGAATACTCTCTTTCAAATTCTGAAGGTGGCAGGTGTAAAGTACAGGGAGCGAAAGGCTATTTACAATTTGTACAGAAACCAGATGGCAGTTTTAAGAGTAGAGTGGCATGAAAGGGAAGCAGTGGTTGGGAAAGGAGTGAGACAGGGTTGTAGCCTCTCCCCGATGTTATTCAATCTGTATATTGAGCAAGCAGTAAAGGAAACAAAAGAAAAATTCGGAGTAGGTATTAAAATTCATGGAGAAGAAGTGAAAACTTTGAGGTTCGCCGATGACATTGTAATTCTGTCAGAGACAGCAAAGAACTTGGAAGAGCAGTTGAACGGAATGGACAATGTCTTGAAAGGAGGGTATAAGATGAACATCAACAAAAGCAAAACGAGGATAATGGAATGTACTCAAATTAAATCAGGTGATGCTGAGGGGATTAGATTAGGAAATGAGACACTTAAAGTAGTAAAGGAGTTTTGCTATTTAGGGAGCAAAATAACTGATGATGGTCGAAGTAGAGAGGATATAAAATGTAGGCTGGCAATGGGAAGGAAATCGTTTCTGAAGAAGAGAAATTTGTTACATCGAGTATAGATTTAAGTGTCAGGAAGTCGTTTCTGAAAGTATTTGTATGGAGTGTAGCCATGTATGGAAGTGAAACATGGACGATAACCAGTTTGGACAGGAAGAGAATAGAAGCTTTCGAAATGTGGTGCTACGGAAGAATGCTGAAGATAAGGTTGGTAGATCACGTAACTAATGATGGGGTATTGAATAGGATTGGGGAGAAGAGAAGTTTGTGGCACAACTTGACTAGAAGAAGGGATCGGTTGGTAGGACATGTTTTGAGGCATCAAGGGATCACAAATTTAGCATTGGAGGGGAGCATGGAGGGTAAAAATCGTAGAGGGAGACCAAGAGATGAATACACTAAGCAGATTCAGAAGGATGTAGGTTGCAGTAGGTAGTGGGAGATGAAGAAGCTTGCACAGGATAGAGTAGCATGGAGAGCTGCTTCAAACCAGTCTCAGGACTGAAGACGACAACAACAAGTGTACCTTTTTATGATCAGATTAGGTCACAGTATCTCAAAAGAGTAGTTTGCTAATACAGGGCATGCCAAATAACGAATTTTAAGATAGCAACCCAACTTAAATCGTCTGCCTGTGTTGCGGATGATGTAAAGCAGATTGCCTATCTGAAGGTGCATGAACTACCGGATGGTAATACTCGTAGTTAAACTTTCCCTATTTAACACGTTATAACACGGAAACTAATTACCGTACAAGGACCAAACTTGGTAGCATTGATGTCCAGAGCATGGGATGCATGATTTCCATGCGTCACAGCGTCACCGTTCAGTTCCAACTATGGCCACCAGGTGGTGTGGTCAGTCATCATGATACACAGTCTCGCACACCTGACCAGTCACAGGGCACTTTTTGACGTGTCAACATGAGCTTGGACAAAAGGAGCAGAGCATTATTGGTGAAGCACTATTATAAAAACAACAGAAATGCTGCAGCTGTACTTCCGGAATAGCGTCAGCTGAAAGGATTACGAAAGGATCCTCTTTCTCCACCTACTGTTCGGAGCACGATAAAGAAGTTCGAATCAACTGGAGGACTGGGCATCGCTCTGGGAAGAGAGCGGCGACCAGTTGCACCGTAGGTGTTTGATGAAATCGCGTTTGCTACGGCAGACAACGCTGCGCGTAATTCCCGATGGTCAGGCAGTGTGCGTGCAGTGACATCACAGTTGAACATCCCGCGGTTCACTGTACGGACGGTGCTTCGAACCATTCTCAAATGGTATCCGAACAAGATCCATATCGTACAGCAGCTTGCACCACAGGACGCACAACGATTTTTTAACTTCGTTCTCCACTTCCTCGCGTGGACTGAAGCTGATGAGGGCTGGCCCTGGACCATCCTATACACGGGCGAAGCTCATTTTTCTCTACAGGTGTGGTGAACACACAAAACTGCCGAGTGTGGGGATATTCACCTTCCAGACACTGTGCATGAAGTTCCTCTGTATGGTGAACGTGACACCGTACGGAGTGGCTTGAAAGCAACGTTCATTATTGGCTCATTCTTTTTTGAAGAGATTGCTGCTGAAGTACCGAAGACGTGCAGTGTGGCTGGCCAGCGTTAATTGCGATATGCTTCGCCAGCATTTCGTATCCGCCCTACGGGAGAGAGAGGCATTGGACTCAACAGATTTCATGCAAATGGGGCCGCACGGACATTCCTCGTGAAACACATTTGGAGACGATCGAATAATCAGCCGATCATTTCCAAATGCTTAGCCGGCACGATCACCTGATCTCACTCCCTGTGATTTCTGGTCGTGGGGCTGCCTGAAGGGCAAGGTTTACCAAGGGAACATTCACAGGTGTGCTGATCTGAAGCGCAGCATATCGAGAGGGGTAGCCAGCATACCTACGGACATGATTCGTTCTGCTGTGCAGAATGCAATCCTGCGCTTTCAGACTCTTGTGGACACTGATGGGCGGCATATTGAGCCGCTTTTGTAGCAGTAATGGTACCGATATGTAATGGTATGATGTACCGTAGCATCACATTAAAAATGTTTCAATTGAATTGATTCTGCATCATTTCTTTTCCCCATGTCCTTGGCATTAATGCTGCCCAGTTTGGTGCTCATACGGTAATTAGTTTGCGTGTTATAACGTGGTAAATAGGGAAAGTTTAATGATAAGCAACCGGTATTCAACGCGTTTTCTTTTGGCCACCCTTAATGAGACCCAGAAAATATTAGATACAGTCTCCCAGGTAGATGCCATTTCCCTTGACTTCCGGAAGGCGTTCGATACAGTTCCGCACTGTCGCCTGATAAACAAAGTAAGAGCCTACGGAATATCAGACCAGCTGTGTGGCTGGATTGAAGAGTTTTTAGCAAACAGAACAGCATGTTGTTATCAATGTAGAGACGTCTACAGACGTTAAAGTAACCTCTGGCGTGCCACAGGGGAGTGTTATGGGACCATTGCTTTTCACAATATATATAAATGACCTAGTAGATAGTGTCGGAAGTTCCATGCGGATTTTCGCGGATGATGCTGTAGTATACAGAGAAGTTGCAGCATCAGAAAATTGTAGCGAAATGCAGCAAGATCTGCAGCGGATAGGCACTTGGTGCAGGGAGTGGCAACTGACCCTTAATATAGACAAATGTAATGTATTGCGAATACATAGAAAGAAGGATCCTTTATTGTATGATTATATGATAGCGGAACAAACACTGGTAGCAGTTACTTCTGTAAAATATCTAGGACTATGCGTGCGGAACGATTTGAAGTGGAATGATCACATAAAATTAATTGTTGGTAAGGCGGGTACCAGGTTGAGAGTCATTGGCAGAGTCCTTAGAAAATGTAGTCCATCAACAAAGGAGGTGGCTTACAAAACACTCGTTCGACCTATAGTTGAGTATTGCGCATCATTGTGGGATCCGTACCAGGTAGGGTTAGCGGAGGAGATAGAGAAGATCCAAAGAAGAGCGGCGCGTTTCGTCACAGGGTTATTTGGTATCCGTGATAGCGTTGCGGAGATGTTTAGCAAACTCAAGACAGGCGCTCTGCATCGCGGTGTAGCTTGGTGTCCAGGTTTCGAGAGGGTGCGTTTCTGGATGAGGTATCGAATATATTGCTTCCCCCTACTTATACCTCCCGAGGAGATCACGAATGTAAAATTAGAGAGATTCGAGTGCGCACGGAGGCTTTCCGGCAGTCGTTCTTCCCGCAAACCGTACGCGACTGCAACAGGAAATGGAGGTAATGACAGTGGCACATAAAGTGCCCTCCACCACACACCGTTGGGTGGCTTTCGGAGTATAGATGTAGATGTAAATGTACCCCTGTTTGTAAAAGTAGTCACGTTATTACACAATAAGTAGCATATAGGCGGAACGGAGTGTGGACTCCCGCCCCTACTGCAGCTGGCTTGCTCGGTGTCAGCGGACGAGAGGTGCTCCCAGACGACGCGCTGTTGCTCTGCAGGTCGGAGGAGGCGATGGAGGAGGACTCGCTGGAGGAGAGCGACGGGTCGGCGGACGAGCGGGACTTCGAGGCGGAGGAGAACCGCGCGTGGCGCAGCCGCCTGCAGCGCGGGCTCGCAGACCGCCTCGACGACGAGGAGGACACCTACCACCCGCCACGCGTGCTTGCAGCCGCTCCAGCTCCAGTCGCAGTTCCGGCCCCAGCCGCCGCTCCGGCAGACGCCAAGGCACCACCAGCGGCTCCGGCGCAGACTGCCTGGGAGAGAGTTAACGGTGGTACGGTAGCCTCCGACGGCACTCCACACGTACCGACCCCTGTTTTAACCTTCATAAAGTATTTGCAGAAATTCATGTCACCATCATTCTGTACTACTAACCGAACGATTTAATGTAGGACAGATATCCATAAGTAAAGGGTTACAATTATTTAACTACAGGGTGTTACAAAAAGGTAAGGCCAAACTTTCAGGAAACATTCCTCACACACAAATAAAGAGAAAATGTTATGTGGACATGTTTTCGGAAACGCTTAATTTCCATGTTAGAACTCATTTTAGTTTCGTCAGTATGTACTGTACTTCCTCGATTCACCGCCAGTTGGCCCAATTGAAGGAAGGTAATGTTGACTTCGGTGCTTGTGTTGACATGCGACTCATTGCTCTACAGTACTAGCATCAAGCAGCCATTGTTGGTGATGTCTTGATTGGGCCCCATGTTCTTCCACCTACGCTCAATGGAGCACGTTATCATGATTTCATACGGGATACTCTACCTGTGCTGCTAGAACATGTGCCTTTACAAGTACGACACAACATGTGGTTCATGCACGGTGGAGCTCCTGCACATTTCAGTCGAAGTGTTCGTACGGTTCTCAACAACAGATTCGGTGACCGATGGATTGGTAGAGGCTGACCAATTCCATGGCCTCCACGCTCTCCTGACCTCAACCCTCTTGACTTTCATTTATGGGGGCACTTGAAAGCTCTTGTCTACACAACCCGGGTACCAAATGTAGAGACTCTTCGTGCTCGTATTATGGACGGCTGTGGTACAATACGCCATCCTCCAGGGCTGCATCAGCGCATCAGGGATTTGCCTTTCCTTAATCTAGCTTCTAACATAAGTCGTAAAGTCAGTATTGCCTCACGTGTTCGGATATTTCTACGGAATCCATACTGATCTTCCCTGAGGTCAGTTTCTACCAGTTTTTCCATTCTTCTGTAAAGAATTCGCGTTATTATTTTGCAGCCGTGACTTACTAAACTGATAGTTCGGTAATTTTCACATCTGTCAACACCTGCTTTCTTTGGGATTGGAATTATTATATTCTTCTTGAAGTCTGAGGGTATTTCGCCTGACACATACATCTTGCTCACCAGATGGTAGAGTTTTGTCAGGACTGGCTCTCCCAAGGCTGTCACTAGTCCTAATGGAATGTTGTCTCCTCCCGGAGCTTTGTTGCGACTCAGATCCTTCAATGCTCTGTCAAACTCTTCACGCAGTATCATATCTCCCATTTCATCTCCACCCATTTCCATAATATTGTCCTCAAGTACATCGCCTTTGTATAGACCCTCGATATACTCCTTCCATCTTTCTGCTTTCCCTTCTTTGCTTAGAACTCGGTTTCCATCTGAGCTCTTGATATTCATACAAGTGGTTCTCTTATCTCCAAAGGTCTCTTTAATTTTCCTGTAGGCAGTATCTATCTTGCCCCTAGTGAGACAAGCCTCTACATCCTTACATTTGCCCTCTAGCCATCCCCGCTTAGCCATTTTGCACTTCCTGTCTATCGCATTTTTGAAACGTTTGTATTCCTTTTTGCCTGCTTCATTTGCTGCATTCTTATATTTTCTCATTTCATCAATTAAATTCAATATTTTTCTGTTATCCAAGGATTTCTACTAGCCCTCGTCTTTTTACCTGCTTGATACTCTGCTGCCTTCACTATTTCATCCCTCAAAGCTACCCATTCTTCTTCTACTGTATTTCCGTCCCCCATTCGTGTCAATTGTTCCCTTATGCTCTCCCTGAAACTCTGTACAACCTCTGGTTTAGTCAGTTTATCCAGGTCCCATCTCCTTAAATTGCCACCTTTTTGCAGTTTCTTCAGTTTTAATCTGCAGTTCATAACCAATAGATTGTGGTCGAGTCCACATCAGCTCCTGGAAATGTCTTACAATTCAAAACCTGGTTCCTAAATCTCTGTCTTACCATTATATAATCTCTCTGAAACCTGTCAGTATCTCCAGGCTTCTTCCATGTATACAATCTTCTTTTATGATTCTTGAGCCAAGTGTTAGCTATGATTAAGTTGTGCTCTGTGGAAAATTCTACCAGGCGGCTTCCTCTTTCGTTTCTTACCCCCAATCCATATTCACCTACTACGTTTCCTTCTCTCCCTTTTCCTACTGACGAATTCCAGTCACCCATGACTATTAAATTTTCGTCTCCCTTCACTATCTGAATAATTTCTTTTATTTCATCATACATTTCTTCAATTTCTTCGTCATCTGCAGAGGTAGTAGGCATATAAACTTGTACCACTGTGGTAGGCGTGGGCTTCGTATCTATCTTGGCCACAATAATGCGTTCACTATGCTGTTTCTAGTAGCTTACCCGCATTACTATTTTCCTATTCATTATTAAACCTACTCCTGCATTACCCCTATTTGATTTTGTGTTTATGACCCTGTATTCACCTGACCAGAAGTCTTGTTCCTCCTGCCACCGAACTTCACCAATTCCCACTATATCTAACTTTAACCTGTCCATTTCCCTTTTTAAATTTTCTAACCTACCTGCCCGATTAAGGGATCTGACATTCCACGCTCCGATCCGTAGAACGCCAGTTTTCTTTCTCCTGATAACGACATCCTCTTGAGTAGTCCCCGCCCGGAGATCCGAATGGGGGACTATTTTACCTCCGGAATGTTTTACCCAAGAGGACGCCATTATCATTTAACCATACGGTAAAGCTGCATGCCCTCTGGAAAAATTACGGCCGTAGTTTCCCCTTGCTTTCAGCCCTTCGCAGTACCAGCACAGCAAGGCTGTTTTGGTTAGTGTTACAAGGCCAGATCAGTCAATCATCCAGACTGTTGCCCCTGCAACTACTGAAAAGGCTGCTGCCCCTGTTCAGGAACCACACGTTTGTCTGGCCTCTCAACAGATACCCCTCCGTTGTGGTCGCACCTACGGTACGGCTATCTGTATCGCTGAGTCACGCAAGCCCCCCCACCAACGGCAAAGTCCATGGTTCTTGGGTGGGGTTTTTATTATATCCACACATATTATTAAAATGTATGTGTGTACGTCTGTTCCAATCTACTCTTACACTAATGGATGGATATGAACCAATCTTTGTACACAAATGACTTACAGTCTGATAAGAATGGCTGTGGACGGTAAGAACCACCTACCTATCAAAGGGATGGGGCGTAGGGGCGAAAAAGAAGTGTACCCCACAAACCGCAAATACCCAGACACTATTTACCCATTATTTGAGAATACTGAAATTTTTCACGTGGAAAGAATGCTCTGAAAGAAATTTACTGCCGAAATTTTAGCTTGTAAGGCACACTGCAAGTATATTTTAAAAATTGTTAAAGTTACTAACTTTTGTCACATGATGGACCTCTAATAACAGCGGTTTGTACAGTCCCTCCTGTGCAGCGCGCCCGTCGGCGAATAAGCCATAACAATAGAACGTAGCTCCGCGTAGCGCAAGGTTAAAAGTAAACAATCGCGAATTTCAAGCACTTAAACCATACCAAAAAAGTCTCAAAACCATTAAGTTTTTGAATAATTTTCAGGCTATATCAACAGCTACATTCTTGCGGACGTAATCGTTAAACGAGTAGCAGAGCAAAGAAAATCAATGTAATGCATGATATTACATTACAGACGACTTCCATCCGTCGGTACTTTAATTTGTTGGCCTTAAATATTTTATAACAACTCCTGCATCACAGTTCTTATGATAATTTTTGAATAATATATATTTTGCTAACAATGAAACAGTTCTTACTGTAAAATATAAACTTTCTCGGCCGGAAATGTCACAGTTAATAAAATGTTCTGGGCTGTTATGCGGTGGTCGAATGGATTTCACCTTAAAATCGAACGTTTCGTCCCCACCTGCGAAGGACATTTTCAAAGGATATCGTAGCTCCTTTGAATGAAAATTCACACCCTGGCTCGCGAGCTAGGGTGTGAATCGGGCATTCATCATACCACTGGAACAACTTAATAGTTTGGGGCTACAACATTCACAAGTACGATGATGAGTGAAACTAGAACATTTCAGTCACAGTTAATGAAAGTTCACATAATGACTTAGCTGCTCCATATGATGAGATACTCCTCGTAAGTTGTTGCTTCAGAAAGTCCTCGAGTCTTGCGTCGCTGTAGTACTAATTTTGGAATAAAACACGTTCAGCACCTTTCTTGTAGTATATTGTGACTAATTACCAGTACATAGGTAGAATATAATTGACCGTCAGACAGCCTCCAAAATACTCTCACACAAACAGCTTCCGAAAGATAATAATGCAGACTGACTTCATAGCTCATGCGCCACTTCCTTTCATACAAAACAAAACAGTCGAATACATTATTGAATGTAAGATTTACAAATATAAATTTAAAATTCATGAGATGATTTTAGTTACCTTCATCAAAAAATAGGCCATATATTGCCCCACATGTTCTAGTATTCAATTTGGAAAAGTTTATTTAATTGCATACAAAATTTCAATGAATTTACAGTAAAACAGTCTAAGTTACATTTTAATTAATTGTAAATAAATTACTTTGATAAAATATTACTTACAGTAATTCGGTTGGCTCTCAAGTAGAGCTACCATTTTAGATGATCATAATGAATAAACATCGTAGCTTTTCAGAAATAAGGGAGAGGTAAATTCTCAAGAATATGTGGTGCAACATGGCTGCACAGTTCATACCACGAAATTTCGAAATCGGATTATTAACAAACGGCTTATTCCCCTTAGTTGATAATATAAGTAAGGTAGTATATTAATGTGAAATTTAATCTGAGATAGTAAACTCATTTGTACTCATTTTTAAAGGACAGTTTACTACTGGAACTGGGTATAGACGTAACACTATAAACAAATAAGAATTCGAGTTAAAATGACCTCTTCAGAGGATGTTGATATGAGGAACGAATTTCAGATATGGATAAATTCGCTAGAGATACAGGTGAAATATCTCTGCTGATATGTGTGAACTACGTTAAATATATGTGAAGTTCATGTGGCAAAAGCTCCTCTTAAATCCCTAGATCGATTTCAACCAAACTTGGTAAACGCGTTACTTACCATACGGAAAGAAATCCTGTGGGGGCAAGAACCACAAATTCCTATTGGGGTAGAGGTGATGGACAGAAAAAGGGGCAGGATGAAGTGGACAGAGAGGCGGAGGGATGGGGTAGGTGGACAGTGAAAGGGGATAGGAGATGGATAGACTGACGGGAGGGGAAGGGGAATAACATGGACCAGTAGAAGACAAGAATAAACAGCTACCCTGGCAACACAGGGTACTCAGCTAGTGTATGCATAGGGTGTAGATTACGCCATGGGGAACAACTTTATTACAGACAGAACGTTCGCTGAACCGTCCCAGCGACACTTGGCACCTTTCCTGATTGATTACGCCCGTGCGAGGCGGCAGGGCATAGGCATTCCGTGGCGTTTATATGCAGTGTGTGTTGCCTACAAGCCAGTCATCTGCTCCACGTGAAAGGCGGTAGGCTGAACTTCTAAACTATCTTTCTCTGCTTAGAGACAGTCATTATTCAGGTTTTCTTGTTGAAAATCACTCTGTGAGTTTCCTGCGGTAAACAGTGTGCAGATGCTGCACACATCGTTAGTACATTTCTAGTTCGATGAGAGCTTGCCGTCCGATTACTGGCGAATTCAATCAAAAGACGCTTAGCATCGCCGGGAAGCATCAACGGACATTTGGTCTGTAACAAAAGTTGGTCCCCAGGACGTGATCCATCTCCCCTAGTCGTTCGTCGCAAAGAGTTTGAAACATCTTTAAAGTGCTGTTTCATGTGAGGACTTCCAGAAATTTCTTTCCAATGGCTGCTCGAAAACACCTACTGTCATGGGAAAGTGACAAGACCTTATGTCAGCCTAAAAGGCACAAGCCATGTAGATCTCCCCCACAAGCTACCGTAAACTACACAGCTCAATCACATTAATGTGGCCACTTGTCAAAAGCTTGAATAACCTTTCAAACACAGGGAGTTTGGTGGACAAAGGAAGACAGTAAACTCATTCTGGTGTTCTTCGAGCGCACGCACAGTGCAAGCTGTGTGGTGTTGCATTTTCGTGCTGGTAGATGCCATCGTGCTGACACAAGGGAACCTCTTCATCGCACCCCCCCCCCCCCCCCCAGATTTAGTTATAAGTTGGCACAGTGGATAGGCCTTGAAAAACTGAACGCAGATCAATCGTGAAAACAGGAAGAAGTTGTGTGGAACCATGAAAAAAATAAGCAAAATATACAAACTTAGTAGTCCGTGCGAAGGGTAATGTGAGCTCAGCAACGCCGTGGTCCCGTGGTTAGCGTGAGCAGCTGCGGAACGAGAGGTCCTTGGTTCATGTCTTCCCTCGAGTGAAAAGATTTATTTTTTATTTTCAGTTGATGTGACAAACTCGTATGTTTTCATCAATTTTTTTGGAGTGATTATCACATCCACAAGAAAACCTAAGTCGGGCAAGGTAGAAGAATCTTTTTACTCATTCGCCAAGTGTACAAGTTAGGTGGGTCGACAACATATTCCTGTCATGTGACGCACGTGCCGTCACCAGTGTCGTATAGAATATATCGGACGTGTTTTCCTGTGGAGGAATCGGTTGACCTATGACCTTGTGATCAAATGTTTTCGGTTCCCATTGGAGAGGCACGTCCTTTCGTCTACTAATCGCACGGTTTTGCGATGCGGTCGCAAAACACAGACACTAAACTTATTACAGTGAACAGAGACGTCAATGAACGAACGGACAGATCATAACTTTGCGAAAATAAAGAAAGTAAACTTTTCACTCGAGGGAAGGCTTGAACCAAGGACCTCTCTCTCGTTCCGCAGCTGCTCACGCTAACCACGAGACCACGGGTTGTTGGCTATCTTGCGCACGGACTACTCAGTTTGTATATTTTGCTTATTTTTTTCATAGTTCCACACAACTTCTTCCTGGTTTCTCGATTGATCTGTGTTCAGTTTTCAAGGCCTATCCACTGTGCCAAATTATAACTAAATCTGAGGGGGGGGGGTGCGATGGGGAGGTTCCCTTGTGAGAATCAAATTGCATGTAGGGGTGGACAGCTGCTTACTATTGTTTATCCACTGTGCATTCCAGAATGACGAGATCGCCCAGGGACTACCACGAAAATATTCCTCAGACCATAACGCTCCGTCCTTGACATTTCCGACGATTGTTGCAGAGTCGCACACGCCAACAACCATCTGTCCGATGGAGCATAAAATGTGATTCACCTAAAAAGGCCACCTGTCGGCACTTTGTAGACGTCCATTTGCGGACCTGGCATACTAGAAGATAAACTGATTGAGACGGATTTGGAGGGATTTGAGATTTCTAGAGTGTAGGATAGAGTGTGAGGAAAGTGGTGCAGGTCAACAGACTGAAGGAGTTGGACTGGTGGAGGTGGCTTGGGCATATCGGCAGTGTAGAGGATAGAAAGCTGAAAGCAGAGGACGAAGCCTTGGGCACAACTGTATTGGGATGGGAGGTATGGAAACTGATATTGTTAAGAGTGGCAAAGGATGTGTGATTAGATAGGAAGGATGCGATAAGGCGGATCTAGTTAGCTGGAAGTGTGTAACTGTGGAGTTTGAAAAGGAGAGCAGGAAGCTATACAGAGTCGTAGGCTTACTGTTGGTTGAAAGAGACAAAAATATCAGTATTATAGATGCTGAGCTGCTGGAATAGGCTAAAAGGGAAGTGGAGGAGCTGGTCGTCAGAGGAGAAGGTGAGATGGAAGCCACTGTGGTTAAGGGGAAGGAGGTGGTGTTGGTTCAGGTTTTAAGGACGTGTTGGGAGAGGGTGGAGTCGAAGACCTTCCTAAACGTTGATGTTAGTTGAAAGAGAGAAGTATCGAAGGAGGTTGTGAGGTATCAGGAAAAGTAGGATTTTCGAGGTTTTACACAGTTCAGTGGACAGGGTAGTAGCGTCAATACGTAAATCGTGACTTCGGAATGTGTGTATTTCATGTGAAGTACTTATTACGTCATGCATTTTGAGTCGTGTATTTAACCTGTGTGTAGTGTGTTGTCCAAGTGTCGGAAGCTGGAACCGGTGGATGGTCGGGAACAGGGAGTTGTGAAAGTGAGGGTCGTTGGGGATGGAGAAGATGTTGTAGAGATAGGATGTAGAGTGGTCAGCTTTGTTCAGGTTGTGAGGTAAGGGATTATTGTTGTGGAGGTGGGGGGTAGTGAGGGATGGAATTACTGCCAGTGGGTCGATGGTACGCTTTCCTGGAAGAGTTAATGGGAAGTCTGGGTCTGGTGCACGACTGGCGCCAATACAGGCGGTTTTTTTAGCATTTACGACCTGATGTGTCTGAGTATTTGCGGGTGGTGTGTTAGTATATCTAGGACACAAGTCCCTAGGAGGAAGCGGTAGATGCGACGGGAATATAGGAGAAAGAGTGCTGCTTGTGGGGGAGGGTGGGATGGGAGGATTTACCGTCTTGGTAGAAATGTGGGTGGACAAAGCATCCGACAAGGTCTGCTGCAGGAGGGGTGTGGCAGAGGGATTTAGTTAGGTTGCAGGAAGCTGACAAGGTGGCTCGCAGTCTGCTTGTGTGTGAACTCACTGCTCATATCAAAGTCGTGATCCCAATATACAGGGTGGTTATAACTGAACATCGAGCCATTGTAAACGGAAAACTATTTACAATATGGGTATCCAACTTCATACGAATTATGTTGAGATTGTGCATTGCAAGATTTACATTGTTAGTGCCTAGACGTGCTGTTAGGCGCCGGTATTGGTACGATGATGTAGGAATGAAACACAAGCGTCAGTATGCAATAGAGTTGGAGACAGTCAACCTGGGAGTGGACAAGGTGAGCAGGTCTGTACTTATTAAGCTGCTTTATCAAAGCAGTGGCAACGGTGCTGCTGCTCTTCATGAGTAACGATGTATTGAAGGAATAAGGAGAGGTCCTCTTTCTGTCCTGGGGATGAAGAGTATTATTCAGCAGTTCGAGTAAACTGGTGACTTGGGAATCGCTCCTGAGAGAGGCTGACGGCCAATCACGCCACCAGTTGTTGAAGAAGTTACTGTTGCCATGGCTGAGAGTGCTGGATGCAGTGTCCGAGCCAAGCAGTGCTCGAGCTGTGTCACGACAGCTGAACACTGCACGGTCTAACATTGTTTCAGGCCGCATTTGAGCAAACTAGAGTGCGGTTCTAGACCATCGAGGAAGCAGTTTGCTCGTCACATTGAGCAACGTTTGTAGCCTCGAACGTAAGCGTGGTACCCAATTAACAAACGTTACCCTCTGATATGGAAATTAAAATGAATGTGTTTCTATGGTTTATTGGTTACTTGTCGTGCACATGTCCTTCCAGATGTATCCATTAAGTTTCCACATAGGTCCTCTCAAGCAGCGAAGTTGATTTACTGTCGCCCTATACATAGAAGATTCACAAAAACTGTGCCATGGTTACATCAGAACAGAATCAACTATTAGATGGTAGGTATTTAAAACGGCACCGGCCTTGCGACAGTGGTGACACCACTACTTCCCATCATATACTGAAAGTTAAGCACGGTCGGACTCGGCTAGCACTCGATTGGGTGACTGTCAAAGTCTTCCGAGAGCTGTTGGTAAATGGGGTGCACTCAGCCCTTGTGAGGCCAATTGATGAGGTAGTTGACTGAGAATTAGCAGCTCCAGTCACGGCGTGGAGAGCGGTGTTTAGGTAATTGAAACGCAGTGTAAACCAAAAAGTGTAATTTCTGTATTTTGAATAAATGAAATCTGATACAGACAGTGCGCGAATCTAATACTAGAATGCTTTCCTGGCGATCTGTTGACATCTTGGATATTCGGGAATCCAGCCGGATGTTCGTGTCGTTCTCGCACGATATTTGGGTCGATCGAGTCCAGTATTTGTGCCTGGAAGGAGCTGGGCGTTCCCTATTTCGTCCGCGCGCAGTCGAGTGTTCCGTTTGCGGTCCGCGCCCGCCAGACTCGGCTTCAATGAACCCCTCCAGAGATCCGATGACTTTTAGCAGAATATGGAATCGGTGGGTTCAGGAGGGTAATACGGAACGCCATGCTGGATCCCAACGGCTTCGTATCACTAGCAGTCGAGATGACAGGTATCTTATCCGCATGGCTGTAACGGATCGTGCAGCCACGTCTCGATCCCTGAGTCAACAGATGGAGACGTTTGCAAGACAACAACCATCTGCACGAACAGTTCGACGACGTTTGCAGCAGCATGGACTATCAGCTCGGAGACTCTTGACCGTTACCCTTGACGCTTCATCACAGACAGGAGCGCCTGCGATGGTGTACTCGACGACGGACCTGGGTGCACGAATGGCAAAACGTCATTTTTTCGGATGAATCCAGGTCTGTTTACAGCATCATGATGGTTGGATCCGTGTTTGGCGACATCGCGGTGAACGCACATTGGAAGCGGGTATTCGTCATCGCCATACTGGCGTATGACCCGGCGTGATGGTATCGGGTGCCATTGGTTACACGTCTCGGTCACCTCTCGTTCGCATTGACGGCACTTTGAACAGTGGACGTTACATTTCGGATGTGTTGCGACCCGTGGGACTACCCTTCGTTCGATCCCTGCGAAACCCTACATTTCAGCAGGATAATGCACGACCGCATGTTGCAGGTCCTGTACGGGCCTTTCTGGATACAGATGTTCGACTGCTGCCCTGGCCAGCACATTCTCCAGATCTCTCACCAATTGAAAACGTCTGGTCAGTGGTGGCCGAGCAAGTGGCTCGTCACAATACGCCAGTCACTACCCTCGATGAACTGTGGTATCGTGTTGAAGCTGCACGGGCAGCAGTACCTGTACACGCCATCCGAGCTCTGTTTGAGTCAATGCCCAGGCGTATCAAGGCCGTTATTGTGGCAAGAGGTGGTTGTTATGGGTACTGATTTCTCAGGATCTATGCTTCCAAATTGCGTGAAAATGTGAGTTCTAGTATATTTGTCCAATGTATACCCGTTTATCATCTGCATTTTTGCTTGGTGTGGCAATTTTAATGGCTAGTAGTGTATTTTGTATTTTTTTGTGGTGATACATGTTGATAGTAAATGTTCTGCACATCAGCTCTACCGCAGCAACAGCAGAAGCAGCCGCCACAAGAAACAGCTCTGGAGAACCGAGAGCCGCAGGCTGCAGTTTCTGAGAGGGAGAGGGCGGAGGAAGAGGACGAGAGGCAGGACGAGGAGGCGCAGCTGCGCGCCGCGGCGGAGGCGGCCCGCCGGCGCCGGATCGCCATGGCGTCGCGCCAGGCGTCGCTGGAGGAGGAGGCGGCGATGCGGCAGGCCGTGTCCAGCCACTACGGCGAGCTCATCAGCGACCTGGCGTCGCGGCGCTCGCTGCGCACGCGCGCCTACGCCGCGCTGCTCGACGCCGACCAGCTCAAGGCCGCCGCCGACGACGCGGAGCGCCGCCAGGCGTCTCCCCTCCCGGAGGAGGATCGCGCGGAGGAGGAGGAGGCGCCGCCCGAGCACGAGCTGAGGGGCATCCTCAAGAGCGCCAAGGTGGCGGAGCCCGCCACTCCAGCTGTGGCCAGAGCGCCGCCGCGGCGGATGTCCTCCGAGGAGAGCGGGCCGGCCGAGGAGGAGGAGGAGGAGGAGGAGGTGCAGCAGAGGTTCCGCGAGGACACGCCGGTGGTGCGCGAGCGGCTGGGCGGGGCGAGCCCGCTGCGCTCGCTGGGCCGGTCGCCGCTGCTGCTGCACCAGCTGGGCCGCAGCCGCTCCTCCGAGGACAGCTACAGCTACGACGACGACGAGGACGCGGGCCCGGCGACGGTGCCGGCGCGCTACCACCTGCTCGAGGAGGAGGAGGGCGGCCCCGAGCCGGCGCCCGTGCACCGCGACGACGGCGCGCCGCTGCGCATCCCGGCGCGCGCGCTGGCGCGCTCTTCGTCGCGCGAGGAGTCGGACGACGCCGACCCGGAGCGGGTGTACCGCGAGCGGCTGGAGCAGCTGCGGCGCGAGCAGCGCGAGTGGGAGGCGCGCCGCCGCCGCGAGGAGCAGCTGTGGCAGCTGCGCCGCCGCCAGCTGCAGCTGCTGCAGCCGCAGCCGCAGGCGCCGCCGCCCGAGGCGGTCCGCCGGCGCGTGCGCTCGTGGTTCGAGTTCCTGAGCGACGCGGCACTGCTGGGGGTCGCCTGCTGGCTCTACCTGTTCGTGGACGAGTTGCTGGTGGTGCCGCTGCTCGTCTTCCTCGTCTACGGCCAGCTCAGCGCCGCCGTCCGCCGCCGGCTGCCGCGCCTGCCGCGGCTCCCCTTCCGCCGGCGGCAGCCCGCACCGCCTCAGGACCAGTAGCTCTCCTACAGACCGACACCTCTGTCCGACGTGTTCCGGAATCCAGAGTTCTGAATCCGCCCTAGTTACTCGTCAAGAAGGTTCAAATTTAATTACACACTTGCCGAACTTTTTGGGGCCACTTGTTGACCTGTCACCACTGGATCTCCCTCCGAGGTTTGCCGAGCGATTCGTCAGACGTTTCACCGGGCATTCTCAAAGAATCGACCTCCATTGCTACTTTTGTATGTCCATCTTTTTAGCAGGAGGTCACTGGGACGACGGCCGTTTACTGTCGTGACAAAAAATAAAAACACCTACAGCCATCCTTATGATTTCAATTTATATTGGAACAAATAAGCCCTCGGTCACAAATATCAAGTCAAAATTGACCTGGTTTCGACGCTACTATGAGCGTCGTCTTCAGAATTAGCCTGTTGTTGTTGTTGTTGTCGTCTTCAGTCCTGAGACTGGTTTGATGCAGCTCTCCATGCTACTCTATCCTGTACAAGCCTCTTCATCTCCCAGTACCTACTGCAACCTATATCCTTCTGAATCTGCTTAGTGTATTCATCTCTTGGTCTCCGTCTACGATTTTTACCCTACACGCTGCCCTCCAGTACTAAATTGGTGATCCCTTGATGCCTCAGAACATGTCCTACCAACTGATCCCTTCTTCTACTCAAGTTGTACCACAAACTTCTCTTCTCCCCAAACCTATTCAATACTTCTCAGTAATTATGTGATCTACCCATCTAATCTTCAGAATTCTTCTGTAGCACCACATTTCAAAAGCTTCTATTCTCTTCTTGTCCAAACTATTTATCGTCCATGTTTCACTTCGATACATGGCTACACTCCATACAAATACTTTTATTATCCTGATAACGACATCCTCTTGAGTAGTCCCCGCCCGGAGATCCGAATGGGGGACTATTTTACCTCCGGAATATTTTACCCAAGAGGACGCCATCATCATTTAACCATACAGTAAAGCTGCAAGCCCTCGGGAAAAATTACGGCCGTAGTTTCCTCTTGATTTCAGCCATTCGCAGTACCAGCACAGCAAGGCCGTTTTGGTTAGTGTTACAAGGCCAGATCAGTCAATCATCCAGACTGTTGCCCCTGCAACTACTGAAAAGGCTGCTGCCCCTCTTCAGGAACCACACGTTTGTCTGGCCTCTCAACAGATACCCCTCCGTTGTGGTTGCACCTACGGTACGGCTATCTGTATCGCTCAGGCACGCAAGCCTCCCCGCCAACGGCAAGGCCAGAACTAGACTAACTGTTCTAAAACATACTAGGTATATAGTACATTAATAAAATTAAAGTTTGTACTGACTGGAAAAGATGTAGTAGTTACAAGTCACATATTAAAAAAGATCTGAGCCCGAAAGGCGATGTCATGAACATTTGTGAGATGGGGAGCCGCTAAGGGCTGCTCGTACTGTGAGCAAGGGTTGCAAAGGTTTTCCAGTCAGTGCAAACATTAATTTTATTAATGTACTGTACACCTAATATGTTTTAGAACAGTTAGGCTAATTCTGAAGACGACGCACATAGTAGCGTCGAAATCAGATCAATTTTGACTTAATATTTGTGACCGAAGGCTTATTTGTTCCAATACAATTCTGACACGGTCACTGAACCTTAGCAGCTATGTTCAAAGTTCTAGATTTCAATTTATTTTGTCGCTACCAGTTTCAACAGCTCACTGCGTTATCTTCAGGCTGTCTTTGATGCGGTACAGGTTGATATGATCCCCATGCATAACGCATCAGTTGCCAGCATTACTGGATACGCAGATAATGTGTTGATGGTTGGAGTGCTGACGCATTATCTGCGTATCCAGTAATGGTGGCAACTGATGGGTTATGCATGGGGATCATATCAACCTGTACCGCATCAAAGACAGCCTAAAGATGACGCAATGAAGTGTTGAAACTGGTAGCAACAAAATAAATCATAAGGACGGCTGTAGGTGTTTTAATCTTTTGTCCATTGCTACCGGCGATGACAGGCTTGACTCCAGTGCACCACCAACAATGGACGGTGCATCTCTCACGCTTCCATCCTCTTAGCTGGCGTAACATCAGGAAAATCATTAATCAAACTTCGGACGAAGATCCAGACACGAAAGCAAAAAGGCAGTATACAAGTTTAGTTATTTTGCTTCGTGAAATATAACTCGGATATGAATAATCTATTTAGAAATGGAAACAGCGACTTCTACTGACTACAAACACAGCTTATGCAAGATGTGGGATAGTCTATTCAAACCGTTTTCCTTCGCTGCACCGAACATCAGCAGCACATCAGGCACAGAAACCTAGCGAAATCAGCTGTTGGAAAACACAGTCTTACGGATAAGCTCAAATTTTTTTGTCAGCGGACACGCGTTCTCCACACACTCTAATCAACTGTCACTTCATAGTCACAAAGGCTGTGCCTCAGCTACGTTAATGAATGCACAGGATTCACATTGAGCACTGTCTGGAAGTGGGCACCAAACACTGAGTGTCTGTGTAATAATTTTTCTTCTTTTCACTCTACACCCAAGGAGTAGAGCGGTCTCTCTGAGATGGGCCTGTTACGTATTCACAGTTCTTTTCAGCAAACATCCCAGAAGAATGCAAATGTAGCATTCGGAATCTCCACTGGGGACAATTGGGAGGGCACTTCAACTTCTCGCATTCGCCTAGTAACCAAGTGAAACCTTCAGAAAACCTTGACCAGAACCAGGCAATTAAAACTCTTTTAACTTACTCAAAATGAAAATTTAGCTACTGTTTATTGTCACATATGTATTTTTAGTGTGCATATGTGCCACTGCATATGTCTTTATTGTTGTATATTTGTTTTTGGTGCGTGTATGTGACACTGTACGTGTGAGACTGTGTAGCATACTGTCCCATATCATTCGTCGTCATGGAGAGAAAGACGCTATTGAGTGACATTTCATTGTTGGCGTCAATAGAATCTATGACCGTAGTGGACAATACTAATTCTGTTAGTTTTTCGGCAGTCATTGATTTTACCAATAAAGACAGAAATGGTTATTGTCAAACGCTCAGATTTTCATAGTTAATTAATGCAGCAAGCACATCGAGAACAGTATATGCACGTTATAAATTACGTAGATTATTCATATCCAATTTATATTTCATAAAATAAAAGTGTTTAACTGGGGTTCATCGTCTTAAATAAACTTGTGACAATTCCAGCCTTTTGTAAAACCGTTCCTCGAATGGCGAGGGTCATAAGCAGTTACTAAGTCCCCGTTATACAGCGCACGAACTTCCTTTTTTTTAACATTTGTCATCTAATTATGGCCCATGACCTAGAAACAAAAATGGACCATAGAATGGTTTACTTGATATACAACTAAGTAACTACTTCAGTGAATATTTGATTACAGTTTTAAATCATAATACATTACGAATTATTGTATGGCCACTTAGCATGAACAGGTAAATCTTATCCAATATTTCCATTCTTGCCATCGAGAAAGCAGGCCTGCTGACTTCTTTCTTTTTTATTTAACTGGAAACAACCTCACCAACAACAAAAACATTCGTCAAGAAACAAACATTCTTGTAATAAGAACTCTAAAGTATGATATTACACCGAAACAACTTTAGACCAGCGTGCCGTACCTGTATACGGTGGAGACGATCACTCAGTTGTCCGTGAATCGTGCGACACGGATTTGGTAACTGCTTAGGTCCATCAGCTGCAGCGCCTATGTAAGCTGTCTGTCGAAACACTGAGCAAAAAATAAAATCGTCGAGAGACTGGACACTCAAAAAATGTACCTCTAATTTCAGACATCCGCTGTGTCTTGCCGCACCAAATTTCTAAATAATAATAATAGAAAAAGATCTCTGTAATGTCAGTTATTCTCGAATTTTCCTGCGTTACTTGGATTTGTACCTCTGAAATATTTTCTTGCATGTCTGAAACACTTTCTCATTTATGCATGTGGTAGGCAAAATTCTAAAACCGAGAAAAAATTTTCTTGAATTTCTTTTTCGTGATAATGTGTATTTAGCACTCTTTGTATCCTGAATACGTAGACTCTAATGAGCTGCAAACACCTATTGACCATAAAGTTATGTATAGATTTCATATGTACAGTTATATCAAGAAATGACTGGTTATTTCATCCTCCCCTAAATATCAGTGTTTTTCTAACGGAATTATTAAATATTCACTCTGTCAGACACAAAGCCTAGAGCGAGAGAGGCATTGTATCGAATTCTGTCTGTTCTGTTTTTTTTTTCTTTTTTCTCTGCCATGTTTATCAAATTATATTTGTAAAAGTGAACCATTTACATTTTAAATCAAATTACAGTTACTCCATAAATTATGAACACCAGAGGCCACTGTGCAACTGGACTGAGACGAGGTCTTTCAGTTCAGAATTAATCGGAAACTGTACTGCTATCGGCAGTTTTTGGAGATGTTCCGACTCTTCCAGATACAGAGGGAACCCGTATTACAGTTCTCAGAGCTTTCCCGGTACGTGGCTACTGGTGTTTGCATTCACAGTTAATTTTAATTCTGGGTGGCGAAATACTAATTCCTCCGCGTGTGTAGAGCCACCAGAATGTGATGAGGGATGCAGTTCTCTGTTATTCACAACTGTCGAATGACCCGAGTAGCTGTCGTCTGTATGTTTTAAGTCAACCTTGTAGTATACCTACACCTCCTCATCTAGCCATTGTACTTCAGCATCTCCGTAATTACCTTCCGTCTTTGTTATACTGACAGCCCTAGACGGGTCCACGCAGCACAGTACACGCATCCACGCGTGTCATCATTTGTGTGTTTTGTATAACATAACTGATAACGTGGTTACGTGGTTACCTCCGTTTTCGGAATTTGTGATAGAGCTAAATACTGTTCTCTGTCCCTTTGGTGGCTAAACCAAAGGAATCCGAACACTGCCGCAAATGACGATTTCCGTCCTACTTTTTTTCCCCTTTTCTGTTATCATTAGTAGAATATCGTGCTTTCGCGGTTGATGTCATGTAAAACTGCTCATTGTGGTGGCACGGCAGCTAACACTTTTTCAGACGTTCTGTCCAAGAAATGTACAGTGAATGATTTGCGGTAGAAACGTGTCATATGTATTATCCACACGCTGTAGCAAAAAGAACAAATCTAGCGTTTTAGCAAGAGAACATAATACAGGGAGAAGGACGATGGAGTGGTCTATTCTAGTTAAGACCTAATTAAGACTTTACTACCAGAAATAAACGTTTTAAAGTCGTAATATTCCCTTTCTCGTGTATTGTAACGACATTTAGTCTGATGTAATTTATTGTGCTACTTCAATTATTTTGGCGGACAGAATAATCAGATACATAAGTAACTAAAGGGGGCGAGATAGGTGAAAGGGGAGGTGGGAGAGGGAAATCAGTGACCACCGAGAGTTTGCGTAACAGTAACAGTTCTTAACACCGAAGAACCAAGATACCGGCGATTGTGAACTTAATTGCTGACTGCTCCTTTGTTCCGTGAGTGATCTGCACACATCGATCGGCGATTCCGCTTGGCTCGACTCGCGCGACCGTGCATCCTTTTCGTGTGTGCCTGCTTTCTTCTGCAGACAACAGCTTGAATGGCCGTTGTCATCTCCACGGTCTAATTAAAGAGGGAACCTGCAGCCAGCGTTCAGCACAACAGAAATAAATACCTGTGCCCTCACTCAGAGTCGGCTATCTTTAGAGCGGTCCGCGGCGACTAATCCCCTCGAGATTGCTGCAGCTCGCTCCGAACGCTGGGCCCAGGAACACGGTTCGCACCTCGCTCGCAACGTCAGTACTAAAACGTGACAAGAGGTTTCTCTCCCATTTCATCCCAGCGAATATAGGCAAAAGGTCTCTACACTGTGAACAAACACAATCTCGTCGTTATTCGTAGCTGGAAACGAAGCAGCGAAATACGTAAAACTGACTTTTCAGTTACGTGTTCAGCGTCGTAGATTCTCCCTCCTTCTTGCTAAAACTTACGCGGCTATTCTCTGCTAACCGCTCCACACTGTGTGCTGCAGGATATGGGCAACTACACATGAACGATAAGAGCAAACGCTGATATCTGCCTGGATCGGAAGTACCACGCTTCTGTCGCAGTTTCTATGACATCTTACGGTCGCGAAAGGTAAACATGGCACCTCTAACATTTGTAAATCGTTAGTTAGTTCACTGTTTACGTTACCTGCTCTTGTAATGAAAGACATCCTTAGCGCTTAATTTCTTCCGAAAATAATTTCTTCACCAAGGAAAGAGAAAGGCTTGTCAAGCTGTCTGCAAGTATGTGCATGACATTTGTAAATTATTTGCCTTGTTTGTAAAATAAATTACGAGAAAAGCACTCTTGTCTATAGCGAATATACTGTCACCACCTTGTTCCCTCCCTTGTTGTTTTATCTAACAGTCTTCCTACAGTTTATGATAATCACCCGACAGCAGCAAATTGCAGGCACACCGCCGCTGCAGTGGATGCAGACTGGAGTCCGTCGTACGCCGAGTACTGTTGTCATATGTAACACTATAAACCTCTTAAGTGTTTCCGTGTTTGTCGTACACCAGGAATTTCAAGAAATAGAGAGTCTTGGATGAAGGAGGCATGACAACATACAGCAGCGCGAGCATTTGACGAACTTTCAGCAGATTAATACAGAGTGTCGAACCGAATCGTGAACATAAACTGTCTTTGTATCAATTTAGGAAGCTGAAGATCTGAATTCGAATGTCGGTCCACCAGACGTTTCTTGTAGTACGGAAGTTTCTTTGTAGCGTAAATATTTGCTGAAGACTGATAGTATCATAGTGATAGTTACATGAGTCAGTTCTTCATCCGATCCGCTGTTAACCGCAAAGTGTAAAAGTTCAAATAAAATAGTCGCTTTTCTTCACGGTAGCAATCGCTACATTTAGACACATTCTCAATCCATTCGCAACCAGACGGATCATAGTTACTTTTTACGAATTCGTGTATTTTCTGGTAGAATTTTCAGAGTAAGTGTAATGTGTTAGAAATTTTCTTTTCGATTCAACGTAAATAATTGCTGTCTTGAAATTCACTTTGTCCCTGTCGCTTAGACATTTTCTCTGCAGCCAGCTGTAGTACAAGTGCGATTCGCAGATTGTTAAAACTACTAAAGGGCATAACACGCACAAATCGAGAATGGACAAGACTGAATTCTTTCCCTCTTCCTCTTGGTAATAGCCAATGCTTCCACAACAATATCTGAATCTCCATGTCACGGGAGTCTTGAACAAATAATCTACACGTGCCTCTGCATCTATTTACATGTGCCGTTGCACCTCTACTCCTAAGACCACCGTCCACAATGAAACAACGGGCCTGATTGCCATTACTGACTCTATTTTGTTTCATTTATTCAATCTATAACGACCTCCACGACTTCACTGGCGGAGAGTAGTGAGTACAAATGTTATTTTCTGATGTTCCTGCTCTCTGTCCTACGATACGATCAGAAAGCTACGCCCCGAACTCTTTTGTTACGCTTTTAAAAAAATGCTTCTTGCTTTAATATTCATGGCTCTTACATCATAAATGAGCAATTTTCATGGACGATGTAGAAAGGAACACAGACAAAAGATAAGGGACTTAAGATCGACAAGCCAAAATCTGTGCCGGCTGGAGTGGCCGAGCGGTTCTAGGCGCTACAGTCTGGAACCGCGCGGCCGCTACGGTCGCAGGTTCGAATCCTGCCCCAGACATGGATGTGTGGGCTGTCCTTAGGTTAGTTAGGTTTAAGTAGTTCTAAGTTCTAGGGGACTGATGACCTCAGCAGTGAGTCCCATAGAGCTCAGAGCCATTTGAACAAACAGCCAAGGGAACAATAACCACTCTAAGCAAATATGAACCAAAAAACTTAAAAGGTTGTCGAACTACACGCCATGTCAGACAGCATCAACACGACGAGGACAGGCACACGGCCGGAAAACTATGCTAACGAGCAGGGCAGGTAACTGGGGCGTTAACGGCCACAGGGCAGAGAATACCGCTGGTGCACTTCACAGTCAGAATATAGGAAGACGGCTGCAAGATTTCGCCAACTCCAACACATCATATGTTACTGCTAGCCCGAACGACCCAGGGAGCAACAACCCGCAAATGAACGAAGAGATGTCACAGTAGTTGAGGTTACATAGCAGGTTAACTGATCACTCGACAGCATTCAGGTTCTGTGGACAACGAACTTAGTCGCTCTCGCAGCTAGCGCCTCACGATGCGACAGCGTTTGCACGCTGCCACCGGCCCCAGCCGGGCTCGCGCGGCGGAGACTTCCTCGCTGCTCCGTCCCAAACGACTGAACATCTCAGACACCACCACCACCCACAAATACTAGCGGTCACACCAAAGATAGTACGACAGTACTAGTATCGATAAGCGCTGCTGCTGCCACTCAAGGAGGCAAGCCAGCAACTTCGTTACACCAGTAAGTAAGGAAGAAACAAGACGCCACTTGATGTGACAAAATGCGAAAGAACAAACCGTATGATCCGCTCATCTGGTGGTGAATTTCTTCTTACATGCACGCCTCCTTCACGTTACTGACATACAGTTCTCAGCCGGAAAAAGCTATAGAGAAAATGGCTGTAAACATCACAACTTCAAATTATGTCGGTGGAAGGAATAGTTAACTGAAAGTATTTATTTCATTCAATTACGATAAGCTTGCATGTACCATTACAACCGAGCCTTACTCTAAGCTGTACAAAGTCTAAAAATTTCACACACACATCATTCATAACCATAGCCAGTTTTATGGTACTTATGAATTATCCTTCAGAAAAGTTTACGAATGGATTGTTTCTTTTAGAACTGCTCGCTCAAATGTTGCTATAATCTGTCTCACGTAACAAAGAGTTCACGTTAGCGAGTAAACAACACGCTACGCGGAATTTAGTTATTTAAAGAGCCACTTAAAGTTCTGAATTTCACCCCATACATTAACTCGAACTCCCTCCCATACTTCACGGCACTTCTCAAACATTTTGGTACCGAAATACCACAATATTAATAATTTTCAGCGGGGCACTTATTAATAGGTCCAATCACTGTGAGATCCAAGCCCCGACTACTCATCTCTCAACACAAAAGAGGCTTCTAGTTTCCCAAAAAGCGCGCGAATATCCTAATTTCTGATTGGCAGAGAAATGTCACAGACAATCGGAAAGCAACGTCCAACCTGCTCAATCCCGCGCGTATACGCAGAAGCAATAAAAATTTGTCACTGAATCGCAACAGTAAATTACCATAAATAAATTCTCAAAATCCAAAAATATAACATTAATTCCTTCTTAACAAAACTACCATACCGAAATCAGAATGTTATTTCCCCAGTACCATCAACGCCTACAATAGTGTATAACAAATCCCCCGGTACGAGTGACTAACACATACGTCGTTCTCGAACACTGATCACGTGACCAATTAGTTCACTGCATAGTATAAAAACTTTACATTAAACAGAATTTCACGTTCACGCCTTCTTAATAAGCAATTAGAAAATCAAACAAACAGACAAGGAAATAAAATTAACAGTATTTTGACTACAGCCCAAACAGTGTCCCTCAGTAGTGACCTCATCATGTCGCATAGGAACCACATGCACTCGAGCCATCTGACGCCAGCTGTCTGGCGCGTGACTCATACTGCAGGGCTGGTCTCTGCTGTAACGTTCCACCTGAACTGGCACGATGTAGCAGCGGCCGACTGCCAGTGATCCCTCAGGTGTATCAGATTTCTTGACTTGTGCTGCGAGAGCACGGCCGGGAGCATAGGTGAAACTTTGAATTCCTCCTGGAAGTGACTAATCACTTGTGAAGATGTTAAACAAAGATGGAACTAATACATTTCTCTGAGGTAAGCCATTTTCTCTGTTTTATCCATCTGCTACTTTGGCTAGGCTTCTAAAATGCTGACACATGAGTGTCCTAAGGTACGAAGCACCACCGACCAATTTTTTTTAGGAATTATAGTTTATAATATATACGATGGTTGCCCAGAAAGTAATGCACCGCATTTTGTTTCTCCGTCGAAAACAATGCTATGAATGCGAAACGTTACGTATGTATTATTTGAAGTGCCCTGAGTGAGCGCACCAAGTTTCCGTCACTTCCGATAGATAACGTAGCTGCTGGACACTATCAAAGTGGCGTCTGTAGGTGATGTACGTTACAAGCAACATGCTATCATTAAATTTCTCATTGTAGAGAAAGAAACTGTGGGGAATATTCACAAACGCTTGGGCAAAGTCTATGGAGCATCTGCTGTCGACAGAATAAAAATGGTTCAAATGGCTCTAAGCACTACGGGAATTAACATCTGAGGTTATCAATCCCCTAGACTTAGAACTACTTAAACCTAACTAACCTAAGGACATCACGCACATCCATGCCCGAGACAGGATTCGAACCTGCGACCGTAGCACCAGCGCGGTTCCGGACTGAAGCGCCTAGAACCGCTCGGCCACAGCGGCCAGCTGTCGACAGAGTACAGTTAGCCGCTGGGACGGAGGGTGAGGTCATGAGAAGGCGGTTCGGCGGAGCTCGACGATTTGCAGCGGTCGGGGAGTCCATCCACGGCTGTCACACCTGACTCGTTGCAACGAGCTGATGTCATTCGCGAGGACAGTCGCATTACGACTCGGCAGTTGGTGCTGCATCTGCCAATCAGCAGAGGCAGTTCACACAGTGGAGCACTGACTCCGCCACCAGGACAAGGATTTGTAACCTCGTTTCACGCTGGAGCAAGGGCATGGAACGGGATGGAGGTTACGTGGAAAAATAGGGTGTGTAGATAAAACACCATTATTTCGTGTGTGTAACTCTCATTATGTTCAATAATAAATTGTTGAAGGAAAGAAATGCGGTGCATTACATTCTGGGCGACCATCGCAGTTTAGATGTATTGTGCCAATAAACTAAACAGATTTTCTCGGAAAGACTTTCACGTTACTGGAACTTGACCACACATGGTCTCAGAGAATTCCACTCCAAGTTCCTTTCATCGATTTCTCCGTAGTTACCATTTAGTGGAAGATTCACGATGCCTCTACCTTGTGTAGTCTCTCATGAACACTTTGTAGATAGACACAGCTGCTTCAGAAGACAAAATAACGTTGCCCACATAATCTACATAGTTCAATGGCCAACTTCAGGTATAGCGTCTACAAGGTATAACTCAAAATACACGTCGCATGATGAGAACAGGTTTAATAAATTTGCAAAGCACATGTAACGTTGCCTATATGAATTTCCTCACAGCCAAAGGAAATGTAAAGGTGTATTTATTTGCTTCCGAGCTAATGGAGAGACAGAGATCTAGAAGTAACTTCAGGTTTTAACAAGTCTACCACAACAAAGGTAAAATTTAATTATGATTGTAGTGTTGCTCATGCTGCTAAATATTGCATTTTCAGGCAAGAACAAAGTTACATTATGTGGCAGGTGTCATTAGAGCACAGTTAATAAAGTCATTTAATGAAATAATGGATAAACCTAGGCACTCATCTTTTCGTGTTTCCCACGCTGGTCTCGTTGTGAACTCATGGCTCAGTCGCCGAAAATCTAGGTAGTGATGATTCCAAGCTCGGATGCAAAGAGGCCTAGGTGTTATTCTGCGATATTCAAAGTTTTATAGATGTGTTTCATAAACCATTCTTGAAGATTAAACTTTGCCAAGTTAGCACAATGGTAATGTAAAAAAGTAATCAGCACTCCGAATTTAAGTTAGACTTCTTTTTTATTACTTTTGTTGCAATATCACGTAACTCACAAAACATCACTTCACAATATAAAACATACTTGAAAATATCTTCCTCACTGTTAAAGTTCGCAATTTATAAACTGACTACAATTTGCGTCTTTTCATCATGACGACCAAGACTTGACTCTCTAAAAACCGCTTACGCGCCCAAAAAATCAGAGTTACAAGTACGTGAAAGATCATAGTGACAAAAGAAAGAATTCACATAAGAATAATATGACTGCAATATAAATATATCGATGTATCAAAGTACCTCTACATTAATGAAATCAAATCTGAATATTGTCTCAGAAATATGTTAACTACTTTACAGAAACACAGTAGAATATTGCTGGTACCGAGAGGTTGAGGTGAGGTGCCGTAATGGTTACGTAATTCAAGTACCATTACAAGGTGTACGACAGCGAAGTGTCTTGGGTCCCTTGCTGTTCATGTTTTATATTAGTGACCTTGCGGACAGTACAGGAGAGTCCATATGTCTGAAACTAATAAACATATACAATGAATTTAGCTTTTTGATGAACGTGTTACTCAAAAAGTTTTTTTCGCACCTTTTCATAGGTGTTCAGTATGCCGCCCTTGAAATGCACGGCATATGACAATGCTCTATTCAAATTGTTTCCACGCTGCAGCGAGCATATCTTGAGCTACAGCTTCCACAGCTGCTGTTATGCAATGTCTCAGTTCATTCATTGCGCATAGACAGAGTCTTTTATAAACCCCACTAGAAATAATGACATACAGTCAGGTCTGGTGACCTTGGAGGCCAGTAATGTGCGGCTGAATCATTTGGTCCTGTGCGACCGACCCACCGTTCGGTAATCCTTTGATTTAAAAATTCCCGCACTTCCAGATGCGAGTGTGGCGGTGCCCCATCCCGTTGGTAAATGAAGTTGCTCCAATCAGTCTCCAACTGTGGGAAAAGAAAGTTCTCAAGCATATCGAGATATGTGCTTCATGTAAGTGTTTTCGGCAAAGAAAACTGGACCATACATTTTTTCCATGAAACTGCACAAAATACATTAAATTTTGGAGAATCCCTCTCATGTTGTACAACTTCATGTGGTTGTTCCGTACCCATATTCTCACATTATCACAGTTCACCTTACCATTTAAATAGAATGTTGCTTCGCCAGTAAACACTATGTGTGGTAGAAAACTGTCATCCTCTATCTTGCCAAGAACGAAATTGCAGAACTCCACACGTTGTTGTTTGTCACTTTCACGAAGAGCTCGCAGTAACTACTGCAATTCTGTATGGTTTCAGGTGTAAACGTCGTCGCAACACACGCCACACGGACTTCGAGGGCACGTTGAGTTGTCGAACCGCTCGGCGAAACCTTTATACAAGCAACCAGTTTCTCGGAATTGTTCATGCCATCGTCTAATCCCTCTGCTGTGGTAGGATCTACATCATACCTAGTACAAAAGTCACGCTGAACAGTTCTTACTGACCCGCACTGCGCACGACGCTTTCTGTTGTCCCGATACCATTTTTACCACAACTGAAGTGAGCGGCGCTGCTGCTACAGGGTGTTTCAAAAATGACCGGTATATTTGAAACGGCAATAAAAACTAAACGAGCAGCGATAGAAATACACCGTTTGTTGCAATATGCTTGGGACAACAGTACATTTTCAGGCAGATAAACTTTCGAAATTACAGTAGTTACAATTTTCAACAACAGATGGCGCTGCGGTCTGGGAAACTCTATAGTACGATATTTTCCACATATCCACCATGCGTAGCAATAATATGGCGTAGTCTCTGAATGAAATTACCCGCAACCTTTGACAACGTGTCTGGCGGAATGGCTTCACATGCAGATGAGATGTACTGCTTCAGCTGTTCAATTGTTTCTGGATTCTGGCAGTACACCTGGTCTTTCAAGTGTCCCCACAGAAAGAAGTCACAGGGGTTCATGTCTGGCGAATAGGGAGGCCAATCCACGCCGCCTCCTGTATGTTTCGGATAGCCCAAAGCAATCACACAATCATCGAAATATTCATTCAGGAAATTAAAGACGTCGGCCGTCCGATGTGGACGGGCACCATCTTGCATAAACCACGAGGTGTTCGCAGTGTCGTCTAAGGCAGTTTGTACCGCCACAAATTCACGAAGAATGTCCAGATAGCGTGAGGCAGTAATCGTTTCGGATCTGAAAAATGGGCCAATAATTCCTTTGGAAGACATGGCGGCCCAGACCAGTACTTTTTGAGGATGCAGGGACGATGGGACTGCAACATGGGGCTTTTCGGTTCCCCATACGCGCCAGTTCTGTTTATTGACGAAGCCGTCCAGGTAAAAATAAGCTTCGTCAGTAAACCAAATGCTGCCCACATGCATATCGCCGTCATCAATCCTGTGCACTATATCGTTAGCGAATGTCTCTCGTGCAGCAATGGTAGCGGCGCTGAGGGGTTGCCGCGTTTGAATTTTGTATGGATAGAGGTGTAAACTCTGGCGCATGAGACGATACGTGGACGTTGGCGTCATTTGGACCGCAGCTGCAACACGGCGAACGGAAACCCGAGGCCGCTGTTGGATCACCTGCTGCACTAGCTGCGCGTTGCCCTCTGTGGGTGCCGTACGCGGACGCCCTACATTTCCAGCACGTTCATCCGTCACGTTCCCAGTCTGTTGAAATTTTTCAAACAGATCCTTTATTGTATCGCTTTTCGGTCCTTTGGTTACATTAAACCTCCGTTGAAAACTTCGTCTTGTTGCAACAACACTGTGTTCTAGGCGGTGGAATTCCAACACCAGAAAAATCCTCTGTTCTAAGGAATAAACCATGTTGTCTACAGCACACTTGCACGTTGTGAACAGCACACGCTTACAGCAGAAAGACGACGTACAGAATGGCGCACCCACAGACTGCGTTGTCTTCTATATCTTTCACATCTGTTGTTGAAAATTGTAACTACTGTAATTTCGAAAGTTTGTCCGCCTGAAAATGTACTGTTGTCCCAAGCATATTGCAACAAACGATGTATTTCTATCGCTGCTCGTTTAGTTTTTATTGCCGTTTCAAATATACCGGTCATTTTTGAAACACGCTGTACCTAGCGGGGACCAAGTAAAACTCGGGAGTTTGTTCTTTCCAACAGTACGTAGTTCATGCACGTATCTCGAATAACGTAATTGTTATGATTTTTTAAAAATCGGATGGTACACCCTGTGTTAGCAGTAGCGTCAGACGTTTCGCAGATGACATAGTTATCTACATGAAGTACGAAGCGGCATAAATATTCTGTCAGAACTTGATAAGATCTGAAAGTGGTGGACAGATTAGCAACTTGCTTTAAATGTTCAGAAATGTGAAACGGTGCGCAACCTACCCCTCCTGGATGATGAGCTTTGCCCTGACATGTACCCCTCCTACCAACTCTAACCCCACCTTCTTCCCCCCTACTCCTCAGAGCTCCCTCTCCCCTCCCCTTCCCCTCCCTGAGAGATTTTCGCCCCTCATACACCCCTCCCTCTCCTGTGCCCCACCCCTCCTTCAGTGTCTCTGCACCCCCTCCTGCCTTGTCATCCCACTTCATCTCCCGCACCGCCCATCTGCAGCCTCTTGGTGCGCCTCCTGCCCCCCTTCTTTCTCTTCCTCCCGCCCCCCCCCCCAGCCCCCAACCACACTTTCGTCCCTTCTGTGCACGTCACAAAAAAAACCATGGTATCCTATGAATGTATCAGTGAGCACGGTTGAAATCGGTAAGCCAACACACATACCTGGATATACTTAGTACGGATACGAAATGAAACCCTCAGTCGTGGGTAAAGTCAGTAGCACATTTCGATTTATTGGTAGAACGGCAGGGAAATAAATTTTTCGAAACGCATTTC
Source organism: Schistocerca nitens (assembly GCF_023898315.1). Taxonomy (NCBI): domain Eukaryota; kingdom Metazoa; phylum Arthropoda; class Insecta; order Orthoptera; family Acrididae; genus Schistocerca; species Schistocerca nitens. The sequence goes on from NC_064618.1 coordinate 850,868,804, forward strand.
TTGGAAATATCTGTAGTTGTAAAATGTAGTTAAATAATTTTACTTAATAAAAACAGTCTAGACCGCATTCAATAATTTTATGTTAAAAATGACGAATGGTTTCGATCTTCAGACCGTTACTCCATGTTGTGTGCTGGAGATGGTGGCACGGAGCATGAGCTGCTCTAGGATGGTGTGAAGAACAATTGCTCCATCACTTGTTCTTCATAGTTTCTAGAAGGGTTGTAGGACATATGCACATAATTATAAGCCTATATCACTGATGACACTATGTTATAGGATTATGGAGCACGTTTTATGATCACGTATTCTGGGGTTGGCTTAAGAGCAAAGTCTATAATCGCAGAGTGGACACTAAAGAGGAACTTCTCACTCGTATTTTTCGTGAATATGTTCAAGTAGAGGACCATACGAATGAGCTCACATCAGAAACACAGTGGCGGTCTACATGAGCTGTAAAGTGCATTGCAGTTGACGGTGGACTTTTTGAATATTTTCTGTGAGGAATTGTACACAATTAAACAAAATATTAGATCAGCATGTTTCATGTACTATCACCCTTTACTTTCATTAGTTTACTGGGAAACTGTTAAGAACGGGTCATACATTCATATGACTTTTTTCTTCAGAATCACTAATACTATCACCCCTCAAAGCAAGTACCTTTCCTCCTGATACACCCTTTATAAATAATCTAGTATAAAATGTCATCGAGCGAGGTGGCGCAGGCCGGCCGCGGTGGCCGTGCGGTTCTGGCGCTGCAGTCCGGAACCGCGAGGCTGCTACGGTCGCAGGTTCGAATCCTGCCTCGGGCATGGATGTGTGTGATGTGCTTAGGTTAGTTAGGTTTAAGTAGTTCTAAGTTCTAGGGGACTTATGACCTAAGATGTTGAGTCCCATAGTGCTCAGAGCCATTTGAACCATTTGAGGTGGCGCAATGGTTAGCACACTGCACTTGCGTTGGGATGGTCCAAACCCCGTCCGGCCATCCTGATTTAGTGTTTCCGTGAGTTCCGTAAATCGCTTCAGGGAAAAGCCAGTATGGTTCCTTTGAGAGGGCATGGCCGATTTCCTTCCCCATCCTTTCCTAATCTGATGGGGCCGATGACCTCGCTTTATGGTCCCCTCCTCCGAATCGACCAACCAACCATAAAATGTCGGAAGCTCCACAAGGCAATTCACAGATGATGCAGTTGTCCACAACAAGGTGGCAACGCCGGAAGACTGTAGCGATTTGCAAAATGACTTGCAGCACGAGTGACGGGTGGTGACTCAGTCGCTCGAGGCGGAGGGCCAATGAGGAGGCAGGCAGTCTGCCCTCGCCTATTCACCTTGTGAATGCACAAGTGGCCATTCCTTCAGCAAGACTGGAGCAGGCGCATGAGGGGAGAGTTCAGCAAGTTGTTGGGAGCTCTAATGTTACGCGCGTTATGGAACCACCTAGGGAAATAACTTTCGTCAATGATGCCTGTCACTTGGGTTCTGAAGCCATCCTCATACGTGGGCTGGTGGATGTGGTGAAGGCTGGTGGCCTCACACGGGGGGTGCAAGCAGAGCTCGCAATTTGCGGGATTGTTTTCAGAGTTGATCGCGGTCCTTTGGTTTAGAGCCAAGTGGATGGTCTTAAGGCTTCGTCGACTCTGTGACAGTCTTGTCTGCAGATTTTTGGACCTGCGTAATCGAGTGGAGAATTGCAGGACTCCCCTTGATAGGTCAGGGGTGCACTACACAAACGTAACACCTACTCGGGTAGCAGATCGTTCGTGGAGTGCACGTGGGTCTCTTTTGGGATGGGGGGGGGGGGTAGTTTGGGGTTCTCTGATGAACACCCGCCAGGCGATAGACAGAGAGCGCAGTCAGACCACGTTCAGAGTAAAAACACTTCGACTGCCAGTCAGTAAACTGTTGAAGTATTCGTAACAAAGTTCCCAAATTTACTGCCATCCAGAAAATTCGTCGCGCTCAAATTATTCTTGGTACAGAGACACGAAGTAGAAAGCTCTGAGATAGTTAGCGAGTCATGGAATGGATATCAGAAAGAGTTCACACGCCTCAGGAGGGCAAGTGTGCAGTTGACACAAATATTGTCTACGTTGACGTCGAATTTGAGTGTGATAGTGAAGTAACCCGGATGCGTTTAACAGGTCACGTGAAATCAAGTTAATTTTTCGATGTTTTTTACAGCCATCCGATTACCCTGTGACTGTGTTAGAGTCATTCTGAGAAAGTCTGCGGTCACTAGCGCGGAAATAGTCAGACCATGGAGTACTAGTTGGAGGCGACGTTAACCTACCTAGTAGAGACTAGGGCGCCTGTGGACTCACTGCAGGGGGTACGCACAGGCAGTGCTGCGAAGTACTTTTCAACATATTTCCCGAAAATTGGCTTCAGCAGCTAGTTCGACAGTCCACACGAAATGGAAATATTTTAGACGTTGTAGCTAGACCTGACCTTGTCGACGGTGTCTGTATAGAGACAGGTATCGCTGATCGTGATGTCATCGCAGTTGTTAGCATCCCACTTAGTAAATGAATCGACTTCATTTACTTCCGGTACGATGGATGTGGAAGAATTATGGGCAAATTTTAAACACATTGTAAATCACGCATTGGAGAAGCATGTGCCGAAAAAGTGGGTTACGGACGGAAAAGACCTACCGTGGTTTAACAGCGCAATTCGGAGAATGCTGAGGAAGCAAAGACAGTTGCACTCGCGGTACAAGAAAGATCGGGAGAATGAGGACAGGCAAAAGTTAGTAGAGATTCGTGCTGCTGTAAAAAGAGCGATGCGTGAAGCATTTAACCACTACCATCGTCATACGTTAGCAAAAGATGTTGCTGAAAACCCAAGGAAATTCTGGTCTTACGTATAATCGGTAAGTGGGTCGAAGGCTTCCATCCAGTAACTCACTGATCAGTCTGGCCTGGCAACAGAAGACAGCAAAATGAAAGCTGAAATTTTAAATTTAGCATTTGAGAAATCTTTCACGCAGGAGGATCGTACAAACATACCGCCGTTTGAGTCTCGTACAGATTCCAGCATGGTGGACACAGTGATAGACATCCATGGGGTTGTGAAGCAGTTTAATGGGTTGAAAATAAATAAATCGCTAGGTCCTGATGGGATTCCAATCCGGTTTTAGAGAGAGTACTCTACTGCATTGGCTCCTTACTTAGCTTGCATTTATCGCGAATCTCTTGCCCAACGTAAAGTCGCGAGCGACTGGAAAAAAGTGCAGGTGACGCCTGTATATAAGAAGGGTAGAAGGACGGATCCTCAAAATTACAGACCAATATCCTTAACATCGGTTTGTTGCAGGATTCTCGAACATATTCTGTTCGAATATAATGAATTTCATTGCGACAGAGAAGTTGCTGTCCATGCATCAGCACGGCTTTAGAAATCATCGTTCCTGCGAAACGCAACTCGCCCTTTTTTCACATGATATCTTGCGAACCATGGATGAAGGGTATGAGGCGGATGCCATATTCCTTGACTTCCGGAAAGCGTTTGACTCGGTGCCCCACTGGAGACTCCTAACTAAGGTACGAGCATATGGGATTGGTTCCCAAATATGTGAGTGGCTCGAAGACTTCTTAAGTAATAGAACCCAGTACGTTGTCCTCGATGGTGAGTGTTCATCGGAGGTGAGGGTGTCATCTGGAGTGCCCCAGGGAGTGTTGTTTTCTATCTACTGTAAGTAGGCTGTTTAGGTTTTTATGTTGGTAACGCCATGTAGAGCTCTATATGAAAATCATTGACTGTGCTGTGTGAAGGCTGTGGTTGGTTTGCATTGTTGGAGTAATATTCGCCATTGTAGTGTTGGGCAGGTGGCTGTTAACAGCGCATAGCGTTGCGCAGTTGGAGGTGAGCCGCCAGCAGTGGTGGATGTGGGGAGAGAGATGGCGGAGTTTTGAGAGGACGATCTGGACGTGTGTCCATCAGAAAGAGTAAATTTGTAATATTGGATATCATGGACTGATACATATATTATGGCTTTTGAACACTATGAAGGTAAATACATTGCTTGTTCTCTATCAAAATCTTTCATTTGCTAACTATGTCTATCAGTAGTTACTGCCTTCAGTAGATAGAATCTCTTATTTAGCTAGCAGTATTGGCGCTCGCTGTATTGCAGTAGTTCGAATAAGGAAGATTTTTGTGAGGTAAGTGATTCGTGAAACGTATAGGTTAATGTTAGTCAGGGCCATTCTTTTGTAGGGATTTTTGAAAGTCAGATTGCGTTGCGCGAAAAATATTGTGTGTCAGTTTAGGGTTGATCAGAATAAGTAAAGAGAGAAATGTCTGAGTACGTACAGTTCTGCTCAGCTGTTTGAAAATCAAATAACGTAAGGGGTTTACCAGCACAGTCATTTATAATTTTTCTAAGGGGACGTTTCACTACATAAATGATCTTTTGGAAAGGGTGGATAGCAATGTGCGGCTGTTTGCTGACGATGCTGTGGTGTACGGGAAGGTGTCATCGTTGAGAGGCTATAGGAGGATACAAGATGATTTGGACAGGATTTGTGATTGGTGTAAAGAATGGCAGCTAACTCTAAATATAGATAAATGTAAATTAATGCAGATGAATAGGAAAAAGAATCCTGTGATGTTTGAATACTCCATTAGTAGTGTAGCGCTTGACACAGTCGCGTCGATTAAATATTTGAGCGTAACACTGCAGAACGATATGAAGCGGGACAAGCATGTAATAGCAGTTGTGCGGAAGGCGGATAGTCGTCTTCGGTTCATTGGTAGAATTTTGGGAAGATGTGGTTCATCTGTAAAGGAGACCGCTTATAAAACACTAATACGACCAATTCTTGAGTACTGCTCGAGCGTTTGGGATCCATATCAGGTCGGATTGAGGGAGGACATAGAAGCAATTCAGAGGCGGGCTGCTAGATTTGTTACTGGTAGGTTTGATCATCACGCGAGTGATACGGAAATGCTTCAGGAACTCGGGTGGGAGTCTCTAGAGGAAAGGAGGCGTTCTTTTCGTGAATCACTACTGAGGAAATTTAGGGAACCAGCATTTGAGGCTGACTGCAGTACAATTTTACTGCCGCCAACGTATATTTCGCGGATGGACGACAAAGATAAGATAAGAGAGATTAGGGCTAGTACAGAGGCATATATGCAGTCATATTTCCCTCGTTCTGTTTGGGAGTGGAACAGGGAGAGAAGATGCTAGTTGTGGTACGAGGTACCCTCCGCCACGCACCGTGTGGTGGACTGCGGAGTATGTATGTAGATGTAGATGTAGATCATAGCGCCGATGGTTACTAGAGTTAATAAATTCAGCAAGAACGCTGGGAGAGGGTTTGTGCTAGAAAGAGCTGAGAAGCAGTTCTTAGCATCTCACTCAGATAATGATTTGACATCGCTTAGTTCCAGTATGATGGACATAGAGGAATTATGGGCAAAATTTAAACTGATTGCAAATCGCGCTCTGGTGACATACGTAAGAGTGAGTGGATTACGCATGGAAAATACCTTCCGTGGTTAATAATCAAATTTGGAAAACGCTGAGGGAACATACGTTGTTGCACTCTCGTTTCAAAAAAGATGCACGTATGTCGATAGGAAAAAGTTAGTAGAAATTTGTGGGTCGGTAAAAAGATCAGTGCACGAAGCATACAACTTACACCGTCATAACTAAGAGAAACATCTTACTCAGAACCTGAGAAAATTCTGGTCATACGTAAAATCACTAAGCGAGTCCTAGGCTTCTAGCCAGCCACTCTTCGACAAGCCTGAGGTGGCAATAGGAGACATCAAAAGGGATGATGAACTTTTAAATTTGTGTTTAAGAGATGATTCACACAGGATGATCGTACAAACATAACGTCATTTGACCATCGCACATACTAACGCACGGAGGACGTTGAAACAGGCATCCGTGACGTGGAGAAGCAACTGGCGGAGTTGAAAACAAATTAGTGGCCACGTCCAGATGGAATGTCAATTAGGTTTTACCGAGAGTTCTCTGTGGCATTGTCCGCTTACTTAGCTTAAATTTATCGCGAATCTCTTGCCCAGCTCAAAGTCCCAAGCGACTGGAAAAAAGTATAGGTGACTCCTTAATATAAGAAGGGGGAAAAGAACGGACACACAGATTTACAGATCAACATTCTTAACATCGGTTTGCTGCAGAATTCTTGAACGTATTCTGAGTTCTAAAACAATACATTTTCTTGAGACGGAGAAGCTTCTGTCCACAAATCAGCACGGATTTAGAAGGCATCGCTCATGCGGAACTCAGCTTGTCCTTTTCTCACGTGATATCCTAAAAAGCATGAGTGGAGGGGTATCGGCAGATTCGAGATTCCTAGATATCCGGAAAGCATTTCACACGATTTCCCACTTCAGACTGTTGACGAAGTCCGAGCATGCGGATTAGATTTCCAGGTATGTGACAGGTTCTAAGTTCAAATTGAAATCCTATGGGACTTAACTGCTAAGGTCATCAGTCTCTAAGCTTACACAATACTTAACCTAAAATATCCTAAGGACAAACACACACACACCCATGCCCGAGGGAGAACTCGAACCTCCTCCGGGACCAGCCGCACAGTCCATGACTGCAGCGTCCAGACCGCCCGGCTAATCCCGCGCGGCGACAGGCTCTAAGACATTTTGAATAATGGAACCCGTTACGTTGTTGTCGACGGCGAGTGTTCATCAGAGACGAGGGTATTGCCAGGAGTGCCCCAGGCAAGTGTCATAGGTCCGATTTTATTCTCTAAATACAGGGCTACTACAAATGATTGAAGCGATTTCATAAATTCACTGTAGCTCCATTCATTGACATATGGTCACGACTACAGATACGTAGAACAACTCATAAAGTTTTGTCCGGCTGAAGCCGCACTTCAGGTTTCTGCCGCCAGAGCGCTCGAGAGCGCAGTGAGACAAAGTGGCGACAGGAGCCGATAAAGCGTATGTCGTGCTTGAAATGCACTCACATCAGTCAGTCATAACAGTGCAACGACACTTCAGGACGAAGTTCAACAAAGATCCACCATCTGCTAACTCCATTCGGCGATGGTATGCGCAGTTTAAAGCTTCTGGATGCCCCTGTAAGGGGAAATCAACGGGTCGGCCTGCAGTGAGCGAAGAAACGGTTGAACGCGTGCGGGCAAGTTTCACGCGTAGCCCGTGGAAGTCGACGAATAAAGCAAGCAGGGAGCTAAACGTACCACAGCCGACGGTTTGGAAAATCTTACAGAAAAGGCTAAAGCAGCAGCCCTACCGTTTACAATTGCTACAAGCCCTGACACCCGATGACAAAGTCAAACGCTTTGAATTTTCGGCGCGGTTGCAACAGCTCATGGAAGAGGATGCGTTCAGTGCGAAACTTGTTTTCAGTGATGAAGCAACACTTTTTCTTAATGGTGAAGTGAACAGACACAATGTGCGAATCTGGGCGGTAGAGAATCCTCACGCATTAGTGCAGCAAATTTGCAATTCACCAAAAGTTAACGTGTTTTGTGCAATCTCACGGTTTAAAGTTTACGGCCCCTTTTTCTTCTCCGAAAAAAACGTTACAGGACACGTGTATCTGGACATGCTGGAAAATTGGCTCATGCCACAACTGGAGACCGACAGCGCCGACTTCATCTTTCAACAGGATGGTACTCCACCGCACTTCCATCATGATGTTCGGCATTTCTTAAACAGGAGATTGGAAAACCGATGGATCGGTCGTGGTGGAGATCATGATCAGCAATTCATGTCATGGCCTCCACGCTCTCCCGACTTAACCCCATGCGATTTCTTTCTGTGGGGTTATGTGAAAGATTCAGTGTTTAAACCTCCTCTACCAAGAAACGTGCCAGAACTGCGAGCTCGCATCAACGATGCTTTCGAACTCATTGAGGGGGACATGCTGCGCCGAGTGTGGGAGGAACTTGATTATCGGCTTGATGTCTGCCGAATCACTAAAGGGGCACATATCGAACATTTGTGAATGCCTAAAAAAACATTTTGAGTTTTTGTATGTGTGTGCAAAGCATTGTGAAAATATCTCAAATAATAAAGTTATTGTAGAGCTGTGAAATCGCTTCAATCATTTGTAATAACCCTGTATATAAATGACCTAATGTACAGGGTCAGCAGCCATGTACGGCTGTGTTGCTGATGATGTGATGTGGTTTTGCTGAATGTAGTGTGTCTTATACAGCCGATGCTTTGCAATATTTCCTTTAACAGCTGGTATTTGAGCTGAAATAAAGTTTTCGAAAGTACATAAACATGCTCGAAGTGGATCCCATCCGGAAGTGTTGGCAGTGGCCTAATAATAATTGTATTGCGTCACTCGGATGGATGTACACTTATTCCTCGTGGTGATGATGTCGTCGATGAGTGACTGCAGGAGGATACGAGGTGACTTAGACACACTTTCTAGTTGGTGTGATGGATGGCAGCTTGTTCTAAATGTAGAAGAATATAAGTTGATGCGTATGAGTAGGGAAAACAGATTTTTCAGTTCCAATATAGCATCAGTAGTGTGCTGCCTGACATAGTCCCATCCATTAAATATGTCGGCTTAACACTGCAAAGCTATGTGAAGTAGAATGGTAGTAGGGAAGGCAAATGCTCGACTAAGTTTTTTTAGTAGAATTCTGGGAAAGAGTTGCTCATCTGTAAAGTAGACAACATATAGAACGCTAGTGCGACCTATACTTGAGTACTGTTCGAGTGTTTGCGGCACCACCAGGAGACAGCGAAGCAGTTCAGAGGCGTGATTTTTTACTAGTAGCTTCTATCAGCACACGAGTATTATCGAGATGCTTTGTTAACTGAAATGGGAATCCCTTGGGGGAAGACGGCGCTCTTTGTGGGTCTACTGCAGAAGTTTAGAGAACTGGCATTTGAGGCAGACTGCAGAACGATTTTTCTCCTGCCGAAGTACATTTCGCGTAAGGGCCGCGAAGAAAAGATAAGAGAAATTAGACATCATGTGGAGGCAAATAGACAGTCGTTTTTCCCTCATTCTGTTTGCGAGCGGAACAGGAAAGGAAAGGTAGAAAATGGTTCAAATGGCTCTGAGCACTATGGGACTTAACTTTTGAGGTCATCAGTCCCCTAGAACTTAGAACTACTTATAACTAACCTAAGGACATCACACACATCCATGTCGGAGGCATGATTCTAACCTGCAACCGTACCGGTCGCGCGGTTCCAGACTGTAGCGCCTAGAACCGCTCGGCCACACGGTCCGGCGGAAAGGTACAGGGAAGGTACAAAGTAACCTGCACCATGCACCACAAAGTGGCTTGCGGAGTATGTATGTAGATGTAGATGAATGGTGCAGGTTCTGGCAGCTGAGCCTAAAAATAAATGTACTGGTGTCCAAAATTAAGGCAACAAATAGCTGTTTCTCCGTCTTGTGTCCAACTCACGGTGTAATCATACAAAATGTCAACAGATGTCTGCACAATCGTGTTCTGCACAGAAGATGGCATTCCGGTTAACTGACAATCAGGTCAACGATGACGTCAGGGCACCTATCAAACGGGGTAGTGTTTGCCGAGTAGTCCCACGTCCACAATCGCTGTGTATCCAGTCACAGTCGGTGCAGTACGGCACAGAGAAGACGCCTACCACACACTCTGCGGTGGAGGGCCGTAAGAAGAATCGAAGGACAGTCGCAAACTGATGTGACGCGATGGCCTAACGTGAATCGTTCTGAAGTTTGTCGGATGTGGCGACAGTTTATAGAGACCGAAACTGAATCCCGAAGACCAGGGCAGGGCCGCCCACGTGTGATATCAAAAAGAGAGGGCCGTTATTTGGCCGTAAGGGCGCCACAGTACCGCCTTAGCACTACACGGGAACTGGCATCTGACCTCGGAGAATCCAGCGGACGTCTTCTATCGAGGCAAACGGTGTGCAGAAGGCTTCGGCAGAGTGGCCTTTATTGTCGGAGACCTGCTGTATGTGTACCTCTGACGCGTCTTCCCAGAAGGGAACGTCTAGAGTCGAGTCTTCAACATGCCACTAGGACGACCGCACAGTGGGCCAATATTCTTTTCGCAGATGAGTCCCGATTTGGTCTGGAGAGCGATTCTCGACGCATTCGCGTCTGGAGGGAACGTGGAACACGACTTCTGGACCGAGTCATTGCGAAAATAGATCGATATTGAGAAGGGTCCTTAATGGTGTGGGCAGAGATTATGTTGACCACTCGAACATCTCCTCAAGAATTTGTATGGGTGAATCGGCAAGGTTTAAGGGGTTCCGGAAAGGCTCAAAATCATGAAAAGTTCAATTTTTACTTTTTTGCGTTTTCTGAATCTGCAGACTATTACCTTTTAATAGATATATAATTTATTCTATTCCGAAGACTACAACTATTTTTAAATTTTTTTTGAAATGTGTTCTACATGGGCGTGACCCACTGTGGCGCTGTTAAACTGCTGTCAAATGGTGTTATTATTAACGTCCGTGTTCATCAGGTACATTTTAGTGATGTGAGATAAAGTATGTGTTGTGGCTAACCTGTGATGGTTCAATATATATCGCTGGTGTGATTGTCGATTGTTTCATGTTTATTTGCTCTGTCGTTATCTCGAAAATATTCGTAATAAATTCTGTTTCTTGAGTCTCTGTTTTGTTGAAGTATAATAATGAGTAAAAGTAAAGTTATTAGAAATCCTCTGAAGGCTTTTAAGAAAAGGAGAAATGTTGGAAAGCCAAAGGTATTTAGAAATATGGGAATGAAGATAGGTTCTAACATGGTACGAGCGATGCTTGCTTTAGACAAGGAACGCCTTCGGGCTGCAGACAGGGCTGTAAAGAGTCTAGAAATACAAGCAAGAGTAAACAGGAGGAGGAACAAGAGGAAGCTGGAGGAGGAGTTTGCAGAGGATGAAGATAATCCGTCCTATGGACCTGGAATGCACTAAAAAGTTAATCCAATCTTTGTCGCTCGATTCCCAAAACTTTTATTTTCTCATACTAATTACATGTTTTCTAAGGTTCTTCCAAACGTATTTGTTTCAAACTTTCAGTAAATGTTACACAGTACCTACTGCATAATTTAACACAGCCTTTTTCCAAAAAACTGTATATTTTTGAATATATAAATAAAAACTTGCAAAAAAATGTTGTGAATTTTTATTACAATTGAAAAAAAATCATCTTTAATAACTGAACTAAAATTTTGTAAAATCCCTGTGTTAAGTTGTAGCCCATATTCCAATAAATAATCTGTAAAAAGTTCAACTTCCTACCCCAAATACTTTGTGAGGAAAGATGTAATTTATAAGCGTTATTTTAACATTGCAAGTATAGGGCGTTCCGGAGCCCCTTAAGGAAAGGCAAACCTACGTTTCTAGCATTTGTAGACTTAGAGAAAGCTTTTGACAATGTTGACTGGAATACTCTCAAATTCTGAAGGTGTCAGGGGTAAAATACAGGGAGTGCAAGGCTATTTACAATTTGTACAGAAACCAGATGGCAGTTATAAGAGTAGAGGGGCATGAAAGGGAAGCAGTGGTTGGGAAAGGAGTGAGACAGGGTTGTAGCCTCTCCCCGATGTTATTCAATCTGTATATTGAGCAAGCAGTAAAGGAAACAAAAGAAAAATTCGGAGTAGGTATTAAAATCCACGGAGAAGAAATACAAACTTTGAGGTTCGCTGATGACATTGTAATTCTGTCAGAGACAGCAGAAGACTTGGAAGAGCAGCTGAACGGAATGGACAGTGTCTTGAAAGGAGGATATAAGATGAACATCAACAAAAACAAAACGAGGATAATGGAATGTAGTCAAATTAAATCGGGTGATGCTGAGGGGATTAGATTAGGAAATGAGACACTTAAAGTAGTAAAGGAGTTTTTCTATTTAGGGAGTAAAATAACTGATGATGGTCGAAGTAGAGAGGATATAAAATGTAGACTGGCAATGGCAAGGAAATCGTTTCTGAAGAAGAGAAATTTGTTAACGTCGAGTATAGATTTGAGTGTCAGGAAGTCGTTTCTGAAAGTATTTGTATGGAGTGTAGCCATGTATGGAAGTGAAACATGGACGATAACCAGTTTGGACAAGAAGAGAATAGAAGCTTTCGAAATGTGGTGCTACAGAAGAATGCTGAAGATAAGGTGGGTAGATCACGTAACTAATGAGGAGGTATTGAATAGGATTGGGGAGAAGAGAAGTTTGTGGCACAATTTGACTAGAAGAAGGGATCGGTTGGTAGGACACGTTTTGAATCATCAAGTGATCACAAATTTAGCATTGGAGGGCAGCATGGAGGGTAAAAATCGTAGAGGGAGACCAAGAGATGAATACACTAAGCAGATTCAGAAGGATGTAGGTTGCAGTAGATACTGGGAGATGAAGAAGCTTGCACAGGATAGAGTGGCATGGAGAGCTGCATCAAACCAGTCTCAGGACTGAAGACCACAACAACAACAACCAGCTACTGCAGGAAATACTGCAAAGCATCGACTGCGTAACATACACTAGATTCAGCAAAAGCAGGGATATCGCGCCACTGGAGAGAGTGAAGCCAAACACTGATGATGTTGCTGCAGAAAACCAGTATCAAATAATGAAATATGTGTGTTTCAGTCAACATGTGTTGGTTGACGTCTTTTATTGGAGTCAAACATAAGTTATGCCTGAGGGTATTTTTGTTCTGTCGTTGCAACTACAAAAATGTGTTTTTCACTAGACGCATTTCACTTTACTGAGGTAAAGCATCATCAGTGGTCTTTACCTCATTAAAGTGAAACGTGTCTGACGAAATAAAACCACATTTTTGTAGTTGCACGACAGGAATTGTAAAGCAACTACGGACAATATGGTCACACAAATGAAGAAAACATAATTTGTGATTGCAAAGTAGTTGGCAAGGGATAATGTAAACCTTATTATAGCTTTCAAATGTGACAATAGGAATCTAAACACATTTATCAGATACATGTACAAAGTGAAATGTTATTCAATGAATTTGTAATCATATGCAGAGACTGCTGGAATCACACGCAATACAGTTTTTTGGTTATCGACAAAACAAGAAAATTGAATGATGTGAAATATAAACGAAACTTAGAAGAGTTTCAGATTAAAAGCTAGTGTACCACTATGTAACTGAGTCAGTATATCATACACCACGGACAGTTTTGCATGCATGTCAGGCACTCAGCCTGAGAGGAGGGGGGCACATAAGCATAAGATTTGTTCGTATATGAATGTATAAACTGAAACAATAAAAGAACGTCTCAAGCACCATTCTACAGAAATGCAAGTGACCAATGGAGTTCCGAAAAAATTTGTGAATATTGCATTGATGAGCGATAGCAAGACTTCATGATATCGATATTCAAACGTTCAATGAAGATCTAACTTCTCAAAACCCATACTACGTTGTTTGCATGATCACAGAAAGACTTAATAAGCTAAATGCAAATGCCTATGAATTTGGGAAAATAGTATATATTGTAAACATCAGCGATATCAGACGCGTTTTGAAATCAATTGAAAAATTTAAAGCAAAGGTTAAATAGACTGAAAAATTTATTAGAAGTATTACAAAATCCAATAAATACACTCCTGGAAATGGAAAAAAGAACACATTGACACCGGTGTGTCAGACCCACCATACTTGCTCCGAACACTGCGAGAGGGCTGTACAAGCAATGATCACACGCACGGCACAGCGGACACACCAGGAACCGCGGTGTTGGCCGTCGAATGGCGCTAGCTGCGCAGCATTTGTGCACCGCCGCCGTCAGTGTCAGCCAGTTTGCCGTGGCATACGGAGCTCCATCGCAGTCTTTAACACTGGTAGCATGCCGCGACAGCGTGGACGTGAACCGTATGTGCAGTTGACGGACTTTGAGCGAGGGCGTATAGTGGGCATGCGGGAGGCCGGGTGGACGTACCGCCGAATTGCTCAACACGTGGGGCGTGAGGTCTCCACAGTACATCGATGTTGTCGCCAGTGGTCGGCGGAAGGTGCACGTGCCCGTCGACCTGGGACCGGACCGCAGCGACGCACGGATGCACGCCAAGACCGTAGGATCCTACGCAGTGCCGTAGGGGACCGCACCGCCACTTCCCAGCAAATTAGGGACACTGTTGCTCCTGGGGTATCGGCGAGGACCATTCGCAACCGTCTCCATGAAGCTGGGCTACGGTCCCGCACACCGTTAGGCCGTCTTCCGCTCACGCCCCAACATCGTGCAGCCCGCCTCCAGTGGTGTCGCGACAGGCGTGAATGGAGGGACGAATGGAGACGTGTCGTCTTCAGCGATGAGAGTCGCTTCTGCCTTGGTGCCAATGATGATCGTATGCGTGTTTGGCGCCGTGCAGGTGAGCGCCACAATCAGGACTGCATACGACCGAGGCACACAGGGCCAACACCCGGCATCATGGTGTGGGGAGCGATCTCCTACACTGGCCGTACACCACTGGTGATCGTCGAGGGGACACTGAATAGTGCACGGTACATCCAAACCGACATCGAACCCATCGTTCTACCATTCCTAGACCGGCAAGGGAACTTGCTGCTCCAACAGGACAATGCACGTCCGCATGTATCCCGTGCCACCCAACGTGCTCTAGAAGGTGTAAGTCAACTACCCTGGCCAGCAAGATCTCCGGATCTGTCCCCCATTGAGCATGTTTGGGACTGGATGAAGCGACGTCTCACGCGGTCTGCACGTCCAGCACGAACGCTGGTCCAACTGAGGCGCCAGGTGGAAATGGCATGGCAAGCCGTTCCACAGGACTACATCCAGCATCTCTACGATCGTCTCCATGGGAGAATAGCAGCCTGCATTGCTGCGAAAGGTGGATATACACTGTACTAGTGCCGACATTGTGCATGCTCTGTTGCCTGTGTCTATGTGCCTGTGGTTCTGTCAGTGTGATCATGTGATGTATCTGACCCCAGGAATGTGTCAATAAAGTTTCCCCTTCCTGGGACAATGAATTCACGGTGTTCTTATTTCAATTTCCAGGAGTGTATATGAAAGTTGTATACCATTTCGAAGTCACTTTAGTGTGCAATAGCACACTGACAAAACATGAAGTCTCCAAGGTACGAAAGGCCATTCAATGGAAATTAAGATTGATAAGGTTACAACATTTGGAATGAGATCAATGTCTCAGAGAAACTTTCAAACTGGTTACTGAATCGCTTAAATGACTCTTGAAGGTGAAAAAAGAAGAAGAGGATGCCGTTGCCGAGATAATGAACCATTCCAGCGATGCTAAGATAAATAAAATAATTTTAGTCAGCAGGGAAAAACTGTACATGCAATCTAAAAGTTTAATGGAGCTCGCAGCCGGCCGGAGTGGCCGTGCGGTTCTAGGCGCTAAAGTCTGGAACCGAGCGACCGCTACGGTCGCAGGTTCGAATGCTGACTCGGGCAGGGATGTGTGTGATGTCCTTAGGTTAGTTAAGTTTAATTAGTTCTATGTTCTAGGCGACTGATGACCTCAGAAGTTAAGTCGCATACTGCTCAGAGCCACTTGGAGCTCGCAGTATAAGCTGATGGTAGAGAATTTGAAAGAACACCAGCTTTACTGAATCTAATGTTCCTAAAGGCTTCAAAATGTGAGAATTATTCACTGAAATGTCTAGAAATGTATAGTTACATACTTCATCTGACTGATGTATATAAGAAAGCAAATAGAGGGTGAAAAAGTTCAGGCTTTGTGAAATACAA
This sequence comes from Schistocerca nitens, assembly GCF_023898315.1. Taxonomy (NCBI): domain Eukaryota; kingdom Metazoa; phylum Arthropoda; class Insecta; order Orthoptera; family Acrididae; genus Schistocerca; species Schistocerca nitens. Next base: position 850,884,496 of record NC_064618.1, read on the forward strand.
ACACATTACTGAACCGATATTACATGCACGAATAGTGCTAGTGAAGGTATCGACATTAAACATAAAAAAGTCAGTAATCAGCTCACCCATCATCCATTGCTGGTAATAAAGCTCATATTAATAAAATCATATCAGCCATTTATGGGCTTATAGAAAGACACAGTACTGAATGATTGTGGAGGCAATTTTTCGAAAACTGCACAACAGGAATGCAAAACATTCCCATGTAGATGTGTTATAATATGAGGCTTGAATGACTTAGGGCAAGCAGATCTTGTAGATGTGGAGCACTATTCATGAATAAATAAAGGTGTCAAATACACTTTAATGGTTATTGATATGTATTCAAAATTCGCTTATCATTACCAGTAAAAACAAAATGCAGAAGGCAGTTGCATAGGTGTTTGAACAATTGTTGTAGACAGGCACAAACTGCTGTCCAGGCAACCTTCAAACAGATCATGGAGGCGAGTTTTATGATAGGTATTTCAAGGTGGTAATAGAGCGGTATGGAATAAACCAGTGCTCAACATAGTGTCACATGAAAGCGAGTACTATTTGAAAAGACGATAAAAAACCATATGTCGATGCATTTTAACCTTTGATGATCATATAAAAGGCTGGATGTTACCCACATATAATTAGGTTGTACAACTCAACTATACGTCACACAATAAAAGTGAAACCAATTGATGTTCATGATAATAAACTTCTAAACGCAGAGCACAATCATATTAAACTAGTGGACCCTTGCAAAAAGAAATTTAACATAAGTTATTCTGTAAATATTTCAAAGTATAATACAGCTTCTGAGAAATATTGCTATCTGAAATGGTCAGTTTCAAAATAACGGCAACGGTGAAACAATTTCTGGAAGCTTTTACAGGGAGTAATTACAGAGAAGCTCTGAACCAGCTGTGTTTTTCATAGAGCACGCCATTAAGATATCGAGGGTAAATCCTTAGTTAAGTGGTTTAGTTTCCAATCATCACACAGCAGCTCTGTGGATGTGAGTCATTTGATATACAAGAGGACTCACAAACCTCAGACTGTTTAATAGTGTAACATGAGAGGTAGGAAGTGGATCAGCAAAGGAAGTGGTAGTGTCCTAGGAAAACTACCTGCGGTTTACATTTTCCTACATCTAACTACCGTGACCCTGGAACATAGCTTCAAAAACAGCCATTGCATGGTGGTAAGGTATGAGACTTGACATGACACACTGCAAATAAATGTTTAGCAGATGATGTTACAGATAGAATTTTAGTAGATAAAGCTAGGGAAATACATGAAAGAAAAGCCACCGGTGTAGGGCAGCATATTGCAGCATTATCAGTTGATAAAACAATGTACACCAAAGTTAAATTGGGTTTGGGAGTAAATTTCTGAGAATTTATGACTGCCATCTGTGCATACACTATAAGGAAGAAACCCACGGATGTTTAAAAAATTCTATCCATACAGCAGGGTCAGCAGCTAAAAATTCCCTGGCTTGGAAAGAGTAAGAAGAAGAAGAGGGATCATTAAAGCAACTAGGGTTCTACCAGTATTTACGACACCTGATGGAATTATTCCATTCCTAATTCGTGCACTGGTGGTCTTTCAGTGACTGGCTCTTTAGCCAGAGAGGCAGTGAAAAACGCAAAATGTGCCCAGTAACAGCTTTATGAGTCTAGAAGAGTCAGTAGGATGATGGAATCTCTGGCTGTCAGGGAAGTGTTGTATGTAGAACGACACAGGAAAGGACTTCGACTGTTCAATAAAAAAAAGAAACTCGTGGCTATACTATCCAACAAACCATTGCAATTATTAGAGGTCTGCTCAAACTCGTCACAAAGTTCAACATTACAATATTTCGTGGCGTGTTTGTGCAGAATACATTACTGAAGACTATGTGGAAATATAAAAAAATGTCGGACTGTATATTTCGATGTTACAGGACGATTGGAACTCACTGTGTTACAAAACTGTTACAATGTCTACAACTTTGATTCGTTCAGAGACATATACTCACCAGAAAAATTCCACTGGTTCTTTAACAGCAACCATATTTTCTATAATTTTCGATGTTCCCAAGCTTGAATACATACTTTTGTGGGCATTTTTGCCTGATGTTACTACTGATGACTGCATACAAACAAGCGTGATGAACATTAATGCGCCAGTTGAGGTGTAGATGTGATGTCATACACACTGCCTTTAAAGGAGCGATCACCAGTTTTGTATGTATATTACTTTTCACCATTCGATTTAAGCAAGGGCGATTGGAGTATCACATATGTGCAACATCATTCCTAATAACAGCAATACAAATAATAAACTACATTTAGAACTTGATGGTAAAAAAAATGTGGGTATGACACATGGTGCATGTGATATCGATGCTTAAAACACATTTTTAAAACAGTCTGTAAAAGGGTCTGGATTTCAGTGAACGTGTATCTCAAGAACAAATTGATCCACACAACCTACTGATTCTTCCCTACAACTGGCCCTGGATATAAGATCGTTGAGATGGCCACCAATGTCATATACTCCCAGTGATGGTCCAGACATTAGACCACTAGAGCTGCTTATTGTAGACCAGGAGAGACACCTTGCTGACTTTCATGGTGAGGAAATCATAATATGTCTGCCCCTAAAGCAGGTTGGGCATAGGGTATGTAACCATCACACACAGCCTTCAGTGTACCACCTTATAGTGGAGACACAACATGATAACATGGAAGAACTACCATTCCCTTAAATCGATTACTTGAGTTACATCCTACTCCTGTATGTGAACAGTTTATGCTGGCATGTCACATAGCAGTCTCTGCCAACTGAAGCGTTTCAGTGGCTATCTGATGATGAAATCGTCAGATTAGGTGATTTCAAAGAAGTGACTGCAGAGTCCCGTGTAGAGGGTGACAGGCTGGTAGACATGGCATAACCTAATATTTTGCATGACACATAAAGATTTCTCACTGTGTCTGGAGCACCGATTTCTACCAAATGGTTCTCTCCCCAAGCTAATGATGACACTAGGGAATAAACAGAGATATATACTGTAATGCGTTACAGAAACCTCCAACAATGTCACAGTTTAAGACTGGAAATAATTAGATTTATCCATGCTATTTCCTTCAAGCAGTCACGCATTACATATTGATATTAACATCAAAAAAAGGGATTCCACGATGAGTGAATTCGAAAAACATTTTCTAAACTAATGAATAACGCAGTTTTCGATAAAACTCAGAATCTTAGAAAATACCGTGAAATTCACATAACAACGAAATAGGATGGGCATTATGGCGCAAAGAATTATATCGCCTTGCCAAATTTTAAACAAATCTTCAACAAAGATTTCATCGCTCTGGAGATGACTAGGGTTTTGGTAGAGTTCATGAAACTGGTTTACGATGATAGGTGTATATTTAACCTATCCAAACTTCACATGTACTAGTTCCATAATGGGTTTGCAAAAAATCAGTTTGTAGACCCATAGGTACTTTATGTGGACAGCTTCAGCTATTGGATAACGGGATGTGATTGAGATAAATGAATAAGGTGCCACCCCAACGCATTCGATACATGTATACATAATATTTATGGCATAAAAAATTATCGGCCTAATGAAAAAGGAGGTGAATGGGTTGAAGACTGAGAAATTTTTGGTAATAGATCAAAAGTGTCCCCCAAAGACAGGCGAAGGGTGTGTGTTATACAGCCTCAGTGGCTCTCATGACTGAAGACTACTTGGGACACCTGCTTTATGGTGCTGGCAGTGCTCCACCTCCTCCTTCACATATGGTGCGCCAAGAAAATATTCAGTCGTGAGACCATGTCACACACGCTGTGTAGCAAATGAAATTCAGTCTGTCACATCACGACGATAAACGGATTATATGTGCTGATGGGATTGAATCCCTACCATGTGGGTAGTGTTCACTTGGGTGACAGAGAGAGAGAGAGTGTGGAAGTGTTTATTTGTAAATAGCATGCGTGCGTTGTATACATTGTGGAAATGTGTGTGTGTGTGTGTGTGTGTGTGTGTGTATGCAGAATAGTACAATGAATTTACATAGTGTAAATAGATCTGCATATTTGTCTGAATGTGTGTGCATACCTGCTGTGTGTTTGTGAACTATGTGTGTGGAAAAAATGTGTACACATCTGAAGCTATAAAATTGTCTAGTTTCATTAGATTTTTTCACCGGCTCTTACTGTTCGTCATCACAGTCTTTTTAACACTGCAAAATATAAAGTGAATAAAATAATTTACTGCTAAATTGTATATATTGTTAATGAATAGAACAAATGTTACACAACATCTAGCTTCTTATATACAAACCAAATTTAGAATCTTCAAACTCAGTCACATTAGCAGTGCCACTGCACATGAATGTAAAAGACAGTTTTGCTGAGTATTGTAACATCCAGATCCACAAAAAATAAACGTAAAATATATCTACATAAGGAAGGAGATAAATATTTGCTTGGTGCCTGCCTAAGAGACAGTCTCCACCCTTTCCAAACTGACTGTAGTCGTAGTCTAGATATGTCTTAATTTCAGAGAAAAAGTATTGACTGCAATTGAAAGATGAATACTAAATGAATTAATAAGAGATGGTCCTGCTAACAATGGTACACAAAACAAGCCAGAACACTGTCGCAGAAGCAACGAAACAAGCACGCCATATTTAAGAGAAAGTAATATCTCAAAGACTGATGACGTTTTGCTGAAGCTCGTTGTTTAGGACTGACTTCAATGTGAGATGCTTTTTATAATCTCCACAACGAAACTCTGTCTCGAAATCTGGCAGAAAATCCAAAGCAATTCAAGCGGTATGTAAACTACACGAGCAGCAAAACACATTCAATACCTTCAGTGCGCAACAGCGGTGGTAGTGTTACTGATGACATTACTAAACACTGTGTTCCGAAATTCTTTCACCAAAGAAGACGAAGTAAATGTTCCAGAATTTGAATCAAGCACAAATTCCAACATGAGTAATTTAGAAGTAGAGATCTTGTGTGTAAAGAAGCTGCTTAAATTACTTAATAATAAAGCCAAGTCCTCTGGTCCAGACCATACACTAGTTAGGTTCCTTTCAAAGCATACTGATACAATAGTTCCGTACTCAGCAATCAAAAGCAACCACTCGCTCGACAGAAGATCTCTACCTAAAGACTGGTAAGTTGCACAGGTCCAACTAATACTCAAGAAAAGAAACAGGAGTAATCATATTACAGAATCATATCTCTAACGTCCAGTAATATTTTGGAACATAAACTGTTTTCGAACACTATGAATTACTATTTATTAACAAACAGTCAACAATGCTTCAGAAAATATATTTCTTGTGAAACACAACTAGCTCTTAATTCATACATTATTAATAGTGCTATTGACAGGGGATCTGAAATTGATTCCATGTTTCTAGATTTTCAGTAGGCTTTTGACAGCGTTCTTCAGAGGAGAAATTTAATCAAATCGCGTGGCTATGCAATACCGTCTCAGTTGAGCGACTGGATTCGATATTTCCTAGCAGAAAGGTCACAGTTCGTAGTAACTGACGTACAGTCATCTAACAAAGCAGAAGTGATATCTGACGTTCCCCAAGGAAGTGTTATATGCCCTCTGCCGTTCCTGATCTACATAAGTGATTCATCTGAGCAGCCCTCTTTGATTGTTTGCAGATGATGCTGTCATTTACCGTCTAGAAAAGTCCTCAGGTGATCAAAGCAAACTGCAAACAATCTAGACAAGATATCTGTATTGCGAAAAGTGGCAGTTGTCTCTAAATAATGCAAAGTGTGAAGTCATCCACACGAGTAATGAAAGGAATCGGCTAAATTTCGGTTGCAAGATAAACCACACATACCTAAAGGCTGAGAATTCAACTAATTACTTAAGGATTACAATTACGAGAAAATTAAAATTGAACGAACACATAGATAATATTGTTGGGGAAGCTAACCAAAGACCGTGATTTATTGGCAGAAGACTTAGAAGATGCAACAGGTCTACTAAAAAGACTGCCAACACAATGCTTGTCCATCGTCTTCAGGAGCATTCCTGTGCGGTGTGCACATCAGGTAGGTTTGACGGAGGACATCGAAAAAGTTCAAAAAACGGCTGTTCGTTTTGTATTATAGCGAAATAGGGCAGAGAGTACCACGGATATGATGCACAAAGTAGGATGGCAGTCATTAAAACAAAGACGTTATTACTTGCGACAGGATGTTTTCACGAAATTTCTCACAAACTTTCTCCTCAGAATGCGAAAATGTCTTGTTGCTGCCTGTCTACGTCAGGAGAAATGATCATTCTGATAAAGTAAGTGAAATCAGCAAGCACGAAAAGATTTAGTGTTCTTTTTCCCACGCGATCTTCGAGAGTTGGACGGTAGAGAAATAGCTTGAAGGTGGCTCAATGAACACCCTGCCGGGCACTTAATAGTGAATTTCAGTGAGACAGGAAGCTGTAGATAAAAGAGTAAAAGATCGAGACACACGTCAAGCGTGTATATTGAACATTAGTTTAAAGAAAGTGAGGTACGAAATGTGATTCAGTTCACAAAATATAAAAGTCATTACTTCATGGCAGTTTCACTGCATACAAATGTAAAAGTTAGTTCTACTGGAAATAAATGTATAAAATGAGAGACATATCAGGCGTGTATGAGATATGAAAAGTGACTCACAAAATAAAGTCGCTGCTTCATATCTGACGGTGATGACTGTAGACTTTTATACACTCCTGGAAATTGAAATAAGAACACCGTGAATTCATTGTCCCAGGAAGGGGAAACTTTATTGACACATTCCTGGGGTCAGATACATCACATGATCACACTGACAGAACCACAGGCACATAGACACAGGCAACAGAGCATGCACAATGTCGGCACTAGTACAGTGTATATCCACCTTTCGCAGCAATGCAGGCTGCTATTCTCCCATGGAGACGATCGTAGAGATGCTGGATGTAGTCCTGTGGAACGGCTTGCCATGCCATTTCCACCTGGCGCCTCACTTGGACCAGCGTTCGTGCTGGACGTGCAGACCGCGTGAGACGACGCTTCATCCAGTCCCAAACATGCTCAATGGGGGACAGATCCGGAGATCTTGCTGGCCAGGGTAGTTGACTTACACCTTCTAGAGCACGTTGGGTGGCACGGGATACATGCGGACGTGCATTGTCCTGTTGGAACAGCAAGTTCCCTTGCCGGTCTAGGAATGGTAGAACGATGGGTTCGATGACGGTTTGGATGTACCGTGCACTATTCAGTGTCCCCTCGACGATCACCAGTGGTGTACGGCCAGTGTAGGAGATCGCTCCCCACACCATGATGCCGGGTGTTGGCCCTGTGTGCCTCGGTCGTATGCAGTCCTGATTGTGGCGCTCACCTGCACGGCGCCAAACACGCATACGACCATCATTGGCACCAAGGCAGAAGCGACTCTCATCGCTGAAGACGACACGTCTCCATTCGTCCCTCCATTCACGCCTGTCGCGACACCACTGGAGGCGGGCTGCACGATGTTGGGGCGTGAGCGGAAGACGGGCTAACGGTGTGCGGGACCGTAGCCCAGCTTCATGGAGACAGTTGCGAATGGTCCTCGCCGATACCCCAGGAGCAACAGTGTCCCTAATTTGCTGGGAAGTGGCGGTGCGGTCCCCTACGGCACTGCGTAGGGTCCTACGGTCTTGGCGTGCATCCGTGCGTCGCTGCGGTCCGGTCCCAGGTCGACGGGCACGTGCACCTTCCGCCGACCACTGGCGACAACATCGATGTACTGTGGAGACCTCACGCCCCACGTGTTGAGCAATTCGGCGGTACGTCCACCCGGCCTCCCGCATGCCCACTATACGCCCTCGCTCAAAGTCCGTCAACTGCACATACGGTTCACGTCCACGCTGTCGCGGCATGCTACCAGTGTTAAAGACTGCGATGGAGCTCCGTATGCCACGGCAAACTGGCCGACTCTGACGGCGGCGGTGCACAAATGCTGCGCAGCTAGCGCCATTCGACAGCCAACACCGCGGTTCCTGGTGTGTCCGCTGTGCCGTGCGTGTGATCATTGCTTGTACAGCCCTCTCGCAGTGTCCGGAGCAAGTATGGTGGGTCTGACACACCGGTGTCAATGTGTTCTTTTTTCCATTTCCAGGAGTGTATCTTGGATTTTGAAAGTAAGCATTTGAATTTTCCCAACGTCTTTTCGTTATTAATTTACCGCCAGCGAACAACTATATTGGAGGGAAACCGCGATTTTTGGGTAATAAATCGTATCAGTTAGGTAATAAATGACAGCAACAACAGAAAAAGTGTGGCTGAAAGTAACACCTCATTAATAGTCGTAATTAACTGGAGCGCCATCTGACACCAATCCCAGAGCGACGAGCAACACTGAAGCAGTGCTCGACTGACGGCTTTCTCAGCTCCGTTCTTTGTGGGTGGACTACGTATTCTGTGGATTCTTCCCATGAAGCTCAGTTCGGCACCTGCGCGGTTAGCTTTATGTGGTCGTTCAAGTCGCTTTGTACGTTTACATCTACGTATTTTGTGGAAGTCACTGTTTCCAGTGGTTGTTCTGAAATCATGTGATCGTAGAATAATTGGTCTTTTTGCCTATGCGGAATACCCTCCACTTGTTTACGCCGAGTATCTATTTGTAATCCCTACGCCGATCACGTCTTCTTGCATCTCACTACAAATCTCTAGTGTTGCTATTTCTCTACATGCAACAGCATCATCTGCGAAAAGCCTCATGCAGCTTCCGATGTTGTCCACTAGGTTGTTTATTCATATTCTGGAAAGTAATGGTGCCATATCACTGTTTGCTATAAATTCTTGAATGCAGTTACCCTGCTGGGATGATATTCCACACGCTCGTATTTTGTCCATTAGGTGGCGATGTGGAACAACATCGAACGCCTTCCGGAAGTCAGGGAGCAGGGGATCAACCTGCGCAGCGTATCTACTGTTCTCTGGGACTCGTGGACGAACGGAGAGAGATGGGTTTCACATGAACGCTCTTTTCGGGGCCCATGTTGACTCCTAGAGAGGAGATTATTGGTCTCCAGAAATGTCATTATACGCGAACATCTACTTCTACATCATAATTCGGTAGCCACCTGACAGTGTGTAACGGAGAGTACTTCTGGTACCACTAGCTGGTACCACTTACCTGTTCCACTCCCGAATGGCGTGTGGGAAAAAGATTATCAGTAAGCATCTAGATTAGCTCTAATTTTTCGAATTTTCCAGTCGTGGTCATTGATTGAGATGTCTGTGGGAGGAAGTAATATGTTGCCCGACTCTTCCCAGAAAGTGCTCTCTCGAAATTCCAGCCGGTCGTGGTGGCCGAGCGGTTCTAGGCGCTTCAGTCCGGAACCGCGCTGCTGCTACGTTCACAAGTTCGAATCCTGCCTCGGGCATGGATGTGTGTGATGTCCTTAGGTTAGTTAGGTTCAAGTAGTTCTAAGTTCTTGGGGACTGATGACCTCAGATGTTAAGTCCCATAGTGCTCAGAGCCATTTGAACCATTTCGAAATTTCATCAGTAAACCTCTCCGTGATGCACAACGCCTCTCTTGTAGCGTCTGCCACCGAAGTTCGTTAAGCATCTCTGTAACGATTCCGTGCCGAATGAACGGTCCCATAACGAAACGTGCCGCTCTTCGCCGGATCTTCTCTAGCTCTTTTATCAGTCCTGCCTGGTAAGTATCCCGGATCGATGACTCTGAGCACTATGGGACTTAACATCTCAGGTCATCAGTCGCCTAGAACTTGTAACTACTTAAACCTAACTAACCTAAGGACATCACACACATCCATGCATGAGCCAGGATTCGAACCTGCGCGGTTCCAGACTGAAGCGCCTAGAACCGCTTGGCCACCAAAGGCCGGCCCCGGATCGATTAACGTTACTCAGGAATCGGGCGAACAAGTGTCAATTCATTCATGGATGAGTTACATTTCCTTCAGATTTTTGCTACGAATCTTAGTCTGGAATTCGGTTTTTTCTATTTGTTTTATGCATTTGTTTTTGCATTCCACTTAAGATCGCTCTGGATAGTTACTCCTGGTTACTCCAGGAATTTTTCACCAATACTGTAGTTGTACTGTAGTCGACTCCTTTTCCTACGTACGCGTAATATGTTACATTTATTTACGTTCAGGGTCAACTACCAGAGCATAGATCATCCATCAACCCTCTGCAGTTCGTTCTGCAAATCGATTTTGCTGCCTTTCGGCGGTATTACATTCTTATAGGCAACCTATCATCTCCAAATAGTGTTAAGGAGCTTTCCGACACTTCCTACTATGTCATTTGTATACACTGTAAACAGTAATGGACCTATCATATTTTCTTGAAGTACTCCGTGTTTCCGGAAACTGCCTTTCTATCCTTAGGTTTTGTTCCATTAAGAGAGACGTGTTTAATTCTATGTAAGGAACTCTTGAATGCAGTCGCAAATGTGGTCCGATAATCGGTAAGCTCGTTTTTTTCCACCAAACGTCAGTGCGGAATGCCATCCTGAAGTTAAGGAATACGGCGTCAACCTGTGCGCCGTTGTCTGCTGCACTGTGGATCTCATAGCGGAACAGGGCGAGCTGAGTTTTGCTTACCTCAGCTAGCAGGATCCATATTCATTTTCTTAAAGTAGATTTTTGCTCTCCAAAGCGTCATAGTTTTGCGCTTATTTCCAGTCGCCATGTGATTTTTGTTCCTACAGCGATGTGCGATAAACTGCTGCTAGAATGAAGGTAAATTCTTTCGCATAATCTTTGTAGAATTGTATAGCTATCTCATATGGTGTGATGCCTTTCCACAAATAAATTATTGTAGTTGCTTTTCTCAGTATCTGCCGTTTCAACGTTCGTGCGATGATGGCAAGGATGGTGTGTTACCATCTTCGGTGTGAAATAACTTCGGAAGACCGAATTTAGTATTTCGCCCTTCTCTCTGTTATATTCAGTTTCACAGCAAGTATGGTCATTGAGTGAATGGGTAGACGATTTCGAACCGCTTACTGATTTTACGTGAGTCCAAAACCTCTTAGGGTTTTTACGCGGATCACTTGACAAAATTTTACTTTCAAAGTCATTGAACATTTCTCTCATTGCTCTCCTTAAACTCATTTCCGCTTCGTTCAGCTTTCGTTTCTCAGCCAGGTTTTGGCTTCTCTTGAAGCTCTCTTTGTTTCGTAGCAGTTTTCTAGCATGGCTATTGAACCACGGTGGGTCTTTCCCATCCCTTAAGACCTTGTTTGGAACATAATTGTCTCAGGCATATTAAAAGACCCTTTTGAATATTTTTGTGCCCTACATCTTCGTCCTCAGCACTGAATTTTTGATGTTGACTACTCAAATGGTTCAAATGGCTCTGAGCACTATGGGACTTAACATCTACGGTCATCAGTCCCCTAGAACTTAGAACTACTTAAACCGAACCAACCTAAGGACATCACACAACACCCAGTCATCACGAGGCAGAGAAAATCTCTGACCCCGCCGGGAATCGAACCCGGGAACCCGGGCGCGGGAAGCGAGAACGCTACCGCACGACCACGAGCTGCGGAATGTTGACTGCTCAGATACACTGCAATTTGTATCCTGTCACTCTTGTTAAGCAAAAATGTTTTGCAACCTTTCTTAACATTCGTTGTAAACCCGTGACAATAGTTCCTACCACAGCCTCATAATCACTGATACCTTCCTCTGCGTTAACTGATTCGGTAAGTTCAAGTCTGTTTAATGCTAGGAGATTTAAGACGTTACCTACATGGGCTAGTTCTCTAATTAATTTTCGGACAAAACATTCAGAATAAGTCACACGAATCACTGTCTCTGGCATCAGTTTTGTTGGTGTGACTCTTCCAGTCTACAAATGGTATGCTGAAGTCACCCCCTATTAGAACGGCATGATCTGTAAAATTACTAAAGGTATTCTGCAAGTTCCCTCTGAAGCGCTCCACCACTACAGCTCCAGACTATGGCGGTCTATAAAAGGATCCCATTACCATTTCTGACCGACCTTTGATGCTTAACTCACCCAGATTAATTCACATTCCGAACTTGTGATTAAAATTCTTTACTGTGGTAAATACGCCGCCATCATTCGCAGCTAATCTATCCTTACGATAAATATTCCAATCTGAACTTCATCGCTGATCACTTCTCGTTTTAACCAGTTAACTTCTAGTTTTAACCAACTTTCCGTTCCTTATACTATGAGCATTATACGGCTCAATAAGGATAGGAGAGAGAGGCGCATGTTGCAACAGGGGTAAATTGCAACATCTGAATTTTCCGTGAGGTATCGTATCAGGTGCTGCCATCGTACGGAGGCACTTTCAACTGCTTGGTATCCTCACTGTGATGGTCAGAGTCGGCGCGAGAAGACTTTTTCTATTAGAAAAACTGCAAAAGAAATTAGTATTTGCTACTGTACCCTCTCTCGATACGTCAAAAAAGGAAACAGATGGAAACGTTACTTGTGGGTGCTCTAAACACATGACAGTGTTTTCAGACAAGCAGGAAAAAATATTCAGGGAAAACTGGGGTATCTTTCGGTAAAAGACTTTAACTTGAAAATGCCATCATCTTGGGCTTTGAGGATTTTTGGAGAGGAACAATGATCTTTTCCTCAGACACCTGAAAGCACAGGTCTGGGAAGAATGACACCATTTAATAGAAAAAAATGTTGCGGCGTTTTTCCAAAAGTTAAGAGATGTTTATTCTCTGCACCCTCTTCCCCCTTCCAGAATTTGGAATATGGATGAAATGGGTGAAACTACAGTGTTGAAGCCAAACAGGACAGTTGCGCACAAAAGTGTGAAACAAGTTGGAATTGTGAGCTCTGCTGAATGGGGAAAACTGGTAACAATAGCAGCTGCTATATGTGCACAAGGGACATTCATTCCACCCATGATTAATTTCCCAAGAAAAAATTTTAAAGATTATTTTATCCGTGACGGGCCCATTGGATGCATTGCTGTTGCCATAGGTTCTGGATGGATATTGGAGCAATCTTTTGTGACATTTCTCGACAATTTTATTAGGCAAACCAGACCAATAAAAGAAACTCCTGTCCTACTACTGCTGGACAACTATTTGTCCGATTTCAGTATAGAAGCTCTTAATAAATGTAAGAGCAGTCGTGTAGTCCTCCTATCTTTTCCTCCCTACTGTTCTCACGAATTACAGCCCCTTGATGTAAGCGTTTACGGTCCTTTCAAGAAGATGTGCTCCAGGGGAACTGATTCCTGGTTGAAAGCAAATCCAGGAAATGCCTTCCATTATAAACAAAGACTTATCACCACTTTCACACCAGAAAACATCACTTCAGGATTCTCAGCAATAGGCACAGGCAAATTCCAAGAAAGTAACTTCTCCGCATCTTTTGTGACCGATGGGCCAATTCCAGAAGAAAAACTTTCAGATCCTCTGGCTAACTCCGAGAATGTGGCGAATGTTGTCCATTCTGTTCCAGGTACTTCAGCAGAGTGACATTTTTCCCCTGAACACATTCCTCCTTTCCCTTAAGCTGGGCCAAGGAAAGAGAGCAACCGAGGAAGAAAGAAGAGGACGTATGCTATCTTAACACACACAACCGAAAAATAGGCTCCAGAAAAAGAAATGCAGGAGAGAGATCACAAGATGGCACCGAAGAGTGGAAAGAGGAAAAAAGGAGAGAAGGAAGCAAAAGTAGCAGCAAAAGAAAACTGCAGTTTCATCCATCTTCCGAAGAATAAGAAGAAAAGTATTGTTTGACCTGTGATGATGTTTACAGAAAAGGAGAGCAATGGATGCAGTGTACTAAGTGCAAATGGTGGTCTCATTGGTCATATGTGAATAGAGATCTATTCTACGTGTGTGCAGACTGTGGACGCAATTAAGATACTTATGTCAGATATTTCAAACTCAGTAGCCTCTTTTCAGTAAAATTATGGTATGTTGGAACGTGCCCCGTTGGTGGAGAAAATTGAACACGCGTCATCCTTTTCCCTGATGTTTATTGCAGCCATTCTAATGGTCTAATCGTACATTTTATTTGTGATTCCTATGAGTAAACCATTTTAAGATTTAAACAGTTTATAACAAAAAGAATAATAAAAATTAATAACTGCTTTTTGTTGCAACATGTCTCTATATTCTCTACTAATTCTGGGACCTTTCCTTTGATTCTCCAGAAATTTACTGATATTAACCTTTTCTGTATCCAATCTGTGAGGTCGAGCATTCTCTGAAATCATTGTGGATGAAGTAACTTGAAATCTGGCAGGCAATCTGTCTCTTTATACCAAGGAGGGGTTTCTATAACACAAAAAACTCAACGTGTGCGCAAAGCGTACCCCACTTCCAGCATGAAGCGCAGGTGTGGCCTATTAAGGGGAACCGTACAACTCTCTACCCGACTGCGGAGGTCGAGAAATTCACCACAGAGTCGTCCGAGTGTCTGGTCTAGACCTTCCACTCTGCTCCAAACCAGAGACCCGCGATCGACCCTGAGGCTACCAAGCAAGCAGCTTAGTCTGCACCCTACGGGCGATGCCAGTTACCTTCACCGAAAGAGCCGTCCGCCAAAAGGAACCGAGAACGGCCCCAGAAATCAAGTGGCAGGCATCATTCGCATCGACTGTGCCACTGTCTGTTGCTGATTGCATCCAGTGCGCTCGACGGCCGCCAGGAGAACCTCCTCCATGTATCGGATGGGAACCCCAACAAAAATACTGAGTGCACAGTGGCATTATTTCCCATCCTGCATGCTACTGCCCTGAGGGGCTCCGCTACCTGCTGTAGTGCTAGAATGGTTACCTTGAAAGCGCATGGTCGATTTTCTTCCCCATCCTTGACACAATCCCATGTTGTGCTCTGTCTCTAATGACCTCGATGTCGACTGGACGTTAAACCCAATCTTCCTTCCATTAGTTCTTTACGTAGGAATTCCCGATGCCTAGCACCCCCTCTGCACTTGACTAGACTGGACAGGAAAATTGTCCACTGGTCCAAGATGAGAGACGTCCAGCGCTGGCTCAGAAGTGTTCCCAACACTGGGCAGCAACTCGTTTCTATTGCTAAGGCGTAAGGAGTCAGCCGTGTGCCCTGCTCCCACTTACACCTTCTGTCCATCACTCGGTCCCAAGAGGAGACAGACCGGTCGGATGTTACATATCAGAAGACGTAGTAGTATTTGCGTTACTGAGGGATTCCAAGAGCACCAAAACTGTCGCAGAGCTCGCCATTGGCGCCCCGATGTCGCTGCAACTTGGACCAGTGGCCTGAAACCTGTAGACTGTGATCAGTACAACTAAAAAAAAAAAAAAAAAAAAAAAAAAAAAAAAAAAAAAAAGGTTCAAATGGCTCGAACATCGGAGGTCATCAGTCCCCTAGAACTTAGAACTACTTAAACCTAACTAACCTAATGACATCACACAACACATCCATGCCCGAGGCAGGATTCGAACCTGCGACCGTAGCGGTCGCGCGGTTCCAGACTGAAAAGCTCGGCCACACCGGCCGGCATCAGTACAGCTTCTAGCTGTTTGCAGACACCGGCCAATTATCCTTGAGTTCACTCACAACAAGCGCAGTCCTATCCAGATCGTACTGTGTAAAAAACTGAATAAGGTCGCAAAAATACAAACAAAGCAGTGAAGGGTAGTTGAAAAAGTACACAATCTCGAAAAAGAGAAAATTACCTGACTGTGGTGCTTCTGAGGTGAAAAGCGCAAGCTCACTAAACACAACTGCACAGCGTACAAGCAGAGAACGAACTGAGCTTACGAGTTGGTTTTCTAAACGTTCAAACTTCTCGACTGTAGCCCTGCAGTAGGCGTGAATCTACGAGGGTCATACAACAATTAAAGAGGCAAATTGGTCTGGAGAAAAAAGCGTTTATTTTTACAAAACAATACTTTTTCTGCTTTTCATCTGAATGCCCCTTGAACATTTATGCACTTGTTCCAACGGTCTTCAGGCTTTTTTATTCCAGCTGCAAAAAACTGTTTATCTTGATGTTTGAACCAATTTCCCACAAACTTTTACATGTCCTCGTTGTTACGGAACCTCTTCGCACGTAATGCCTCATTCAGAGCACCAAACAAATGAAAATCACTAGTCGCTAAATCAGGAATGTAAGGGGGATGAGGCAGTGCTTCCCAGCCCATTTTGACGTTGGTTTCACGGTTTAGTGGAGCAATATGAAGACGAGCATTGTCTTGCTGGAGAACAACACCTCTCTGAGATCCACGACGTCTCTCTCTCACCTTGTTTAAAAGCAAATCCGAGTACTATAGGCTGTTCATTGTAAGCTGCTCTTCGAGATAATCACAAGAAACTGACTGAACCTTCAGCATCCCAAAACACGGTCAACATTACTTTTCCTGCCGACGTTTGGGTTTAGAATTTTTTCTTGATAGGTGAGCTAGTGTGCTTCCACTCCATGCTTTGTCTTTTTGATTCTCGCTCATAATAGTGAACCCAAGTTACATCACAAGCTAAAATTTTGTTGAGAAAGTGCTCACCTTCTCTTTCATAACGTTCCTTTAGCTCTATGCACACTCTCAACCTTATTTCCTTTAGCAGCCGCGTCAACTCCTTTGGGACCCACCTTGCACATGTTTTCCGGT
Source organism: Schistocerca nitens (assembly GCF_023898315.1). NCBI lineage: Eukaryota > Metazoa > Arthropoda > Insecta > Orthoptera > Acrididae > Schistocerca > Schistocerca nitens. The sequence continues at coordinate 850,901,125 of NC_064618.1, forward strand.
ACTTCGGCTTGTTACAGATAACGTTATGAACTGTACAAGTACTAACTTGAACATTATCAACTATCATTTCCACAGTCACACGGCGGTCGGCACGAAAAATGTCACATCAACTCGACTTTCTAGTGGGCGAGTTGAAACTGCAACTGGTCGGCCAGAACGGCGTTCGTCAGTCATTGAGTCGCAACCATTTTTGAACTGCTCTACCCACTTGTAAAAATTTGCACAATTCATACAACCTTCACCATAAATTTAAGATATCCTGCACTATGTATTCACTGTTTTCTAGGCTTCAGCAAGTAAAATTGTATAACAGAATGTCGTTCAACAAATGTGGACGTTTCAAGCGGACTCGCCGTCTAGATATGTATTTCTGATGTTATAAACAAAACAATGTTGATACAATAGCTGATTATGGCTCATCCCAGTGATCCCAACTTAAAGCCACAGAAGTACAAAACTTGCCCTACCAACAGTTTTTCCTCAGACCAATTTGTCTCTTTTATTTTTGAATGATAAAAGAAATTATTCAGGTAGTGAAGGGAGACGAAAATTTAATAGTCATGGGTGACTGGAATTCGTAGTAGGAAAAGGGAGAGAAGGAAACATAGTAGGTGAATATGGATTGGGGCTAAGAAATGAAAGAGGAAGCCGTCTGTTAGAATTTTGCACAGAACATAACTTAATCATAGCTAACACCTGGTTCAAGAATCATAAAAGAAGGTTGTATACATGGAAGAATCCTGGAGATACTAAAAGGTATCAGATTGATTATATAATGGTAAGACAGAGATTTAGGAATCAGGTTTTAAATTGTAGGACATTTCCTGGGGCAGATGTGGACTCTGACCACAATCTATTGGTTATGAATGGAAGAGTAAAACTGAAGAAATTGCAAAAAGGTGGGAATTTAAGGAGATGGGACCTGGATAAACTGACTAAACCAGAGATTGTACAGAGTTTCAGGGACAGCATAAGGGAACAATTGACAGTAATGGGGGAAAGAAATACAGTAGAAGACGAATGGGTAGCTCTGAGGGATGAAGTAGTGAAGGCAGCAGAGGATCAAGTAGGTAAAAAGACGAGGGCTAGTAGAAATCCTTGGGTAAGAGAAGAAATATTGAATTTAATTGATGAAAGGAGAAAATATAAAAATGCACTAAATGAAGCAGGCAAAAAGGAATACAAACGTCTCAAAAATGAGATCGACATGAAGTGCAAAATGGCTAAGCAGGGATGGCTAGAGGACAAATGTAAGGATGTAGAGGCTTATCTCACTAGAGGTAAGATAGACACTGCCTACAGGAAAATTAAAGAGACCTTTGGAGATAAGAGAACCACTTGTATGAATATCAAGAGCTCAGATGGAAACCCAGTTCTAAGAAGACAAGGGAAAGCAGAAAGGTTTAAGGAGTATATAGAGGGTCTATACAAGGGCGTTGTACTTGAGGACAATATTATGGAAATGGAAGAGGATGTAGATGAAGATGAAATGGGAGATACGATACTGCGTGAAGAGTTTGACAGAGCACTGAAAGACCTGAGTCGAAACAAGGCCCCGGGAGTAGACAACATTCCATTAGAACTACTGATGGCCTTGGGAGAGCCAGTCCTGACAAAACTCTACCATCTGGTGAGCAAGATGTACGAGACAGGCGAAATACCCTCAGACTTCAAGAAGAATATAATAATTCCAATCCCAAAGAAAGCAGGTGTTGACAGATGTGAAAATTACCGAACTATCAGTTTAATAAGTCACAGCTGCAAAATAATAATGCGAATTCTTTACAGACGAATGGAAAAACTGGTAGAAACCGACATCGGCGAAGATCAGTTTGGGTTCCGCAGAAATGTTGGAACACGTGAGGCAATACCGACCCACCGACTTTTCTTAGAAAATAGATTAAGGAAATGCAAACCTACATTTCTAGCATTTGTAGACTTAGAGAAAGCTTTTGACAATGTTGACTGGAATACTCTCTTTCAAATTCTAAAGGTGGCAGGGGTAAAATACAGGGAGCGAAAAGCTATTTACAATTTGTACAGAAACCAGATGGCAGTTATAAGAGTCGAGGGGCATGAAAGGGAAGCAGCGGTTGGGAAGGGAGTGAGACAAGGTTGTAGCCTGTCCCCGATGTTATTCAGTCTGTATATTGAGCAAGCAGTAAAGGAAACAAAAGAAAAATTCGGAGTAGGTATTAAAATCCACGGAGAAGAAATAAAAACTTTGAGGTTCGCCGATTATTATTATTCTGGATTTACAATGTGAGTACATTTTTCCAGCACCTATTCTAGATTACAGTAAGTCACTAATTATTGTTCTCCACTCTTCTCTATTTGTCCATAACTCTTCAGGAATGTTGTTCTTCCTCACTGCTGACTGAACTCCCTGTATCCATGTATCAGGTGGTCGTCCCCTTTTTCTTCTTCCAATTGGTACCCAGTCGATTATGCATTTTGGTAGCCTTTCCTGTTCCATTCGTCTGATGTGTCCATACCATTTAAGTTATTTGTGCTCGATGAAATCAATAACTGAATTTTTACATTTCATCTTGTCTCTGATTACTTCATTTCTTATTCTTTCTCGTCTTGATATTCTTGCTGAACGTCTCCAGAAATCCATTTCTGTGGCTAATAATTTTGATTTCAGTTGCCATTTTGTTGTCCACACTTCTGAACCATATGTAATAATGCTCCTAACTATTGTTTTAAAAATCCTTATTTTGTTATCAGTTGTTATGTGTTTGTTCCAGAGAATTCCATTCAATAAAGAGATTGTCGTCTTTCCAGAATTTATTCTTGATCTAATTTCTTTGTCCTGTTTCCCATCATTTGTAATTTTCACACCTAAATATTTATATTCCTCAGTAGCTGTTATTGTTCCCATCCCTTCTTCTAATATTAAGTCTCCATTCACTCCACCAATTACCATGTACTTTGTTTTATTCATGTTTACATTTAGACCTGATTTTTTATATTCTTGAATCAATTTTCTGGTCATATACTCTATGTCCTCATAGTCTTGGGCTATAATCAGTTGGTCATCTGCAAATTGTAACGAGTATATTGTTCTATCATTTATTGGTATTCCCATAGCGTGACATTTTTTCTTCCAATTCTGTAAAGTTACTTCTGTATATATTTTATACAATGTAGGTGAGATGCTACATCCTTGACGTAATCCTTTTGTGACTTGGAATCCATGTGATAGATATTTACCAATTTTTATTTTTGAAATAGAATTTTTATATAAATTTTGAATTGCTTTAATTATTCTTGGATTTATTCCTATTGATATTAAAGCTTTCCATAAACTGGATAAAGGCACACTATCATAGGCTTTTTCTATATCTATGAATACTAAGTGTATAGGTTGTGCCCGAACCATTTTTTTTCAATAATTTGTTGAGGTTCGCCGATGACATTGTAATTCTGTTAGAGACAGCAAAGGACTTGGAAGAGCAGCTGAACGGAATGGACAGTGTCTTGAAAGGAGGATATAAGATGAACATCAACAAAAACAAAACGAGGATAATGGAATGTAGTCGAATTAAATCGGGTGATGCTGAGGGAATTAGATCAGGAAACGAGACACTTAAAGTAGTAAAGGAGTTTTGCTATTTGGGGAGCAAAGTAACTAATGATGGTCGAAGTAGAGCGGATATAAAATGTAGACTGGCAATGGCAAGGAAAGCGTTTCTGAAGAAGAGAAATTTGTTAACATCGAGTATAGATTTAAGTGTCAGAAAGTCGTTTCTGAAGGCATTTGTATGGAGTGTAGCCATGTATGGAAGTGAGACATGGACGATTAATAGTTTGGACAAGAAGAGAATAGAAGCTTTCGAAATGTGGTGCTACAGAAGAATGCTGATGATTAGATGGGTAGATCACATAACTAATGAGGAGGTATTGAATAGGATTGGGGGAAGAGACGTTTGTGGCACAACTTGACTAGAAGAAGGGATCGGTTGGTAGGACATGTCCTGCATCAAGGGATCACAAATTTAGCATTGGAGGGCAGCGTGGAGGGTAAAAATCGTAGAGGGAGACCAAGAGATGAATACACTAAGCAGATTCAGAAGGATGTAGGTTGCAGTAGATACTGGGAGATGAAGGAGCTTGAACAGTATAGATTAGCATGGAGATCTGCATCAAACCAGTCTCAGGACTGAAGACCACAACAACAACAACATTTTTGAATGACCCTTCTACATTAATAAAACCACGATACACATAAAAATTTATGCAAGAAAACAAAAACTAACTTTGGTATCTCATAGAGGCGGTGAAGGCGACATTAATAATCACTCACAAAATGAAAATCTCAGGCTGCTATATAAATAATAACTGACACACGTACACAGCACACATGAGGACAACAAAATTCTGCAACAGACCGACGTCACAGATACAGGCCTATAGTTATGTGCACTTGTTTGACAATCCTTCTAGAAAGCGGGGAGGAACTGCGCTTTTTTCCAATCATTGGGAATGCTTCGATCCTCCAGCACCCTATGGTACACTGCTCTTAAAAGAGAGCAAATTTTTTCACATACGCCGGCCGCGTTGGCTAGCGGTTCTAGGCGCTTCAGTCCGGAACCGCGCGACCGCTACGGTCGCAGGTTCGAATCCTGCCTCGGGCATGGACGAGTGTGATGTCCTTAGGTCAGTTATGTTTAAATAGTTGTACGTTCTAAGGGACTGGTGACCTCAGATGTTAAGTCCCATAGTGTTGAGAGCCATTTGAACCATTTTTTCACATACACTGACGTGACGAAAGTCACCGGATAACGATATACACATATACAGATGGTGGTAGTATCGCATACACGAGGTGTAAGAGGGCACGTATAGACGGAGCTGACATTTGTACTCAAGTGATTCGTGTGAAAAAGTTTCCGAATTCATTATGGCCGCTCGACGGGAATTAAGAGACCTTGTACGTGGAATAATAGTTGGAGCTAGACGCATGGGACATTCCATTTCGGAAATCGTTAGGGAATTCAGTATACCGCGATCCACAGTGACAAGAGTGTGACGAGAATACCTCATTTCAGGCATTACCTCTCATCACGGACAACACAGTGGCTGACGGCTTTCACTTAACGACCGACAGCAGCAGCATTGGCTTAGTGTTGTTCGTGCTAGCAAGCAAGCAACACTGTGTGAAATAACCGCAGAAATCAATGTTTGATTGAGGAGGAACGTATCCGTTAGGACAACGTGGCAAAATTTTGCGTTAATGGGCTACGGAAGCAGACGATCGACGCGGGTGCCTTTGCTAACAGCACGGCATCACCTGCAGTGCGACTCCTGGGCTCGTGACCATACTGGTTGGACTCTAGACGACTGGAAACCGAGGCCTGGTCAGATAAGTCCCGACTACAGTTGGTTACACACTGAAGAGCCAAAGAAACTGGTACACCTGCCTAATATCATGTAGGGCCCCCGCGAGCACGCTGAACTCCCGCAACACGACGTGGCATGGACTCGACTAATGTCTGGAGTAGTGCTGGAGGGAACTGACACCATGAATCATGCAGGGATGTCCATAAATCCATAAGATTTCGAGGGGGTGGAGATCTCTTCTGAATAGGACGTTGCAAGTAATCCCACTATGCTCAATAATGTTGATGTCTGGGACGTTTGTTGGCCAACGAAAGTGTTTAAACCCAGAACAGTGTTCCTGGAGCCACTCTGTAGCAATTCCGGACGTGTGGGGTGTCGCACTGTCCAGCTGGAATTGCCTACGTCCGTCGTAATGCACAATGGACACGAACGGATGCAGGTGATCAGACAGGATGCTTACGTACATGTCACATGTCAGAGTCATATCTAGACGTATCAGGGGTCCCATGTCACTCCAACTACACGCGCCCCACACCATTACAGAGCCTCCACCAGCTTAAACAGTCCCCTGCTGACATGCAGGGTCCATGGATTCTCCATAAAAATACACGTCCACCCGCTCGATACAATTTGAAACGAGACATATTTCCAGCCATCAACAGATGTTGGTATTCATGGGCCCAGGCGAGGTATAAAGTCTTATGTCGTGTAGTCATCAAGGGTACACGAGTGGGCCTTCGGCTCCGAAAGCCCATATCGATGATGTTTCGTTGAATGGTCCGCATGCTGATACTTCTTGATGGCCCAGCAGTGAAATTTGCAGGAATTTGCGTAAGGGTTGCACTTCTGTCACGTTGAACAATTCTCTTCAGTCGTCGTTGGTCGCGTTCTCGCAGGACCTTTTTCCAGCCGCAGCGATATCCGAGATTTGATGTTTTCGTTGCCGACACTAGCGCCGTATTCTGCCTGTTTACATATCTCTGTAATTGAATATGCATGCCTACACCAGTTTCTTTGGCGAAGACGTTAGGGTTCGAGTGTGACGTAGATCCTACGAAGCCATGGATCCCAGTTGTAAACAAGGGCACTGTGAAAGCTAGAGGTGGTCCTGTAATGGTATGGGCTGTGTTTATATGAAACTGAATGGGTACTCTGGAGATGTTTATGGACGTAATCGATGGGTTACTTAGTGCATAAAATTTTGCACCGCAACAATTTCGCAGTTGTGGACAGCTGTAGAGACAGCATGGCTCATATTTCTCCAGGGGACTTGCAACGACTTGATGAATCCAGGTCATGTCGAGTTGCTGCACTACAGTCACCAAAAGGGGGTCCGATACGATATTAGGAGGCAGTGCTGCTAAAGTAGAGTTACTAAACACAGTCTTCCGAAATGCCTTCAGAGAAGAAGACGAAGTAAATACTCCAGAATTCGAATGAAGTAGAGCTGCCAACAAGAGTAACGTAACTGTGAAACACAACTGGTTCTTTATTAACATGAAGTGTTGAGTGCTATTGACAAGGGATTTCAGATCGATTCCGTATTTCTGGATTTCCGGAAGGCTTTTGACACTGTACCACACAAGCGGCTCGTAGTGAAATTGCATGCTTGTGGAATATCGTCTCAGTTATGTGACTGGATTTGTGATTTTCTGTCAGAGAGGTCACAGTTCGTAGAAACTGACGGAAAGTCATCGAGTAAAACAGAAGTGATTTCAGGAGTTCCCCAAGGTAGTGTTACAGGCCCTTTGCTGTTCCTTATCTATATAAACGATTTGGGAGACAATGTGAGCAGCCGTCTTCGGTTGTTTGCAGATGAGGCTGTCGTTTATCGACTAATGAAGTCATCAGAAGACCAAAAAAAAACCTGCAAACTAAATTAAAAAAGATGTCTGAATGGTGCGAGAAGTGGCAGTTGACCCTAAACAAGGAAAAGTGTGAGGTCATCCATATGAGTGCTAAAAGGAACTCTCAAACTTCGGTTACACGATAAATCAGTCTAATCTAAAAGCCGTAAATTCAACTAAATACCTAGGTATTACAATTACGAACAACCTAAATTGGAAGGAACACATAGAAAATGCTGCGTTTTATTGGCAGGGCACTTGGAAAATGTAACAGACCTACTAAAGAGACTGCCTACACTACGCTTCTCCGTCCTCTTTTAGACTACTGCTGCCCAGTGTGGGATCTTTACCAGATAGGACTGACGGAGTACATCGAAAAAGTTCAAAGAAAGGCATCACGTTTTGTATTATCGCGAAATATGGGCGAGAGTGTCACAGAAATGATACAGGATTTGGGCTGGAAATCGTTAAAAGAAAAGCGTTTTTCGTTGCGACGGAATCTTCTCACGAAATTCCAATCACCAACTTTCTCCTTCGTTTGCGGAAATATTTTATTGATACCGACCTACATAGGGAGGAACGATCACCACTGTAAAATAAGGGAATTCAGAGCGAGCGCTATACGAGATTGGAATATTAGAGAATTGTGAAGGTGGTTGGATGAACCCTCTGCGAGGCATTTTAATGTTTTCATACGTTTTACGCATGACTGTAGTATGTTCTTGTTTCTTCTTTATTCATTTCATAGTCTGCATTAATCAGATTATGTGGATCATCCACTGTTACGGAATTTTATCGTTCTGTTTTTGCAGCGGAGTACCGCAGGGTACGAGGGGCCCTCTGCCGGTCGCGTTCCTCCAACCACTTCCCGCCTGTGCGGAATTCTGGCGTTAGCTTTCAATTAATTATTGAAAACTAGTGTATGCCGAGATTAGCGACATCTGGTAAACTTACAACACAAACATCTTGTGGCTACTGTGCGGCAGCTTCTTTTAAACAGTAGTACTACTGACAACATGACTCGTGCATGTGATGTGATTTATATGTATTTGACGATGCTGGTGCTGATTTTGCATTTAACATTTGACGATGCCACTATGGCTGCAGTAAATTAGGACTTTGTTTTTATGAAACAGGTATGCCTCTTCATATTTAAATCGCACAAATGTAAATCTTGTCGGTACTACTTTTCGTTATGGTCTATGTATTGTTCTTAAGCTGTACACAGCTTGCGAGTGTATTTATATTTTTCCCATTTTGCTGCTGATCTGATGATGGTCATGTCGTGTGACTAGGGCCTTCCGTCGGGCAGACCGTTCGACGGGTGCAAGTCTTTCGATCTGACGCCACACCGGCGACTTGCGCGTCGATGGGGATGAAATGATGATGATTAGGACAACACAACACCCAGTGCCTGAGCGGAGAAAATCTCCGACCCAGCCGGGAATCGAACCCGGGCCCTCGCGATTGACATTCTGTCGCGCTGACCACTTTTTATTTTATTTTATTATTATTTTTTTTACTTATTTTGTTCGATATAGTTCGTTGCGTTTGGTCGGGGCGGACGTCACAAGACATCCGTTCAAATTGATCGTTGATTCCTTGACTCAGTTTTTTTATTACAGAGAGCACGCAGCCCTCTGACGGAACACGCTAAGCTACCGTGCCGGCACCATTCAGCTACCGGAGGCGGACATGATGGTCATTAAAGACCGAAACCGGTAATCTGTTAAACAAAAAGATTGTGACCATAGACGTAAATTAAAGGAAACTTATTACATATACGGGTCACTGCGTTTTCTCGCGACGATGTCGGAGCTTGTGAAACTTAAATGTGATTTGCAGAGTATCCATGTAGATTTAGTTCCTGTGACTTTTGTGACCTCAGTATAGAATATGTGGAATCTGTAGTTTCATCCCATCAGATCCAGTGTCGTTTACTGTCTGGAGCGATTTGAGCTACTTTCGATTTCAGGAGGGACGCAGTCTGAGGCGAGCAACGCTCGGGGTGTCGACACGAGCGAGTGTCACTGACGGTCCTGTCGTGGCGGGCAGGTTTTCCTTGATCCTAGGCCGGTGCCAGGGACCGCGGAGCGTGGAGCAGCGACCGCGAACCACGAGCGGCGCGCCAGAGGAGCTGGCGGCGCGCCGTGACTCACGCTGGCGGCGCCCGGCGTCGCGACGGCGCGCATGCGCTGGCCGGCGCCACGCCGCGGCGCGCGCCGCCCGACACGCGACGCTTTTAGCCCGAGGCTGGGGGAGCGCGAGGCGTCGCGGCGGCCGGCAGTCACCGCGAGACCCACCCGGACCCCGCAGCGCCCCTGCGCGGCGGCGCTCACCCCGGCCATGACCGTCACCACAGGTAAAGGCGCGCTGCCCGGCCGCCGGCCGCTGTGGGGTGTCACATCGTTCCTGTGGCCGGCATTCCGCACTTTGCAGGGTTATGAAAGTGGTACACCTGGAGAGCCGTTCGTGTGAAGCCTGCTCGTAAATCATTCACCCTCGCGAACTGAGAGCGTGTATCACGTGGTACGGTTGACTGAGAGAATCCGAAGAGTTCTTCTGTGATCTAACTGAAAATTATATCATTTAATGCACTTTTTGGCACATCGTGTGTTAAGTTCTACGCCTTAACCTTCCTATCTACCATACATGCCTATGCGAGTACACAGCAACCAATACTAGCTCGTCCGTGAACCTAAGCGCTGTACAGTGTTGTGCTTCAGTGTGACGTAGATGCGGCTCGGAAGAAGAGGAAGGAGCAGCAACGTTCCTCCTTTTCGGAGAATGAATGCGCAAAGACGCGGGTGGGAAGCTATATCCTAATCGTACGCACCTCGAGCGCCCTTAATTCTAAAGTATCCATTTCAGAGCGACCTTGCCCTGGATAGAGAAAACAGAGTTGTGTTTATGTTCTTGATAGCAAAGGGAGATGGTGAAGTCTGGTACTGGCATGTCGCCGCTATGCCAATCATCCGCATTTGACAGACAGGTTATAAACAGTGCTCCTTTATCTTCGTTTCATAAGACAGTATTTACTTTGAGAGACTCGCGAATCCATGTGTCCCCTTGCCAGATAAATTCCGGTGGTCGAAGTTCCTATACCATCAAGATTTTAACCGGCCACATCCATGTTAGACGGCAGTAGACTGAATAGGAGTGCGACGATGTTCATAGAGGTTGACGTGAAGTCTCATAGTACTTCCAACTTGAGTAAACAAGACAGAGTATTGAGACGTAGTGGTACCTGTTTTTCGAGTTAAGAGAAGCAAACACGACACTGGACAATAAAAATACCTGTCCTTTTATTAGATACGTGTTTTGTGCATAAAATAATATTAACAGGTAAGTGAGCAAACCATTTAGGCCGAATTAATTGTGGAGATTCCTATGCTTGTCAAAAGATGCTGTCCACTGCAATATCACTTATGTTTGGTTCGGCAGTTGTTGGAAGTATCTCTTTTACTCAATGATAGAGTGACACTACGTTTAGTTGCTAATTTACCAATTTGTCTTTCGGGAAAAGCCAAATTATATCCTGGCCTAACCGTCACACCGTAGGTTTCGTGTAGTATTTACTATTCGTTTGTGTGTCCAATCCAAAGACAAAATAAGGGATAAGAAGTGATGGAATGTACCTTGAAGAATGAGCCAACAATTTTCTTATCCAGCTGACAGTACCGTAGCGACTTAAATGCTGGAATGACGTTAATATTTAATGTGCAGAGGATCTGAGCATCTATGTGTCTCCTTTCTCTTTATCACCACGAAAAGAAGTAGTGTACGTATCAGATTTATAATGAATAGAATAATCAACATTTTATATTCATATATTTGTGGATAATAAATGAGAACAATATTTAAAACACCAGTGAGCCAGTTTAGCAGAAGAGTAAGGAATACTTCGAAAATATACAGTTACGGTCTGTCAAGTCGCAGACGGGCTAGGGTGCAACGTCGTGGGCAAACGGAGGAGGCAGGATACTCAATCAGAACAGGGACTGTGGTTAGTCTATCAAATGACAACAAATTAACAAATAGTTCTCTTTAATTCTTCTTCGACTTAATACGAAATAAACGTTAAATAAACTGATTGTTTGACAGTCCACCAATTAAAAGTCGACGTACCAGCCCAAAAATATGATTACGTAGATCTAGTAATTAATACACTCCTGGAAATTGAAATAAGAACACCGTGAATTCATTGTCCCAGGAAGGGGAAACTTTATTGACACATTCCTGGGGTCAGATACATCACATGATCACACTGACAGAACCACAGGCACATAGACACAGGCAACAGAGCATGCACAATGTCGGCACTAGTACAGTGTATATCCACCTTTCGCAGCAATGCAGGCTGCTATTCTCCCATGGAGACGATCGTAGAGATGCTGGATGTAGTCCTGTGGAACGGCTTGCCATGCCATTTCCACCTGGCGCCTCAGTTGGACCAGCGTTCGTGCTGGACGTGCAGACCGCGTGAGACGACGCTTCATCCAGTCCCAAACATGCTCAATGGGGGACAGATCCGGAGATCTTGCTGGCCAGGGTAGTTGACTTACACCTTCTAGAGCACGTTGGGTGGCACGGGATACATGCGGACGTGCATTGTCCTGTTGGAACAGCAAGTTCCCTTGCCGGTCTAGGAATGGTAGAACGATGGGTTCGATGACGGTTTGGATGTACCGTGCACTATTCAGTGTCCCCTCGACGATCACCAGTGGTGTACGGCCAGTGTAGGAGATCGCTCCCCACACCATGATGCCGGGTGTTGGCCCTGTGTGCCTCGGTCGTATGCAGTCCTGATTGTGGCGCTCACCTGCACGGCGCCAAACACGCATACGACCATCATTGGCACCACGGCAGAAGCGACTCTCATCGCTGAAGACGACACGTCTCCATTCGTCCCTCCATTCACGCCTGTCGCGATACCACTAGAGGCGGGCTGCACGATGTTGGGGCGTGAGCGGAAGACGGCCTAACGGTGTGCGGGACCGTAGCCCAGCTTCATGGAGACGGTTGCGAATGGTCCTCGCCGATACCCCAGGAGCAACAGTGTCCCTAATTTGCTGGGAAGTGGCGGTGCGGTCCCCTACGGCACTGCGTAGGATCCTACGGTCTTGGCGTGCATCCGTGCGTCGCTGCGGTCCGGTCCCAGGTCGACGGGCACGTGCACCTTCCGCCGACCACTGGCGACAAGATCGATGTACTGTGGAGACCTCACGCCCCACGTGTTGAGCAATTCGGCGGTACGTCCACCCGGCCTCCCGCATGCCCACTATACGCCCTCGCTCAAAGTCCGTCAACTGCACATACGGTTCACGTCCACGCTGTCGCGGCATGCTACCAGTGTTAAAGACTGCGATGGAGCTCCGTATGCCACGGCAAACTGGCTAACACTGACGGCGGCGGTGCACAAATGCTGCGCAGCTAGCGCCATTCGACGGCCAACACCGCGGTTCCTGGTGTGTCCGCTGTGCCGTGCGTGTGATCATTGCTTGTACAGCCCTCTCGCAGTGTCCGGAGCAAGTATGGTGGGTCTGACACACCGGTGTCAATGTGTTCTTTTTTCCATTTCCAGGAGTGTATATTAATACAAATTAATCCCGCACAAAGTTGCATGTTTGTACGCGGAGGGTACGGATATGGGAGCGCTCGAGTGACCTACCTTTTCACACTGTGTTCTGTCTGACGTCTCATGCCTAGACAGTCAGTACCGCGGTTTGATCGCGTCCGCATTGTTACTTTGTGCCAGGAAGGGCTCTCAACAAGGAAAGTGTCCAGGCATACCGGAGTGAACCAAAGCGATGTTGTTCGGACATGGAGGAGATACAGAGGAACTGTCGATGACATGCCTCGCTCAGGCCGCCCAAGGGCTACTACTGCAGTGGAGGAACCCTGACAGCAGCGCCACCATGTTGAATAATGCTTTTCGTGCAGCCACAGGACGGCGTGCTACGACTCAAACTGTACACAATAGGCTGCTTGATGCGAAACTTCACTCCCGACGTCCATGGCGAGGTCCATCTTTGCAACCACGACACCATGCAGCGCGGTACAGATGGGCCCAACAACATGCCGAATGGACAGCTCAGGATTGGCACCACATTCTCTTCACCGATGAGTGTCGCATATGCCTTCAACCAGACAATCGTCAGAGTCGTGTTTGGAAGCAACTTGGACAGGCTGAACGCCTTAGACACACTGTCCAGCGAGTGCAGCAAGGTGGATGTTCCCTGCTGTTTTGGGGTGGCATTATGTGGGCCCGACGTACGCCGCTGATGGTCATGGAAGACGCCATAACGGCTGTACGATACGTTAATGCCATTCTCCAACCGACAGTACAACCATATCGGCAACATATTAGTGAGGCGTTCGTCTTCATAGACGACAATTCGCGCCCCCAACATGCACATCTTGTGAATGACTTCCTTCAGGATAACGACATCGCTCGACTAGAGTGGCCAGCATGTCCTCCAGACATGAACCCTATCGAAAATGTCTAGGATAGTTGAAAACTACTTATGGACGACGTGACCCACCAACAACTCTGTGGGATCTACGCCGAATCGCAGTTGAGGAGTCGGACAATCTGGAACAACAGTGCCTTGATGAACTTGTGGATAGTATGCCACGATGAATACGGGCATGCATCAATGCAAGAGGACGTGCAACTGGGTATTAGAGGTACCGCTGTGTAAAGCAATCTGGACCACCACCTCTGAAGGTCTCGCTGTATGGAGGTACAACATGCAATGTGTGGTTTTCATAAGCTATAGGTCGGAAATGATGTTTATGTTGATCTGTATTCCAATTTTCTGTACAGGTTCCAGAAAAGCATTTAACGTACACGTATCCCACAGGAAGACAAGGGACTGCGTGGTTCTGGTACCCGGAAGATCTTAAGAAACCACCGCTAACCTGGGGTCTAGGTTAATTGAAAATTAGTATGAAGTGCCTGCGCGCTGGCAGGACATACTATTCAAAGTAATTAATGCCAAAAAATGATGAGAGTCGTATCAGTGGCAGTTTCTCTTTCTCGTTGCTGATAGGGAGCCGCGCGAGATTAGCCGAAGCGATCTAAGGCGCTGCAGTCATGGACCGTAAGGCTGGTCCCGGCGGAGGTTCGAGTCCTCCTTCTGGCATGGGTGTGTGTGTTTGTCCTCAGGATAATTTAGGTTAAGTAGTGTGTAGGCTTAGGAACTGATGACCTTAGCAGTTAAGTCCCATAAGATTTCACACACATTTGAATTTTTTTTTTTTTTTTTTTTTTTTTTTTTCCCCGAGATAGGGACACCACATCGCCTTACAACAATCGCCGAGGTGCACTACATGCTGCTGTACCGCTCCGTGATACCCCCATTTGTACGTTTCTCCGTGAGAAACTTCAAAGACTAAGGCATTGCGGCTGTGGAGACCCAAACTGTGCGGCAGTGCCCGTCCGCCTGTCCAGTGGAAGTATTCCAGTGTGGCCGAATGCAGCCCTTCCCAGCGCTTCTGCTGTGCAGTCGAGGCGCGCGATCACAGACGCGCCTTTGGGAGGGGCTGCATTCAGCCACACTGGAATACTTCCACTGGACAGGCGGACGGGCACTGCTCAGAGTTTGCGTCGCCGCAACCACGGTACTGCAGCCACACCTTCACTCGCCAATCATTCAAACTTCAACTGTGACGCCTAGTTCAGCAGGGCCATACCGAGGGGACGCAAAACTGCTGAGTTAAAGAATTAACCGGGAGAGGCATGGAAATTCTCCTGCCCCACGTGTTCCCGTCTTCCGCCCGTGACATTTAGTCCAAGTAGTACATAAAGAAATGACTACTACCGAACATGCCTCACTTAATGTGTATGTGCGCTCGGTGCATACAGCTGCTGCCTACACAGCTAGCTCGTGTTCAACAATGCAGCTTTCCCTGCTACTTCGCAATAGTATTGTTTGGATCTGAAAGGTTGGCCCGGGTCTTGAAGCAAGTAATACGCAGTTTAATCGACAGCTTCCTGTTTCTGCCGATTTCTGCCAACTGAAGACTGAAGTGAAACTGTTTAAGCTAGACTGCTTCCAAATATTAGACAGCGTAGTAAGTAAAATGGGAACCAACTATGACACATAAAGCACAATTTTATGTCCCTTTAATTTCCTGTCAGTTAAGCTCAAAAATGGTTCAAATGGCTCAGGTCATCTGAGGCCATCAGTCCCCTAGACTTAGAACTACTAACCTAAGGACATCACACACATCCATGCGCGAGGCAGGATTCGAACCTGTGACCGTAACAGCAGCGCGGTTCCGGACGGAAGCGCCTAGAACCGCTCGGTCACAAGGTCGGCTCAGTTAAGCGTTCAAATAAAGCTCTGTATCTTATTCCGAAAAATATGCATCAGACCTTGGTGCCAAATGTAACAGAAACATCGATACAACAGAGTTAGTTCACGAAATGACTGCTGTCAAATTCCAGTAAAAACCACGGGCACAGATTGCCATTTAAATACTTTGAATTTTTTTCTCTGAAGAGTGAGTTAGTAGATGCTTATCCGAACATCGAAATGACTTTGAGAATATTTATAACAATTTCAACGCACATTAAAAGACGATAAACAACTGCTAAGGCTCGAGTATAGGTGAAGCACACTGTCAAATTCAGCTGTCTTGTCGACGGAATAAGCTGCTAATTTCGTTTAAATGATATTTTCAATGAGTGTGCTGCTCTCAAAGCAAGTAAATGGTAAGTAAAATTATAATAAGAACACAACTCTCAACACTTAATTATAGTCCCATTTATTTTAATTCCTATTGATGGTTCATACATTTTTAATAATTTAATAGAACCAAGTGAAATCTGCTCCTCTTTATACATCATGATAAAATCAATATAAAATTGGCACAAACGATAAAATTTTCAGTTTTTTTAGAAAGTTTGCACAATTTGCAATATACAGGGTGACAATTATTGAACTATATAAAAAAAGGAAATTAATTACAAACTGAGGCGTGCACACACTTTATTCAGCACGTAAACGTCACTACAGGTACTCGTATTTAGATTATGACGTGTTCGATATGCGTGTCATCATTGGCGATGATGTGGCGCAGACGCGAAATTCTGCGCGACCCGCTGCAGTGTCGGAATATCGAGGTTGTCGATCATCTCTGCATGACTGTTTTCAGCTCAGCAATGGTTCTGAGGTTATTGCTGTACACCTTGTCCTTGATACAGCCCCACAAATAAGAAGTCGCATGTGTTCAGATCCGGAGAAGATGGCGGTCAATCGAGGCCCATACCAGTGGCCTCTGGCTACCCCAGAGCCAGAATGCGATCCCCAAAGTTCTCCTCCAGGACGTCACTCTCCTGCTTCTATGGGGTCGAGTTTCGTTCTGCATGAACCTCATCTTGTGGAAATCAGGTCACTTTGGATAATGGGGATGAAATCATCTTTGAAAACGTTCACGTACAGTTCGGTAGTCACCGTGCTATCAAGGGATATCGCACCGATTATTCCGTGACTGGACATTGCACACCACACAGTCGCCTGTTGAGGGTGAAGAGACTTCTCGGTCGCGAAATGCGGGTCCTCAGTCCCCCACATGAGCCAATCTTGCTTATTGCCGAACCCATCCAAATGAAAGTGGGCTTCGTCGCTGAACGCGTGCGAATGCACGTACTAATTGCCATCATGCCCCGCCGCCAATGTCCTAACGTAAACCGTTCAGAAGTGATGACCATTTTATTTAATATTCTTCAATAATTGTCACCTGCGGCTCGTGTAAGTAACATTTTTCAATAATGCATCATTTTTATTAACCCTGCTGCACGAAATACAAAATTTGCAATATCTATGTGAAAGAAATTACAGATAAGCTTTTTTCTTGGGAGTGGGGGAGGGGGAGGGGGAGGAGGGGTGCTGCTTTATCAGCTCTGCGCCGGAGCGCAGGATGAGCTCGGGGCGGCTCCGCCGGCGAGTGTAAGTATTTAGCACCCCGCGTTTCTGATCTACGCTACCCGTCACTGCAACTCGCGTGTGCTGGTAGCTGATGAAACCAGATCTCTCGTGCAGCACGTGCAGGGACAGTGAGGAGCCGTTGGGGGATTCCCGCCTCTTCAGAGCTCAAAAGTGTGACCGGGCGTCACGTGAGCGGCTAGCGAGTGCTGCCAAGTGTGTGTGTGTGTGTGTGTGTGTGTGTGTGTGTGTGTGTGTGTGTGTGTGTGCTGCAGCGGGCAGCCCGATGCAGCCGCGGCGCTGCAACTGATGGCAGGACGCGCACTAGCTCTGCACAGGTGCAGATCCCGCATCTCTGCATCGCGTAACTTCCACTTTGTACCAGAGCTCTCAATACTTCTCCATAAAAACAGATCCCCCAAAGCGAATGATTCACTTTCTGAAGGTTGCACCGACTCCGGATCTACGATATTTCCGAACCGGGGCAGAATGAAATAGAACGTCAAAAATTAAAAAAAAAAGATTTTTCAAAAATGTGTTCATTTTCCAGTGCACATCTTTCTGAAGAGTTTGATATATGAAAATATGTGTTATAGGGATTGTAAGACATGTTATTCGGTCTGAAGTGTACTAAAGTGCAGTGCCACGCCTCTTCACACAACATTCTCCCACCGCACGTCACTCTATTTCGCTTTTTGGAATTCAAACGTGTATATTTTGAAACGGAAGCATTCAAACCAATATTCAGGACAGTGTAAACTAAAATGTTCTGTGGTGCCTGTCCTGCTCCCAGTCGGCCGGTTTGACATTTTACCTCCCTTAAAAAAGTTGCAATTAATACTGTCAGGGATTATTTGTGACCGGGAGAATAAGAACTCAGAAAATTTGCACCCTTTATTGCCCCCCCATGAACCATGGACCTTGCCGTTGGTGGGGAGGCTTGCGTGCCTCAGCGATACAGATGGCCGTACCGTAGGTGCAACCACAACGGAGGGGTATTGTTGAGAGGCCAGACAAACATGTGGTTCCTGAAGAGGGGCAGCAGCCTTTTCAGTAGTTGCAGGGGCAACAGTCTGGATGATTGACTGATCTGGCCTTGTAACATTAACCAAAACGGCCTTGCTGTGCTGGTACTGCGAACGGCTGAAAGCAAGGGGAAACTACAGCCGTAATTTTTCCCGAGGACATGCAGCTCTACTGTATGATTAAATGATGATGGCGTCCTCTTGGGTAAAATATTCCGGAGGTAAAATAGTCCCCCATTCGGCTCTCCGGGCGGGGACTACTCAAGAGGACGTCGTTATCAGGAGAAAGAAAACTGGCATTCTACGGATCGGAGCGTGGAATGTCAGATCACTTAATCGGGCAGGTAGGTTAGAAAATTTAAAAAGGGAAATGGATAGGTTAAAGTTAGATATAGTGGGAATTAGTGAAGTTCGGTGGCAGGAGGAACAAGACTTTTGGTCAGGTGATTACAGGGTTATAAATACAAAATCAAATAGGGGTAATGCAGGAGTAGGTTTAATAATGAATAAAAAAATAGGAGTGCGGGTTAGCTACTACAAACAGCATAGTGAACGCATTATTGTGGCCAAGATAGACACAAAGCCCATGCCTACTACAGTAGTACAAGTTTATATGCCAACTAGCTCTGCAGATGATGAAGAAATTGATGAAATGTATGACGAGATAAAAGAAATTATTCAGGTAGTGAAGGGAGACGAAAATTTAATAGTCATGGGTGACTGGAATTCGTCAGTAGGAAAAGGGAGAGAACGAAACATAGTAGGTGAATATGGATTGGGGGGAAGGAATGAAAGAGGAAGCCGCCTTGTAGAATTTCGCACAGAGCATAACTTAATCATAGCTAACACTTGGTTCAAGAATCATGAAAGGAGGCTGTATACATGGAAGAAGCCAGGAGATACTGACAGGTTTCAGATAGATTATATAATGGTGAGACAGAGATTTAGGAACCAGGTTTTAAACTGTAAGACATTTCCTGGGGCAGATGTGGATTCTGACCACAATCTATTGGTTATGAACTGCAGATTGAAACTGAAGAAACTGCAAAAAGGTGGGAATTTAAGGAGATGGGACCTGGATAAACTGAAAGAACCAGAGGTTGTAGAGAGTTTCAGGGAGAGCATAAGGGAACAATTGACAGGAATGGGGGAAAGAAATACAGTAGAAGAAGAATGGGTAGCTCTGAGGGATGAAGTGGTGAAGGCAGCAGTCGATCAAGTAGGTAAAAAGACGAGGGCTAATAGAAATCCTTGGGTAACAGAAGAAATATTGAATTTAATTGATGAAAGGAGAAAATATAAAAATGCAGTAAATGAAGCAGGCAAAAAGGAATACAAACGTCTCAAAAATGAGATCGACAGGAAGTGCAAAATGGCTAAGCAGGGATGGCTAGAGGACAAATGTAAGGATGTAGAGGCTTGTCTCACTAGGGGTAAGATAGATACTGCCTACAGGAAAATTAAAGAGACCTTTGGAGAGAAGAGAACCACTTGTATGAATATCAAGAGCTCAGATGGAAACCCAGTTCTAAGCAAAGAAGGGAAGGTAGAAAGGTGGAAGGAGTATATAAAGGGTTTATACAAGGGAGATGTACTTGAGGACAATATTATGGAAATGGAAGAGGATGTAGATGAAGACGAAATGGGAGATAAGATACTGCGTGAAGAGTTTGACAGAGCACTGAAAGACCTGAGTCGAAACAAGGCCCCGGGAGTAGACAACATTCCACTAGAACTACTGATGGCCTCGGGAGAGCCAGTCATGACAAAACTCTACCATCTGGTGAGCACGATGTATGAGACAGGCGAAATACCCTCAGACTTCAAGAAGAATATAATAATTGCAATCCCAAAGAAAGCAGGTGTTGACAAATGTGAAAATTACCGAACTATCAGTTTAATAAGTCACAGCTGCAAAATACTAACGCGAATTCTTTACAGACGAATGGAAAAACTGGTAGAAGCGGACCTCGGGGAAGATCAGTTTGGATTCTGTAGAAATGTTGGAACACGTGAGGCAATACTAACCTTACGACTTATCTTAGAAGAAAGATTAAGAAAAGGCAAACCTACGTTTCTAGCATTTGTAGACTTAGAGAAAGCTTTTGACAATGTTAACTGGAATACTCTCTTTCAAATTCTGAAGGTGGCAGGGGTAAAATACAGGGAGCGAAAGGCTATTTACAATTTGTACAGAAACCAGATGGCAGTTATAAGAGTAGAGGGGCATGAAAGGGAAGCAGTGGTTGGGAAAGGAGTGAGACAGGGTTGTAGCCTGTCCCCGATGTTATTCAATCTGTATATTGAGCAAGCAGTAAAGGAAACAAAAGAAAAATTCGGAGTAGGTATTAAAATTCATGGAGAAGAAGTAAAAACTTTGAGGTTCGCCGATGACATTGTAATTCTGTCAGAGACAGCAAAGGACTTGGAAGAGCAGTTGAACGGAATGGACAGTGTCTTGAAAGGAGGATATAAGATGAACATCAACAAAAACAAAACGAGGATAATGGAATGTAGTCAAATTAAGTCGGGTGATGCTGAGGGGATTAGATTAGGAAATGAGACACTTAAAGTAGTAAAGGAGTTTTGCTATTTAGGGAGTAAAATAACCGATGATGGTCGAAGTAGAGAGGATATAAAATGTAGACTGGCAATGGCAAGGAAAGCGTTTCTCAAGAAGAGAAATTTGTTAACATCGAGTATAGATTTAGGTGTCAGGAAGTCGTTTCTGAAAGTATTTGTATGGAGTGTAGCCATGTATGGAAGTGAGACATGGACGATAACTAGTTTGGACAAGAAGAGAATAGAAGCTTTCGAAATGTGGTGCTACAGAAGAATGCTGAAGATAAGGTGGGTAGATCACGTAACTAATGAGGAGGTATTGAATAGGATTGGAGAGAAGAGGAGTTTGTGGCACAACTTGACAAGAAGAAGGGATCGGTTGGTAGGACATGTTTTGAGGCATCAAGGGATCACAAATTTAGCATTGGAGGGCAGCGTGGAGGGTAAAAATCGTAGAGGGAGACCAAGAGATCAATACACTAAGCAGATTCAGAAGGATGTAGGTTGCAGTAGGTACTGGGAGATGAAGAAGCTTGCACAGGATAGAGTAGCATGGAGAGCTGCATCAAACCAGTCTCAGGACTGAAGACCACAACAACATTGCCTATTAGCTGATAACTTTCTCTTTTGTGTGATATTAAATATAGGAAACATAACACCGCTAAAGACAAGAACAAGAAAGACAGTACACTTTTCTTCAGTTATTAATCTTGCTGCAGCTTTACAAGCCATCCTTTCCTTTCATCAAAGGGATCTATTGCCTCCTCACAGTTCTTCTAACGTTTTGCAACAGGAAAAATCATAATGTAGCTGCCTAATACTGAACAAGCTGTTAACACGAGTAGTATCCAAGACTAGTGTGGTTTCTCGATTCGATTACATCTATTTTGCCACTTTCGGCTACATACAACGAAATAGGACTCTAATATTGTACCAAATAAGCGAGACTGTTTTGGCAGAAATGGTCATTTTTATGTACCCCATTTACATAAATAACAAGACAGAACATATTTCACGACGCACCAATACCAAATGCCTATTAGGCTTACCACAAGCAAAAAGTTTTATGTTAGGAAATAGTTTCACGTTTAGGAGTAGGAAATTTTCATATGAACTTGGAATCGTCATATTCTTCCAGTGTGGTGTTCCCGTTTCATGTCCTCCTCGTTGTAACAATCTTGTCATTACCAATTCTGTAACTATTCCTATCATTGTAAAAATTTATTCTCCGGTTAACTTGGCTAATCCTGCCGCAATCACCGGCTCCGTTATCCCGCGTTTATCCTCCTGTTAGGCGTTATTCCTCGTTCGTGCGACGTGTTTGCCGCGCTATTTCGAGGATAGAAGCTAAAGCGGCTGCTAACTGGAGACTGTATAACTGGTAGTGTAGAGACCCGGCCAAATTTTTCTGTCAACATTTTGCTTCATTCGATACATCGAGAAGATAATATGTAATCTTTCTTAACTGTTATTCCTGTTAGTCGTTTATTTCCACTCTGGTAGTGTGAATCTCAGATTTCGCTAATAATTATAACAACGCTATCATTCGCACACACAATCAACCACATAAACAAACTGCAATTCGTATTCACCCGTTCGGGTTTTTCGGCTCAGCTCGTATAGTCCCATCCCCATTTGCCTGCTGGAAAGTTCTTATTTCTTGATGCGACGGGGATTCCTCTGGTAAAAACATCATGCACACTATGCGCGCATTAAAAAATCAATTTATGATTC
This sequence comes from Schistocerca nitens, assembly GCF_023898315.1. Taxonomy (NCBI): domain Eukaryota; kingdom Metazoa; phylum Arthropoda; class Insecta; order Orthoptera; family Acrididae; genus Schistocerca; species Schistocerca nitens. The sequence goes on from NC_064618.1 coordinate 850,923,574, forward strand.
GTTCAGAAATCAACTTAGAATATGTTCAAAAACCAACTGTGATGCATTACAAAATCATACCAATAATCGATAGACCAACCCGCGCTGGATGGTAGGCGCTTTGTGAAACAAGTTTCTTTTTTGTTCTAGAATATGAATTTGGCACCCGCCCCCCTGTAATTGCCAGCCAAGACAGATACCCCGGCTTCCCCCCCCCCCCCCCCCCGCGCGCCAGAGATACGGGCCTGGGTTATGTGTACAATGCTTCTACAAGGTAAAACAAAACCCCATAGACAGGGATATTTTCTGAGTATTTCGTTATAAGGGATCAGTGGACTCTGGCGTCATGTTACAGAGTAATTGCATTTCGTTCGATGTCATAGTAACACATATCCTTCTGCCTGTACTGCACTTAAAATGTATGTACAATATTGTATAAGTGGAGGCCGGCCGAAGTGGCCGTGCGGTTAAAGGCGCTGCAGTCTGGAACCGCAAGACCGCTACGGTCGCAGGTTCGAATCCTGCCTCGGGCATGGATGTTTGTGATGTCCTTAGGTTAGTTAGGTTTAACTAGTTCTAAGTTCTAGGGGACTAATGACCTCAGCAGTTGAGTCCCATAGTGCTCAGAGCCATTTGAACCATTTGTATAAGTGGACGATATCGCTGATATTTTTAAAAGTATCAGCCATTCGATATATCGATATTTAAAAAAATATCATAATATGCACTCAGTATATCGAAAAAAGTTATTGACATATCTACAGAAAAATATCGACATACCGGCCGAGAAAAATATCGGTTCCACATTGTAAATACACTGCCAGCTTAAGAGCTGTATATTTAAGTAGTCGTTTACTTATAGATGCCGGCCGTGGTGGCCGAGCGGTTCTAGGCGCTTCAGTTCAGAACCGCGCGACTGCTACGGTCGCAGGTTCGAATCCTGCCTCGGGCATGGATGTGTGTGATGTCCGTAGGTTAGTTAGGTTTAAGTAGTTCTAAGTTCTAGAGGACTGATAGTGCTCAGAACCATTTGAGCCATTTTACTTATAGATATTCTTCACACCAAGCTAGAAGCCTACTTATCCACCTAAGAGCAAGAATTGAAAGTAAAACGATGCCCGTCCATGCTTTGCGATAATCACTTTGCTAACAATGGTAATTGCACGTAAGTGGCACAATAAAAGATGTCCGACTGGTGTGTCGTTCAGTTTCATCACATATCGGATTTGTCTGCAACACTTCACGTCGACTTCCCTGTTTTCCTCATCTCTACAAACGCCAGCGAATTAGCAGTCGTAATGTCAAAATAGCGTGGTGAAGCTAAAAGTTGCAGCTTCTGTTGGTAGCGCCGAGCGCCGATTACATGAGCTCTTCTCCTCACACGTCTCCGGCCACGCTAAAGACCAGTCAGGTCATTCAGATTTTTGTTCATCACTTTTTAACGACTATTTCTGAAGAATGCCGGTGTGAAGTAATAGCTCACTAGTTGCGTGAAAATTGTTTTTTAACGCAACTGGCGTGCTATTTCTTCGCATCGGACACCTTGTTACTGTTGCTCCATTCACCCCCCCCCCCCCAAGTGCATTCGGACTATTTCTTTGTGCCATCTATGATTGCTTCAAACAGCCAAAGCGAAGACTGGACGTGATGAAAGCTCAAAAAGTTGTAAGACTCTTTCACAGAGCGAAAGTAAAATTCTTTTCTACTATAATTTCGGAAGAACAGTTTTAAATATTTACCTAAAATTGTGGAAACAATACAGTGTGAGTTACGAGGTTTTCCCCCGGTTGCTGGAGGTTATTCCTTAGGTTATTTGGAACAAAAAAACAGTAATGTGATCAAACCTATAATTAAGGAGGTACAAGCAGAGTTCCGAGACATGCCACGGTGTATGGAGCGCTGCACTTATGGTCACAGGACACACAATCAGTCTTAGGTAGACAAGTGCAGCGAGTGGTACGTTTGCATAACAACAACGTTGTTGATACTGCAGTCACCGTTTACTGTTATTGTCTCCTGTGTACAGTACACTTTGCGATGCACAATATACATAAATGACCTGGTGGATGACATCGGAAGTTCACTGAGGCTTTTTGCAGATGATGCTGTGGTGTATCGAGAGGTTGTAACAATGGAAAATTGTACTGAAATGCAGGAGGATCTGCAGCGAATTGACGCATGGTGCAGGGAATGGCAATTGAATCTCAATGTAGACAAGTGTAATGTGCTGCGAATACATAGAAAGATAGATCCCTTATCATTTAGCTACAAAATAGCAGGTCAGCAACTGGAAGCAGTTAATTCCATAAATTATCTGGGAGTACGCATTAGGAGTGATTTAAAATGGAATGATCATATAAAGTTGATCGTCGGTAAAGCAGATGCCAGACTGAGATTCATTGGAAGAATTCTAAGGAAATGCAATCCGAAAACAAAGGAAGTAGGTTACAGTACGCTTGTTCGCCCACTGCTTGAATACTGCTCAGCGATGTGGGATCCGTACCAAATAGGATTGATAGAAGTGATAGAGACGATCCAACGGAGAGCAGCGCGCTTCGTTACAGGATCATTTACTAATCGCGAAAGCGTTACGGAGATGACAGATAAAATCCAGTAGAAGACTCTGCAGGAGAGACGCTCAGTAGCTCGGTACGGGCTTTTGTTAAAGTTTCGAGAACATACCTTCACCGAAGAGTCAAGCAGTATATTGCTCCCTCCTACGTATATCTCGCGAAGAGACCATGAGGATAAAATCAGAGAGATTAGAGCCCACACAGAAGCATACCGACAATCTTTCTTTCCACGAACAATACGAGACTGGAACAGAAGGGAGAACCGATAGAGGTACTCAGGGTACCCTCCGCCACACACCGTCAGGTGGCTTGCGGAGTATGGATGTAGATGTAGATGTAGATGCCGTACAAGTTTTCATCCCAGGGGTATTGCGAGATGGTGTACATTTTGGGCTTCTGTGTTAGTAATGCGAAAGCTACCGTTGCCGAATATCGCCATCGGTCTCCTAATCGTAAGATTCCGAGTGCCAAAAGAGTTAGTGGAATATATCGAATGTTGCTAGAAACTGGTACTCTTCCAAGTAGACATCCGAAAGACATCGTGACATTCAAGAAGAGGAAAACATTCTTAATTCAGTAGAGCGCCGTTCTCGTACAGGTACAAGGCGCCTATCTACCCGATTGAACGTTTCACAATCTAAGGTATGTAGGATTCTTCATGAGAATGGACTGTATCCTTTTCATGTGCAGAATGTTCACAATTTAGAGCCACATGATTGTGCCAATCGTTTGCACTTTTGTAACTGATTAAATGGAAATAGGCAGCTCTATCGCTTCATAATGTTCAGCGATGAGGCAACGCTTACAAGAGATAGCATCAACAACCTGCATGTCTGGGCAGACGAAAATCCCCATGCCATGGTAGTATCTTAATTTAAACGCAGATTCCATGTCAATGTCTGGTGTGGTGATGTGAGTGACATGTTACTGGGGCCGTTTATTCTCTCGGGAAATGTAAATGGCCGGATGTACGGTAACTTCCCGCGAGAAGACTTACCGCAGCTTCTTGAAGATGTTCCTCTGGAAACAAGACGCCACATGTACGTCCAACATGGCGGAACACCTGCTTATCTTAATCAGCAATTCCCACATCGATGGATACGTCGCGGGGGCCTTATCAACTGTCCTGCCAGATCCCCAGATTTAGTACCCCTAGCCGCGCGGAGTGGCGGAGTTTGAGGCGTCATGTCACGGATTGCGCGGCCCCTCACGCCAGAGGTTCGAGTCCTCTCTCGGGCATAGGTGTGTGTGTTGTTCTTAGCATAAGTTAATTTAACTAGTGTGTAAGTCTAGGGACCGATGACCTCATGTTGAACACACAGTGCGTAAGACCTCACATGATGACAGTCAGTGACAGCGACGCTAATGTGGAAAACGATGAACGCAGCGCTCCGTAATATATGTAGCTCGTAGTAATCGGAACCGGATCTAGGGGGGAGGGGGGCAAACTAGGGTATTTTCCCCGGGGGCCAAATTCATATTCTTGAAGAAAAAAACCTTGTTTCTCAAAGCGCCTAGCATCCAGCGCGGGTTGGTCTATCGATTACTCGTATGATTTTGAAAAGCATCCCAGTTGGTTTCTGAACATTTTTGATCAAACTCTAAGTTGATTTCTGAACGAATTATGCGCGTATAGTGTACGTGATGTTTCTACCAGGGGAATCTCCGTTGCATCAAGAAATAAGAATTTTCCCGCAGGCAAAAGGGGAAAGGGCTATACGAGCTGAGACGAAGAAACCAGAATGGGTGAGTACCAATCGCTGTTTGTTTATGTAGTTGACTGGGTGTTGACTGGGTGTGCGAATGATCAGGGTTGTTGTAAATATTAGCGAAATCTGAGATTCAAACGACCAGAGTGGAAATAAACGACTCTCAGGAATAACAGGTAAGAAAGAAACATTTAATATTATCTTGTCGGTGTATCGAAGAAAATGAAATTCTGACAGAAAATTTTTACCAGATCCCTACTCTACTAAGGGCCAGTCGTGCAGTCGCCGGTTAGCAGCCGCTTCAGTTCTGTTCTGAGCTGCGGCAGAATGTCAGACCTAAGGGCCCGGGTTCGATTCTCGGCTGGGTCGGAGATTTTCTCCACTCAGGGACTGGGTGTTGTGTTTTTCTAATCATCATAATTTCATCCCCATCGACTCGCAAGTGACCGAAGTAGCGTCGAATCGAAAGACTTGCATCCGGCGAACGGTCTATGCCACGGGAAGCCCTAGTCACACAACATTTATTTAGCTCTGTTCTCGGAATAGCTCGGAAAACGCGTTGTACGAACGCATAATAACACCTAACCGTAAAATAAACGCGGGATAACTGATCCGGTGATTCTGGCAGGGTTAGCGAAGTTAACCGGTAAGTTTTGACAATGGCAGTAATAGTTACAGGTTAGTGATGCCGATTGTTTGTTACAACGAGGGAAGAGAAAAAACGGGGGCATTACACAAACTATGTGGAACAATATGACGATTCTAAATTTATATAAAAATTTCGAATTACTACTTTTCGACCTCATGTTTGAGAAACTGGAGCGTATGAAGGAAATGTGAAACTGTTTCCTACCAAAAAGTTTTTGCTTGTAGTACGCCTAACAGACATTTGATATTGGTACATCGTAAATTATATTGTGTTATTTATGTAAACGAGGAAGATAAAAACGACCGTTTGTACCAAAACAGGCTCCCTTATAGTTGCTACAATATTAGAAAGACCTGTGTAGCAGACAGTGACGAAATTGACGTAATCAAAACGAGAAACCATACCAGTCTTGGGTATTATTCGTATTAACAGCTTTTTCAGTATTAGACAACGACATTTTGATCTTCCATGCAGCAAAATTTTTGAAGAACTTTGATGTAATAGATCCTTTCGCAGAAAGGTAAGCACGCCATGTACAGCTGTAGAAACCTTAGATCGAAGAAAATACTGGGACCTAAGGATTGAAGAAACGTATACTGTCTTGCTTGTCTCTTGTCTTTACTGGTTTTATGTTTGGTATATTTAATTTTATGTCACACAAAAGAGAAGGTTATTAGCTAATAGGCAATAATGAGTATAAATTTTCTGAAGAGCTCTTATTCTCCTGTTACAAATAATCCCACCCAGCATGAATCATGAGGTTTCCTTTAAAGGGGGTAAGATGTCAAACCGGCCGACTGGGAGGCATCACAGGACATTTTAAATTCCACTGTCTTGAATACAGGTTTCATGGCTTCTATTACAAAATATACACGTTTGAATTTCAAAGAGCGAAATACCGTAACGTACGATAGAAGAATGCTGTGTGAAGAGGCGTGGCTCTGCACTTTGGCACAATTAAGATCAAAGAACAATAAATTAGCTTACTATGCCTGTGTCCATTCACTGCTTTCATATGGCATCATATTTTGGGGTGATTCATAGTTATGAGAAAAGTATTAATTGCACAAAAATGTGTAAGCAGAACAATAGCTGGAGCCCAGCCAAGATCGTCTTGCAGACATTTATTTAAAGAACTAGTTATATTCACAGTAGATTCATATGAAATTTGTTATTGATAACCCACCTCAATTCAAAAGCAATAGCAATATGCATAGCTACAACACTAGGAGAAAGGCTGATCTTCATTACTTTGGGTTATATCTAACTTTGACACAAAAAGGGGTGAATTACGCTGCCACAAAAATTGTTGGTCAGTTACCAAATAGCATCAAAAAATCTGACACATAGTCAACCAACATTCAAAAACAAATTAAAAGAATTTCATATTCATGATCTGTGGAACAAGTATTAATCTAATCTAATCTGCAGCAACCAGCCACAAATTGGTTTTCGCTTACTTTATTCAAAAAGTACCATTACCAATTTCGAATTTATACACTTCATCATCAAATAGCTTTTATGCTTTTGTCGAAACAAATGATACATTGGTTTACTGGTGGGACTCGTAGCATAAACAATAAACCACAGATACACATGTGTAAGGAAATTGTTGCGCTACAGATTTGTGTTAGAGTGTAATTTCTGTTAAGTATGCATCTGGAGCATTGTTTCTGCAGTTTCCTTCGAATGAAATATATTTGCAAATATGTTCATATTTTCACCATTGGATTGTCGGTTTGCATTATAAAACACTTTCGTTTGGTCACAACAAAGCTAACATGGAACATAACAGAAGTTGCGTTACAATCTGTAATTGAATAAGCCAACTAATTCGAAAGAAAATGGTTGGAACATGAGATGTGACATGAGTGATGATATATAGAATGCCTCAGCATATATAACCAGTTTTCTCATAAAAATATAGTGCAAATTCAAAAGTTTAACATAATAATCATCCATAAGGTGCTGAAGTAAAGCTGCATATGCAGTGTAATGATAATGAAAATGAGCAAAAATGATATTCTTAGCAATTGTAAAAGTAAAAATCTTTAAATGGTACAAAACCAATGACAAAAGAGGATATACATAACAGTGTCAAAATATTACATTTTAGTATTTAACACAAGAAAGAATAAGAAAGAAAAATTGTTTGTGTACACACACCTAAGGCATTTCACATGCTTGGACCGACTAAAGAAAAGGTTATTGAATGCATTCAGAAAACCAGCTACAAAAAAAAATTGCCTCTTAGAAAGATATTAGTGAGCAGTCATTCATATGAAGAAACCTTGAAATATCATACTAAAAGAGAAAATGGGAAAGATACAGATATTTCAAGATTATTGCAAAGTACATTGAACTTACTGATTTATTAATGATAGTTATGACCTGTTTTGTTGCTTCTCCTTCAGCTTATTTGCTTGAATAAAACGAGAAGAAATGATTGAAATATTGTTTTGCTAATGTCAGCAGTAAAGAACAAACGCAAGTTAAATAACTATTATTTCCTCTCAGTGCACTGAACTTTTATGACTCCTCATTTTCTTCCTATATGCTTATCTCACTTCTTCTCATTAGTACTTTTTTATTCACCGTTTCATAAATCTTTACTTTCATAAATTCTTATCACATTTCTCCTCATCATAAATTTATCATATTACTTTTATATCACCAATGCTTGTTATATCTTAATTTTCATACACATTTCGACTACTACAACACAATCTCTTTACTTCAGTATCACATTTCTTCTCTGTCAAGATTACTTGTCAACCTCTATACATTTCATCTTACCTCTTCAAAACCACCAGCATTATATAAACAACATTAAAACCTAAATATATGTTATACCATTACTTAAAAAAATTAAAATAACCAAGAATGTAAAGTCATCTTCATCCTATCTGTTCTTTTTCCAGCTCTGGAGCTTCATTTCCACGCGAAACGTAACTTATCTAGATTCATTATGTCCCTGAATTTTGTTCTCATTAAGTACTGTATTGGTTCCTAACAGGAAAAGTTTATAACCTGACAAGAATGTTATCACCAACAAATGTATCCATTTAGGGTCATATAATATTAAATGGTGAACTATGCAATGGCAGAAAAATAAATTTAAAAGCAAAAATTTAAAGTAATTAGTATATTGCAAAAAATGATTAACGGATTTTGTATAACGCAATTTTGTCAAATAAAGATGTGGGTGGAGACCGTGGCTATTATATGAAATATATTGTTGATGGTGTACAGCAACGAGCCACAAATTGGGTTTAGGTTACTTTTTTAAAAAAGTATCATTACCGGTTTCGAATTTTTAACAATTCATCATCACACACGTTTTTCATGCTTTCGTCAAAAGGAATTATACATCAGTTTCCTGTGAGTTGCCATGAAATGTCTACCTGGCGCATTTGTTTCTGCAGTTTTCTTGCAATAGAATACATTTGCAAGCATAATTGTATTTTCACAGTTACAAACGTTGTACTGCATTATAAACCACTTTCGTTTTCCCAAAACGAATTTTCAATGTGCACCACATGTTTTGATTTACAGCGTACGTAAACAAATAGTGTTTATTGTCCTTTTGTATCTTCGTCTCTCATACAAATCCTAAAACTTTTTGATCAGTTACTTCCATCAGATGTGTACAATTATTTCTTTCTGTACATTTTACATTGCTACCTTCTTTGTACGCATAAACTCCTTAGAAATACAAAAAAGACATTTAGATATATAGCAAAATACTCACTACAAAATACTATACCAGTGTATTCCTTTCATTACAATGCACTAAATGATGTTAAAGATTCAACAATAAGAGTCACAGAAATGCATATTCCTTAAACAAATGATAATCCATACAAGAATGTAACCACGTACAAACACACAAAACGAAAAATATCCACCAAATATTTAAAGTTCTTTTTTTTGCGAAAATTTCGAAACACGTTAAATTGCCAGGAAACGCTTACAACTGAAACTGTCATAATTTAGTGGGCTCAACTATTCTCTGTTGCGCCACATTTCTTGTCCACTATCTTGGCTGAGAAATTAGTTTTGTTCCAGAGAATGATCACATAAACGCCATGTTGTTTGTAGTAGCTTACCCGCACTCCTATTTTTTTTATTCATTATTAAACCTACCCCTGCATTACCCCTATCTGATTTTGTATTTATAACCCTGTATTCATCTGACCAAAAGTCTTGTTCCTCCTGCCACCGAACTTCACTAATTCCCACTATATCTAACTTCAACCTATCCATTTCCCGTTTTAAATTTTCTAACCTACATGCCCGATTAAGGGATCTGACAGTCCACGCTCCGATCCGTAAAACGCCAGTTTTCTTTCTCTTGATAACGACGTCCTCTTGAGTAGTCCCCGCCCGGAGATCCGAATGGGGGACTATTTTACCTCCGGAATATTTTACCCAAGAGGACGCCATCGTTATTTAACCATACAGTAAAGCTGCATGCCCTCGGGAAAAATTACGGCTGTAGTTTCCCCTTGCTTTCAGCCGTTCGCAGTACCAGCACAGCAAGGCCGTTTTGGTTAGTGTTGCAAGGCCAGATCAGTCAATCATCCAGACTGTTGCCCCTGCAACTACCGAAAAGGCTGCTGCCCCTCTTCAGGAACCACACGTTCGTCTGGCCTCTCAACAGATACCCCTCCGTTGTGGTTGCACCTACGGTACGGCCATCTGTATCGCTGAGGCACGCAAGCCTCCCCACCAACGGCAGGGTCCATGGTTCATGGGGAGATAAACGCCATAGGTTTCCATATTCTTCAAAAATGTCTGAATGGAAATGACCTAAATCACAAACCTCGCCACACTGAGTAAGTTTTCTTTCAGTTTGTGAGAACTGATCACACATTATATTTACTTCTCGTTTCTGTTGTTGCCTGATTTCCATTTGACCATCTGTAAATCGTTTCTGAGCTCGGTATTATTCTGTTTTCGAACAATGAGCCGATAAAGTGTCATCTGAATTCCCGTCTGTGTTGGTTGACAAATTGGTCACTTTTACAGTAAGTTCGTCAACTTCCTCCTATTTCTTCTTGCTATGTATTAGATTGTAACTTCAATGCTTCGGCTTGTTCGCCGATCTCGCGAATGGTGGTGTCGAGTAGCAGCTCATTTTGTTCATTTACTTGAGTGATCACAGCATTCGGCACTACACTGTTTATTTTGGCTAATACTTCTTCTTCGCCAGACGTTTATTCTATTTAATATTTGAAATCCCCACATCTAAACTTTTATCCCTTCCTGAGCATATTCCGTTCTGTCGATGCTGTTCTGTCTCAATATAGCCTTGCCTTGTATCAGTATTATTTATTATTGGCTGAAAGTCGTCATATCTCTTTCATAATCTGAACTGGCAAATCTTGTAGCTGTGCTATTATCTTTCCCAGGTTTCCTTCCTTTCTGTGGCCGAGCGGTTCCAGGCGCTTCAGTCAGGAACCGCGCGACCGCTACGGTCGCAGTTTCGAATCCTGCCTCGGGCATGGATGTGCGTGATGTCCTTAGGTTAGTTAGTTTTAAGTAGTTCTAAGTTCTAGGGGACTGATGACCTCTGATGTTAAGTCCCATACTGCTCAGAGCCTTCCTTTCTGTGACCGAATCGTCTCCTTCAATGCTTTCTGATTCCTATTATTTTCTTCCCTTGACTTTTTTTATCTTTTTTACGTCTCTTTCGGTCACCTTTGTACCTCTTCCTGGGTCCTAGTTCTTTCCTCATCACTATGTGATTTCATCTCTTCCTGCAATCCAATATTTTCCTTCCTCATTGGTAGCAACAATTCTATAATATTGACTTTACCATACTCGATACTAATGTCAACAGAAGGCGATGCGGGTACAGTTCGCACAAAAGAAGATACCGGATTCTACCGTTGTTGCCAGAGTCCGTTGCGAAATAGCAGTGTGCTGTGGTATCTCATACCCCACTGATTCTTCCTCAAAACCTGAACTTCCACTATCAATTGCTTGTTCTGTACTTTGATTCGATAACGGATTAATCTGAACCTGCATATCTGTAATGTTTTTGGAAGTTTCAATAACGTTACTAGATTGTTATAAACTCTTAACAAAATTAATTACGCGCGGTGCTGACTGAATCCTGGTTTCGAACTTCAGTCATTTATCTCGCACAACGGTTCGATCTAGTATTGCTATCCATAGGCAAGGAAAGCGTTTCTCAAGAAGAGAAATTTGTTAACATCGAGTATAGATTTAGGTGTCATGAAGTCGTTTCTGAAAGCATTTGTATGGAGTGTAGCCATGTATGGAAGTGAGACATGGACGATAACTAGTTTGGACAAGAAGAGAATAGAAGCTTTCAAAATGTGGTGCTACAGAAGAATGCTGAAGATAAGATGGGTAGATCACGTAACTAATGAGGAGGTATTGAATAGGATTGGGGAGAAGAGAAGTTTGTGGCACAACTTGACTAGAAGAAGGGATCGGTTGGTAGGACATGTTTTGAGGCATCAAGGGATCACAAATTTAGCATTGGAGGGCAGCGTGGAGGGTAAAAATCGTAGAGGGAGACCAAGAGATGAATACACTAAGCAGATTCAGAAGGATGTAGGTTGCAGTAGGTACTGGGAGATGAAGAAGCTTGCACAGGATAGAGTAGCATGGAGAGCTGCATCAAACCAGTCTCAGGACTGAAGACCACAACAACAACAGCGCCGATTCGTAACAAAATGAAATACAACCAAAAAAAGCTTTCAATCACACACTGCCCTACAACAAAATGAACTGTTCCAGGTAGAGAATAACTAATAAAAATCTTGTATATATCAAATAGAATCTCGTAAAATCTGCACTATAATGACCTTAGTCTGTATAATTACTTTTCAGCAGGAAAATATCACACAAATACTCAAAAAGTTCTCTAAAATAGCACAAATCATGAAAATAAAAATGATAATACATAAAGAAAAATGTACAAAATTCTTACACTAATATTACATTAAAGCAGCGCTTGCACAGATTGCTATACAAAGTGATTCCTGTAACTACTCACGGTGACAGTACCTTCATCTAACTACAAAAGTCACACAGAAAATCCTAAATTCTCATCCTGGGCAGACGGCTAGACGAGTGTTATCGTTACGTTACATTACTGTTTGTTGTTCTTGTATGTTGTTGCTGTAAACGAAACTGGTTTCCAACTCTCAAACATCCGTATCTGTGTTGAACGTGAACCTGAACAACGTAAGTAGTGTTATTACGGAAACGCTGTCTGATAAAAAAGTGTCGCCAAATCCAACTGACACTCTGTAACTGTATTGCTGTTGACTTTTACCAGAAATAATTAGAAAACGTAAATCTGTATACTAAATAAGCTATGCTGTGAAATTCTGTATTGTACAGTGCAATAAACAGTGCTACAGTGCGTGATGTAACAGTATATAACTTGCAGTAACAACACATAGAACTAACTGAATAAAAGTAGTACATAAAATTTCAAAACGAATTTTTAAAGAATATCGGTCCAAACTGCTTTTATTAAAATGGCCTTTAAATTAATGTAAGTAAACTGACTACGTAACATTACAAACATGATATGACACACACGCAAATGTAACACTGCACTGTAAGGATCCTGTCCAGTAAAGTAAACGTGATCCGAACTAAACTTTACCTAAACTGAATCTTAAAACAACTCCTGAATGCAAAGCTTAACTGTAAATGATTTTACTCTGTCCTCACCGACATTATACTAGGCATAACAAATTTTGGTGACTTAACTCGCTGCAGTGGCGACTTTGTACTACTCAAAGTTGCGACAGTAAAAATGTAGTGTAGCAACATAATAGCTAAAGAAAATCAAAAGCCCTGCCCAAGAGCAACGCAAGGGTTAACACCTATGGTACACTCATCATACATTACTTCGCGCAACTGTGTTCCTCTAAGTGCAATGCGTCGACACACAATTAAAAAAAAGCAACTTTCTTGAGGAGACAGTAGTAGAAACTCGACTATTAAATGATTCAAAAGGAGACGAGCATTCAAAACTATATTGTTAACCTCATTCCTTAACAGTTACAATCGTCTTTACAAAAATTACTTCTTATTAAAAATATGGCTTTGCCATGAAATTAGTTTCCAGTATGGTAAAGATGTAGTGAATCTATAACTGAATGCAAGCTATGTGAAAAGATAATTTTGCATACTATCGTCTAGACAATAAGGAGAAAATTGCTAAGTATTTGTCTTTCTGAAACCCATGATAAATTACGCGCAAGCAAGCAATGCAGCGACGACATTACGGTACCTGAAAATCTTCACATTTCTCAAATCAGTCATTAAAAAATTATATTTCCAAAAAGCAACATCTTCTGCATTTGTATATCGGTGTTCTCAGAGTTATTTCCAGATCGCACAGCAGCGTAACCAACACCCATCGTTCTCACTTATTTCTCTCTGAATGATTACTGCAACGATAATGCTACTAACAACCAAAGATTAATTGCTTGTACTCAGAACCTCTGTGGCGTAACATATAAACTATTGAAGATATCTGAGAAATATCCGTAGAGTAAATATCTCTGGAGTGAGCATTGCGTTCTGCGCATGTTGTCAACATTAAACCAGGATTGTCACGTGATCTCGGGACTTCGCTGTGCCTGTGTGCTTTCTGCAGCGTTTGAAGTTTATAATACCAAGAGTTTTTGTTGTGTTTCACCGTTTGTTGATAGTGTAATAGCGATGGTGAATTACGTTGTTGCTACGGATGGAAAGAAAAATATGTGAAAAGAGGGATAGTAACTTTTCATGGGTACATTCCATATAGCTCTAATTATAGTTTTCATTTTAGTAAGAGACACTGTATACGTTTAAAAATTTCGAGACGCATTATAATTAGGACTTGATTCTGTAGACCTATTTTTCTACGATTTTATGACTATATAATAGATATTACGGCTTGTACAAAAGCTTACAAACAATCGCTTCCTCTCGTAAATTTGCTAGTGGAACAGGAAAGGGAAAAGTTAGTTGTTTCAGTAAATACTATCCTCCATGCATTTATCAGTGACTTGTCAATTATGTATATAGATTACTCCGTCTACAATTTATTCAATGAACTGGGAGCAAGTACTTAAAATGCGTTAAATAAATACCTCAAAGTGCCACCAGTAAGAAAAATTATGCTTTAGGTCGCAAAAACGAGAAAATAAATACGCAGAAATACAAGAAAAAAGGACGAATTAGCAGGGATATAATCGCTAATGTGTGGTAAATTCGGTGTTTTTCGGGCACTTGCGAAAGTACTAACGTACTGTCAAGTCGTTTTGTAGGACTATCACTGCAAAAATGTACTTCAGGCTCTGTAATACTATAAAGTGCGGTATCATACCAAAAACTACAAAAAATCGAGTGCATCTGAACTATGACACCTATCGCAAAGAAGCTGAATGTGATATCACTTGCCCTTAAAAGTTACGTAGCTGGTTTATTCCCGGTGTCAAATGGATACTGTTAAAATGTCTTCGCAACATATATAAATAATACACGACACGTACGAAAAGAATCCGTCTGTACTAGGGATGTAGTGACATTCTAAATATACAGGGCGCTATACGAACAAACACACGTCGTCCCGAGATCACATGACCAGGCCGGCAATGTATGTTGACAACACAAAATCTGTTCTGCGCATGTGAGTGCTCACTCCAGAGATATTTACTCTATGGAAATATCCAGTGTACACATATGAAGTAACGCACATCGAATATATATATATATATATATATATATATATACATAACGTGCATGTGCGTGTTTGCACTCACTTTGAAGCATTTGAATCAGTCCATAAACACGTTAAGTCTTCCAAGCAAAGATTTGGCTTTTCAGTTTCCTATCCTGTGATCAGGATACAAAATATGGTTCTGGACATTAATTTATGTTTTTGTGATTATTATTAAAAGAACACACATATTAACTGTTTCATGCCCATATACATTACTGAATGTATGAAGTTAGTGAAGCAGTGGCGAAGATTGGTGGCAGGCGACATGGTGGCTAACTGTACTCACGGCTCTTGTTCGAAAATCTCTTCATGGCGTCAGAATTTCACCATATTAGAGCCATTCCTTTTTGCCGAGAATACCAAATAATAGCCAGATCCACATCCGTGGCAAATCCATTGTAAAGGGCTTCCAATTGCCTCTCGTAGCCCTGTCAAAGTGTACCGTGCTACGACTAGCCACATACTGCGTACCGTTCACACCAAGGAGCCGCTCAGCTCGACCGCCAAACCCACCTTTTACATCGCGCCATGCCACTTCCGTTGCGCGGGGACTTTCCCACAGCTTTTACATGTTACAAATACAAGTGCCCTAAGCATGAATCAGCATTCAATAAACGTTTTCTTTTATGAATATCCTCGTATTATAATAATTTATAATTTTAAGTTATCCTTTTGCTTCTTTCATATATACATTACAAAACTCTTAATTTACTTGCCACAGGTCAAGGAGTTTAAATAGCACAGAATACACACTTCATAATTGAGATACACCGTTACATAATATAAACCTACTTCGGAAATGGAAAATTGTACCGAAATGCAGTAGGATCTGCAACGAGTTGACGCATGGTGCATGGAATGGCAATTGAATCTCAATGTAGACAAGTTAATGTGCTTATAATTTAGCTACAACATAGCAGGTCAGCAACTGGAAGCAGTTAATTCCATAAATTATCTGGGAGTAGGCATTAGGAGTGATTTAAAGTGGAATAACCACATAAAATGTTTCAAATGGCTCTGAGCACTATGGGACTGGTCATCAGTCCCGTAGAACTACTTAAACCTAACTAACACATCACACACATCCATACCCGAGGCAGGATTCGTACCTGCGATTGTAGCGGTCGCGCGGTTGCAGACTGAAGCGCCTAGAACCGCTCGACCACGCCGGCCGGCGACCACATAAAATTAATCATCGGTAAAGCAGATGCCAGACAGATTCATTGGAAGAAGCCTAAGGAAATGAAGTCCGAAAACAAAGGAAGTAGGTTACGGTACACTTGTTCGCCCACTGCTTGAATAGTGCTGACCGGTGTGGGATCCGTACGAGATAGGGTTGATAGAAGAGATAGGGAAGTTCCAACGGAGAGCAGCGCGCTTCGTTGCAGGATCATTTAGTAATCACGGAAGCGTTACGGAGATGATAAACTCCAGTAGAAGACTCTGCTACAGAGACGCTCAGTAGCTCGGTACGGGTTTTCGTTGAAATTTCGCGAACACACCTTCACCGAGGAGTCAAGCAGTATATTGCTCCCTCCTACGTATATCTTGCGAACAAGAGGATGAAATCAGAGAGATTAGAGCGCACACAGAGGCATACAGACAATCTTTCTTTCCACGAACAATACGAGACTGGAATAGAAGGGAGAACCGATAGAGGTACTCAGGGTACCCTCCGGCACACATCGTCACATGGCTCGCGTAGTATGGATGTAGATGTAGATGTTAGGCACAGTAACGTGCTACGTTCGTGATGCTTCCATCTTTCTGTCCACCCTCTGTATCTGTTACTGTTGTGGAAGGTGTCTAGTAACTGAATATTTTCGAGGCACCCACAAACACCGCCACGGATCACAGATTTAGATCTACAGCTATAATCTATGATTTATTATGTTTATGCGCAACATGTTGCTACATAACATCATTGAACTTTCTATTCTTTACGAATTTTAGAACTAGGGAGAGAGAGAGAGAGAGAGAGATAGAGAGAGAGAGAGAGAATGGACAGATAGGCAGAGAGATAGATGGAATTCCTTGTTATTGTCATTTTCGTCACGAATGACTCCGCAACGAAACTGGAATTTAACCTTTATCCTTTTCTTTCACCGTTTCAGTTGCGCATTTATTTTTACAGCGATAAATTTCTCAGTATCTGATCATCCTCAGATCTATATAGTTCCATAAGCAACCCGCTGCATTAATTCAGAACTGTACATCGGAGATCGAATTGACTTGTATACCATTGTTGTAGAAAATTTCTTTATTGACTAAACTGTTTGAATCACGATCACGTCATAATATTTCTTTACGAGCGCTGAAGACCAAGCTGTGCTTTCTAAAGCCCTAAGTCGTCACCATTCTCATCCTTACCATCGCCAATTTTCAGTCGTGCTATTACTGTTAGGCTGACTTGTTCGACCAAGAATAGTGGTTTCTCTTTCCAAGCCTATCGCCTGCGCTTAGGTTTTCACCGCTTTTCGCACCGAAATAGGCGCCAGCCTCTCAAGTGCACGCACCGCCTGTGTACACAGCTGGGCCATTTGTTTCCTCTGGCCGGACACACGTGGGACAAGAATTCGCGCGCGGCGGCGTCTAGCGCACACGTGACTCGTGACGTCACCGCTAGAGGACGCCCTGTTGGGCAACCGGCGCCGCTTTGGGACGGCCGCCGCTACCCTACACCGCAGTTCGCCTGACCGCTGCAGTCGGCGCCATTCTTTTGCCGAATTATTTTTCCGACATATTCTGTTACGTCATTAATATTAAGTAAACATCGACGATGAGTTTATTACTTAGAAAACTACAACTCAGATTCAGATTCGGAAGGGTCCCTTACAAGGGCATCCCGGCCTCTTTGCAGTGCTGTACATGATGTATAAACAAAACTGGAGGAGACCACTGAGAATGCTGTTAGATGACGATCACTTTACCTTTCGGAAAGGTTAAGGTACCAGAGACGTTGCTGTTGATAATGAAAGCAAGGCGTAAAAAGCATCAAGGAGCGCCCTCCGGATTTGTCAACTCAGAAGAAGCTTTCGACAATGTGAAATGGTGCAAAATGTTCGAAATTCTGAGAACAATGGTTGAGAGCTGTGGAGAACGTTTATTTCCAGTATGTACAGCAAAATACCTACCATAACGAGGAAGCCCTGCATAGTGGACTCCTGCTAGTATCCAATTAAAAGGACCACAGATAGTTCGACCCATCATCTGTAAGCTGAATACCTCCAACTGTAGCTGCTAACAAACTAAATCTGCAGTACCCTTACCGAATCCAGGCAAGATAACACAAACTGCCGTTGTGCAAATATTAAAGCTTGCATTCATACAATCACTATTCGTTGCTGAATAAGTCTGCCATAGCAATCCATCCTAAGAGCACAATGCCTAAAATATATCATGATTATGTCACATTGAGTACATATATTTTATGCATAAATTATAACCTGGACCAACTGGTGCTCCACCATTCAGAGTCTATACTTAACCATTCGAAAAAAATAAAATATAAATAACCTCTATAATTATAAGTTATATACATTATATTCCTACCCCCATGAACCATGGACCTTGCCGTTGGTGGGGAGGCTTGCGTGCCTCAGCGATACAGATGGCCGTACCGTAGGTGCAACCACAACGGGGGGGTATCTGTTGAGAGGCCAGACAAACGTGTAGTTCCTGAAGAGGGGCAGCAGCCTTTTCAGTAGTTGCAGGGGCAACAGTCTGGATGATTGACTGATCTGGCCTTGCAACACTAACCAAAACGGCCTTGCTGTGCTGGTACTGCGAACGGCTGAAAGCAAGGGGAAACTACAGCCGTAATTTTTCCCGAGGGCATGCAGCTTTACTGTATGGTTAAATGACGATGGCGTCCTCTTGGGTAAAATATTCCGGAGGTAAAATAGTCCCCCATTCGGATCTCCGGGCGGGGACTATTCAAGAGGACGTCGTTATCAGGAGAAAGAGAACTGGCGTTCTACGGATCGGAGCGTGGACTGTCAGATCCCTTAATCGGGCATGTAGGTTAGAAAATTTAAAAAGGGAAATGGATAGGTTAAAGTTAGATATAGTGGGAATTAGTGAAGTTTGGTGGCAGAAGGAACAAGACTTTTGGTCAGGTGAATACGGGGTTATAAACACAAAATCAGATAGGGGTAATGCAGGGGTAGGTTTAATAATGAATAAAAAAATAGGAGTGTGGGTAAGCTACTAGCAACAGCATAGTGAACACATTATTGTGGCCAAGATAGATACGAAGCCCATGCCTACTACAGTAGTACAAGTTTATATGCCAACTAGCTCTGCAGATGATGAAGAAATAGATGAAATGTATGATGAGATAAAAGAAATTATTCAGATAGTGAAGGGAGACGAAAATTTAATAGTCATGGGTGACTGCAATTCGACAGTAGGAAAAGGGAGAGGAGGAAACATATTGGGTGAATATGGATTGGGGGAGAGAAATGAAAGAGGAAGCCGTCTGGTAGAATTCATAGCTAACACTTGGTTCAAGAATCATAAAAGAGGGTTGTATACATGGAAGAATCCTGGAGATAATAGAAGGTATCAGATTGATTATACAGGGTGATTAAAAAAGAATACCACAACTTTAGGAATTTAAAACTCTGCAACGACAAAAGGCAGAGCTAAGCACTATCTGTCGGCGAATTAAGGGAGCTATAAAGTTTCATTTAGTAGTACATTTGTTCGCTTGAGGCGCTGTTGACTAGGCGTCAGCGTCAGTTGATGCTAAGATGGCGGCCGCTCAACAGAGCACTTCATCACTGGCCTCCAAGAAGCCCTCATCTTACCCCCTGCGACTTTTTCTTATGGGGGTATGTTAAGGATATGGTGTTTCGGCCACCTCTCCCAGCCACCATTGATGATTTGAAACGAGAAATAACAGCAGCTATCCAAACTGTTACGCCTGATATGCTACAGAGAGTGTGGAACGAGTTGGAGTATCGGGTTGATATTGCTCGAGTGTCTGGAGGGGGCCATATTGAACATCTCTGAACTTGTTTTTGAGTGAAAAAAAACCTTTTTAGATACTCTTTGTAATGATGTATAACAGAAGGTTATATTATGTTTCTTTCATTAAATACACATTTTTAAAGTTGTGGTATTCTTTTTGAATCACCCTGTATAATGGTAAGACAGAGATGCAGGAACCAGGTTTTAAATTGTAAGACATTTCCAGGGGCAGATGTGGACTCTGACCACAATCTATTGGTTATGAACTGTAGATTAAAACTGAAGAAACTGCAAAAAGGTGGCAATTTAAGGAGGTGGGATCTGATTAAACAGAAAGAACGAGAGGTTGTACAGAGTTTCAGGGAGAGTATAAGGGAACAATTGACAGGAATGGGGGAAAGAAATACAGTAGAAGACGAATGGGTAGCTCTGAGGGATGAAGTAGTGAAGGCAGCAGAGGATCAAGTAGGTAAAAAGACGAGGGCTAGTAGAAATCCTTGGGTAACAGAAGAAATATTGAATTTAATTGATGAAAGGAGAAAATATAAAAATGCACTAAATGAAGCAGGCAAAAAGGAATACAAACGTCTCAAAAATGAGATCGACAGGAAGTGCAAAATGGCTAAGCGGGGATGGCTAGAGGACAAATGTAAGGATGTAGAGGCTTATCTCACTAGGGGTAAGATAGATACAGCCTACAGAAAAATTAAAGAGACCTTTGGAGAAAAGAGAGCCACTTGTATGAATATCAAGAGCTCAGATGGAAACCCAGTTCTAAGCAAAGAAGGGAAAGCAGAAAGGTGGAAGGAGTATACAGAGGGTCTATACAAGAACGATGTACTTGAGGACAATATTATGGAAATGGAGGAGGATGGAGATGAAGATGAAATGGGAGATATGATACTGCGTGAAGAGTTTGACAGAGCACTGACAGACCTGAGTCGAAACAAGGCCCCGGGAGTAGACAACATTCCATTAGAACTACTGACAGCCTTGGGAGAGCCAGTCCTGATCAAACTCTACCAACTGGTGAGCAAGATGTATGAGACAGGCGAAATACCCTCAGACTTCAAGAAGAATATAAAAATTCTAATCCCAAAGAGAGCAGGTGTTGACAGATGTGAAAATTACCGAACTATCAGTTTAATAAGTCACAGCTGCAAAATAATAATGTGAATTCTTTACAGACGAATGGGAAAACTGGTAGAAACCGACATCGGCGAAGATCAGTTTGGGTTCCGCAGAAATGTTGGAACACGTGAGGCAATACTGACCCACCGACTTTTCTTAGAAAATAGATTAAGGAAATGCAAACCTACATTTCTAGCATTTGTAGACTTAGAGAAAGCTTTTGACAATGTTGACTGGAATACTCTCTTTCGAATTCTAAAGGTGGCAGGGGTAAAATACAGAGGGCGAAAAGCTATTTACAATTTGTACAGAAACCAGATGGCAGTTATAAGAGTCGAGGGGCATGAAAGGGAAGCAGCGGTTGGGAAGGGAGTGAGACAGGGTTGTAGCCTGTCCCCGATGTTATTCAGTCTGTATATTGAGCAAGCAGTAAAGGAAACAAAAGAAACATTCGGAGTAGGTATTAAAATCCACGGAGAAGAAATAAAAACTTTGAGGTTCGCCGATGACATTGTAATTCTGTCAGAGACAGCAAAGGACTTGGAAGAGCAGCTGAACGGAATGGACAGTGTCTTGAAAGGAGGATATAAGATGAACATCAACAAAAACAAAACGAGGATAATGGAATGTAGTCGAATTAAATCGGGTGATGCTGAGGGAATTAGATCAGGAAACGAGACACTTAAAGTAGTAAAGGAGTTTTGCTATTTGGGGAGCAAAGTAACTGATGATGGTCGAAGTAGAGCGGATATAAGATGTAGACTGGCAATGGCAAGGAAAGCGTTTCTGAAGAAGAGAAATTTGTTAACATCGAGTATAGATTTAAGTGTCAGAAAGTCGTTTCTGAAGGCATTTGTATGGAGTGTAGCCATGTATGGAAGTGAGACATGGACGATTAATAGTTTGGACACGAAGAGAATAGAAGCTTTCGAAATGTGGTGCTACAGAAGAATGCTGATGATTAGATGGGTAGATCACATAACTAATGAGGAGGTACTGAATAGAACTGGGGAGAAGAAGAGTTTGTGGCACAACTTGACAAGAAGAAGGAACCGGTTGGTAGGACATGTTCTGAGGCATCAAGGGATGACAAATTTAGGATTGGAGGGCAGCGTAGAGGGTAAAAATCGTAGAGGGAGACCAAGTGATGAATACACTAAGCAGATTCAGAAGGATGTAGGTTGCAGTAAGTACGGGGAGATGAAGAAGCTTGCACAGGGTAGAGTAGCATGGAGAGCTGCATCAAACCAGTCTCAGGACTGAAGACAACAACAACAACAACATACATTACATTCTTACCGTTAATGCACTGATGAGTTACTATGTCCAGTGTTACATTGCCGATTCTACTGAAAATATTGTGAAACAAAATGGTATTCATTTTCTGTGCGTGAGATGACTACCATGTCATCAGCAAAGTAGTTTTCCCGCTACCACGTCGGTGGCTCTACATCCTCACAGTGGTGCTATGCCAGCTTCTAACACCGCACCCCTACCGGTCTCATCAAGAGCTGTTTCTCCTGGAATATCGCAAGAGAACGCGGCACTGGAGGTATGACCCCGCCCCCTTAGTTATATTCGCAAGAATTATCTTTTAATAGTAGCTTTTGGTTACTTCTCTGTCGCATCGTCTTGATCTTGTCGCAACTCGTAGTGATTTTTCTGTATCTGCAGCGGTCGTTATAACTTGCTGATCTGACTGCTACTAGCTTTACCTTCTTGCTCGTGTCTTCTTCTGTCTCTATAATCATCTAGTTTATCTTTCTATATATATTATTGACAGGAGACCAAGCAGCTGCTTTTCTTCATTACGGACTACGTCATATACACTATCTGATTTTATATCCATCCATTGTCAAAATTGAATATGTCGATCATATTCAAACAAAGTATGTTCAGGTGTGTCTACCAATCCACAGTAGCACGCCTGTATCCTAATATTGTTAAGCCCAAATAAATACAACGCATTTGGGCCATATCGCAACAAAAATTTATGGCCTTTTAAGCCGAAATCTGGTTAACACAGCGACTGCTACGGTCGCAGGTTCGAATCCTGCCTCGGGCATGGATGTATGTGATGTTCTTAGGTTAGTTAGGTTTAAGTACTTCTAAGTTCTAGGGGACTGATAACCTCACGTGTTACGTCCCATAGCGCTCAGAGCCATTTGAACTGGTTAACACAATACAAGTAACTCTGTAGAGCAAAAGGAAACAAGCACTTCATTGTGAATTATAAAGTAATCGTGTAGATTCCAATGTATTGGTAGCTTTGAACTGGGCCGGGACGCGACTGCAAGGATCCCTTCATTTAATTGTTTATTGTTAGAGATCTACTAGTCGGTACTATCTCGTAGCCGAATACCTGGATAGCAGAAACCGGCTGTAGCGTCCACAGTAGCGGACGAGGTAGAACCGACGAGTGCGACATATAACACGTCAGCCGCCCGCTGAGATGGTTCCATCAGTGTGCGGAGGGAGATTTATGTCTTCTGGGAAGTGTAGTACGTTACGCTCACAGGTGTTTCATTGGGTCACTTATCGGTTTCGGACAGCGAGCGACACACACAGTCGCGGCGCTGAGCCCGTAAACAAACAGTGCGGAGTGAGGTGATTGGCTGAGGGGGAAGGGGGAGGGGGCAGAGCCGCCGGCGGCGTTTATTTGGCTTCGGCTGGCAGCGGCCGCGTCCGACGACTGACCCGTCGCTTCCCTCGCCGCCCGCTGCCTCGCCTCGCTTCCCGAGCCGCGCAGCCGCCTCCGGCCGTGACGGACCGGCGCGCTCCCCAAGCCCCGGGCGGCCGCTCAATGGGCCGGCCGCTCTGCTGCCTATTTCTGTGGCTCGTATATTTATGGCCGGCGCGCCGGCTCTTAACATTCCGGGCGCTAATATTTCGCTACGGCTACCACCTTGCACTACGCCGCTGCGGACCCCGGCCTCCTGGCTCACACGCTGCCTCCGACGCGGAATGCATCACCGGTCTGACCGTCCACGCCATCTCGTAGCCCAATGTTGAACTTAGTGACGTTTGGACTGAGTTAGTAATTTTGGGCGGCTGCTCACGTTTTGACAGCACTTGCCACACTGAGACAGTCACACACTGCAGCGAGTGACAGGGACAGTCGAATTTTAATAACCAGTTCTGTTAATAACAATAATACTCATCTTTTTTGTTGCTCTTCTTTCTTGTATATTGTTGGCTAGATCTTCTCTTCCTTTCTGTGGTTCGTGAAGTGTTGCTAGAGGAGGCCGAAATGCACGCGTTTAATTACACGCAGACTGGCGTGAGGTCTGGAACAGGACAATGTCTTGAGAATTGCAAATAAAGTACGTAGATGATGTAATACTTAACTTTAATCCATAATTGGTGTGCCCGCATCTCGTGGTCGTGCGGTAGCGTTCTCGCTTCCCACGCCCGGGTTCCCGGGTTCGATTCCCGGCGGGGTCAGAGATTTTCTCTGCCTCGTGATGGCTGGGTGTTGTGTGCTGTCCTTAGGTTAGTTAGGTTTAAGTAGTTCTAAGTTCTAGGGGACTGATGACCATAGATGTTAAGTCCCATAGTGCTCAGAGCCATTTGAACCATAATTGGTGTACATCGCTCTTGACTGTACATGCTTCAATATAAATATCAATTGAATACGGCGCCTTGCTAGGTCGTAGCAAATGACGTAGCTGAAGGCTATGCTAACTATCGTCTCGGCAAATGAGAGCGTAATTTGTAAGTGAACCACTGCTATGAACGTCGGCTGTACAACTGGGGCGAGTGCTAGTAAGTCTCTGTAGACCTACCGTGTGGTGGCGCTCGGTCTGCAATCACTGACAGTGGCGACACGCGGGTCCGACGTATACTACCGGACCGCGGCCGATTTAAAGGCTACCACCTAGCAAGTGTGGTGTCTGACGGTGACACCACAGTTCGTCTTACTACACAGAAGCGCAAAAGAAACTAGTACAGGCATGCTCATTCAAATACAGGGATATGTGAACAGGCAGAATACGGGGCTGCCGTCGGCAAGGCCTATATAAGACAACAAGTGCCAGGTGCAGTTGTTAGATCGGCTACTGCTGGCAGGTTATCTACACTCATGCTCATAAACAAAGGACCATTGTAGAATGTGGTGCCACACAACGTGGCATTACACAAAACTGACGCTAATAGCATAGGCACATAGTCAACACACACGACACAGATCTGTAAGTCCACGTTATTGGTGATAAGTTGAGAAATCTTCCCGAAACACATGTGCTACAACACTCCACTGTTTCCTGCGTATGTGCCCTGACATCAGTATGGGATGTGATCACCATGCACACGTACACAGGCCGCACAACGGGTTGGCATACATTGGATCAGGTGTTCGAGCAGCTGCTGGGTTACGCCTGCCACTCTTGCACCAGTGCCTGTCGGAGCTCCTGAAGTGTCGTAGGGGCTTGAAGACGTGCAAGCGATACGTCGACCGAGAGCATCCCAGACGTGCTCGATGGGGTTTACATCTGGAGAACAGGCAGGTCACTCCATTAGCCTGATATCTTCTGTTTCATGGTACTCTTCCACGATGGCAGCTCGGTGGGGCCGTGCGTTATCATCGATCAGGAGGAAGGTGGGACCCACTGCACCCCTGAAAAGGCGGACATACTGTTACAGTTCCTCTGTCAAAGACATGCTGGGGTGTAGGAGCACCAATCATAATCCCACCCCACACCATCAAACCACGACCTCAATACACGTCCCTTTCAAGGGCATTAAGGGGTTGGTATCTGGTTCCTGGTTCACGCCAGATGAAAACCCGGCGAGAATCACTGTTCAGACTATACCTGGACTCGTCCGTGAACATAACCTGGGACCACTGTTCCAATGACCACGTACTGTGTTCTTGACACCAGGCTTTACGGGCTCTCCTGTGACTAGGGATCAGTGGAATGCTCCGTGCAGGTCTCCGGGCGAATAAACCATGTCTGCTCATTAACTTTTTATACCTGGGATTCACAGTTGGCTCTGAGCACTATGCGACTTAACTTCTGAGGTCATCAGTCGCCTAGAACTTAGAACTAATTAAACCTAACTAACCTAAGAACATCACACACATCCATGCCCGAGGCAGGATTCGAACCTGCGACCGTAGCGGTTGCTCGGCTCCAGACTGTAGCGCCTAGAAACGCACGGCCACTCCGGCCGGCTGGGATTCACAGTCATGTACAACTTTATAAAAGACACTGGCGTAAATATGACGTATTTTACATGTCTGTTCAGTCATCTGTAGACTGTGTGTCTGGAGGCAACTGTTCCAGTAGCTGCGGTAAGGTCCCGAGCAAGGAGGCTACCTGCATTACTTCGTCCGTGGCCGTCTGCGGGTACTGATGGTGAGATATCGGTCTTCTTGTGCTGTTGTACACTGTGGACGTCCCATACTGTAGCGACTGGACACGTTTCCTGTCTGCTGCAATCGTTACCATAATCTTTAGATCGTACTTTGTGGCACACGGTTGGCCCGTGCTACGACCTGCTGTGTTTGACCAGCCTCCAGTCTCTCTAATATTCTACCCCTCATAACGTCATCAATATGTGTTCTTTGAGCCATTTTCAACACACAGTCACCATTAGCACGTCTGCACACTTACTCGCCGCACCGTATTCTGAAATGCACATGGTCGTGCGGTAGCGTTCTCGCTTCCCGCGCCCGGGTTCGATTCCCGGCGGGGTCAGGGATTTTCTCTGCCTCGTGATGACTGGGTGTTGTGTGATGTCCTTAGGTTAGTTAGGTTTAAGTAGTTCTAACTTCTAGGGGACTGATGAGCATAGATGTTAAGTCCCATAGTGCTCAGAGCCATTTGAACCATTTTTTGACATGCACACCTCTGCGTATGTGGACTGCTGCCAGCGCCACCGTGCGACGACCGCAGGTCAAATGCACCGTATGGTCATACCCCGAGGTGATTCAAACACGCAAACCGCCCACCAGAGCGTTGTTTCACCATGTATCAGCATTATCCTTAATTTATGAGCATGAGTGTAGATTCAAGTGACTTTGAATGTGCATGTTATAGTCGGCGCACCAGCGATGGAACACAGCGTCTCTGAGGCTGCGATGAAGTGGGGATTTTCCCGTACGACCATTCCACGAGTGTACCGTGGATATCAGGAATCCGGTAAATCATCAAATCTCCGACATCGCTGCCGCCGGAAAACGATCCTGCAAGAAGAGAACCAATGACGACTGAAGAGAATCGTTCAACGTGACAGAAGTGCAACCCTTCCGCAAATTGCTGCTGATTTCAATGCTGCGCCGCCAGCAAATGTCAGCGTGTGAACCATTCAAAGAAATATCATCGATATGGGCTTTCGGAGCCGAAGTCTCATTCGTGAACCCTTGATGACTGCACGCCACGCCTGGGCCCGTCAAAACCGACATTTGATCATTGATGACAGGTAACATGTTGCCTGGGCGGACGAGTCTCGTTTCAAATAGTATCGAGCGGATGGACGTGTACGGGTATGGAGACAACCTCATCAGTCCATGGACCCTGCATGTCAGGGGGTATGTTCAAGCTGGTGGAGGCTCTCTAACGGTGTGGGGGGTGTGCACTTGGAGTGACATGCGACTCCTGATACGTCTAGATATGACTCAGACATGTGACATGAATGGATGCAGATGATCAGACAGGATGCTTACGTACATGTCCATTGTACATTACCACGGATTTGGGAAATTCCAGCTGGACAGTGCGACACCCCACACTTCCAGAATTGCTACAGAGTGACTCCAGGAACAATCTCCTGAGTTTAAACACTTTCGCTGGCCAACAAACTTCCCAGACATGAACATTACTGAGCATATTGGGATTACTTGCAACCTTCTGTTCAGAAGAGATCTCCACCCCCTCGTACTCTTACGGATTTATGGACATCCCTGCAGTATTCATTGTATCAGTCCCTCCATCACTATTTCTCGAGTCCATGCCACGTCGTGTTGCGGCACTTATGCGTGCTTGCAGGGGACCTACACGATATTAGGCAGGTGTACCAGTTTCTTTGGCGTTTCAGTGTATTTACAGCCATTTCGCTTCACAATACTGCACGACAATGACTGCAACCAAGTACCCAAGTACCCAAAAAACAAACATTTTCCTGTAGCAACATGTGGATAAGAAATTACTATCATACATCGATCTATTAATGCAAAATAATCTCTGGGAGATACATTTCAAAAATAAAATAAAGTAACTGTCTATCTTTTCGGAGAAGTCCATAATCATCGTTGTAATTACATTAAGTATTTACAAACGTTGACATTTAAACAATTTCACATAGATTTGTAGTGGGGGATCTTTGGTTATTACGTCTTTACCGCGGTATCGCTCACTCCATATGATCCAAGATCGGGTAGTACATTTATCTCTATATAACCAGTTTTATTACACTGGCCGGGAAATACGCCAAATACGAATGTGGTTTGACAAATCTGGTACATTTCCATAAAAGAATGGGACATCTGTGATGCGCCTCCATGCTAGTTAAGCTTGATTATTTCAAGGACCACATAAAGAATTTGAACAATGCACAGCGTACAGTTCATTGTTGACAAACGTCTGTATTGGTCAGCGTGTCGACTGCGATTGATCATCGAGGAAACCGAGTTTCGTGCTGTTATCAAACATTTTCATTTGAAGGGTTGGACTGCCGCACGGATCAAAACAACATTACATGAAGTTGACACCAACTCTGAACCGTCATTGAACACCATTTACTTTTGGATTAATGGATTTAAACGTGGCCGGACAAGCACAGAGGGCGAAGCGCGTTCCGGCCGTGTAATTGAGAGCACCACAAAAGGAAACCATTGACAAACTCTGTGATATGGTATGCAACGCCGCCGAATAAGAACTCGCGAGACTGCTTAAACTCTAGGTATCTCAACTGACCGAGTGTACAATATCCTGCACGAACAATTGACTAGGAACGAGCCATGTACAAGGTGCGTCCCGCGATTGATCACAGGCGACCAAAAGCGAACCCGGAACAACTATAAAGCACAACATCTGGCCATGTTCAATCGCAAACGGCAACGCGTTTTGCGCCGATTTGTGCCTGTTAATGAAACCGGGATCCTTCATTACGCACCAGAGTCGAAACGGCAGTCGAAACAGTGGACAAAGGCTTGGCCGCTGTTTTTTGAGGTCCCCAAAGAACAATCGTCATAGAGTACTTAGAAAAAGGCATAACCATAACTGGACCATATCGTGCTTCATTGTTTGATCGTTTGAAACTTGCGTTGGCTGAAAAAAGACCAAGGCTGGCACGCAAAAAAGTGCTCTTCGCCAGGATAATGCACCATCTCACACATTAGCGATAACAAAGGCGAAAGAGCTTGAAATGTGCTCTGAATTGGTTCCTGATCCACCCTATTCACCATACTTCCTGTTTATTAATTTTGAACTTTGGCTTGGTGAGAAGAAATGTTCATCAAATGGGAAAGTTAGAGTTGTAGTCAACGAGTATTTTGCAGAATTTGACGGGACCTTTTTTTTCCAATGGGTTGGAAAAGCTGGAGGATCGCTACACCAAGTGTACATCCCTCAGAGGAGACTGTATTGAGAAGTAAGGAGTTGTTTACAAAACAAACGTTTTTTCTTACTTTTTAACCAGATTACCAAATCACTCTCGTTGCACTGACGCCTCACTCTTACTTGACACTACTTCCAAATGTGTATGGTCATCTCGAGGATATCGAATATGGTAGGTACTATTAGTACCAACTCTGAAGTTAGTTAGCAGCAAACGTGAGGCCAGGCTTAGCTGTATTCAGACAGAGCTGTATTCAGATGCGCCTCTGGCAGCTGAGCCCCCTCCCCCTCCCTCCCAACTCCCTCACATCCTAAAACAACCTTTCTGGAATTTATTTCAGTCTCGGATATGCGTATAAGAGCGGCACGTCCATGCGGGCGTGGTTGGCAGGCACAGAGAAAACGACTGTCCAGTGAGATTTGGTGCAAGAAGTACATGTTTTAAACTTTCAGCACAATGATTAGCAAAAGAACTTCAGACTTTCGATCCTTTAGCGCGTGTCAGAATTTAATTAGTGCTACGATAAGAAAAATACTCTCCATTTTATTCACATTGTCAACCAGGATATACACAATCTGTTGTAAATTTTTTATTTATGTTAGGAACTGAAAATCCATAAGTCAAGACCGCACATGAAATCATTATTTGGATTGAGTTCTGGTTTCGTCTAAAAATCTAGCCATCTTCAGATATAAACAGATTTTTTTCTCGTGCAGCAGCTTACTGAAGTGCACATAATATTATACGAGGGTTCAAGAGCATATGCACGAATTAATTCAAGAATCCGTACCATAAAACATTCTTCATTAGTGTTGGTGCCATTACGGCTTTACACATCGTTCAAATATTTTTTTTTAAAATGACAATAAGCATCCATGCCACAATTAAAAACAGCTGTTCATCATTCGTGGCCAGTGTAATTGAGCGATTGTCATAAAGCTGAAAATATATATACATGCATGTTTTCAGTTTTATGGCCATCGTTAAATTACACTGGCCACGAACGACGAACAGCTGTTTTAACTATGTAACGTATGCGCTTCATAACCGCGTGGATTCGGTTAGGTGTAGATACATTGTATCCAAATTAAGCCTCTCGCTGAGGATTTGATCGCGCATTTCCACCAAATTGCAGGGATGCTGATGTCGGCGTTTCACATGCTGCTCCAGCATGTATCAGAGATTTTCGATGAGGTTTGTAAACTCCCCATTCCTAATCGGCCTATTCGAGTGCGATACAACTGACCATGATCGTATACGCCTAATAAATTTTACAGTGAGTACGGCTGTCGTTACCGAAGGGAAATAACGCCATTTAGTTGGAGAAAAGTGTACAGCAGACTCTTCTGAAGGGAGAGTCTATTCTAAACTTAAGCTAAATACTGACAGTAATTTTGAAATGCATGGAATGTAATGCACTCGCTCATGAACCGCATAGGGGAAGAAAGGGTACCACGTCATATTTACTACAAAATCACTGATAACACAAAGAAAACACTCATTAGCTAAAAAAGGGATAATTAAACGGTCGCCAGCCCACTAAGGCAATGAATCTCCAGAATCTTGAGAAAAGTAATGGCAAAGAAATCTAAGCAAATAATCACTGGCGTGGCAACAGAAGGTTGTCGCGCTTTTCCACATCATAACAGTTCACGAGAACATAAATGAATCAGAAAGCACTGAGTTTGCAGTTACTTATTCTGAAATACTAAATTTTGAAAGTAAAGTTAAATGAAATTACTTTTAAAAAAACCTGACTTTCAGTAACCTCAGTGTAACATAACGCAAAATTTAGAAAAAAGCAAATAATTTATTTTTGATTATTGAAAGATTGAAATGAATTTACATTAAACAAATGAGCAATTGCTTTAACTTTTAAAATAACAACACTAAAATACGTACCAACCCACAGAAGCAATTTGCTACACTAAATACAGAATAAATGAAATTGCGCATTTTTAATTTGTGATGTATTTTTACTTTTTAGTTTTGCCAGTGAAATTTTACTTTACTTTACTAGTCTCTGTTACGCAATATAACAATGAACAGTTACTGTGTCAGAAAATTTAGACTGAAACTGGTCTTTAGCAAACACACTAACTGACAGTAAATAGTTAGTCAATTTTCGTATTCTTACGACTCTCGGTGATTGCATGAAAAGGAAGGGGACCCTGCCTGGTAATAATGTCTGAGGACAATGACAACACAGGTGCCCTACAAGTCTTAATTATTGCAAGCTATTATTCAAGTTATTCATACTTTGAAAAAGAAATGTAGCTGGGCAAGGACTCTACATTACTATGTATGTCACTTGACAGTCTTACGATGTAGCTGTGCGGACGACGAAGAATGTAGCCGACGACAATGCTGGGCTGCCGTTGTTGTTGCTGCTGCTTCTGCTGTTCGATGAGAAGAACCCCGAGTCGTCTTCAGAGCCGCGGATAACTATGGGACAGGCAATAGCTGGAATAGCAGTTTCCTCAGCCTGTCCACTCCTACCGTGATGTCAATACTCGCGAGTTAACGAATCAGGCGCGTCTACATTCTAGCGAGCATAGCTGCACGCCGCAGCGACGAGAGCGCGCAACACACACTTCCGCACTCTTTCATGATTCAAGCTGCTCGCGACAGAGACTCTCCACACGCAAAGATAAACAACGGCACAGCTACTACAATTTCGTCGTTGCTATCGATACATTTCAATAAAGTTCCCTTGGCTATTACCCAGCAGTTGACAATATTTTCATTATACTTACAATCAATTATATAGTGTCAAAAATAAATAAATTAGTACATCGATTGCGTATTAAATACAGTTTCTGTAATACAGCTTAAGGCTTCAGAATCAAAAGTACAGTGCAAGTTATCAACGGATATTAAACGGCGAAAATTTTGAATGTTGAAGAAGGTATTTTATCCGCATTTTTGGTGTTACTGGTTCAAGTCAGGTAATGTTGCAGGACAATCGATATGTAATAGGTTGGGGATGCTCACAAAACTGCAGGGAGTGGCGACTGACCCTTAACATAGACAAATGTAATGTATGTCGAATACACAGAAATAAGGATCCTTTATTGTATGATTATATGATAGCGGAACAAACACTGGTAACAGTTACTTCTGTAATATATCTGGGAGTATGCGTACGGAACGATTTGAAGTGGAATGATCATATAAAATTAATTGTTAGTAAGGCGGGTGCCAGGTTGAGATTCATTGGGAGAGTCCTTAGAAAAAGTAGTCCATCAACAAAGGCGGTGGCTTACAAAACACTCGTTCGACCTAGACTTGAGTATTGCTCATCAGTGTGGGATCCGTACCTGGTCAGGTTGACAGTGGAGATAGAGAAGATCCAAAGAAGAGCGGCGCGTTTCGTCACAGGGTTATTTGGTAAGGGTGTTAGCGTTACGGAGATGTTTAGCAAACTCAACTGGCAGACTCTGCAAGAGAGGCGCTCTGCATCGCGGTGTAGCTTGCTGGCCAGGTTTCGAGAGGGTGCGTTTCTGGATGGGGTATCGAACATATTGCTTCCCCCTACTTATAACTCCCTAGGAGATCACGAATGTAAAATCAGAGAGATTCGAGCGCGCACGGAGGCTTTAAGGCGATCGTTCTTCCCGAGAACCATAAGCGACTGGAACAGGAAAGGAAGGTAATGACAGTGGCACGTAAAGTGCCCTCCGCCACACACCGTTGGGTGGCTTGCGGAGTATAAATGTAGATGTAGAAAATCAGTCACATGTTCTTCCAGCTCAGTGGTGTTGTCATCTTTAAGTGATCGTGTGAGCAGTGGCCTCTTGCGAGGTGACGGACTCTGCGTGTTCAGTGCATGCAGTTCCCGTAGCAATGTTGTCTCGGTAGCAGGTGGGGAGCTGCCTGCAGCTACTCCTATCGGGCTTGGAGGCGATTTTGATTCACAAGCTGTGAAATACGTCTCCGGTTCCTCTCAGTCAGGATTCTTTCCGTCTACAGTTGTGACGTCGTGTTTCTTGGCCACGTGTATTACGCCATTGCTTGTAGACACGTTGAAGAGTCGGCTGCGAAGGACCAACAAATCGAGCAACTTCTAACAACGTATGGCCTTGGACACGGGCAAACACGATTGTCCCTTTTTGTCACACTGTCACCTCCTTAGGTTGAACCTTGCGCACGTACCAAAAAGTCTGCTCGCAACTGCCTTATATTCAAATAGAGAGCGTGCACTTTTGAGCACGCGATTCTATCGTTCCACCATCCGTAAAGGCTTAACGACCCATCTGCGCGTGCGCTCTGACGTGACTAATTTTTGTCCGGTGAGCTTATCTTATAAACCTTACTTTTGGCGCTCTTACGACACCCAGTGTGTAGGCAATGCAGTGCAGACCATTAGTTTGTTTTAATGAAGGTTCAGCTTACTGTTAGATGAACAGAGTACAGCCGCCGACGGGCAATTCCCGTAATACTATTAACATCCACCTAAGGCTTATTCTTGAATTCGTTTATTTTCTCTGCAGATCGTACCAACCGAAACAGAGAAGCTGCTAAAACATTGCCTCAGGTGGAGGGAGAAATAAATTCCATATTGGCTCCACCAATTTGCTGGCTTTCTCCTTCGAGGCGTCTCGCCACAGTCCTCGTTCGGCAGAAATCAGCAAAAATCGAAAATCTTGGGTCAAATAGCATATTTTATTCAGCATCTGCTCGTCGAGTTTTGAGAGAGCCTACAATACCGTAGCGAAGTAACAAGAACTGCATTGTTGAACGCGAGGGACAGTGTAGGCGGTAGGTGTGACAGTCAGGCACACCGTATCCGCGTCAAGTATGTTTAGTTACCGACAGACGTTCTTCTGTAGTAGTTGTTTCTTTATGACGCTACTTGGTCGAAACGTCACTGTGACCTCAGCGTCGTTTTACAGTGGCGAGCCGAGACGAACGTTTGTTCCCCTAAAGTAAACAGAAGAGAGGAAGGCGCGGCTGAGGGAGCTCAGGTAGCCCTCGCGGTTAGTTCCTGAAACATCAGTTTTTTTGCCAGTTTCTGTGCTTCCTCTGTTCCTTCGTCCTTGACGGGGCCCGATCTCGCCACGCCCTCCGTACAGTCCTGGATTCACATCAGGATTTGATACGTCCGTGTAATTATGTTCTGTACTGTTGAAGACCAAAAAAAAAAAGTTCAAATGTGTGTGAAATCTTATGGGACTTAACTGCTAAGGTCATCAGTCCCTAAGCTTACACACTACGTAACCTAAATTATCCTAAGGACACACACACACCCATGCCCGAGGGAGGACTCGAACGTACGCCGGGGCCGGCCCTGTTGAAGATCGCCTGGATTCTATTCATTTCACGTAGCCACGCAGGTGCAGATATCTTATGGGCCCACTAGACAACTTTCGTCGATTGCTGCGATGTTTCTTTCAGGAACGTCATCACTAGTTCCTTCTCTTATCCTTTTACCAATAATTTGTTTGTTAGGACAAAAACTCGCGTTGGCCTACCAAAACTAAGAAATTTGCAGGATGCCAAGGCAGACAAGAGAATCTAGTATATTCCTACTTGCTGTATATGATGTGAGTTCCTTAAGCATCTACTCGAAGGTTACTCGTTAGTTTGCCATAAACGTACGGGAGATGTGATCTCCTGTTCTCAGGGTAACGAACAAGCTAATATAAGCCTCTTTCATTTCTCCCTTTGACAAATAGTGCCTCATGAAATCAGAAGCGTTGTCACCAAAACTACGTGTTTTACAAAAAATTCGCAAATCCGGCACTTAATCAGGACCTATTGTTAGCGCTACTGGTTGTCCGACCAGTGGGACTGCCAAAGACTTGGCCACACTCCTACTACCGTTTATAGAAGAACTTACTTGTATTAAAGATTATGGTTACTTTCTCGAAAAATGAAAGGTCATACGGGTGTGTCCAAGAGATAATATGATCAGTTTTAATGTTGGGACAACAAATTCTATGAGCAAACTGATGATGCGACTATGAGTAATCCTCTCAGCGCAGTTATAGGGCATTTATATTTGATAAGTTTTGAATAAGCAGTCCTTCAGGCGACCAAGAAGAAAGCCTCTTCTTGGTTTCGGAACGCTGATGATACTTTCATTTTATGGCCTCATTCATAAAATGAACTGTTGACTTCCTAAATTTTGTGAACGATATTAATTCTAATTTAATGTTGTACAGGTACTTAAAAACCGGACGGAGCTTTTGGGTACAAATGTATAGAAAGCTATGTCACACAGATTGATATCTTCACAGAAATTGCAATCACCATCCCAAGCAAGAAAAAAAATGGTTGGATCATTGGTGCGTTTAGCTAAAGGAACTTGTGAGTCACAGGACTTGGAGGAAGAACTCGATTATTTATGAATTACTTTCAGAAGAAATTGTTACTTCTACAAAGAGATAGAAGTGAAACTATACCCTAAAATATAAGGAGCCTCTGGCGAAAAAGACCACCTAAAGGAAAAGTAATAAATCTACAACTCACATACTTCCGAAAGTACGTCCATGATTTACGCTGTAAAAAAAAAAAAAAAAAAAGACTGCTGCACACCGCAGCTATCCACTACCGACCGTCAAAGATTCTAAGACTCCACAGTGCTGCCGTCGCAGACACAGATACTATTGCGTAAAACTGTTTCTCTGACCATAATTCTTGTTTTTGTTGTTGTTGTGGTCTTCAGTCCTGAGACTGGTTTGATGCAGCTCTCCATGCTACTCTACCCTGTGCAAGCTTCTTCATCTCCCAGTACTTACTGCAATTCTTAAAATACATAATTTTCCTTTACAAATGTTAACACATCCAAAACATCCATCAAAAAATAGCCACCTTCCATCTCTACTACCATTTTCAAGGTAGCTCATACGGCAGCGTTCAGAACCTCTTTGGCAACCCTGTGTGAACAACTGACATCGTCATAAAACAAGTTGATCCGTTCATTTCTAACGTTTTGAAAGGAAAACATGTACAGGTAGGAATGTAAACAACTATGTACAGAGGGTGGACAAAGGTATGGGAACACCAAAAACATATCACTATGACTAGTACCGTGTGGAAAGCCGTTGAAATTCAAAACAGCTTCTATTCGTTTCGGAATCGATAAACACAAGTCCTGTACGGTTTTCAAGGTAATCTTACACCACTGTTCCTGCAAAATGGTGGCAAATCCGGGTAGCGATGATGGAGGTGGCGAGCAACAACGCACCGTTCTCTCCAAATTGGACCATAAAGGCTCAATAATATTTAAATCTTGTGACTGTGGAGCCCAGGGCAGTTGCGACAATCCATCCACGAGGTCAAAACAGTAGTCC
This sequence comes from Schistocerca nitens, assembly GCF_023898315.1. NCBI lineage: Eukaryota > Metazoa > Arthropoda > Insecta > Orthoptera > Acrididae > Schistocerca > Schistocerca nitens. The sequence goes on from NC_064618.1 coordinate 850,960,212, forward strand.
TGGACGACGCGAGCTCTGTGAACAAGGGCTGTGTCTTCTTGGAAAACAGCATCACTGTTGGGTAACAGTTGTAACGTGGGATGGACGTTATCAGCCGAAATGGTCACATAATATTCGTAATAATGCGAGGCCATGTTCCACTCTTGGGACATAAACTCGAAAGACGTTGGAACAGTATGAAACAAGACTCATCAGACCAAATGACTTTCTTCCATTGTTCCATATTTCAGATTTTATGTCTTCGTCACGACGTTTACCCGTTACGACCATTTGCGTCACTCATTAATTCTGGAATTCCAACACGCTCCCTTCAAGTTGTTTAGGTGCTGACAGGAACCGTGAGTACGACGTTCATTTCTGCAATGACTTTTTAAGACGGCTTTCTCTTATTTTTCGTCGTAGTCCTCTTCAATGACTGTCAGTATCGCTGAGCACACATTTTCGTTCGCGTTGTGAGTTGGTGGATAATGTTTTTCCGCTTTCCTTGCATGCTGTATAAATCTTCGATACGGTCATTATTCAACATCGAAACACATCGGCAACCTCAATTACAGAAGCACTAACAATTTGGCAACGCTGGAATTCATGTAGCACCGACATAACACACTCACAGCTACACAGAACAATGTTGGCGACGGGGCTGGTCGCTTTCTCACTATCCTCTAAACCAGAGGTTCCCAACAAAATTTTATCGAGGACCCCCTCATCGAGCTTGATTACTACCTTGTCATATCACAGTATCAAGTACCTAAAAAAGCCAAACTGAGAGTTTTTTTATAAGTTTTCTATTTTTGGTACTTAGAAAAAACATTGACATATTCATTATTGAAAAAATATTGAGCTTGAAACTTTTTCAATATAGCCATCATTGTTATTGTTAAATTTTTGATTATTGCTCAAAATCTTTGTCTTCAAATCTGGGTGTTTAGTATAACAAACTCGTTAAAAAAAATAAAAATTGAGTATGAACTAAAAATGACAGGAAAAAAATTATTCTAATAGCATCTTGCGGGCCCCTCTGGTATAGATCGCGGACCCCTGGGGGTCCGCGAACCACCTGTTGGGAACCACTGCTCTAAACAATCAATCCATCTACCCTGAAAGGCTTCAGGTTCTGTGCCCCTTCACTCTGCGATGATAGATACTGGTTTATCCGAAAACAGCAGCGTTAACGAAAAGTCAGCGAAATACCTGCCACGCAAAAGCCACATAACACCAGTCCATGAGCAACATCTGAAAGTTAGTTAAAGTAACGGGCGTTCGGGATTCTTGCATAACTCGTTTGAAAAATGTCTAAAAGCTGGTTTAACGTCTTTAAAACACAGAAAATGGCTATCAAGTCCTTATTTAATATCCCGACAGTTATTATGCAATGCTACTGATTGTCTCTGTAACAAGTTCACACCCAAAAGTAGCCAGAAGATATTTAGTCCGACCCGATATTTTAAGCTCCTAAACAGTCACTAACTCACGACTACTTGCGAGTCAACAGTCAGTCGCACAGTACTCTTCTTATACAGACGTGCTCCCCATTATGTCTCGTAATTTGCTCGAAAGAAGCCACATAGAGTTTGTGCTCGACATGAAATGTTCACACGCGAAATCGTAACAATAAATCACTCACAAAGCTCAAAGTTTCACAAAATACTCAAAACTGTAGTAACTTTTCATCAACTACACGAGAACCGATCAAACGTGCGGATTTTTAAATTTTGATGCAAATTTGATTAGCGCAATTTAACATAGGTGTTAATCAGAAGACGACCTCCGAGCGACTATATCGACTCATAGATCCCAGGCACCAAGCTCTACTCAAAAGCGCAGGAAATGCAGAATTCCTATTGACTAGTATGTTGAGCAGCCAATCAGGTAATCTGGAGTACTTCTGTACTGGCGATACTTCTAATGTCAGCGAATCAGATAACCATAAGTAACTTAGACTAGAAACCTTGTAATTCCGAAATTAAATCAAATTTAAGGAAAACAAAATACGATATTTTTCCACAAAATAAATTACTAATAAATTTAATACTCAACGGACCTTCTGGCTGACGTTTACAAAATCAAGTTCACTCGGACATATATCACAAATTGCCGTATTACACAACAAATTTCTCACTCTTACATTTACATACTTTTGATAAAATATCATATGCTCATTTCTCGTATGTTCTCCATTTACCAGTTCAGTCTCTCCAAAACACTCACACAACCAAAACACGATGAAATAATCATTTTCTAAACTATTTCTAATTACGTCAGAAATTTGTGGTAATGAAACTAAAGAAAATTCCAGGAAATTAGAATATATTCTTGTAGTTTCAATTGATATTATAGATGAATACATTGCAGTCCCTAACTCGGTTCAGCAATGCAAGCACGGTTATTACGTGTTTCAGCTAAAAATTTATATCTCCGAAAATATTGAAGTTATTGATTTGAAATTTTAGCGGTATGGTTCTGTTACCCATAGAATTTGGTATACGAAGTATGAAAAAGATCGGTTAATATTTAACAGTACCTGTTGAGATTCATAGAGAGTATGTGTAACGTATTGCACGCAGCGTTAGGCAGAGGCCGCGTGGGGTAGCTGCTCGGTCTAGGAGCCTTGCCACGGTTCGTGCTGTTCCCCCCGTCGGATGTTCGAGTCCTCCCTCGGGCGGTTGTGTGTGTACGCTGTCCTTAGCGCAAGCTACACTCCTGGAAATGGGAAAAAGAACACATTGACACCGGTGTGTCAGACCCACCATACTTGCTCCGGACACTGCGAGAGGGCTGTACAAGCAATGATCACACGCACGGCACAGCGGACACACCAGGAACCGCGGTGTTGGCCGTCGAATGGCGCTAGCTGCGCAGCATTTGTGCACCGCCGCCGTCAGTGTCAGCCAGTTTGCCGTGGCATACGGAGCTCCATCGCAGTCTTTAACACTGGTAGCATGCCGCGACAGCGTGGACGTGAACCGTATGTGCAGTTGACGGACTTTGAGCGAGGGCGTATAGTGGGCATGCGGGAGGCCAGGTGGACGTACCGCCGAATTGCTCAACACGTGGGGCGTGAGGTCTCCACAGTACATCGATGTTGTCGCCAGTAGTCGGCGGAAGGTGCACGTGCCCGTCGACCTGGGACCGGACCGCAGCGACGCACGGATGCACGCCAAGACCGTAGGATCCTACGCAGTGCCGTAGGGGACCGCACCGCCACTTCCCAGCAAATTAGGGACACTGTTGCTCCTGGGGTATCGGCGAGGACCATTCGCAACCGTCTCCATGAAGCTGGGCTACGGTCCCGCACGCCGTTAGGCCGTCTTCCGCTCACGCCCCAACATCGTGCAGCCCGCCTCCAGTGGTGTCGCGACAGGCGTGAATGGAGGGACGAATGGAGACGTGTCGTCTTCAGCGATGAGAGTCGCTTCTGCCTTGGTGCCAATGATGGTCGTATGCGTGTTTGGCGCCGTGCAGGTGAGCGCCACAATCAGGACTGCATACGACCGAGGCACACAGGGCCAACACCCGGCATCATGGTGTGGGGAGCGATCTCCTACACTGGCCGTACACCACTGGTGATCGTCGAGGGGACACTGAATAGTGCACGGTACATCCAAACCGTCATCGAACCCATCGTTCTACCATTCCTAGACCGGCAAGGGAACTCGCTGTTCCAACAGGACAATGCACGTCCGCATGTATCCCGTGCCACCCAACGTGCTCTAGAAGGTGTAAGTCAACTACCCTGGCCAGCAAGATCTCCGGATCTGTCCCCCATTGAGCATGTTTGGGACTGGATGAAGCGACGTCTCACGCGGTCTGCACGTCCAGCACGAACGCTGGTCCAACTGAGGCGCCAGGTGGAAATGGCATGGCAAGCCGTTCCACAGGACTACATCCCGCATCTCTACGATCGTCTCCATGGGAGAACAGCAGCCTGCATTGCTGCGAAAGGTGGATATACACTGTACTAGTGCCGACATTGTGCATGCTCTGTTGCCTGTGTCTATGTGCCTGTGGTTCTGTCAGTGTGATCATGTGATGTATCTGACCCCAGGAATGTGTCAATAAAGTTTCCCCTTCCTGGGACAATGAATTCACGGTGTTCTTATTTCAATTTCCAGGAGTGTAGTTTAGGTTAGGTGAAGCAGTGTGTAAGCCTAGGGACCGATGACCTCAGCAGTTTGGTTCCATAGGAACTTACCACAAATTTCCGAAGCAAGTACAGCGATTCGCTCGGCCCACTAGCCGGCGTCAGGTGTGCGAGCGACAGAACCAAATTCCGCTCTCCTGGGTCCACGGCAAGACACACTTTCAATGCAAGATGCTACGTTACATGTTCTGCCCACAACTGACACTTGCAACTTACTCAGGATATTGCACAGTTGTCGTTCTTAGTCAAATACAGGAGCACAATACGCAGGCCTACATTTGTGTTTAAACATGCATTTCTCGCGGTGTTTCCACATTTTTTTTCTAACCCCTGCCACTAATCTCGCTCTGTGCAATATTCACAAAAGGAGCATCACACTATGTTTATCAAAGAATTTCTACGCTGAGAACATTGAAGACTTTAAGCAGTCGTTTCGTGTTCGTTATGCCTGTTGCTGTGGTTTTTGCTTGTGTGTCATTGTTTAAGTAGTCTTATAATACAAATTTCCAGATAAACATACAAAATAAAAATTAATAGTCGGAAGCAGTTAAACTTTGCTGAAAGCAGGATTGTAAATAAGTAAAGTTTTTCATGAAAAATGGTAGTTTAGCTACAGTTCCCAGAAAGCACAGAAGACTGGCTGAAGTGGCAGTAGTTTTTGAGAATCATCGGAATTTTTCTTATTGCACTGGCGCGCTAGACGGAAAGCATATTGTCATACAAACTCCAGGAAACAGGGGGTTCTTTTCTATGATTATAAAGGCACGCTCAGCAATATTCTTTTGGCTACGGCAGAGGCAAATTATACGGTCATTACGATGAAGATGGTTGCAATTCGGAGTATCTGATGGAGGTGTATTCTTTAACAGCACCCTGCGTAAGAAGCTAGAACAGGAAATTACTCCTTTGCCTTATCCTGCAGCACTTCCTCGTAGGGCTATTCCAGTTCCGCACAGCTTTGTTGTTGGTGATATTTTCGCAATGAAGTATTTTTTGTAGATACCGTATCATTTTAAATGTTAACCTCTTGCCAAATGCGTTTTTAATTGCCGCCTCTCCAGAGCCCGTAGAACTGTGGAAAACAGCTTTGACATACTAACTAACAAGTTCAGAGTACTGCAGCCGCTCTTGAACACAGAAACGGTATCATGCATAGGTTTGGCTGTATGTGCGCTTCATAGTTTGTTACTGACTTAAAATGAATCGTTTTGTATGGATAATGGAGCGAGTGACAGTGGATTCGACGAACAGAGATCTTGTACCATGACCGTGTTGCGAGGAAGGCAGACCAGAAAACTTATTTTTGCCATCGGAAAGAAGGAAAAGAAATAACACCCAAACATCACAAAAAGGTGTGAGGGAGGAGTTTAGAGATTATTTCATGATGAAACGAGTTCGTAGTTACTTTAGGCCTAAATTATTACCATTAGTTGTGTTGAAAGACGTACGGAAATGCGTAACTTTGCATCTGTGACTCAGAACAAATAAAAACAGAAATTTGAACAGAAAATTAATTACTCTTCTCACAAATAAAGAAATCGGTTCTCAGCCATCTGACTGCGAGTTTTAAAATATCCCCTAACGTCTCCTAACAATTGTTGTGTAATGCTCCCCTACGCAATAGACAACTTACCTGGTCTTGCCGCTGCAACTCCGTGATCAGGAACATGCTAAAATTCAATTTCAAAAAGCAATACTGTGATCCGTGCAGAGTGCAATGCATGGATTTTTATACGTAGAAATTGAATGATCAGGAGGGGTTTGGTCAAAAACGATGTAAAGAAAAATGAAAGAAACCAATAAAAAAATTTAATTCACTATATTCAAAAAATTGATGATTTAAATGCTTTACACAGTCTTCTAATTATTCCACAGTGTCTATACTCAAACACGTTTCTGGCCACAATAAAGACATGAATACTACTTTGAGTGTATACATAGACAACTATGACAAAATCCCTGCATTGCGCAAGCAACCAATAACTACGTGCAGTGAAAAGACAAATTATGAAAAAATCCTCAATTAATACCAAAGTCTCTTCTGGCGCTTCTAGCATGATGACGGCAGGCTGCGACCTCTCATGTCGCGCTGCTTCTCTCCACCGCACCCTGCGTCTGACCACTTCCGCCTCCCCTCGACTACTGCTCGCTCGCTACTGCTCGCGATAGAATCTCAGACTCAGCGTTTGGGTATGCACATAGCAGAATGATAGACGTCCAACTTTCAATGACTACTGAAAGGAAATTGAGTTGATAATACAGACCTGTCTCAAACTGAGCGACGAAATGCAAGCACTCTGAGAAAAACATTATTTAACAGTCGTATACAATCAGTTATTCATGCAGTTTTCGTCTGCTCCGCTACCGATTTTTCAGTTTCTCATTTACTTTAGTTCTCCACACACATCAAAAACAGAGTGAAATTGTTATAGAGATTATAAACTTCAATGCTTACATAGTATTGCTGTTATATAATTAATGTGAAAATAAAACATGATAAAAAAATATTTTTCTCATTGTATACTGTCTTCCCGTTCAGTCTCGCTGTCTTCAGTAACACGCGATACAATACTGGACCTACGACTTATCTTAGAAAATAGGTCATGGAAAGGCAAACCTACGTTTATAGCATTGGTAGAGTAAGAGAAATCTAAAATAGAGGAGCGAAAGGCTATTTGCAATTTGTACGAAAGCAGATGGCAACTGTAAGAGTTGAGTGACACGAAAGGGAAACAGTGCTTCAGGAGGAAGTGCGACAGCGTTGTAGTCTGTCCCCGATGTTATTAAATTTGTATATTGAGCAAGCAGTAAAGGAAACAAAAGCAAGGCTTAGAGTAGGAATTAAAGTCCAGGGAGAAGAAATAAATCCTTTGAGGTTTGCCGATGACATTGTAATTCTGTCAGAGACAGCAAAGGATTTCGAACAGCAGTTGAACGGAATGGACAGAGTCTCGAAAGGAGGATATGAGATGAACATCAACAAAAACAGAACGAGGATAATAGAATGTAGTCGTATTAAATGAGGTGATGCTGAGGGGATTAGATTAGGAAATCAGACACTTAAAATAGTAAATGAATTTTTCTACTTGGGCAGCAAAATAATTGACGATGGTCGAAGTAGGAAGGATATAAAATGTAGACTGGTAATGGCAAGGAAAGCGATTCTGAAGAAGAGCAATTTGTTGATGAACATCGAGTACAGATTTAAGTGTGAGGAAGTCTTTTCTAAAAGTATGTGTGTGAAGTGCAACCAAGTATGGAAGTGAGACATGGACGATAAAGAGTTAGACAGAAAGAGAATAGCAGTTTTTGAAATGTGATACTACAGAAGAATGCAGAAGATTAGATAGGCAGATCACGTAACTAATGTGGAGATACTGAATAGAATTGGGGAGAAGAAGAAGGGATCTGTTGGTAGGACATTTTCTGAGGCATCAAGGAATGACCAGTTTAGTATTGGAAGGAAGCGTGGAGGGTAAAAATGGTAGAGAGAAAGACCAAGAAATGAATACTCTAAGCAGATTCAGAAGGATGTAGGCTGCAGTAGGTACTTAGGGGTTGAAGAGGAGTAACCGCGCGGTTAGAGACACCATGTCGTGGATTGCGCGGCCGGAGGTTCGAGTCCTCCCTCGGGAATAGGTGTGTGTGTTGTTCTTAGCATACGTTAGTTTAAGTAGTGTGTAAGTCTAGGAACCGATGACCTCTGAAGATTGGTCCCTTAGGAATTCACACATTTTTGAAGAGGCTTGCATAGGATAGAACAGCATGGAAAGCTGCATCAAACCAGTCTTTAGAGTGAAAACCACAAAAACAAAGCCAACAACAACAACAACAACATACTGTCTTTGCACTTTTTGTGCAGAAGTTTCACTTTTTTGTCCAGAAGACGCAAATTTAACCCCGGCTTCCTCCTGAGTTTCATTTTCGGTCCTGTCATAGTCATCGGCACTTTCAACATGCGCAAATAACGAAACCGAAAACTGAAAATACATAACAGTGTCTAATATTTTACCAGTTATTGAAAACCATTCACAACGAATCTAAAACGGGGTTGGACAAAAATACGGAAATACTGCGAGAAATGCGTCCTTAAGTAGACTACTCGCCATTAAAATTGCTACACCACGAAGATGACGTGCTACAGACGCGAAATTTCACCGACAGAAAGAAGATGCTGTGGTGTGCAAATGATTAACTTTTCAGAGCATTCACACAAGGTTGGCGCCGGTAGCGACACCTACAACGTACTGACATGCGGAAAGTTTCCAACCGATTTCTCGTTTACAAACAGCAGTTCACCGCCTTTGCCTGGTGAAACGTTGTTGTGATGCCTCGTGTAAGGACGAGAAACGCGTACCATCACGTTTCCGACATTGATACAGGTCGGATTGTAGCCTATTGCGGTTTATTGTATCGCGACATTGCTGCTCGCGTTGGTCGAGATCCAATGACTGTTAGCAGAATATAGAATCAGTGGGTTCAGGAGGGTAATACGGAACGCCGTGCTGGATCCCAACGGCCTCGTATCACTAGCAGTCGAGATGACAGGCATCTTATCCGCACGGCTGTAACGCATCGTGCAGCCACGTCTCTATCCTTGAGTCAACAGATGGGGGCGTTTGCAAGACGACAACCATCTGCACGAACAGTTCGACGACGTTTGCAGCAGCACGGACTATCACCTCGGAGACCATGTCTGCGGCTACCCTTGACGCTGCATCACAGACAGGAGCGCCTGCGATGGTGTAGTCAACGACGAACCTGGGTGCTCGAATGGCAAAACGTCATTTTTTCAGATGAATCCAGGTTCTGTTTACAGCATCATTATGGTCGCATCCGTGTTTGGCTACATCGCGGTGAACGCACATTGGAAGCGTGTATTCGTCATCGCCATAGTGGCGTATCACCCGGCGTGATGGTATGGGGTGCCATTGGCTACACGTCTCGGTCTCCTCATGTTCGCATTGACGGCACTTTGAACAGTGGACGTTACATTTCAGATGTATTTCGACCCGCGGCTCTACCCTTCATTCGATCCGTGCGAAACCCTACACTTTAGCAGGACAATGCACGACCGCATGTTGCAGGTCCTGTACGGGCCTTTCTAGATACAGAAAATGTTCGACTGCTGCCCTGGCCAGCACATTCTCCAGATCTCTCACCAATTGAAAACGTCTGGTCAATGGTGGCCGAGCAACCGGATCGTCACAATACGCCAGTCAGTACTCTTGATGAAGTGTGGTATCGTGTTGAAGCTGCATGGGCAGCTGTACCTGTACACGGCATCCTAGCTCTGTTTGACTCAATGCCCAGGCGTATCAAGGCCGTTATTACGGTGGTTGTTCTGGGTACTGATTTCTCAGGATCTATGCATCCAAACTGCGTGAAAATGTGATCACATGTCAGTTCTAGTATAACATATTTGTCCAATGAATACCCGTTTATCAACTGCATTTCTTCTTGGTGTAGCAATTTTAACGGCCAGTAGTGTACAAATGCAGGTGCTGGGCACGCCTGCAGGTTGCACTTCTGTATTTCACCACGAAGGATGTTTAGGGGTGGCATTATGTGGGGCTGACGTACGCCACTGGTGGTCATGGAAGGCGCTGTAACGGCTGTACGATACGTGAATGCCATCCTTCGATCGATAGTGCAACCATATCGGCAGCATATTGGCGATGTATTCGTCTTCATGGACGAAAATCCGCGCCCCCATCGTGCATATCTTGTGAATGACTTCCTTCAGGATAACGACATCGCTCGACTAGAGTGGCCAGCATGTTCTCCAGACATGAAGCCTATCGAACATGCCTGGGATAGATCTTCAGTTCTATGGTACTGGCGAAACTAATACTGGATCACTAAAAAAGAACAAAAAACTGTGAGAGATGAAGTAAGACATTATCTTATGTTTAGTAGCGACAGAGTTTTCTGGCTGAAGATGCACTTCGTTTTATGGCGGCACACTTTGTAAAAAATCATCAGACGTATCAAGCTGTTTTGTCTAGGAACGCAGACAGTCCTGACAATAATGGACATCAGTCCATCAGAGTAAGGCCGACAGCTCTGGTTTATCGTAGCCCACCCTTCTCCCGCTTCCTCTCTGCTACATCTCCTGAGTTATTTAGATGCCTGAAAAGATTACAAGCAGTAATTAGTAGTTTTGCTTCCGATCTGACTGTAAAATCGAAGCTATTAGTATAAAAAACTAATAACTCTTAGAGCATCACATTAAAATGCTAGTAGCAGAATTTTTGTAGTATATTTGTAGTAGTATATTTTTGTTCTTAAAAAAAGTGTGAACATGTATTTTATTTTTAACTGAAAACAAAACATTAACCTTTCTTACCGCATTTCTTAAGCTGCGATGTTTCCTCTGAACCTCTTATCCCGAAGACGAAAACGTATTTCCTATTTTCTCCAAAAGCTTCTGTAGTCCGAGACTTTCCGTTAGGTACATAAATTCCTGTCAGTCGCGTAGTTTTCCCCCATTACTACTGTTTCGGTAGCTTTTAAGGCACAGTTTTCAGAGAGCAGTTCTCGCAGTAGGGATACTGGTCGTGTTGGTGAGCACGAACCCACTGATACGCGGCTCTCACGCAGCTGCCCGGCAAACTGCGAGAGCCACGCTCACACCCCTGTCTGTACACTTGCGAGTTTTGCGCTAAAAGGCGTCTCTAGAGTTACTCGCCGATTTTTGCTTTCAGGTGGAGGTCCGTCTTAGGCAGTGCTCTTTTGGAGTCGCGGCTCGACCGTTACGCGGACACGTACAAACAATTCGGCTTGCAGACCTTGTCTAAATTTGAAACTACTGAGGCTTTATAAGCTCCGACGATGTCCGTGGCATAAGGAGATGAAACGTTAAGCACAAAAACACACCTTGGACGATGGCCTAATGCCCGTATAACATACATCACCAAGGATGCAAGTGCCAGAGGTGGAATCCTGCGCTGTATGAAGAGGTATCTCGTCATAATAAGCTGCAGTAGTTGGTTTTCAACTGAGCGTATGTAAAGCTGGCGCCAGTTCTGCGCAAAGAGTTCGCTGGTGCCATACGGTCTGGAGTAACAGCATGCTCTAGACCATGGGTAGTAAACATTTTTTACGTAGCGCCCACTTTTGTGTCCGTGTTAGTACCAAAATTTTCTGCTTCCCACTGGCGCCACAGTAATTGCCATTTATGAAATAAGACGTTAGCTTTACTTTATAAAACTTACAGAGCAGAATTACAGCGAGTAAAACTTTATATTAATAACTAATTACCAAATACTTAACTTGGTTATCCCTGATGCAGACGCTGCACTCGGTTTATTTTCTGCGTTTCCCCGCTATTGCAGTGCAGAGCGTTTTGCCTTTACGTGTGATACAGCAATCTTGTTTGTCCGTTTTGGGGCACTGCAGTGAGTTAAGTTTTTCATTATGGATGTATTTCGTGATCTTTTAATTTGTAAGAGACTGTTGCTGAAGCTCCGGACAACGTGTGGGTCCCTTTTTATATGAAGGAATTTTTAATGTATTCCCTTTGCGACAGATTCTGTGCAAATAAAAGAAATTACACGTAACAACTAAGGATTTTGAGAGAATAGAAATGGTTGGAAAATTGACCACTTTTGTGAACAGTGACAATTTTTACCATAAGAAGAGACACCTAGTGTGAAACTCGTTAGTTTTTGCTATAGAGTGTTCTTCTGCCTACGGTTATTCCACAATAATTACAGCAGGCCCTGCATAGTCAGTTACAAATGTTCCGCGAAGGGAACGGAGAGGTTCGCTTTCCAGCTGTGTTGTTCAATTCTTGGCATGAACTCAATGAAAGTCAGTTTCTTTGCACGAGAAGAAACTAGAAAATAATAAATGTAATATTAGATCATTCTATAAGATGGCGGACAATGACAGACGTACTGCAGGATATAAATCTAATTTGCACAACCAAACACTAAATAATTAAAGTTGGCAAATCAACCAAAATTAGTGTAACTTCATCAAAATGAGAAAATTATAACATGTAGATCATTTGTTCTTTCATCACTATAAGTAAAAAATAAACAGCACTTACTACATCACGATTTAAAAAATAGCTGCAGCAGTAAAACATGGTTTAAGGGAAAGAAGACAACTATTAGTAAAAAAACTACCCTCTCTGTGAACGAAGAACCAGTGTGTCAAGACATTCATCTGAAACGTAATTCCAAAATGGACGAGAAAGCCGGGTAGTGCTTACAATGGAAAGCGGTAGAGACAATTTCACTCAAACGGCGCAGACTAAAAATAAAAAAAAATAGACAAAAATATTTCGTTTAGAAAACTCTATTCAGTTGAATTAATTTTTTCAAATTCTAAGCTGAGTTCCCTTTCACCTGTTTCTACCAGTTTCTGCGAAATGTAAAGTTCACTATTCTATCCGCCGTTACCGGATTGTCTAAAAGCATTTTCCTCGAAAACATCTGAGGCGCTTTTTCCAAGGAAGTGTGTAGTACTGCAGGTCGAAGCAGTAATAATTATTATACCATTGCTGCCATGTAAACTACCGATTTTTAAAAACTAAGAAACTAGACTCCTCCCGAACACGCAATGAAGACCCAACGGTACCGACCGGCCGCCGTGTCATCCTCAGCCCACCGACATCACTGGATGCGGATATGGAGGGGCACGTGGTCAGCACACCGCTCTCCCGGCCGTATGTCAGTTTCCGAGACCGGAGCCGCTACTTCTCAGTCAAGTAGCTCCTCAGTCCTCAGTTTGCCTCACAAGGGCTGAGTGCACCCCGCTAGCCAACAGCGCTCGGCAGACCGGATGGTCACCCATCCAAGGGCTAGTCCAGCCCGACAGCGCTTAACTTCGGTGATCTGACGGGAACCGGTGTTACCACTGCGGCAAGGCCGTTGGCAAACTACCGATTTTTGCATTGGCTATATCTGTGTCTCATGCATGAAGACATCGCTGGTATCTACAAAGTAAATAAACATGCTACTGGCGAAAATTAATACAATTTAAATATATCATTACGACCAGCGCGCTCTCCATCATTGGTGTGAAATTTCACTAGACTGCACCGTACTAGGATTTTTGTTGGACTCAAAAGAAAACACTCTATTGACCATATCATCGCACCTTGAAATGTCTTTTAGAAACACTAGCGTGAAAATTTGTATTCTCTGAATGACACTGCTTCTCTGATGAAATATATCGGTGATGTTATTGTTGGAACTTCAGAGTATAAAACGATTAACAATCATTCAGAGATATGATTCTGCTGCCAGTCAGTTGTCAGACTGTCGTGTGTCTGCAATAAACCTGCAAAGCGGATCCGAATTTCTCTTCTTCGTACCACTCGTTTCCTTTCGTGTAAACTGGAAATAAGTAATGTATCTAATATACAGAGTTTCAGGGAGAGCATAAGGGAACAATTGACAGGAATGGGGGAAAGAAATACAGTAGAAGAAGAATGGGTAGCCTTGAGGAATGAAGTAGTGAAGGCAGCAGAGGATCAAGTAGGTAAAAAGACGAGGGCTAGTAGAAATCCTTGGGTAACAGAAGAAATATTGAATTTAATTGATGAAAGAAGAAAATATAAAAATGCAGTAAATGAAGCAGGCAAAAAGGAATACAAACGTCTCAAAAATGAGATCGACAGGAAGTGCAAAATGGCTAAGCAGGGATGGCTAGAGGACAAATGTAAGGATGTAGAGGCTTATCTCACTAGGGGTAAGATAGATACTGCCTACAGGAAAATTAAAGAGACCTTTGGAGATAAGAGAACCACTTGTATGAACATCAAGAGCTCAGATGGAAACCCAGTTCTAAGCAAAGAAGGGAAAGCAGAAAGGTGGAAGGAGTATATAGAGGGTCTATACAAGGGCGATGTACTTGAGGACGATATTATGGAAATGGAAGAGGATGTAGATGAAGATGAAATGGGAGATACGATACTACGTGAAGAGTTTGACAGAGCACTGAAAGACCTGAGTCGAAACAAGGCGCCCGGAGTAGACAACATTCCATTGGAACTACTGACGGCCTTGGGAGAGCCAGTCCTGACAAAACTCTACCATCTGGTGAGCAAGATGTATGAAACAGCCGAAATACCCTCAGACTTCAAGAAGAATATAATAATTCCAATCCCAAAGAAAGCAGGTGTTGACAGATGTGAGAATTACCGAACAATCAGTTTAATAAGCCACAGCTGCAAAATACTAACACGAATTCTTTACAGACGAATGGAAAAACTAGTAGAAGCCACCTCGGGGAAGATCAGTTTGGATTCCGTAGAAATACTGGAACACGTGAGGCAATACTGACCTTACGACTTATCTTAGAAGAAAGATTAAGGAAAGGCAAACCTACGTTTCTAGCATTTGTAGACTTAGAGAAAGCTTTTGACAATGTTGACTGGAATACTCTCTTTCAAATTCTAAAGGTGGCAGGGGTAAAATACAGGGAGCGAAAAGCTATTTACAATTTGTACAGAAACCAGATGGCAGTTATAAGAGTCGAGGGACATGAAAGGGAAGCAGTGGTTGGGAAGGGAGTAAGACAGGGTTGTAGCCTCTCCCCGATGTTATTCAATCTGTATATTGAGCAAGCAGTAAAGGAAACAAAAGAAAAATTCGGAGTAGGTATTAAAATCCATGGAGAAGAAATAAAAACTTTGAGGTTCGCCGATGACATTGTAATTCTGTCAGAGACAGCAAAGGACTTGGAAGAGCAGTTGAACGGAATGGATGGTGTCTTGAAGGGAGGATATAAGATGAACATCAACAAAAGCAAAACGAAGATAATGGAATGTAGTCGAATTAAGTCGGGTGATGTTGAGGGTATTAGATTAGGAAATGAGACACTTAAAGTAGTAAAGGAGTTTTGCTATTTGGGGAGCAAAATAACTGATGATGGTCAAAGTAGAGAGGATATAAAATGTAGACTGGCAATGGCAAGGAAAGCGTTTCTGAAGAAGAGAAATTTGTTAACATCGAGTATAGATTTAAGTGTCAGGAAGTCTTTTCTGAAAGTATTTGTATGGAGTGTAGCCATGTATGGAAGTGAAACATGGACGATAAATAGTTTGGACAAGAAGAGAATAGAAGCTTTCGAAATGTGGTGCTACAGAAGAATGCTGAAGATTAGATGGGTAGATCACATAACTAATGAGGAGGTACTGAATAGGATTGGGGAGAAGAGGAGTTTGTGGTACAACTTGACCAGAAGAAGGGATCGGTTGGTAGGACATGTTCTGAGGCATCAAGGGATCACCAATTTAGTATTGGAGGGCAGCGTGGAGGGTAAAAATCGTAGGGGGAGACCAAGAGATGCATACACTAAGCAGATTCAGAAGGATGTAGGTTGCAGTAGGTACTGGGAGATGAAGAAGCTTGCACAGGATAGAGTAGCATGGAGAGCTTCATCAAACCAGTCTCAGGACTGAAGACCACAACAACAACAACAATCTAATATATCTCTCGACCCGTTAGAGTTGGTTGATTTACTAGACCAGTTTCCTGTGTGATACGCGTGATAATGGCGTGTTATAATTTGTAATGCTGATTTCTACATTAAATTGCTGCTTCAGATGGAATCTGGTTCCTGGAGCAATGAGCTGCCGGACTAGTATATCGCTGTAAGTACTGAAATAGAAGCAAAGCCTTTCCTCTAGTAATGATTACGCAACATGTTTCTTTTTTTTTTTTTAATTGGCAGTCTTTGTTCTTTGAGACGTAAGTCATATGCGTAAGCGTTTCATAAAATAACTGGCAATTTTAAATGGAGTTAATAGCAACTGGAATAGAATAGGTTTAGTGTATTGTTTGGTATTACTGAATTTGCTCGCCTCTGTGTAAACATTAGTAATTGTTCACATCTGATTATAAGACGTCAAAGAAAAATCATGTCTGGTAGCGTTGGAGATGAAAGCTTCTTATTTTGTACGTGACAAATGTTCAGGAGTGTTGGAAATTTCATTGCAAAAGCACGATAGAAATCTTAGGATGTATCGTGTCGTAAATAAGACACAGAAAAATACATACGCTGCATTTCTTTTCATTTCATTAGCAGGGAACGTTCGTTTATAAATTGATGTGCTATATTATTAGCTCAGAGTTTCACTTTGAGTTTGTACCTAGGAAGGGTAGAATACAGCTCACTTTGCAGGGATTGGAGTTATTAAAAATAAATATTGGAGGAATTTAAAGTTTTGTATTGCAGAGAATAGTCAGTTAAATTCCAGTTACGGTTTTATTGCGCGCAGTACGAGACGTTTGAAGAATTTATTCTCATATTGGAGTGCTTCGTACTTACAGTTTCTATGTTTAACCGACAATGTGTGGGTTCCTTCTGAGGCACGAGTAGTAAAAACTTTTTATGCCTCGTTAATAGAAAAAATCTTACATTTAGCCAGTCGTATGCTTTCTCACAACCACTGTCTCACTGAAAAAGTGAAACACAAGGAATAACTCCATGATACGTGTACTAAGTATTTACAGTCACCGGCAATTTCCAAGAACGCTTGCAAGCGATATACAGGGTGAACAAAAATTCGCTCACTCGTACTTCCCGTCACTATTTCTGACGTACTAGCAATGCAAAGATGTCTGTTAGAAAATTTCGTCCTGCGTATATTTCCGGCAGCAAATGGACGTTAAAGATAATCAATCTGAGAACACCATAATCACATGTACGGTAACTACCTCTGTCAGCAGATGTAGCTAGCGCTGTACAGGTGGTGCATTGAATAGCGTTTTGGGTTAGCATGCAGCAGGTCAAGGGTTCCACTCTGCCATATAATACTGTAGTATATACATTTTCTTGAGCCGCACGTATCCGACATTTAAGTAGTACATTCCCAACAAAAAGCAATGGACCTTAACGTGGTAAGAATAATAGTTGGTACTAATCGATCGGACTATTGCGGGAGGATACACAAAAAACAGGTTTGGAACGTAGTAGATGCAGTAGTGCGAAACTATTCGTATCCACAACGTGCAAAATGCCTCTTTAAAAGCTGACCAATGAAAACGACTGTACTTTCATTCCTGTGTTCGCAGTATGCAAGAGCAAATGTTTTTAGAAGACCGCCGGCCGAAGTGTCCGTGCGGTTAAAGGCGCTGCAGTCTGGAACCGCAGGACCGCTACGGTCGCAGGTTCGAATCCTGCCTCGGGCATGGATGTTTGTGATGTCCTTAGGTTAGTTAGGTTTAGCTAGTTCTAAGTTCTAGGGGACTAATGACCTCAGAAGTTGAGTCCCATAGTGCTCAGAGCCATTTGAACCATTTTTAAAGACCCATTGTAATCGCTGTATGACGATTAAGACGTATCACATTTGGCAAACAAAAACAATTTCGCTTCGTTCCAGAATCGAACCTCCATCTTCCGCATGCTAACCCAAAACGCTATCCACTACACATTACTGCTCTTATACGCTGACATACGTTGTTACCGTACATGTGATTACAGTGTTGCCAGATTGACAATCTTTGACGTCCATTTACTGCCGGAAATAAGCACAGAGGGAAATTTTGTGGAGACATTATTGTTAACATGTGAGGAAACGCGTTGTAAAGTCGTCGTGCGCGAATTTTTCTTCACCCTGTATATCGAAAGCGCGACTGTCATGGAGTAAGATATCGACTTCGTTTACGGCGATGGGAGGTAATCTGCGGAAAAGAATCTTGCTTGCTCGTGGTCGTGCGGTGGCGTTCTCACTTCCCGCGCCCGGGTTCGATTCCCGGCGGGGTCAGGGATTTTCTCTGCCTCGTGATGACTGGGTGTTGTGTGATGTCCTTAGGTTAGTTAGGTTTAAGTAGTTATAAATTCTAGGGGACTGATGACCATAGGTGTTAAGTCCCATAGTGCTCAGAGCCATTTGAGCCATTTGAATCTCGCTTCGAGCGACAGCATCGACGCACAATAAGTGGTAAAGAATATTTATTTTCAGTAGACACACAGAGATGACCTAAGCAGCAACAGTTTCCAGTAGTTGCCGTCTCACGCGGCGTGATTTGGTTCCTAGGTTGAGTACCGTTGAAAATCGTTTAGATCTCAGTTGGGAGAACCATCGGCTGCCGAATCACAACACTAGAAATTGCTTCGAATGTTATGGGGAAACTGCGTCAAACTTTGTTCAAAAAGCAGCGATTGTCTGTTCCCACACAGTTGTAGGAAATGTGGAAAATTATAAAATAAATGTTTTTATTCCAGTCTTTGATCACAATATTAATTGTTTTGATGATGACCAGTTACAGTCATTAATGAGCATCCTCAGGTCTTTTCTACACCATGTCCGAAAGTGATAAGGTCGTAATGGCATCGTCAAAACATATACTCAGCACAGTATCGTCACATACATGCGGATCTGAACACATGGGACTCTTTTTTTTGTGGGACTATGTTAAAGACAAGGTGTACAGCAATAACCCCAAAGCCGTTGCTGAGCTGAAAACAGCCATTCAGGATCTCATCGACAGCACCGATGTTCCGACACTTCGGCGTGTCATGCAGAATTTCGGTATTCGTCTGCGCCACGTCATCGCCAATGATGGCGGGCATATCGAACATGTCATAACCTAAATCCCAATATGGAGGTGACGTTTACATGTCGAATAAAGTGTGTGCGGGCCGTACTTGGTAACTCATTTACATTTTATTTCATATAGTGCAATAACTGTCATCCTGTACGTATGTTCTGGAGACGCAGAGGACTAGAATTAAACTGTAGATAAATGTTGGAAGAATACCAGTACGGCGTCCGGACAAAAGAAAACATATCCACGATACTCTGTAAATATTGATTACTGCTCGTAAAAGCTACATTTACCGTAACATCTAACAATGAAGAATGTTTTAGTACAAAAGAAAATTTACAGTAGTCTTCAGCTTATCACTTTCGTAGTAACTGCTATGAAATCTTGATTAAAACACGGCGTGAACCGAAATTGGGGTACTCGGACGCCATAACGCGGTTCCTTCCCTATTAACATTAGAAAAATGTCTGTAACCAAATTTCGTCCCATCGATATTTTCGGTTGGAAGTGTGCGTCAGACGACGGCAGTCTGGCAACTGCGCAAACGCAACAAGTATCATCATTCCATAATCTGACGGTGTGCAGGGGATTCGGCTTAGCGCTACAACATTCAGAGTTGGATACCGTGTCTAGGGGCAAATACTATATTAATTTTCCTTTTAAATTTTGATCTGCCCAAAAGTGCTGTAGTTCTCTGTTTCTTACACTTTACATACCCTTCTACTATGGTTCTTTTTAGCATTGTAGGTGACAGTTATTGGTCACGGATGTGACAAATATTCCAGTTACAAATAAAACACCTGTCGTAGGACAGAAATAACTACAAAATCTATCAAAGCGGGCATGTTAAACACAAACAGCAAAGTTTGTTCACAAATAGAAGAACGGAAGCTCCCTGGTTAAGAAACGGTAGAATTCGGACGAAACGGTAAAAGTCGGTCGACTTCGGTCTGCTCATGTTTTGTGTCCGTCCGGCCCAGCCTCAGCGAACTAATCCAGAACGTGGCGTCCGCAGCCACTGCGATGTGCCGTGTTGTGTTACACATCCATTCATGAGTGACGAAGCGGTTCCCAGCCCACACACAGGCAGAGCTAGATGCACTCCACTCGTCCGAGCTGCGGTAAGCGGTAGTACTATACGGTGAGGAGCAAGAAAAATAATTAGCAAAGTCAGTGAAGGCCACGAGCAGGAGAGCAAAAATAAAGTGTTGCTCTATCTTCTCCTCTAGCCGATAACACGAACAGTGGCGTACATAGAAGCAAGTTTCAACACTATGAAAAGAATGTGCGGAAATTCTGCAAAGGTAATCCTGGGAAGTCTTACGAGCGAGTTGTGAGGGGAGCTCTGCGGGTCTGTTAGATCGCCGTTATGTGACTGACAATCTCCCAGGAAGGCATCCCTGCGCTCCTGCGTCCTTCTTCAAAACAAGGAGCCTCTGTGGCGGTCACTACCATCTTGGTACTCATCAGTAGTCACAGATGAGAGGCTTTGCGTTAAATTAACTTGGCCCAGAATTGAAGATTTGAAATAGAAAATGGTTCTCAGGGCGACATCTGACATTTGCCAGGAGAAGGAAAAATCAATGTACGGGTATCCCTATTTGTATATTAACTAATTTGTATCCAAATTGCCGCGCAGGATTAGCTGAGCGGTCTAAGGCGCTGCAGTCATGGACCGTGCGGCTGGTCCCGGCGGAGGGTCGAGTCCTCCCTCGGGCATGGGCGTGTGTGTTTGTCCTTAGCATAATTTAGCTTAAGTAGCGTGTAAGCTTAGGGACTGATGACCTTAGCAGTTAAGTCCCATAAGGTACTTTATTAGGAACCTTTTAAGTGCCATACCAGGAAACTGTTTTTAAGTGCCAATAAGACAGTTCTTACAAGTTTATTCGTGCTATTTTGTCGAGAACTGATATTTTTGAGATAGTGGCTGTGCACAAAATACAAATTGAATCTTTCAAAGAAGGAAAACAGTAACCAACCACTGTTAATAACAGTATTTATTCACACGAACAGCGCCGTTACTGGTTTCGAACCGACAGGTTCATTTTCAGGCGGCTGATCATGTTTATATTACATCTGATGTTGGTTACATCAGCTGTTGATGTTTTCTCATCAAAAAATGTAAAATAACGTGGCCAGCCTTCTGTCGGATCTAAATCGGCAATTGCCCTATTTACCCAAATAAATAGCGTTATTAACATCGTTGGTTGCTGTTTTCTTCTTTAGAAGAATCAATTTGTATTGCGTACACAGCCACTACCTCAAAAATTTCAGTTTACGACAAAATAGCAGGAAGAAAGTAGTTTTTCCAAGTGCCATTAATACTTAGGCACCACGTTTTATTTGTAATTTACAGATACATAAGTACAGCATTTGATTTTTAACTAGCAGAACTGTGCTCAACAAAAACCAGTTCTCACATCTTTTAAATGTGGGAACTCCAGAGGGAAGCACTTGGCACAAGGACAATGCGCCATCTACTACCGTATTTTAGGAAGACTTTCTTCATGGTTCGGGACCTGGATCAAATCTAGAGATATGCGCCAGAGTACCGAGATCTCAAAGGCGCTGAAAACGCGTTTTGTGAAAAAATTGTAGTTAGAACGTTATCTATTTACATCCCACAGTGGCGAGAAGAAATTTCTGTCACTCTCGTCTCGGATACGCAGAACATCGGGAATAAATGTTTCTATTAGTTCAATTGATAACTTATTTCTCTAACAACTACATGTATAAAAAGAAAGCGGCTTTTAGACTATGGGTCGTGGTGTCCCAGATGGACAGTAGTTTTGTGTCTGCCCAATGTTCCAGTGCTGGTGCATATAGTGTGGTTCGTGGGACAATTTAGTGTTGAAATATATATATGAAGATGGTATCTGTGCTTTCGGACATGTACGAAAGAGCAGATACCATCTTCACAAAGGCTCACCGGCCATTTGAACATCTTCTTCTGTGCGGATGCATAAACGGTACCCGAACTTTCAAAAATGGCTCTGAGCACTATGGGACTTAACATCTCTGGTCATCAGTCCCCTAGAACTTAGAACTGCTTAAACCTAACTAACCTAAGGACATCACACACATCCATGCCCGAGGCAGGATTTGAACCTGCGACCGTAGCAGTCGCGCGGTTCCTGACTGAGCGCCTAGAACCACTAGACCACCGCGGCCGGCGGTACCCGAACTCTTACGGGAATCGGCAAAGAGCCGCGAGTAATGAGAATAAGGGGAGAGGCACTATGAATATAGTGCGGGACAGCAAGTTGAGAATGTGGGCCTCACGGGAGGCGCGCCAGAGATAAGTCCCTGCAATCGCTCTACCCTCTGTATCCTCGGTGGCTCAGATGGATAGAGCGTCTGCCATGTAAGGAGGAGATCCCGGGTTCGAGTCCTGGTCGGGGCACACCTATTCAACTGTCCCCGTTGACTTACATCAACTCCTGTAATTTCATTGTAATTTAGAGTTGAAAGTTGCCGCGCGGAGTGGCCGCTCGGTTTGGGGAGCCATGTCACGGACGGCATGCCGGAGGTTCGAGTCCTCCCTCGGGCATGGGTGTGTGTGTGTGTGTTGTTCTTAGCGTAAATTAGTTTAACCCTTAAGTCACGAGGTGTCGCCTCACAGCCCGCGCGAAAATTTTCGAGCTCGCCTTCCAAGGCCAGGTGTGGTGGAATGGTTCTGTACTCCCCCTAGCCTCCATAAATTGCCAACACTACGATGTATTGTTGTCGGTTGCGTTATCGTCTTCGGTGTTTATTGTTGACGCGTGTTATTGACAGGTGTTGGAGTCACCTAGACCGCGCCTCGTGAACTACGTACCTGTTTTCTTCAGTACAGTACAGTTCAGTCTATGGAGGAAGGTGTCAGTGATATAGATCAAGACATAAACGAAAAAGACGACGATTTTACATTAGCCAGTGATCACAGTTCTGCTATCGAACAAGAGTATCATTTAGAGGAGGAACTTCAGTTAAGTTGTGATGGGCATCTGTCTGTTTCCTCAGTGAAATACTTAGTGTCCGTTAAAATCGAATGTGTTCCGATAGCGATAAAAATGTAGTTCCCAGCAATGAATGTCAATTTGACAGATTTTCTCTTTGTTCCTATTGGGTGGAATTTTTATGCTCAAATTTACACACTAGAATTTATATTTATTTGCTACAGAGATTGCATAATTTTTGACAATGTAAAATTCAGTATTCTAAGAGTCTGTTTATGTGTATTATTTAAAGGAACCACACAAAATTATGTGCTTTCGTGTGATAAATAGAAAAATTCAAAAGTGGTTCAACTGGCTCTGAGCAGTATGGGACTTAACTTCTGAGGCCATCAGTCCCCTAGAACTTAGAACTACTTAAACCTAACTAACCTAAGGACATCACACACATCCATGCCCGAGGCAGGATTCGAACCTGCAACCGTAGCGGTCGCGCGGTTCCAGACTGTAGCGCCTAGAACCGCTCGGTCACTCCGGCCGGCCCGTAAAATTCGGCAGGCTTTGTCTAGTGCAATAAAATGAACTAGAAGCATTTAAACAACACTTAAATAATTGTAAAAATAAATGTTATATAACATAAATTAAAAATTTCAAATGACTGCGTTAAAACTCGGTTTAAACATAGTGGTCCCAGAGACCCCACCTTGTGGTATGCGTTACAGAACAGTCACTTCGCGACTTAAGTGGTAAGTAGTGTGTAAGTCTAGGGATCGATGACCTCAGTAGTTTCGTCCCTTAGGAATTCCGCACACACACACATGCACAAGCACACACACAGAGTTGAAAGTTGTTCTTCGATTTATTGACACGTTTTGTGAGAAGAATTGTGTGGCCGTAATTGTTACGAGTCTACAAATGGAACCACACCACAATAGACGGCTGCGAACGTATCCAATATGCACAATGAGAGAAGGCACAGAGAAAATTACATATTTTTCGATACATAGAGAATGGTCCAGAGAGACACCTAATTTTTAGGCCTCATTCTCCATATCCGTAGTATTTCATGCACATTCAGCCGTCCATATGACCTCTTGTCGCTTTTTTGCCCCTCGCCTTGTGCGAACTCGCATCCGAAGCAGTAGGACCAACCATGAAAAAAGTAATCCAGAATTTTATGATATGGCTTACAACATACATTCATGAGAGCAACACTATTATTGCTCCCTCACCAAGCCCAGATAACAGCAGAATGGTAAGAGATGAGACGAACGTTTTCCTCATTAAAAAAAATGACGGCGTGACTTTCAATTGATTGCACCAGACCTCTTTTCCATTTCGAGGCGTACATAAATATAAACGTATGTATGAGATCATACGAAGATAAAATGACCTGGTTACTACACTACTGGCCATTAAAATTGCTACACCAAGAAGAAATGCAAATGATAAACGGGTATTCATTGGACAAATATATTATACACAATTTGGGTGCATAGATCCTGAGAAATCAGTACCCAGAACAACCACCTCTGGCCGTAATGACGGCCTTCATACGCCTGGGCATTGAGTCAAACAGAGGTTGGATGGCGTGGACAGGTACAGCTGCCCATACAGCTTCAACACGATACCACAGTTCATCAAGACTGGCGTATTGTGACGAGGCAGTTGCTCGGCCACCATTGACCGGACGTTTTCAATTGGTGAGAGATCTGTAGAATGTGCTGGCCAGGGTAGCAGTCGAACATTTTCTGTACCCAGAAAGGCCCGTATAGGACCTGCAACATGCGGTCGTGCATCATCCTGCTGAAATGTAGGGTTTCGCAGGGATCGAATGAAGGGTAGATCCACGGGTCGTAATACATCTGAAATGTAACGTCCACTGTTCAAAGTTCCGTCATTGCGAACAAGAGGTGACCGAGACGTGTAACCAAGGGCACCCCAATCCATCACGCCGGGTGATACGCCAATGTTCGTTCGCCAAACACGGATGCGACCATGATGATGCTGTAAACAGAACCTCGATTCATCCGAAAAAATGACGTTTTGCCACTCGTGCACCCAGGTTCGTCGTCGAGTACACTATTGCAGGCGCTCCTGTCTGTGAAGCAGCCTCAAGGGTAACCGCAGCCACTGTCTCCGAGCTGATAGTCCATGCTGCTGCAAACGTCGTCGAACTGTTTGTGCAGATGGTTGTCGTCTTGCAAACGTCCCTATCTAATGACTCAGGGATCGAGACGTGGCTGCACGATCCGTTACAGCCATGCGGATAAGATACCTGTCATCTCGACTGCTAGTGATACGAGGCCGTTGGGATCCAGCACGGCGCTCCGTATTACCCTTATGAACCCACCGATTCCACATTCTGCTAACAGTCATTGGATCTCGACCAACGCGAGCAGCAATGTCGCGATACGATAAACCGCAATCGCGATAGGCTACAATAGGACAAAAGTCGGAAACGTGTTGGTACGCATTTCTCGTCCTTACACGAGGCATCACAACAACGTTTCACCAGGCAAACCCGGTCAACTGCTGTTTGTTTATCAGAAATCGGTTGGAAACTTTCCTCATGTCAGCACATTGTAGGTGTCGCCACCGGCGCCATCCTTGTGTGAATGCTCTGGAAAGCTAATAATTTGCATATCACAACATATTCTTTCCGTCGGTTAAATTTCGCGTCTGTAGCACGTCATCTTCGTGGTGTAGCAATTTTAATGGCCAGTAGTGCATAAAGAATAGTGATGAATAAAATTCTTCCACGAGCAAGAAAGTTTTCTCTGCTTATGGACTACTTGCTTATTGTACCGCGTGCTGTGTTTGCAGGGCTGTCGGGCAGCAAGCAGGGCGCCAGCCTGGCGACGGCTCCGCGCCTGCACGACGGGGAGGCGGCGGTCCGCGTCGTGGCGGCGCACGAGGGCGCAGACGCGCTGCTCGCAGTGCGCCTGGACGCGGCCGCCGGCGCGCCCACGCTCATCCAGTGGTGAGTACCCGGGTGTCCGCTCGCTCTGCCGAAGCCGAACCACCGGACAACCGACGCAGCCCCACACAGCCAAGACTCCCGAAGCTCCATCGTCGCGCTCGCAGGCGGGCGCCTGCAGTGTGGGCTACCCGCCACGCGGTCCGATTGCACGCGTTCTGCCCATGCGCGAGCCGCTTCGCCAATCCTATCCGTCCGCGCTTTACAGTGCTGTATGCTCCAAAGAGATAGAATACCGTAGACAGGCAACACTACTTTGGACAGGCTATGAACTGTCGTCATTGTCATCAGAACACTCGCTTTCAGATGGATTACTGACATGATCTTCGAACTCGAAAAGTGATCCTTCGCCTGTTGAGCTACTTACTAATATTCTTCCAGTTCAGCGTCAGTCAGAGATGTAATCGCCATGATGTCACTATTCAGACTGATCACAAACAATAGAGAACACAAAGTGAGTAGTAACAATAAATAATTCGAACAGTTGACACTTCGTAATGACAAGTCCAGTGTTGTAAATGCAGCGCCTTTGTTGACATGTTGAATGTTGAAGTTAATTGTGAACAATGAAAGTCAATACTACTATAAAATATGAGACAACCAGAAAGTATTTGACTTTAGAGTAATCATATTAATGTTGGGTCACACTGACCCAAACATTAGATATGTAACTCTTATTGCTTATGACCATATTACTTAAAATATTTTTAACCTCATACTTTCCTTGCAATTTCAGACAACGTCACCAGATTTCCTAAAGTTATTTTGATATTTAAATAAGGTGTCTCTTGTGGTCTTGAGTCCAGTGACTGGTTTGATGCTAACTGAACCAGCCTCCGCCATGTTTTCGGAAGTCGAAAGAAAGGGCGTTGTATGTGCTTATAGAAATTACGAAATTGCAACTGTTAGTGTTTAACAATTATAGCAAGAAACGATTCTACCTCAGAGTATAGGGCTCTGAAGTCGCCGTAAGAACAGCCCTGCCAGCACTGTTGCCAGCTTTCAGCTGTGAAGTTCAGACTGCTGCAGGCAAAAACTGTGGCCTTCTGCTTGAGCTAGATATGGGAAGCTGTCTCGCCCAGGCTATAGCAACTGCCAGGGATGAATTTATACGACTCGACTGTTCAAAAATGGTTCAAATGGCTCTGAACACTATGGGACTTAACATCTACGGTCATCAGTCCCCTAGAACTTAGAACTACTTAAACGTAACTAAGGACATCACACAACACCCAGTCATCACGAGGCAGAGAAAATCCCTGACCCCGCCGGGAATCGAACCCGGGAACCCGGGCGTGGAGAGCGAGAACGCTACCGGACGACCACGAGCTGCGGACGACTCTACTGTAACACTTTATATACATCGTCTCTTGACATTATTAGCAGCATTCATTTAAATACTGCAACTCCAGACGGTCAGGAGTAGTGAATTTACAAGCAGAAGATAGGGTCTGTAAACTTAAGTTTAGCATTCATCTTAGTCAGTTTTAATCCACCCTTTTCTACAGAAATCTGTCGAAGAATGGCAAAGATTCAGTTCGGCAGTGTGGCCTTCACTGTAGGAGACATGCTGTATGTCTACTGACGCGTCTTCACAGAAGGGAAAGTCTATAGTGGAGTTGTCAACATGCCACCTGGGCGGTCGAACAGTGGACACCAATGTTTTATTCAGAGATGAGCCCCGATTTAGCCTGGAGAGTGATTCTCAATGGATTCGCATCTGGAGGGAACTTGGAACACTATTTTTGGAGAAAAATGTCGTGGAAAGAGACCGATATCGAGGAGGTTCCCAAACGGTGTGGGCAGGCATTATGTTGACCACTCGATTCCATGTTCATGAAATTGTATGGGTGAATCGGCAAAGCTTAACAGCTGTCAGGTATCGTGACAAGATCTTGCGACCTCATTTGCGGTTGATGCGAGGTGCTGTACGCTCAGACGTCCTACTGGCGGAAGATAATGCTCAGCCTCATAGAGCACTGGTGGTTAATGTTTTCTTGGAAACGGAAGATATTGCACGAAGGGCCTGGCCTGTGCGCTCTCCTGATTTGAATCCCACAGAGCATGTCTGGGATGCACTAGGGAGACGGCCTGCATTACATTAGCAACCACTGACCAATCTCCAAGAATGCGAGCAGCTCTGCAGGAAAGATGGGCCTCACTGCCTCAGTATGAAACAGATGACTTCACTTACAGCATGCCCAGTCGTTGTGAGGCCTGTATCGCTGCCAGAGGAGGTCACACCCCATACTAACAAGGGAACCTCCCCATCGCACCCCCCTCAGATTTAGTTATAAATTGACTCATTGGATAGGCCTTGAAAAACTGAACACAGATCAATCGAGAAAACAGGAAGAAGTTGTGTGGAACTATGAAAAAATAAGCAAACTGAGTAGTCCATGTGCAAGATAGGCAACATAAAGGAGAATGTTAGCCGATGAGCGCCATGGTCTCGTGGTTAGAGTGAACATCTGCGGAACGAAAGGTCCTTGGTTCGAGTCCTCCCTCGAGTGAGAAGTTTACTTTCTTTATTTTCGCAAAGTTACGATCTGTCCGTTCATTCATTGACGTCTCTGTTCACTGTAATAAGTTTAGTGTCTGTGTTTTGCGACCGCACCGCAAAACCGTGCGATTGGTAGACGAAAGGACGTACCTCTCCAATAGGAAAACACGTCTGATATATTCTTTACGACACTGGTGACGGCATGTGCGTCACATGACAGGAATATGTTGTCGACGCACCTAACTTGCACATTTGGGGAATGGATAAAAAGATTCTTCTACCTTGCCCGATTTAGTTTTTCTTGTGGATGTGATAATCACTCCCAAAAAAGTGATGAAAACATAAGAGTTTGTCACATAAACTACATCAAATGAATGTGCAACAGTTTCAGAGTCGCACAGTTTTCACTGTGCTCTGTCAAAACATATGTTTTTTACGTTTTCAAATGTTTCCGTGCATAGACCGTCAAATTCTGAATATGTCCAAGCAAATCTGAACATGTCCTGGAATTTTGGAGAGCGAAGTTGATTATGTGTGAGTGCCTGAACTTTGATAATTATCTGAAAATAAAAAATTAAAATTTTCACCCGAGAGAAGATTTGAACCAAGGACCTGTCGTTTCACAGCTGCTCACGCTAACCACGAGACCACGGCGCTCGTAAGCCAACAGTCTCCATGATGTTGCCTAGCTTGCGCATGGACTACTCAGTTTGTATATTTTGCTTATTTTTTTCATAGTTCCACACAACTTCTTCCTGTTTTCTCGATCGATTTGTGTTCGGTTTTTCAAGGTCTATCCCTGTGCCAGCTTATAACTAAATCTGAGGGGGGTGCGATGGGGAGGTTCCCTTGTAAGCACACTAACCTGTTGTCGGAAAGTGTGTGCACTTATTTGCATTCTGTATTCTTTACATTGTTTCTACTTTACTAACACTTGTTTATAGTGTTTTGTGGCAAAATAAACGCAACCTTGCAAAATTTCCGTTTGTTTCTTTAATTTTGGGCACCAGTGTATTTTCTTGGCGATCATATTTCGACTGACAACAAGAGTTGTACCAACGTATTGGTGTTACACGTATAACAACATGTTGGACATTTTAAAGGGGATAAGGTCGTTTTGTAAACAATTTGAACATATATAGCTTTTAAAAATGATTCCGCTTTTTTTTTTTTTTTTTTGTCTATCCCCTCGTAAATCTGGAGAATGAGACGGGATCTGTACACAAAGCTGTATCGAGGTGATGCTTCACCCCTGGACTAGGGAAATTTTATAATTTTACAACATGATTTAGTGAAAAATGAAGTCGTCGTTGCTATGGTCTTCAGTTGATGCTGCTCTCCACGCTAGAGTATCCTATGCAAATCTCTTCATCTCTAAATAGCTGCAGCAACACACATCAGTTTCAACACACGTCTGTATTCATCCTTTGGTCTCCATCTACTATTCAACCCCTCCCTCTCCCCATATCCTTCCAGTACTAAACTGACAAATCCTTGATGCCTCAGAACGTATCCTACCAACTGATGCCTTCTTTTTGTCAAATTGCTTCACAAATCTCGTTTCTCCCCGATTCGATTCAGTATCTCCTCACTAGTTATCAGGTCTACTGATCTGGTGTTCAGCATTCTTCTGTAGAACCACATTTCAAATACTTCTGTTCTCTTCTTGTCTGATGCTTACCGTCCGTGTTTCAGTTCCGTAGAAGGCTATACCCCACACAAATACGTCGAGGAAGGACTTCCTACCAGCTAATAAACTTATATTGTGTGTTAACAAATCCGTGTTTTTCAGAAACTCTTTCATGATTATAGGCAATCTGTGTTTTATGTGCGTCGTGTTATTTTGCTCCCCAAATAGCAACAATCAATTCTACTTTTAGTGTCTCATTTCCTAATTTCATTCCCTCAGCATCGCATGGATTAATTCGACTATATTCCATTACCATTTTTTTACTTTTGTTGACCCTCATCGCATACCTTTTACAGACAAAATCAACTGCGTTCAGCTCCTCTTTCAAGACCTTTGCGGTGTCTGACAGAATCACAGTGTCATCGGTAAACTTCAGAATGAAGTGCGATTGAGAACTATTACTTAAATGACCTATACTGATGAAAAATATTGCATACAACAGATAAAATTAATCACTGTAATAAATAAATATAAGATCGTCTAAATTTGAAAGTAAAACAAAATCGACAGCTACTGTACATTGCTTTTACTGCCATGTGCAGTATAATAAAGACAGGGCAGAATTACAATCGAGGAGTCTCTCTGACCGTCTTTTTATTTTTTGTGTATAAAAGCACTGCTTTGGTGGAAATACTGTATATGTTCATTAGTTCTTGTTGTTCATTACCCTTCTTGGTAGTGTAGTGGAAATTTGATTTTTTTAAAAATAATGTAGGATTTAAAACACTTGAAGAATTCAAACACAGCAAATGAATGCTGTGTAATGAAAATTTGAATTGTTTTAGACAATGCAGAATTTAAAACCCTTGAAGAATTCAAACACAGCAAAATTTGAAGTATATATATATATATATATATATATATATATATATATATATATATATATATATATATATAAAGTGTTTCTAAAATAACAGTAGATAGTGAACTTTCTGCTCACTCGCAACTTATCACCAGGGAGATAATATTAAAGACTCTTAACATAACTATATGGAAAAACACATTCCATCTGTGAGAAATTGTATGTGAACTCAGCATTAAGTTTACTAAGCGGTGTTCAAACGTAGAGATCCTTTTGCCACTCCTGAAGGGAGAAAATTGGCCACATTTAAATTTTAAAAGATAAAGTAGAGAGTAATGATGTGTTCTTAAGAGGCCATGAATCATATTTTAATCATTTTCAACCTGCTTGCATTTTACCAGACCTTCCTGAGGGCAAAAGGCGCACATGTTTCGTTTATCAAACGATTCTTTCTGTGTTCGAGGCTCATACGTAAAAACAGCAGGGTTTTGTTAGTGACTTTTAGTTAATCGTCGCAATATGGGCAGTTGTAGGGCCATGTGGTGTTGCCTTGCTATTACGTTAGCATTCAGGTGCTTTTTCGTCCACTGAAAACGTTATTCACATCGAAGAAGGACTCTTCTCCATTGTCATCTCATCTCCTTCACTTTACTGCTCAGAATTAGTATCGCGATCACTAAATATCTTGAAATCACGGTCATTATGGTCGACTTCAAAGCCTTCACCTGAGAATTCACTGACACGTTCTTGAACATCAACATCTGTCTCACGTAAAATATACTCCTGAAAATTGAAATAAGAACACCGTGAATTTATTGTCCCAGGAAGGGGAAACTTTATTGACACATTCCTGGGGTCAGATACATCACATGATCACACTGACAGAACCACAGGCACATAGACACAGGCAACAGAGCATGCACAATGTCGGCACTAGTACAGTGTATATCCACCTTTCGCAGCAATGCAGGCTGCTATTCTCCCATGGAGACGATCGTAGAGATGCTGGATGTAGTCCTGTGGAACGGCTTGCCATGCCATTTCCACCTGGCGCCTCGGTTGGAGCAGCGTTCGTGCTGGACGTGCAGACCGCGTGAGACGACGCTTCATCCAGTCCCAAACATGCTCAATGGGGGACAGATCCGGAGATCTTGCTGGACAGGGTAGTTGACTTACACCTTCTAGAGCACGTTGGGTGGCACGGGATACATGCGGACGTGCATTGTCCTGTTGGAACAGCAAGTTCCCTTGCCGGTCTAGGAATGGTAGAACGATGGGTTCGATGACGGTTTGGATGTACCGTGCACTATTCAGTGTCCCCTCGACGATCACCAGTGGTGTACGACCAGTGTAGGAGATCGCTCCCCACACCATGATGCCGGGTGTTGGCCCTGTGTGCCTCGGTCGTATGCAGTCCTGATTGTGGCGCTCACCTGCACGGCGCCAAACACGCATACGACCATCATTGACACCAAGGCAGAAGCGACTCTCATCGCTGAAGACGACACGTCTCCATTCGTCCCTCCATTCACGCCTGTCGCGACACCACTGGAGGCGGGCTGCACGATGTTGGGGCGTGAGCGGAAGACGGCCTAACGGTGTGCGGGACCGTAGCCCAGCTTCATGGAGACGGTTGCGAATGGTCCTCGCCGATACCCCAGGAGCAACAGTGTCCCTAATTTGCTGGGAAGTGGCGGTGCGGTCCCCTACGGCACTGCGTAGGATCCTACGGTCTTGGCGTGCATCCGTGCGTCGCTGCGGTCCGGTCCCAGGTCGACGGGCACGTGCACCTTCCGCCGACCACTGGCGACAACATCGATGTACTGTGGAGACCTCACGCCCCACGTGTTGAGCAATTCGGCGGTACGTCCACCCGGCCTCCCGCATGCCCACTATACGCCCTCGCTCAAAGTCCGTCAACTGCACATACGGTTCACGTCCACGCTGTCGCGGCATGCTACCAGTGTTAAAGACTGCGATGGAGCTCCGTATGCCACGGCAAACTGGCTGACACTGACGGCGGCGGTGCACAAATGCTGCGCAGCTAGCGCCATTCGACGGCCAACACCGCGGTTCCTGGTGTGTCCGCTGTGCCGTGCGTGTGATCATTGCTTGTACAGCCCTCTCGCAGTGTCCGGAGCAAGTATGGTGGGTCTGACACACCGGTGTCAATGTGTTCATTTTTCCATTTCCAGGAGTGTACGTTGCATAGAGGGTAAAGCTTTCCATGTCATTGGAGAAATGGTAGTATACAACAAAAACATGACACGCAAACAGTATGGTACGTTTATGAGACCTCTCAATGCTCAAAAATAAGAAACAAAGCGCTGCAACAATGCAAGACTTCTCACACGTGTAGTTTTCCGCCCTTCAGGAAGCTACACAGATGTGCTCACTAGCTTCGTAAGGAAGTGTGAAATACAACAAGGCTAAATATCGTAACGGTTTGAGACACGGTCCATAGTAGTTAAAGGCTAGAAGTGGCTCATTTCTTCTGATTTTCAGAAATAAAACTACTTGCAGTTAACAACGAGAAGTGCACATCACTAAATAATATCTAGTTCTAATTATGATACTTAAAATGTACACACTTACCAGAATTAAAAAAAATATACACTACTGGCCATTAAAACTGCTACACCACGAAGATGACGTACTAGAGACGCGAAATTTAACCGACAGGAAGAAGATGCTGTGATATCGAAATGATTAGCTTTTCAGAGCATTCACGTAAGGTTGGCGCCGGTGGCGACACCTACAACGTGCTGACACGAGGAATGTTTCCAACCGATTTCTCACACACAAACAGCAGTTGACCGGCGATGCCTGGTGAAACGTTGTTGTGATGCCTCGTGTAAGGAGGAGAAATGCGTACCATCACGTTTCCGACTTTGATAAAGGTCGGATTGTAGCCTATCGCGATTGCGGTTAATCGTACCGCGACATTGCTGCTCGCGTTGGTCGAGATCCCATGACTGTTAGCAGAATATGGAATCGGTGGATTCAGGAGGGTAATACGGAACGCCGTTCTGGATCCCAACGGCCTCGTATCACTAGCAGTCGAGATGACAGGCATCTTATCCACATGACTGTAGCCGGCCGAAGTGGCCGAGCGGTTTTAGGCGCTTCAGTCCGGAACCGCGCGACTGCTACGGTCGCAGGTTCGAATCCTGCCTCGGGCATGGATGTGTGTGATGTCCTTAGGTTAGTTAGGTTTAAATAGTTCTAAGTTCTAGGGGACTGATGGCCTCAGATGTTAAGTCCCATAGTGCTCAGAGCCATTCGCATGACTGTAACGGATCGTGCAGCCACGTCTCGATCCCTGAGTCAACAGATGGGGACGTTTGCAAGACGACAACCATTGCACGAACCGTTGGACGACGTTTGCAGCAGCATGGACTATTAGCTCGGAGACCATGGCTGCGGTTACTCTTGACGCTGCATCACAGACAGGAGCCCCTGCTATGGTGTACTCAACGACGAACCTGGGTGCACGAATGGCAAAACGTCATTTTTTCGGATGAATCCAGGTTCTGTTTACAGCATTATAATGGTCGCACCCGTGTTTGGCTACATCGCGGTGAACGCACATTGGTAGCGTGTATTCGTCATCGCCATACTGGCGTATCACCCGGCATGATGGTATGGGGTGCCATTGGTTACACGTCTCGGTCACTTCTTGTTCGCATTGGCGGCACTTTGAACAGTGGAAGTTACATTTCAGATGTGTTACGACCCGTGGCTCTACCCTTCATTCGATCCCTGCGAAACCCTACATTCCAGCAGGATAATGCATGACCGCATGGATACAGAAAATGTTCGACTGCTACCCTGGCCAGCACATTCTCCAGATCTCTCACCAATTGGAAACCTCTGGTCAATGGTGGCCGAGCATCTGGCTCGTCACATTACGCCAGTCTTGATGAACTGTGGTATCGTGTTGAAGCTGCATGGGCAGCTGTACCTGTCCACGCCATCCAAGCTCTGTTTGACTAAATGCCCAGGCGTATCAAGGCCGTTATTACGGCCAGAGGTGGTTGTTCTGGGTACTGATTTCTCAGGATCTATGAACCAAAATTGCGTGAAAATGTAATCACATTTCAGTTCTACTATAATATATTTGTCTAATGAATATTCGTTTATCATCTGCATTTCTTCTTGGTGTAACAATTTTAATGGCCAGTAGTGTATATTTCGGATCCCATCGCAAATATCCACAGCAAGCAAATGTACTAGGGTGCAACTTCGTACCATTAATAATCACCCATTTTCGTCTTCCATAGACGGATGGAATGACATTAAAATTATTTTCCTGGAACTTTCTCACGGTAATTAGCTTATCCTTGCGTGATGTACGGGGTGATCTAAATGTCTGTTAACATTTGAAAATGCACCAATTCACGGAATTATGTTGGTAGAGAAGTAAAAATTGACATGTATACCTTAAGTGAATGGTGTTTTATTGAAATAAAAAACGACTGCAACAGCTGGCCGACAGATAGTGCTGGACGGCAACACGTCAGTGACTCCGAGGGTCTGTCAACACCCACAACTGCAGCGACTTGGGCTACGTAGAACCGTCGTGGAAGCTACTAGTCCTGTGTAGTTCGCTAACGAACAAGTTCGGAAGAGCTCTCCCACAGGCGAACTACGCGAACTACAGTCAGTTCCCGGACCCCTCGCTCTTTAGTTCGTGCGATCCTTTTCCGAAGACCAACAGGCAATAGCGAGAGGGAGCGAGAGCGCGCAGTAGACTTTCAAGATCACATGCCTCCCTTCCTCCAGTGAGGGTCATGTTGTCTGAATGTCTGCCAGCTGCAGTTACATAGTTCAGTGTTACAAGTTTTGCAGTGTCCGACTAAATATAGCCCTCATTCCAGATTGTCAGAAAGTAAAATCGTACCCTGGATTAGGTAAGTACCCTATAATTGTAATGTAAAATGACTATCAACGTATTACAATGAAACTTCTACAATTTTACTTCTACAGTTTTACTTTCAGACTTACATTGCGGGCACATTTACGATATAGTTTTTAGTACTTCAGTCACTTTTCACTAATCTTTATTAGTACGGCACGTTTCGGCAACATGTTTGCAATCATCAGTGCATTGCAGTTATATGTACATTATGTAATGCGTGGTGAGGATTGCTTACTGGATGTACTGAAATTTATACGTTTTTCCTGGAAATTTATTTGTATGGGACATACTACGTGGATAAATTTAAGTACCGCTACATTGTTCCATTTCCAGTAGCGAAAGTGGTCAACATTACGTTGGCCCATAATCTTTGGAGGAATTCGTTTTGAGACTTGGGTTACACAGTAGGAACCACTTCACTGATTGTACGAGAAGTGCGTGTTGAACCAGTCATTGCAGCTCTCATACCCTATGCCGGTGATGATATTTTGTAGAAAATATGCAACCTTGTCACTTGCGTCTACGTAATATCCAACAGTTTCCCTCTACGAGACCTCCTAATCGTTTATGAATGATGGCGTAAATACTGCCGTTTCAGAAGTTTCCTTTATCAGTCTCACTCCATTGTTCCAATGTCGTCCTCATAGACACTAGACCAGTTTGGAACGGCTTCTGTTGTGCTTGTTCTGTGCCGTCTGTTTTATGCTTGTTGACAATATGGACCTAGCGCATGATCAACAGTTGTGATTCCGTTCAGAAACAGTTTGTAAAATTCGTGAACTCATTTTCTGCTCACAAATTCCGTTCTTTACAATTCTCAAACTTCACAAGCATCATCGTAGTAATTTTTCTTCAATAAATAATAAAACTTTATGCTCACGTGTTGCCAGAGTGAATTCTGACACTATGGTTCACCCTCGGTGCGGCCACGTATGGCAGCAGACAAATCTTCTGCATATTAATGTTTCCGACTCTTGCTGTGTCCCTGCATGTACATGGACGCATCTGGATTCGTGGACATGGCCCTGGCTAGGTCTCACAGCGCCCTCTGCGCCTACAAAAATAGCTCCACATAAGCCATCGAGTTAACAGTCATGGTCACATTTTATTTAATTTGAATAGGTAACCGGTTTTGGCTTTACAGCCATCATTAGATCTGTAATATGAAAAGAAAAAAATAAACATATTTAAGAATTTGTGTTACATTAACATGAATTAATTAGATACAAACAGAAAAGTAAAGTAAGCTTGTTACGTCATAAGGCAGCGACACGAATGAAGGGTAGTTGTTTACAGATTTTATTAACGATATACATCATAATTAAGAATGTGTAAAAATTACAAATTGTTACGTAGTAGCATTGGTGGAAGGGTCGGTGACAGGTCTTTACTGAGCTACTTTGTACTGAGAATAATTAAATCACAGAAAACACTTTATGCACACATATAGACAATATCTCGTCTGTCCTGGGTGCACTATTAGTTGATATCGCCATTTAGATGTCGGTGCCACGACAGAATATATTCTACGCACTAACAACGTTCACGGTACAGTGCGCGGCAAGCCGCGTTGTCTGGGGCGCCTAGCCACGGTTCGCGCGGCTGCCCCTGTCGGAGGTTCGAGTCATCCCTCGGGCATGGATGTGTGCGTTGTCCTTAGTGTAAGTTAGTTTAAACTAAATTAAGTAGTGTGTAAGCCTAGGGACCGATGACCTCAGCAGTTTGGTCCCATAGGAACGTACCACCATCATGATACTGTTTTTCTGCCCCATAACTGCACATAACTATTAAGATGTATAACAAATTTCGTGTTAACATATTCCCCCGAAGCGTCTGTTTCGGGTCCTTCAGCCAAAAGCCGTTTGATTGATGAACTGATGTTTCGCCAGCACGAGAGGGTGCCATTCTCTATGAATGCCCGAGCTTACAGGCACAGGTCATAGTGTAGGAACACAAAGGAAGCCGGTAGTCCACGTGCCGTCTCGGAATGCTGTCCAGCACAGTTATACCGGGCTACGGGTGCACATAGAGAACGCCGGTTACCCACTAATCAAGGTGCGGCAGTGCCATTGCGTGTAGAACTCGCACGCGCTCTGATAGCTCTGCAGTCTTGCTGATACGATTTTTCGGAAACTATTCAGAAAAAAAAACTGTTGTCGCGTTATTTATAGTTTTGTATGTTAGCTTCATGGTGAAGAGCCCATCATTTCGGTCGTCATAGTTATTGTGATATATCACATTCTTTCTGGCATATCCGAAAGAACGGACACCACGCATTCATATAATAGATTCGCCTACATGGGCAGTGGATCCACCTTCTTGACTGCTGATGTAAAAGTACGTCCGACCTTCTGCAGCAGTCTCACAAGAGCGAGATGGAGGAAATGGACAGAGACTGCAGACAGGTGGCGCTCGGTGGGAATGTGTGCCGAGATAGTTCCACGCATTTGTAATAACACTGTGCCCCACATGGTACAGTGGTTAACCAGGAGATCCCGGGATCGAATCCCGGTCCGGTACACATTTTCACTCATCGCCGCTGAATCCCCGCAGTGTCCCGATGCAACTGACACCAGTAATCCTTTTCTTTTCCTTCCTCCCGCCCCCTCCACCTTCAATTTACGTATAGTGGTTCACAGTTACGGATTAGGCGTGCTGTCTGTTCTTTCGAAAATATCGGAAAGAACAGACATCACCGAGTCATATGATTTTAATATCATGTTGGACTTCCTTTTGCCTGGCAGCAACTCGACGCGACATGGTCCCAACAAATCGTTGTAAATCCCCTGGAGAAATACTGAGCCATGCTGCATCTATAGTTGTCCATAACTGCGAAAGGGTTGCCAGTGCAGAATTTCGCGCACGAACTGACTTTTCTATTAAGTCCCAAAAATGATCGATGAGATTCATGTCGGGCGATCGGAATGACCAAATCATTCCCTCGAACTGTCAAGAGTGCTCTTCAAACCAATTGCGAACAATTCTGGCCTGGTGACATGGTGTGTTGAAACTTCCTGGCGGATTAAAGCTGTGTTCCGGACCGAGACTCGAATTCGGGACTTTTGTCTTTCGCCGGCAAGTGCTCTACCAACTGAGCTACCCAAGCACGACTCACGCCCCGTCCTCACAGCTTTACTTCTGCCAGTACCTCGTCTCCTACCTTCCAAACTTTACAGAAGCTCTCCTGCGAACCTTGCACACAGTTTTAATCTGCCAGGAAGTTTCATATCAGCGCACACTCTGCTGCAGAGTGAAAATCTCATTCCGGAAACATCCCCCAGGCAGTGGCTAAGCCATGTCTCCGCAATATCCTTTCTTTCAGGAGTGCTAGTTCTGCAAGGTTCGCAGGAGAGCTTCTGTATAGTTTGGAAGGTAGGGGACGAGGTACTGGCAGAAGTAAAGCTGTGAGGACGGGGCGTGAGTCGTGCTTGGGTAGCTCAGCCGGTAGAGCGCTTGCCCGCGAAAGGCAAAGGTCCAGAGTTCGAGTCTCCGTCAGGCACACAGTTTTAATCCGCCAGGAAGTTTCACATTAGCGCACACTCCACTGCAGAATGAAAATCTCATTCTGGACATGGTGTGTTGTCACCATAAAAATGAAGTCGATAAATAGCTTCAAATGGTCTCCAAGTAGCCGAACATAACCATTTCCACTGAATGATCAGTTCAGTGGGACTAGAGAAACCAGTTCATTTCATGTAAACAAATCCCACACCATTATGGAGCCACCATCACCTTGCACAATACCTCGTTGACAGCCTCTGTCCATGGTTTCGTGGGGTGTGCGCCACATTCGAACCCTAGCATTAGCCCTTGCTAACTACAATCGGGTCTCATCTGATCAGGTAGGGTTTTGGGATCGTCTAGGGTCCAACCGCTATGGTCACGAGCGCAGGAGAGGCCCTACAGGCGACACCGTGATGTTGGCAGAGGCACTCGCGTCGTTCGTCTGCTGCCACACTGCATTAATGTCAAATTTCGCCGCTCTATCCTTACGGATACGTTCATCGTACGTACCACATTGATTTCCGCGGTTATTTCACGCAGTGTTGCCTGCCCGTTAGCAATGACAACTCTGCTCAAACGCCGCTGCTCTCGTTCGTTAAGTGAAGGCCGATGCCCACTGCGTTTTCGGTGGTGAAAGCCAATGCCTGAAATGTGATATTCTCGACACACCCTTCACACTGTGGACTTCGGAATAATGCATTTCCTAACGATTTAAATGGAATGGCACATGTACCTAGCTAGCGTTCAGTCTGTTAATTCCCGTCCTGCAGCCATAATCACGTCGAAAACCTGAGTAGAAATGACTGCTCCTCCAATGCATTTCCCTTCGACAACTAGTGTATACGATACTACCGCCTTCCGTATACGCACTTATGACTATCTCATCACTTGTCACCTCATTCTAATGTTATGGAGACATCTTAGTTAAGGCACAGCCTCCTACCTTAACACGTAAGAAGTTTAACGGCTGCTCTCCAAATTGCCGGCTATGGGAAATATCACACGAGGTGCTGGGCCCGTTTGACGGTAAGGAATGCGATCTGGAAGAGTCCAAAAGTCTGTACTCAATTCAATTCAATTTATTATCACGAATTCTAGATCTGTTATCTGGAAAGTCTAAACAGCTCCTACATATTCAACAATCGTGGTGGCATACAATGTTTTGTATTATCTATATAGTAATAAGCTATCTTATAAGCAATCCATTCTAATATTAATGCTGAAATCAAGCAGAATATTGAAAATTAGGATCAACCGTAAAATAAAGGGAACTAATTCAAGTTCCAAGTGAATAACTTCCAGTTTATACACTCCTGGAAATGGAAAAAAGAACACATTGACACCGGTGTGTCAGACCCACCATACTTGCTCCGGACACTGCGAGAGGGCTGTACAAGCAATGATCACACGCACGGCACAGCGGACACACCAGGAACCGCGGTGTTGGCCGTCGAATGGCGCTAGCTGCGCACCATTTGTGCACCGCCGCCGTCAGTGCCAGCCAGTTTGCCGTGGCATACGGAGCTCCATCGCAGTCTTTAACACTGGTAGCATGCCGCGACAGCGTGGACGTGAACCGTATGTGCAGTTGACGGACTTTGAGCGAGGGCGTATAGTGGGCATGCGGGAGGCCGGGTGGACGTACCGCCGAATTGCTCAACACGTGGGGCGTGAGGTCTCCACAGTACATCGATGTTGTCGCCAGTGGTCGGCGGAAGGTGCACGTGCCCGTCGACCTGGGACCGGACCGCAGCGACGCACGGATGCACGCCAAGACCGTAGGATCCTACGCAGTGCCGTAGGGGACCGCACCGCCACTTCCCAGCAAATTAGGGACACTTTTGCTCCTGGGGTATCGGCGAGGACCATTCGCAACCGTCTCCATGAAGCTGGGCTACAGTCCCGCACACCGTTAGGCCGTCTTCCGCTCACGCCCCAACATCGTGCAGCCCGCCTCCAGTGGTGTCGCGACAGGCGTGAATGGAGGGACGAATGGAGACGTGTCGTCTTCAGCGATGAGAGTCGCTTCTGCCTTGGTGCCAATGATGGTCGTATGCGTGTTTGGCGCCGTGCAGGTGAGCACCACAATCAGGACTGCATACGACCGAGGCACACAGGGCCAACACCCGGCATCATGGTGTGGGGAGCGATCTCCTACACTGGCCGTACACCACTGGTGATCGTCGAGGGGACACTGAATAGTGCACGGTACATCCAAACCGTCATCGAACCCATCGTTCTACCATTCCTAGACCGGCAAGGGAACTTGCTGTTCCAACAGGACAATGCACGTCCGCATGTATCCCGTGCCACCCAACGTGCTCTAGAAGGTGTAAGTCAACTACCCTGGCCAGCAAGATCTCCGGATCTGTCCCCCATTGAGCATGTTTGGGACTGGATGAAGCGTCGTCTCACGCGGTCTGCACGTCCAGCACGAACGCTGGTCCAACTGAGGCGCCAGGTGGAAATGGCATGGCAAGCCGTTCCACAGGACTACATCCAGCATCTCTATGATCGTCTCCATGGGAGAATAGCAGCCTGCATTGCTGCGAAAGGTGGATATACACTGTACTAGTGCCGACATTGTGCATGCTCTGTTGCCTGTGTCTATGTGCCTGTGGTTCTGTCAGTGTGATCATGTGATGTATCTGACCCCAGGAATGTGTCAATAAAGTTTCCCCTTCCTGGGACAATGAATTCACGGTGTTCTTATTTCAATTTCCAGGAGTGTATTACTAGATATGTTACTGAGAGACTAGATTTGCCAACTAACTACAACTATACCTGGCTTTAAACGTGTTTTTGCCACGCTGTGCTACACCGCCAACACTAGTATGTGTGTGCCTCGGCAATCCTCGAGACTACGCATACCCGTGTGGGTTACCATAAACATTCGTTATTTTGGTATTCAAAGCTTCCACTAGATGTTACAGACTGGGAGTTAAGCAGTTGCTCTTTAGAAACTGTATATGCAATCATATTGAGTGCAGCCCTCAAAGTTTCGTGACTCACAATTGTTTGCGGTTCACAGCCTAATTGTCTGTCGTTACCTGAGAGAGGGGGAAACTGATAACGACATGATCAGCGGAACCTTCCTCTCCACATTCGGAGATGATGTGTTCCTACATCCCACCCGATGCATATGTTTGGAATATGGAGCGTGATACGCGAAAAGGTGCACGATACCTCTAGCAGGGGCAGTGTCACGCAGGTTCAGCCTGTTCCTGGTGCACGCCTTTCAGCGCTTCTAGAGCACCAGTCAGACTGCCATTCGTCTACCTTCCAGGCTCTTAAATGCCTTTTATGAGTAATATGAATTTCTGTGACCGCACCGAGCGAGGTGGCGTAGTGGTTAGCACACTGGACTCGCATTCGGGAGGACGACGGTCCAATCACAAGTCCGGCCATCCTGATTTAGGTTTTCTGTGATTTTACAGGCAAATGATGGGATGGTTCCTTTGAAAGGGCACGGCTCTCTTTCCCAT
Organism: Schistocerca nitens; assembly: GCF_023898315.1. Taxonomy (NCBI): domain Eukaryota; kingdom Metazoa; phylum Arthropoda; class Insecta; order Orthoptera; family Acrididae; genus Schistocerca; species Schistocerca nitens. The sequence goes on from NC_064618.1 coordinate 851,002,683, forward strand.
CCTTCACTAACCCGATGAGACCGATGACCTCACAATATGGTGTCCTCCCCCAAATCAACCCAACCCCATCCTGTGACCGCAAGCTCGCGATCATATTGTTCACTCCCCAACCAATATAGCGTTGCCCTGTAACGTACCAGGACATGCGTCGGGCATATTCCCACAGTTACCAGTAAACAGTTAACAAGTGTAGTGCGGTAGCCTCAGACGTACGCTCCGCTACATTTTTGTTTTGTTGATTCCTACTCGAAGGCTACGCGTCCAGATGCTGGCAGCGAAGCCCACAGAATCATTGACGGTTGCTTCTCGTTATGACCGCACCACATGCAACGGTAACATAGTCATCGGTGGCAGCACTGAGGCAGCGCACACGGACAGCAGAATGCTGGCAACTGCGCGTGTGTCCAGTGTTGTACACTACTGGCCATTAAAATTGCTACACCAAGAAGAAATGCAGATGATAAAAGGGTATTCATTGGACAAATATATTATACTGGAACTGACATGTGATTACATCTTCACACAATTTGGGTGCTTAGATCCTGAGAAATCAGTACCCAGAACAACCACCTCTGGCCGTAATGACGGCCTTGATACGCCTGGGCATTGAGTAAGAGCTTGGATGGCGTGTACAGGTACAGCTGCCCATGCAGCTTCAACGCGACACCACAGTTCATCAAGAGTGACTGGCGTATTGCGACGAGCCAGTTGCTCGACCACCATTGATCAGATGTATTCAATTGGTGAAAGATGTGGACAATGTGCTGTTCCAGGGCAGCAGTCGAAGATTTTCTGTATCCAGAAAGGCCCGTACACGACCTCCAACATGCCGTCGTGCATTATCCTGCTGAAATGTAGGGTTTCGCAGGGATCGAATGATGGGTAGAGCCACGGATCGTAACACATCTGAAATGTAACGTCCACTCTTCAAAGTGCCGTCAATGTGAACAAGAGGTGACCGAGACGTGTAACCAATGCCACCCCATACCATCACGCCGGGTGATACGCCAGTATGGCGTTGACGAATACAAGCTTCCAATGTGCGTTCACCGCGATGTCGCCAAACACGGATGCGACCATCATGATGCTGTAAACAGAACCTGGATTCATCCGAAAAAATGACGTTTTGCCATTCGTGCACCCACGTTCGTCGTTGAGTAAACCATCGCAGGCGCTCCTGTCTGTGATGGAGCGTCAAGGGTAACCGCAGCCACGGTATCCGAGCTGATAGTCCATGCTGCTGTAAACGTCGTCGAACTGTTCGTGCAAATGATTGTTGTCTCGCAAACGTCCCCATCTGTTGACTCAGGGATCGAGACGTGGCTACACGATCCGTTACAGCGATGTGGATAAGATGCCTGTCATCTCGACTGCTAGTGATACGAGGCCGTTGGGATCCAGCACGGCGTTCCGTATTACCCTCCTGAACCCACCGATTCCATTTTCCGCTAACAGTCATTGGATCTCGACCAACGAGAGCAGCAATGTCGCGATACGGTAGACCGCAATCGCCATGTGCTACAATCCGACCTTTATCAAAGTCGCAAACGTGATGGTACGCATTTGCCCTCCTTACACGAGGCATCACAACAACGTTTCACCAGGCAATGCCGGTCAACTGGTGTTTGTGTATGAGTTATCGCTTGGAAACTTTCCTCGTGTCAGCACGTTGTAGGTGTCGCCACCGGGCGCCAACCTTGTGAGAATGCTCTGAAAAGCTAATCATTTTGCGTATCACAGCATCTTCTTTCTGTCGGTGAAATTTCGCGTCTGTAGCAAGTCATCTTTGTGGTGGAGCAATTTTAATGGCCAGTAGTGTACTTGCTGTGACCACTGTCCGCGCTCATTCTCCTCAGCTCCGGCAGCATTTGTCGCTGTGCTGACAGTTCACGGTGCACCAGACTACCGTGTCTGGCGACAGTCGCGCGTGGCCGCTGAGATCCTGTTCGGCATTGAGTATGGAGCTCCTGAACGCTTGGTGGCTTCTTAGCGTGACATTAGAGGGATCACGACCAACGAGAGGATCGACATAGAAAAACGATGAATCGGAGTCTCGACAAGCTAGGAACTTACCGCTGTCGAATTCCGGCGTTCCTCCTAGTTATACGACGCGATTTCTGTAGTAGAAACCCACTGCCTAATCTTACCTTATACAGAGCGTCCCACAAAAGTTGCTACAGACTTTGAGTGGTTGTATAGGGTGTCTTGAGGAACAAATCGAGGACGGTAACCCGTGATCATAAACGCCAAACAGCGACGCTACAGACCGTCGTAGTTAATGGCGCTGGCGACTGCCACTAGAGCACCCCTTCGGCAGAAAACGTTGCTCACTGACCGTAGGCGGAACATCTCTCAGTGTTATTTGTTACTCAGTGATCGGGAGACAGAGCTAGGTGCCGTATAGACAGGCCTCGTCAGCTGTGAATGCGACGCTCTGTTGCCGCGGTGGATGACGGTTTTGGACACGGGTTTCCATCTGGAGTGTTTCTCCTTTATACTGAAAAGTACTGAAGATTCTAGAGGGTTCCAGGAGAAAATGAACTGCGGATGGAATCACATGTCCGAAATCGTCATCGGCCGAGGCGTCAGACGATCGCATTCGTAGGAGACGTCGCTGCCCACGCAGCAACTAGCGGCATCGTCTCCAGTAGCGACCGTGACAAGCAGCTGCGATCATTGAATATCAAACAACGGCCTGCCAACATACGAAGTCAGATTTCCAGTCGAAGGGGTGACCTGGTGGCACCATTAACTTGGCTCAATTTCCGGTCGCGGGCTCTGATCATCAGTTTGTTCCTCACGGCAACACCTACACTGAATCGCCAAAGAAACTGGTATAGGCATGCGTATTCAAATACAGACATATGTAAAGAGGCAGAATATGGCGCTGCGGTCGGCAACGCATATATAAAACAACAAGTGTCTGGCGCAGCTGTTAGATCGGTTATTGCTGCTACAATAGCAGATTATCAATATTTAAGTGAGTTTCAACGTGGTGTCACAGTCGGCGCACGAGCGATCGGACACAGTATTTCCGAGGTAGCGATGAAGTGGGGTTTTCCCATACGTCCGTTTCACGAGTGTACCGTGAATATCAGGAATCTGTAAAACATCAAATCTCCGACATAGCTGCGGCCGCAAAAAGATCCTGCAAGAACGGGACTAACGACGACTGAAGAGGATCGTTCAACGTGACAGAAACGCAGCACTTCCGCAAATTGCTGCAGATTTCAATGCTGGGCTAACAACGAGTGTCGGTGTGCGAACCATTCAACGAAAAATCGTCGATATGGGCTTTCTGAGGCGAAGGCCCACTCGTGTACCCTTGATGACTGCACCACACAAAGCTTTATGCCTCGCCAGGGCCCGTCAACACCGACATTGGACTGTTGATGACTGAAAACATGTTACCTGGTCGGACGAGTCTCGTTTCAAATTGTATCGAGCGGATGGACGTGTACGGGCATTGAGACAAGCTCATGAATCCATGAACCCTCTCAGCAGGGAACCTTTCAAGCCGGTGGTGGCTCTGTGATGGTGTGGGGAGTGTGCAGTTGGAGTGATATGAGACCCCTGATACGTCTATATATGACTCTGATAGGTGACACGTTCGTAAGTATCCTGTATGATTACCTGCATCCATTCATGATCATTTTGCATTCCGACGGACTTGGGAAATTCCAGCAGGACAATGCGACTCTACACACGTCCAGGATTGCTACAAAAAGGCTCCAGGAACACTCTTCTGAGTTCAAACACTTCCGCTGGCCACCAAACTCCCCAGACATGTACATTATTGAGCATATCTGGGATGCCTTGCAACGTGCTGTAGAGAAGAGATCTCCACCCCCTCGTACTCTTAGGGATTTATGGACAGCCGTGTAGGATTCATGGTGTCAGTTCCCTCCAGCACTACTTCAGACATTAGTCAAGTCCATGCCACGTCGTGTTGCGGGAGTTCAGCGTGCTCGCGGGGGCCCTACATGATATTAGGCAGGTGTATCAGTTCCTTTGGTTCTTCAGTGTACAGCCCCTCGAAGTTTGTCGCAGCGGTTCTGAGATACCCTATATAAAGAATGCAGGTAACATTACTCCCACCTACCTGGTACGGTTGAACTGAAACGCTAATCATTTGAATACTGTAAGCTCCCAACAGAAAAGTTCCGAAACCTCCCAACAGAAAAGTTCCGAAAGCTCCCAACAGTAAAAAATATAATTATTTATAATTCACAATGAGCGGAAAGCCCCCAACAAATGAATTCCGTAACCTACCAATAATAAAATGTATAATTGTATAACATTCACATTTTTAGCGTAACCTACCAATAACACAATGTGACTAACCTCTCAATACAATGTGGCTCACTTATAACCTTTCAATAATTGACTGTGAATTTAAAGTGGTAAATTTTAGACGTCAGCAGTGCTACGTCAAAACCCTGAAAGATCATTCTAAGTAAATTGAAAAATCTTACCTCAATGAAGTCGCCGGATAACGCATATATATCTGCTCTTATAATAAATTTTTCTGGCACAGCCCGGTGCAGTGCTGACCGATAGATTTCTCATGTATAAAAGGAAACAACTGATTTTTCTTTACAATAATCGGGATGACCATGGATTGGAGAAATTAGTAAATTCTTTAAATTGAGATGAATGATTGTCAAAAAATGGTTCAAATGGCTCTGAGCACTATGGGACTTAACATCTGTGGTCATCAGTCCCCTAGAACTTAGAACTACTTAAACCTAACCAACCTAAGGACATCACACACATCCATGCCCGAGGCAGGATTCGAACCTGCGACCGTAGCAGTTGCGCGGTTCCGGACTGAGCGCCTAGAACCGCTAGACCACCGCGGCCGGCTGATTGTAAAAAGTTAATATAAAAAAGATTATTACTAAGAGATTTTTTTAAAACATTTACATGGGACTTGATATAACAATACTACACATGCCCGTGGCTTCGGCCCAGCCAACTCCATACACACGACTGCTACTACCACTACTGCTACTACTGCTACACCGTTCCTACTGCATACAACACTGCTCTCTGGTCTCTTATACCTTACATATCGCAGGCAGCGCGTGAGCAACCCATCGAAATTACATCTGCTCGATTGCGCTAACAACAAATTCCTTAATCATGGACCTCTTACAATACTCATACACTGGATGCCAATTTGAGGTTTGCTGCATATTTCGTCATGGCGTTGCAATTTACTGGTCATCGGTACATGTGGAAAGATATTGTTAATAATAATAGTGTGTTACGGTAAATACGTTCTAATAATATAGTAGACAGAGTCCAATTGTACTCTTTTCCACCCTAGAGATACCGGTTGTGTAGAGAACAATGTTCTCTTGCCTCTGAAATTGGTAGTGATTTCTAAGAAGGATGGTCCCGCTGGAAGAAAGTACGAAGACAGTGTGAGACGTGAGAAACTGCTCGTATTGTGCCGGCGGCGGCAGCGGCGCACCTGCGAGGGCATTTGTCGCGGCGCGGCGCGCCGGCAGGGGGAATCAAAAGCGACAGCGCAGCGCCGCGGCGTGGCGTGGCTTGTTCCCTCCGCTCCTCCCCGCCAGAAATAGCCGTCACCGGAATTCTTGCTCGGCCCTCGAGGCGTTCTCTCCTCCCGTGCACCCGACCTGCTTCGTTAGCGGGAGCACAGTGGAACAGCCGGCCCACGCACTTTTCGTTGCGTAATACGTACTACACGCCGTCCTTTAATACCGTACCCAAAGGGGCGTTGCGTAATTTTACGGCAATGTCTGGCCGCAATAGCGTTGCCAGTATCATTGCGGCAATGTAGCTCAATACAAAGTAATATTGTGAAACTGTCAGGAAATATTCCTGATAGAGCAGGCTGTTGCAGATAGTTGCCGAGGTGTTGCCGGTATTCTTCGCCGAGGGTGGAAGATATTTCGTATTCGCTGGGCTGTATCTATCTCTGTCATTGTCTCTGAATGCTTCCCTCTCACTCTCAGCCTTGCTTCCCCTTTCTCACGCGGACAGCACTGCAGTGACAAGTCATGTGACCTGAGCCGTGAAACAATTTCGCTTCAGTCCAAAAAAATCGCGAACAAAAGCAGAGGAACTCGATTCTTTTGTTGGTTCAAATGGTTCTGAGCACTATGGGACTCAACTGCTGAGGTCATTAGTCCCCTAGAACTTAGAACTAGTTAAACCTAACTAACCTAAGGACATCACAAACATCCATGCCCGAGGCAGGATTCGAACCTGCGCCCGTAGCGGTCTTGCGGTTCCAGACTGCAGCGCCTTTAACCGCACGGCCACTTCGGCCGGCGATTCTTTTGTTGTCTACAGGAATGTAGAAGTGGGACAGTAACTCCTGCAACGACAGAGCTGCGCTGCTGCACGCGGTAGTGTGATGTCGTCAGTCAGACGACCACACCGACGCCTGAGAGATCGATCCAACGAATGCGATTCTATCGATAAACGGAACAGAAGAACGGCTGTGCTAGCCACAGAGTACACAGACAGTCGCAGTACTTACGCTCGCGGCGAGGCGCCGCTAGGCCACTTCATGTGTAGCAGGAGAGTAGTGCAATTGTGCCAGTCTGCAGTTCGTACGCTCAGTAGTCAGCCAGCGCGTATGTTAGTCAGTCATCGTCTGCAGCTCTGTCATTGCTGCCATCAAGTCTTTGTAGCCCAGTTGTAAAGTTCCGTAATAGATCTACAGTAAAGTCATCAGTACTAAGTTGACAGTTATAAACAAATCTACGTTCTGTCATGTCGGCAGCCAAGTTAGTCTTTAAATTCACCGTATTCGACATTCAAGATTACGAGAGATTAATTCGTCACTACAAGATTTGTGAATTGCAAATTATGCCATTCTAAAGACTTAGTCTAGTCGGGTCTTCTATAATTGTCAACCAAAAAATCATGGACTACAACAAAGTTAAGTAATAAATAGTTTCTCATTTTCTACTCCTGCTAATTAATTGTATTTTCCTGTTGTAGCCACCAAGCAGTCTTGGCATAGTGGAACCCACATTTCCACCTCCTTGGCTACCTCACGTTGATGGACTCGGTTATGGTGGAAGATCGAGAGCCATCAGGCAGCAGTCAGTGTGCACCAGGAGGTTTCTTTCGCTGCCAGTAAAAAAAGAAATATAAGCAGTACTCCAGAAGCGAAACCACAATCGCGGCTCGCGTTGACTGCTACCGCCAGGCACTGCTAGAGCACCGGTTAGTCTTTGTGTTCTACTGTCCCTGTTAATACATACTGATAAAACCTGTAATGCAATAGACTAATTCGGGAGCGTTCGATCGAATGGACACGTAAAATTTCGCTTTCAAAATAATCTTGTTCGTAACGGGAAACAAACCGACAGTTTCCGTAGACAATAGGCGTCTTATGAAAGACACGATGATCAGCATTCGTTTGGGCTGACTCCAGGTAGACACTACCAAAACGAAATTGCAGATATCTGCCGAAACACCAGAGAAAGTGCGTCTGGCGCCTCTTAGGAGTTACACTCTACACAAAAAGCTTCTTATACAAAAATTTACAATGTTTAGAGTGTGGTGTCACCGCCAGACACCACACTTGCTAGGTGGTAGCTTAAATCGGCCGCGGTCCATTAGTACATGTCGGACCCGCGTGTCGCCACTGTCAGGATCGCAGGCCGAGCGCCACCACAAGGCAGGTCTCGAGAGACGTACTAGCACTCGCCCCAGTTGTACGGACGACATTGCTAGCGACTACACGTACGAAGCCTTTCTCTCATTTGCCGAGAGACAGTTAGAATAGCCTTCAGCTAAGTTAATGGCTACAACCTAGCAAGGCGCCATTTGTACCATTGCATGTATCTCAAGATAGTCTCACTTGTATCATCAAGAATGCTGTATACCAAAGGACGATATAAAAGTTAAGTGTTCTAGTAGCTACGTTCTTTTCTTTATCACATTCATTACGAATCCTGTTCCAGACTTCGCGCCAGTCGGCGTGTGTGTACGTGTGCCCTTTCGGCTACCCGTCACTGTGGACTGGCTGCCTTGTCAGTCCACTACATAGAGAACATAAATGGAAACACTTCTTTACGAGACAAAAATATCCTAAGTGCGCCATTTTCCTCACAGGAAGCTATGTAGGTTCTGACGCCAGTGATGTTCAGAGATGGTGTTGAAACTGCCGTGTGATGAATATTGTTTCAGAGACATTGCTGAAAATGTCGTCTCTTTACATCAATGCACAACTGGTATCTCCGTGGTAAAGAATTTATAACGGGCCTCAAAACAACCATACGTTTTCAAATAATGGCTGCAGCTTCAGCCAAACGGGCTGAACATTATTCGCACACTGCGAGGTGTACCAGTTTGCCACCGGTCTGGTGTAAGGGTTCCTCTATCACGAAGACGGCCTCCGAGTCTTTGAAATGTGACATGATTCGGTAACCTCTGACTGGAACACGTCGGGGGTACGAGTGCCTTGCTACGGACTGTTGCACTGTGCCTCCCCACAAATCAGTCAACTCGGTAAGTTTAATCAGCCATCAAGCATGTGTAAACATAAATAATACCTTCCATGTAAACACAACATAAACGACAATAACGCAACTCTTTGTCCAGGAAGGTGGAAACTGTTAACAGTAGTGAAAACTTACCTTTCTTAAGAGTAAGATATAATTATGCTGAAAATCAGATTCCACTGTCAACGGTTGCATACGAATCAGTCAAAACACCTGTGAACGTTGACCTTTAAGGAGACTTAGCGGGGAAGCGGCGCACCTGTGAACTTTGTGTGACATAACAAAAATTGTTGCTTTTTATCTCCTCCAATGACTCTACAAATTCATACACGTAGTTTTATCTACCCTCTACGAAGTCCGCAATCTGAAAATGGACATTTTCGCTGCTACTGTCTTACTAGATGTGAGCTAGCGAGTCCTACTTACATTCTACATAGGTTATTAAGACATCTAAAGTATTTTGACGCTTCATAAAATAAGTACTGCTGTTCCTGGGTAGCAACTTTCTAACTTCCCTTTCCCTATTACGCTATCTGTATACAGCGCTTTTCATGACCTATAACTGTGGTCACAGATGCATCACAATTACGAAAGTAATAGTTGTCTCGTTGCACGTGTGACCACGATAAAATGTTAACGTAAACATTTGGTTGTTATTTCAAACTACACTACTGGCCATTAAAATTGCTACACCACAAAGATGACGTGCTAGAGACGCGACACTTAACTGACAGGAAGAAGATGCTGTGATATGCAAATGATTAACTCTTCAGAGCATTCACACAAGATTCGCGCCGGTGGCGACACCTACAACGTGCTGACATGAGGAAAGTTTCCAACCAATTTCTCATACACAAACAGCAGTTGACCGGCGTTGCCTGGTGAAACGTTGTTGTGATGTCTCGTGTAAGGTGGAGAAATGCGTAGCATCACGTTTCCAACTTTGATAAAGGTCGGATTGTAGCCTATCGCGATTTCGGTTTATCGTATCGCGACACTGCTGCTCGCGTTGGTCGAGATCCAATGACTTTTAGCTGAATATGGAATCGGTGGGTTCAGGAGGGTATTACGGAACGCCGTGCTGGATCCCAACGGCCTCGTATCACTAGCAGTGGAGATGACAGGCATCTTATCCGCATGGCTGTAACGCATTGTGCAGCCACGTCATCCCTGAGTCAACAGATGGGGACGTTTGCAAGTCAACAATCATCTGCACGAACAGTTTGACGACGTTTGCAGCAGCATGGGCTATCAGCTCGGAGACCGTGGCTGCGGTTACCATTGACGCTGCATCACAGACAGGAGCGCCTGCGATGGTGTACTCAACGACGAACCTGGGTGCACGAATGGCAAAACGTCATTTTTCGGACGAATCCAGGATCTGTGTACAGCATCATGATGGTCGCATCCGTGTTTGGCGACATCGCGGTGAACGCACATTGGAAGCGTGTATTCGTCATCGCCATACTGGCCAATCACCCGGCGTGATGGTATGGGGTGCCATTGGTTACACGTCTCGGTCACCTGTTGTTCGCATTGACGGCACTTTGAACAGTGGACGCTACATTTCAGATGTGTTACAACCCGTGGCTCTACCATTCATTCGATCCCTGCGAAACCCTACATTTCGGCACGATAATGCACGACCGCATGTTGCAGGTGCTGGATATAGAAAATGTTCGACTGCTGCCCTGGCCAGCACATTCTCCAGATCTCTCACCAACTGAAAACGTCTGATCAATGGTGGCCGAGCAACTGGCTCGTCACAATACGCCAGTCACTACTCTTGATGAACTGTGGTATCGTGTTGAAGCTGCATGGGCAGCTGTACTTGTACACGCCATCCTAACTCTTTTTGACTCAATGCCCAGGCGTATCAAGGCCGTTATTACGGCCAGAGGTGGTTGTTCTGGGTACTGATTTCTCAGGATCTATGCACCCTAATTGCGTGAAAATGTAATCACATGTCAGTTCCAGTATAATATATTTGTCCAATGAATACCCGTTTATCATCTGCATTTATTTTTGGTGTAGCAATTTTAATGGCCAGTACTGTAATTTAATGAGGTCCTCGAGTCCTTCCACAAAAACGTTGCAAACGCCTGGTACCAAAAGATGTATCGATCAGAAGTACGCATTGAAAAGGTACATTACATTTATGTATGAGTCTCCGATAGCTAAAACCTGAATGGTGACCGCTGTGGGGTCTTGCCCACTCGTCGCTAATAGGGTGGCTACGGGATGGAGCGTTCTCGGAATGCTATACAACAACTCAAACAATTAGTAGTTTTATTTCTACAAAGCAATTGACAATACTTAAATTTGGAGATGCAGCAAATGTCGCTAGCGAGAGGCGTCATGAAAATAGGTAAGTTCTTGCTATATACGAAGTTCCTGGAAGTTGACACGTCACTGATAACTACGGTCCGCGAGGTGGTGCCGATTTGCACGGCCAAGGACGGCAGGAGCGTCGCCTTTATTCACGTTTTACAGGGGGCGAGCCTGGCGCGGCGATGTCCAATGCCGCGTACCATTGGCCGCCGTTTCCTCACGCCTTCTCTGATCTTGCGTTCCGCCTCTCCGTTCTGGCGTTTGTGGTTACGCCAGAACTACCGTCAGTCTGGTTTTAGCTGCATGCAGTTCTTCACATTACTATTGCTTTACCAAATGACCGACCAACCGTTTTTCAAAATCGTGTTCCAACATTTTGCAACAGCTGTGTACCCAGTACCAGTTCACCGGTTGAAGATTTGGAAGCAGCTCGCTTACTTAATGCATCCACAAAGCCTCAGTTTGCTTTTTCTTTTTACCTACTTTCCTTGATGGTTAGTGAAAAAGCAAGAGAGCCACAGTCTCACTTTCTTTATAGCTTACTTTCGGGCATATCGTGGCCATACTGTGCCTCAGGAATGACTGCCACAAACATTGCCGGGAAACGGAGATCCGCAACCTCTGCAATATTAGTGTGGTAGGCAACATTTCCAGGCTATGTTGTTGACAATAAGCAAATTGTATGTGCCGTAAGACCGTGCCCATCGTCTCTTTGCTACGCTAAGCAGTAGTACTCCTCTCCGACACTAGGGCGAGGTAACAGTGTCGAAACCCTGCTCAGAGGTGGTGTTCTTAAAAATTAAATGTTGTTTTGCTCAGAGATGGCTGCAACTGTTAATTTTTGTTTTGTTTTCGTACTGTTGCTCAGTTTCAGCTCTGGGTGACTTTCAAGGACTGTGACGTATCACGCTGTATTTACATGCATACACTTTAATAAGGATATTCGAATACTGCTCCCTCTAGCACCATTCACCAATATTACTTATAGCTGAAATTAATTTGATCGCCACTGTTACTATAAAATGATTATCTCGCGGGACAAGAGTATTTTGCTAATACGAATCACGATACTCCCCCCCCCCCCCCCCCCCGCTGACTGCCTCCATCGGCACCCGCAGAAATATCAATGCCGAAATATCGACAGCGATAAGTAAATAGAAGAACACCTCTTCCGTTCATTTACAACAACTACTCACGAAGATTAGCGGCAACGCTAAATACGTGTAAACAGTTGAATAGGTAAAGACTAGCCAGCAGGAAAGACACGCCTTTATAAATTAAAGATTTAGCCTAAGCTCCTTTATTTACTTCTGGTAATTCCCGTCTCTGCACCTCAACTCCAGTTGTAGCGTAAAGTCCGACTAACACGCTTACAAATTCCGAGTCATTTGTGGAAGACATTTAACAGTTGGAACGTCCCCTCAGGAAAATTATAAATTACTGTGCTGAAAAACTTCACGTCATTTGATTTTCAAACAGCTGAGCAAAACTGAACGTACTCAGACATTTCTCTCTTTACTTATTGTGATCATCACTAAACTGACACACAATATTTTTAGCGCAACGCAATCTGACTTTCAATAATCCCTACAAAAGAATGGCCCTGACTAACAATTACCTATATCTTTCATGAATCACTTAAGCTCACAAAAATGTTCGTTACTCGAACTACTGCAATACAGCGAGCGCCAATACTGCCAGCTAAATAAAAGATTCTAACTACTGAAGGCACTAACTACTGATAGGCATAGTTAGCAAATGAAAGATTTTCATAGAGAAGAAACAATGTATTTACCTTAATAATGTTCAAACGTCATCATATATATATATATATATATATATATATATATATATATATATATATATATATATATATATCTGTCAATTCATGACATCCAGATTTACAAGTTTCCTTTTTCTGGCTGACAACGTCCAGACCGTGCTCTCAAAACCCTCGCATCTCTCTCTCCACATCCACCACTGCTGGCTGCTCAGCTCCAACTACACAACGCTACGCGCTGTTCACGTCCAACTGCCCAACACTACAATAGCGAATATTCCAACAATGGCAACCAGCCACAGGCACCACACAGTACAGTCAGTGATTTTCATACAGAGCGCTACGTGGCGTTCCCAACATAAAAACCTAAACAGCCTACTTACACAGCAACAGAAAAATACGTGCCCTCCAGTCTTCTGCCGGAGCACAATTACTTTCTGCCACTCAACCACAGTTCCCTTGTGCACTTTCTGCGCCCTTCATCTCTCCGCCGCCACGTGTATCCTCTCCCTTCGTGCTGTTTACTCCCTTAGCTTCTCGCTGCAGTCCGCACGCGTCATCGACTCTCAGGCCACCCATTCAGCAAACCGGCTATGCTCCCGCACCCCGACACATTTTTTTGCCTTCTAATTTTTTGATTGGATGTTCCATCAAAACAAACCTAGCTCCTACTGGCAAGTCGGCTCTCATGCCACCTTTGACTGCCTTCTATGTCCTTACAGATGAATTTGCGATGCACACTTCGTCCAGAACAAAAACAGAAACAACTTTATAAAAGGAAAGCAACGATTTGGAGTTAGTAACCCACATTTGTCAAACGTTCAGAAATAGCCTCAGAGTTCCCGTAACAACGGTATCGTAGACTCTCCGACCGTGGACTTTGCTCAACGCGGTGTTTCTAAGAGGAACTATTTTAGCCGTAGATTTTACCACCTTTTCACTTAAAAGAGCAGCCATCCACATTTTATACAAGCTTTATACAGGTTACGCGCGTAGTACACAGGCTTGTTTAATTTTTTTAAAATTTATTTTCCCCATTTTACTTTCTGTGCCGGCCGCGGTGGCCGAGGGTTCTAGGCGCTTCAGTCCGGAACCGCGCGACTGCTAACGTCCCAGTTTCGAAACCTGCCTCAGGCATGGATGTGTGTGATGTTCTTAGCTTAGTTAGGTTTAAGTAGTTCTAAGTACTAGGGGACTTATGACCTCAGATGTTAAGACCCATAGTGCTCAGAGCCATTTGACCAACTTTTTACTTTCTGTACTACTGCAGCAAGTGCTTAACATCGTACTCTTTCATGAATTTCAATTTGTCATTCAGTAAGTCAGAGATTTTAAAGACTTTCTTAATCCCCAAGTCTTTATGTATTTTTATAATGGTTTTTAATTTTCTGGCAAGATTCATGTTTCCTTTTTTTATTGAAGAGGCAACCCAGTGGAATCTTTTTTTAAATTTCAAATAGACCATTTACTCTCTCCTTCTTTCGCTTATTTACTAGAGAGTACACGTTCAGATGTTTTTGATTTACTGAGGAGTTTACTTTTCTACGCCAGTTCTACTCGAGTCTATGAGATTCCAGGCCGAAGACGCGTCTGGGGACGCCCCGGGATACCAGCCTGGCTGTCACATGAAGTGTTGCCTGGCAAGCAGGGGTGCAGTTCTTTTCGCATCAGGTCCCCTCTGCTCGTCATTCGCGGCACCCTTACACCACGTTGATACGTCGATGCTACACTGCGCCACGTCTTGTTGCCCTCCATGGCAAGCCATTCTGGGCTTACCTTTCAGCGAGTTGATGCCCTTCAGTTTCTACTGTCTTCGTGCTTGCGAACTCCACCTTGGCCAGCAGGTTAGCCGGATCTCCCCCCAGTTGAGAACGTTTGCAGTATTATGGGCATGGCCCTTCACCTGCCTCGAGACTTTGACGATCTAACGCGCCAGCTGGACAAAATTTCGGCACGCCACCTCTCAGGAGGACATCCAGCCAGTCTGTGAATCAATGCGAAGCCGAAGAGCTGCTCGCATGAGGGCAGGAGGTGGACCAACGCGTTACTGACCTGCTCAATTTGTGAAGCTCCCTCCCTCCCTCCCTCTCTCTCTCTCTCTCGAATAAATCATCCTTTTTTGTCACATAGTGTGTATCAGGTATGCTGAAATATCTAATGAAAATGGCTTCTCTGAGTTGTACTTGATTCACATAATGGAACAGAAATTACTTCATTATTCACTTCGGAACAGATAAACGAACTAACTGACAGCACAACACAAAAGTAACTACTATTTGCTATAGGGCCTACACAGTACTATTATTATTGTTGTTGTTATTATTATCGCCGATCGTGGTGGCCGAGCGGTTCTAGGCGCTTCAGTCCGGAACCGCGCTGCTGCTACGGTCGCAGGTTCGAATCCTGCCTCGGGCATGGATGTGTGTGATGTCCTTAGGTTAGTTAGGTTTAAGTAGTTTAGGGGACTGATGACCTCAGCTGTTAAGTTTCATAGTGCTTAGAGCCATTTGAACCATTTTTTTTGTTATTATTACACTATTAGTGGGGATAGTAATACATAAAGCAATGGTAGCCTCAAGTCTTGCAATTTCTGCCAGTTCAGATGTAAGATGTACATCATTCAAGTCATTTACAAACATTAAGTTAGTTCACGCAGGGTAACTCAGTTGACTTTAAGCATGGTGCAGGCTGTGGGTGAAGCAAGTGCCGTTAGGGAGAGGAGTGGTGCGAAGGAAGTCAGCTTTGTAACAAGTATATTTGTCCCCAATGTTCAGGGTTAGCTTTCTTTCCTGAGAAGCACTCGTAGATAGCACATGCAGTGTACTGAGAATTTAATCATCATTCTATAAGAAGAAAAAAACGGTTTCCGCAGGCTATAATTTCTTTATTGTCTCTGATATTAGCTAATGTCGATTCTCGACCATTTTCAACTAGTTACTCGCCTCAGCCTTCACATCACATTTGACTAAATAGCTGGTACATATGTTGGATGTGCCTGTGTAGCACATATAATTCTTCTGCAGTGTATAAGCACTCCATCTTCAGGCCACAAGTGGCCCATCGGAACCATCCGACCGCCATGTCATGCTCAGTTGAGGATGCGGATAGGAGGGGCGTATGGTCAGCACACCGCTCTCCTGGTCGTTACGATGGTATTCTTGACCAAAGCCGCTACTATTCGGTCGAGTAGCTCCTCAATTGGCATCACGAGGCTGAGTGCACCACGAAAAATGGCAACAGCGAATGGCGGCCTGGATGGTCACCCATCCAAGTGCCGACCACATCCCACAGCGCTTAACTTCGGTGATCTCACGGGAATCGTTGCATCCATTGCGGCAAGGCCGTTGCCTCTGCACTGTATAAGTAAATAAACTAAGATGACATACGTCGTAGGATAGCTAAACGCCCAACTGAACCGGTCATTGACTGGAAATATGTTCGTTTACATGGAGACCATTTGCAGTTATTCACGGACTTCATGTATACAGATGGCGGTAGTAACACGCACACGAACTATGAAATGCCAGTACATTGGCGGAGCTGTCGTATGTACTCAAGTGATTCATGTGAAAAGGCGTCCGACTTTATTATGGCCGCACGACGGGAGTTAATAGACACCGAACGCGAAATGGTAGTTGGTGCTAACACTTGAGACATTCTTTTTCGGAAATCGTTAGGGAATTCAATATCCCAAGAACCTACAGTGTCAAGAATGCGCCGAGAATACCGAATTTCAGACATTACCCCTCAGTACGGCCAATGGAGTGGCCGACCGCCTTTACTTAACGGTCGAGAGCAGCGGTGTTTGTGTAGCGTTGTCAATGCTAACTGTTGAGTGGTACTTAAGTAAATAAATTAGTGAAATCAAAGTGAACTAGAAATTAGAATATAAATGAAAAACTTGGTTTAGTTTAGAGAGTTACATACTCGCAAGCAGCGGGCAGAACAGCAGAACAGAAGAGACAATGACCGTGAAGTCAGCAAGTTCCACATAAGCGGGCGCTGTCGATTCAGCCGTCAGGGCATCGCCCGACCGGCTCACGTGTTTCTCAGATGTCGTATGTGAGCAAAGGCCCTCGCCTACATCCCAAGAGCCAATGACCGACGTTAAGAAGATTCTTCGAGAAGCTTTTCAACGTGACGGAAGAGGCAATGACCGGCTCACGTGTTTCTCAGTCGTCACGTGTGATCAAAGGCCCTCGCCTACATTCCAAGAGCCAATTACCGACGTTAAGAAGATTCTTCGAGGAGCTTCTCAATGTGACAGAAGAGGCAATGACCGTAAAGTCGTTCACCTCCAGTAAATTGAAGTGAATAAATACGCGAGACGCAGTGGGCCAGACAGATGAGGACGGAGACGAAGACGGGGACGGGGACGGGGACGGGGACGGAGACGGGGACGGGACGAGACGAGACACGAAGAAGGAATAAAAGAAGAGTAGCAGTAGTTTTCAGTCAGTTTCGGTGCTGAAGACCGTCATGCAAGAAGAGTCTGCATCATGCACAGACGAACCAAGTCCGCCGCTGTAATGGAATAGCAAGCAGCAGCCGCGGCGCCAGAAGACAGAAGTTAAAAGTTATTTGAAGTCTGGTTTTTACATACCCGGGTGACTCGTGAGGACGGGAAGGAGACGGCCTCACATCAGTAGTCACCTGTGAGCTGGGATGAAGACCTGACAGCCGAAGACTGGCAAGCGGGAGTCCGTGGTTCGAGTCCGCCACACTGGCCTTCCCCTGCCGCGCCGCTCCGCTGGCCGACGCAGAACACACGCGGCCGCTTAGAGAAGAGAAACACTGGGACGCGACAGCCAAGGTATCATCCGATGCACGATTTCGCTCGCAATAATTAAACGGGCTACCTCGCGCTGCGCGTCTCCAGTCAACTGGGCGAGACGGCGACACGAGATACACGCCGCTACGCGTAATCAGACGCCGCCGCTGCCGCAGCAGAAGACTTCACAAACGACACAGCTGCCGCTCTCCGAACCAGAACATCCCGTAAGATACAGTTGTACAAATCTTGAATAAAAGTTATCTTATGTAAAAATGATGTTTCATTCGACCTCATACCCGAGCCAAGGAAGAACCCAGCCTGCCCACATGTTGTTAAGAGACAAAAGTTAATTTATTCAATATTTTCACCCTGACAGAATGCTTTAGAATGCTCATCCTGACAACTGACAGCATCAAAAGAGAAAACCCAGTTACATTTAGTGACAGAAGTGTCACATTTAGTATGACAACTGTTACATAACAGACGAGCAACGCGGCATGAAATAACCGCAGAAGTGAATGTGGGTCGTATGACGAACGTATCCGTTAGCACAGTGCGGCGAAATTTCTCGTTAATGGGTTATGATAGCAGACGACCGACGCGAGTGCCTTTGCTGACAGCACATCACTTGCAGCACCTCTCATGGGCTTGTGACAGAATTGGTTGGACCCTAGACGTCTGTAAAACGGTAGCCTCGTCAGATGAGTCCCGATTTCAGTTGGTTAGCACTGATGGTAGGGATCGAGTGTGGCATAGACTCTGTAAGACGCCCGGGCGTACGAATGGGTGGGGTACTTTAAACTCACTTCTCGTTTCGTGGCCGTGCGCCCTGTCTACACCAGCGGCGGTCGTATTGTCCTGCTCCATACTGCTGTTGTCCAAAAAATGTTCAAATGTGTGTGAAATCTTATGGGACGTAACTGCTAAGGTCATGTCCCTAAGCTTTCACACTACTTAACCTAAATTATCCTAATGACAAACACACACCCATGTCCGAGGGAGGACTCGAACCTCCGCCGGGACCAGCCGCACAGTCCATGACTGCAGAGCCTCAGACACTGCTGTTGGCTTGCCTGAAATTATCTATCGAATTATGCAAACGGATTTAGGGGAGCCACACAACGTTAAAACACAACGCTGGTCAACGTCTGGTATGAACATCTATATTCTGAGACGATATGGAAACCACAGGTTGCACTGTTTACACTATAAGTCGTAAATGTTTATCCCATGTGACAGTCTTGTTGATTATCTGTCCACTTGGTCGAGCGTACGCGTTCCGGACACGGCGCGGATGATTGTTGATGATGCGGAAGCCGAATGGTCGCACGAAAGTTCATAACGTTCGTCACGCACACACAGATATTTGGTACCAGTCCTCCTTGACCCTAGTAATGATATAACACTAATTATAGAGTTAATTATTCAGTTGTCACTTGTACGAGCGTGCGCGTAACCGTCGCGGCGCGGCTGATTGTTGATAATGCGGAACGCGATGACCGAACGCACGTTCTCACGCTCGCTACTAGACACTGGCAGCTGTTTGCACTCTTTTGTGGTAACTAATTTTTGCTGATTGACATCAGTTCATTCTGAGAGACCGAACACGGCGCGGATGATTGATATTGTACGCTACGACACGCAACGAGAGGGCACACAAATACGTTATCAGCGACACTGCTCATTTTTAAATTACTTCTTGACGCATTTTCCTCCGAATCATTTGCATATTTTATCACTTTGCTGTAACAGCACTTGTAACAACACTTCAACTTCCATTCTAACAATGCCTCTCACATGCAGAGCTACACACTACACAACATAACAGTTCCGTGTCCCGTGCACGACTCACTACAGACGCGGCTGCCCGCAAAGATACTCCACAACTTAGCCAGCGATATGACAATACGCTTACAACCCCACGAAGCCATGGACCCAACTTGTCAAGAAGGCACTGCGCGAGCTGTTGGTGCCTCCATAATGATGTGGACTGGATCCTCTGGCCCAACTGAACCGGTCATTGGATGAAAATATGTTCGTTTACATGGAGACCATTTGCAGTTATTCATGGACTTCATGTTCCCATACAACGATGGAATCTTTACGAGTGACAATGCGCTCCGTCAATGGGCCACAGTTTTCGTGATTGGTTTGAAGAACATTCTGGACAGTCGGGTGAATGGTTTGGCCATTCAGATCGCACAACACAAATCCACTCGAATATTTGTGGTAATTAACCGAGAGGCCAGTTCGTCTACAACATTCTGCACAAGCAAAACTTTCGCAACTTGGGCGGCTATAGAGGCAGCGTGGCTCAATATTTCTGTAGCGGATTTCCAGCGACTTGTTAACAGCAGGCCAAGTCAAGTTGCTGCACTACGCCGGGAAAAAGAAGGTGTGGGACGATATTAGGAGACATCCCATGACTTTTGTCACCTTTGTCACAGTGTGTATGTGAGTGGATTGTGCTTTACCTTGATGGTTGTAAAAGTTCAACAACTTGACATCAAGCACAAGCGCAAGACATCGCTGGGGTTGTGAAACAGCTGAATGGGTTGAAAATAAATAAATCGCCAAGTCCTGATGGCATTCCAATTCGGTTTTACAGAGAGTACTCTACTGCATTGACTCCTTACTTATCTTGCATTTATTGCGAATCTCTTGCCCAACGTAAAGTCCCGAGCGACTGGATAAAAGCGCAGGTGACGCCTGTATATACACTCCTGGAAATGGAAAAAAGAACACATTGACACCGGTGTGTCAGACCCACCATACTTGCTCCGGACACTGCGAGAGGGCTGTACAAGCAATGATCACACGCACGGCACAGCGGACACACCAGGAACCGCGGTGTTGGCCGTCGAATGGCGCTAGCTGCGCAGCATTTGTGCACCGCCGCCGTCAGTGTCAGCCAGTTTGCCGTGGCATACGGAGCTCCATCGCAGTCTTTAACACTGGTAGCATGCCGCGACAGCGTGGACGTGAAGCGTATGTGCAGTTGACGGACTTTGAGCGAGGGCGTATAGTGGGCATGCGGGAGGCCGCGTGGACGTACCGCCGAATTGCTCAACACGTGGGGCGTGAGGTCTCCACAGTACATCGATGTTGTCGCCAGTGGTCGGCGGAAGGTGCACGTGCCCGTCGACCTGGGACCGGACCGCAGCGACGCACGGATGCACGCCAAGACCGTAGGATCCTACGCAGTGCCGTAGGGGACCGCACCGCCACTTCCCAGCAAATTAGGGACACTGTTGCTCCTGGGGTATCGGCGAGGACCATTCGCAACCGTCTCCATGAAGCTGGGCTACGGTCCCGCACACCGTTAGGCCGTCTTCCGCTCACGCCCCAACATCGTGCAGCCCGCCTCCAGTGGTGTCGCGACAGGCGTGAATGGAGGGACGAATGGAGACGTGTCGTCTTCAGCGATGAGAGTCGCTTCTGCCTTGGTGCCAATGATGGTCGTATGCGTGTTTGGCGCCGTGCAGGTGAGCGCCACAATCAGGACTGCATACGACCGAGGCACACAGGGCCAACACCCGGCATCATGGTGTGGGGAGCGATCTCCTACACTGGCCGTACACCACTGGTGATCGTCGAGGGGACACTGAATAGTGCACGGTACATCCAAACCGTCATCGAACCCATCGTTCTACCATTCCTAGACCGGCAAGGGAACTTGCTGTTCCAACAGGACAATGCACGTCCGCATGTATCCCGTGCCACCCAACGTGCTCTAGAAGGTGTAAGTCAACTACCCTGGCCAGCAAGATCTCCGGATCTGTCCCCCATTGAGCATGTTTGGGACTGGATGAAGCGTCGTCTCACGCGGTCTGCACGTCCAGCACGAACGCTGGTCCAACTGAGGCGCCAGGTGGAAATGGCATGGCAAGCCGTTCCACAGGACTACATCCAGCATCTCTACGATCGTCTCCATGGGAGAATAGCAGCCTGCATTGCTGCGAAAGGTGGATATACACTGTACTAGTGCCGACATTGTGCATGCTCTGTTGCCTGTGTCTATGTGCCTGTGGTTCTGTCAGTGTGATCATGTGATGTATCTGACCCCAGGAATGTGTCAATAAAGTTTCCCCTTCCTGGGACAATGAATTCACGGTGTTCTTATTTCAATTTCCAGTAGTGTAAGAAGGGTAGAAGGACGGATCCTCAAAATTACAGACCAATATCCTTAGCATCGGTTTGTTGCAGGATTCTCGAACATATTCTCAGTTCGAATATAATGAATTTCCTTGAGACAGAGAAGTTGCTGTCTATGCATCAGCACGGCTTTAGAAAGCATCGCTCCCGCGAAACGCAACTCGCCCTTTTCTCACATGATATCTTGCGAACCATGGATGAAGGGTATCAGACGGATGCCATATTCCTTGACTTCCGGAAAGCGTTTGACTCGGTGCCCCACTGCAGACTCCTAACTAAGGTACGAGCATATGGGATTGGTTCCCAGCCGGCCGGTGTGGCCGTGCGGTTCTAAGCGCGTCAGTTTGGAACCGCGTGACCGCTACGGTCGCAGGTTCGAATCCTGCCTCGGGCATTGATGTGTGTGATGTCCTTAGGTTAGTTAGGTTTAAGTAGTTCTAAGTTATAGGGGACTGATGACCTCAGTAGTTAAGTCCCATAGTGCTCAGAGCCATTTTGATTGGTTCCCAAGTATGTGAGTGGCTCGAAGACTTCTTAAGTAATAGAACCCAGTACGTTGTCCTCGATGGTGAGTGTTCATCGGACGTGAGGGTATCATCTGGAGTGCCTCGGGGAAGTGTGGTAGGTCCACTGTTGTTTTCTATCTACATAAATGATCTTTTGGATAGGGTGGATAGCAATGTGCGGCTATTTGCTGACGATGCTGTGGTGTACGGGAAGGTGTCGTAGTTGAGTGACTGTAGGAGGATACCAGATGACTTGGACAGGATTTGTGATTGGTGTAAAGAATGGCAGCTAACTCTAAATATAGATAAATGTAAATTAATGCAGATGAATAGAAAAAAGAATCCCGTAATATTTGAATACTCCATTAGTAGTGTAGCGCTTGACACAGTCACGTCGATTAAATATTTGGGCGTAACATTGCAGAGCGATATGAAGTGGGACAAGCATGTAATGGCAGTTGTGGGGAAGGCGGATAGTCGTCTTCGGTTCATTGGTAGAATTTTGGGAAGATGTGGTTCATCTGTAAAGGAGACCTCTTATAAATCAGTAATACGACCTATTCTTGAGTACTGCTCGAGCGTTTGGGATACCTATCAGGTCGGATTGAGGGAGGACATAGAAGCAATTCAGAGGCGGGCTGCTATATTTGTTACTGGTAGGTTTGATCATCACGCGAGTGTTACGGAAATGCTTCAGGAACTCGGGTGGGAGTCTCTAGAGGAAAGGAGGCGTTTTTTTCGTGAATCGCTACTGAGGAAATTTAGAGAACCAGCATTTGAGGCTGACTGCAGTACAGTTTTACTGCCGCCAACTTATATTTCGCGGAAAGACCCCAAAGATAAGAGAGATTAGGGCTCGTACAGAGGCATATAGGCAGTCATTTTTCCCTCGTTCTGTTTGGGAGTGGAACAGGGAGAGAGGATGCTAGTTGTGGTACGAGGTACCCTCCGCCACGCACAGTATGGTGGACTTCGGAGTATGTATGTAGATGTAGATGTAGAAGTAAAATAAGAAGCTGGTGAGATTTACGACATAGCATTCATCCTGAATTCTGTGTCATAGGATGTAGTACACAGAAGAGGTGAAACAGACTGAACGACTCTAGTGTCTAGCTGCAGTTTATATCCACCGTCGAAGTCAGTAGAGCACCCGTGGACTTGGTCCACTTCTGACCCCGTCTGTCAGGGTTGGTGACGTCACGCGCTCCTCCCGGCTGCGCAGGGCGGGCAGACCTCTTGGCAGCCCAGCCACTTGGCTAGGTCAGCAACCAACAGCGCGCGCGCTATTTGGGGACGCGCAGCCACGCCCGGAAGGCGCCTAGAGCTGCCGCTTGTCTCTGACGCGTCTCACAATGGGAGCCACACAGGCGGCACGATAACTCAAACCAGCTGGTAGCTATACTGCCGTCGAGAGTGTATCCCGGTACAGTATCTGAGGTGTTTATTTCTGAGCATTCTCTCCTCTCGTATTTTCTCATTTATACCGTTGATTTGATTTTTTGATTGATTTAATTTTAACAGGCGAGCTAAAACAGTTTAGGTCTAACCCGCCACTGCCCGCAGCGAAGCTAGGTTTATTGTGCGGTATCGCTCCCTGTATATCTAGTAAAGCCAACCAGTGCCCTTAAATAGAGCAAGGAGTCCGTCTACCAGTTTTTTGTTAGACACAATTTCTTCAGGTATAGTTGTCCAGGATTGGTAAGTCGAGAACATTACCTGCCCAACAGAATTTTTATTTGGCTCGCTACGCTCACAAGAAAACTGATATACTGAATACCAACCCTGTATGGTACAAATGTGACTTACTGTTTGAAAGAGAATACTGTGAGGATAAGATATTCTTTATACCACAATTTTGAGATATTCTTTATACCAGAATTGATAAAGGAATGTAGTCCAATTAAATCAGGTTATGCTTAGGGAATTAGGTTAGGAAATGAGACACTTAAAATAGTAGATGAATTTTCTATTTGGCGACCAAAATAACTGATGATGGTTGAAGTGGAGAGGATATAAAATGGAGATCGGCTATGGCAAGGAAAGCGTTTCTGAAGAAGAGGAATTTAACATCGAGTATATATACAAGTGTCATGAAATCTTTTGTGAAAGTATTTGTATGGAGTGTAGCCGTTTATAGAAGTGAAACACGGACAATAAATAGTTTGGACAAGAAGAGAATAGAACCTTTCAAAATGTGGTGCTACAGAAGAATGCTGAAGATTAGATGGGTAGATCACGTAACTACTGAGGAGGTACCGAATAGAACTGGGGAGGAGAGCAATTTGTGGCACAACTTGACTAGAAGAAGGGATCGGTTGGTAGGACATGTTCTCAGGCATCAAGGAATCACCAATTTAGTGTTGGAGGGCAGCCCGTAGAAGGAGACCAAGAGGTGAATACACTAAGCAGGTTCAAAAGGATGTAGGTTGCAGTAGTTATTCGGAGATGAAGAAGTCTACACAGGATACAGTAGCATGGATAGCTGTATCAAACCAGTCCCTGAACCGAAGGCCACAATAACATACCACAATTACCGGGGTGACAGCAGAATGTAAAAATAATCGCTAACGCCGTATATTAGTCTCTAATTCACAGTTGACTCAGGAAGCTACTTCTTGACAGTAGCAATAACGTTTAAGTCCACTCTTACTTAGATAGAACAAACAAAACAGTGCTGAACTGTCTGGAAGTTTTTAGGAACTATTAGATCCCGACATCACCTTTCAGAAGCAATTAACAGGCTAGAAATAAATTTTCAGTTCCTTCATCTATTAAAAAACTTACAACTTTCAACTGAGATGTATACTGACATCAGCATTTATACACGGGTGTTCTTGAGGGCGCGGGATTAGCCAAGCCGTCTATGGCGCTGCAGTCATGGACTGTGCGGCTGGTCCCGGCGGAGGTTCGAGTCCTCCCTAGGGCATGGGTGTGTGTGTTTGTGCTTAGGATAATTTAGGTTAAGTAGTGTGTAAGCTTAGGAACTGATGACCTTAGAAGTCAAGTCGTATAAGATGTCACACACATTCCTTCTTGAGTCAACAAATTTATTGCTTCTCAGTATGTCACACAGAATCCCAGAATAATATATTTACGCCGGTTCTTTGATCAGTTGTCGTACTAAATGCATCATTGCATCCTGAGGAAAGAACTTCAAAAATGGTTCAAATGGCTCTGAGCACTATGGGACTTAACATCTATGGTCATCAGTCCCCTAGAACGTAGAACTACTTAAATCTAACTAACCCAAGGACATCACACAACACCCAGTCACCACGAGGCAGAGAAAATCCCTGACCCCGCCGGGAATCGAACCCGGGAACCCGGGCGTGGGAAGCGAGAACGCTACCGCACGACCACGAGCTGCGGACTGGAAAGAACTCTGACGGCCGTTGCAATTTCGCTGGAAAAATCTCCAAGTGGAGTAGAAGTCATGCAATTCCAGTCGTATTTACAATTAGATTTTTTAATGATTACTCGCGCAGTAACTGGTTGTGACAACAGAGTAATAGGATCGAAAACAAATAACTGGCAAAAAGTTTAGATAGGTGCATCGAAGGTAGCGGCCCAGTGGTGGTTAACAGCCCCGGACTCATATTCAGGAGAATCGACACTCAGATTTCCCTCCAGTATCCTGAGTATGTATTCTGGTGTTTCCTTAAATCAGTTCGCGAGAGTGCTCCGAACGTTCGTTCAACAATGCCGTTGCTGATTTCCTTTCTCGTTCTTTTCCAGCTGAGATTTGCTCTGTCTCGAAACAACCCAAAACAGACTAGACATAAGCCTTACCCCATATACTTCCTTCCTGTTCAACAAACTAAATGTGAAAGTCTAGTCGTTGGGAAAACTTACTTAAAAAATTTATTAATTATGGGTTTTTGTTTTCAAGCAACAGATAACAGTGCTATATTCATTATTATCAGCGTTTTTCTTATGATTTATGTGTTACAAAAGAACTTATACACTCCTGGAAATTGAAATAAGAACACCGTGAATTCATTGTCCCAGGAAGGGGAAACTTTATTGACACATTCCTGGGGTCGGATACATCACATGATCACACTGACAGAACCACAGGCACATAGACACAGGCAACAGAGCATGCACAATGTCGGCACTAGTACAATGTATATCCACCTTTCGCAGCAATGCAGGCTGCTATTCTCCCATGGAGACGATCGTAGAGATGCTGGATGTAGTCCTGTGGAACGGCTTGCCATGCCATTTCCACCTGGCGCCTCAGTTGGACCAGCGTTCGTGCTGGACGTGCAGACCGCGTGAGACGACGCTTCATCCAGTCCCAAACATGCTCAATGGGGGACAGATCCGGAGATCTTGCTGGCCAGGGTAGTTGACTTACACCTTCTAGAGCACGTTGGGTGGCACGGGATACATGCGGACGTGCATTGTCCTGTTGGAACAGCAAGTTCCCTTGCCGGTCTAGGAATGGTAGAACGATGGGTTCGATGACGGTTTGGATGTACCGTGCACTATTCAGTGTCCCCTCGACGATCACCAGTGGTGTACGGCCAGTGTAGGAGATCGCTCCCCACACCATGATGCCGGGTGTTGGCCCTGTGTGCCTCGGTCGTATGCAGTCCTGATTGTGGCGCTCACCTGCACGGCGCCAAACACGCATACGACCATCATTGGCACCAAGGCAGAAGCGACTCTCATCGCTGAAGACGACACGTCTCCATTCGTCCCTCCATTCACGCCTGTCGCGACACCACTGGAGGCGGGCTGCACGATGTTGGGGCGTGAGCGGAAGACGGCCTAACGGTGTGCGGGACCGTAGCCCAGCTTCATGGAGACGGTTGCGAATGGTCCTCGCCGATACCCCAGGAGCAACAGTGTCCCTAATTTGCTGGGAAGTGGCGGTGCGGTCCCCTACGGCACTGCGTAGGATCCTACGGTCTTGGCGTGCATCCGTGCGTCGCTGCGGTCCGGTCCCAGGTCGACGGGCACGTGCACCTTCCGCCGACCACTGGCGACAACATCGATGTACTGTGGAGACCTCACGCCCCACGTGTTGAGCAATTCGGCGGTACGTCCACCCGGCCTCCCGCATGCCCACTATACGCCCTCGCTCAAAGTCCGTCAACTGCACATACGGTTCACGTCCACGCTGTCGCGGCATGCTACCAGTGTTAAAGACTGCGATGGAGCTCCGTATGCCACGGCAAACTGGCTGACACTGACGGCGGCGGTGCACAAATGCTGCGCAGCTAGCGCCATTCGACGGCCAACACCGCGGTTCCTGGTGTGTCCGCTGTGCCGTGCGTGTGATCATTGCTTGTACAGCCCTCTCGCAGTGTCCGGAGCAAGTATGGTGGGTCTGACACACCGGTGTCAATGTGTTCTTTTTTCCATTTCGAGAAGTGTGTTTATAAGGCAATTTAATACCTTGAAAAGTGAAATTCATTTGTGAAGTCTAGAATAACAGAGATAATATGCACATAGGTCCAGTTAGGTTTCTTATCATGGCAGCAACGGACTGGAGGAAATAAGATGGAAAGGGGTGCAGCCAGGATACTGAGTGAGATTTCGTGTTGTGATTGTGATGCGCTGATGCGAGGCGCTGAGTGGTGTGGACTCTTAGAATCAGAAAAGCAGGCACTGCCTCTGTGGTCGTAGTACAACTTGCTGTCATGCTGAGGCAATGAGACATTGACATGACGCAAACAAGCATAAACAATAGTTCTAATGGGTTTCACCAGTCCTGTCGCGTTGCACTACATCGAATTTATGGAGATTCTCCCAAACGAGGGACTACACATACGGTGTTGTGAAGGACCTTAGGCTACGAGCACCATGACTCCGCCATCGTCTTCCCAACGAAGAAGGGATGCGGTATCCTTACCCAATCTTCTACCTGACAGCAACTGCACGCATGCCGATGTCCTCGAGTGGCCTAGCCTTAGGCGTGGTCTACTTCCTGCACACGCTAAATGCACTGAAGCGCCAAAGAAGCTCGTATAGACATGCGTATTTAAATACAGAGATATGTAAACAGGCGGAATACGGCGCTGCGGTCGGCAACGCCTCAAGTGTCTGACGCAGTTATTAGATCGGTTACTCCTGCTTCAATGGCAGGCTATCAAGATTTAAGTGAGTTTGAACGTGGTGTTATAGTCGGCGCACGAGCGATGAGACACAGCATCTCCGACGTAGCGATGAAGTGGAGACTTTCCCGTATGACCATTCCACGAGTGTACCGCGAATATCAGCAGTCCGGTAAAACATCAAATCTCCGACATCGCTGCGGCCGGAAAAAGATCTTGTGTGAACGGGACCAACGACGTCTGAAGAGAATCGTTCAGCGTGACAGAAGTGCAACCCTTCCGCAAATTGCTGTAGATTACAATGCTGGGCCATCAACAAGTGTCAGCGTGCGAACCATTCAACGAAACATGGTGTATCCTTGATGACTGCATGACACAAAACATTACGCCTCGCCTGTGCCTGTCAACACCGACAGTGGACTGTTGACGACTGGAAACATGTTGCCTGGTCGGACGAGTCTCGTTTCAAAAGGCTCAAATGGTTCAAATGGTTCTGAGCACTATGGGACTTAACTTCTAAGTTCATCAGTCCCCTAGAACTTAGAACTACTTAAACCTAACTAACCTAAGGACATCACGCACATCCATGCCCGAGGCAGGATTCGAACCTGCGACCGCAGCAGTCGCGCGGCTCCGGACTGAGCGCCTAGAACCGCTAGACCACTGCGGCCGGCACATGCTTTACATGCTTTACAGTGCTGTTCACAACATTATTCCTCGACTACAGCTATTGTTGAGGAATGATGGTGGACATATTGAGCATTTCCTGTATAGAACATCATCTTTGCTTTGTCTTACTTTGTTATGCTAATTATTGCTATTCTGATCAGATGAAGCGCCATCTGTCGGACATTTTTTGAACGTTTGTATTTTTTAGTTCTAATAAAAACCCATGTCATTCCAAGCATGTGTGTCAATTTGTACCTCTCTGTCTACGTTATTCCGTGATTTATTCAGTTTTAAAATTTATACTGACTTTTTCATCACCCGGTATGTATGCAACCGCTTTAGGAAAAATAAAGGCACGAGAGAGACATTCTGACGTTGCGGTTAATAATGGAAGCAAGACTAAAGAAAATCAAGACATGTTCATGCTCATAGGATTTGTCGATCTGGAAAAAGCGTTCGACAGTGTAAACTGATCCAAGATGTTCGAAATTCTGAAAAAAGTAGGGGTAAGTTATAGGGAGAGACGGGTCACATACAATATGTAGAACAGCCAAGAGGGAATAATAAGAGTGAACGACCAAGAACAAAGTTCTCATATTAAAAAGGGCATAAGACAAGGATGTAGCCTTTCACACCTACTGTTCAATCTGTACATCGAGGAAGGAATGATGGAAATAAAAGAAAGGTTCAGGAGTGGAATTAAAATTTAGGGTGAAAGGATATGAATGATACGATTCACTGATGACATTGCTATCCTGAGTGGAAGTGAAGAGCCGGCCGGGGTGGCCGAGCGGTTCTAGGCGCTACAGTCTGGAACCGCGTGACCGCTACGGTTGCAGGTTCGAATCCTCCCTCGGGTATGGATGTGTGTGATGTCCTTCGGTTAGTTAGGTTTAAGTAGTTCTAAGTTCTAGGGGACTGATGACCTCAGAAGTTAAGTCCCATAGTGCTCAGAGCCATTTGAACCATTTTTGAAAGTAAAGAAAAATTACATGATCTGCTGACCGGAATCAACAATCTAATGAGTACACAGTATGGATTGAGAGTAAATCGAAGAAAGACGAAGGTAATGAGAAGTAGCAGAAATCAGAACAGCGAGAAACTTGACATGAGGATTGATGGTCACGAAGTAGATGAAGTTAAGGAATTCTGCTACCTAGGCAGTAAAATAACGAATGACGGACGGGGCAAGGAGGACATCAAAAGCAGACCAGCTATGGCAGAAAAGGCATTCCTGGCCAATAGGAGTCTACGTATATCAAATATCGGCCTTAGTCTGAGGAAGAAATTTCTGAGAATGTACGTCTGGAGTACAGCATTGTATGGTAGTGAAATATGGACTGTGGGAAAATCGGAACAGAAGAGAATCGAAGCATTTGAGATGTGATGCTAGAGACGAATGTTGAAAATTAGGTGGACTGGTAAGGTAAGGAATGAGGAGGTTCTACGCAGAATCGCAAAGGAAAGGGATATGTGGAAAACACTGATAAGGAGGACAGAATGATAGGACATCTGTTAAGACATGAGGGAATACTCGAGGGAGCTGTAGAGGACAAAAACTGTAGAGGAAGATAGAGATTGGAATACATCCAGTAAATAATTGAGGACTTAGGTTGGAAGAGCTACTCTGAGATGAAAAGGAGAGGAATTCGTGACCAGCCGCATCAAACCAGTCAGAAGATTGATGACCAAAACGTAACATTTTAATAAAATACATAAAAAGGAGAGACGAAGAAAGGTTTGCTACTACAAATAAATTTCCATGAAAGGATAGTAAAGCGTACAAGAGAAGTTCGTATATAAAATTAGACATTTTTATTATTTTACGATTGATGATTTACAAGCGCTGGGGTGATATTCATTGTCAAAAGAGAGTGGAGGCAGTAATTTTTTTGACATTTTGCACTCAGAATAAATACCGCGTTTTTACAGTTACGTGTTTGTTTTTAAAGTTTCTATTGAAGTGCAGATTTGATTTAGAAACATAAAACGTTCTGTCTCATCGAACGGCTTGATAGCAAACAACGCGTAACGTTTCATATCGCCAAATATTGGAGAGGATAGCTGGTGATGTACAGCGGAATCTATTTCGATGCAGTTTCTTTATCTCCCTCGATGAGATAAGAGCAGTTTTGAAGCTTTTTGATCAAATTCTTTACCTGACGGTAAAAGTCGTCATTACAGGATTGCACCAGCGGACTGCATTTGGGAGGAATCACTTTAATACTGCAAGATGGTAATACTTCTTCATTTAAAAAAAGATTTTACGCATAGTTGTGGGTCGTTTGTCCACCTCACGAGTGAATTAACAGAATAAACTGGTTCTCCGACACGCAGGGCTTCATCAGAAGTCAAAAATTCCTTTCCATGCCCTTTATGATAATATTAACAAACGCAGCATAATGATCACTATTTTCGCTTATTTGCAGCGCAAGTAAAATAAAAATTAAAAAACAGAAATGTTTCCGCTTGTGGACTCGACGACCCAACGTCCTTCTGATTACCATTCTACATTCTTACTGCTGTGACAAGTGCTGCCTGGAAACCAGGACAACATGAGCAGATCACGCCCCTCCCGGTCCGCGCCAAATACGTTATTTTTTCTAAAGGCTTGGGCATCTGGATTTCCACTTGTGTCACTTTCATTTCTGTCCAAGTCGTGTCCACAAAATTCCGAGTAGGCACGGTCCCCTTGTCAGACGTGGCAAGACAGAGTAATGGTCGACGGAATGCTGGGGCCCTGGCCGCGACAGGTCAGCCCGCGTCCACCCAGGCGAGGACTGGGCATCGCTCCGCGGGTAGGATCACAACCCTCCCTCAGAGAGCATCCAACAAGGCTAAACTCACGCCGGTGGCTCGATTCCTCCCTCGGGCATGGCTGTGAGTGTTGTCTTTACCGTTAAGTTAGTTTAAGTCTAGGGGTCGATCAGCATGGGTTTCGAAAAAGACGATCGTGTGAAACCCAGCTAGCGCTATTCGTCCACGAAACTCAGAGGGCCATAGACACGGGTTCCCAGGTAGATGCCATGTTTCTTGACTTCCGCAAGGCGTTTGATACCGTTCCCCACAGTCGTTTAATGAACAAAGTAAGCCGGCCGAAGTGGCCGTGCGGTTAAAGGCGCTGCAGTCTGGAACCGCAAGACCGCTACGGTCGCAGGTTCGAATCCTGCCTCGGGCATGGATGTTTGTGATGTCCTTAGGTTAGTTAGGTTTAACTAGTTCTAAGTTCTAGGGGACTAATGACCTCAGCAGTTGAGTCCCATAGTGCTCAGAGCCATTTGAACAAAGTAAGAGCATATGAACTATCAGACCAATCGTGTGATTGGATTCAAGAGTTCCTAGATAACAGAACGCAGCATGTCATTCTCAATGGAGAGAAGTCTTCCGAAGTAGGAGTGATTTCAGGTGTGCCGCAGGGGAGTGTCGTAGGACCGTTGCTATTCACAATATATACTATAAATGACCTTGTAGATAACATCGGAAGTTCACTGAGGCTTTTTGCGGATGATGCCGTAGTATATCGAGAGGTTGTAACAATGGAAAATTGTACTGAAATGCAGGAGGATCTGCAAGGAATTGACGCATGGTGCAGGGAATGGCAATTGAATCTTAATGTAGACAAGTGTGATGTGCTGCGAATACATAGAAAGAAAGATCCCTTATCATTTAGCTACAATATAGCAGGTCAGCAACTGGAAGCAGTTAATTCCATAAATTATCTGGGAGTAGGCATTAGGAGTGATTTAAAATGGAATGATCATATAAAGTTGATCGTCGGTAAAGCAGATGCCAGACTGAGATTCATTGGAAGAACCCTAAGGAAATGCAGTCCAAAAACAATGGAAGTAGGTTACAGTACACTTGTTTGCCCACTGCTTGAATACTGCTCACCGGTGTGAGATCCGTACCAGATAGAGTTGATAGAAGAGATAGAGAAGATCCAACGGAGAGCAGCGCGCTTCGTTACAGGATCATTTAGTAATCGCGAAAGCGTTACGGAGATGATAGATAAACTCCAGTGGAAGACTCTGCAAGAGAGACGCTCAGTAGCTCGGTACGGGCTTTTGTTGAAGTTTCGCGAACATACCTTAACCGAGGAGTCAAGCAATATATTGCTCCCTCCTACGTATATCTCGGGAAGAGA
This sequence comes from Schistocerca nitens, assembly GCF_023898315.1. Taxonomy (NCBI): domain Eukaryota; kingdom Metazoa; phylum Arthropoda; class Insecta; order Orthoptera; family Acrididae; genus Schistocerca; species Schistocerca nitens. Next base: position 851,035,602 of record NC_064618.1, read on the forward strand.
CCATGAGGATAAAATCAGAGAGATTAGAGCCCACATAGAGGCATACTGACAATCTTTCTTTCCACGAACCATACGAGACTGGAATAAAATGGTTCAAATGGCTCTGAGCACTATGGGACTCAACTGCTGTGGTCATAAGTCCCCTAGAACCTAGAACTACTTAAACCTAACTAACCTAAGGACATCACACACATCCATGCCCGAGGCAGGATTCGAACCTGCGACCGTAGCGGTCGTGCGGTTCCAGACTGTAGCGCCTTTAACCGCTCGGCCACTCCGGCCGGCGAGACTGGAATAGCTTGGAGAACCGATAGAGGTACTCAAGATACCCTCCGCCACACACCGTCAGGTCGCTTGCGGAGTATCGATGCAGATGTACATGTAGACATCAGCAGTTTGGTCCCTTAGGAATTCACACACACATTTGAAAAACAACGCTAAGAGGCCAACCGAGGAAACACCGCTGAGGACAGACAAATGGAGACTGACCGAGAGGAGGAGATACCGGCAGAATACGACAACAACAAGGAGCCGTCGTATGCATGAGACTCAGTGATTGTCAGTGTTTCTGAAAGCGACGAAGGAGATACTTTTGAAGCTTCCCGTCGTAAACAAGGTGGCCGGAAACTTAGCAGGATGCCTAGGATATCGCCACACGTCATATCCCAGTGCCAAGATCAAACAAATATGCTCCACGTCAGCACGAAGAAGAACAAACCAACGACAACGCCTGGATCTTCGGCGACGACTCGAGACCCTTGCCCAGTACGTCAGAGGCAACTAAGCCACCAGTGGCAAAAATACAGCACTGGACGGTTATTTGACTTCAAACACAGAAATTAAGAAGCACCTTACTGGACCGGTAAAAGCAATCTGCAAGGGAGATTCCATCGAATATCACTTCGAATCCTTCACGGACAGTGTCTGGAACTTCGTTTCCTCCGGGCGACAAACATAGCCTTCTTCACTCATCAACGGCCAGCAGAGCAAACATTAAAAGTTGTCAAATACTTACAGGAGGTGGAACCAGAACAGGGTTACTGGGATTTCAGCAAGCATCTGTCCATCAGTTTAAACCGAGAGATGAACCAACCAAGAAGCTGATACCACATCCAGTCTATTCCATCACTCTCGCGGCTGGACCAACAAGATTTAGGATCCTCTCCAGCTCTTGGACACCAAGGCCCAAATGGAAACATAGGGCCCGAATGAAGGACCACTTTAGTAGAAGCACTGCCAACGGTTCTTCCATACAACTACACTCCTGGAAATTGAAATAAGAACACCGTGAATTCATTGTCCCAGGAAGGGGAAACTTTATTGACACATTCCTGGGGTCAGATACATCACATGATCACACTGACAGAACCACAGGCACATAGACACAGGCAACAGAGCATGCACAATGTCGGCACTAGTACAGTGTATATCCACCTTTCGCAGCAATGCAGGCTGCTATTCTCCCATGGAGACGATCGTAGAGATGCTGGATGTAGTCCTGTGGAACGGCTTGCCATGCCATTTCCACCTGGCGCCTCAGTTGGACCAGCGTTCGTGCTGGACGTGCAGACCGCGTGAGACGACGCTTCATCCAGTCCCAAACATGCTCAATGGGGGACAGATTCGGAGATCTTGCTGGCCAGGGTAGTTGACTTACACCTTCTAGAGCACGTTGGGTGGCACGGGATACATGCGGACGTGCATTGTCCTGTTGGAACAGCAAGTTCCCTCGCCGGTCTAGGAATGGTAGAACGATGGGTTCGATGACGGTTTGGATGTACCGTGCACTATTCAGTGTCCCCTCGACGATCACCAGTGGTGTACGGCCAGTGTAGGAGATCGCTCCCCACACCATGATGCCGGGTGTTGGCCCTGTGTGCCTCGGTCGTATGCAGTCCTGATTGTGGCGCTCACCTGCACGGCGCCAAACACGCATACGACCATCATTGGCACCAAGGCAGAAGCGACTCTCATCGCTGAAGACGACACGTCTCCATTCGTCCCTCCATTCACGCCTGTCGCGACACCACTGGAGGCGGGCTGCACGATGTTGGGGCGTGGGCGAAAGACGGCCTAACGGTGTGCGGGACCGTAGCCCAGCTTCATGGAGACAGTTGCGAATGGTCCTCGCCGATACACCAGGAGCAACAGTGTCCCTAATTTGCTGGGAAGTGGCGGTGCGGTCCCCTACGGCACTGCGTAGGATCCTACGGTCTTGGCGTGCATCCGTGCGTCGCTGCGGTCCGGTCCCAGGTCGACGGGCACGTGCACCTTCCGCCGACCACTGGCGACAACATCGATGTACTGTGGAGACCTCACGCCCCACGTGTTGAGCAATTCGGCGGTACGTCCACCCGGCCTCCCGCATGCCCACTATACGCCCTCGCTCAAAGTCCGTCAACTGCACATACGGTCCACGTCCACGCTGTCGCGGCATGCTACCAGTGTTAAAGACTGCGATGGAGCTCCGTATGCCACGGCAAACTGGCTGACACTGACGGCGGCGGTGCACAAATGCTGCGCAGCTAGCGCCATTCGACGGCCAACACCGCGGTTCCTGGTGTGTCCGCTGTGCCGTGCGTGTGATCATTGCTTGTACAGCCCTCTCGCAGTGTCCGGAGCAAGTATGGTGGGTCTGACACACCGGTGTCAATGTGTTCTTTTTTCCATTTCCAGGAGTGTATAATAGCTTCCCGAACGGTTTTACTTCTAAAGAAAATCTGGACCTCTGCTAATCTACTTCCAAATTTCCCTTCCATTCTTCAATAAAGAGCTCTTGATACTATAGTATTTGACGTGTGTCGTGGTAGGCTGATTGTGCACCAATTTTCACATTACCACGATCTTACTTTCTCGTTAGCGTAGAGAGTTCAAAATGGCTCTGAGCGCTATGGGACTTAACTGCTGAGGTCATCAGTCCCCTAGAACTTAGAACTACATAAACCTAACTAACCTAAGGACATCCATGCCCGAGGGAGGATTCGAACCGGCGACCGTAGCGATCGCGCGGTTCCAGACACTAGCGTAGAGAGTACAGTATTTTGAAAATCTAATAGTACTTCCACAGTTCCATGAATTTCATTTATTAGTTTGCAAAGTTCGTGCTCCACTATGTGGGATGATCAAAGAGAAGTTCCGCTGATCGTTATGATTAGGTGATGCATTCCCGTAACTGTGCTACCACAGAAGATTTCACACACTTAAAAGACACTTTGTCTTGAATATGTGGCTCTCATAGAGTGTGACTTGCCAAAAGTCATTCCTCAATAATGTTTCCGATTCGAAGTCTATCAGTTTCCTCTAAGATCTCTTTGTTTTCGATAATTGTTGGTAAAACTGATCTGACAGCTCCGTTTCCCCAGCCAGTCGCTGTTTGTACGTTCGGTCAGACGCAACACCAGTGTAAATACGGAACTTATAAGATAATCACCAAAATCACCTAAAGGCCTTCGTGGTAAATTTTTTCACACAGCATGTCGCTTATTTACTGTGCCACAAGGTTCACAAATGGCTCTTCTACTTCTGGATAATATAACTCGAATAGACGGTTACGTTACTTCTTACAGGATGACAATTACTGAACTATACTCGTATTAAACAAAACCGTCATAATTTCCGAACGGTTTGCGTTAGGACATTCAAACTGCACAGTTCACCGCAGGGCATGATGGAATCACTATGCGCAAGCATGATTTGGTTCAGCTACGAAGCCCACTTTCATTTGAATGGGTTCGTCAATAAGGAAAATTGGCGCATTTGGGGAACTGAGAATTCGCATTTCGCGATCGAGAAGTCTCTTCACTCTCGACGGGTGACTGTGTGGTGTGCAGTGTCCAGTCACGGAATAATCGGTACGATATTCCTTGATGGAATGGTGACTACCGAACGGTACCGGAACGTTGTGGGAGATGATTTCATCCCCATTATCCAAAGTGACCCTTACTTCGACAAGATGTGGTTCATGCAAGACGTACCTCGACTCCATCGAAGCAGGAGAGTGTTTGATGTCCTGGAGGAGCACTTTGGGGACGGACAATGGCATGGGCCTCGATTGGCCGCCTTATTCGACGAATACGAACACATATGACTGCTTTTTGCTCGATGGACTTTGCTAGCATGTATAAGAGTCCACCTTACAAATAATTGTGGGAGCAAGGCACCTGATCCGTCGTCATACGTAGTTCCTTTCCATAGCAGCAGACGAACGGTCTTCCTTATTAAACTACAAAGATACTAACAATTCTGTGCATTGTTGCTCAACCTGACAACGACAGTGTGAGTTTTAAGCTTGACGAAGAGAGGTCGGCGATTCTTTTAGAATCAGGTTCCGAATTCTTAAGCTGTCGTCGTCAGTCTGAGGGCTTCAAAGGCCCTATTAATGGCTCAAAGGAGACTAGCTGAGGAACGCATTGTGAGAACACGCATGATAGTTTAGATTAGGCGACTGTCCGTCGAGTCTTTATGCAAGTAGCTGGCGGGGACCCCAAACGAGTCCTGTCAGATGCTGAGAAGAGTTCCTGACTGACGAAATGGTATAAACTGACAAAGTTCGTAGGAAAGTGCCAGAGTTTAAAGCACTTCTGAATAGCTACAGAACGTTGGCTGCAACCCAAAATCGACAGCTGTGATCTCGTTGGGATATGCTTAAGTGTCTCTAGAGCGTATACGATAGCTGCAAAAGAAGTCAGACTATGGCTCGCACTAAGTAAGAAAGTAAATCCCCATAGAAAATGAAATGCAGTCCGGAAGTAAGGCTCTTTGGGGAAACACACGCCATCAAGAGAGAGATAACTTTTGAATCCCTTAAAAAAAATAAAAATAAATAAAAGCCTTCTGTAAATGGAAAATGGTTCCCTCCTAGATCCGCAACTAATCTCTTCGCGTGAGAATGACACCCCGTCTATTTCTACGCCTGTGACCTCCGTCTTTACTTCAGTGCTAAACCTGAAAATATCAAAACTGCTGCCATTAATGATGATTTGCATTTAGCCTCGATATGGGCACGTCGCCTGGGTCTCAAATAAAATGCGAGAAAGTCCAAAGTAATTTAGGCACTGCAGATGACAGACTTTTCCAGAGCTGATTCACGGTCATGTTGGCGAGGCCAAGTCGATCGTTACTCCAAGCTTATATAAAAAAAGTGTGTGTTACTAACCAGTTCCCCTGCATTCCGATCATAGACACAGAGATTCCACCTGTTCAAAAAGCATTCTATGTTAATGTGTTTACGATAAATGCAATAAATCCTTGTTAATATGTCACACACATACACATTATTCACTAAACAGAGCTTGACTCCAATTTGTCGTCACAACAAAACGAATACATACTCATTGAAGACATATAGTCTGTAAATGAGTCCGCAATCATTTTTTGGCACTTTATTTTTACAAGTCCGTCTTGATCACACAAATTTCTTACACTTTGTTACCGCTTTCGGCTACTGATGTAAACCATCGTCAAGTTAAACACGTGAGTGTACAGTACGTACCCCATGTCATCATCGTCAAGTTAAACATGTGGTGCGTACCATGTACTCACATGTTTAACCTGACGATGATTTACATCAGAATATTTTAATCATCTGAAGATGGCAGTAACCGAAACCGTTAATAAAGTGTAAGAAATCTGTGTGATCAAGACGGGCTTGTAAAAATAAAGAAAACAAAGACACCTGCGCATACTTTTGAGCACTTTTTACGCTTGCTCTTATAAATCAACAAAAAATCGTGGTTTTACCACGTCGTTCGTAAAGTCGTAATTATTGGAGGAAATTCGTAATTATTACAACTGATTCGTAGAAACTGGCATATCTGAAGATGCTAACAGCTGATGTAACTGCCAATCGAATGATTGCATTCAGTGGTCGATTATATGCTTATCGACCAAGTACGTAAACTTAATATGCAAATTTCTACCGGTAAATTAATTTTGAGTGAAATTCTGAAACTACCGATGTGCTGTGGAAGGATAAAGATGGGGCTTTACTTGACTCATGACATGGTGTTGGTTCTTCTGATTTTTAGTTACTGCGGAATCTTGACGATTACTGTTAGTACCTTCCCCGATGTCGGCATTCCGGTGTGACGGATCGTGTATATTGAGCAGGACGTGACTTAGGACATTAGGCTAGAATTTTTCCGTAACTTGGGTAATCCACTCCCGGATCATGCGTTGATTAAGCTCTTGATGTATGTCATGGGCATGTACCCACATAGGGGTCGTAAGGATCAGACGTAAGCACCTTTTAAAGGCAACGGCCTTGCCGCAGTGGATACACCAGTTCCCGTGAGATCACCGAAGTTAAGCACTGTCTGGCGTGGCCGGCGCTTGAATGGGTGACCATCCAGCCGCCATGCGCTGTTGCCATTTTTCGGGGTGCACTCAGCGTCGTGATGCCAACTGAGGAGCTACTCGACCGAATAGTAGCGGCTCCGGTCAAAGAAAACCATCATAACGACCGGGAGAGCGGTGTGCTGACCACACGCCCCTCCTATCCGCATCCTCACCCGAGGCTGACACGGCGGTCGGATGCTCCAGATGGGCCACTTGTGGCCTGCAGACGGAGTATATATATAAACTCTGAATTTACAGTTTTACTCACGTTTCGGATATAGGAAATCTGTTCGCTTGACTCACGTCAGTGTCGAGGTTTAAATAGCGGCCGCCATTTTCGCGCAAGACTCACTTAGGGAGGTACGGTTTGGATTCGCTCTTCGGTAGGTAGTTGAGGTTGACAGCAACTAGAACGGACAGAACATGTTTTCTGCAGTAGGAGGTCGTCTCGCAAGTAAATCGAAATATTTCTAACATTTGGTCTTGGACTTGTGATATTCGTGTGTGTCGACAGCAAATACTCTAAAATATTTTCAATGTATAGATACTAACTACCTTGGTCTAGGCGATCTACTCTGAACTTTTCTGTGGTTAGTTCCGACAGTGATCCGCACTCGTAATTTTGTTAGTTCGTAATTACGGAACTTCAACTTCAGACTTACGCTAAAGGAACTTTAATTATATTTCGTGAATTTTCGGAAGTCTACTCGAATGTGTCATACTGTTCTGTTTATTTAAGTCCTCGCGCAGACGTTTATTATTGCAGTAATTACCGATTACTAATTGTGATAAGTGGTATTTTCTTTTTTTTTTTTTAAATAAACTCAGTTTGTTAAAATTTAGAAACCCTTTGAGTAATGAACATCATTTCACCGTAGATTCATGTCTGTACGTACTGTACTTGTCACTGGATTTCTTTAGGGTTAATGCGAGAGATGCGTTGGTTGGCCTAGATCCTGTAAGGTAGCCGACATTTCAGAAATCCGACCAGGTATTACGGAGGCCCTACAAACACTGTTTTTAATTATTTACAATTTATTATTAGTGCTGATACACATGGAGGCTCATGAGGTATTGAATGAACAATTACTTGGTAGAAGGAACAGGTTTTAGCTTCTCCATTCAGGATTTGTCAATTATTACCCGTTATGTTGGTGTCGTTCAGTGATCACCAGATAGGACATTTCGTTTCTCTATCCTTTTAGTCGCAAACCTATGCACAAGCAGCTGTTAAATATCCGCATTAAGAACACCAGTAGCTTTTTCGGAAGGTGCTTCAGCTGTTCGTTTGTGATGACGTCTGGGTTTGGGGCCGAGTGGTTTCCTAAGTGGATGATGATCTTTCTTATTTCTGCAGGCGATGTAAGACCAGGTTCCACTGGTCTGGCTAGTGCGCGGATTTTCTGTGCCTACTGTCCAGTCCTGACCGTCTCTTCGTCATTTCTGTCGAGCTCCAAGATATTTTGCTTCTCTTATGTACTGGTGAACGCCTCCGACTTCCCCAAGGGATCAGGTAGTTGGCCAGCAGGGCGCCGGATGGCTGAATTATGTGGCTTTTGCCATCTTATCCTCCCGCACTTTAGAACGGTGTTCTATTGGACGGACGTGAAGTTCTCTAGATAGCCGTTTCATCAATCTGCGGCCTACCTGGTTTCTGAATTGTTCCCATCTTCTGCGGGTCCTATTTTTATGCATTTTCAGAGGTTGCAAGAGTGGAGAGAATGATTCGTGATATCTTACTTGGTTCATGGTCCTGACCGACACTTATCAGAATGCCCGTTTTATTTTCCCTGTTAAGGTTCCCATGCGTCGTCAATTTTGGCAGTGGTAGAAACGTCCTCCGTGAGCCAAATGTTGTTGTTGAACCACTTGCTGAATTGATCTCAGTTGGTGTTTGTGGTCGTGGGGTGGTGTATAGAGTCGAGTGCCTCTTGATGGTGCCAATGACAGCTTGTGGTCAGAAGTTGATCGATGACTTTGGTAAGTTGGGGATCAAAGTGTTAAATTTTTCAGCATGGCTACGTCTAAGACGTCAAGTCTGGGGTGTAGTTGGGTGGAGTGTGAGTTGATTCTGCTGGGCAGAAAGTAATAGCTTCTAGGCGTTCTTCCAATGCGTGTACTCGTCCCCCTCGAGGATTAGTTTGTCGGCAGTTCCAGCCACAATGCTTTTCATTGAGGTAGGCACAAACCAGTATTTTATCAAAGCTGTCGAAGACGATGATGAGGTCCTTTCCATTTATCTCTGAGGGCTTGTGTACGCTTCTACCATCTTAAAGATGCCATGTGCTGTTGCTATATTTACTACTGCAGCCTCATGAGATGGAACGTGCGTGACTGAACTCTTCAGAAAAATAGCAGTGCCATCCCCACGGCCATTGGCTCGGTCGGCCCGATAACCAATCATATCTGGGTAGGTCGCAGGTGGGTCTCCGTCAAAGATAGGATGTCGACATCATGCCGGAGAAGGAAACCCTCAAATTCAATTTATCTGGTGATTACTTCATTGACGCTGAAGTTACATAGTATATCAGAAGTTTGAAGAAAATGTCCGATGCACTATTGAATTTCTGTAAGGTGGCTTTTAGGATTTGAAACTTGTTCTTCCGTCGGAGTGCTGGCAAAAATTCTGTAACGCTGGAGAACATTTCCGATAGATCGGAGTAGTAGAATGTATCTTGTTCGGGAGGTGCCGGCGTCGCTGGCTAACGTTCTCTAGCTGTAGTGTTGGGGCGTACAATAGCTGCGGGTGCTAGTCGTCCTGGTTGGCGGGGAGGAAACCTGTTGCTGTTGTCGAGGTGGCAGATGGAGGAGCTGCAGTCGGCTGGTTGCGCCGATTGGCCCTGCGCGGTATACGTCCTGAGAAGCTGCTGAAAGATAGGGCAATCTCTCCGTGTGGTGGAGTGCTCGCCTTTGCAATCTGAGCATCCAGGTTTCTGAGCTGCAAGCTTCGTATATTTCTTGAAGGGATGCTTTCCAGCGCTTTTGGCACATCGCAAACGGAAGTGGTGCAGTGGTGAGCACACTGGACTCGCGTTTGGGAGAACGACGGTTCAAACCCGCACCCGGCCATCCTGATTTAGATTTTCCGTGATTTACTTAAATCGCTTCAGGCAAATGCCGGGTTCGTTACTGTAAAAGGGCACGGCCGATTTCCTTCCCCATCCTTTCCTAACCCGACGGGACCGAAGACCTCGCTGTTTGGTCCCCTCCCCCAAATCAACCAATCAACCAACCAACCAACACATCGCGGCGGCAGAGAACATAAATTACACTCCTGGAAATTGAAATAAGAACACCGTGAATTCATTGTCCCAGGAAGGGGAAACTTTATTGACACATTCCTGGGGTCAGATACATCACATGATCACACTGACAGAACCACAGGCACATAGACACAGGCAACAGAGCATGCACAATGTCGGCACTAGTACAGTGTATATCCACCTTTCGCAGCAATGCAGGCTGCTATTCTCCCATGGAGACGATCGTAGAGATGCTGGATGTAGTCCTGTGGAACGGCTTGCCATGCCATTTCCACCTGGCGCCTCAGCTGGACCAGCGTTCGTGCTGGACGTGCAGACCGCGTGAGACGACGCTTCATCCAGTCCCAAACATGCTCAATGGGGGACAGATCCGGAGATCTTGCTGGCCAGGGTAGTTGACTTACACCTTCTAGAGCACGTTGGGTGGCACGGGATACATGCGGACGTGCATTGTCCTGTTGGAACAGCAAGTTCCCTTGCCGGTCTAGGAATGGTAGAACGATGAGTTCGATGACGGTTTGGATGTACCGTGCACTATTCAGTGTCCCCTCGACGATCACCAGTGGTGTACGGCCAGTGTAGGAGATCGCTCCCCACACCATGATGCCGGGTGTTGGCCCTGTGTGCCTCGGTCGTATGCAGTCCTGATTGTGGCGCTCACCTGCACGGCGCCAAACACGCATACGACCATCATTGGCACCAAGGCAGAAGCGACTCTCATCGCTGAAGACGACACGTCTCCATTCGTCCCTCCATTCACGCCTGTCGCGACACCACTGGAGGCGGGCTGCACGATATGGGGCGTGAGCGGAAGACGGCCTAACGGTGTGCGGGACCGTAGCCCAGCTTCATGGAGACGGTTGCGAATGGTCCTCGCCGATACCCCAGGAGCAACAGTGTCCCTTATTTGCTGGGAAGTGGCGGTGCGGTCCCCTACGGCACTGCGTAGGATCCTACGGTCTTGGCGTGCATCCGTGCGTCGCTGCGGTCCGGTCCCAGGTCGACGGGCACGTGCACCTTCCGCCGACCACTGGCGACAACATCGATGTACTGTGGAGACCTCACGCCCCACGTGTTGAGCAATTGGGCGGTACGTCCACCCGGCCTCCCGCATGCCCACTATACGCCCTCGCTCAAAGTCCGTCAACTGCACATACGGTTCACGTCCACGCTGTCGCGGCATGCTACCAGTGTTAAAGACTGCGATGGAGCTCCGTATGCCACGGCAAACTGGCTGACACTGACGGCGGCGGTGCACAAATGCTGCGCAGCTAGCGCCATTCGACGGCCAACACCGCGGTTCCTGGTGTGTCCGCTGTGCCGTGCGTGTGATCATTGCTTGTACAGCCCTCTGGCAGTGTCCGGAGCAAGTATGGTGGATCTGACACACCGGTGTCAATGTGTTCTTTTTTCCATTTCCAGGAGTGTACGTGTAAATGGGCCGGCGCAATTTACATTCATACTTACGCATATCGCTCGAAATTAATACGAAGCAGTATCGGAGGACTGAAATTAATATGCAATTACGTACAAATCGTTTCGTTTACAGTATTTTACGGTGTATAGGAGTTTATTTATGATGTAAACAGTTCTGTCACTTTGTATGGTGTCTATGAGTGATTGAATGTAGCGTTTGTAGCGTCGGACTATAAAGTTCCACTCGTAATTGCCCTAATTAAAGATGCCCTCTTTATAAAGTGAATAAAGCCCTAAAGATAATAATTTTATTACGTGATCTGACTGCCCTCAGGTATGTGTCACAGACGCACATACGTCCCACAAAGAAGACGTTTGGCATCTGAAATGATTTACTATTGATCACTGATTATTAACTTTTTCGTTACTGAACCTAAGCTTGAATGTCACAGGTAGTCCATAGTTATCACCTAATCAGTAGGATGTAAATATAAAATCATTAACCCTGACATAAATTTATAACACTTTGTTGATGTGAACTGATAACTTAAAGTTATCACAAAACATTACCAGGATGACGAAGAAGCTGGTGTTCTGAAGTTTTTGAGGCAAACTTACCTTCCATGATCTGAAAGTAATGTACTACAGTAACAGAAAGGTTGTTGGTTCGCACAGTTTCGTACAACATGAAAAATGTGTATCATCGAACTAATGACTGAGCTGAAGAATTAAACCGCATTATTTGTTGTCCTTACGCAAGGCGTTAGTGCAAGTCCACAAGGTTACGCAATACTATCATCTTGAAAAATTATAGTTCATTTAAATAAATTGGTGAAAGAAACGAAACAAAAATATGTTATTGGGTACCAGGAGTACGAATGCTTTACACAGACAATAATATTAATGTTACATGACACACGTAGTGCCCTTGGCACAGTCACACGAAGACGAGCTACATAATGCAGATTTGAAAAAGATATGAGACAAAAAACGAGTCATATGCGCTGCATACACAGAACAGAATCTGCCCTACATTAATTGTAACTGCAAATACCACTCTGCTGTTATTTCCACCCCAGTGGCTGTGAAATGTCAGTGTTTGAACGTGGCTCGACAAGCATATAGTTGTGGAAAGCCGCGCGGGATTAGCCGAGCGGTCCAGAGCGCTGCAGTCATGGACTGTGCGGTTGGTCCCGGCGGAGGTTCGAGCCCTCCCTCGGGCATGGGTGTGTGTGTGTGTGTTTGTCCTTAGGATAATACAGGGTAATTAGTGTGTAAGCTTAGGGACTGATGACCTTAGCGGTTAAGTCCCATAAGATTTCACATACATTTGAACTTTTTTTTTTTTTTGAAGTTGAGGAAAAAGTATTACCTTACGTCCAGAGTAGACGCATCCAAAGAGCTGTACGTCGTTCTGCTTATCGTTTCACCAATACAAACGCATTGATGCTTATAACTCTTTCCCAGGATAATACAATGCAGCCACTTTCATTACCACACCATACCGCACACAAGCAAAAACATACCTCCACTCAAGAACGGCCACGAACAGAATATTTCAAAATTAGTAAGCAATGGTCGAGGCCGCAACCGCCCCAAAACAAAAAAATGGTTCAAATGGCTCTGAGCACTATGGGACTTAACATCTGTGGTCATCTGTCCCTAGGACTTAGAACTACTTAAACCTAACTAACCTAATGACATCACACACATCCATGCCCGAGGCAGGATTCGAACCTGCGACCGTAGCAGTCGCGCGGTTCCGGACTGAGCGCCTAGAACCGCTAGACCACCGCGGCCAGCTCCCAAGACAAACTAGCGCAACAGGCGCTGCAGTGACTATGCGGAAGTCGATCTTTGGGTGCAGGTATGACAACAAAGACTGCTCGCAAGAAGTACAGGGTGTGGCAGAAAAACGGACGGATTTGGATATATCGAAACAGGCCGAGTATTATATTTTAAAAGATTTTCAGTCACAATAACGAAAAACTTGTTTATTGCCATTTCATGCACTGTTCATGTTTTGGAAATGGTGTAGTGTCGGTGGACACCATTGTTAAGTTGACACACAGACAGTTTGTGATGTAAATCGTTCATACCACGTTGCCAACCATCTCTGTTGGAATATTTCTGACTTACGGACAAATGGTGGCTTTCTGTTCTGTAATTGTGTGCAGACATCTACTACACACCCTGTGTTTCAGGATCCCTCAAAGGACCGATAAGCCAGGAGATGTGGAAGGCAACAACATGTCCCCATTCGGTGAAATGATGTGGTTCGCAAACCCATTGCACACTGCTTCCACTGAGATTGAAGTACAGTGAGACGTACCACTGTCTAGCTGAAACCAATACTTATTTGCAGGGTGCGAGGAATGTGTCAAGTATAGCAGCGATGTGACTGTGGTTGCTCGTCGATGTGCACCATCGAAAAATAAATGGCAGATTATGCCCATTGGCTTGCTGACTATGTAAGGGCGGACGGAGTTCGTGAGCGTAATCTTAGCGCCAGTAACGCCAGTTTTGTTTGCTGACATAACCGCTGAGATGAAAATTTGCATCGTCACTCACACGTAGCAACTTTAAGAAGGCTTCATATCCCTACTTTTAGTATTTCAACAGACAGAGCCATTCGCTTTTCATAATCACTTTCATTGTTGTGCAACTTGTATCTTGTACGGTTGCAGCTTTAAATCTTTCCGTAAAATTCTTGGCGCACTACGACTGGACATTCCCACTACCGTCGCAATTTGTCTCACAGAACGCTTTGGATTGTTGGTTCCAATATTTTCTATCGTTCTTGCGAGCGACAACTTCTGGCCCTTCATTTCGATTTCAGCTTAAATGTACTTCCTGTTGTTTCAAAGTTTTTCAACCGTAATTTGATTACAAAGTATTTGATCACGCGAACATCCGCAGTTGAGCAGCATATTAATAGAATAAAAATCCGCTTCAGTTGGCAGTCATTTCTTATGTATTACACGACAGGTTCTGAGACCTAAAGCTCCATCTTCAGGAGCCATCAAAGTAATTAACAAAACACTAATGCGTGGAGTCAAACCCAAGCCGAGCAGACGCATCGTATTGTAAAACCAGCAACCGAGGCACTCGCTTCGATAGCCGACACTTCCGTGTTGTTGCCAAAACAGATTGCTGTGTTAAATATCACGGCACTTGCGGCAGAATCTGAGAGAATAACGCTGATTGTAATTTTATTCCATCTTGAAGACTATTGGAAAGGCTTAACAACGGTTATAAGATAGATCCTGCGCATATCAAACCTCATTCTCGCCAAACTATATGCCGTTCGGTCAACCCTACGACGTATTCGTTTAGTGACGGCTGAAGAATTACATGCGCCCATTAAAAAAGCGCCCTACTGTCGTCGCACAGCAAACGGAAATGCCAAGTAGAAGCGATACAGTTAATGCGGCAAGTGCCATAAGATTCAACATAGAAAACTGCTTTATAAATTACACTTCGATAATTCTCATATGCATTTGTGATAGCCTCTAAGCGTCGACAATGTAAAACAACAGGGGAATAAACTAGGAGCAACATGCGCCAAGTGCTAGGTAATGCGTAGAATGTCCGTCCCAGACTCGCCTAGAGTAACTTTTTCTTGTTACTTTTGTTCCTCTCTGTCTTAAGTTGTACGAAAATTGAAAAGCTCCTTCATCAGGCGCTTTTCTGTGTTATTAACAAAGCTATATTTGCAGTCGTTGCGAGTAGACAATACTTTCGAACACTTTGGTTTTTGTACAAAGAATGACAGTTTTGCTTAAGAATGACATCTTCGACACTCCATTGTTTGCACTTCGTGTTCCTTGTTTCACATTCTCATGACAGTGTTGTCAGAAGCTGGAATACAACTTACACTGCAATCATTCACTAGTTCAATTTCCTTCGCAGATTCTGAGTTCTATTTTTCGGTCATTGTGAAAGATTTCCTTGCACGATTTGATTTTCTGATTTTAATTTATACAGGGTGTATAAAAAGAATCATCCGATTAGGAACGTCTATTTTTATGAAACTAATAAACATATACAATGAATTTTGTTTTTGGATAAACGGGAAACTCAAAAAGTTTGTTTTCATACCATTTCATAGGTGTTCAGTTTGCCCCCCTTCACACGCACTGCGTACGTCACTGCGGTATTCAAATTGTTCCCACACTGCAGCGAGCATGTCTTGAGTTGAAGCTGCCACAGCTCCTGTTATGCGATGTCTCAGTTCATTTACTGTTGTTGGTAACGGAGGGACATAAACAGAGTCTTTTATAAACCCCCACAATAAATAATCACATACAGTCAGGTCTGGTGACCTTGGAGGCCAGTAATGCAAGTCTGAAACATTTTGGTCCTGTGCGACCGATCCATCGTTCAGTAATCCTTTGATTTAAAAATTCCCGCACTTCCAGATACCAGTGTGCTGGTGCCCCGTCCTCTTAGTAAATGAAGTCGTTCGAATCAGTGTCCAACTGTGGGAAAAGAAAGTTCCAAGCATATCGAGGTATGTGCTTCCTGTAACAGTGTTCTCGTCAAAGAAAAATGGACCATGCTCTTTACCCCGTGAAACTGCAAAAGCACATTACATTTTCAAGAGTCCCTCTCATGTTGTGCAACTTCATGTGGTTGTTCCGTACCCCATATTCTCACATTATGGTGGTTCACCTTTCAATTTAAATGGAAAGTAGCCTTGTCACTAAACACTAAGCGTGGAAGAAAACTGTCACCCTACATCTTGCCAAGAACGAAATTACAGAACTCCACACGATGTCGTTTGTCTCCTTCACTAAGAGCTTGCAGAAGCTAAATTTTGCATGTTTGCATGTGTAAACGCCAACACAGCACACGCCACACAGACATCGGAGCATGTTGATCTGTCGAGCCGCACGGCGAACGGATTTCTGCGGACGCCTTGTGAAACTATGGCGTATGCGTTCGACGTCTGTGTCAGACCCTAGGGATTTGCGTTTACACAAACAACCTGTTTCGCGGAATTGTTCATGCCATCGTCTAATGCTTTATGCTGTAGGAGGTTCCACACCATACTTAGTACGTAAGCCACGCTGAAGAGTTACACTATGTGATCAAAAGTATCCGGACACCTGGCTGAAAATGATTACAAGTTCATGGCGCTCGCCGTCGGTAATGCTGGAATTCAATATGGTGTTGGCCCACCCTTAGCCTCCATGACACTTTCCACTCTCGCAGGCATACATTCAATCAGGTGCTGGAAGGTTTCTTGGGGAAAGCAGAGTATTCTTCACGGAGTGCTGCACTGACGAGAGGAATCGATGTCGGTCGGTGAGGCCTGGCACGAAGTCGGCGTTCCAAAACATCCCAAAGGTGTTCTATAGGATTCATGTCAGGACTCTGTGCAGGTCAGTCCATTACAGGGATGTTACTGTCGTGTAAGCACTCCGCCTCAGGCCGTGGATTATGGACAGGTGCTCGATCGTGTTAAAAGATGCAATCGCCATCCCCGAATTGCTCTTCAACAGTGGGAAGCACGAAGGTGCTTAAAACATCAATGTAGGCCTGTGCTGTGATAGCGCCACGCAAAACAACAAACGGTGTAAGCCCTCTTCATGAAAAACACGACCACACCAATACACCACCGCCCCCGAATTTTACTTTCGCAGTACACACTCTGGCAGATGACGTACACCGGGCATTCGTCATAGCCACACCCTACCATCGGATCTCCACATTGCGTACCGTGATTTGTCACTCCACACAACATTATTCCACTGTTCAATCGTCCAATGTTTACGCTCCTTACACCAAGCGAGGCGTCGTTTGGCATTTACCGGCGTGATGTGTGGCGTACGAGCAGCCGCTCGACCATGAAATCCAGGTTTACTCACCTCCCGCCTAACTGTCATTGTACTTGCAGTGGATACTGATGCAGTTTGGAATTCCTGTGTGATGGTCTGGATAGATGTCTGCGCATTAGACATTACGACCCTGTTCAACTGTCGGCGGTCTCTGTCAGTCAACAGACGAGGTCGGCCTGTACACTTGCGTGCAGTACACGTCCCTTCACGTTTCCACTTCACCCCATTCTGCTCTCTCACGATGGCTAATGACTACTGAGGTCGCTGGTATGGAGTACCTGGCAGTAGGTGGCAGCACAACACACCTAATATGAAAAACGTATGTTTATGGGGGTGTCCGGATATTCTTGGTCACATAGTGTATTACTGAACCGCACTGCGGAAAGCGCAGAAAACTAAACGCTTTCTGTTGTCTCGGCATCATTTTTACTAGTACTGAAGTGGGCGCACACTGCTGCTACCTAGAGGGAAGCATGTAAAACTCGATAGTTTGCTCTTTGTAGCAGTACGATGTTCACGCACATGTCTCAAACAACGTGATAATTACGATTTTTAAAAATCGGATGATTTTTTTTGATACACCCTGTATTTTATTTGCAGCGTATGAAATTTCCTTGTCAATGTTCTCGTTCTGTAATCAGTGATACGTTATCTTTTCATTTGTGTTATTATGTGCTACATGTGTTGCAAGTGAAAGGATTCATTAGGAAAATTTTTTCAAATATATAATATTACAATGAATGTTATTTGCTCGTAATGTTAATAGCAACTGGTGATAAGAGAGTGATTCACTTCCAGTCAATGCGGTTTTAAGTGTGCAGTACACTTGAGGCAGAAAAACTAAAATATCTACGATTTTATTTATGATGTTCAAAAATGTTCAAATGTGTGTGAAATCGTATGGGACTTAACTGCTAAGGTCATCAGTCCCTAAGCTTACACACTACTTAACCTAAATTATCTAAAGACAAACACACACCCATGCCCGAGGGAGGACTCGAACCTCCGCCGGGACCAGCCGCACAGTCCATGACTGCAGCGCCCAGACCGCTCGGCTAATCCCGCGCGGCTATGATGTTCGAGTTGCAGTCTGTGCATCTGGATATTAATCGTAACTACGCTCTAGAACCAAATCATAGTTACAGAAATGCGAACAAAACTCATTGGCCTGTACTACGTTATTTGTACTCCCAGTCAACGTGGCAGCAATCAGCACCAACGTGTCTTTGAAGAGCGCACTCCCCCACAGGTAGCCAGTTGAAGAAACACGTCGGCGCAGCAGGCGTATTCTGCCTGTCGCTATCTAAAGGAGCAGTGGAAATATTGTAGGGTGCGGTTGGTAATTATGTGACCATTGATTTACTTCCTGGAGTGGTTCAGAATTGTCCTACTAAATGCACTCGATATTTTCTTGTCATTTAATCCAATTATTCTGAATGATTCTCAATTAAGTGATGACACAGAGGTAGCATATGTATGTTTTTGTGCCTGGAAGCCCGTTCCAACAAAAATTGCAGATTATTTCGCCACATACGTTGTGAAATCTTAGCAATCATTGGGATAATAAGCGACTGAAGCCTGCTACAACTGTGAGCAACCTTAAGAATGAAGTGTACGTTGTAGAAACGGAAGGCTGCGAATGTTTTCGCTTACAATCTCGTTTTAGACAAGATTTTACCTCGTCTGTGACAGAGCCACTAGGAGGCACATCGACACTCAGTAAAGGTATCTTATGATAACTTCTCCCCCATAAATGCCGGCCGCTGTGGTCGAGCGGTTCTAGGCGCTTCCGTCCGGAGCCACGCGGCTGCTACGGTCGCAGGTCCGAATCCTGCCTCGAGCATGGATGTGAGTGATGTCCTTAGGTTAGTTAGGTTTAAGTAGTTCTAAGTCTAGAGGACTGATGACCTCAGATGTTAAGTCCCATAGTGCTTAGAGCTATTTGAATCATTTTTTTCTCCCCCATAAATTTTGTCGCTACCTTGATCCTGTACCCTGTAGTTCTAAAGGTGGAAACCTTGCAGAATTGCACACTCGTTAATGGCTGCTTGTTCTACTTCTGTTAACTGCGTTGTCTTAATTGTAGCACTGAATGATATGTTAAATGGATTTGGTTGTGTATCTACTCCCACTGCTACATTTGCATACTTTCGTGGTTGTCCTTCCTGTAATGCCACTTCAGTACGACTGTGGACTGAATGTAGAGACAGAGAGTTTCGAAACCGAATGTGCGTATTATACTGTTGATTCGTGATAATTTGGGATGTTGTTGTGGTCTTCAGTCCAAAGACTGGTTTGATGCAGCTCTCCATGCTACCCATCTAATCTTCAGCATTCTTCTGTAGCACCACATTTCTGCTCTCTTCTTGTCTGAACTGTTTATCTATCGTGTTTCACTTCCATACATGGCTACACTCCATACAAATACTTTCATAATGGACTTCCTGACGCTTAAATCTACTCGATGTTAACAAATTTCTCTTCTTCAAAATCACTTTTCTTGCCATTGCCAGTCTAAGTTTTATATCCTCCCCACTTCGACCATGATCAGTTATTTTGCTTCCCAAATAGCAAAACTCATTTCCTACTTTGTCTCTTTTCCTAATCTAATTCCCTCAGCATCACCTTATTTAACTTGACTGCAGTCCATTATCTTGGTTTTGCTTTTGTTGCTGTTCATCTTATATCCTACTTTCATGATACTGTCCACTCCGTTCAACTCCTCTTAGGTTTTATGGAAAATTTTGGAAATTTATGGTAAGGTCTTATTGGACCAGACTGCTGAGGTCATCGGTCCCTAAGCTTACGCACTACTTAATCTAACTTACACTAACTTACGCTAAAGACAACACACACCCATGCCCAAGGGAGGACTCGAAACTCCGACGGGGGGCAGCCCGGCCCATGACATGGCGCCTGTCTCTGACAGAATTACAATGTCATCGGGAAACTGGACTTTGATTCCTGCCCCAAATTTTTCTTTTGTTGCCTTTACTGCTTGCTCAGTATACAGATTGAATAACATTGGCAATAGCCTACAATCCTGACTTATTCTCTTTTCAACCATTGGTTCCCTTTCGCGACCTTCGGCTTCTATAACTGCCATATGGCACCTGTACAAATTGTAAGTTGCGTACCGCTCCCTGTATTTTACCCCTGCCATCTTTAGAATTTGAAAGAGTGTATTCCAGTCAACATTGCGAAAAGTTTTCTCTGAGCCTACAAACGCTAAAAACGTAGGTTTGCCTTTCCTTAACCTGTCTTCTATGTGAAGTTGTAGGGTCAGTATTGCCTCAGATCCAAATTGATCTTCTCCAAGGTCGGCTTCTACCAGTTTTTCCATTCTTTTGTAAAGGATTCGTGTTGTATTTTGTAGCCGTTACCTATTAAACTAATAGATAGGTAATTTTCACACTAGTCAGCACCTGTTTTCTATGGAATTGGAATTATTATATTCTTATTTAAGTCTGAGGGCGTTTCGCCTGTCTCATACATCTGGCTCACCAAATGGAAGAGTTTTGTCATGGCTGTTTCTCCCAAGGCTCTCAGTAGTTCTAAGGAATATTGTCTACCTTCCGAAGCATTGTTTTGACTTAAGTCTTTCAACGCTTTGTCAGATTCACCCCGAAATATCATATCTCCCTTCTCATCTTCCTCTACGTCGTCTTCCATTTCCATAATATTTTGTATACTTTGTTTTATTAAAGAAGACTTTTTTCGTAACGTTATTATAATAATTTGTAGTTCATTCGTATTAGGTCAGTTCATATTAAACAGTGTTTCTTTGGATAGTTTATGAAAACAGGAGGTAAAAGTAACAGATAAGTTAATGAATAGCGATATAATCTTTCACATTATCTAAAACAGTACGGATGGTTTCTCGACCCCACGCCTATAGACTAAATGTTGGTAGCACATGCTCTCCTTACACACTATGCTGTATGGGGAGACAGTAAAGCTGTGCAGTTCAGCATAACGAGGCAAGGCGTCTCGCGAATTCTATCACCGACTGCTCATGTCAAGCTGTACGGTTGCCACTGTGTGGCTGTGAGGTGGAGGAGACGCTAGCCGGCTGCTCGGTGTGGGGATTACAGCAGGACGGTTCGGTTGACGCCTTGTTGAAAGGACAATCACGTTTGTGTTGTGAGTGCTTTAGAGAGGCATGCAATACGTAAGTTTCGAAGCAGCGGTACAGCTACACTACTGGCCATTGAAATTGCTACACCAAGAACAAATGCAGATGATAAACGGGTATTCAGTGGACAAATATAGTAGAACTGACATGTGATTCAGTTTCAAGCAATTTGGGTGCATAGATCCTGAGAAATCAGCACCCAGAACAACCACCTCTGGCCGTAATAACGGCCTTCATACACCTGGGCATTGAGTCAAACAGAGCTTGGATGGCGTGTACAGGTACAGCTGCCCATGCAGCTTCAACACGATACCACAGTTCATCAAGAGTAGTGGCTGGCGTATTGTGACGAGCCAGTTGTTCGGCCACCATTGACCAAACGTTTTCATTGGTGAAAGATCTGGAAAATGTGCTGGCCAGGGCAGCAGTCGAACATTTTCTGTATCCAGCAAGGCCCGTACAGGACCAGCAACATGCGGTCGCGCATTATCCTGTTGAAATGTAGGATTTCGCAGGGAACGAATGAAGGGTAGAGCCACGGGTCGTAACACGTCTGAAATGAAACGTCCACTGTTCAAAGTGCCGTCAAAGCGAACAAGAGGTGACCGAGACGTGTAACCAATGACACCCCATACCATCACGATCGGTGTTATGCAAGTATGGCGATGACGAATACACGCTTCCAATGTGCGTTCACCGCGATGTAGCCAAACACGGATGCGACCATTATGATGCTGTAAACAGAACCTGGATTCATCCGAAAAAATGACGTTTTGCCATTCGTGCACCCAGGTTCGTCGTCGAGTACACCATCGCAGGCGCTCCTGTCTGTGATGCAGCGTCAAGGGTAGGCGCAGCCATGGTCTCCGAGCTCGTAGTCCATGCTGCTGCAAACGTCGTCGAACTGTTCGTGCAGTTGGTTGTTGTCTTGCAAACGTCCCATCTGTTGACTCAGGGATCGAGACGTCGCTGCACGATCCGTTACACCCATGCTGATAAGATGTCTGTCATCTCGACTGCTAGTGATACGAGGGCGTTGGGATTCAGCACGGCGTTCCGTATTACCCTCCTGAACCCACAGATTCCATATTCTGCTGCTAACAGTCATTGGATCTAGACCAACGCGAGCAGGAATGTCGCGATGCGATAAACCGCAATCGCGATAGGCTACAATCCGACCTTTATCAATGTCGGAAACGTGATGGTACGCATTTCTGCTCCTTACACGAGGCATCACAAGAACGTTTCACCACGCAACGCCGGTCAACTGCTGATTGTGTATGAGAAATCGGTTGGAAACTTTCCTCATGTCAGCACGTTGTAGGTATCGCCACCGGCGCCAACCTTGAGTGAATGCTCTGAAAAGGTAATCATTTGCATATCGCAGCATCTTCTTCCTGTCGGTTAAATTTCGCGTCTGTAGCACGTCATCTTCGTGGTGTAGGAATTTTAATGGCCAGTAGTGTAATAATTAAGAAGCATCTGTGAAAACACCAGGAAAAAGTAGTTCTATACATGTCAGTCAGTCATTTATAGGTGCCTTCCGCTTCCTCGTTAACAAGTACTTGCGCACTCATCGTGATCTTCATGTCGTAAGGGTGAAGCAGAGGGAAGTACTCCGTAGAGCTGCAGTAAATGTCTCTGCGTTGAATCCGGAGAGGAGAGGCTGTCTGCAGTGTTTGGTTTACGGCGTGCTGAGGCGGCCCGTTGGATCCGTTGACGGCCGCACGGCGCTGGCTGGCACGGCACGCGTCTTGGCAGCCGCTGCGAGGTGTTGCCAGGCTATAGAGCGGCAGCGGCGCTCCGGTTTCCGCTAACCAGTAACTTACAGGTTCAAATGGCTCTGAGCACTAATGGGCTTAACTTATGAGATCATCAGTCCCCTAGAATCAGAACTACTTAAACCTAACTAACCTAAGGACATCACACACATCCATGCCCGAAGCAGGATTCCAACCTGCGAGCGTAGCGATTTCGCGGCTTCAGACTGTAGCGCTTAGAACCGCTTGGCCACCCCGGCAGACTCAGCTACAGGAAAACGCGTTAAATTTCACTTCCAGAGGTGATCAGCGATACCTGGCACGGAAGCTTCTAACAATGCCTTTGTTAAACGTAACAATTGAATGATTAGAACGTCCTCGCTTTTAGTAATTTTAAACGGAACACGATTTTTGGGCCATTATTGTTCAAACTTTCTTTGGACACGCGTATTTTTTCTACCAGAATGGTCATCATCATGTAAAAATGCTATGTTACCTGAGGTATCTTTGATGTATTTTGGCACAAATGTGCAAGAAATGATGCGTGCGGGCGAACTGTTAATTCTCCTGGAGACACAAGTCGCGCTTTCTCTTCGGCTACCATCACGTTTCCTTCAACTATGAACTGATTCACTAGCAACTGTTTACCGTTTCACACAGCAGCTTCACAACTCGAGCCAATCGCTGCAACAAGTTTTACGACCGCGTACGACGAAAGGAACGGGGAACCAGCGCATATATGTCACAAGACCCCGAAGCAAAACGACTGTTAATATAGCGTTCGCTTTGATCGAGACTGTCCGCCTGCTTAGCGTAGTGGTAACGCGCCTGTCTACCATGCGGCGGGCACGGGTTCGTTTATGGGCGGGGGCGGAGATTTTCACCGCTTTTGGTGTGGATGTTGTGTTGTCCTCATCGCCGTTCAGCATCACCGTCACCCAAATCTTCCAACGTGGCGTCTCCTGTTAAAAGACTTGCAACTTCGCGGCCGAACTTCCCAGGGTGCCGGCCAACAATCCCAAACGATCGTTTCACTTTTTTAACGACATTGTTAGCAAATCGCTGTACCAAAGCAAAAACAATTGTTATTTGTGGAATTCAAAGTTTGCGTTGACAGTTGAATCCGCAAGTGTATTCGTTCCAAAGACCTTGTAAAAAGTAACTAGACTCACTGATGGCGCTGCAGTCGCGGGATAATTTGAACCTTCGGCTGGACGCCATTATAGTGGTTGCAGTCTGATGTGTAGTATTGTTTATGAAGACCCTGATTCAACGTTGTATATTTGTTGGGGCGTACATACAGTATTTGTTACTCGTAATTCTACTGTCTGTACGCTCCAATCAAAAGAAGTACAATGGTGAAGAGTTGTGCAGCGATTAATTGTACAAATAAATTCGAGGAAGGAACGAATATTACATTTCACAAATATGTGGATATTGTAAGTTGTTTTGTATGTCAGTGCACTTGCTTAATAAATGTTTTTGTAACACGGTATTAGCTTAATGTCTGTACATCTATTTGCAGGTTTCCTTTATCAAAACTACAGCTGTTACAAAAATGGATACACGCTGTCAGGAGGCAAGATTTCCGACCGACAGAATACCATTTTATATGTTCTGATTATTTTGAAGAAAGTTGGATGATCGGTAGTGTTTTCATGGTCTAGGTTAGGTTGAAACTTGATAAATTCGTAGTTGAGTTGCCAAAGCACTATGCCATATGTAACGCATTTCTCGTCATAAAATCTAAAGCAAGGTAGAGTCAGAAAATATCTATTAATACAGTGGGCACATCTTCGAGTATTTTGATGCATTTTGCGTACATCTATCGTAAATGAACTACGAAAAATACTAGGGGTCCAGTACATAACTTTTAGCCACGGCAGATTCCATGTAGTACATAAGATAAATTCATAAACAGTGACTAGTTGCTGTTTGTTCATAAATTACAAAGTATATTGTAGTAACGTATTTAAATGAGGCATTATGTTTGTGACGTAGCTCAAGGGAAGGCATTTTATAACCAAGAGCGATGTATAAACATTCGAACTCCGCGCGTCAGTTTACCACTCTAATGGCCGCCGGCCAGCTATTCAATTTGTCCGCTCTTCACAGTCGACCAATCGTGCGGTTGTGGGGTCCTGATTCGTTCTTATAATTTCTTTATTTTCTGAGTTGACTGTCACTTTGAGTTATTGGTAACTGAACCGCCTAGGTAAACGTTGGAAAATGAACGAATGCGTTCAAAACTATTCAGCATGACCAAATGGTCAGCCCAACAAAGACGGAAAAATTAAGAAATAATAACAACAATAGTCATGTTTTAAGACTACAGGTTGTCTTAAGAAGTTCCTTATCCAACGAGACTGGTACGAGAATATTAGTTTCCCGCACGATCTTGTTTTTACAAATTGCTGATTACCTATGTGGTTAAGGCTAGTCGGTTCATTATTTCCTTGTGTCATTTACCAACTAATGCTTCTCCCTGCTGCTACTTTTGTTCGACTGCTCATTAGCGTCTTTATCCGGTTTTTGGAAATAGCTTTAATTGTGTTTCATTTGAGGATTTGAGACCGTTGGTAAGTTGCGCTGGTTTTACATCGGCTCGGATTTCCGTACGTTGACACCGTACCGCCTTTAATTACAAATTCTTCTCAAACGAACATGAAATATCTGATACTTCTTGTCGATAATGGAAGTGAATTACGATGGTATTCCAAAGTGTCATTACATCGGTATGCTAACATAGAATATTCGCATATGAGGGACTACAACAGCAAAGAAAAGCAAGCCTTCATGCAGGTGTCAGTTTTCGACCATCAGTTCGCTGAAGGACTCCGTACTGACACACCGTTCCCGCAACAGACCCGTAGACTTCACCACACAGTAGTCTTGTTACTTATGCTCTACTGTACTTCACTTGTGGTACACGAAGTGGTGTTCAGCAAAATGTAGATCTGTTGCTGGAAAGCTGTCTATAAGTTATCTGACAAATATTTTCCACAGGTTAGTTCAGCGTTTGAATCTTTCTTCTGACTCTATAAGAGGGGTTGCACTATTTCCTCGACTGACACCTGTTCATTATCACCCCACTCAACATCACCTAGAGGCAAGAATACGAGCCGAAAATGACGTGCACGTACGTAAATGATATTGGTGGTGGAATACCGCTTCTCAAGGGATCAAGTAATTGATGTTAATTTCGTGAACATCATATTAAAGTGGCACAGAGAACAGAGTTCCAGGGTAAAAAGAAACACAGCAGAGGAAAGGAAATACACTACTAACCTGACTATAGCAGATGTTGAAAGTCACCTCCATTCGTGTCTTGGCTCTTTTTGGCCTTGATCAGCAAGTAGGTGAAGGCGGATGGAAGCTGGACGGCCGGAATTGCTGAAGTCTCATGTAAAATGTTCTGTTGCATTTCTTGAAGCCTGTGAGGGTTGTTGCGGTGCACCTCAGATTTGAGGGCTCCGCACACCAAGTAATCACACGCTGACAGCCGGCCGCAGTGGCCGAGCGGTTCTAAGCGCTTCAGTTCGGAACGCGCGACTGGTACGGTCGCAGGTTCGAATCCTGCCTCGGACATGGATGTGTGCGATGTCCTTAGGTTAGTTAGGTTTAAGTAGTTCTACACTGCTGGCCACCGTAAATGCAACACCCTGAAGGAAGCATCCGAATCAAGTGAAATTTACACCATGGGTTTGCAGCTATGAGATATGCAACTGATTAGAATTTCAGCGCAGACGCACATCACGCGCGCCTATGGCGCCACCTCATAGCGCCATTTAAGGCTTGGCGATTTCGACGAGTGTACGTTCGGCACGTGTGTTTACCTTGTGGTTGTTTCACAAGACGATCAGTTATGCCTCGTAGACAACAGCGAACATCTTTTGATCAAGTATCCGAGTTCGACAGAGGAAGGATAGTGGCTTACCGAGATTGTGGATTATCATACAGAGAAATCGCTAGTCGTGTTGGACGAAACCAAACAACTGTAATGCGGATATGTGACCGTTGGATGCAGGAGGGTACGACGGACCGACGTGGTCGATCGCATTCACCTCGGTGCACCACTGCACGTGCTGATAGGCAAATTGTGCGCATGGCAGTGACGGATCGCTCAGTGACATCCCGAACCATAGCACAGCACATTGCGTCTGTAACGCATCATCCAGTGTCTGCGCGTACCATTCGACGCCGTTTACAGCAGAGTGGTCTGTCCGCAAGGCGTCCATTGCTTCGTCTACCATTGACGCAGAACCACAGACGTCTCCGTCGCCAATGGTGTGATGACAGACGGATGTGGACGGCAGAATGGAATGACGTTGTCTTTACTGGCGAGGCACGCTTCTGTCTGCAGCACCACGATGATCGGATTCGAGTGTGGAGACACCGTGGAGAGAGCTGCATTATGCACCGCCACACTAGTCTTGCACCGGGTATTATGGTATGGGGCGGTATTGGATATTACTCTCGCACGCCTCTAGTACGCATTGCCGGTACTTTAAATAGCCGGCGCTACATATCCGAGGTGCTGGAGCCAGTTGTCCTTCCTTACCTTCAGGGCTCGGCCACAGCCATATTTCAACAGGATAATGCGCGACCACACGTGGCACGCGTTGTCCAAAGGTTCTTCGTCAATAACCACATTGAATTGCTTCCCTGGCCGGCTCGCTCTCCGGATCTTTCGCCGATAGAAAATATGTGGTCCATGGTTGCTCAACGAGTGACCCAGATTACATCCCCAGCTGCTACACCAGATGATCTTTGGCAACGTGTGGAAGCTGCTTGGGCTGCTGTACCCCAGGAACACATCCAACGTCTCTTTGACTCAATGCCGAGACGTGTGGCACCGGTGATCTCCAACAATGGCGGCTACTCTGGCTACAGATTCTGGCAGGAACCACATGTCACAAACGTCTGTAAACGTAATCATTTGATACTTGGTCAACATGTTATCTACAAAATAAATTTTGTTGTGCTACCTCTTGTATTTCTTGGTGTTGCATTTACGGTGGCCAGCAGTGTAAGTTCTAGGGGACTGATGACCTCAGATCTTGAGTCCCATAGTGCTCAGAGCCATTTGAACCATTCACACGCTGACAGATCATGTGCACGGGTCGCCAGCTAGGACCGGCAGCAGACTGACATGTAATAACAACTCTGTCAGGTGTGAAGACTGTGTAAATGTGCTCCAAGATTCGGCCAGCTGTATGAGCCGTTGGTTCATTCTGTTAGAAGTAACTGTGGGTCTTTTCCTCCTCCATTAATGCTGCCACAAATAGCTTCATAATATCGGCAATGTAGCGCGCCGTAGTCAGTGTCGGATGAAAGAAGATGGGACCAATGATGCAAAGTGAAGACACTGCACACCAAACGCCAACCTTCTGATCACGCAATGGTGTTTCGTCAAAGTTATGCGGATTTTCCGCTGCACAGAACATGTGATTCTGTGAATTGATATTACCACTCAGGTGAAACCAGGCTTCATCAGCATACAGAGTAGATAGATCCATGTCCAGTGAATAGCCATTCACAAAACTGGAGGCACTGAAGAGCATCTGCTGGTTTTAATGCATAAACAACAGACGGTTGGTAGGGATGCATGAGCAGGTACAGGTAGAATATTCACCCGCATGATAGACGTGATATGCTGGTTACTCGCGGCAGGCGTCGGGTTGATTTGGTAGGACTGTGAAGCATTTTTTCGTGAACTGCAGCCACATTTCCAGGTGTGCGGGCACGTTTCGGAATGATTTTTGTCTTCTTGAAAACAGATAATGTGTGACGCTGTTTTTGGTTCAAAAATGGTTCAAGTGGCTCTGAGCACTATGGGACTTAACAGCTGAAGCCATCAGTCCCCTAGAACTCCTACTTCAACCTAACTAACCTAAGGACATCACACACATCCATGCCCGAGGCAGGATTCCAACCTGCGACCGTAGAGGTCGCGCGGTTCCAGACTGAAGCGCCTAGAACCGCTCGGCCACACCGGCCACCTGCTATTTTCGGACTAAGTGTTGCATGGCACTCTTTGCTGGCACTCTGACACCATTAAACTTCTGAGAAAACAACTGATCACACAGTCTTCACGAATTTGCTGTCACTTATCCACAGCGAACACCTGCTGCTCCACTGTGTGTACCGTCGTTCCCTTTGCAGTGCCCCACTCACACTGACACAGCCCGCACTACGCTCTGAACCGGTGTGGACCACGTGGCGGGCGTACACGTGGTGTGCGCCTCAAGGGGTGTGGTTATACGCATATCCACTCGTCCGGGGCATTTTTATTTGTCCCATCCTGTCTATACTGACCTCTTTAAGACTAGCACATGAGTTATTAAATGTTGCTTGGATAGGAGCGCATGTGTGTTTTTATTCAGTCATCGTCATTGTCACTCGAAAACTGGTCATTCAGCTTGTTCTAAGAGTCGAAGCGCTCCTGTAGGTAAGTTAAACTATCAGCTGGCTTTTTTGAACAGAAGCGCGGCCTTCACTCACTCCTTTACACCAAATAAATACACTTTCATTTACATTAATCTTACGTCTATTACGAGTATACAGGACAAAGGCTGAGGGAGACATATATGTTGATTTGCCGAAGTCTTTATTTGCATTTTCACAAACATGATAAGTTTTATAGGCTATGATGTCTCTGTCTACGAAGCTTTCCAATCCAGACACGTTTGGCACACCTGTACCACCTCGTACAATGGCTACCGTTAACCAGCCATTACCATGTGAAAATGTGTCATTCAATGTATATGATATAGAAGGCGGCGACGTCGTGCAAGACAGACAATATATAAGACTATAGAAGATGTAGAAATGTCAACATCTGCTGCTGACAAGAAGAAGAATACAATTAAATCTGTTGCTGCACACGCATTGCTAGATGGACCGTCTGTGTTTTGTGGATGTAGACTGAATTTCAGCATCGATTTGAATGACACATTTTCACATGGTAATGGCTGGTTAACGGTAGCCATTGTACGAGGTGGTACAGCTGTGCCAAACGTGTCTGGATTGGAAAGCTTCGTAGACAGAGACATCATAGCCTATAAAACTTATCATGTTTGTGAAAATGCAAATAAAGACTTCGGCAAATCAACATATATGTCTCCCTCAGCCTTTGTCCTGTATACTCGTAATAGACGTAAGATTAATGTAAATGAAAGTGTATTTATTTGGTGTAAAGGAAAAGGAGTTTGTGAATACGTTCAATTCGTTGGAGATTGTACACCTCAGAAAATCTACCTTCAGTTGTGATTAACCGAGAATGGGCCTGAGGAGTGGCGATGGAGAGGCAGGACCGGAACATGTGCAGTCGGTGCGTCTAACCACGGGATGATTTGTAGCAGATTTACCCGTCAGGATATTCTTAATGCCCTTTTTTAATTACAATATAACATTGACCTCAATGAGACAGAGACTTCTCCTTCGCTACAAATATGAAATTTGCAATATAGACTGTTTTTATTGGAGTAGCGGACCGTAGTTCTGGGGGAGGTGGGCTGGGACAGGCAGTGACGTGCGACACCAGTCGGCCAGAGGCTCAGAGTTAGCGCCGCCGCGCCGGTCACCCGACACTGCCTCCGCGCTGCTCAGTTGGCACGCGGCGCGCCCCGGCTGTGCCAGGCCGCCGACGCCCGCTGCAGCCGCCCACTCGCGCCGCCGCCTCACATCGCCCTGCCCGGCCTCTCCCGCAGTGGGCCGCTGCTGGTACTCAGTCCGCAAAACAGCGCACCAACCAGAATCCCATAATTTACACTACTGGCCATTAAAATTGCTACACCAAGAAGAAATGGACAATCATATTATACGAGAACTGACATGTGATTACATTTTCACGCAGTGAGGGTGCATAGACTTCGGCCGTAATAACGGCCTTGATACGCCTGGGCATTGAGTCAAACAGAGCTTGGATGGCGTGTACAGGTACAGCTCCCCGTGCAGCTTCAACACGATACCACAGTTCAAGAGTAGTGACTGGCGTACTGTGACGAGCCAGTTGCTCGGCCACTATTAACCAGACGTTTTCAATTGGTGGGAGATCTGGAGAATGTGCTGGCCAGGGCAGCAGTCGAACATTTTCTGTATCCAGAATGGTCCGTACAGGACCTGCAACATGCGGTCGTACATTATCCTGCTGAAATGTAGGGTTTCGCAGAGATCGAATAAACGGTAGAGCGACGGGTCGTAACATATCTGAAATGTAACGTCCACTGTTCAAAGTGCCGTCAATGCGAACAAGAGGTGACCGAGACTTGTAACCAATGACACCCCATACCATCACGATCGGTGTTGCGCAAGTATGGCGATGACGAATACGCGCTTCCAATGTGCGTTCACCGCAATGTCGCCAAACACGGATGCGACCATCATGATGCTGTAAACAGAACCTGGATTCATCCGAAAAAATAACGTTTTGCCATTCGTGCACCCAGGTACGTCGTTGAGTACAGCATCGCAGCCGCTCCTGTCTGTGATGCAGCGTCAACGGTAACCGCAGCCATGGTCTCCGAGCTGATAGTCCATGCTGCTGCAAACGTCGTCGAACTGTTCGTGCACATGGTTGTTGTCTTGCAAACGTCCCCATCTGTTGACTCAGCGATCGAGACGTTGCAACCATGCGGATAAAATGCCTGTCATCTCGACTGCTAGTGATACGAGGCCGTTGGGATGTAGCACGGCGTTCCGTATTACCCTCATGAACCCACCGATTCCATATTCTACAAACAGTCATTGGATCTAGACCAACGCGAGCAGCAGTGTCGCGATACGATAAACCGCAATCGCGGTAGGCTACAATCCGACCTTCATCAAAGTCGGAAACGTGATGGTCCGCATTTCTCCTCCTTACACGAGGCATCACAACAACGTTTCACCACGCAACGCCGGTCAACTGCTGATTGTGTATGAGAAATCGGTTGGAAACTTTCCTCATGTCAGCACGTTGTAGGTGTCGCCAGCGCCGCCAACATTGTGTGAATGCTGTGAAAAGCTGATCATTTGCATATCACAGCATCTTCTTCCTGTCGGTTAAATTTCGTGTCTGTAGTACGTCATCTTCGTAGTGTAGCAATTTTAATGGTTAGTAGTGTATATCGCTCCTACAGTGCGTTTACGTCTTTGCCGTTGTTTTTCCTCAGGCATTTCGATGTACAGGGTGGCAGCCAGTCGAGGAACATTTTAGGGAATTGGTCTGAAAAATTTATCTCAAAGGCCCAGTTAATCTTTACAAGTTTTCTCTCAGAGCAACTTCCGCTGTGCCAACGTGACAGAAGTTGCCTGCCTTTCAGAACCGAGGCAGTTCTGTCCAGTTGAAGTTGCTGACGCCTTGAGCCCTACGCTGAAATTGCTAGAATGCAGGTCACGTGAGTGGACGCTGGAGCGTTCCGCAGTGGAGAACACAGTTGCCCCTCTCTTGTGATCTAGACGTCGAGCAGAGCAGACGTCTTTCTTGGCGCCAAAACCTCTGGCTGTGCATTCCGTGACCGTCCACCAACATACAGTAAATTAACATGAACCGCCTCCCCGTCCGTTGCCAACTTATTTAGCTGTTCGACCTCCTAGACTGGTCTCAACCTGGTTAAATTGTCCCTAGGCGCGCCCCTTGTATACCAAATACAATCACCACTTAAAAGAACTGACAAGGAACTCTAGCCTGCACATAATTACCTTCAACTACATTAACCACAGGACCTTTTGCCTGCTCACAAATAACCTCAATGAAACTACCTCAGCATCGCTTCATATCAACAAAACTTCGCTGCCCTCTCAAGGATAACAGCCGGAAGTTGTTATTTCCTCTCTTATAAAACAACGTCTTACATGACATAATATCAACATTACTTCGCTGCCCTCTGGGGGTTAACAGCCCAAAGTCATCATATATCCTCACTTAACAGCTTATAGGTGTACAACAGATCAATTTTCTTTCATCATTGTAACTGTTACTACAGAAGATCACGTAATACATCGTAACACCGTGCATTGAGTTAACCAGTCAAGCAACTACCACCTACGAAAAACAGAAGGCACGGACACAACAAGAATAAAAGGCCAGGAAAGAGGATGTGGAGAGATGAGAAAGAAGAGATAGAAAGTGCAGAAAAAGTTCATTCCTTTAGTTCCGGAATATGGCATGCCGCACAGAGTCTTTTTACTTTCGGCAACACAAGTGCTAATCTTGTAATTACGACTGTGTATGCGCTTGCGGTCTAATTTCCCTAGTACCTGTAGTAAAGTATGGACATTACCGCGGTCACCGGAATCCAGTGTTTTGTCGCTTTTCTTACGAGGCCTAAACGCTGATTTCACGTCCGTGCCTGGTCTTGCAATAAAAACAAACTCCCATCAAGGTAAAAATATTTAGTGCTCCAACGATATCTGAAACCTTGCCGATGGGGTATGATGGCACAGGGGCCTGCAGAGCCTTTAAGGTGTACACGTCTGTGGAACAAGAAGGAGGAAGTTATTTTTGTCAGAAATTATGCTTATAGGAAGGATGAAAGAAAATAGGATGGAGCATGAGACGAAAACGAAGTGGAAGAAAATGCCGTGAACGGCTGGGAGACTCTGACGTTGCGAAACACATTGCGCAAGCTGTACATCCCTGGAGATTAATCGAAAGCTCTCGAAAACTACCTTAAAAACTTTTTAACTATCCAACCAAAAAACATGTGAAGTGCTTATCTACGAACAAATACACATTCAAAATACACTGCTGGCCACCGTAAATGCAACACCAAGAAAGACAAGAGGTAGCACAACAAAATTTATTTTCTACACAACATGTTGACCAAGTATCAAATGATTACGTTTACAGACGTCTGTGACATGTGGTTCCTGCCAGAATCAGTAGCCAGAGTAGCCGCCATTGTTGGAGATCACCGGTGCCACACGTCTCGGCATTGAGTCAAAGAGACGTTGGATGTGTTCCTGGGGTACAGCAGCCCAAGCAGATTCCACACGTTACCAAAGATCATCTGGTGTGGCAGCTGGGAATGTAATTTGGGTCACTCGTTGAGCAACCATGGACCACATGTTTTCTATCGGCGGAAGATCCGGAGAGCGAGCCGGCCAGGGAAGCAATTCAATCTGGTTATTGACGAAGAACCTTTGGACAATACGTGCCACGTGTGGTCGCGCATTATCGTGTTGAAATATGGCTGAGGCCGAGCCCTGAAGATAAGGAAGGACAACTGGCTGCAGCACCTCGGATATGTAGCGCCGGCTATTTGAAGTACCGGTAATGCGTACTAGAGGCGTGCGAGAGTAATATCCAATACCGCCCCATACCATAATACCCGGTGCAAGACCAGTGTGGCGGTGCATAATGCAACTGTCCAGCATCCTCTCTCCACGGTGTCTCCACACTCGAATCCGACCATCGTGGTGCTGCAGACAGAAGCGTGCCTCGTCAGTAAAGACAACGTCATTCCATTCTGCCGTCCACATCCGTCTGTCATCACACCATTGGCGACGGAGACGTCTGTGGTTCTGCGTCAATGGTAGACGAAGCAATGGACGTCTTGCGGACAGACCACTCTGCTGTAAACGGCGTCGAATGGTACGCGCAGACACTGGATGATGCGTTACAGACGCAATGTGCTGTGCTATGGTTCGGGATGTCACTGAGCGATCCGTCACTGCCATGCGCACAATTTGCCTATCAGCACGTGCAGTGGTGCACCGAGGTGAATGCGATGGACCACGTCGGTCCGTCGTACCCTCCTGCATCCAACGGTCACATATCCGCATTACAGTTGTTTGGTTTCGTCCAATACGACTAGCGATTTCTCTGTATGATAATCCACAATCTCGGTAAGCCACTATCCTTCCTCTGTCGAACTCGGATACTTGATCAAACGATGTTCGCTGTTGTCTACGAGGCATAACTGATCGTCTTGTGAAACAACCACAAGGTAAACACACGTGCCGAACGTACACTCGTCGAAATCGACAAGCCTTAAATGGCGCTATGAGGTGGCGCCATAGGCGCGCGTGATGTGCGTCTGCGCTGAAATTCTAATCAGTTGCATATCTCATCGCTGCAAACCCATGGTGTAAATTTCACTTGATTCGGATGCTTCCTTCAGGGTGTTGCATTTACGGTGGCCAGCAGTGTACCTCATAGTAATTAGAATCACAAGAATTAAAAGTTGAAATCGTCTTAGGTAAAAACCACGTCCAAAACACAGTCAGTAACGACATAAGATGCAAAATTTTACTGTGTACTACAATTTGCTGATCTCTATGTTTTTCTCTGAAGAAATAGGTGCAAGTGCCATAGTATATATCAACACTCACAGTACAGCCGTCGCGTCGCGATGCGCAGAAGCGATGGTGAGACAGTGGCTTGAGGGTCGTACGGACGCAGTACTCGCGTAGCAGCGGCGACTGGCTGCACGGTGGCGAAAGTAGCGCCCCGGGCGTTGGGGCCAGGACCCTAACGGAGACGGCAGCAGGGGGCTGACCGGCGGCGTTCTTATGTGACGACGCTGACGTTACACGGTACTGATTTTAAATTCGTTGAGATGGACACGCTGTTCAGGCAGCACGTGAGTGGAAGAGTCTCGAAAGGAGAACTAGTTAGCATTGATTCCACGTTCCGCTGTAGCATCGTCTCATCCTCGATGGTACGCTGTGTGGAGGACATCAAGTCTCCCAGGTGATGTCAGCTTTCCACGCCTTGTAGCCGCCACTTGTCATTCAGGTAGCTACTCACTTGGCATCAAGAGGCCGAGCGCATCCGTTCCAGTCCTCACATCAAGACATAATCCCTGACACTGCCGGGTATTGAAGCTCGATCTTTCGATTGACAGCCACACACGCTCACTACTCAGCAACGGAGCCGGACTCACACAACACTGGTACTTTTATAAACTAACCTTTAAAGCTAGAGAGAGAGCACACGAGCTTCCGCAGTGATTTGGGAAGCCATATGGACATTCTCGTGGACTTGGTAGAGTTCTTGAGTGATTGAGCATATATTAAGAAAGAATGACGGACTCATAAAAACAGTTTTAGAAGGCTATGTAGAAGGGAAAAAGAAGCGAGGAAGGAAGAGATTCCAGATACTGGATGACATGATGGATGGTACAACATACAGCAGCCTTAAGAAGGAAGCAATGGATCGCAGAAAATGGAGAGGCAAAGGACCTGCTAATATAGCAGATAACTGATGATGATGGTGATGACTTGAGTGAATTCTCAGATCGTTTAATAAGGCCACGAATGATTTACTTCCCTATTCTTGTTCAGTTTAGGTAGTGCTCCGTGTCTGCGGACTCTATTTTTAGGATACATTCTGCCCAGAGCCTCTGCAAAATTTAACGAGAGTGTAACTAAATTTTTTTTAGGAAATTTATATTTGTGATGTTATCATGAGTCTCAACAAGCGACTGTGGATTGTGACACCGAATCATGCTTACGCCATATCTGACGTGTAGAGCGTACCCCACCTTGCATGCTACACTAACGCCGCCTCAGCTGCAACACGGTGCGTCTCGCTGTTCTGAGGGTGATGAACTTTTGCTGTGAATCTCTTTTATGTAGAAATGAGGACATAGACTGTTTCTTTCAGTGCTACAACCAGTGGATAATAAGTAAGGATATACATATAGTAGACATGCCATTTCTCTGTTAAACGGCAGCCTGAAGACCGTGCCCAACGGGAAAGCTCATAGCAATCAGACTGTTGTGACATCTAAAAGCGGTAAAGAGTTTTTTAGGTCTCAAGTACCCTTATTTTTCGACGGAGTTCTCTTGGATTGGTGCTCTTTGTTCGTTTTTTTCTCCAGTGAATACTTTCCAGTCCTAAATTGCGATTGTGGAAGATGTGCAATATAACACTTGTCAAAACCTATTAATTTGATTAAAAATCCAGAATGATATTTTCGCTCTGCAGCGGAATGTGCGCTGGTATGAAACTTCCTGGGACATTAAAACTGTGGTAGAGCACTTACCCGCGAAAGGTTGGATTAATAATGTTTTTCACCCTCCAATTTCTTTAAACGTGTGAAAATATAGAAATTAGAACGTACCAAATCTCATGAATAGGGTGGATTTTCGGAGTTCTTTCAAACTCTGAATTTTTAACATTGCCAAACCTCGTTTAGGAGAAGATGGATTTTTCTTATCATGTGGTCTCTTTTTTATTCAGGCCATCTCTCGCACAGTGTTGCATACTGTTGGTAGAGAAGAATTCGATATAATTTGTCAGTTGTTGTTTATGCTTTGCAGCGTAGAGGCAATCAACGAGAAAATACCATTTGCTTCTAAGGAAACACGACGGTAAATTTTGTGGCAAAACCGACTTCGTATGTCTTGCTACAGGGCCACCGCTTGTAACCACTGCTTCGATTGATGTTTCGTTTCTGTTGTAAAGTGGTGCATTCACGTCTTATCCACAATACGTAATAGATGTTCCAAATTGATTTAATTCTTTACGAAACAGCCAACTTATAGCTTAGACATTTGTTTTCAAAATTGCTTTTGGTCCGCGATCAACAAATTTGGGGTTCGCTTTTCATAAGCTTTTCCATAATTGATTCTTTCTTTAAAAACTGCAGTTCTCTGTCATGTGATAAGGCTGTGGAAATAGTTATTTCAAATTCCATCAACTGATGGATTATCTAATACTGCAGGGTGTTTCAGATAGTTGCACCGAATTTCACAAGACTTCTACGTGTATGAAGATAGAAACTTGGGGTTACTTTTAACACGTGCATCAGAACGTTGGCACCAGTTGTAAGTTGTTGGTTCATGTGGTTGTCGGCAGAGGTCGCCGTCGTGGAACTTCACCGCTCGTTCACTGCTCAGTTTCCACAGAGTCGAGATGATGATATCGAAGCAACATTTGTCAACAGGAGGGAGCACTATATCACTGTCATCCGCTTGTTGGAATAGCCTATAGCCATGAGCCGACACAGAGATGGGTCGGCAGTTAAGCTGTTTACGAATCTCTGACTGCATGATGGGCCTCCACGGTGACCTGACGTTACGGTTGAAACTTCTTTATTTAAATGTGTGTGTCTGTACTTAAATTGCTGAATGACTGAGAAGGTGAAACTTCTACGTTATTTGATTCGGAAACAGCTGAGTAAAACTGAACGTTCTGAGCCTACTTTCTATTTACTTTTTCTTGTCATGTCAACACTGACCCACAATATTCTAACGCAACGCAATCTGACTGCTCAAAAAAATTACAACCTGACTTCAAATAACTAATTCAAAAGAATGGCCCTGACTAAAAAGAAATCTTAACAATTACCTATACATTTCATTAAGGACTTACCTCACAAAAATCTTCATTACACGAACTACTGCAATACAGCGAGCGTCAATACTGCCAGCTAAATAAAACATTTTAAGTACTAAAGCCACTAACTACTAATAGGCATGTGGTTAGCAAAGGGAACATTTTGTTGCAAACCAAATAAAGTATTTTTACCTTAATAATGTGACATCCAGTTCGAATACAAATATAAATCGTCATTGACATCCAGTACAAAGATATATAATCATGAATAATTTTCAATCTCCAAGTCGGATACTTCCAGATCGTTAGCCTTCGCCAACACTTCAGACCTCTACCCTCCATCAATGCCAACTTCTCACATCTAAACATCCATCACTGCTGGCTGTTCACCTCCAGCTGCTACACAGAGCTGGCAACACAGAAGCAGCCCACTTAACACGGTGAGCGATTCTGTGGGTTCTTTTTTTGTCGGTTTCTGAGAGGTCCCGTCTATGTGCCCCCCCCGCCCCCCTCCCTCCAACAACAGTAGATGAACTGCGATGCTGCATAACGACAGCAGCGCATGCAGGAAGGGGGGAAGATTAGCGTTTAACGTTCCGTCAACATGGAGTTCATTAGAGGCGGACCACACGCTCGGAATATTTCAAGAAAGAGGAGGGTATTTACCTGTTCCCTTTCAAAGGAACCACCACTGCATTTGACTGAAGCGACTTAACAAAATCACGGGAGCCTAAATCAGGAAGGCCAGCTGCCAATTTGAACCGTCGTCCCCGCGAATGCGAGTCCAGTGTGATAAATTCTGCGCGAGCCTGCTCGAAAATAGTGAAGGTAGCAACTCCAGAAACGCTCGCAAGCGTACGGGACGAGTTTCGCTATCGTCTCGTCTGTCGCGCATATAGTGCAGTGCACACTGAACGTTTGTGAAATATAAACGAAAGCTTCGATCGTGAGCGCAATGGAAAATACTTAAAAAAAAGGAACGTTGTGGGCCTAAGCGTAAAAGTCAGCTCACGTTTCTTCCTTCTTTTTTTCTTTCAAGTGGAAGATGTAGTCTTGCGAAATGGGATGAATCATTTTGAAACTTCCTGTATATTGTTCACTTTCTCGTATTCTTATTTGTTGCTGTAATTTTGTGACGCACTTCTCGAGAAGAGAGTTACGTCTGAATCAAATGATTCACTGCTTGGCTGCAAAAAATGATTAAACAAATCGTTTATAATCGTTCACCTCATCAAATTAATTTCCGTTGACGATAAACTGTGCAAAACAAAGTTCGCGTCGAACTCGAGAAGTGACATATCGACCATGCCGGAGGTGTTGCCTGTGAGTTGCAGCCAGGCGCCAGATTGGTCAGTGTAGTTGACTGGGGGCAGCGCTGCCGCGGAACGCGTCGCGTGAGGCCACGGACAGTCCGACGTCGCCCACGGCTGTGTACGCGCCGTTCTGTGGGAACCTGGCGTACACTGAGCTACTGCCACTGACGCTGCTTTTTCTCGCTTCACTGACAATGTGTGCTTCTGTGTTTGCGATTAAATTAATTATCTATATCTACATCATACTCTGCAAGCCACCTAATGGTGTGTGGCGGAGGGTACTTTCGGTACCACTATATGATCCCTCCAACACCATTCCACTCGCGAATAGTGCGTGGGGAGAATGATTGGCGGTAAGCCTCTGTATTGGCTCTAATTTCTCGAATTGTCTCCTCATGGTCAATGCGCGAGATGTATGTGGGGGGAAGCAATATGTTGTCCGACTCCTCCTGAAAACTGCTGTTCCGAAATTTCATTAGTAGATCTCTCCGTGGGGCACAACGTCTCTCTTGTAACGTCTGCCAGTGAAGTTTGTTTAGCGTCTCCGTGACGCTCTCTCGCCACCTAAACGATCACGTGACGAAAGCTGCCGCTCTTCGTTGGATCTTCTCTATCTCCTCTATCAGTTCTATCTGATAGGGATCCGAGATAGAAGAACAACACTGAAGAATCGGGCGAACAAGCGCCTTATAAGCCACTTCTTTCGCGGATCAATTACATTTCCTTAAGATTCTTCCGATAAATCTGAGTCTTTTGTCTGCTTTTCCCACTATCTGTTTTATATGGTCATTACACTTAAGGTCGCTCTGGATAGTTACGCCTAGATATTTTACGGCAGACGTTGTCTCCAGTTGTTTGTCATCAGTAGTGTAGCTGTACAGTAGTGGATTTCTTTTCCTATGTATGCGCAATACGTTACATTTTTTTACGTTCAGCGTCAACTGCCAGAGTCTGCACCATTCATCAATTCTCTGCAGGTCGTTCTGCAAATTCTTACTATCTTCTGTCGTTGCTACTTTAGTTTAAACAACTACATCATCTGCGAATATCCTTAAAGAGCATCCGACGCTTTCTACAAGATCATTTACATATATTGTAAACAGCAACGGCCTTATCACACTTCCCTGTGGTACTCCGGTTATTACCTTTACCTCTGTCGATTTAGTTCCGTTAGGACGACGTGTTGAGTTCTGTCTGCAAGAAAGTCTTGAATCCAATCGCAGGTCTGCTCTGATACTCCGTAAACTCGTATTTTTTTCGTTAAACGGCAATGTGGGATGGTGCCAAATGCCTTACCGAAATCAAGGAACACCGCATGAGCTTGGGCGCCGTTGTCCACTGTCATGGAGGAACAGAGCGAGCTGAGTTTCGCAGGATCTCTGTTAGCGGGCTCCATGTTGATTTTTATAGAGGAGATGTTCATTTTCAAAAAATGTCATAATTCTTGAGCATAAAACAACAGATTGACGTCAACGATATAGGTCTATAATTGCGTGGATCTATCTTACAGCTTTTCTTAAACACAGGAATGACCCGGGTTTTTTTTCCAGTCGTTAGGTACCTTTCGTTGCTCACGCGATCTACGATAATTTACTGCTAGAAGGGGAGCAAGTTCTTTCGCATAATCTTTATAGAATCTTATAGGTATCTCATCTGGTCCTGAAGCCTTTCCACCACTAAGCGATTGTAGCTGCTTTTCAGTTCCGCGATTGGTTATGCCAACATCTGCCATTTCGACGTTCGCACGACATTTGGAAGGAGGGCCAGTGTTACGATCTTCCGCGGTGAAACAGATTCGGAAGACTGAATTCAGTATTTGGGCCTTCTCTCTGCTATCTTCCGCTTGGATGCCGGTGTGGTCGCTGAGAGAATGAATAGATGATTTTGACTCCCTTAGTGATTTTACATACGACCAAAATGTCTCAGGGTTTTTACTCAGGTCGATTGACAACGTCTTACTTTCGAAATCATTGAACGCTTCTCTCATTGTTTCCCTTACGCTCATTTTCGTTTCGTTCAGCTTTTGTTTGTCAGCTAGGGTTTTACTTCTCTTGAATCTGAGATGAAATGCTCTTCTTTTACGTAGCGCTTTTCTAACACAGCTATTAAACTACGGTGGATCTTAAAACCTTACTCGGATTATACTTGTCTAGGGCATATTGAACGATGCCTTTGAATTTTTTCCATTTATTCTCCACATTTTCATCCTCATCACCGAATATCTGATGCTGACTGCTGAGATATTCTGAAATTCGTGTCCTGTCACCCTTGCTGAGCAAATATATCTTTCTTATTAACATTCCTTGTAGGACTCGTCGTCATAGATGCTGTCACAACCTTATGATAACTGAAACCTTCTTCTACGTTAGCTGATTCGATAAATTCAAGACGTTACCCTCACGAGCAGTTTATCTATCTGATCAAGGAAATTTTCGGACAAGATATCCAGAACAATGCCACACGATTCCACGTCTCTGGCACCAGCTTTGATGGCATAACATTCCCAATCTATACCTGGCAAGTTGAAGTCATCCCCTATTACAACGGCATGATAAGGAAAATTACTGATGATATTCTGCAAGCTCTGTCTGAAGCGCTCCACAACTACAGATCCTGACCCAGGTGGCCTATAAAAGCATCCGATCATCATTTTTTACCGTTCTTTGATTATTTCACCCAGATTAATTCACATTCGGAATCCGTGATAACCTCGCTAGATTTTATGGATTTTTTTTTTTTACTGCTATAAACACGCCGCCACCATTGGCGGCTAACCTATCCTTATGATAAACATTCCAGTCTGAACTTAGGACTTCGTTGTCATTAACGTCTGGCTTCAACCAGCTTTCTGTTCCCAATACTATCTGTGCATTATAACCTTCAATAAGCGACACTAATTCTGGGACCTTTCCTTGGATGCTCCTGCAGTTTACTGAAATCATATTAATCTTTTCTATCTGTGATCTGCGAGGACCAAGATTCTTTGAGGTCGCTGTGGTTGATTTAACAGGCAATTCAGCGAGATTTCTTTTTCAGTAGTAAGCTTCGATCATACGAGGTGTGGCTAGAAAAAAACCGGACTAGTACTGGTGAAACAATAAAACGAATGCAATAAGGCTGAAAGTCGCGTGGCCTGTCACGTGACTCTCGCTCCGCCTACTGCTCGAGTTTCATCTGCCTCCTGCACTCAGTCTGCCCGTGGCGTCTGTTTTAAGTAGTTGACGTTTTGTCTGTGCGTCGGAAAATGTTGAGTGTACAGAAAGAACAGCGTGTTAACATCAAATTTTGTTTCAAACTAGGAAAATCTGCAAGTGAAACGTTTGTAATGTTACAACAAGTGTACGGCGATGATTGTTTATCGCGAACACAAGTGTTTGAGTGGTTTAAACGATTTAAAGATGGCCGCGAAGACACCAGTGATGACACTCGCACTGGCAGACCATTGTCAGCAAAAATTGATGCAAACATTGAAAAAATCGGTAAACTTGTTCTACAAGATCGCCGTTTAACAATCAGAGCAGTGTCTGAGTTAACAGGAGTTGACAAGGAAAGTGTTAGGCAGATTCTTCATGAAAGTTTCAACATGAACAAAGTGTGTTCAAAAATGGTTCCAAAGTGTCTCACAATTGAACAGAAGGAACGCCGAAGAATGATTTGTTCTGACATCCTGGAAAACATTGAAAGTGATCCCACCTTCTTACAAAATGTTATTACTTGCGATGAATCGTGGTTTTTTACTTACGATCCCGAAACTAAACGCCAATCGATGCATTGGAAAACTCCTGGTTCTCCACGACAAAAAAAAGCACGAATGTCAAAATCGAAATTCAAGGCAATGATGATTGTTTTTTTTTTTTTTTTTTTTTTGACATCAAAGGGATTGTGCACATTGATCGGGTACCAGAGGGACAAACAGTGAATCAGCATTACTACATTAGCGTCCTGACTACCCTACGTGAGCGAGTACGGAGAAAACGGAACGATTTGTGGAGAAAAAAGTCATGGATCCTTCACCAAGACAATGCCCCAGCTCACAGTGCGTTGTCAGTGAAGACGTTTTTGGCAAAACACAACATTCCCATCTTAGATCATCCACCCTACTCACCTGATTTGGCCCCCTGTGACTTTTTTCTTTTCCCTAAAGTCAAGTCAGCTTTGAAAGGAACTAGATTTGAGACTGTTGAAGCAGTAAAAGAAAAAGCGACGGAAGTAATGTATGGACTTACCGAAAATGATCTGCAGCATTGCTATGAACAGTGGAAAATTCGTATGGAGCGGTGTAGAGACCGAGGAGGAGAGTACATTGAAGGAGATAACATGAAATTGTAAATAATTGTAAATAAATGTTTTTCCAGCATCAGTCCGGTTTTTTTCTAGCCGCACCTCGTATACACCAGTAGACTGAGGCTGACGTCACTTTCTAGGCCTCAACACGTCTACGGCTGTTACCAGGCGGATCCGATCAGCGCACAAGTGTTTCGCAGGTGCTTCGTGAACGCAAGAGGGATTCCCTGGAGGGAAAGACGACGCTCTTTTAGCGAAGCACTACTGCGGAAAATTAGAGAACCGGCATTTGAGGCCAACTGCAGAACTTTCCACTGCCGCCAACGTCCATTTCTCGTGGAGACCACGAAGATAAGATGAGAGATGTCGGGACTAGTACGGAGGCTTGTAGACTGTCATTTTTCCCTCGCTCTATTTGCTAGTGGAACAGGAAAGGAAGTTACTAGTAGTGTTACATGGTATCCTCCGCCGCGTACCGTAAGGCTGTACGGTGGCTTGCGGAGTATGCATGTAGATGTAGATCAGCTTCTACATCTACAGGGCTATTACAAATGATTGAAGCGATTTCATAAATTCACTGTAGCTCCATTCATTGACATATGGTCACGACTCACTACAGATACGTAGAAAAACTCATAAAGTTTTGTTCGGCTGAAGCCATACTTCAGGTTTCTGCCGCCACAGCGCTCGAGAGCGCAGTGAGACAAAATGGCGACAGGAGCCGAGAAAGCGTGTCGTGCTTGAAATGCACTCACGTCAGTGCAACGACACTTCAGGACGAAGTTCAACAAAGATCCACCAACTGCTAACTCTATTCGGTGATGGCATGCGCAGTTTAAAGCTTCTGGATGCCTCTGTAAGGGGAAATCAACGGGTCGGCCTGCAGTGAGCGAAGAAACGGTTGAATGCGTGCGGGCAGGTTTCACGCGTAGCCCTCGGAAGTCGACGAATAAAGCAAGCAGGGAACTAAACGTACCACAGCCGACGGTTTGGAAAATCTTACGGAAAAGGCTAAAGCAGAAGCCTTACCGTTTACAATTGCTACAAGCCCTGACACCCTATGACAAAGTCAAACGCTTTGAATTTTCGGCGCGGTTGCAACAGCTCATGGAAGAGGATGCGTTCAGTGCGAAACTTGTTTTCAGTGATGAAGCAACATTTTTTCTTAATGGTGAAGTGAACAGACACAATGTGCGAATCTGGGCGGTAGAGAATCTTCACGCATTCGTGCAGCAAATCCGCAATTCACCAAATATTACGTGTTTTGTGCAATCTCACGGTTTAATGTTTACGGCCCATTTTTCTTCTGCGAAAAAAAACATTACAGGACACGTGTATCTGGAC
Organism: Schistocerca nitens; assembly: GCF_023898315.1. NCBI lineage: Eukaryota > Metazoa > Arthropoda > Insecta > Orthoptera > Acrididae > Schistocerca > Schistocerca nitens. Next base: position 851,080,567 of record NC_064618.1, read on the forward strand.
ATGCTGGAAAATTGGCTCATGCCACAACTGGAGACCGACAGCGCCGACTTCATCTTTCAACAGGATGATGCTCCACCTCACTTCCATCATGATGTTCGGCATTTCTTAAACAGGAGATTGGAAAACCGATGGATCGGTCGTGGTGGAGATCATGATCAGCAATTCATGTCATGGCCTCCACGCTCTCCCGACTTAACCCCATGCAATTTCTTTCTGTGGGGTTATGTGAAATATTCAGTGTTTAAACCTCCTCTACGAAGAAACGTGCCAGAACTGCGAGCTCTCATCAACGATGCTTTCGAACTCATTGATGGGGACATGCTGCGCCGAGTGTGGGAGGAACTTGATTATCGGCTTGATGTCTGCCGAATCACTAAAGGGGCACATATCGCACATTTGTGAATGCCTAAAAAAACGTTTTGAGTTTTTGTATGTGTGTGCAAAGCATTGTGAAAATATCTCAAATAATAAAGTTATTGTAGAGCTGTGAAATCGCTTCAATCATTTGTAATAACCCTGTACTTAATTACATCACTACTCTGCAGTTCACATCCAAGTACTTGGCACAAGGTTCACAAACCACTTCGAGACTAGTTCTCGACCGTTCGACTCTGGAATAGCACGTCGGAAAAATGGACATCTTAATCTTTCTGTTAGAGATCTGGTTTCTCTTATTTTATTACGATGGTCATTTCTCACTATGCACGGGGGAGTCTACAAAATATTTTCGCATGCGGAGGAGAAAGGTTGATGACTGGCAAAACAGTTGTGGTATCTTCTTGTGCTTATGACCGTACAGATCGTTTTATAGAGGGAAGTAACTTTAAATTTCACATGTAAATATTGTTATTTTAATCTAATGGCCCTTCTTGAAAACTGCTAACGTTTTTTATATAACTTTTATACGCAGAAAGACATAAATCATTGGCTGAAAGTGATGTTTGTGATGCTAAGTGCGTCTTACAATCTAGAATTTTTCTTGATATGTATTAGCCCACAATTGTTGCTTTTATTTCTTTAGTTTCCCTAAGGATGAGGGGGCACATGCAGCTACGAATACAGGCGATGAAATGAAAAGGTTTCAAGGCAGCTGTGCACACAGTGTTCCAAAAATTATGAGGATAATTGCTTTGACAGAGCCAAGATGGGCAGGAAATTATTCCGCAGTGATGCTATCTATCACATGTCACTTTCCTCAACCATCTTCAAGCAAATAGGAGAAAGCTTCGTAGATCTCCGGGTAACAGTGGGTCAGTAGACAAAATTTAATAGGGAGAAATTTCCTGTAATTCTCGTAAAGCTGAACATTTACATTGCGTACGTGTGTGTGCGTTTGGAGGTCGTGGAAAAAGGCGGGGGGGGGGGGGGGGGGGGGGGATTAAGCAATAGCTGTTCAAATGTAGCATTTCAAATAAAGTCCCATAATATTAGGATAAATATAGAAATTATCTTTTAAATACTTTTAGTGCTCTCGTATAGCAGAAAGGTATTTTTTGTTTTGTTTTTAGTCACTACAAGAGATGTATGTAAATTCCGGAAGAAACCAATAACTCGCTAATCATGGAATACGATTCAGCGGATCGCAAAATCCATTGTGAATTAACAGTCAGAAACTAAATTAGTACGATATGTGAATAATAATAAATTATCACTATAGTTTGCGCTTCTACGAACTAAATTTAACATAATAAATATGGCAAGAAAAACCTTGATAAATATCGGAAAAGAAATCAGGAGATTTCCGGTCGAAGTTTTGCCAATACTCACGTCATGCGATGTCGGAACCGCGCCAACCGTACAGCCCCTCTATTGTAGCTTTGTCTGTTAGTGTCTATGGCGGACGGTAGTGAGTCAGTTCCCCTGTAGAAACTGTTGTCCAGTTTACCCACTGCAACTTAAATTATTTTGGAAGTATCAAGATCTTGAAACCTGTTACATCATTTTGATTATAATTCATGACCTCTAGACAGAAAGCGGTCCACTGACCGAATCCCATTTGCTACATTTACAGCTACTCGACATTCAGTTCTTCAGTCGATACTTTCCAATTTATGGGACTTTCTCCCATAAAAAGTAGTAAAAATCATAAAACATATACAGTTCACTACACGAAATTGTGGTCTAGCCCATTATTTTTTCCACATACTCAGATATTGGTCTTACAAACATTTTTTACGTTTGGCTAGTCACTGCCAAGCGTGTAGCCATTAAATGTCGAAGAAGTTAGCACTAGTGGACTTATCCACTCTAAGCCAGTTCTGTGGGAATTATTTCTGTATATCTGAGTGTATTCTCCGAGGTTTGTGCATCAGCCGGTTGCGCCTTGGCACTGCATTCTGTAGCGTATAATATGACGTCTAACCTTGCCTGTGTGACGCACAATGATGACGTCCCCACGTCTCGACAAAAGCGTCATAGTAGTGACGTGAAGGCCGCCTGTGGTGGCTGCTAGCCAATCTGTCGGCTTCTTCGCGTGACTTCCAGAGCAGACTGCTTCTAGACCCGCCCCCGCCTATCCCGATTTAGGTATTCTGCGGTTTCGCTAAATTGCATGTGGCACATGGCAGGGTGGTTCCTGTAAAAGAGCGCGGTCGACTTCCATCCCAGTCCTTACCCTCGAGGGCGTGGTTGTGATCCACCCGTATTGACGAAACGTTAAAAACTAACATTCCTACCTTCCTTCAGGAGGATTCTTTGCACAGCTATGCGAAGGGTGTAATCTTATTTACGTCTACTGTATGTCCCCATATCATGACAGTAAACGAAACATCACACGCTCTATTCTCAGTATTCTTTCGTAAACATTCGTACTACCGCGCGCGCGCGCGCGCGCGCGCGCGCACACACACACACATACACACACACACACACACACACACACACACATCGAAATAAGTGTCCAAGGAATAGAAAAGCAACTGGAATCACTCAACAGAGGAAAGTCCACTGGACCTGACGGGATACCAATTCGATTCTACACAGAGTACGCGAAAGAACTTGCCCCCCTTCTAACAGCCGTGTACCGCAAGTCTCTAGAGGAACGGAGGGTTCCAAATGATTGGAAAAGAGCACAGGTAGTCCCAGTCTTCAAGAAGGGCCGTCGAGCAGATGCGTAAAACTATAGACATGTATCTCTGACGTCGATCTGTTGTAGAATTTTAGAACATGTTTCTTGCTCGAGTATCATGTCGTTTTTGGAAACCCAGAATCTACTATGTAGGAATCAACATGGATTCCGGAAAAAGCGATCGTGTGAGACCCAACTCGCTTTATTTGTTCATGAGACCCAGAAAATATTAGATACAGGCTCCCAGGTAGATGCTATTTTTCTTGACTTCCGGAAGGCGTTCGATACAGTTCTGCACTGTCGCCTGATAAACAAAGTAAGAGCCTACGCAATATGAGACCAGCTGTGTGGCTGGATTGAAGAGTTTTTAGCAAACAGAACACAGCATGTTGTTATCAATGGAGAGACGTCTACAGACGTTAAAGTAACCTCTGGCGTGCCACAAGGGAGTGTTATGGGACCATTGCTTTTCACAATATATATAAATGACCTAGTAGATAGTGTCGGAAGTTCCATGCGGCTTTTCGCGGATGATGCTGTAGTATACAGAGAAGTTGCAGCATTAGAAAATTGTAGCGAAATGCAGGAAGATCTGCAGCGGATAGGCACTTGGTGCAGGGAGTGGCAACTGTCCCTTAACATAGACAAATGTAATGTATTGCGAATACATAGAAAGAAGGATCCTTTATTGTATGATTATATGATAGCGGAACAAACACTGGTAGCAGTTACTTCTGTAAAATATCTGGGAGCATGCGTGCGGAACGATTTGAAGTGGAATGATCATATAAAATTAATTGTTGGTAAGGCGGGTACCAGGTTGAGATTCATTGGGAGAGTGCTTAGAAAATGTAGTGCATCAACAAAGGAGGTGGCTTACAAAACACTCGTTCGACCTATACTTGAGTATTGCTCATCAGTGTGGGATCCGTACCAGATCGGGTTGACGGAGGAGGTAGAGAAGATCCAAAGAAGGGCGGCGCGTTTCGTCACAGGGTTATTTGGTAAGCGTGATACCGTTACGGAGATGTTTAGCAAACTCAAGTGGCAGACCCTGCAAGAGAGGCGCTCTGCATCGCGGTGTAGCTTGCTCGCCAGGTTTCGAGAGGGTGCGTTTCTGGATGAGGTATCGAATATATTGCTTCCCCCTACTTATACCTCCCGAGGAGATCACGAATGTAAAATTAGAGAGATTAGAGCGCGCACGGAGGCCTTCAGACAGTCGTTCTTCCCGCGAACCATACGCGACTGGAACAGGAAAGGGAGGTAATGACAGTGGCACGTAAAGTGCCCTCCGCCACACACCGTTGGGTGGCTTGCGGAGTATAAATGTAGATGTAATGTTATAACCTCGTTACGAAAAAAATATTGGTCCCACCAGGAATACATTAGTTCTTGTGGTATGTTTTATCGGTTAACACGAATTTCGGTTAAGGCGAATTACGAACTCTGTTTCATTTCCTAGCGTAATTAAATTTCAGTGTAACACAAACTTCCGACCTTAGAGTATTCTAAAGCGTATTTTTTTCCGAAATGAATGTAGGAAATGTAGCTACAAAGCTAATTATACTTATTATTGACTCGTTTTTAACGTATTATAGGTCGGTAGCCGCGATTATCACCTCAACAATGAGCATATGCTGTACGTTGTAAGACTTTCAGTAACGTGTGCAGCAGCATTTGGCAACGTACTCAGTGCCAGATTTGATCGGTGTTCTGTTAGTCGTAGCCGTATAGAGTTGGAATACTGAATAAAAACTACAGTTACAACCGGTACCGTAACACGCGAAAATGGCAAAGAGGAAACAGACAGCTCTAAATGGACAGTTAAAGCTTAAGATTCTAGATGAAGTGGACAGTGGTACCAAGAGAGCAGCAATTGCGGAGCAGTTTGTAATACCTAAATCTACTTTATCTACGATTATTAAGAATCGAGAAAAAATTTATTAATGCTGCGGCATCAGGTTTTGGAAACAAATCTAAACGACTTCGTACTGCCAAGTATGAAGACATCGAGACGTTACTGCTAGAATGGTTCAATCATATGCGTGCATCTAACATACCTTTAACTGGCCCTGTGATTCAGTCAAAAGCAAATGATATTGCTAAAGATATGGGCATCGAAGACTTCCGTTGTTCTGCTGATTGGTTGTATTGGTGCCAAAAGAGACATTCAATTTCATCTGTACAAATTTGTGGTGAAGCAAATGAAGTTGATGAAGAAAGTGCGAACAGCTGGTTGCATGAATTCAACCGAGTGAGGGAAAAGTATGCCTCGTGTGATGTGTTCAACATGGATGAAACTGGATTTTTCTACAATCTGTTTCCAAATCACAACCTGGGGATAAAAGGTGATAAGTGTCACGGTGGAGCACGATGCAAACAACGTGTGACCGTTGTACTGTGCTGTTATGCTGAAGGCAGTGAGAAGTTTCGTCCCTGGGTTATCGGTAAAGCCGAGGACCACGTTGTTTTAAAAACATACGAGGCCTGTTCAGAAAGTAAGCTCCGATTGATTGCCAAATTGAAACCACAGTGAACATCAGAAATGTTTTACTTGTAACAATTAGCTACACCTTTCAGCTACTTCTCTACGTAGTCGCCGTTCTGACTTAGACTTTTGTCATAGCGTTGTACCAACTTTTCAATAGCCTCATCATAGAAGGCAGCCGCCAGTGCTTTCCGCCAATTCTCCACGCTGGCCTACACCTCGTTGTCTGTGTCAAAATGTTGTCTTCAAAGACAGCGGTTCATGTGACCAGAGATGAAACCCAGGGGGAGACAATTGCGGACTGTATTGTGGGCAATCTCACATTTCCATTTGAAAACGATGCAGGAGCATCTTCATTGCCCCTGCAGAATGCGGCTGAGAATTGTCTTGAAGAAGAAACAGCACGACAGTTATGTAATGTTAGCTGCATAGCTTCAGGCCAAATTTCTCACCAGGCCCTCGTACTTGGCGGCAGACACTATTTTCTAGACATCTTTACGCACTCACTGCGAGCTCAGAAATGAGAAGAGCGACGCGATGCTAACTGGAGTTATACTAGAGACACTACCCAACACATCTGTGCAAAGCTTTATCGGATTTTCATAGTCGTTTCCATTTCGCGACCGATCGGAGCTTACTTTCTGAACGCCCCTCGTAAATATGGCCACTTTACCTTGCATCTACTCTCACCACAGGAAAGCTTGGATCGATGGCGCATCATTTCGCAAGTGGCTTCTTCGTTTCAACAGTCGAATGGTTGCTCAAAATATGTTCTTCTTACATTGGACAGATGTACTGTCCATAACGTTCATGATCTGAACCTATCCAACATAAAGGTTTAGTTTTTTCCACCCAACACCACAAGCCGCCTTCAGCCTTTGGACCAAGGCATAATCCCTCTCATAAAGAGAGCTTATCGTAAGCGACTTGTAAGAGCTGCAATTCGTGCTGCTGAAAACAATAGTCCACCCCCAAATTGGAAAATGCTTGACGCAATAAAAGCCATCGCAGGAGCCTGGAACTCAGTATCGACACATCATATAAGGAAGTGCTTCAACAGAGCCTGGAGACATAGCAACACTGAAGATGTCCGCGAGTTAGAAGACGCAACTTCACCTGATGAATGGACAGTTCTGCAGGACGTTGCGAACCCTGGGATTCGTTTCGAAGAATTCATGTATGTAGACGACGATGTTGCAGTATGTGCTTCTGTGGAATCGGATGTGCCAAAAGCTGTGAACGAGGTGCGAGAAGGGCCATCAGAAGAAAGTGAAGAGGAAGAGAATACAGATACCATTCCACCTACTCGTCAGGAGATGTTTACAGCCTTGGACTGTTTAGAACGGTTAGCTTCGACATCCGACGTCACTGCTGGGTTTACGGACGTTATCATTACAAAAAAAAAAAAATGGTTCAAATGGCTCTGAGCACTATGGGACTCAATATCTTAGGTCATAAGTCCCTTAGAACTTAGAACTACTTAAACCTAACTAACCTAAGGACATCACACACACCCATGCCCGAGGCAGGATTCGAACCTGCGACCGTAGCAGTCGCGCGGTTCCGGACTGCAGCGCCAGAACCGCTAGACCACCGCGGCCGGCGTTATCATTACAGTTGATTGTGAAATTACAAAATATTATCGTTCCCATGAACGTCAGCGAACCACTACCGAATTTTTTCCAAGAAAGTAACGTACATAATTTGTAAGTGCTTATAATTTTACAGTCACTTTATAGTGTTATAAGTCTACAATAACGTGATTGATAGTGTAGTGTATTACACATTAGTGTACTGCTGTACATGTATACTTATTAAAATCTGTGTTTTTCACTTAACACGAATTTTTTAACACGAACTCCTGATTTTTCGGTCCATTCGGATTCGCGTTAACGAAGTTTTACTGTATATACGATACGAATATTGTAAAGTAATGGAAATAGTTTATTTCTTAAGTTAGTGCTTGTATGTGTGCTTGAGGGTTCGCAATATCTAGTTCTACAGCATGCAAATAGTTTTTGGAACATTGTATTTTTACATACTATTTATTATGATAATATTCATTGTGGCTAATTTACATAGCTGCATTAGGTTCCTACATACTTTTACTTCACCTGATTAGCCCGGATACGTATATACTGCTGTGTGATTTTTTTATGTTGTCTGCGTGACGGGAGCCGTTTCGATGTCATTATCTAGTATTAATGTTGTGATCCATGAATTTCATTCTATTATCGTTCATTGTCCTCTTGATTTTTTAAGATTTCCTTGCAAACATTTTTATTTTATTCCTTTTGGCTCTGTCTCACTTTATACTCGTGTCGGGCGTTTGGTTTTTTACTGTTACGTATTACGCATGCGCTTCCGTGAAATTCTGTTCCTGTATCTAATTGTTCGTTTTTACTGTTGTAACTGACGGTCTAGGTTGCTGTGCATTGACGTGGAAATTGCTTCTCCTGTCGGCGATGTTGATACTTCATTCGCAGAGCGCCCTTTTGTTACCTTGCTAGCGTTTTGTCTCTCTTACACCGTGACGTCTTTCTGACTGCAGCCGGAGAATGTTGCACATTCTTGTTTTCAATCCCCTACATTCACCTGACTACGACTTGATTCTCTTCCTATTTCGAACGTTAATTACTGTTCGCTGCTTATTCTGGATTGTGCGTCCTGACATTTGTCGCTTCGTTATAACGTATTTGTTGAAATTTGGGCAAATGTTTGTTTCTCTTTGGATTTCCTGTCAACCTAGGATGGAGACATATAATTTTCGTTCTCCATAACTTTATCGCAGTACCAATTTAGAGTTAGATGATCGGTATAGCCACATGCCCTAGGCGTTCGGGTTGTCTATTAGATATTACGGAGGCTTTAAAGTCCTGTACCCTTTTATACGTGTTTTCTCAGCTCCATTTTCACGATTCGTAATCCATTTTTCACATTAAGATATCTGTTATTACACTTCTTTGCTCTGTTTATTTGAAAAATCATTCCATATGATGCTAAAGCTTGTATTTTTACTGGGTTTATTTCAAGCAGTACATTATAATCTCTGACAGATCTTAAAACTGAGGCCTTTGTAAGTAATCGTGATTTTACTGGAGTCTCCATTTTCATGGGAAAAATTCGTATTGCCTGTTCGCGTCATAATGTGTTACAGTTTATTGTCTTTCAGTCTCACAGATATTGCATTTACTAAAAAGTCAATTGTGAGGCCAGTACATCGTATTCTGACAGTTTAATTTTCTCTTAGTGTCAATCGTTTGTACCTGTACGTTTAGGTCGTTCATACTCACAATGGAAACCGAATTTCAGCATATACTTTCTTATGTAGGATCCATGTTAACGTGTTTACAATATTCTCGCAACGCTAGACATGAGCGCGACGTAAAGGTCGCCTTACGTCTTAGTTGCGACGGATCTGACCTTTAGGCTGTCTGAGCTAACTCCTACGTTCCCGAAGGCGCAGTGGCAGGAAATGATACAATGAAATTCACACATGAATACTGATGCTGCAGTGTAATTGTTCCCAGACATCGTGTGGAGAATTAGGTCGTTCATACTCACAATGGAAACTGAATTTCAGTATATACTTTCTTATTTAGGATCCATGTTAACGTGTTTACAAGATTCTCACAGCGCTAGACATGAGAGCGACGTAAAGGTCGCCTTACGTCTTAGTTGCGACGGATCTGACCTTTAGGCTGTCTGAGCTAACTCCAACGTTCCCGAAGACGCAGTGGTAGGAAATGATACAATGAAATTCACACATGAATACTGATCCTGCAGTGTAATTGTTCCCACACATCGTGTGGCGAATCGTCACGTTGTTTCTTCGGAAGTAATACTAGAAAACGTCAGTTGCAATAGAGGTTTGGATCAGTCCTGGAAGCGAGCTCAGATTGCTTAGAGGGGAGGCGGACTCCTCACTGAACGTAGGAGAGCACTGTTCGAGTCTCGGTCTGGCACAAGACTGCGAGAACATGCGGAGGATTTCGTTTCTCGACAGGCTGGAGCACCACTGCACTGGCGCCTGCCCCTCTTCAAAGTGCTCTGCCTCAACGACGGATTGGCCGTAAGGGGCGTACGGGCCTCGCTTTGCAATATTCGCCTACAATGTCGCCCGATCTGTGAGGAAAACAACTTTAGGAGAGCTGCGAGGCCGCATGTCAGCAGCGGCGACTGGACTACCTTCAGACGTGCTCACACATCAAAAATGACCGGTATATTTGAAACAGCAATAAAAACTAAACGAGCAGCGATAGAAATACACCGTTTGTTGCAATATGCTTGGGACAACAGTACATTTTCAGGCGGACAAACTTTCGAAATTACAGTAGTTACAATTTTCAACAACAGATGGCGCTGCAAGTGATGTGAAAGATATAGAAGACAACGCCGTCTGTGGGTGCGCCATTCTGTACGTCGTCTTTCTGCTGTAAGCGTGTGATGTTCACAACGTGCAAGTGTGCTCTAGACAACATGGTTTATTCCTTAGAACAGAGGATTTTTCTGGTGTTGGTATTCCACCGCCTAGAACACAGTGTTGTTGCAACAAGACGAAGTTTTCAACGGAGGTTTAATGTAACCAAAGGACCGAAAAGCGATACAATAAAGGATCTGTTTGAAAAATTTCAACGGACTGGGAACGTGACGGATGAACGTGCTGGAAAGGTAGGGCGACCGCGTACGGCAACCACAGAGGGCAACGCGCAGCTAGTGCAGCAGGTGATCCAACAGCGGCCTCGGGTTTCCGTTCGCCGTGTTGCAGCTGCGGTCCAAATGACGCCAACGTCCACGTATCGTCTCATGCGCCAGAGTTTACACCTCTATCCATACAAAATTCAAACGCGGCAACCCCTCAGCGCCGCTACCATTGCTGCACGAGAGACATTCGCTAACGATATAGTGCACAGGATTGATGACGGCGATATGCATGTGGGCAGCATTTGGTTTACTGACGAAGCTTATTTTTACCTGGACGGCTTCGTCAATAAACAGAACTGGTGCATATGGGGAACCGAAAAGCCCCATGTTGCAGTCCCATCGTCCCTGCATCCTCAAAAAGTACTGGTCTGGGCCGCCATTTCTTCCAAAGGAATCATTGGCCCATTTTTCAGATCCGAAACGATTACTGCATCATGCTATCTGGACATTCTTCGTGAATTTGTGGCGGTACAAACTGCCTTAGACGACACTGCGAACACCTCGTGGTTTATGCAAGATGGTGCCCGGCCACATCGCACGGCCGACGTCTTTAATTTCCTGAATGAATATTTCGATGATCGTGTGATTCCTTTGGGCTATCCGAAACATACAGGAGGCGGCGTGGATTGGCCTCCCTATTCGCCAGACATGAACCCCTGTGACTTCTTTCTGTGGGGACACTTGAAAGACCAGGTGTACCGCCAGAATCCAGAAACAATTGAACAGCTGAAGCAGTACATCTCATCTGCATGTGAAGCCATTCCGCCAGACACGTTGTCAAAGGTTTCGGGTAATTTCATTCAGAGAGTACGCCATATTATTGCTACGCATGGTGGATATGTGGAAAATATCGTACTATAGAGTTTCCCAGACCGCAGCGCCATCTGTTGTTGAAAATTGTAACTACTGTAATTTCGAAAGTTTGTCTGCCTGAAAATGTACTGTTGTCCCAAGCATATTACAACAAACGGTGCATTTCTATCGCTGCTCGTTTAGTTTTTATTGCCGTTCCAAATATACCGGTCATTTTTGAAACACCATATATATATATATATATATATATATATATATATATATATAGTACTATCGTCTGCATGATTCCCGTTTGTCCGGTGAAGGACACATAGAATATTTGTAAAACCTCTGATTCCAAATGTAACTGCAAAGGTGTGTACTCGTAAAAGTTAGATCTTTGTAAAATCGACTGGTTCTCATGAAAATAAAGACCTCATAGTTCTATACGACAAACCACTAAAAGACGTAAGTCGAAACAAGACCGCGGGAATAGGCAACGTTCAGTTAGAGCTAGTGAAAGCCTTGTGAGAGCCAGCCGTAACAAAACCCTTCCATCTGGAGAGCAAGATGTATGAGACAGGTGATATATAGTAATTCCAATGCCAAAGAAAGCAGGTGCTGACAGGTGTCAGCCAAACCATCAGGTTAGGAAGTTACGGTTGCAAAATACGGACACGAATCCTTTAGAGAAGAATGGAAAAACTGGTAGAAGCCGACCTCGGGGAAAATCAGTTTGGATTCGGTACAACTGGTGGAACACGCGAGGCAATACTGACCCTACGACTTATCTTAGTAGATAGGTTAAGCAAAGGCAAACCTACGTTTATAGCATTTGTAGACTTAGAGAAGGCTTTTGACAAAGTTGACTGGAATACTCTCTTTCAAGTTCCGAAGGTGGCAGAGGTAAAATACAAGGAGCGAAAAAGCTATTTAAAATTTGTACAGCGCAGTTGTAGGAGTCGAGGGGCACGAAAGGGAAGCTATGGTTGAGAAGGGAGTGAGACAGGGTCGTAGCATATCCACGATTTTATTCAAACTGTATATTGAGCAAACAGTAAAGGAAACAAAACAAAAATTTGGAGTAGGAATTAAAGTCCAGGGAGAAGAAATATAAACTTTGAGCTTTACCGATGAAATTGTAATTCTGTCAGAGACAGCAAAGGACTTGGAAGAACAGCTAAACGGAATAGACAGTGTCTTGCAAGAAAAATAAATGAACATCATCAGAAGCAAAAGAAGGATAGTCGAATATAGACGAATTATATCAGGTGATCGTTAGGGAATTGGATCAGGAAATGAGACACTTAAAGTAGTAGACGAGCTATGCTATTTGGGAAGCAAAATAACTGATGATGGTCGAAGTAGGGAGGATATAAAATGTAGACTGAGAACGGCAAGAAAAGTGTTTTCTGAAGAGGAGAAATTTCTTAACATCGAGTACAGATTTAAGTGTCAGAAAGTCCTTTATGGAAGTATTTGCATGGAATGTAGCCATTTATGGAAGTGAAACATGAACGATAGTGTAAACAAGAAGAGAATAGAAGCTTTCGAAATGTGGTGCTACAAAAGAATGCTTAAGATTAGATGGGTAGATCACGTAAATAATGAGGTGGTACTGAATAGAATTGGGGGAAGGGGAATTTGTGGCACGATTTGACTAGAAGGAGGGATGGGTTGGTAGGACACGTTCTGAGGCATCAAGGAATCACCAATTCAGTAATGAAGGGCAGCGTGGAGGATAAAAATCGTCGAGGGAGACCAAGAGATGATTACACTAAACAGTCTCTGAAAGATGTAGCGTGCAATAGTTCCTCGGTATTGAAGAGGCTTGCACAGGATGGAGTAGTATGGAGAACTACATCGAAGCAATCCTTGGACTTTTGAGGTAACGGGCGAGTTGTGGCGCCCTGGAAATATCATGTGTTCGGAGTGGGGGCGGCCGCACGGGCCGCTCGGCCAGCCGGGCTCCGGCAGCAAACACGTGGTGCCGAACGTTAGTGGGCGAGAGGGGTGGCTCCAGCGCATGGTCCAGCCGCGTGGCTGGGAATTCCGCTGTGAGGAGGACGGTGCTTTGTGTCGATGAAGGAGATGTCTATGCCGGGAGTGCCAAGGATGGCGGACTTTGTGAAACCTTAATGGCAGACATTTCACAGTTCGTATAGAAATTAATAGTAGCCAGATGGATCATGATACCTCAAAAAGAAACATGTACATTACTATTATTTGCACGACGGTTCTGATAATGTAATCAGATTTTCAATATCTTTATTAGTTTAAGGGGCTCCGGAACGCCCTATACTTGCTATGTTAAAATAACGCTTATAAATTACATCTTTCCTCACAAAGTATTTGAGGTAGGAAGTTGAACTTTTTACAGATTATTTATTGGAATATGGGCTACAACTTAACACATGGATTTTACAAAATTTTAGTTCAGTTATTAAAGATGATTTTTTTTCAATTGTAATGAAAATTCACAACATTTTTTTGCAATTTCTTATTTATATATTCAAAAATATACAGTTTTTTGGAAAAAGGCTGTGTTAAATTATGCAGAAGGTACTGTGTAACATTTACTGAAAGTTTGAAACAAATATGTTTGGAAGATCCTTAGAAAACATGTAATTAGTATGAGAAAATAAAAGTTTTGGGAATCGAGCGACAAAGATTGGATTAACTTTTTAGTGCATTCCAGGTCCATAGGATGGATTATCTTCATCCTCTGCAAACTCCTCCTCCAGCTTCCTCTTGTTCCTCCTCCTGTTTACTCTTGCTTGTATTTCTAGACTCTTTACAGCCCTGTCTGCAGCCCGAAGGCGTTCCTTGTCTAAAGCAAGCATCGCTCGTACCATGTTAGAACCTATCTTCATTCCCATATTTCTAAATACCTTGCACCTTACAATGTTGCCATCATTGAAAGTCGCAACAGCATCATACACACCAAAGTGAAGTGTTTCTATTCCAACAAATACAGTCTTGGGGATTCTCGACCATATAACACTATTTACACATTCATTGGGGTTTTGAGTTTTTCCGTGAATACACTTTTTCAACAGTTCAGGTGCTGCTAAGTCTCTGAAAATAGGTTTTATCACCTCCATTATTGCATGAGGCAGACTATGCTTATGAGTGTACACTTCACCAGTTAGCAATCCTTTGTTATATTTACACCAACTGTCTTCTTCTTTGGGACACAAGCTACGTTGGGGATTTTCATCGTCTTTATTGTTTACAGTAATAACACATACCTTTGGCTTTCCAACATTTCTCCTTTTCTTAAAAGCCTTCAGAGGATTTCTAATAACTTTACTTTTACTCATTATTATACTTCAACAAAACAGAGACTCAAGAAACAGAATTAATTACGAATATTTTCGAGATAACGACAGAGTAAATAAATATGAAACAATCGACAATCACACCAGCGATATATATTGAACCATCACAGGTTAGCCACAACACATACTTTATCTCACATCACTAAAATGTACCTGATGAACACGGACGTTAATAATAACACCATTTGACAGCAGTTTAACAGCGCCACAGTGGGTCACGCCCATGTAGAACACATTTAAAAAAAATTAAAAATAGTTGTAGTCTTCGGAATTGAATAAATTATATATCTATTAAAAGGTAATAGTCTGCAGATTCAGAAAACGCAAAAAAGTAAAAATTGAACTTTTCATGATTTTGAGCCTTTCCGGAGCCCCTTAAAGTTTCGTATCTGACGGTAAATTATACAAGTAACACCCAGCAACGAATTTCCAAAATGTAAATGCTTCATCCCATTTTGTCGATCGCCGTGTCTTTAGAAAGCTATTAGTGTAAACCTAAATTGGCATGAATTACAGGCATGTAACCTTAATAGTCCATGAGTTATTGGAGGTCAAAGTGGCCGATTACTGTCGATCGCGTCAGGCCATAAGTACTCCACTATTACACGAAAAATACGGTAGCAGCATGCTTATAAACATATTTATTCATCTGTGCCTTTGTTTATATCCGTTATATACTATTCATGAAGAAATTGGCTAAATATTTACTGTGTTTTAGAAAGCACAAGGGCATTAGGCCACGGGCCTGCATTTTGTTCTATTCCTTCGACATATGTTTATTTAATTTATTGATGTATTTAATAATATGTGTTAGAGCGTGTTTATGGTCCAGCCGTAAGAATATTTACTTAATTTCAAGTTATTTAAATGTAAATCCAGTATTTGGTATGTGTTTCAGTATGTTTGTGAGTGCACGTTGGCTTGGAGACATGGAGGGAGCGCTCTAGCCAATCACAGCGCTCGTTACTAAGAGAGACGTGTGGAGGTTGGGGAGGAGCTTCGTTTCCGGTTGAGGATACGAGGTAGTTCGGAACAGTGTGGCGCGAGGGACAGTAGCACAGGACACGAGAAGTGCTGGACGTGACGGCGCGACGGACGCACAGTGGCGGAAGGACTTGGAGTGGAGGAGTTTGTGCGTGGTCGCGAGAGGTAGAAATATTTCGTAGCGCCGACTTGTGTACTTGTGAGATTTCCGTGGCTTCTGCAGTGAAGGCGTAGTACGCGTTTGGAAGTGAATACCTCGCGAGCTATGTTGTTGTTCATAATTAATTACGTGAAGTAGGAATCCATTGTTTCCCTGTTATTCAGTTTACATTTTATTTAATTGCTGGACCATCGACTCCAATAAGTGCTTGCAGAAATACACTCCTGGAAATGGAAAAAAGAACACATTGACACCGGTGTGTCAGACCCACCATACTTGCTCCGGACACTGCGAGAGGGCTGTACAAGCAATGATCACACGCACGGCACAGCGGACACACCAGGAACCGCGGTGTTGGCCGTCGAATGGCGCTAGCTGCGCAGCATTTGTGCACCGCCGCCGTCAGTGTCAGCCAGTTTGCCGTGGCATACGGAGCTCCATCGCAGTCTTTAACACTGGTAGCATGCCGCGACAGCGTGGACGTGAACCGTATGTGCAGTTGACGGACTTTGAGCGAGGGCGTATAGTGGGCATGCGGGAGGCCGGGTGGACGTACCGCCGAATTGCTCAACACGTGGGGCGTGAGGTCTCCACAGTACATCGATGTTGTCGCCAGTGGTCGGCGGAAGGTGCACGTGCCCGTCGACCTGGGACCGGACCGCAGCGACGCACGGATGCACGCCAAGACCGTAGGATCCTACGCAGTGCCGTAGGGGACCGCACCGCCACTTCCCAGCAAATTAGGGACACTATTGCTCCTGGGGTATCGGCGACGACCATTCGCAACCGTCTCCATGAAGTTGGGCTACGGTCCCGCACACCGTTAGGCCGTCTTCCGCTCACGCCCCAACATCGTGCAGCCCGCCTCCAGTGGTGTCGCGACAGGCGTGAATGGAGGGACGAATGGAGACGTGTCGTCTTCAGCGATGAGAGTCGCTTCTGCCTTGGTGCCAATGATGGTCGTATGCGTGTTTGGCGCCGTGCAGGTGAGCGCCACAATCAGGAGTGCATACGACCGAGGCACACAGGGCCAACACCCGGCATCATGGTGTGGGGAGCGATCTCCTACACTGGCCGTACACCACTGGTGATCGTCGAGGGGACACTGAATAGTGCACGGTACATCCAAACCGTCATCGAACCCATCGTTCTACCATTCCTAGACCGGCAAGGGAACTTGCTGTTCCAACAGGACAATGCACGTCCGCATGTATCCCGTGCCACCCAACGTGCTCTAGAAGGTGTAAGTCAACTACCCTGGCCAGCAAGATCTCCGGATCTGTCCCCCATTGAGCATGTTTGGGACTGGATGAAGCGTCGTCTCACGCGGTCTGCACGTCCAGCACGAACGCTGGTCCAACTGAGGCGCCAGGTGGAAATGGCATGGCAAGCCGTTCCACAGGACTACATCCAGCATCTCTACGATCGTCTCCATGGGAGAATAGCAGTCTGCATTGCTGCGAAAGGTGGATATACACTGTACTAGTGCCGACATTGTGCATGCTCTGTTGCCTGTGTCTATGTGCCTGTGGTTCTGTCAGTGTGATCATGTGATGTATCTGACCCCAGGAATGTGTCAATAAAGTTTCCCCTTCCTGGGACAATGAATTCACGGTGTTCTTATTACAATTTCTAGGAGTGTATAACGCATTCTCAAAAGTACTTCTACTGTCGTACTCATCATTTGAAGTCGTTAAGATAGTACCTGCAGCTTTTATTTAATTGCATTCTTTCATTTACAAATTTATATGTTACATTCATAATTCGCAATTGCCGAGTGATAGAAACCCTCGACCATTCGATTCACGTGTGTATTCTTACCGTATACTGTAGAATCAGCAGTATTTGGCCTGTAATACGGCAGCTACGTATTCCGGTCCCTAGACAACGAAACCAGCCAAAACTTTCAATATTGCAACTCTGAGTCGGAGGGAACGTAGTTGAGGGGGAACACCACTCATTTCACATTCTTTTTTGAAATCCCACAGACTGAAGTCAACAACAACAACCACAATAACAATGAAAGTTCAAAAGTTCATGGTTGTGGAATATAGTCTTGTGAAAACGAGCTAATTTTTTTGAAACGCCCGCTGCCTGTCGTCGCTGACCTTCCTCGCTGACTCGCTACGTCGCCTGTGGCGGCCGGCCTCTACGAACGGGAGTCCACTAGACAGACGCGATGGCGCTGGTGGGCCTCGCGAGGTGACGAAACGCGGCAGCTCCGCACCGCCCGTCAAGAATAGACGCGTCTGCCACGTGGCAGCGCAACCAGCGCGCCCGTCATCTGACTGCCCGCACGCAGTGTCGAAACTTCACCTCAGGAAGATTCTGCTCGCTAGGGCAGACAGTGTTAAGTCGCAGCTGTGGCCTTTCACTGACATTTCGAATTAACTTATCGTGATGGCTAGCTTCTCATTTAGAAATATTCTACACTCCTGGAAATTGAAATAAGAACACCGTGAATTCATTGTCCCAGGAAGGGGAAACTTTACTGACACATTCCTGGGGTCAGATACATCACATGATCACACTGACAGAACCACAGGCACATAGACACAGGCAACAGAGCATGCACAATGTCGGCACTAGTACAGTGTATATCCACCTTTCGCAGCAATGCAGGCTGCTATTCTCCCATGGAGACGATCGTAGAGATGCTGGATGTAGTCCTGTGGAACGGCTTGCCATGCCATTTCCACCTGGCGCCTCAGTTGGACCAGCGTTCGTGCTGGACGTGCAGACCGCGTGAGACGACGCTTCATCCAGTCCCAAACATGCTCAATGGGGGACAGATCCGGAGATCTTGCTGGCCAGGGTAGTCGACTTACACCTTCTAGAGCACGTTGGGTGGCACGGGATACATGCGGACGTGCATTGTCCTGTTGGAACAGCAAGTTCCCTTGCCGGTCTAGGAATGGTACAACGATGGGTTCGATGACGGTTTGGATGTACCGTGCACTATTCAGTGTCCCCTCGACGATCACCAGTGGTGTACGGCCAGTGTAGGAGATCGCTCCCCACACCATGATGCCGGGTGTTGGCCCTGTGTGCCTCGGTCGTATGCAGTCCTGATGGTGGCGCTCACCTGCACGGCGCCAAACACGCATACGACCATCATTGGCACCAAGGCAGAAGCGACTCTCATCGCTGAAGACGACACGTCTCCATTCGTCCCTCCATTCACGCCTGTCGCGACACCACTGGAGGCGGGCTACACGATGTTGGGGCGTGAGCGGAAGACGGCCTAACGGTGTGCGGGACCGTAGCCCAGCTTCATGGAGACGGTTGCGAATGGTCCTCGCCGATACCCCAGGAGCAACAGTGTCCCTAATTTGCAGGGAAGTGGCGGTGCGGTCCCCTACGGCACTGCGTAGGATCCTACGGTCTTGGCGTGCATCCGTGCGTCGCTGCGGTCCGGTCCCAGGTCGACGGGCACGTGCACCTTCCGCCGACCACTGGCGACAACATCGAGACCTCACGCCCCACGTGTTGAGCAATTCGGCGGTACGTCCACCCGGCCTCCCGCATGCCCACTATACGCCCTCGCTCAAAGTCCGTCAACTGCACATACGGTTCACGTCCACGCTGTCGCGGCATGCTACCAGTGTTAAAGACTGCGATGGAGCTCCGTATGCCACGGCAAACTGGCTGACACTGACGGCGGCGGTGCACAAATGCTGCGCAGCTAGCGCCATTCGACGGCCAACACCGCGGTTCCTGGTGTGTCCGCTGTGCCGTGCGTGTGATCATTGCTTGTACAGCCCTCTCGCAGTGTCCGGAGCAAGTATGGTGGGTCTGACACACCGGTGTCAATGTGTTCTTTTTTCCATTTCCAGGAGTGTACTTTGCTGTGCAAAGCTAATTCGGCTTTGTCGTGACAATAATGAAACTTCAGTCTTAAGCGATGTACCTGTCACATTTTTCGATTATTTTGTAAAATTCATTTCGAATATTCTGTATAACTGCATTCGAAATCACACACGCAAAGGTAATAAGAACACCCATCTTGTATGGTTCAAACTCATTTACTCTGCAGAAGATGTTCGCAGGCCTTTCGGGAAACTATATATAGCAAATGGTTCAAATGGCTCTGAGCGCTATGGGACTTAACTTTTGAGGGCATCAGTCCGCTAGAACTTAAAACTACTTAAGCCTAACTAACCTGAGAACATCGCACACATCCATGTCCGAGGCATGATTCGAACCTGCGACCGTAGCGGTCGCGTGGTTCCAGACTGTAGCGCCTAGAACCGCTCGGCCACCCCGGTCGGCTTATATATAGCAATCCTGACTGGTATTCAATGGAATTTTCACAAGTCCTCGCGAGTCAACTCTTCTATTTTTTCGAGAGATTGTGTGTGACAATAACGGGCACTTAATTGTATTTTCAGAGAATCACACTGGGTTAACAATGTTCAAACCTGGCGTCTTTAATTATTACGGTCAAACAAACCAATCATTGATATTTGCATAGACTATGCAGTGCTACGCTGGAAACAGTGCCTTCGCTACTGAAGCGTAAGCACCCAACTTTCACAGATCTTATCACTTTCTCTAACACTGACCACCAGTATCACTGAAAACTGAAGAATGACTGCTCAGACATACTATTATTAACACTATTAATATAACCTTAGAACTCAAAAGCTGTGTACCCGAAAAATTACGCCTAACATCGCGTATTCGCGATATGAACTTTACGCATTTTGAAAAGAAATAAAATATAGAACTTAAAACTTTTAATTCCTCTAGTAGATACGGCACTACTATATATATGTATAGCGAAAACAACCTAAGTTCTTCATTTAAAACTTAGGCAAACCTCTTAAATTTGTATGTAAACCTATTTCTAAAGTACGCGGAAACTGGCCCTTAGGTTGGGATTTCCTATTTTTTTTTGTTCGAAAAGTACTTCGAAACGAGTGAAACCTTCAATAGATAATATGAAATAGGCTCTAATTAACTTCCTTACGGTTTACTACTAACCTAATTGACAGTTATTTTAGAATTGACTCCACGAGCTCAATATTCAAGCGTGTGTGGTCTTCGCCAAAACATCGACCTTGTCTTTGCTGTTGAAAGGCGGCAATGTGAAGTGCACGCATTCCTTTCTCTTCACCATATGTAAACACACTGTAATTGCAAAAACGCTAACAGTAATAGATTTGTGAACCGCATTAATGTTCCCATTGTTCTGCAGTTAAGGTTTGGTAGTAACTGAAACACTAAAGTTGCTTTTTCGCATTTATAAGACGCTTGATAATAGAGCTATACGACTAATCTGTTGTGTATGCAGAGCCTGCCGCTTTATTTTCATTCATTTTGTCATGACTGGAACAGTATTAAGTCCAGAAGAATTTTCATGGCAGTGGTCATAAATTGTACGTGGTATATCAAAGAGATTCATCCACTCTCAAAGGCTATATTCTCGATGTGACTGAAATTAGTATCTTCGGGTGAATTTAACTGCCATCCGCTGGTGGCCGAGCGGTACTAGACGCATCAGTCAGGAACCGCGCACTGCTACGGTCGCAGGTTCGAATGCAGCCTCGGGCGTGGATGTGTGTGATATCCTTAGGTTAGTTAGGTTTAAGTAGTTCTAAGTTCTAGGGGACTGATGACCACAGATGTTAAGTCCCATGGTGCTCAGAGCCATTTTTTTGAGTTTAACTCACGCATCAGAACATAAAAAATTTGCGTTGGGACCAGTTGTAAATTGCTGAATCAGGTGGTGGTGAGAGGGACCCCCATTGTGTAGCTGGTTCACCCGTTCGTTACCCAATGTGCGTCGAGCTGAGGTGGTGGAGACCGGATTATATGCATTTGCATGTTGCATATGCATTTGCATTTTGGCTCCTTTTCACCGGTTATTGCATATTTAAACTAAAAACTAGCTAACCGACAGGCCACTGTCTGGCGAAATCATTACAGAAGAGGAACAGGAACAGGCACACAAGGGTCAATGCTCATTCGCCCGCGCCCCGTGTTAATCTCCTCCGCTGATTACCGTACGCGTCAGTAACAATTAAATTAAACTGCGCAAGCTTTCAGTCACACGTCCATTGTTTCAGTTTAGCTTTCTTTTTACATGTACACAGTTGAACGTGTTTACGACGTGTAGCGTGTAACGTGTTGTGCGCTATGCCGTCCGACAAATGAAACGTCGTTTCGTGGATAGCTGACCATCCTGGAACATTTACATCTGACGGAATTGTTCTATACTGTTGAGTTTGCGAGAAACATGCTTCGTGCAAAAAAAGTTTCAAATAGACCAGCGTGTCAAGACAAGTCTTCATATCGCAGGAATTCAGAAGAAAGGACCACGACGACAGCAACTCCTGACAACGCCAAGTTGCAGTAGCAGGGTTTTGTCCAAAGGTAATCAGAAAAGTCGATTTAACATGGATCTATGTGAAGCATTCATTTCAAGCAACATTCCTCTCCACAAGCTTAAAAACCCGTCCTCAACGGCTTCCTGCGCAAATATTGCTTAAATCAAAATATACCAGATGAGTCAACATTGCGTAAAAATTACATGCCGACAATTTACGTCAATGTTCTGGAAGAAATACGCAATGAACTAAAGGACAGCATTATCTGGGTTTCAGTTGACGAAATTACAGACATTTGTGGCCGTCACATTGCAAATTAAATTGTTGGTGCTTTAAAAGAAGAGCCTTCTTCTTCCTATATAGTGGCCTGTAATAAATTTGAAAAAGTAAATCATTCTACGATCGGAAGATTTGTGAATGAGGGTATTAGAAAAATATTTCCAGAATCTTCTGCAGATGAAAGGGTGTTTGTGTTTATTTGAGACGCTGTTCCCTATATGATCAAAGCAGGAAAAGCCCTCCGAGTATTTTATCCCAATTTGATTCATGTGGCGTGCATTGCTCAGAGTGTACATCACCTTGCTCAAGAAGTGCGTTCCACGTTTGTGAATGTAAATAAACTGGTTTCATCCAGAAAGAAAGTGTTTTTAAAGGCTCCTGCTTGCATCAAGACCTACAAAGAAAAACTACCAAATGTGCCTTTACCTCCCGAACTCGTTGGGGTACGTGGGTCGAAGCTGTATTGCTTTACAACGGACATTTCCAGGCCATTATCGGGGCAGTAAACGACTTCGATAGTGCAGAGGCTTTGGAAGTTTGCCAGTGCAAGGAAGCATATATATCATTCCGGTATTAAAAAAGACGCTGCTGTGATTACCACCATTTTTCCCATATACCTGCTAGTATTAAAAAGCTTGAAACTCAAGCTTTGGCTTTTAATGAATCTATTCAGTTAACGAATGAAATCATTTTAGTGAATTCCTCATCGCCGGAACTATTCCCAAGAAAACTTAAAGAAAAGATTGAAAACGTTTTAAACAATAACCCAGGCTTTGAATCCTTGTGCCAAACTGATGGTTTTATTAATGGGACAGGTGAACTTTTACCACAAACAATAACTGCAAACATACACTATGTGATCTAAAGTATCCGGACACCCCCAAAAACATACGTTTCTCATACTAGGTGCATTGTGCTGCCACCTACTGCCAGGTACTCCATATCAACGACCTCAGTAGTCATTAGACATTGTGAGAGAAGAATGTGGTCCTCTGCGGAACTCACGGACTTCCAACGTGGTCAGGTGACTGGGTGTCGCTTGTGTCATACGTTAGTACGCGAGATTTCCACACTCCTAAACATCCCTAGGTCTTCTGTTTCCGATTTGATAGTGAAGTGGAAACGTGAAGAGACACGTACAGCACAAAAGCGTACAGCCCGAACTCGTCTGTTGACTGACAGAGATCGCCGACAGTTGAAGAGGGTCACAATGTGTGTCCGGACTATCACACAGGAATGCTAGACTGCATCAGGATCCACTGAAAGTACTATGACAGGCGGGAAGTGAGAAAACTTGGATTTCATGGTCGAGCGGCTGCTCGTAAACCACACACCACGCAGGTAAATGCCAAACGACGCCGCGCTTGGTGTAAGGAGCGTAAACATTGGACGATTGACCAGTAGAAAAACGTGTGGAGTGACGAATCACGGGTAGACAATGTGGCGATCCGAAGGCCGGGTGTGAATATGGCAAATGGCCGGTGAACATGATCTGCCAGTGTGTGTAGTGCCAACAGTAAAATTCGGAAGCGGTGATGTCATGGTGTGGTCGTGCTTTTCATGGAGGGGGCTTGCACCCCTTTTTGTTTTGCGTGGTGCTATCACAGCACAGGACTACATTGATGTTTTAAGCACCTTCTTGCTTCCCACTGTTGAAGAGCAATTCGGGGATGGCGATTACATCTTTCAGCACGATCGAGCATCTGTTCATAATCCGCGGCCTGTGGTGGAGAGGTTACACTACAATAACATCCCTGTAATGGACTGCCCTTTACAGAGTCCTGACCTGAATCCTACATAACACCTTTGGAATGTTTTGGAACGCCGACTTCGTGCCAGGCCTCACCGTCCGTTATCGATACCTCTCCTCAGTGCAGCACACCGTGAAGAATGGGCCATCACCCAAGAAACCTTCTAGCACCTGGTTGAACGTATACCTGCGAGAGTGGAAGCTGTTATCAAGGTAAAGGGTGGGCCAACACCGTATTGATTTCCAGCACTACCGATGGTCGGCGCCACGAACTTTAAGTCTTTTTCAGCCAGATGAGCACATAGTGTAGTACCCAAATTGAAATACTGTCCATTTACCACGGTAGATGTAGAAGCGCCCTTTCATGCTTATAAAAATGTTTGAGTGGTCAAAGACACAATCTTACGACCCAACATTTGGAACAGTACTTGGTCGTTTATGTTTACAATCGTAGAAAAATGTAAAATAAATTGTAAATGATGGTTTGCTCGAATAGTATTAATTAAAAGTTAATGCTGTTCAAAAAATTTATGATTGTATGTTGCTTTTTAAATGAAATATTACGGAGTTTTCGAGTGCCCCTGTGCGTGCGATATATCTCAAAGTTGGTCCTGTACATGCCGATTGTTTCGCTGCGACTCACCCGCATCGCACCCGCCTGTTACCGACAACAATAGCAAAGACGGAACATTTCTTGAAACACGGTCTGCTTCCCCATTTTGCAAATTCTTGGAAAATAATACCAGGAAGGCCCCCATCCTAACCTCTACCATTAAGTATTCAGAAAATATCAGCGTTCGAAATTTTCCGCGTGGCCGGTCCTCTTCCTCGTAAATGATATACACAGGTTCGACTTTGAGATATAATGCACGCAGCAACTATCATGTTGTTTTATTATTTGAGCTTGCATATTTCACACTTTTCATGCAATTTTTGGGAAATTTTCATGCATGTTTTAAGGTTTTTATGGTGCATATATTCCGGTCTCAAGCAACAGTAGGTGTTTTGCGTTCTCCGTTCCGAGAGCTTAATTTTAATTACGCATATGCGACATCATTGTGGTCGAGACTAAAGCCGTCCTCCGAGGAAGCGTGAAAACGCACGTGAACGAGGAGCTAGTAACGTCACAACGTGGAATTCCACATTCCACTACACTTCTCGGAGCGTGAAATAAACAGTCGGGCATGTTAAGAGTTTTGCCTCGTGGAGAGAAACGTGCCCAATGAGATGAGACATTGTTTTACAAGTACAACATACGAGCCGCCATATCTATATTGTTAAACATCGTATTTAGTGGCTTTTATTTCTCATAAAGTACGAGGTACGAATATAAGCTGATTCAGAGCATCACCAAGTTGAGGATCTATCGAAAAGTGGTCGTTTTAGCTACTATTTGCTGTAAAAAATGACAGGAAACTACATATGGGTAGGCAGCGGCTCCCTGCAGTTGACGTTTTTAATGTTGTACCTTGTGTGTTACGGAAATCCGCAGTTTCCATGCTACGACACAATGATGATCTATGAAAAGCGCGTCTTTTTGGTACAATTTGCATATTAAATATCAAATAATGACATTTGTATATACAGTCTTTAAACAATGTATCTCATGTATAGAGAATTAATATCTATGTAGAAAGTGTGGAGCAATTGAAACTGGTCTGGGCTGCGAGCTGTAAAGACAAAAGTAGCAGGGTCACGCCCACCTTTTTCCTAGTTTTTCCACCTTTCGTTTTCTAAAAGATTCTGGGCCTTTCTCATTTATTAGAAGTGTTGTTTTTTATACATAATGTATTTGCAGCAAATCTCGTTGCAAAGGCCAACGACTGGAATGTTTCCCCAGTGCGGAGGGATACCAACAATGACAGCCTGTCGCCAGTCTATGACACAAAGTAAACACAAGTTAAACATTGGAAGTTATTTCTGTTGTGAAAATTTCTGTAATACATGGGTTTATGGACTGGCTCATGTTTGTATCTTGCCGGAAAATATGATTTGAATGACAGTGAGCAGATTAGAAAAAATCTCCTCTTCCATTCGAATGAAATTACGAACCGAATCTCGAGGTTGAAATCTGATGAAGTACGTTATTTCAGAGTGTTGGTAGTTAGTGTGTAATGTCCCCACAGAAAATACCGTCTACCACGCACCAATTAATCATTGTCAATCAAACCATCCACATTCATTCACTTTGGAAAAGTATCTGATCTGATTTTCTCGTAATATATGCGGCGACAACTCGTCGACGCCAAAGTATTTTCTAGTACGTTTATTCTTTGAAATAACAGAGATGCATATATGCATTCTCCATGGTTGTTAGAGTGGTAACTAGGACAGCTTCTAGAGTATGGATTGAGGGATTGACAAGTTTCTGAGAGATACATATTCCGATTTTCTTCTCGCTAAATCGAGCCACTGAACATTTGTGCCACTAGCGGTTTGTTTGAAGAGAGGGAGACTGTAAAAGAAAAATAATTAAGACGTGGAATCACCGGAGATCTGGACATGTAATGGAGATGGATTTAATACACAATTTCCTTCATAAATAAGGTTTGTGACTTTTTGTTCCGGAGTGAATGAACGAATGAGTTTTTTCTGAACCATTTGATGATCACGTTGGCCCTGTAATCAGTGGGGAAGTTTCAGCTGTGTCGAAGAGAGCCTGCAATCACTGAGTCTGTGTTAAATCGTCCAAAAAGGCTTCGTACACATCTGGAATTCGCAATCTTTCGTAAAAGGAACAAATTGTCCACACGATTGATTCTCCCGACTGAATACAGTGTTTAACAGTAATAATAAATGTAAAGATCTCTTACTGCAAGCCAGCCGCTGATTACCAAGACGAAGGACTCCACCAAAGATCCTATTTGGCTGATTTCACGTAATGAAATATTATATTAAAAACTGTATATAGATAAAGGAGAGAAAGAGAGAGAGCGAATGAAAATAGAGATAATACTGATAATCCTCCATTAGTCTAACTTTTCGCCTGTCTTATCACGGATCAGCCAAGACACGGGAGGCCCTTACATTACTGTATAGATTTATGTGTGAAGGTGAAAGGGTCTTAAAGGCAACAGATACACGTCTATACAGACAAGACATTACACAAAGTTAGCGGCTAGCTGCATTCATCATCTATTCTTAGAGGAAGAGACGACAACTTATTATCTTGTTAAAAGTGCTAGATTTAGAATAAGGATATTATGCATGTGCAAACTGACATTACACAGTATATCTTAAGTATACTCAATTTAAAGCCGAAAATGTGGTGAATGTACAGTTGAGTTAACGAGTAAGTTCTACTAGTATGTACCTCAGATCGTTGTGCAATGTTATGTATTGCTCCTCCATCGGCACTTCACTGTTCAAGCTATCGAAGAGGCCAGCACCTTCTTCGTGGTTTCCTCCGCTCGTCTTCGACAGTCACTAACACATTTAACGCAGCTGTTTTACGCCAGTCCATTTTCGTATAGAAACTGTGTGGCACATGAAATAATTATGTTCTGACGTAACGATAGTCTTAGAACACTAGCAGTTAGAGTGCATGGCACATAGTACAGTTGAGAAAAATTCCGTCATTTGCCGGATCAAACGGACGTGCACATACGAAAACAAGACAACCCGGAAAGTGCGAATTGCTCATATTGTATAGATGGTGAATGTATGAAATGCTAGAATTGCAATAGCTAAAGATCTCCTCGCGTATAGATCTCATTTCGTTAGGGCTTATAAACAGCGCAGAATGTGAAGCATGGACCGTCCACATAATGCGAAAAGTTCGTTTTCTTCGGCGTGCTAACTCATCTACTTAAGAAACTTTTAGGACCATCCCACACAATCCTGCTGCTGGCTACCTTCAACCTTACGTTATGACGTACTGTCAACATCGGATCTCTGTTGTTCAGAAGCGAACCGCGTCGACGTTGTCAGCACGCCTTAGAGACCACTGCATCTGTTGTGCACAAGTGAACTGTGTAAGTGGTGGTAAGCATCTTTCAGTTTTTATCTAAGACAGAATTCAAAATTCCGTAATTACTTTCATATTTCCTTGTAACTGTTTTAATGACAGACAGTAAAGGACAAAATTTTTCACATGTTTGCATTTCACTTAGTGTTTAACTTTTAAACATCAAATGTAATAGGAAATCAAAAAAGGTACTTAGTTCGAAATTATTTCTTGAAACATATTGTGCCCAAGATACGTTTAACAAACAATATGACTGATAACAGGAAACATTTCATTAAATAAAAGAGGAAATGGCCAGGTAGGTGTCGGACTCGAGCACTGAGGGTTCGGTACAAACTTAATTATGTATGCACGTAGGCAGTTCAGCCGTTCCGGGAATCGACAATATCGACGATTTTTGCCTGTTATCGGTCCTCATGCTGGCAAGATATCGGTCACAGGATTCAAAGACTTTCGAGAATGTTTTAAGGCGGATAACAAATGAAAAAAGCAATAATTTTACCCTGAGGTGTAATTACATATCAACGCATCTCAAATTTTTGCCTGTAATATAGCGTTAAACCTTGCTTCTCGCCAAATTTAATGATTGTAGGTCGACGGTAAGCGCCCTATAGGTTTTGACGAGTGAGTTTGTTCGAGTATGAAAACCGTGACATAACCTTGAAACGTCCCCTTAGAACAATTATACAAGACTGTGCTTAAACTGACACAGAATATTTTTAGCGCAACGCAATCTGACTTTCAAAAATCTCTACAAAAGAATGGCCCTGACTAACATTAACCTATACCTTTCACAAATCACTTACCTCACAAAAATCTTCGTTACTCAAACTACTGCAATACAGCGAGCGCCACTACTGCCAGCTAAATAAAAGATTCAAACTACTGAAGGCACTAACTACTGATAGGCATAGTTAGCAAATGAAAGATTTTGATAGAGAACAAACAATGTATTTACCTTACTAGTGTTCAAAAGTCATAATATATATAGCAGTTCATGACATCCAGTCTTACAAATTTCAAAATCCGCCATTTCTCTCCCTACATCCACTACTGCTGGCGGCTCACCTCCAACTGCGCAACGCTACGCGCTGTTAACAGCCAACTGCCCAACACTACAATCGCAGACAACAGTGCAAACTAGCCACAGACTGCACACAGCACAGCCAGTGATTTTCATACAGAGCGCTACGTGGCGTTACCAATATAAAAACCTAAACAGCCTACTTACACTCTATGTGATCAAAAGTATTCGGACACCAGGCTGAAAATGACTTAAAAGTTGGTAGCGCCCTCCATTGGTAATGCTCGAATTCAGTATGGTTTGGCGCAACTTTAGCCTTGATAACAGCTTGCAACCTCGCAGGCATACGTTCAGTTAGGCGCTGGAAGCTTTCTTGGGGAATGACAGTCCATTCTTCATGGAGTGCTGCACTGAGGAGAGGTATCTATGTCGGTCGGTGAGGCCTGGCACGAAGTCGGCGTTCCTGAACATCAGAAACGTGCTCTATAGGATTCAGGTCAGGGCTCTGTGCAGGCCGGTCCATTACAGGGATGTTATTGTCGAGTAACCACGCCGCCAAAGGCCGTGGATTATGAACAGGTAGCCAAATGCAAGATGCAGTCGCCATCCCCGAATTGCTCTTCAACAGTGGGAAGCAAGAGAGTGCTTAAAACATCAGAGTAGGCCTGTGCTGTGATAGTGCCACGCAAAACTACAAGGGTTCCAAGCCCCCCTCCATGGCAAACACTTCCACACGTTAGCACCACCGCCTCAGAATTTTACTGTTTGCATTACACACGCTGGCAGATGACGTTCACCGGGCATTCGCCACATCCACACCCTACCATCGGATCCCAATATTGTGTGCCGTGATTCGTCACTCAACACAACGTTTTTACACTGTTCAATCGTCCAATGTTTACGCTCCTTACACCAAGCGAGGCGTCGTTTGGCATTTACCGGCGTGATGTGTGGTTTATAAGCAGCCGCTCTACCATGAAATCCAAGTTTTCTCACCGCCTGCCTAAATGTCATAGTAATTGCAGAGGATCCTGATACAGTTTGTAATTCCTGTGTGATGGTCTGGATTGATGTCTGCCTATTACACATTACGTTCCTCTTCAACTGTCGGCGGTCTCTGTCAGTCAACAGACGAGGTCGTTCTGTACGCTTGCGTGCTGTACGTGTCCCTTCACCTTTCCACTTCACCTAGGAATGTTTAGGAGTGTCGAAATCTCGCGTACTGACGTATGAAACAAGTGAAACCCAATCACATGACCACGTTCGAAGTCCGTGAGTTCCGCGGAGCGCCCCATTTTGCTCTCTCACGATCTCTAATGACTACCGAGGTCGCTGATATGGAGTACTTGTCGCTAGGCGTCAGCACAATGCACCTAATATGAAAACGTATGTTTTTGGGGATGTCCGGATACTTTTGATCACATAGTGTGTATTGTCGCCTTTTTGATTGCATTCACTTCGAAGCTAACACTTGTCACATCGCTAAGGGACTATAGACCTTAGTATGAGGCATAAATTACAACCCGACACTTCTACCCATTCCTCAGATATAGGGGTTTAACAGACTCACGTACAGACAGACAGTCGGATAACAAATGACAAAAAAATTTTCCCTGTTATATAGTAACAAATTAACCATGTTCAAATTTTTTCGTTTAGTTGTACTGTGAAACCTAGCTTCCTTTCAGATTTCATGTTTCTAGGTCAACGGGAAGTACCCTGTAGCTTTTGACGAGTGAGTTTGCGAGTATCAAATTATGTGACATAAGTGGCCTTGCTTTTTTTATTGCGTTGACTTAGCTTACATTTAGCACGTGACACAAATTTCAACTTGATACGTCCTGCCGTTCATGAGAAAAAGGGGTTTTAACAGCCAGACGGGCGAAAAACAGAGTGATCCTGTAACGTTTGCGTGTTCATCGATTGACGTACGGAACACTAGAAAACAAGTTTCCATATACAGGATGAGTGATGTTACGGAGCAAAAGCTCTGAAGTGTTATAAATAATAAACTGGTGCAATGGTGCATACGTTGTAATCGTAGCACCAATGATGTAATGCATTAGCCAATCTCAAAGAACGGGCCACGACACGTTACTGTTATTTAGTGGTAAGTTGTCCTAGTGAACAGCCCGTCAAAAACTGAGCGCAGATCAAGCACGAAAAAGGAAGAAGGTGTACTGGACTGTGAAACAAAGCAAAACACAGATAGTGAATGGTCCAAGGACAAGAAGTACAATAGAGGGCAAGCTGAAGCAGTAATGGCGTCTTGCGTAAGTGGTAATGGTGCTGGACTGCCAAGCGGGCAATTTGGGGTCAAAACTTCATTTTGCCGTTAATTTTTTCTCACAACTTTATGAACTGTGCGTCCGATCTCTGAAATGTTTATTCTCTTTGTATAATTTTGGGGTGTCATACTACACATTGATTATAGAGAATGAGTCATGTGGTAAGAATGGTTCACCGTTGCAAGTAGATGTGATGATTACTGAGAGTAGGCGAGATGCCACATAGACGTCTCACAGAAATGAACAGCCGCGCGGGGTAGCCGAGAAGTCTGGGGCGCCTTGCCACGGCTCGCACGACTTCCCCCATCGGGAGGTAGAATGGGTGTGTGTGTCCTGCTTAGCGTAAGTTACTTTAAGTTACATTAAGTAGGGACCGATGACCTCAGCAGTTTGGTCCAGTAGGAACTTACCACATATTTCCAATTTTACAGAAATGAAAACAACAAATAAACAAGTGTGAACTATGTTACAATAAAGGAATTCAAGAGTGAACACCTCCAAAAAGGAACGCGACTTCAAAAACGTTAAAAACGTGTTTTGACAGCCCAGAGAAATTGTGTGATTGTGAAAATGTTGCGTCCATTTGTTGCGGCTTACGTGACAAACTGTTATATTTTAATCATTCCCTTGACAGTGATCCAATTCACATTTATAAGAACACCTATATCTGGCAAGGAGGCATATCCCACTCACTTACCAGTCGTACAAATTAGGTTAGGTGCGTCGGTAAGAGATTCCTATCACATGGCAGACGTACAGTCACTCATGCCCTGTATGACATACCGGCCGTTGTTTCCGGTGGAGGATTCGGTTGACTTGTCGCCTTGTCATCAAACGTTTGCAGTTCTCATTCGAAACTCACTTCCTCTCGACTGGTAGTAAAGTAGTTGTGCAGAATCAACTGTCATTATAGGTCCCTACCTTACACCTCGCTGTTGAAAACGGACATTACTCGTGGCCGAGCGATTCTAGGCGCTAGAGTCCGGAACCGCGCGACCGCTACGTCGCAGGTTCGAATCCTGCCTCGGGCATGGGTGTGTGTGATGTCCTTAGTTAGGTTTATGTAGTTCTAAGTTCTAGGGGACTGATGACCTCAGAAGTTAAGTCCCATAGTGCTCAGAGCCATTAGGAAGCCATTCGGACATTACACCACGACACATACACAAATTTGAATAAAGCGAAGAGCGAAAAAGAAAATTGGCACGTGGGAGGTTTGAACACGGGTCGCCCGCTCGGCTATCCAACACCATAATCACTTAACCTGGACGCCATTTCTCTTCCTGGTTGCTCTTATATTGCAATTCTTGCTCTTGAGCCGTCTTCTTTCACAGTCCAGTGCACCTTCTTCCTGCTTTCATGCTTGATCTGTGTTCACTTTTTGACAGGCTGTCCACTGGACCATCTTACCGCTAAATCTGAGGTGGGTACGATTGGGAGTTTCCCTTGTTAGTGCAACGACTCAAAGCATAAAAACTGTTTAATGAGAGATCTCGCAAAATAAGATAGGCGTGCGCAGTAATGCCTCGTCGTGAGCGCTGGGCGGCTCCACCCAGTTGTGGCCGCGTCACTGCGCTGTCGCCCACCTATCCGCCCCCTTCGAGCCTTCTTGTAGTCACCTCTTCACTATGAAACTTCCTGACAGGTTCAAACTGTGTGCCGGACCGAGACTCGAACACTAGAGAGCTTCTGTGAAGTTTGGAAGGTAGGAGACGAGGTACTGGCAGAATTAAAGCTGTGAGGACAGGTCATGAGTCGTGCTTGGCTAGCACAGTGGTAGAGCACTTGCCCGCGGAAGGCCAGGTCCCGAGTTCGAGTCTCGGTCCGGCACACAGTTTTAATCTGCCAGGAAGTTTCATATCAGCGCACACTCCGCTGCAGAGTGAAAATCTCATTATGGAAACCTCTTCACTACTTTGCATGGCACCGTAGCCTTCGTGCACCATAGCTGCCGGGAAACTTCATCATCAGGCGCGTGCCACTGAATCCTTGCTGAGAGAGGCAAACTAGGAAACAAAATCTGACTAAAATCTGCTCTTGAGAGGAATGCAGCAAGCGATAGCTACTCCAGTAGCACAATAAAGAGGTTCAAGACGAGGGTAAAATCATAGCTACAAGCACATCACAAGGCGTCACCACTACGGGAAGACGAGAAGGAAAGAGAAGAAAAATTTAATTTTTAGTTAATGTGGCGAAACGCGTTATCAATAATACAGGGTGTCCCCCATAATACCGGTACGCCTCACACCAGATATTCAAGTAACAAAGAACTAACGAAAAAGAATGGACAATAGTAGTGTTAAAAATTGTAGTTTCTGTTCATAAGAGATGAGAAAACTGCTGGCCGTGTGCATCCAGGCACCACTGGCTTCGTGTAATGACGTTACCAGCAAGTCTGCCAGGTGTTATGTCGTTAATTTCTCTAGTAAGATTCCGTTTAATATCGTCTATTGTGAGAGGACTATCAGCATACACCTTGCTTTTTAGTGTTCCCCGTACATAAAAATCACACCATCTTAAGTCCGAGGACACTGGGGGCCAGAGACCCCTACTGACAACTCTGTCTTCAGGGAACATGTTGGTGATGTGGAACTTACTATGGCTAAATGTGTCAGCGGTTGCCCCATGTTGTTGGAATACTATACAAACTTCTCTGCATCTGTTAATTGTGCACACAGTCAAAGATCTCTAGATATCTGGCACTCTTTTAGGTGTAACTGAAAAATATGGGGCCAATAATGCACCTGTCTTCGCTGAGTGGAGAGGTTCTTCGCACAGAATATGTGCATCGTCCTGAGATCAGTATCTGAAATTCTGGGAGTTTACATAACCTGACAAATGCAATCAGACCTCATCTGATATGGAGTACAGTAAGCGTCCAAGTAACCGTTAGCAGTTGACGTTAACAGCCAGTTACAATACTGAACTCCTTCTTCCTGATCCTCAGATATCCACTCTTGCATCACAGTCACACGATAGCCTTTTAATTTCATATCTCTTAGAACACGATGACACGATGTAACAGGTACGCCAACCTCCTTACCACTTGCAGGGACTTCTCGTATTGTCTGTGCGAATTCTGTCTATAGTTTCAGGCGTTTTCACTGTCGGTCGCCTGATCCTCTGCACATCCTGAACGGATCCTACAGGCCTCCATTTCTTGTACACATCTTGAATAGCGCCGTTCGTCGGACGTTTCCAACCAGCATACTTCGCTTGAAACATTTCTTTACATTCCTTGCCGGAGACTGTCTTTATATAACATTCCACAATATCAATTCCTTGTTTAATGCAAACTGCCCCATTTCTGTAACAACTCGATAATGCGAACTTCTCTCAACTGACGCACGAACACACAGCTGCAGTCAGCTGTCCGATAAAATGCAGTGCAGCCAACTTTCAAGACAGTATTGCCACATTACAAGCAGTTCGACTAGAGGTGATTAATCTGTACGTGAGGCGTACCGGTCTTAAGTGGGACACCCTTTATTTTCACGAGACACATGTTCTTTGTTTTTATTTGTCAGTGTCTAGTGTAACACATTTTAACCACGCTTTAGGTTTAGGAAATTTCCTTCTGACGGTACGTGGCCAGACTTGTTTTGGTTTGGTTGGTACTGTGCTTACGCGATTGTTTATTTTTCGATACTCTCTGTGAAAAGCTATCGATTCCGAACGTCTGTATTTGCCTAATTATTGGTCGTATTGACATAACTTGTTAATACTATTGTTTGTCGCCTTCTAGCTATAACTCACAAGTTGTGCGTGGCGTGTGTTTGTGCATAGCCCTTTGCAGTCGAGCTACTCCTCCCCCACTGCACGCGGTTTGTTCACAACAGAACCACCCCCCCCCCCCCCCCTCACCATCACTACCGTTGTCCTCTCCCCTTCTGGGCCGTCGGCTCACACACAGATTAAGTTATTGTGCCAGCATCCTTTACAAGGAGGCGTGAAGTTCAGAACTCGAATTTTAATCCTTTAAAACAATTCGATGCAACCCTCAAAAACTCTCGAGAAATTGACGTTAAAG
The DNA here is from genome assembly GCF_023898315.1 of Schistocerca nitens. Taxonomy (NCBI): domain Eukaryota; kingdom Metazoa; phylum Arthropoda; class Insecta; order Orthoptera; family Acrididae; genus Schistocerca; species Schistocerca nitens. The sequence goes on from NC_064618.1 coordinate 851,115,773, forward strand.
TTTTCCAAACGTCTTTAATACACTAAAGCAAGGTGGGATTTTCTCGATTCATCGTGCGCCTGTGTGGAAGAATGCTCGCCTGTCACGTGGGGGTTTTAGGTTCGAATTCTGGTTGATGCAAATTTTTAAATGGAGGTGCGTGTTCTTCTAGCAGCTGAATGAAGTTTAAAGTACATAAAGATAGAAAAATGTGAGTAGTGCTCGAAACTGGTACTCGCTGGTTCGAATCTCGTTTCGGTCATTATTTTTTTCATTTTTACGTTCAGTTCGAACTACTACGTCATTTAAATATAACATCCATTAAATATATGCTAATTAACAAATGTCTTATTGCTATTTTTATGAAAATGCACGTCTTATTATTTCTAATTACATGTTCCACACAAAAATCCAGTTTTTATTGCAAATGCGAGTCCTTTATTACTTCTATGAAAGATTGTTTGAATCAAAAGACGTTACAAATTATGTATTTTTTTCATTTTACGCTTCAGGGAAACCTTCATTGAATAGTTTTGCCAGGACTACGAACAGAGCGTGCGCCAGAGACGTGGGAGATGTACATATGATCAACCCGTCACGTAACCTGTCATGAAAACCTGACCTTGCTTTTACGTATTAAAGTCGGTCGGAAAACTTCGATGTCGATTTTCTTGAGAATTTTTGAAGGTTGGGTAGAACTGCTTTTGCTGGTTGATATTTGAGTTCTAAACTGTGAATTTCATAAATATCATAAATATAAAAAGATACTACAAAAATCCAATTGCCATGTGGCTCCTACGATGAGTTGCGATAATGTCAGTTACTGTAAATACTCAATGTAAATGGAACTAATTCGAAACGTTATAAATGAAACAATATTTCGTAAAGTATAATGTCCGTTAAAGTTGAATGTGCGTTCGAAGAACACCAGGATGACTTTACCGTACTCACCTGGCCATCAGACTCCTCGGACTTAAACGCAACCGAGAATCTGCGTGATCACCTCGACTGGGTTGTACGCACCGTGAATCCTCAACCGAGAAACCTGGTGCAGTCAGCCACAGCACTGGAATAGGCAAGGCTCCACTATCCTGTCGGTACGTTCCAGAACCTGAGCAGTGCAGGACTGAGGAAGCACCTGAGAACATTATCACCCCAAATGTTGCTGCTACACGTCAGGAATTTAGCCACATCACTGTAATTCCCTTGTTGTTGCACGCTTTCTTTCTCAAGATATTTGACAAAACACTGGGGCGAAAACACTGAATCTGTTCCCTATGCGGCATATTCGGGAGATTATTTAATGGAACTGGTTAGATCTACGTTACCCCTTGAACAGTAGTGAAAACAGCTGCAGAAGGATGAAATAATCTCTCGCACTCTAACCAGGATTAAATCTGAGACTTCGGTGTGTACGTTTTGTTACTGAAAACGACTGTGTGATGCGCTATTGTTATTGCGCAAGACAACTAGGGATTATGTGTGTGGCTCTGTTTTTATGACCAAATATAACCTAGATCATGCAGTAGGTGAATAAAACTCCACCCAAGCAGAATTATTGCATTTAGCGTATTCTGCTTGAGTAATCTGAAGCGAGACAGGATTGGAAAGAAAGTCGACATCTTGTTGCAGCACTAAGGATATTAGATAAAATACGAACCATTATTGAGACCAGCAGTGGAATTAATCAAGGAGCTGTGGCCCAGCGGTTCTAGGCGCCTCAGGCCGGAACCGCTGCTGCTACGGTCGCAGGTTCGAATCCCGCCTCGGGCAGGGATGTGTGTGATGTCCTTAGGTTAGTTAGGTTTAAGTAGTTCTGAGTCTAGGGGACTGATGACCTCAGATATTAAGTCTCGTAGTGCTTAGAGCCATTTGAATTTTGAAATATTTTACAATCGATCAGAAGCATGGGAGAGATTTAAACAGAAGATTTTGCGCCGTGTGTGAAACAAGTGTACTTAAATCTGTGATAAACAGTTTTTGTGTAGCACTGCTACCGCATCTACAACATGTAAATAAAACTTCTTCTACGGACGACCGTTGTATAATGTTAATTTTTCTCTTTCTGCTAGTCACTTTACTTTCAGTTCCTTTATTCAGTGGGTACAGTTACCGGTTTCGAATCGTTGTGATTCATCCTCAGACGGTTTACATGCTTTCTTTATGACATGTGGTGTGTTTTTTACAGATTAATTGTCCTAAAATGTAAATAATACATAATTATAAACACGCCACACACAGATGGTTGCGTTACAGATTTTCGTTGCATGTGACGTACGTGAAACGTCAGTTTCGAGTGTTTGTTTTCATAAAATTCGTCCAACAGATGTAAATGCATTCCCACTGCATTCTTATTGTTGCACACGTAAATTGTTGTCACTGAACAATTAAGAGTTTTCACTGAGCCGATTTCAACCGCGGACCACATGTTTTGATACATACAAAGAGCTAACAAATATGTGTGTATCACAGTTGCTACGATGTATCGTAACATTTGACGATGATGTCCTATGTTCGGAAAGGATCATATATTCGTTTACACAAATGTAAATTGGACGAATTTTATGAAAACAAACACTCGAAACCGACGTTTCACGTAAGTCACGTGCAACGAAAATCTGTAACGCAACCATCTGTGTGTGGCGTGTTTATAATTATGTATTATTTTTATTTTAGGACAATTAATCTGTAAAAAACACACCACATGTCATAAAGAAAGCATGTAAACTGTCTGAGGATGAATCACGATTCGAAACCGGTAACGGTACGCATTGAGTAAAGGAACTGAAAGTAAATTTGTGGCTGGTTGCTGTCCTAACACCATCAACAAAGATCTATTACTTTCTGTACCTATTATTCGTCTGTTTGTGACAAATGGTGTACAATAAAACACAAGTATGTTTTTAGTATTGAGAACAGATAGGGAATTCACATAGTAAGCATCTTTATCAGTTACGTCACCTTTGAAAGTTGGGTACCAATTGGTGCCATTATACACCAAAGCCATCTTGTACAGTCGGCTTTGTATGTAGCTGCCTTATTATTTCGAAACTTTATTTTTCCATACTTTGCAGGAAATGTGCCGATTAGCACCATACTAGCACTGCTTTTTTTTTTTTTTTTTTTTTTTTTTTAGTTGATGACTTCTTTCGTAGATAAAAGTTACTGTCTGTTTGTATGTCAACGGCCACTGACAACCAAGTTACGCAGTAGTACCATCAGAGTTAAATAAGTTTTAAGATTAATGTTTGAAATAGAGATTACACACTTTCTTGTACTGCTTTGTTCATTCAGAAGAAGCAGGAAGATGGCAGCACATATCTCAAAGCAGCTTGCTGCGGGAGTTTCAAACAATTTCTGTTCCGCACGCTAGATAGCAGCACTTCACTCAACAGCTACGTAGATTTCGAAACAGTCGTATTTTTAAATCACAGTCCAAGGTTTGTCCCTCTCGATTAGCTGAGAACTTCGACGGTCAGCGGGAACAGATTTTACGAGAGCTGTGAAATTAGAAACACATAGGGTCTACAATGTCAGTGAATTTTGTAACAAGCACACACAGTTCCTATGTTTTATTCTGAAACGACATATCTTACAGCCTGGATATACGAACTGTTGAATTTAAAGACTGACACAGTGGGAGTGTATCTACTAATAATTTAAGAGCTAAGTAGTCTCTTTCGCCAGTTAACTCGATATTCTATGGCCGCCATATTCAGAATGAGCAAATATTGTGACAGACTTAATTTACATATGCTGTTACGGTCATAGAGATTAGGCATACGTATGGACATTACAGAAGTCAAGTCTGATCTACTTATTCTATACACCATTATTCCCTAGCATATTTAAACTTTCATTCTTTGTTGTATTCGTGTTCTTGAATTGATAATAGTAACAATAATAAACCAACCACTATTACCGAGTTTGAAAATGATGAAATTTTCCTCCTTCGAATGTATTCGATGTTTACATACCACTATTCGCCAAGTTCGACTATTACTCCATTTTTAAGCGATAGCTGGCTTGCATGAGCACAAGGCACCAAAGAATCCAGCCACCAGCATTTGGCGCGCAAACATAAAAAGGTTCGACAGGTAATAATGCGTACAATCGGTTTAAAATACATTAAATGTACTAGTTATGCGATGTCTCCGCTTCAGCCACAAATTTTAAAATTCGCATAATGAATTTTCACTCTGCTACGGAGTGAGCGGATTAGATTTTCCTGACAGGTTACAAATATGTGCCGGACTGGTATCGGAACCTAGGACCTTTCGGAGACAATTATTCTGTCGATTTAGCTATCAAGGTACGACTTGCGATCCTCCCTCATAGCTTCAAGTCTGCCAGTAAATCTCTTCTACTGTCCTAACTTCTCTTGCAGACATTGAGGTATTAGCACTTCTGGATACTGCGGGGAATGTCTTACACACAGATATGGGGGGAGTTTCCAGAATGCGTGTTCACTCACAAGGGAACCTCCCCATCGCACCCCTCTCAAATTTAGTTATAAATTGACACAATGGATAGGCCTTGAAAAACTGAACGCAGATCAATCGAGAAAACAGGAAGAAGTTGTGTGGAACTACGAAAAAATAAGCAAATTATACAAACTGAGTAGTCCTAGTGCAAGATAGGCAACATCAAGGACAATGTGAGCTGATGAGCGCCGGGGTCCCGTGGTTAGAGTGAGCAACTGCCGGAACGAGAGGTCCTTGGTTCGAGTCCTCCCTCGAGTGAAAATTTTACTTTCTTTATTTTCGCAAAGTTACGATCTGTCCGTTCATTCATTGACGTCTCTGTTCACTGTAATATGTTTAGTGTCTGTGTTTTGCGACCGCACCGCAAAACCGTGCGATTAGTAGACGAAAGGACGTGCCTCTCCAATAGGAACCGAAAACATTTGATCGCAAGGCCATAGGTCAACCGATTCCTCCACACGAACACACGTCTGATATATTCGTTACGACACTGATGACGGCATGTGCGTCACATGACAGGAATATGTTGTCGACCCAACTAACTTGCACACTTGGTGAATGAGTAAAAAGATTCTTCTACCTTGCCCGATTTAGGTTTTCTTGTGGATGTAATAATCACTCCCAAAAAAGTGTTGAAAACATAAGAGTTTGTCACATAAACTGCAACAAATGAATGCAACAGTTCCACAGTCGCACAGTTTTCCCTGTGCTCTGTCAAATCATATGTTTTAAACGTTTTCAAGTTTTTCCGTGCGTAGACCGTCAAATCCTGTATATGTCCAAGCAAATCTGAACATGTCCTGGAATTTTGGAGAGCGAAGTTGATTATGAGTGAGTGACTGAACTTTGATAATTATCTGAAAATAAAAAATTAATCTTTTCACTCGAGAGAAGATTTGAACCAAGGACCTCTCGTTCCGCAGCTGCTCACGCTAACCACGGGACCACGGCGCACGTAAGCTGACACTCTCCTTAATGTTGCATAACTTGCGTATGGACTACTCAGTTTGTATATTTTGCTTATTTTTTTCATGGTTCCACACAACTTCTTCCTGTTTTCTCGATTGATCTGTGTTCAGTTTTTCAAGGCCTATCCCTGTGCCAACTTATAACTAAATCTGAGGGGGGTGCGATGGGGAGGTTCCCTTGTCAGCAGCCGCGCGGGATTAGCCGAGCGGTCTAGCCGCTGCAGTCATGGCTGGTCCCGGCGGAGGTTAGAGTCATGGAAGATTAGTCTTAACGTCTCATCGACAAAGACGTCGTTGGGGATTAGGAAAGAATACGAAAGGAAATCGGTCGTTTCCTTTTCAAAGGAATCGTACTAGCTTTTACGTGGAGCAGTTTATGTAAACCGTAGAAAACCTGAATCAGAACAGTGGACAGGAATTTGAACCCCGTTCCTCTGAAGGTGAATTCAGTGTCGAAAGATTAATCTGGCTGTGCTATAGTACGTAAACTTACATTTAAAGGACAATGTAAATGGTGACATTGACTGGGCCAAAGATGAAACTGACGGTCCAACAGTACTTGTAACGTCCAAAGATAATTTACAACTGCAGATAGCGAAAGTTACAGTAATCTCCTCTTTTGCGGGTGTATGTGTATAGACATCTCAGATCTGTACATGCCTGTTTGTCTTTAAAAATACGAGCACATCTGTAAAAATTAAAATATTTCTCAAAATATATTATAAAAAAATACATATTTAGAAATGTCTATACAAGAATGCATTCAAAACTACCGTTTTTAAAAATTATTTCTGTTAGAATGATACGGAATGTATTATATTTCGGTCGCTTATGTATAAAAAAACTAAACTTCGCCAGAGCAGGCCATGAAGGACCAACGGCACCGACCGGCCACCGTGTCATCGTCATCCCCAGGGCGTCACTGGATGCGAATATGGAGGGGCGTGTGTCAGCACGCCGCTCTCCCGGTCGTTTGTCAGTGTACGAGACTGGAGAAGCTACTTCTGAATCAAGTGCTGCTAATCTATAGCATATCATCAAATAACTCCAAGAACCCGTGTAGATTAGATTCGTTTTGATCGTTTAATAAATTTTGCGGGTTTCTCTACTTTTCTATGAAAATTTCCAGATCTTCCAAAACATTTAGCAGTGGACCTTTATCTGCAGTATGGATAATTTTCGTACGTGTGGTAATTCCATGATCACATATCTTTCAGTTTGGCCATAACTACTCGAATTGATTTCTCAGGTTTCTGTAGTTTAATCCGAGCTCTTGCAGTAGGAAGCCTTGGATTCATTAACTTCAATTTACGTTTTTCCAATGGGTCAAATAGAAATTGAGAGCCATCAATTTTTCCTTTTAGTTCGGTTTGGAGCTTATTGAGCGGATCTTTACTAATTTCGTTTATGCCATATCAGTGTAATCTTTTTCGTATGATAACACTGCCATATTACGCTTATCAGATTTTATCACTGAAGTTCCTGCATCTAGAAATTTTGATTTGAAGTTTTTATTTAGAGGGTCTCGTATATTATAAATACACTGCTGGCCACCGTAAATGCATCACCCTGAAGGAAGCATCCGAATCAAGTGAAATTTACACCATGGGTTTGCAGCGATGAGATATGCAACTGATTAGAATTTCAGCGCAGACGCACATCACGCGCGCCTGTGGCGCCACCTCATAGCGCCATTTAAGGCTTTGCGATTTCGACGAGTGTACTTTCGGCACGTGTGTTTACCTTGTGGTTGTTTCACAAGACGATCAGTTATACCTCGTAGACAACAGCGAACATCTTTTGATCAAGTATCCGAGTTCGACAGAGGAAGGATAGTGGCTTACCGAGATTGTGGATTATCATACAGAGAAATCGCTAGTCGTGTTGGACGAAACCAAACAACTGTAATGCGGATATGTGACCGTTGGATGCAGGAGGGTACGACGGACCGACGTGGTCGATCGCATTCACCTCGGTGCACCACTGCACGTGCTGATAGGCAAATTGTGCGCATGGCAGTGACGGATCGCTCAGTGACATCCCGAACCATAGCACAGCACATTGCGTCTGTAACGCATCATCCAGTGTCTGCGCGTACCATTCGACGCCGTTTACAGCAGAGTGGTCTGTCCGCAAGACGTCCATTGCTTCGTCTACCATTGACGCAGAACCACAGACGTCTCCGTCGCCAATGGTGTGATGACAGACGGATGTGGACGGCAGAATGGAATGACGTTGTCTTTACTGACGAGGCACGCTTCTGTCTGCAGCACCACGATGGTCGGATTCGAGTGTGGAGACACCGTGGAGAGAGGATGCTGGACAGCTGCATTATGCACCGCCACACTGGTCTTGCACCGGGTATTATGGTATGGGGCGGTATTGGATATTACTCTCGCACGCGTCTAGTAGGCATTGCCGGTACTTTAAATAGCCGGTGCTACATATCCGAGGTGCTGGAGCCAGTTGTCCTTCCTTACCCTCAGGGCTCGGCCACAGCCATATTTCAACAGGATAATGCGTGACCACACGTGGCACGCATTGTCCAAAGGTTCTTCGTCAATAACTAGATTGAATTGCTTCCCTGGCCGGCTCGCTCTCCGGATCTTTCGCCGATAGAAAACATGCGGTCCATGGTTGCGCAACGAGTGACCCAGATTACATCCCCAGCTGCCACACCAGATGATCTTTGGCAACGTGTGGAAGCTGCTTGGGCTGCTGTACCCCAGGAACACATCCAACGTCTCTTTGACTCAATGCCGAGACGTGTGGCAGCGGTGATCTCCAACAATGGCGGCTACTCTGGCTACTGATTCTGGCAGGAACAACATGTCACAGACGTCTGTAAACGTAATCATTTGATACTTGGTCAACATGTTATCTACAAAATAAATCTTGTTGTGCTACCTCTTGTCTTTCTTGGTGATGCATTTACGGTGGCCAGCAGTGTATATGCACGTAGTCTATCAGCATAATGTAATGCTTTCCTCGTTTATAAACCCACTTTAGTTTAGTCATTTTTGTTTAATTTGACAGAAATACAGGCTACTTTTACCTCAGAAATTATTCCTTTAATCCCTTTCTTTGATAAATTGTGCTTCAAGATATGCTGAAGTTCTTCCTCTAATAAGTCTTTCTCACTCTTGTTTAGCTGTATATTTGTTAAATTGACTTGCTTATCTTATAATTTAATTTGTGTTTCTGTGTCATTTATGATACCATCCGTAGCGAATTGTGACAAGTTATAAAGTTTCTTAAAGTGAATAGCCCTGCATTTATGTGCAGCATATTCAGCTGTACTTAACACTTGGGATGTTATTGATACGTTCATGTACGCACTAACTCACGAAACATTAGAAATAATTAAACATAATTTACTACAGCACAAAATTACGACACTAGTTGAGATTGTAGACTAGTTAGACTTTTTGCAATTTAGCGTTGAATTCAGGAACTTCACCTTTAATGGAAAAATGCGTTACATGGGAGGCGAACTAGCGATGGATAATTGTTTATCCAGCTTCTTATCAGAAATTTCTCTTACTGTTCTGCAGATTAGATTTTTTGATAAACTCCCCGATATAAAGCAGAAAATACTGTATTATCACGGGTACGCTGACTACTATTTAAAGCAACCAAGCAATATTTAAATGGAGTAACAGACAAACTCAGCCAAATGCACCCAAATATTAAATTCACAGTTGACCATGAAAGAGATAACAGCATCAATTTTCTCGATTTGTCAATTAGTAGATGGAATGGGAGACGTATTTTTAAAGTTTAGAGGAAACCTACATATTCAGGTATAATCTTTTTTTTTTTTTTTTTGGTCATCAGTCTTCTGACTGGTTTGATGCGGCCAGCCACGAATTCCTCTCCTGTGCTCACCTCTTCATCTCAGAGTAGCACTTGCAACCTACGTCCTCAATTATGTGCTGGGTGTATTCCAATTTTTGTCCTCTACAGCTCTCTCTAGTACCATGGAAGTCACTCCATGTCTTAGCAGATGTCCTATCGTCCTGTCCCTTCTCCTTATCAGTGTTTTCCACATTTTCCTTTCCTCTCCGATTCTGCGTAGAACCTCCTCATTCCTAACCTTGTCAGTCCACCTAATTTTCAGCATTCGTCTGTAGCACCACATCTCAAATGCTTCGATTCTCTTCTGTTCCGGTTTTCCCACAGTCCATGTTTCACTACCATACAATGCTGTACTCCAGACGTACATCCTCAGAAATTTCTTCCTCAAATTAAGGCCGGTATTTGATATTAGTAGACTTCTCTTGGCCAGAAATGCCTTTTTTGCCATAGCGAGTCTGCTTTTGATGTCCTCCTTGCTCCGTCCGTCATTGGTTATTATACTGCCTAGGTAGCAGAATTCCTTAACTTCATTGACTTCGTGACCATCAATCCTGATGTTAAGTTTCTCGCTGTTCTCATTTCTACTACTTCTCATTACCTTCGTCTCTCTCCGATTTACTCTCAAACCATACTGTGTACTCATTAGACTGTTCATTCCGTTCAGCAGATCATTTAATTCTTCTTCACTTTCACTCAGAATAGCAATGTCATCAGCGAATCGTATCATTGATATCCTTTCACCTTGTATTTTAATTCCACTCCTGCACCTTTCTTTTATTTCCATCATTGCTTCCTCGATGTACAGATTGAAGAGTAGGGGCGAAAGGCTACAGCCTTGTCTTACACCCTTCTTAATACGAGCACTTCGTTCTTGATCGTCCACTCTTATTATTCCCTCTTGGTTCTTGTACATATTGTATATGACCCGTCTCTCCCTATAGCTTAACCCTACTTTTTTCAGAATCTCGAACAGCTTCCACCATTTTGTATTGTCGAAAGCTTTTTCCAGGTCGACAAATCCTGTGAAAGTGTCTTCATTTTTCTTTAGCCTTGCTTCCATTATTAGCCATGAACCTTGGACCTTGCCGTTGGTGGGGAGGCTTGCGTGCCTCAGCGATACAGATGGCCGTACCGTAGGTGCAACCACAACGGAGGGGTATCTGTTGAGAGGCCAGACAAACATGTGGTTCCTGAAGAAGGGCAGCAGCCTTCTCAGTAGTTGCAGGGGCAACAGTCTGGATGATTGACTGCTCTGGCCTTGTAACATTAACCAAAACGGCCTTGCTGTGCTGGTACTGCGAACGGCTGAAAGCAAGGGGAAATTACAGCCGTAATTTTTCCCGAGGACATGCAGCTCTACTGTATGATTAAATGATGATGGCGTCCTCTTGGGTAAAATATTCCGGAGGTAAAATAGTCCCCCATTCGGATCTCCGGGCGGGGACTACTCAAGAGGACGTCGTTATCAGGAGAAAGAAAACTGGCGTTCTACGGATCGGAGCGTGGAATGTCAGATCCCTTAATCGGGCAGGTAGGTTAGAAAATTTAAAAAGGGAAATGGATAGGTTAAAGTTAGATATAGTGGGAATTAGTGAAGTTAGGTGGCAGGAGGAACAAGACTTTTGGTCAGGTGATTACAGGGTTATAAATACAAAATCAAATAGGGGTAATGCAGGAGTAGGTTTAATAATGAATAAAAAAATAGGAGTGCGGGTTAGCTACTACAAACAGCATAGTGAACGCATTATTGTGGCCAAGATAGACACAAAGCCCATGCCTACTACAGTAGTACAAGTTTATATGCCAACTAGCTCTGCAGATGATGAAGAAATTGATGAAATGTATGACGAGATAAAAGAAATTATTCAGGTGGTGAAGGGAGACGAAAATTTAATAGTCATGGGTGACTGGAATTCGTCAGTAGGAAAAGGGAGAGAAGGAAACATAGTAGGTGAATATGGATTGGGGGGAAGAAATGAAAGAGGAAGCCGCCTTGTAGAATTTTGCACAGAGCATAACTTAATCATAGCTAACACTTGGTTCAAGAATCATAAAAGAAGGTTGTATACCTGGAAGAATCCTGGAGATACTAAAAGGTATCAGATTATATAATGGTAAGACAGAGATTTAGGAACCAGGTTTTAAATTGTAAGACATTTCCAGGGGCAGATGTGGATTCTGACCACAATCTATTGGTTATGAACTGCAGATTGAAACTGAAGAAACTGCAAAAAGGTGGGAATTTAAGGAGATGAGACCTGGATAAACTGAAAGAACCAGAGGTTGTAGAGAGTTTCAGGGACAGCATTAGGGTACGATTGACAGGAATGGGGGAAAGAAATACAGTAGAAGAAGAATGGGTAGCTCTGAGGGATGAAGTAGTGAAGGCAGCAGAGGATCAAGTAGGTAAAAAGACGAGGGCTAATATAAATCCTTGGGTAACAGAAGAAATATTGAATTTAATTGATGAAAGGAGAAAATATAAAAATGCAGTAAATGAAGCAGGCAAAAAGGAATACAAACGTCTCAAAAATGAGATCGACAGGAAGTACAAAATGGCTAAGCAGGGATGGCTAGAGGACAAATGTAAGGATGTAGAGGCCTGTCTCACTAGGGGTAAGATAGATACTGCCTACAGGAAAATTAAAGAGACCTCTGGAGAGAAGAGAACCACTTGTATGAATATCAAGAGCTCAGATGGCAACCCAGTTCTAAGCAAAGAAGGGAAGACAGAAAGGTGGAAGGAGTATATAGAGGGTTTATACAAGGGCGATGTACTTGAGGAGGATGTAGATGAAGATGAAATGGGAGATAAGATACTGCGTGAAGAGTTTGACAGAGCACTGAAAGACCTGAGTCGAAACAAGGCCCCGGGAGTAGACAAAATTCCATTAGAACTACTGATGGCCTTGGGAGAGCCAGTCATGACAAAACTCTACCATCTGGTGAGCAAGATGTATGAGACAGGCGAAATACCCTCAGACTTCAAGAAGAATATAATAATTCCAATCCCAAAGAAAGCAGGTGTTGACAGATGTGAAAATTACCGAACTATCAGTTTAATAAGTCACAGTTGCAAAATACTAACGCGAATTCTTTACAGACGAATGGAAAAACTGGTAGAAGCGGACCTCGGGGAAGATCAGTTTGGATTCCGTAGAAATGTTGGAACACGTGAGGCAATACTAACCTTACGACTTATCTTGGAAGCTAGATTAAGATAAGGCAAACCTACAATTCTAGCATTTGTAGACTTAGAGAAAGCTTTTGACAATGTTAACTGGAATTCTCTCTTTCAAATTCTGAAGGTGGCAGGGGTAAAATACAGGGAGCGGAAGGCTATTTACAATTTGTACAGAAACCAGATGGCAGTTATACAGGGTGTTTCAAAAATGACCGGTATATTTGAAACGGCAATAAAAACTAAACGAGCAGTGATAGAAATACACCGTTTGTTGCAATATGCTTGGGACAACAGTACATTTTCAGGCGGACAAACTTTCGAAATTACAGTAGTTACAATTTTCAACAACAGATGGCGCTGCAAGTGATGTGAAAGATATAGAAGACAACGCAGTCTGTGGGTGCGCCATTCTGTACGTCGTCTTTCTGCTGTAAGCGTGTGCTGTTCACAACGTGCAAGTGTGCTGTGTACAACATGGTTTATTCCTTACAACAGAGGATTTTTCTGGTGTTGGAATCCCACCGCCTAGAACACAGTGTTGTTGCAACAAGACGAAGTTTTCAACGGAGGTTTAATGTAACCAAAGGACCGAAAAGCGATACAATAAAGGATCTGTTTGAAAAATTTCAACGGACTGGGAACGTGACAGATGAACGTGCTGGAAAGGTAGGGCGACCGCAGAGGGCAACGCGCAGCTAGTGCAGCAGGTGATCCAACAGCGGCCTCGGGTTTCCGTTCGCCGTGTTGCAGCTGCGGTCCAAATGACGCCAACGTCCACGTCTCGTCTCATGCGCCAGAGTTTACACCTCTATCCATACAAAATTCAAACGCGGCAACCCCTCAGCGCCGCTACCATTGCTGCACGAGAGACATTCGCTAACGATATAGTGCACAGGATTGATGACGGCGATATGCATGTGGGCAGCATTTGGTTTACTGACAAAGCTTATTTTTACCTCGACGGCTTCGTCAATAAACAGAACTGGCGCATATGGGGAACCAAAAAGCCCCATGTTGCAGTCCCATCGTCCCTGCATCCTCAAAAAATACTGGTCTGGGCCGCCATGTCTTCCAAAGGAATCATTGGCCCATTTTTCAGACCCGAAACGATTACTGCATCACGCTATCTGGACATTCTTCGTGAATTTGTGGCGGTACAAACTGCCTTAGACGACACTGCGAACACCTCGTGGTTTATGCAAGATGGTGCCCGGCCACATCGCACGGCCGACGTCTTTAATTTCCTGAATGAATATTTCGATGATCGCGTGATTGCTTTGGGCTATCCGAAAAATACAGGAGGCGGCGTGGATTGGCCTCCCTATTCGCCAGACATGAACCCCTGTGACTTCTTTCTGTGGGGACACTTGAAAGACCAGGTGTACCGCCAGAATCCAGAAAGAATTGAACAGCTGAAGCAGTACATCTCATCTGCATGTGAAGCCATTCCGCCAGACACGTTGTCAAAGGTTTCGGGTAATTTCATTCAGAGACTACGCCATATTATTGCTACGCGTGGTGGATATGTGGAAAATATCGTACTGTATAGTTTCCTAGACCGCAGCGCCATCTGTTGTTGTCAATTGTAACTACTGTAATTTCGAAAGTTTGTCTGCCTGAAAATGTACTGTTGTCCCAGGCATATTGCAACAAACTGTGTAGTTCTATCGCTGCTCGTTTAGTTTTTATTGCCGTTTCAAATATACTGGTCATTTTTGAAACACCCTGTAAGAGTCGAGGGGCATGGTTGGGAAAGGAGTGAGACAGGGTTGTAGCCTATCCCCGATGTTATTCAATCTGTATATTGAGCAAGCAGTAAAGGAAACAAAAGAAAAATTCGGAGTAGGTATTAAAATTCATGGAGAAGAAGTGAAAACTTTGAGGTTTGCCGATGACATTGTAATTCTATCAGAGACAGCAATGGACTTGGAAGAGCAGTTGAACGGAATGGACAGTGTCTTGAAAGGAGGATATAAGATGAACATCAACAAAAGCAAAACGAGGATAATGGAATGTAGTCAAATTAAATAGAGTGATGCTGAGGGAATTAGATTAGGAAATGAGACACTTAAAGTAGTAAAGGGGTTTTGCTATTTAGGGAGTAAAATAACTGATGATGGTCGAAGTAGAGAGGATATAAAATGTAGACTGGCAATGGCAAGGAAATCGTTTCTGAAGAAGAGAAATTTGTTAACATCGAATATAGATTTAAGTGTCAGGAAGTCGTTTCTGAAAGTATTTGTATGGAGTGTAGCCATGTATGGAAGTGAAACATGGACGATAACCAGTTTGGACAAGAAGAGAATAGAAGCTTTCGAAATATGGTGCTACAGAAGAATGCTGAAGATAAGGTGGGTAGATCACGTAACTAATGAGGAGGTACTGAATAGGATTGGGGAGAAGAGAAGTTTGTGGCACAACTTGACTAGAAGAAGGGATCGGTTGGTAGGACATATCCTGGGGCATCAAGGGATCACAAATTTAGCATTGGAGGGCAGCGTGGAGGGTAAAAATCGTAGAGGGAGACCAAGAGATGAATACACTAAGCAGATTCAGAAGAATGTAGGTTGCAGTAGGTACTGGGAGATGAAGAAGCTTGCACGGAATAGAGTAGCATGGAGAGCTGCATCAAACCAGTCTCAGGACTGAAGACCACAACAACAACAACGTCAGAATTGCCTCTCTCGTCCCTTTACTTTTCCTAAAGCCAAACTGATCGTCACCTAGCGCATTCTCAATTTTCTTTTCCATTCTTCTGTATATTATTCTTGTAAGCAGCTTCGATGCATGAGCTGTTAAGCTGATTGTGCGATAATTCTCGCACTTGTCAGCTCTTGCCGTCTTCGGAATTGTGTGGATGATGCTTTTCCGAAAGTCAGATGGTATGTCGCCAGACTCATACATTCTACACACCAACGTGAATAGTCGTTTTGTTGCGACTTCCCTCAATTATTCTAGAAATTCTGATGGAATGTTATCTATTGTTGTTGTTGTGGTCTTCAGTCCTGAGACTGGTTTGATGCAGCTCTCCATGCTACTCTATCCTGTGCAAGCTTCTTCATCCTTCTGAATCTGCTTAGTTTATTCACCTCTTGGTCTCCCTCTACGATTTTTACCCTCCACGCTGCCCTCCAATACTACACTGGTGATCCCTCGATGTCTCATGTCCTACCAACCGATCCCTTCTTCTAGTCGTGCCACAAGCTCCTCTTCTCCCCAATTCTATTCAATAACTCCTTATTAGTTGTGTGATCTACCCATCTAATCTTCAGCTTTCTTCTGTAGCACCACATTTCGAAAGCTTCTATTCTCTTCTTGTCTAAACTATTTATCGTCCACGTTTCACTTCCATACATGGCTACACACCATACAAATACTTTCAGAAACGACTTCCTGACACTTAAATCTATACTCGATGTTAACAAATTTCTTCAGAAACGCTATACTTGCCATTGCCAGTCTACATTTTATATCCTCTCTACTTCGACCGTCATAAGTTATTTTGCTCCCCAAATAGCAAAACTCCTTTACTACTTTAAGTGTCTCATTTCCTAATCTAATTCCCTCAGCATCACCCGACTTAATTCGACTACATTCCATTATCCTCGTTTTGCTTTTGTTGATGTTCCATCTTATATCCTCCTTTCAAGACACTGTCCATTCCGCTCAGCTGCTCTTCCAAGTCCTTTGCTGTCTCTGACAGAATTACAATGTCATCGGCGAACCTCAAAGTTTTTATTTCTTCTCCATGGATTTTAATACCTACTCCGAAATTTTCTTTTGTTTCCTTTATTGCTTGCTCAATATACAGATTGAATAACATCGGGAATAGGCTACAACCCTGTCTCACTGCCTTTCGAAACACTGCTTCCCTTTCATACCCCTCGACTCTTATAACTGCCATCTGGTTTCTGTACAAATTGTAAATAGCCTTTCGCTCCCTGTAGTTTACCCCTGCCACCTTCAGAATTTGAAAGAGAGTATTCCAATCAAGATTGTCAAAAGCTTTCTCTAAGTCCACAAATGCTAGAAACGTAGGTTTGCCTTTCCTTAATCTTTCTTCTAAGATAAGTCGTAGGGTCAGTATTGCCTCATGTGTTGCAACATTTCTACGGAATCCAAACTGATCTTCCCCGAGGTCGGTTTGTATCAGTTTTTCCATCCGTCTATAAAGAATTCGCGTTAATATTTTGCAGCTGTGACTTATTAAACTGAGTTCGGTAATTTTCACATCTGTCAACACCTGCTTTCTTTGGGATTGGAATGCTATCTATACCTTCTGCCTTATTTAATCTTAAGTCCTCCAAAGCCCTTTTAAATTCTGATTCTAATACTGGATCCCCTATCTCTTCTAAATCGACTCCTGTTTATTCCTCTATCACATCAGACAAATCTTCCCCCTCATCGAGGCTTTCAGTGTATTCTTTCCACCTATCCGCTCTCTCCTCTGCATTTAACAGTGGAATTCAAGTTGCACTCTTAATGTTATCACCCTTCCTTTTAATGTCACGGAAGGTTGTTTTGACTTTCCTGTATGCTTAGTCTGTCCTTCCGGGAATCAGTTCTTTTTCGATGTCTTCACATTTTTCCTGTAGCCATTTCGTCTTAGCTTCCCTGCACTTCATATTTATTTCATTCCTCAGCGACTTGTATTTCTCTATTTCTGAGTTTCCCGCAACATTTTTGTACTTCCTCCTTTCATCGATCAGTTGAGTATTTCTTCTGTTACCCATGGGTTCTTCATGTTTACCTTCTTTGTACCTATGTTTTCCTTCCCAACTTCTGTGATGGCCCTTTTTAGAGATGTCCATTCCTCTTCAACCATACTGCCTACTGAGCTATTCCTTATTGCTGTATCCATAGCCTTAGAGAATTTCAACCGTATCTCGTCATTCCTCAGTAATTCCGTAACCCACTTCTTTGCGTATTGATTCTTCCTGATTAATGTCTTAAACTTCAGCCTACTCTTCATCACGACTATATTGTGATCTGAGTCTATGTCTGCTCCTGGGTACGCCTTACATTCCAGTATCTGATTTCGGAATCTCTGTCTGACAATGGCGTAATCTAACTGAAATCTTCCCGTATCATCTGGCCTTCTCCAAGTATACCTCCTCCTTTTGGGATTCTTGAACAGAGTATTCTGTATTACTAGCTGAAACTTGTTACAAAACTCAATTAGTCTTTCCTCTCTCTCATTCCTCGTCTCAAGCCCATATTTCCTGTAATCTTTTCTTCTACTACTTCCCCTACAAAAGGGCCGATATGAAGAACAGCCAGTACAACAGCAGCTACCGACATGCAGCACCGCTGCTTATTCGCTGCTGGAGCCATGGTTATTCTTCGTATTTCACTCTCTCTGTTAATAATTAACGATGAAACAATTGGAATTGCTCTATCGAATGGACACCTAAAATTCCGTTTTAAAAATAGTTTTGTTTTTAACGGGAAGCAGACCGACGCTTTTCGCCAACACTGGACATCATGTGGAACAGTCATGAGCAGTATCTCTTTGGGCTGACTCAGCTATTCATTGAGAAAAGATCGATGCATATATGTGGTGAAACATCTGAGAAAATGCCCCTGACGACTCTGAGGATGGACACCCGGTATATTCATCAATTTACGTATATAAAATGAAATATGTGAAAGCATTGTGTTTCGTGAATGTCACAACATTATTTTGTATTCTGTAATTTGTTGTGCCCCCCATGAAACTCGGACTTCTGAAATTTGTTGTTCGTCCCATTAAACGCCGACCTTGCCGAGATGCAGTGGCTTCCGTGCATCAGTGGTACAGATAGAAGAGTTATTAAACACAGTTTTCCGAAACTCCTTCACCAAAGAAGACGAAGAAAATATTCCTGAATTTCAATCAAGAACAACTGCCAAGATGAGAAACATTGAAGTAGATATACTCGGTGTAACAAAGCTGCTTAAAATAAAGCCAAGGCCTCCGGTCCAGATTTTATACCAGTCAGGTTCTTCTCAAAGTATGCTGATACAATAGCTTCATACTTAGCAATTATATACAATCGCTCGCTCATAGAAAGATCCGTACCTAAAGACTGTAAAATTGCTCAAGTCACACCAGTACCCAAAAAGGGAAGAAGGAGTAATCCCCTGAATTACAGGCCCATATCACTAACGTTGATTTGCAGTAGGGTTTTGGGACATATACTGTAGTCGAACATTATGAAGTACCTCGAAGAAAACGATTTATTGACACATAGTCAGCACGGACTCAGAGAATAACGTTCTTGCAAATGCAACTAGCTCTTTATACTCAGGAAGTAATGAGTGCTATTGACAGGGGGTGTCAAATTGATTCCATATTTTTAGATTTCCAGAAGGCTTTCGACATCGTTCCTTACAAGCGTCTTCTAACCAAACTGCGTGCCTATGGAATATCGCCTCAGTTGTGCGACTGGATTCGTAATTTCCTGTCAAAAAGTCGCAGTTCGTAGTAATAGACGGAAAGCCACCGAGTAAAACAGAAGTTTTCTCCAGCGTTCCCCAAGGAAGTGTTATAGGTCCTCTATTGTTCCTGATCTATATTAACGACATAGGAGACAATCTCAGAAGCCGTCTTAGATTGTTTGTAGATGATGCTGTCATTTACCGTCTTGTAAAGTCATCAGATGACTAAAACGAATTGCAAAATGATTTAGATAAGATATCTGTGCGGTGCGAAAAGTGGCAAATGATCCTGAATAAAGAAAAGTGTGAAGTTATAGACATGAGTACTAAAAGAAGTCCGCTAAATTTCGATTACGCGGTAAGTCACACAAATCTGAAGGCTGTAAATTCAACTAAGTACTTACGGATTACAATTACGAATAACCTAAGTTGGAGCGATCACAAAGATAATGTTGTGGTTAGATCAAACCAAAGACTGCGATTCATTGGCAGAACGCTTAGAAGGTTCAACAGACTAAAGAGACTGCTTACACCACGCTTGTCCGCCCTGTTCTGGAGTACTGCTGTGCGGTGTGGGATTCGCATCAGGTGGGACTGACGGATGACACCGAAAAAGTTCAGAGAAGGGCAACTCGTTTTGTACTATCGAAAACTAGGGGAGATAGTGCCACAGACTTGATACGTGAATTGGAGTTGTAATCATTAAAACAAAGACATTTTTCATTGTGACGGGTTCTTCTCGTGTAATTTCAATCACTAGTTTTCTCCTCCGATTACGAAAAGATTCTGTTCGTACCCACCTACATAGGGAGAAATTATAATCACAGAACAATAAGATAAATCAAGACTCACACAGAGAAATTTAAGTGCTCGTTTTTCCCACACGCCGTTCGAGTGTGGAACGGTAGGGAGACTGCTTGAAGGTGGTTCATTGAAACCTCTGCCAGACACTTTATTGTGAACAGTAGAGTAATAACGTAGATGTAGATGTAGACAGCCCTACATTAGTTACAACCACAATGGCGGGATAGCTGTGGAGAAGCCAGAGAAGCATACGGTTCCTGAAGAGGGGCAGTAGCGTTTTCGGTAGTTACTAGCTCTACAGTCTGGATGAGTGACTGACATTCCTTTTAACATCAGCCAACATGGCCTTGATGCGCTGATTATGTGAACGGCTGAAGGCAAGCGGAAACTACAGGCACTATTCTTGCTGAGAACATGTACAACTACTGTATGGTTAAATGATGATCATAGCCTTTCGGATAAACTATTCCCGATGTAAAATAGTCTCCCATTTGAATCTCCGGGCGGGAAGTTGTCAGGAGGAGAAACAGGACTGGTGTTCTGCAGGTGGGGGTGTGGAATGATAGATCCCTTAACTGGGCACGTGGGTAAGAAAATTTTAAAAGGCAAATGGATAGGTTGAATTTAGGTATGGTGGCAATTAATGAACTTTTATGGCAGGATGGACACATTTTCTCGTCATGGGAATATAAGGAGAGAAATACAAAATCAAAAAGACGTAATGCAGGAATAGGTCTAATAATGAATAAGAACACAGGAATGCTGATAATCTGCTACGAGCAGCATTGTGAACACATTACTGTAGCCAATACACACACGGAGCAATCATTCACCACAGCAGTGCTAGTTTATATGCTAAACAGCACAGCAGACGAGGAAGAGATTCAAAGAATGTATGTTGAGATAAAGACAAAATGCATCAGACTGGCGTCAGAGGTCGTTCCAAGAGGGAGCGACTGCTAAAACTAAGTTTTTGGAAACAGTCATAAGTTACATTTGTATTGACCGGTTTCGCTCTTCAGATGAATACGGGGTCTCATCAGAATATACACTGTAAAAGATACAAACTGAGACAATACGCAAAACTTACATTGGCATTACGTGAAGTACATATTCTACTTCCAGTATGGTGACTTACATTTAAAGTTGGCTGTTAGCATTAACTGTTGCCTTTAACGTTTGCTGATAGCTCTAAATATTAATCTGGCTGTACTATAGTACGTGAACTTAACGTTTAAAGTACAGTAGTATATGATGACATTGATATTAAGAGCGTTGAAGATGAAATTGACTGTGTAATCGTACTTGCAAAGTCCATGATATAGTCTATTCAAAGATGATTTACAACTCAGAAGACGAAACTCACAGTCATCGCCGTTTTTACAGGTGTCTGTACAGACATCTCAAATCTGTACATATTTGCTTGTCTTTAAAAAATACGAGTACCTCTGTAACAATAAAAAATATCATTAAAATACATAGTGAAAAGTACATATTTAAAAATGTCTGTACAAAAATGCATTTAAACTACCATTTTTTTAAAAATATTTCTGTTAGGATGATACGACAGGTGTTATATTCTCGTTGCTTATCTATAGCACTTCATCAAATAACTGGAAGAACTCATGTAGGTTAAATTCGTTTTGTTCGTTCAATAAAGGTTGCCTATTTTTCTTCTTTTCTACGAATATTTCCAGCTCTTCGAATAAATTTAACAGTGGATCTTTATCTACGGTGTGGATAATTTTCATACTATCTTGTATTTCACCTAATGTATGTTTAATTGTTCTCCAATGTCCACCCAATGCTGTACGATTTGAATTTAGATTGCAATACCCCTTATAATGTGTTTTAAACGCTCTTCCAGTTAGACCAATGTACATGCTCTAACAATTTTCGCACTTCTCCTCGTATACTCCTTAATTACCGTATTTGTTCTTCTGAACATTCGCCCTGTGTATTAGTGTGTGTCTAATGGGGGTTACTAGTTCGAAAGGCCACTTTCACCTGCTCTCTTAGGAAACATCTCGCAATATGCCTTTGTAAGCAAGTATAATATATTGTATTCTTTTCTACTGGCTAGCCTGTACTAATGTTTTCCTTTCGTTTCATGTTCTTCTGTATAGTGTGGTACAATTTCATTGTATCACGTTCTTGGTAGTTGTTCCTTAATGCTGTTTCTTTGATTGTTTGTAATTCTGAAGCTCTGTCTTCGTCTTTGAGTGGTAACTATAGCAATCTTCACAACGCTGAATAGAAATATGCTTTTTGTGCTGGATTCGGTGATTTAAACTATTCCCAGTAATTATACCTGAGCGCACCCGTGGGCTAGGGAATTTGGGTGCCCTGTGTAACAAAAAAACTGAGTTAATGGATCAACGATGTACGTGAACAAGCGCCATGAGACGTCCGCCCCGAACAAATACAACGAACCTTAACGAAGGAAATAAAAACAACAAGCAAAACGCATCTTTGATTGATAATCAAAACGTCTTCGGTCCCGTGTTCGAATCCCGCCGCTGCTTAAATTTTGATTAAAAATCAGCATTGGCGGCCGAAGACTTCCGGCATAAGAAGTCACCCCCCATTCTCCCAACGGCATTGTCAAAGAGGGCGGAAGAGCGGACAGAGGTTCAGGGCACTTTCTTGTCCTAGGGGTGGGAAATTGCCATAAAGGCGGACGAATCAGCAATGAGCGACGGCATAAGGATGCAGAAGGCAATGGAAATCACTGCATTAAAGTCATGTAACGTGTATCCACAGGGCATGTGGCCTGTAATTGAAAAAGTGTCATGATGATTTCTCCATTGGAAAAAGATTCCGGAATAGTGCCCCATTCGGATCTCATGGAGGGCACTGCCAAGGGGGAGGTTACCATGAGAAAAAATTGAATAACCGATGGAAGGATAACGTTCTAAGAGCTGGGGCATGGAATGTCAGAAGCTTGAACGTGATAGGGAAACTAGAAAATCTGAAAAGGGAAATGCAGGGGCTCAATCTAGATATAGTAGGGGTGAGTGAGTGGAAAGAAGAAAATGATTTCTGGTCAGATGAGTATAGGGTAATATCAACAGCAGCAGAAAATAGTATAACGGGAGTAGGATTCGTTATGAATAGAAACGTAGGGCGGAGAGTGTGTTACTGTGAACAGTACAGTGATACGGTTGTTCTTATTACAATCGACAGCGAACCAACACCAACAACGATAGTTCAGGTATACATGGCGACGTCGCAAGCTGAATATGAAGAGGCAGAGAAAGTGTATCAGGCTATTGAAAGGGTAATATAGTATATAAAGGGATATGAAAGTCTGATAGTCATGGGAGAGTGGAATGCAGTTGTAGAGGAAGAAGAAAAGATAACAGGAGAATATGGGCTTGGGACAAGGAATGAGAGAGGAGAAAGATAAAACGAATATCGCACTACACTAATTTGGAACTGTTCTGTCGGAGAGTCGCGTAAATTTGTGTTTTAACATTCACTTTGTTTGGAACGAGAAAGAAACCGACATTTTCCGTAGCAAGAAAGATGTGATGAGCAATATTTGTTTAGGCTGACTCCATCTACATATTGCAAAAACGACACTGCTAATACCTGCCAAAACATCAGGGAAAATGACCCTAAGGAGTGACATCCCGTATATGTCAGTGCTGCAGCTTACGTTTGACATCATCAGGAAAGAGATTTTGTAACAGAGAGGAGTAAGGCAAGGAGCACTGTAAGTAGTTCTCAAACACATAACTTGGTGAAGCGAAAAGAGAAATATCTGTTAATTAACACATCAGGACCATGCGATGACGACATTGCAGTGTTTGCCTGTAAATCAGATAAACTTCACCAGCCAGTGAGTGACTTAATAGAGCAATTTCAAAAGTAACGATGAGAATTATCCTAATACAGTAATAATTTATAGCTGACATATCAAAAACCAAAACGTAGCAAATTAACAATGGGATCATGAAATCAACTGTAGACACGACTTAATGGACAGGGGAAGCAGCAAACAGAAAAGTGAGTGTGGGAGGGAGTTGTTATGGTAAATGGAGTTTTCAGAAGGAAGTTTTCGATGTGTCTGATTGTGAAACAGATATTTCACAATCGGGTTATGTTACAAGTCTCGAATTGTGACAGTGATTATGAACTTCTAAGACGAACACCAACAATTGAGCGTTGCTCAGCGAGCAGTGTAATGATGCATGATAGAAATTACTAGGAATGACATATAAACATTGAACAATAAGTAATGGAAGAATGGAATATGATTGTAATGAAAGTGAAATAGAGGGTTGTGGGTCATTTTGCCGGCCGAAGTGTTCGTAATACCATGAAGGCAGCGTACGAGGATCTTCAAAATTGCCGTTCGTGGGTATGCAATGTAGGTTAACAAAATATGTAGGAGTAAAGCCATATTCTTCCCTCAGGGAGAGATTACGGTGCTGGTTTCTTATTCAGAAAACTCATCTGAATGCTAGTTGTGTTTGAGAAGATCGTATATGTCTCGTGCAAGAACGAAAAACATGTACCAGCACGTGCCATATTTCTATAGCTGCAGAATCGGCGAGAGACTGCGACTTATCTTACGGTATTACTGCTGCGCACTGTGTTCTGGATCTAATGCCAGTCACGATAATATGGAATCCGTAGGTTTGGGAGGGGCATACATATCTTCAAGCAGAATACAAATATTAGCACCCTAGAGGACGGACCTACTACTCACCCAGTTGGGCAGGTTCGTACAGCCGCATCTCGTACTCTGAGTTAGGAAATGTGCTTGTTTGCAGCGAGACATGTACCTAAATTGGCAGTGCAAGAGCTTCTGCAGCGCCACGGGCTGCCTGCAGGCCTCCCTTGACGCATCAGCAGAGACAGTGGAGTTCTCAGAGACGGCACTGGACACACACGTGTCGCTACGTGGTCTCTCCAGACGAGTTCTGGTTCTGCACCCAGCATCGTGCTGGACTGCTGAACGTGCCCACTTTTTGAGGTCTCTGTAAAGTTGTCTTTCAACAAGATCACACAAGACCCAATGTTACAAGTTCTGTCCTGATCTAGAAGGGCATCGATACATAGGGCGTTCTACTGCCAGCAGTGTTGGGACGCGTTGGTACGACACGGATAGCGAAGTTCATTCTGGCACAGTGAGGATACTCTCGAGGTCCTACAACAGTAGTTCTTGGGCAAAGACAGACTGGGGCCCTAGACTACTGAAGGCACTAATAGATACACTGAAGAGCCAAAGAAACTGGTACACCTGCCTAATATCGTGTAGGGACCCCGCGAGCTCGCAGAAGTGCCGCAACATGACGTGGTATGGACTCGACTAACATCTGAAGTTGCGCTGGCGGGAATTGACACCGTGAATCCTGCAGGACTGTCCATAAATCCGTAAGAGTACGAGGGGGTGGAAATCTCTTCTGGACAGCACGTTGCAAGGCATCCAAGACATGCTCAATAATGTTCATGTGTGGGGAGACTGGTGGCCAGCGGAGGTGTTTGAACTCATAAGAGTGTTCCTAGAGCCACTCTGTAGCAATTCTGGATGTGTGGGGTGTCGCATTGTCCTCCTGGAATTGCCCAAGTCCGTCGAATGCACAATGGACATGAATGGATCCAGGTGATCAGACAGGATGCTTACGTATTTTTCAGCTGTCAGAGTCGAATCTAGACGTGTCACGGGTCCCATATCACTCCAACTGCCCACGCCCCACATCATTACAGAGCCTCCACCAGCTTGAACAGTCCCCCTGCTGACTTGCAGGGTCCATGGATTCATGAGGTCTCCATACCCGTACACGTCCATCCGCTCGATACAATTTGAAACGAGACTCGTCCGACCACACAACAGTAATCAACAATCCAGTGTCGGTGTTGACGGGCCATGGCGAGGCGTAAAGCTCTGTGTCGTGAAGTCATGAAGGGTACACGAGTGGGCTTCGGCTCCGAAAGTCCAGCGAATGGTTCGCACGTTGACGTTTGTTGATTGCCCAGCATTTAAATCTACAGCAATATGCGGAAGGGTTGCACTTCTGTCATGTTGAACGATTCTCTTGAGTCATCGTTGGTCGCGTTCTTGCAGGTACTTTTTCTGGCCACAGCAATGTCGGAGATTTGATGTTTTACCGGATTCCTGATATTCACGGTACACTCTCGAAATGGTCGTACGGGAAAATCCCCACTTCATCGCTATCTCGGAGGTGCTGGGTCCCATCGCTCGTGCACCGACTATACCACCAGGTTCAAACTCACTTAAATCTTGATAAACCTGCCATTGTAGCAGCAGTAACCGATCTGACAACTGCGCCAGACACTGGTTGTCTTATATAGGCGTTGCCGACCGCAGTGCCATATTCTGCTTGTTTACATGTGCCTGAGTACGCATGACTGTACCAGCTTCTTTGACGCTTCAGTGTATTTCTGGGGTCAGGCTGTAGTGAACCGAAACGCCTGTAACCATTCTAGCAGATAAGTAGCGCAGCAGCTCATTATATGTTCCACTCTACTTTCGTTGCGATTTTGGGTGCTATTGTTGCTTTTGCTTTCTTTGTAAGTGACAAGCTGTAAGCTTTATTCTCGCGTCTTGTACGAGGTGCGGCTAGAATAAAACCGGACTGATGCTGGAAAAAACATTTATTTACAATTATTTACAATTTCATGTTATCTCCTTCAATGTACTCTCCTCCTCGGTCTCTACACCGCTCCATACGAATTTTCCACTGTTCATAGCAATGCTGCAGATCATTTTCGGTAAGTCCATACATTACTTCAGTCGCTTTTTCTTTTACTGCTTCAACAGTCTCAAATCTAGTTCCTTTCAAAGCTGACTTGACTTTAGGGAAAAGAAAAAAGTCACAGGGGGCCAAATCAGGTGAGTAGGGTGGATGATCTAAGATGGGAATGTTGTGTTTTGCCAAAAAGTCTTCACTGACAACGCACTGTGAGCTGGGGCATTGTCTTCGTGAAGGATCCATGACTTTTTTCTCCACAAATCGTTCCGTTTTCTCCGTACTCGCTCACGTAGGGTAGCCAGGACGCTAATGTAGTAATGCTGATTCACTGTTTGTCCCTCTGGTACCCAATCAATGTGCACAATCCCTTTGGTGTCAGTTTTTGCTGGCAATGGTCTGCCAGTGCGAGTGTCATCACTGGTGTCTTCGCGGCCATCTTTAAATCGTTTAAACCACTCAAACACTTGTGTTCGCGATAAACAATCATCGCCGTACACTTGTTGTAACATTACAAACGTTTCACTTGCAGATTTTCCTAGTTTGAAACAAAATTTGATGTTAACACTCTGTTCTTTCTGTACACTCAACATTTTCCGACGCACAGACAAAACGTCAACTACTTAAAACAGACGCCACGGGCAGACTGAGTGCAGGAGGCAGATGAAACTCGAGCAGTAGGCGGAGCGAGAGTCACGTGACAGGCCACGCGACTTTCAGCCTTATTGCATTCGTTTTATTGTTTCACCAGTACTAGTCCGGTTTTTTTCTAGCCACACCTCGTATGAATTTTATGAAAGGTAAAAATAAATTTTCCACTAGTAACTGACTCGACGTTTAGTCCATAGTTTCTGTCAGGCTCGGTGGCTCAGTCGAAAATTTATAAACTATCGATTCAAAAGTTCTGAGGCTCAAGCCTGCACTGGTAGAATGAATTTATTTTATTTAATAATTGCTTCTTTCACCTTTGGCGAATAAATTGCAACATGGTATGTAGTCCACGTAAAACAGAATAAGTCAGTTCGATGATCGGGACAAGACAAAGACAAAATAGAAGCAACAGGATCATTTCGATGGCAGCAATATACATTTATTACAGCGCCTTCGGTATCCATACTCTGCAAACCGCTATGAAGTTCGTGGAAGAGGGTACGTCCCACTGTAGCACATATTAGGCCTCCTCCTATAACTTGTTTTCACAGTGCGAGGTGAAAATGGATGCTTAAATGTTTTTGTGTACCCTATGATGCATCTACATCTACATACCTACTTCGCAAGCCACCGTAAGGTGCGTGGTGGAGGGTACCCTGCACCACAAGTAGTAGTTTCCTTTCCTGTTCCACTCGCAGATAGAGCGAGGGAAAAACGACTGTCTGTACCCCTCCCTACGAGCCCTACTTTCTCGTATCTTATCTTCGCGTTCCCTACGCAAAATGTATGTTGGCGGCAGTAGAATCGTTCTGCAGTCAGCTTCAGATGCCGGTTCTCTAAACTTTCTTAGTAGTGTTCTTCGAAATGAATGTTTTTTGCTGTCCAGGGATTCTCACTTGAGCTCCCGAAGCATATCCATAACACTTGCATGCTGATCGAACCTACCAGTAACAAATCCACCAGATCGCTTATGAATTGCTTCAACGTCTTCTTTCAGTCCGACCTGGTGTGGATCCCAACACTACAGAGCAGTACTCAATGAGCCATGGTAAAAATTGCTGTTTTGAAGAGGGCGCCGCAGCGCGTAGTGTGAAGCAGTCGCCCTCCGTTTCTGGCGGTGGCGCCGCTGTGGCAATCGCAGCTTTGGTGTCTCCCTCTGGTGGGAAAGGGGAAAGGTCGCCTGTTCACGTGCATTTAAGGGGCGCTATGAGCTCGCCAGTCGGTCAGTCTGGGTCAGTCTCTCGTCCGCATTTGTTAGGCAGTTAGTGTCTGTCTGTCGTTTGGTGACCTAGTATGTGTGTCGTTCGGATCAAACTTCAAAGCCGGCAAAATGAGAGTCTTTCCACTCCGCCAGTAAGAGAACTCAGCGAATGGTCGCCCGGTGGGGCAGTTCCTGCATCTGAGTCTGCGCGTTAGGCCGCCAGTCTGCTCGAGTTTGCTCAGGCAATGGTCATTGGCGGTTGGATCGATCTGTTGATCGGTCGCGCACTGAGACACAAGATGACTTGTCCGTCTTGAGCGTCGGCGCATGTGAGGTCGCCACGTGAGTCCAGTGGGCCGCGGCGTATAGCGAGGGGTAGTGACTTCGCGGTCGACACGAGAGCAACAGGAGCCAACCCACGACATCTGTCTGGCCGGTGCGAGCTGCGACGCCGTGAGACGGGAGATCGGCGCGCCTTCCTGCGTTCGTTGAAGCATGAATTCGGTGGTCCGTTTTTCCCTGGTGGAGTAGGGGCACGTTAGAGCAGCCTGCGGTTCGGGTT
Organism: Schistocerca nitens; assembly: GCF_023898315.1. Taxonomy (NCBI): domain Eukaryota; kingdom Metazoa; phylum Arthropoda; class Insecta; order Orthoptera; family Acrididae; genus Schistocerca; species Schistocerca nitens. The sequence goes on from NC_064618.1 coordinate 851,144,606, forward strand.
GTTCGGAAATGTCCCTATCAATCTGCCGTACGTTGGTAGCTGCCTCTGTCATGTTTGTCGGATTCGGTGTGTTAACGAATTCATTGTGATGTTTGAAATTTTCCCGGCGTACTGATTGTTCCATAAAAACACGGGAGAACTGCCGTAAGCCAGTAACATCTTGCCACGATATTTCGGTCCAAAGTCTTTTGGCCATCTTCAGGTGAGTACAGCTGTAGAAGTATTCATTGCTTGGAGTGTAACGGCCTAATTCCTGAAATATGTTTTTATCTTGCCTATCATCTTGAGAGGCGGTATGTATGTACTGTAGAGCAAATTTGGCCAACCTTGTATAATTTTATGTGAGACTGCATTTCATGGGCTTTTATTTAAATGGTCATTTTAGTATATAAAGTTGCCGCCCTTCCATCGTAAGACTTTTCTTAAAAGTTAAAATCAAGTTGCACCTTCGGTGGCAAGTTAATCTTTTAATTTTAGTGTTTTGTACCATTTACATCCCTCCTACGGGGTGCATAGTTTGTGTTCTTGTGTGAATTGTTAAAACTTTTACTTTAAGGTAATCTGGTGTGTTCCAGATTTGCACCAGTGTAATCTTTCAGAGGTTTTTGTGGGCGGTCGTGACTACGGCCGTACCAAAAGGGACCGGGAAGCTCAGCCCGAAAGCTCATACACCCGAAAATTTGTTTCTTTCTACCTATGAATAAATTGTGACTTGATATTTAGAGGTTGCTTTCTGCTTATAATTTTAAATCTGTTTCTTTAAATTCACAAGACAAAAACGCTTTTAGGAATAAAATTTCCATTTGTTAAAAGCATGCTGAGTACGATTTCATCAGTTACTCTCTGGCAACTACTTCCACGCTCACAGAATGTGATTAAATGTGTTAATGTTCTTGATGAATCGCTAGTAAATAAAATAAAATTTTAAGAATATTCTTTGAAGATAAATCACGGTTCAATCAAGAATTGGTCGCACTAGCGACCTACATGTGGCGTGGTCTCCTTCACAGATGAACCACACTGTCCATAAATTCTTCCAGTACACCGAAGTCGACCATTAGCCTTTCCTACCACAATCCTCACATGCTCGTTATATTTCGTATCGCTTTGCAACGTTACGCCCAGATATTTAAACGACGTGACTGTGTCAAGCAGTAGAATACTAATGCTGTATCCGAACATTACGCGATTGTTTTTCCTACTCTTCCGCATTAACTAATCTGGTCATCGCCTTCACTATGGGTACGACAGTAGAGGTCTGTAGTGTATTCCTACATGCACGAGTGTTTTGCAAGAAATCTGCTTTGAAGGTCTATTTATTATAATTATATTGTTATATAATTATTATATGTACATTATATAATTACATAATATAAGGGGAAGTCAAGTGAAAATGAGACGGGTGGAAACAAAGGAAGTAAACTGTTCATTATTTCTAAAGTAATCACCATAACTGTCAATCGATTTATCCCGTATGGGAGGGACCACCGTGTTGCCAAGGTTAGTTCGAGGACGCTTCAAAAGTTTCGCTCGGAAGCCCTTACACATCTTCTATGTAGTCCCTCATTCCCCATGCGATTTCCATATTTTTGGAGCCCTCAAGAAAGTCATTCGTGGCCGTCGATTTGCTTCGGTGAAAAGATCCATATATGGGTACTTTCACGGTTCCGAAGGCAACTGCAAACACTTTTCCACAAGGGTGCTGACCGTCTTGTTACACAGTGGGATAAATGTGTTAACAGTTATGGCGATTACTTTTGGAATAATGAACAGTTTACTTGCCTATTTCCATCTGTTTCCTTTTCATTTGCTTGCCCTTATCGTTCCTGTAGCATGTTGGGTTAGAAATCAGGAGACAGTTTTCTTTCGAGTTTAGGTACAAAATTTTTTTAAGTGTTGCACTGACTAACCTCAAAGTCTCGGTCTCTACAGTAACCCCAGGTTGCTGTTTTTATCATCTAGTTTACATTCACAGTCTCGGCACAATTCCATTCATCCACAGGCCTGGTGCTACTCATGCACACAAAAAAGGTGATGCTTCAAACCGTGTACATCATAGGAAGTTTTACCACAAACAGTGTTCCACTGGTAACGAGTAGTTTAGTGGATCGATTTAATACAGCTCGCGGGTGTTTGAAAACTTGCGAAACTCTTTCGACGCATAGCTCCGATATCCCCTTGGTATATTACCGCTACAGTAGGCCACAGTGCACTGAACAGAGTGCGAAGACAGCAGAGACGTCTTTCGGTTCGTTCGGTAGTTCAGAGTCCCGACTAAGCTGCTTTTCTTACGACGTGATGAACTTTAATCGGTAAGGCGCACAGGCCGTCTCTGGCGCAGGACAGATCCACGGACGGCTACGTCTCCTAGGGTAGCGGCTGCGTGGGTCAAGCCCGCCGCGTCTGTTTGTGCTCGCAACCGCTGGCGCAGCCACGCTCCTGCAGAGAGAAGTGCTTACTTGTTCTGCGGTGCAGCTGTCACCGGCGTGTCATAGGTGACGTACTGCAGCGCGCAACTTGCACACGCAGTGGTTTTATGAGCTGCCCGGCCTATCTTCCAGAGTAGCACCATAAACTGACAGTTATTGTCTTTCAAATCCGTATTGTGCAGATGTCGTAGAATGAATTAGTTTGGTGGCAACTCTGACAATAACCTACTAAAATACAATCTATAAAGCATGTAGCTAAAATATTTTCAAGTTGTTTACACAACGTAAAATTAGCAAAGGATTGCAATAAAGCCAAATTAATCCTGATATATAAGAAAGTACGAGGGTTGCCCTAGAAAGTAATAGACAGCATTTTTTTTTCTCAGCCAAAAACATTGTTTACGAATGCGAAACGTTGCGTATGTATTATTTGAAGTCTCTTGAGCGAGCGCGCCAAGTTTCCGTCACTTCCGACAGGTAGCGCAGCTGCAGGACAGTTTCAAAATGGCGTCTGTAGGTGATGTACGTTACAAGCAACGTGCCGTCATGGAATCTCTCGCTGCAGAGAAAGAAACTGTGGGGAATACCGTATTTACTCGAATCTAAGCCGCACTTTTTTTCCGGTTTTTGTAATCCAAAAAACCGCCTGCGGCTTAGAATCGAGTGCAAAGCAAGCGGGAGTTCTGAAAAATGTTGGTAGCTGCCGCCACAACGAACTTCTGCTGTCGAATATATGTAGCGCTACACAGGCATGGTTTGTAGGCACAAAGATAAATACTGGCGCCAAAACCTCTGCGTCAGTAAATCATTTTTTTTTAAAATGTGGAAGACGAGCTTTTTTCTCCGCCCCGAGTTTCGACCACTGCATTTTCATACATTATCCAACGAAGTAAATACAAACTCCGTATTGTTCATCTTCGAATGTAGCAGAATTTCAATGTACTACGAAAATCCGACTGGCAAGACTGTTTGGGATGTTTGTCAATATGGCCAACTCTACGTTCTGAGATTTTTCCTATCTGTGACAAGAGATTGTTGCTAATAGGAACTTTTATGAATTGTGATCACATGCAGTATTCTCTTCACCATAAGAATAATACGAATATAAACATTTTGCCATGTTTTCTTTTGTGTTTGCTGCTATCTCATTTAAATCTTGCCTGCCTAATAAACTACGAAACTAGAGTGGGCAGTCAGAAATGAAGCACGGCAACTGACTAGATTTTCAAATCTAAGATGACACTAATTTCTGTGCAGAATTGGATGTACTAAAGAAGCGGCCGCAAAGATTTTCAAACGGAGAAAAATTTTCGCTAAACTCTCTTTCAGAACATGTCCTATCATACGCAGTCTATTATTTGGTTCTTGTTGATCATTATCAAAGAAACAGCAGTGTAAGTAACAACAAATAGCAGTCTCTTGCCATTGTTTCGCTAATGAGACGATTTCTCTCTCCTTTTTTTTTTTTTTTTTATTGTTAGCGGCAGCAGCGCGCACAAAAGCAAGCCATGCGGCGAGCGGCGACAGTCCGTAAACACGCACTATCAGAATGCGACAAACAATGCATGACACAGTACAGTAATGTATTTTCAGCTTAGAGTGACGTAAACACCTATAACAAAGAAAACGGCACTTATCAGATCGAAGCAAAATAAGCAATAGATTCTGTAGTGGACTGTTAAGGCAGCCAGTCCACAGTGAAGTAGCCGAAAGGGCACGCGTCAACTCACGCCGTCTGGCGTTAAGTCTGGAACAGGATACGTGATGAATGTGATAAAGAAAAGAACGTAGCTACTAGAACACTTAACTTTTATATCGTCCTTTGGTATACAGCATTCTTGATGATACAAGTGAGACTCTTTAGATTCATGAAGTAACTAATGGCGCCTTGCTAGGTCGTAGCCATGGACTTAGCTGAAGGCTATTCTAACTGTCTCGGCAATTGAGAGAAAGGCTTCGTACGTGTAGTCGCTAGCAATCTCGTCGTACAACTGGGGCGAGTGCTAGTACGTCTCTCGAGACCTGCCTTGTGGTGGCGCTCGGTCTGCGATCCTGACAGTGGCGACTCGCGGGTCCGACATGTACTAATGGACCGCGGCCGATTTAAGCTACCACCTAGCAAGTGTGGTGTCTGGCGGTGACACCACAGATTCAAACCAGACGAAGCACGTGAAAAAGGAAGAGTACCCGTATAAATACGGACGGAGCGCCTGACGCATAGCAATGGCTACCTGGTAAAGCTTAACTGCTAAGCTTACGACTCGAACCAAACTACTGTAGCTGTATCGTCATTCATTCGACCTAAATTGTGTCTCATATTACAATGGACCAACTTTGTTTCGATTTGGAGGTGCGCCCTAAACCTCTTCTATCCCCTTGAATTTCGAGTCTCAAATTTCAGGTGCGGCTTAGATTCGGGAATTTTTTTTTTCCTTGATTTCGAGGCTCATTTTTCAGGTGCGGCTTAGATTCGAGTGCGGCTTATATTCGAGTAAATACGGTATACACAAACGCTTGTGCAAAGTCTGTGGAGCATCTGCTGTCGACGGAAGTACAGTTAGTCGCTGGGCACGGCGGGTGAGGTCTCCAGAAGGCGGTTCGGCGGAGCTCGACAATTTGCAGCGGTCGGGGAGACCATGTACGGCTGTCACACCTGACATGTTGCAGCGAGCTTCTACTTGTTTGGGCCATTAAAGGATGCCATTCGTGGAAGACATTTTGAGGACGCCGAGGAGGTGATTCGCACAGGTTGGTACCGACAGAGAATACACTCTCTTGTTTCACGCTGGAAGAATGGGATGGAGACTACGTCGTAAAATCGGGTCTGTAGGTAAAACACCATTCTTTCGTGTGTATAAATCTCATTATGGTCAATAAAGAATTGTTGAAAAAAAATGCAGTGCAGCAACCCTCGTAGAACTAAAGATATAAAGAACTATCACCTTGCCGTCTTATGTCAGTAATGTACAAAGATTTTACTAGAATTTTGACTGTCAGATTGAACACTACACTTCACCTGGCTCAACCCACTGAGCAAGCCGTGTTCCACGCAGTGTTTGGTACAAATGACCATATCCTTCACAGTACTATTAGTACAACAAATCAGTACCATGTGCCTCGTTGCCTTGTCTTAATAGATTCTGAAAAGGCATTTGATTCGATGAGTCACGCAGCTGTGTTTGAGGCTCTAACAAACCAAGGAACAGAAAATGCCTGTATTAAAGTCTTATGAGACACATACAAAACCTCCCCAGTGTTTGTGAATGTAGTTAAAGAAACCAATGATTTTCCCGCGTAAAAGGGTGTAAAACAAAATTATTTTTTGCAGTCCTAGAAAAAGCAATCTCTAAGTAGGATTGGAAAACAAAGGGAATCCAAAGTCTGGGAAAGAGAGTAAATAACCTGAGATTTGTTGATGATACTATTCTACATGCAAGCATAGAAGAACTTCAGATGCTGGTTAGCGAACTTGTGTTAGTCTGCTCTGAAGTTGTTTTGAAAATGAACTATGATAAAACCAAGATAGTGATGAATGAATGGACACCGGATGGAAATATGAAGGGCTTATTTCAATAGTGCTACAAGTCCATTACCTCCACTTTTCTGTCTATAATGCTTCTGAAATTAATGGTCCAAACAAACAGAAAGAAAGGTTCATCTCTAGCAAGAAGCCATATGCTTGAATATTTCTGGTATCTGAAGTGCAGGTTTTTCAGCGCTCATTTAACTTTAGGATTCTGTATCTCAGAATGAACAGAAATGGATTTGTACCACTATTGAAATAAGCCCTTCCTATATCTGTTGGAAGTATGGAGCTGCAAAAGGTCACAGAATATGTCTATCTGGATCATCTTGTAGATGTGAAAGGAGACCTAAAACCAGAAATATTTCGACGTATTGAATTAGGCCGGCAAGATTGTGGAAGATAAACATCAGTTTTCAAGTCCAAGATGTCGGCCGAGCTGAAGAAAACAGGTTTTGACCAATGTGAACTGTCAGTAATAACTTACGGCTGTGAGACATGGATATTAAATGAATTCATTGTTAGAAAACTAATAGTAACTCAAAGAGGAATGGAAGGATCATGGTTGCGCTACACAAAGAAAGGCAGAAAGAAAGCATTTAATATTAGACAGCCGGCCGCTGTGGCCGAGTGGTTCTAGGCACTTCAGTCCGGAACCTCGCAGCTGCTTCGGTCGCAGGTTCGAATCCTGCCTCGGGCATGGATGTGCGTGGTGTCCTTAGGTTAGTTAGGTTTAAGTAGTTCTATGTCTAAGTCTAAGATGATAATAATAATAAATGCGATTAAGACTGTCCTTGAATAAATGATTAATCATACTAATCACTGCTTCATCTCCACAACCATGTTGTCCAAAAATCTAAGTCTAGGCGACTGATGACCTCAGATCTTAAGTCCCATAGTGCTTAGAGCAATTAGAACCATTTTTTTATATTAAGTAACAAAGATCGGTGACGTAATGAATACCTTGAAATGGCATTGGGCTCGTCAGGTCGCCAGAGAAAAGAATGGCAGGTGGTCAAACAAATACTAGACTTAAGTCCTGTTTGCCAAAGGACACCAAGGACAAGGCCGCCGCACAGGTCGAGCAGAGACTTCAGATAGGCAGTCGGGTTGAACTGGCAATGGGAAGCTCAAAATCGGCAGAAACGGATGAACCTGCAAGGATCCGATGTCGCACGCCGGCTGAAAGGAGTAATGTCAACAAGTGACCAACTGACTGATGATAGTCATACAAGGTCTTGGAGGCCTTCCATTCAGCGCCTCACCTTCAACTTATCCTTCCCTCCCCCTCTGAACACAGTGTAGCCAGCTTTCTTTGCCAGTATCGGATACAACATATTGCATAATGCGTGGAGGATTACGACCCCGATTGGGCTTGCCAAAATGTCGCGGGTAAGACTTTACGCCGGGGTTACATTGCGCGCACTCTCTGACCCCGACGTTTCGAGACTGCAGGAGTGTAAGCCGTCCACACCAGATCTTCAGACGCCGGTCACTCAGGTCCGTGTGGGCCCCGTGGAATCGAGGGGGATCGCACGGCCCCCGCAGTTGGCACGCAGTGGCGGGTTGCGGCGCCGCCGCCTGGGGCAAGGCGGGCGCCGACATTCGGCGACGTCACGCGCGGCTATATCGGACGCTGGGGCGTGACGCGGCGGCGTCGGCGGCGGCGTCGCGGCGGCAGTGGTGCGCGGGGCGGCAGCGCGGCTGGACGCGTCGCGCCGCCATGGGGAGCCAGTGCTGCAAGGCGGACAAGCACGCCGGCGCCGGCGCCGCCTCCTCGCAGGCGTCCATCGGGTGAGCGAGCCGCCGCGCCCTCCGGCGGTCTCTTACACTGTTCCGCTTCTGGTGACTGTTGTGTTAGCGAATTCACAAATGCTCTTATAGATCGCAACAGGTTGGTGTAGGCCGTCGGGACAGAGATGGGAATCCGTGGAAGAAACAGACGTAGTGCTCCCGACGGCCAGTTGGGTAAACTTGGCGCACTTCTATTTGAAGAAGACAGCGCAACTGTGATGCTGTCACCGACGTACATCTGACGTGGGGATCGCGAGTACAAGATGGGAGAGAAGCGGGTGCTTATAGAGAGATTTTTCCTCGCTCACGAGCAGACAACACAGCAGTCGGATTTATGAATTTTTTTTTATATTTTTATATGTGAATTTTAGAACGGATGCAATTCTCAAAAATTCTCGAGCAAAAACGACTTTGACGTTTTCTGAGCGTCTTTAATACCTTAAGATAGGGTCCAAATTTCGACATCCAGTGTGGCTCTGTAGCAGATCTTCACCTGCCCCGTGAGTGGCCTGGCTTTAATTCCCGGCCGATGACATTTTTAAAAACAAGTGCATGTTCTACGAGCATTTCCATGAATTGCAAAATACGTGAAGGTGTAAAAGAATTCGATAGTGCTTGAGACAGGTATTTGCTGGATCGCTGGTTCGAGTCTCGTTTCAGTCATTTTTTCGTTTTTTTCTGTTCAGTTCGAATACCTATGTCATTTAAATACAAAATTGATGAAATATCTGCTAATTAACGTATATAAGTGTCATTTTTATGAATAACGCACGTCTTCTTATTCTTGATTATGTATCGCACATAAAGTTTAATTGCAAATATAAATTCTGAATTACCGATATTTGATAAAAGATTGTTAATAAAGGTGTTTTAAACTTAAAGAAAACTACGAACTTAATTTTTTCATCCCGTTTTACGCTTCTCGAAAATACTCATGGTACATCCACTTTTTTTAAAAAAATTTACCACCGTCAGGAATCGAACCGTCGCTCTCCACGAGGCGAATGAACATTCTACCACGGAGCTATGCCTCCAGTGCAGTAAACCACCCTGCTTTCGGGTATTAAAGACGCTTGGAAAACTTCGAAGTCAATTGTTGCCAGAATTTTTGAGAGATGTATCGAACGGCTTTTGGCGACTCATATTTGCGTTCTGAAAAGAAAAGAAAAAGTACAACCATCCAATTGCCGTGTGGTCTCCTTGTCAGTGCACCAATGGAATAGGAAAGAAAATCCTTAATTGGTGGAGTGTATCCTGCGCAGTGTAATTTGCAGTATATACACGCTCGAAGTGTAGATGTACATGAATCATGACGGCTATTCGGAAAGTAAAAGTTCAGTTTCCATAATGAGGGAACAATTTCTTTTTTCCTATTTCTTGTCACTACTCTTTATTCCGTTGTTTTTATCACGTACTGAAACTGTCCGAGTCTCAGTTGGGGCACTGTGATGTTCGAAGAGTAACTTCTACAGCCAGTGACGATTCAGTAGCCTGCATGCAATGTGTGAAATTCGTTCTGTAATTCGTTTTCTGCATGCGGGGTGCTAAGTAGCTGTTTCAGTTAATTACCAATTTCTTTCTGTTTTAACTACAAATGTAATGAATGGAAAAATTGTGCGATAAATTTCAAGATGGAGAAGCGATGCAATGAAAAGAGGCGGGACAGGTCATCTGTAGGTACAAATTAAGTGGCTCAGAAACTTGAAGATCGACAGGTGGTAAACCGTCAATGCGGTTAACAAACAGTGCTTCGAACTGTCGGCAACATATTGCCGTAAAGCGGCACCGATATACTGGCTGGCAACACGGCAAGTGTTTTGACCTGGAAGCACTGAACGAAGGCTCAAAAATACGCAAGATAGTGCCTCCTGTCCTTCGGGAAAAAATCGAGACAGTTTAATGCAGTGCAGTGTCAAACCGAAAGAATGTGGATGTCTCATTGTACGGCGGAGAAACGTAGAAAGTTAATACTTGAAATATTTTCTGCGCTTTGTATCTGTAGTTTCCGCATGACCTTCATACTATGTTGACAGTTATGACATCGATTCAGTTTACTGGAAATCAGAGATTCTTCCTTGAATGACACATCAACAAAAGCGTTTATAACGGGAATGCAAAGTCATATAACTTGAAATGGATGTGGGTGTTATGTCGGAATGAGAACATAGACTATCTGTGTTTCGTGCTGTGAAAATGTCGTTCTATTTACTGTCCTGCTTTAGTGCAACAGGTGAAAGAGAGGGACTTATCAAAACAATGGATTTATGACGTTCATTTGTAACTTTCTCGCTTGGTTTTTCAGTAATACAAGGAAAGATCTAAACGTTTCCTCTTCTCATTCGTTCAAATTAAAATTTCAATGTATTTTAGTAAGCGACGCCACTTAGGTAAGTCAGCGGAGACTTTAATGTAAACGAAACTGGTGACAGATTTTGACTGTCGCTTGTTTAAAAGAGTCATTTTAATACACTAAAATTAGAAAACCTTGCAAGTGTATAATCAGATTATGAGCTTATTTGCTTGATGCTGTTTTTGACCTTACAGTAGGTCTTAGTTTGAAGATGTCGTAGGTAACACGAGTGTAAGTCCTGAAAGTGGTATAAACTGTGCTCGATGTTTCACAATTCAGCATAGAAAGCGAATGTTGTTTTCCCTCTAATCTTTTATTTAGGACATTGGAATGAACTTGTAATCAAAAAAGCACACTTGAGTAGGCAACTTGCCAATGGTTTCTATCGACGTTGGTGTGTGGATTATAAGAGATAAATCTGTACCCTGAGTGTGCATTTAATGAGAGATTAGAAAGTGAACTACCACGTTTGTGTTATAGTCGTTTAGTCTGGAAATGACAGGCAAGAAGAAGGTTAAAAGCAGCACCAACAAATGGTCTACAACACTTGACAAACATCGGGTGTCCCTTGAGTCTTCTAGAGTCTCCATCCTACGTCGTCATCATAAAAAAATTCCATACCCTAATTTCTAGGACCCCCCCCCCATGAACCATGGACCTTGCCGTTGGCGGGGAGGCTTGCGTGCCTCAGCGATACAGATAGCCGTACCGTAGGTGCAACCACAACGGAGGGGTATCTGTTGAGAGGCCAGACAAACGTGTGGTTCCTGAAGAGGGGCAGCAGCCTTTTCAGTAGTTGCAAGGGCAACAGTCTGGATGATTGACTGATCTGGCCTTGTAACAATAACCAAACCGGCCCTGCTGTGCTGGTACTGCGAACGGCTGAAAGCAAGGGGAAACTACGGCCGTAATTTTTCCCGAGGGCATGCAGCTTTATGATTAAATGATGATGGCGCCCTCTTGGGTAAAATATTCCGGAGGTAAAATAGTCCCCCATTCGGATCTCCGGGCGGGGACTACTCAAGAGGATGTCGTTATCAGGAGAAAGAAAACTGGCGTTCTACGGATCGGAGCGTGGAATGTCAGGTCCCTTAATCGGGCAGGTGGGTTAGAAAATTTGAAAAGGGAAATGGATAAGTTAAAATTAGATATAGTGGGAATTAGTGAAGTTCGGTGGCAGGAGGAACAAGACTTCTGGTCAGGTGACTACAGGGTTATAAACACAAAGTCAAATAGGGGTAATGCAGGAGTAGGTTTAATAATGAATAGGAAAATAGGAATGAGGGTAAGCTACTACAAACAGCACAGTGAACGCATTATTGTGGCCAAGATAGATACGAAGCCCACACCTACTACAGTACTACAAGTTTATATGCCAACTAGCTCTGCAGATGACGAAGAAATTGAAGAAATGTATGACGAAATAAAAGAAATTATTCAGATAGTGAAGGGAGACGAAAATTTAATAGTCATGGGTGACTGGAATTCGAGTGTAGGAAAAGGGAGAGAAGGAAACGTAGTAGGTGAATATGGATTGGGGGGAAGAAATGAAAGAGGAAGCCGCCTGGTAGAATTTTGCACAGAGCACAACTTAATCGTAGCTAACACTTGGTTTAAGAATCATGAAAGAAGGTTGTATACATGGAAGAACCCTGGAGATACTAAAAGGTATCAGATAGATTATATAATAGTAAGACAGGGATTTAGGAACCAGGTTTTAAATTGTAAGACATTTCCAGGGGCAGATGTGGACTCTGACCACAATCTATTTGTTATGACCTGTAGATTAAAACTGAAGAAACTGCAAAAAGGTGGGAATTTAAGGAGATGGGACCTGGATAAACTGAAAGAACCAGAGGTTGTACAGAGTTTCAGGGAGAGCATAAGGGAACAATTGACAGCAATGGGGGAAAGAAATACAGTAGAAGAAGAATGGGTAGCTTTGAGGGATGAAGTAGTGAAGGCAGCAGACGATCAAGTAGGTAAAAAGACGAGGGCTATTAGAAATCCTTGGGTAACAGAAGAAATATTGAATTTAATTGATGAAAGGAGAAAATATAAAAATGCAGTAAATGAAGCAGGCAAAAAGGAATACAAACGTCTCAAAAATGAGATCGACAGGAAGTGCAAAATGGCTAAGCAGGGATGGCTAGAGGACAAATGTAAGGATGTAGAGGCTTATCTTACTTGGGGTAAGATAGATACAGCCTACAGGAAAATTAAAGAGACCTTTGGAGATAAGAGAACCACTTGTATGAACATCAAGAGCTCAGATGGAAACCCAGTTCTAAGCAAAGAAGGGAAAGCAGAAAGGTGGAAGGAGTATATAGAGGGTCTATACAAGGGCGATGTACTTGATGACAATATTATGGAAATGGAAGAGGATGTAGATGAAGATGAAATGGGAGATACGATACTGCGTGAAGAGTTTGACAGAGCACTGAAAGACCTGAATCGAAACAAGGCCCCCGGAGTAGACAACATTCCATTGGAACTACTGGCGGCCTTGGGAGAGCCAGTCCTGACAAAACTCTACCGTCTGGTGAGCAAGATGTATGAAACAGGCGAAATACCCTCAGACTTCAAGAAGAATATAATAATTCCAATCCCAAAGAAAGCAGGTGTTGACAGATGTGAAAATTACCGAACTATCAGTTTAAAAAGTCACAGCTGCAAAATACTAACGCGAATTCTTTACAGACGAATGGAAAAACTGGTAGAAGCCGACCTCGGGGAAGATCAGTTTGGATTCCGTAGAAATACTGGAACACGTGAGGCAATACTGACCTTACGACTTATCTTAGAAGAAAGATTAAGGAAAGGCAAACCTACGTTTCTAGCATTTGTAGACTTAGAGAAAGCTTTTGACAATGTTAACTGGAATACTCTCTTTCAAATTCTAAAGGTGGCAGGGGTAAAATACAGGGAGCGAAAGGCTATTTACAATTTGTACAGAAAGCAGATGGCAGTTATAAGAGTCGAGGGACATGAAAGGGAAGCAGTGGTTGGGAAGGGAGTAAGACAGGGTTGTAGCCTCTCCCCGATGTTATTCAATCTGTATGTTGAGCAAGCAGTAAAGGAAACAAAAGAAAAATTCGGAGTAGGTATTAAAATCCATGGAGAAGAAATAAAAACTTTGAGGTTTGCCGATGACATTGTAATTCTGTCAGAGACAGCAAAGGACTAGGAAGAGCAGTTGAACGGAATGGATGGTGTCTTGAAGGGAGGATATAAGATGAATATCAACAAAAGCAAAACGAGGATAATGGAATGTAGTCGAATTAAGTCGGGTGATGTTGAGGGTATTAGATTAGGAAATGAGACACTTAAAGTAGTAAAGGAGTTTGCTATTTGGGGAGCAAAATAACTGATGATGGTCGAAGTAGAGAGGATATAAAATGTAGACTGGCAATGGCAAGGAAAGCGTTTCTGAAGAAGAGAAATTTGTTAACATCGAGTATAGATTTAAGTGTCAGGAAGTCATTTCTGAAAGTATTTGTATGGAGTGTAGCCATGTATGGAAGTGAAACATGGACGGTAAATAGTTTGGACAAGAAGAGAATAGAAGCTTTCGAAGTGTGGCGTTACAGAAGAATGCTGAAGATTAGATGGGTAGATCACATAACTAATGAGGAGGTACTGAATAGGATTGGGGAGAAGAGGAGTTTGTGGCACAACTTGACCAGAAGAAGGGATCGGTTGGTAGGACATGTTCTGAGGCATCAAGGGATCACCAATTTAGTATTGGAGGGCAGCGTGGAGGGTAAAAATCGTAGGGGGAGACCAAGAGATGAATACACTAAGCAGATTCAGAAGGATGTAGGTTGCAGTAGGTACTGGGAGATGAAGAAGCTTGCACAGGATAGAGTAGCATGGAGAGCTGCATCAAACCAGTCTCAGGACTGAAGACCACAACAACAACAACAACAATTTCTAGGAACAACTCGGAAAAGATCAAAATAGTCATTCATGAATTGCTGCTATTTACAAATAATGCAAGCTCGAGTCCATTGTCACATCGATATCAAATTCGTTAGAGACGTAGCACTTGTTCACTAGGAAAAAGCCGGAAAGTGATATCGATCCTGTGCTTGTTGGTGGACTATCACTGTATTTCGCGTGAATTACGGAATCCACGGACAACATAAGTCAAGGCGATTTAAAATCCGATACTCCCGAATACGAGTGTTGTACCATAACCACCATTGCTTTCTTTCTCGCTACTTGCTCACTCTGGTTTTAATTCGAATCAGTGCCTGCTAGCTTTTATAACACTGGACCTTTGAGCTTATGTGGTTAGCAAATAACGAGGTCAGTTGGATAAACCAACTAGCGCAGTTATCCACGCAGGATGAGGCGGGTAAACAGGAAGTCAGGCACATGGGTTGGACCTCCCTTGTTCACCCGTGTGGCGCCTTCTGGTGTGTTTAGACAGCTATGCTGATCAGACAGCCACGGCTTCCAGAATGACGGAAGGAAATTTTAGAGTAGTAACAGAAAAAGGGAACTCCAGTACACAGATTTCTGTTCTGCAGCGAAACGTAGAACTATATGTCAGCTGGAATAAGGAAGGCGCCGTGTACTACGAAGTATTTCCGCGGATGTAATCGTAAATGCTGACATTTGTTTCGAATAACTCTGACGGTTGCAGTCACAGCTAAAAGAAAACAACAAATATAGTTGCATAAGCGCTGCTGTAGCACCGCGAAGCATCGAAAGAGCCACCAAGATGCTTCCTCCATACTGCCTCGACCTTCCACTCTTACACTACTGGGTATTCTACTCTCTACGGAACTTCATTAGATGAAAAAAAATGAAGTAGAACGAGCATTTCAGACCTTACAGCACGGAAAAGTGATAAAGAAATTGAATTTCAAGCTTAATTGTACATTTCAGATAATTGGACCTAACTCTAAGATTCTGTTTGATCACTTGCCTCCTAGTAGAGTGTTTTACGTTTTGCTTTGAAATGTCGGCTATTTCGTCTTGTGGAAGTCACTGGTCACGTGGCCGCTCACCTGAGAGCGTCACCGCGCTGCGCCCTAAATTTACCCGCGAGGCGCGCATTTATAATGCGCCCCTCCACCGACCCCAGCCGAGCGGGGAATCTCTTGGCCCGAGAGCCGCGGTCTTCGCCTGCAACAGTTCGTTTTAGCGTGCGTTACAGACTGAAGAAGGCTGCTTTACGACGCACTTTTGGTGCAACTGACACGCAGGTTAAAAGAGCAAACTCTCACTCGCTAATACAGCAGTCTTTTTAAATGAAAATATTGAATATTGGATAGATCTGCGGAGGACTTAATGACCTTTACTTAGATTTAAAGACGCACAGCATAACGAAGTCCACATTCACTTTCAAACTGCGTTTGCCATTTTGTTTTGTAGAATAATGCGACTCAGAAGTTCAATGCTGCATCCATCAAAGTGCGTAACCGCGATCCCTAAGCACGTACACGACTGGCCATTAAAATTGCTACACCAAGAAGAAATGCAGATGATAAACGGGTATTCATTGGACAAATATATTATACTAGAACTGACATGTGATTACATTTTCACGCAGTTTGGGTGCATAGATACTGAGAAATCAGTACCCAGAACAACCACCTCTTGCCGTAATAACGGCCTTGATACGCCTGGGCATTGAGTCAAACAGAGCTTGGATGGCGTGTACAGGTACACCTGCCGATGCAGCTTCAACCGATACCACATTTCATCAAGAGTAGTGAGTGGCGTATTGTGACGAGCCAGTTGCTCGACCACCATTGAGCAGACGTTTTCAATTGGTGAGAGATCTGGAGAATGTGCTGGCCAGGGCAGCAGTCGAACATTTTCTGTATCCATAAAGCCCCGTACAGGACCTGCAACATGCGATCGTGCACGATCCTGCTCAAATGTAGAGTTTCGCAGGGATCGAATAAACGGTAGAGCGACGGATCATAACACATCTGAAATGTAACGTCCACTGTTCAAAGTGCCGTCAATGCGAACAAGAGGTAACCGAGACGTGTAACCAATGCCACCCCATACCATCACGCCGGGTGATACGCCAGTATGGCGGTGACGAATACACGTTTCCAATGTGCGTTCACCGCGATGTCGCCAAACACGGCTGCGACCATCATGATGCTGTAAACAGAACCTGGATTCATCCGAAAAAATGACGTTTTGCCATTCGTGCACTCAGGTTCATCGTTGAGTACACCATCGCAGGCGCTCCTGTCTGTGATGCAGCGTCAAGGGTAACCGCAGCCATGGTCTCGGAGCTGATAGTCCATGCTGCTGCAAACGTCGTCGAACTGTTCGTGCACATGGTTGTTGTCTTGCAAACGTCCCCATCTGTTGACTCAGGGATCGAGACGTGGCTGCACGATCCGTTACAGCCATGCGGATAAGATGTCTGTCATCTCGATTGCTAGTGATACGAGGCCGTTGGAATACAGCACGGCGTGCCGTATTACCCTCCTGAACCCACCGATTCCATATTCTGCTAACAGTCATTGTATCTCGAACAACGCGAGCAGAAATGTCGTGATACGATAAACCGCAATCGTGATAGGCTACAATCCGACCTTTATCAAAGTCGGAAACGTGATGGTACGCATTTCTCCTCCTTACACGAGGCATCACAACAACGTTTCACCAGGCAACGCGGGTCAACTGCTGTTTGTGTATGAGAAATCGGTTGGAAACTTTCCTCATGTCAGTACGTTGTAGGTGTCGCCACCGGTGCCAAGCTTGTGTGAATGCTCTGAAAAGCTAATCATTTGCATTTCACAGCATCTTCTTCCTGTCGGTTAAATTTCGCGTCTGTAGCACATCATCTTCGTGGTGTAGCAGTTTTAATGGCCAGTAGTGTATCTTCATAAAAGCGAGGAAACAAGACAGTGTGTAGGCGTACTAACTAGCACGAGTGCGCATTTTAAGCCTAACTTTTCTCCCTGATGCGATGAGCAAGAGAAAATGACATACAGGTGGCCTCGACACCAAACTCCTGTCGATATTTGTTACACTGGCACATGTTGCGCAGTAAAGCAATTACAGTGTCTGCGTATTACTTTGTATGGACGAGTTGTTGACGTAATAACGCTTTACCTTCTTCTTATAGACGGATAAACCTAACTTCAACGCCGCCATAAAATTCTTGGAGTTTCGTGGTTCATCGCCAATAGAAATTCATCCGAAGTTGTGACTGTATTTCAACAGCTACAAAATAGATGGCAGAATTGTAATGCGGGCGTCCTAGTGTTCATGACGATTTACGTGAAGGACCTCCTGTAACTGCAGCCTAAGATGAAAATGTGGAGAAAGGACGCAGTTCGACACTGAACAATTGCCAATTACAGACGTATGTAACAGTATTACACCATTATTAATGTAAAAAGGCGTTCGGTACTATTTAGAGATTAACAACGAGAGGGATTGGTGCAAAGGCAGTACATAATCAATAACAAAAATCCTAGGATAGAATGTCTCCAAATAGGTTGCAACAGGGTTTAGTTTCTGAGACGCTTTGCTTCCTCGAGACCAATAACAAATGACAGGTAACGAAATGGCTTTTCGTCACGTATCTCCATCTGTGCCATTGTGATTAACGGAGACGAATCAAGAATAAGTTCGCTGTATGTCTTGATTGTGCTTCATACCTAGTACTAAACCCGATCCTGATGTTTATACATTAATGTGATAAAATTTTTCATCTTTAGGTCTTAGAAACCGAGAATGCCATTAAAAATAAAAATGGTGAGGCCTTTTAACAACGTACTATATGACAGCAAATTCCTACAAGAAATTCTAACCACTGCCGCGCGGGGATAGCCTTGCCACGGTCCGGGCGGCTGCCCCTGTCGGAGGTTCGAGTCCTCCCTCGGGCATGGGTGTGTGTGTTGTCCATAGCGTTAAGTTAGTTTAAATTATATTAAGTGTGTAAGCCTGGGGACCGATGCCCTCAGCAGTTTGGTCCCATAAGACCTTACCACAAATTTACAAATTCTACGGTCGCAGGTTCGAATCCTGCCTCGGGCATGGATGTGTGTGATGTCCTAAGGTTAGTTAGGTTTAAGTAGTTCTAAGTTCTAGGGGACTTATGACCACAGATGTTGAGTCCCATAGTGCTCAGAGCCATTTGAACCATTTATTTTACAAATTCTAACTACTGAAATCAATGAACGTGTCGCTGTTACGGATATTTCATTGCTGAATGGATATGTTGCATCCGTCAACAGCGTCTTCATACTCAACGAAATTTTTGTTTTCAGCTGCACTTAACGTCAAGTTTGCACCATCTGCGCCCTTAAGTGAATGGGTATGCTTGGAGCAAAATTCGAGCTCTAAGGAGAAAGTGAAAGATATTCCAGTCCGTTTTGTCCATTATTAGTGTTATTCCGCAGTGTCGTGAACTGTTATGGCCTAAAGAGATTTGTTTTGGACGACGTTCAGAAAATGGCTCTAAGAACTATGGGACTTAACATCTGAGGTCAGCAGTCCCCTAGACTTACAACTGTTTAAGCCTAACAAACCTAAGGACACAATACGCGTCCATGCCCGGGGCAGGATTCGAACCTGCGACCGTAGCAGTAGCGCGGTTCCGGACTGAAGCCCCTTGTACCGCTCGCCCACAGCGGCCGGCTTAGGACGATGTTCCACGTCATTTGTGATGAGTTATAATTGTTTCGGCAAATTACATTCCCTCTGTAAACAGTAATCGGTTTCCTGAAAGTTCCTGTTCAATAAAGCAGTCGTACAGTGATGTTTCATGTGAATGTGGTTTTAGCTGTCTCACGATCACAGGACGAGAGACTCACCGTGTCTGCAGCTGTTTACGGTTAAACGATGTTACCCATAAATTTCCCCAGTGTTCTGTATATTACGCACTGGTGAGACACAGTGTTCGTAAGTACGAACAAATGCTGCACCTCCTGTCGACTTATCAGTCTGCCTCAGTCGGCAGCTGTTTCAAACTACGAAACAGATCCCGCCGACAAAGATATGTGGCTGCCCGTTGTTCTGCGCCCGTCTATCATGAGGTGCAGCCCCTCAGATCTGACGCAGCAGTCAAACAGGAAATAACCAGAAATAGCGACTGCAGTCGTTAACTGCGCCCATGGACGGAGTTTAGTCTGTTGCGCTGTGTGTGGCATTGCTGCGAGTAAACGGGCGAACATGTTTACACCGAAGCCTGTCTCACAAACGTCGCGCCCTCTGCTCCGTGGTTGCTATAGCGTCTACCTCACTAGCTTGTTGCTCATACTTTTGTTTCTCTTTATGGATCGTTACTGACAGGCTGTTGTGCCCAGCTCAAGACTGAGATTCACCAAATAGCGCATGGGTTACTTGCAGTTTTTTACCCCTTTCTCCTTCTATCTTGTTGTTGTAGCTGTAGTGTTCGATCTGGAGACTGGTTACAGGCAGCTCTCTACGTTAGTACATCCTGTGCTCCATCAGCGGGTAACAACTGCATTCCTGTAGCTACTCGAGCAGCCATGTGATGACATCTGCTGCGACAGTGGATAGAAACTGACAATGTATTGTCTGAGCGAGATTTTCTCTCTGCAGCGGAGTGTACACTGGTATGAAATTTGCTGGCAGATTAAAACTGTGTGCAGGACCGAGACTCTAACTCGGAATCTTTGCCTTTCGCGGGCAAGTGCTCTATTAACTGAGCTACGCAAGCACGACTCATGACCTGTCCTCACAGCTTCAATTCTGCCAGTACCTCGTCCCCTACCTTCCAAACTTCACAGAAGCTCTCCTGCCCGCGAAAGGCAAGGGTGCCGAGTTCGAGTCTCGGTCCTGCACACAGTTTTAATCTGCCAGGAAGTTTCAATGTATTGCCTGTCACTGTGTCACTGTCAGCCAGGAAGCTTCATCCACCTCATATTCTTCTGTCCATGAAGACATCAACCTTCTTCGTTTACTGCAAGTGGACCTCCTCGTAAACTGAATATGTAATTAAAGAACAGACCAGTAATAGCCAGTAAGGGAAATTAACTCTAATTATATTTTTTGAGGTTACTGAGCAACAGTCATAGGAATGAAATTTTCACTCTACAGCGGAGTGTGCGCTGATATGAAACTTCCTGGCAGATTAAAACTGTAAAGTTTGGAAGGTAAGAGATGAGGTACTGGCAGAAGTAAAGCTGTGAGGACGGGGCGTGAGTCGTGCTTGGGTAGCTCAGTCGGTAGAGCGCTTGCCCGCGAAAGGCAAAGGTCTCGAGTTCGAGTCTCGGTCCGGCACACAGTTTTAATCTGCCAGGACGTTTCAGTCATAGAACAGTTTTTAAATGAGCACGTCGCCATTTGATTGTAGTTTATTTAATTACGACACAGGTTTCAGCCTTTTAAGCCATTTTCAAGTGATTGAAGGACATCAAGCCCAAAACTGGCGATAAATTAAAAAAAAATTTGCCCCACATGAAATGCCAGGTGTGAAATCGTCATCTTGTAAAAAGATCAGTAAATGATATTGGGAGCATGTATTCACTAAAACCAGGTTTCCTTTGGTATATGAAAGATGAAGACATGACCTTGAGTTGTAATGGTGAAATGACTGTCATTCTGAGACAATGTTTTGTCGAGCCCATTCACAATTCTGAGTGACTTGGCAAGCAGCTACCTTGCTGTACGAAAAGTAATAAAATAGTTGAGACATCAAGATGCAATGGGAACTGAAGAGGATTGTGTTCAATCCCTAGAAAGGCTGAGATTTGCTGAACCGTGATGAATTCAGTAAAGGGAAGATGTTAACCGTGAATTCCGAAATACGATGAGAGAGACAGAGGTAGAACGATGACGCTTACCGCACTGGCGTGGTGCCGGTGGAGCGCGGTGCCGGATGCTGGCAGTGCAGTCGGTGTGGTTGCGTGGTAGCAGCCAGCACAGCGGGTGGGGACGTGCTACTGCAAAACATGCTAAACAGTCTGGACTGCACTCACACAAGGCTGTTGCCAAGGTAACGGAAGACAACACTTGTGTATCTGCACTACTACTACTACGAAATTAAGTTTTTCTTGATACCTCCTATCAACCTATCTCTTCGCTTAATCAAATATTGTTTTTGATGATAAAGTGGTACCGTCAACTACCTTGGAGGCGACCTTAGAACCTAAACACGATTGTTCTTTTTATTACAGAAGTTTATTTGCCCAGATTGCATAGAAATACACAATGATTACTAGTTTCAGCTAAATTAAATCTGGTGGCAGCTCAAAACAAAATGTATTCCGTTGATTGCCTCATAAGTTTCCCGTCAGATGCCAACAAGGACACAACATAAAAGGATATTATACGCGTCTTATGTATTTCATTTGTGACTGTCGCGCACTGTTTGCACGGCTATTCTCTTATTGTATGACGCGAAACAGTAAAGTGGAATATGGTCTCTATAACGAATATTTACTTAAAATTTGTATGCATTTTTTGTTGGTTTGACTTTAGAATTTACTATGCTCGTTGCTTTATGTACATTACAGTTGTGGCCAATTAATGTGAATAGTCGACAAAATGGATTGCCCCTGTAAAAATAAAAAAAAAGGTATACAAATGATCTGAAGATGGCGATTTAATTTCAGTGAAACTATTACTGAATGCGCATTTTTATGCGATCTGACCGAATCAACGTTTCTAATAAGAAGAACAACCGTGTTTAAATTCTGTACTCCCCATGTAGTTCTCATTGAATTAGCAGCATCATTTTTTAAAGTGTGCTGTGACCTCGGTTATATTAGTGTGTAACACAAAGGTGCTTTACTTCATTAAATAGAAAAAAATTATATTATTTGCAACACGGTTAAGTAAGATCATATTTGAGTAGGGATCTGTCATTATAAATATTGGTGAAGGGCAGTTTCAGGGCCACATACTCTTTCATGGTGCTGAGGGAGAGAGAGAGTCAGAGAGAGGAAGGGAAATATGAAAATACTGAGATAAAAGAAGAAATCATAAGGAGAATTCTGCAGGAAAACTATGAGCAATAGGACACACGAGTCCTATTCAAACAGCTATCGATCTAAAAGCTGATACCGTTATCGTTTCTTACCTCGTTCTCTTCCGTCAATGTGTGAAAACGCAATTTTCCACTCAAAGGGACACCGCTGACTCAATTGTAGAATTATTTAAGACTCGCATTTTTCTTGGCTGTAATAGTACAAGTCTGCTTGGCCACCGGTACACAAAAGACTTCACCGTCTGTATTTATCCCACCTGCATTAAGGAATTATTACTGTTAGCCACACGTTTTTGTATTTTTTTTATACAGTAATGAATGATATGTGAGAGCCTGGCGGGACACGTGATTCTATACAGTAGTGTACAAAGTGAGCGAGCATTTTCGAAACTGGTAACTGAATCTCCTAATACCTTGACATTACAAGGGAATGGAGTTGTTTGGGTGAAATAGAGTTATTTTTGTTCTAAGGAATAATAATAGGTGAAGAAAAAATGATCAATGCATTCTACTGGGAAGTAGCAGTTGGCAGTAGCCTGCAACAATGTCGCGGAAGCTACAGTTTTATTCACTTTGCATCGTTTTAGCTTCTTTCAAATTGAATGATTAATAGATTCAATTATTAATCGTGTTCGGTAGATCCCATCAAAAGGAAAACCTTCAGGTGTGTGGAACACTTCAAGCTATACATTAACGTAACACAAAGAGAACATGTCTCCGCAATATCCTTTCTTCCGGGAGTGCTAGTTCTGCTAGGTATGCAGGAGAGCTTCTGCGTAGTTTGAAAGGTAGGAGACGAGGTACTGGCGGAATTAAAGCTGTGAGGACGGGTCGTGAGTCGTGCTTGGGTAGCTCATTTTGTAGAGCACTTGCCCGCGAAAGGCAAAGGTCCCGAGTTCGAGTCTCGGTCCGGCACACAGTTTCAATCTGCCAGGAAGTTTCATAATATACAGGGCTATTACAAATGATTGAAGCGATTTCATAAATTCACCGTAGCTCCATTCATTGACATATGGTCACGACACACTACAGATACGTAGAAAAACTCATAAAGTTTTGTTCGGCTGAAGCCGCTCTTCAGGTTTCTGCCGCCAGAGCGCTCGAGAGCGCAGTGAGACAAAATGGCGACAGGAGCCGAGAAAGCGTATGTCGTGCTTGAAATGCACTCAGATCAGTCAGTCATAACAGTGCAACGATACTTCAGGACGAAGTTCAACAAAGATCTACCAACTGCTAACTCCATTCGGCGATGGTATGCGCAGTTTAAAGCTTCTGGATGCCTCTGTAAGGGGAGATCAACGGGTCGGCCTGCAGTGAGCGAAGAAACGGTTGAACGCGTGCGGGCAAGTTTCACGCGCAGCCCGCGAAAGTCACGAATAAATCAAACAGGGAGCTAAACGTACCACAGCCGACGGTTTGGAAAATCTTACGGAAAAGGCTAAAGCAGAAGCCTTACCGTTTACTATTGCTACAAGCCCTGACACCCGATGACAAAGTCAAACGCTTTGAATTTTCGGCGCGGTTGCTACAGCTCATGGAAGAGGATGCGTTCAGTGCTAAACTTGTTTTCAGTGATGAAGCAACATTTTTTCTTAATGGTGAAGTGAACAGACACAATGTGCGAATCTGGGTGGTAGAAAATCCTCACGCATTCGTGCAGCAAATTCGCAATTCACCAAAAGTTAACGTGTTTTGTGCAATCTCACGGTTTAAAGTTTACGACCCCTTTTTCTTCTGCGAAAAAAACGTTACAGGACACGTGTATCTGGACATGCTGGAAAATTGGCTCATTCCACAACTGGAGACCGACAGCGCCGACTTCATCTTTCAACAGGATGGTGCTCCACCGCACTTTCATCATGATGTTCGGCATTTCTTAAACAGGAGATAGGAAAACCGATGGATCGGTCGTGGTGGAGATCATGATCAGCAATTCATGTCATGGCCTCCACGCTCTCCCGACTTAACCCCATGCGATTTCTTTCTGTGGGGTTATGTGAAAGATTCAGTGTTTAAACCTGCTCTACCAAGAAACGTGCCAGAACTGCGAGCTCACATCAACGATGCTTTCGAACTCATTGATGGGGACATGCTGCGCCGAGTGTGGGAGGAACTTGATTATCGGCTTGATGTCTGCCGAATCACTAAAGGGGCACATATCGAACATTTGTGAATACCTAAAAAAACTTTTTGAGTTTTTATATGTGTGTGCAAAGCATTGTGAAAATATCTCAAATAATAAAGTTATGGTAGAGCTGTGAAATCGCTTCAATCATTTGTAATAACCCTGTAGAAACTTAAACTGTAGATTGTATTGACAATAACCTATTAATATAATTCTTAACGCTATTCACTCTTGTACGACGTAAATTCAACCGAGTAAGTTAGTCAGAAAGCTGCTACTTCGAAAAAGCTACTGGCTCCTGTATATTTGCTTTTTACCTGGTCTTAGTATGTAGCTTAATACACGGTTCACTCACATAACCGTGATCACAGCCTATGTTCGACGTCAGCGTGCATAAACCACTCACAAACAGCAGGTGGCAGGAGTAGCGTGTCGCGGGGACGTGGAAAAGAGTGCAGTCGTAATGCGGAAACGAAATGATTTATCTGACGTCTGAACGTGTGTATGATCACTGGCTTTCTCGCCAAGGGTGGAAGCATTTCCGAAACGGCTAAGCCTGTGAAATATTCGCGTGCCGTAGTGTCTAAAGTATACTGTGCATGGCAAAATGTGCTATTCAGAACTGGAGCCGACGCAATTATGTTGCATCGCGGGCCATAGATGACACACGTGAACGACGGCTGCGGGGATGTGTACGGACAGCTGTTGAGCAACTGACCGCGTAGGTGAACTATTCTCAACAGATTCTGACTGAACACATACGACATAAGTCTCTTATACCACGGGCAAAAGGACCATTGTGCGAGGACTAAAACAATGTTTCACGTTTAGACCGCTGAACTTACCCTTCAGTATCTCCCAACCAACAATGGCATACGGCTCCCCCTTTTACTAGTAGCGTGACTCGCTGCGCTACGTACTCTGAGGTTGGCAGAACACTTCTGTCAACACTCTCTGAAGCTACTGGCGTAATATCGCGCCCTCTAAGGCTCCAGATATAGCCAACGTTCTTTGAAATACACTCCTGGAAATGGAAAAAAGAACATATTGACACCGGTGTGTCAGACCCACCATACTTGCTCCGGACACTGCGAGAGGGCTGTACAAGCAATGATCACACACACGGCACAGCGGACACACCAGGAACCGCGGTGTTGGCCGTCGAATGGCGCTAGCTGCGCAGCATTTGTGCACCGCCGCCGTCAGTGTCAGCCAGTTTGCCGTGGCATACGGAGCTCCATCGCAGTCTTTAACACTGGTAGCATGCCGCGACAGCGTGGACGTGAACCGTATGTGCAGTTGACGGACTTTGAGCGAGGGCGTGTAGTGGGCATGCGGGAGGCCGGGTGGACGTACCGCCGAATTGCTCAACACGTGGGGCGTGAGGTCTCCACAGTACATCGATGTTGTCGCCAGTGGTCGGCGGAAGGTGCACGTGCCCGTCGACCTGGGACCGGACCGCAGCGACGCACGGATGCACGCCAAGACCGTAGGATCGTACGCAGTGCCGTAGGGGACCGCACCGCCACTTCCCAGCAAATTAGGGACACTGTTGCTCCTGGGGTATCGGCGAGGACCATTCGCAACCGTCTCCATGGAGCTGGGCTACGGTCCCGCACACCGTTAGGCCGTCTTCCGCTCACGCCCCAACATCGTGCAGCCCGCCTCCAGTGGTGTCGCGACAGGCGTGAATGGAGGGACGAATGGAGACGTGTCGTCTTCAGCGATGAGAGTCGCTTCTGCCTTGGTGCCAATGATGGTCGTATGCGTGTTTGGCGCCGTGCAGGTGAGCGCCACAATCAGGACTGCATACGACCGAGGCACACAGGGCCAACACCCGGCATCATGGTGTGGGGAGCGATCTCCTACACTGGCCGTACACCACTGGTGATCGTCGAGGGGACACTGAATAGTGCACGGTACATCCAAACCGTCATCGAACCCATCGTTCTACCATTCCTAGACCGGCAAGGGAACTTGCTGTTCCAACAGGACAATGCACGTCCGCATGTATCCCGTGCCACCCAACGTGCTCTAGAAGGTGTAAGTCAACTACCCTGGCCAGCAAGATCTCCGGATCTGTCCCCCATTGAGCATGTTTGGGACTGGATGAAGCGTCGTCTCACGCGGTCTGCACGTCCAGCACGAACGCTGGTCCAACTGAGGCGCCAGGTGGAAATGGCATGGCAAGCCGTTCCACAGGACTACATCGAGCATCTCTACGATCGTCTCCATGGGAGAATAGCAGCCTGCATTGCTGCGAAAGGTGGATATACACTGTACTAGTGCCGACATTGTGCATGCTCTGTTGCCTGTGTCTATGTGCCTGTGGTTCTGTCAGTGTGATCATGTGATGTATCTGACCCCAGGAATGTGTCAATAAAGTTTCCCCTTCCTGGGACAATGAATTCACGGTGTTCTTATTTCAATTTCCAGGAGTGTACATACGCCTGCTACTTACTGTTTTATCTCTAGCAAGAGTTGTAAGAGAATCGCAAAACATCGCTGACGTGTAATTCTTCCGCGTTCTATGTGTGGCAGTTTATTCTCAGTGAAGAAAGTAACAGCCGTTTTAGAAATCAAAGCTGACATATAAACCAATGAAAAAGTCTAACTTTGCAGTTGAAAAATTGTCTCGTTATTGGACGAAAGACTACAGAAAATTTCCCTTGAACTGGAGCATTGTAGTCCTCAATCGATGTATTTCGACGGGCGAGGTACAGTTTTATTTAAGATACGAAAGTAATACAGTAGAGTATCTTTTTGAAAAAGTTGTCTTTCGCAATGTACAAAATGGTTCTAATGAAAATGGTGGCGCTATTACGTTTCCATAAGTCACTACTGTAATTACACCTTGCTGCGTTTTGCCTCTTCCCAAAGATACCTCCCTGTAGCACATCTGGCTGCCCGCATGGACGCATCTTTAATAGGTGTCGCTGTGGCTGTGAATAGAAACCCTTTCGAAAGACAGGAGTCAACATATTAAAGCTGTTGCTTATATGCACGACTCTTAATATTTCACACGTAGATTATGCGAATTGCATACCGAAAGTTGTTTTGTGTTTCTGTTTTCCTGATATTTCTCCACAACGACTCACTAGAAGTGCCAGTTATTCACATACCATTGTTGTTGGTTTGCCATATCCCAAAGAAGCAAAAGACCACTTCGAAAGAGATGCATCTTGCTACGTGAATAATTAAGGCGCAGGAAGGTACCTTGATTAACATTCAAATATAATGGGAAAACTGCTCATTTTTCGAAAAACGCCAAAGTCGACAGCTGGCAGTTTTCTTTGCCATAAATAAACTGTCTAAGCAGAGCTTTAAAATAGCCCGTTCATTGTCTGGCGGTTTTTCATTATGAGCACCACATCAGTCAAAGATTTGCACTGAGGGTTTACTTTCAGTAATGTTTGAAGCTCATGAAAGCTATTTATGCTCATATGACCTCTCCAGTGAAAAATCAGCTTCTAACGTTTTTGCACATGAATACGTTCCAGGGGTGTCGGAAGGTAAATGGAAGCAGTTGCTGGAAGATGGTTGGCAAATGGTTTGATGATGTATAGGACGGCTTGAGGTCCGTTCAATCTAGTGAAAGTTATTTTGGAAAAGCGAAATAACTGGGGCAATGCAGAGGAGTTGTAACTATTGCGTAGCATGTGCAATATCCCCTCAGCTTTTTACCCAGTTCGTGTTCAATGGTGGCCCTGCAAAGGGGGACGGACGATACAGTTAGATCAACTGTTTGTGTGCAGTTGAAGTTGAGTAGTTTTACCCGTTCGTAACGGAAATTATAGCACCTGCAGTTTCAAAATCTAACGTCAAATTCCAGTGATCGTTACGCCTAAGCATTTCATTTCCAAAAACTGGCATTTTAGTGTCACTGATGCAGTGACTATGCCAGTTAGCACAAGGAAACTGATTAAAGAAATTAAGTACTCTCTCGGGTCGTCGTGATCCTACAGCCACTACGCTGTACAGATACTACCAGACACATGAATACCTGGTCCATAATGAATCACGAACATTTATTCGTGAAGTACAGCGCGGGAGTCACATCGACTACTCGGACTTAAACGGTCAAAGATAGCGTATGAGACTTCAAGGCTTAATTTTATATCTTAATAATTTATTTACAAGAAACCATCTTAAATCGAAACTGGGTTTCGGAAGAAGCGTAAAATCGCGCTTGTAGGTTGCTACACATTATTGGAAAACACACAGGTTCATATTTTAGCATATACAGTGACATCGTTCACCATTACGTCGCACATGCAGGGAGGCTCTGGCACCAACAGCTGTTCGATTCAGTTCTGTATATTTATACGCTTCCCGTTAAAGCGCCGTACTACGGATGCCTTACGAATTCCTAATAACCTAATTATTTTCTAGTACAGTTTCACAACTGGCTTTAGACGTCATGGTGCGATGCTCCAACGAAAATGAATCACAAAAGTTGAGTTACTGGCACTTAGTACAATTTGAACTGATCGACGATAAATGTCTGTAAATACGAAGCTTTAACTGCAGTAACTGACGCCTAAAGTAGCTAAGCGATATTATGGCAGTGAACAGAACAGGTAGTGCGACCAGATATATTCTCCCATTCATTGTTGATATGATAGAAGTCCTGTACATGACTACCTAGCAAACACTTCGTCATTTTGGTCCAGAGAGACTGCTGCACATCGTTACCGTTAAGATTGCTGCACTCCTCGCGTTTCGCCGCAACACCAGCGTGACCCAGAAAGCGCTCGTCATTGGCCTGGTTGCGCACGCCAGTCTAGTTTCAAATCTTAACTATCTTGTATTAAGTGGTGACATCAGAAGCGAGTGTTTTTTCCACTGCAGGCCACTAACGTCACAAATTCGTGTACGCGTTACTTGTCTGAAACGTTTCTTGCTCTTTGTTGATATAAGAGCGAATCAAAAGTTTCCATTCGCGGGCGTTGCTGCAGCGTATACGCAACACAGGGCGATTAAGATACGGATACATAAGCACCCCACATGTAGGCTACGGGTTAGTGTGGCAGTGGCGTCTTTCCGACGTGTGTGCGCTACGTGGAAACGTGAGCTGTTAAAAGGTTATTGCCAAATGCGTGCAAACAGGACCAACGTGCTGTTACTCTTTCCTTGGCTGCCGAAGGACAAACACCGTTAGACATCCATCGGAAAATGTAGAATGTGTATGCGGCAGCATGTCAATTGAAAACCACTGTTGTGGAATGGTGTGCCAAGTTTCGTGATAATCGCGATTCGACACAAGACGCCGGTCTACCTGAGAGGGAAACTCAACGGGGAGACACTCGAGGTCCTGCCGTATAGTCCTCATCACTCACCATGCGGTTGTATGCCTTCGGTTCCTTAAGAAGGCCTTGAAGACTCGTGGTTCATGTCGGACGAGGACATGCAGCAGGCAGCTGCGGACTTATCCACGCAGCAGGAGACGGCGTTTTACTGAACGGGTATGTTCCACCTGGTGTGTCGGTTGGATGACTCCGTCAGTACACACGGCAATGTTGGTTGATTGGCATACCGACTCTAGATTTTGTGGCTCACGAACGGGAACTTTTTCATCACCCTTTATATGCCGCACAACTACCGAAAATTTAGACGTTGTTACCATTCATTGCAGCCCCCTGTGCCTAGCCGCTAATTGTAAACATAACTGCAGTACGATTTCTTAAACCGGTCTCAGTGTAAACATTCGTAAAGAGGACAGGCCTTTCCGTAGTCAACAAGTTAATTGTTGGGACAGTTTACAGTCCTGTATGTTCGACACACACTACTGGCCATTAAAATTGCTACACCAAAAAGAAATGCAGATGACAAACGGGTATTCATTGGGCAGATATATTGTACTAGAACTGACATGTGATTACATTTTCACGCAATTTGGGTGCATAGATCCTGAGAAATCAGTACCCAGAACAACCGCCTCTGGACGTAATAGCGGCCTTGATACGCCTGGGCATTGAGTCAAACAGAGCTTGGATGGCGTGTACAGGTACAGCTGCCCATGCACCTCTACACGATACCATAGTTCACGAAGAGTAGTGACTGGCATATTGTGACGAGCCAGTTACTCGGCTACCATCGACCAGACGTTTCAAATTGGTGAGAGATCTGGAGAATGTGCTGGCCAGGGCAGCAGTCGAACATTTTCTGTATCCAGAAAGGACTGTACAGGACCAGCAACATGCGGTCGTGCATTATCCTGCTGAAATGTAGGATTTCGCAGGGATCGAATGAAGGGTAGAGCCATGGGTCGTAACACATCCGAAATGTAACGTCCACTGTTCAAAGTGCCGTCAATGCGAACAAGAGGTAACCGAGACGTGTAACCAATGGCACCCCATACGATCAAGCCGGGTGATGCGCCAGTATCGCGATGACGAATACACGCTTCCAATGTGCGTTCACCGCGATGTCGCCAAACACGGATGCGACCATCACCATGCTGTAAACAGAACCTGGATTCATCCGAAAAAATGACGTTTTGCCACTCGTGCACCCAGGTTCGTCGCTGAGTACACCATCGCAGGCGCTCCTCTCTGTGATGCAGCGTCAGGGGTAACCGCAGCCATGGTCTCCGAGCTGATAGTCCATGCTGCTGCAAACGTCGTCGAACTGTTCGTGCAGATGGTTGTTGTCTTGCAAACATCCCCATCTGTTGACTCAGGGATCGAGACGTGGCTGCACGATCCGTTACAGCCATGCGGATAAGATGCCTGTCGTCTCGACTGCTAGTGATACGAGACCGTTGCGATCCAACACGGCGTGCCGTATTACCCTCCTGAACCCACCGATTGCATATTCTGCTAACAGTCGCCACCGGCGCCAATCTAGTGTGAATGCTCTGAAAAAGCTAATCATTTGCATATCACAGCAATTTCTTCCTGTTGGTTAAATTTCGCGTCTGTAGCACGTCATCTTCGTGGTGTAGCAATTTTAATGGCCAGATTTAAGGTTAGATGATTAACTTGTAATCTATATGTTACTGAGCAACAAAAGCAATAGTTAGCATTAGACGGTCTGAAGTTTGAGCTTTGTGCGAACATTTAACAACTGCCATGCAGGGGGCTGGTAGTATTACAGACATTCTTAGCTATTGTCCTTGCATGTTTGTAGTAAGTAATTACGCGAACTACAACGTTTTTCGTGACACATTGAGTAAAAGAATGCAATTAAACTCTGCAAGTTGGTTCGGCTTCATGATTTGACGAATAAATGCTAAAATTACGTTACCTGCCTGTTGGTAATAGCTGTGCTTGTAAATTGTATTATCCGTGTTGCATGATAACTAGTATTACTTCGTGAAGAGGTGCAATCATTTCCTTCTTTCTTTATTTCAGCTTCTAGTGGTGTTTATTTCTGCCTCTAGTGGTGTGTATAATGATTGAGGGACTCAGCTATCAATTGGAAGGGACAAGCTTTAAACTACTTTTCGGGCACCAATATCAAGATCTTACATGGGTTTCTTGAACACTTAAGGCGAATGCGGGGATGGTGTTTCTCTATTAATTTTTATTTGAGTCAGTCACTCATTTTCGTGCTACAACGTCAGTTTTCCGTCATTAATGAACTCGCTGTGGTCGGGACACTTTATGAACGGCAAACTGCACATTTGAAAGAATACTCAAGATATAATCTGCAATGACTGACTTATCGATCTGCATTTTTCTGTCCAGTATGAAGTACACGTATAACACTACAAGCTGTAAAATGTTCAGGGCAATCCCTTAGTACTGCTTGTACTATACACCAGATGAGCGGGGATGTTGATAAATAATGTGTGTGTTCTGGGTAGGTAACTATATAGCAGTTTGTTTCAGGTAAACTATTATCGGTTTGTTTCAGGTAAAGTATTAGCAGCATTTATTCATACAAACGTGGAGCACTTTCCGGCAGCTAAGAGCAGACTGAGCTTTCATGTAACGCTTCAGAGATATCACTAAATTTAACTAATATCTGCCAAAGATAATTACACAATGAGTCTGTACACAATGCAAAATTTAGTGCATAGTGTTGTTTTATCGTGTCATTGAACAGCTAATAAATACAGTAAAGAAAAAGGCTATTATTCACTGTTGAAATTCCTTGTTTATGATGTTTGTTACTGTACTGTAGGATCTATTAGTAGACAGATCTTTTTTTCTTGTCGTCTCAACAAAGTATTGCTAACATAATTGCGAGCGTAAGTTGAAGCACGTAGAGGACACAACGTTTAAGCCAAGGCAGCACTACGTTCAAGGTCTGCGCCAGATACTTGCTGAAGACGATTCTTACGCTGCGATTCATGCTGACGAAAAAATGAATTGAGCGTCTTTATAGATGAAACGCGTTTCATGGAAATGATTAAAGTGGGCGTAGGATGAGTGTAGCAGATATCGTTCACGTTTGCTCTAAAGGGAATATCCACAACTTTGTTATCGTATGGCGCAACTTTGAACTTTAGGGAACAACGAAACACAGTCCCTTTTAAATGTGACAATCAAGACCCTGATGGAGTTGAGTGTTTTCTAACCTTCTTTCCAGTTTTTTCGCCTCAATTGTGTGGAGAATATCCAGATGAGTACGACGCAACTAACTTTGTAAATACCATTTGAAAGGACTTTAAACAGATAATCTGAGCGTTTGATACATTCCAAAGGAAACTTTTTGTAACTTCAGTTTTTTTTTGTTCGTACTAACGGAGTTACAGTGTGTGCGTGTATTCGTGATCACGTGCCCACTTACCTTTCAATTTTTAATCGTTTTTATCTGAATTTCATCAGTGTAATAAAATTCATTGATTCTATGACTAGGAGAGACTTTCGAGATACCGAAAAAAGGGCATTGACCGATCTAAAGATATTACTTTTTCCCCTACAACCGTCTTGCAAGTTGTGTTTTCTCCATTGGAAATGTAGAATAAATTACATGAAGGAGCTAACTGTAACTCACTATACTCAATACCGAATGATTTCCCACGAAAAAGTAACAGATACTGATGACTAAAATACTCCAGTTTAATTTTGTATTGATTACGTTATCTTTCCTGAAAACTGGCACTATTTCTTGAATAGACGATAACGTTAGTAAGAATAGCAATCTAGATAGTCAAAATATTGTGTCGGCCACGCCATCGCTTCTCTGATTCTAAAAGAATTCCCAGCCGCATTTACTCATAAGCAACTGCGAAGTGTCTAAGTTTACTGAACCCAAAAATTAATCAAAAAAATGTTGAAATGTGTGTGAAATCTTTTGGGACTTAACTGCTAAGGTCATCAGTCCCTAAGATTACACACTACTTAACCTAAATTATCCTAAGGACAAACAGACACACCCATGCCCGAGGGAGTACTCGAACCTCCGCCGGGACCAGCCACTCAGCAAAAATTAATCAATGTAGAATTCTTAGACTAGTTACTGACGACTGTATTTATTACTGAAAAATAGTTGCTTACTTGAAATGCAAATTACATGAATTTTTTAAATATTTGTTATCAGCGTACAGCTCTGACTGGGAATACCAAAAGGGAATAACTGTTGAAATCCTAAGTTTCGTATGTGCTGTCAGGCGTGACGCCTTAGTCCTAAAGTCTTTTCATAACTGTCCAACCAATATTTGACAGCTAGGGGAAATATTTATGTGGTGTCACCGCCAGACACCACACTTGCTAGGTGGTAGCTTAAATCGGCCGCGGTCCATTAGTACATGTCGGACGCGCGTGTCGCCACTGGCAGTGATCGCAGACCGAGCGCCACCACACGGCAGGTCTCGAGAGGCGGACTAGCACTCGCCCCAGTTGTACGACGAGATTGCTAGCGACTACACGTACGAAGCCTTTCTCTCAATTGCCGAGAGACAGTTAGAATAGCCTTCAGCTAAGTCCATGGCTACGACCTAGCAAGGCGCATTAACCATATCTGGAGAGACTCTCACTTGTATTATCAAGAGAAATGTACCACAATGAATTAAAGTTAAGTATACGAGAAGCTCCGTTCTTTTCTTTATAGCTTTCATCACGTATCCTGTTTCAGACTTAACGCCAGTCGGCGTGTGTGTACGCGTGCCTTTCGGTTACCCGTCACTGTGGACTGGCTGCCTTGTCAGTCCACTACAATTTATAACTATATATGAATGTTGAGTATGGTGGTGATTAAAGGCTGTCAGGTTTCCGGCTGCGTGGCCGTGACGAGATGCAGTAGCGTTTCGACGAGTGTCACGCTCATCATTTTTGCCAGAAGACCTAAGTATGACATTCCTGGGTGCAACATATCTGTTGCAGGATCAACACTAAATAAAACTGCCACACCCTAAAGACGGCACCCAACAAACGTCAAATTGTCGAGCAGGGTGGCGCAGTAGGTAGCACACTGCACTCGCATTGGAAGGACGGTGGTTCAAACCCGCGTCCGGCCTCCTGATTTAGGTCTTCCGTGACTTCCCTAAATCGCTTCAGACAAATGCCGGGATGGTTCCCTTGACAGGGCACGGCAGACTTTCTCCCTCATCCTTCCCTAATCCGACGGGACCGATGACGACTCGCTGTTTGATGCCCTCCCACAAATCAACCAATCAATCAACAAACTGACATGCTTTTATGTGCAGATGATTAGCGTTTTCGTGCAACCGCACAAAGCGTGTAGCAGTAACGCTATTAGCAATAATGCGATCTACATTCTGTATGAAAGGAAATATTGCGCACTAGGTTTCTCATTCATTTAATCGAATGCGAATGTTGCTTGTTTGTGAGAAGATAGTGTTATTTCTCACGGAATAAAGATAGCAGTCTACGAACACGTGTCCGAATCTGACAGCGGTATCATCATGGTCCATGAAGACTGGAGTTAATGATCATTCGTTGCTCGCATTAGCCGTGGTCCCGCGACTGTCATGGAATCGACGGGTTCGGGAGGGCCACTCTCAATGCCATGCAGGATCTCAACAGCCCCACGCGGCTAGCGCCGGAGAGGACAGACGTGTTATTAGCCTGGCTACGCAGCCGCGGCATGTTTGTTGTGTCAAGAAATGAGTTAATTGGTTGTTGCAAGGTGGGTACACATTCAGGCCGCGCGACGGCGTCTGGCGCACCATGGATTGTCAGCATGAGTACTGTGTGCTTCGCTTTTATACAGCTTTTGCAGAGTCATGTCTTGTTTGAGGATGAATGGTGTACAACTCAGCCTGCACATCTATACAAAAGTCGCCTGAATGACATACCATTTGTCGTCCACCTTTGGTGCGCCTTTTCATTAATCGTCTGTGAACAACGAAATCCTCTGAATTTCATTCAAAGACCTGTGTTATTAATGGATGGAATGGCTACTAAGTTTGTACACAAAGGGTGAAGCAAAATGCAAAACAGAATATATACTCCTGGAAATTGAAATAAGAACACCGTGAATTCAATGTCCCAGGAAGGGGAAACTTTATTGACACATTCCTGGGGTCAGATACATCACATGATCACACTGACAGAACCACAGGCACATAGACACAGGCAACAGAGCATGCACAATGTCGGCACTAGTACAGTGTATATCCACCTTTCGCAGCAATGCAGGCTGCTATTCTCCCATGGAGACGATCGTAGAGATGCTGGATGTAGTCCTGTGGAACGGCTTGCCATGCCATTTCCACCTGGCGCCTCAGTTGGACCAGCGTTCGTGCTGGACGTGCAGACCGCGTGAGACGACGCTTCATCCAGTCCCAAACATGCTCAATGGCGGACAGATCCGGAGATCTTGCTGGCCAGGGTAGTTGACTTACACCTTCTAGAGCACGTTGGGTGGCACGGGATACATGCGGACGTGCATTGTCCTGTTGGAACAGCAAGTTCCCTTGCCGGTCTAGGATTGGTAGAACGATGGGTTCGATGACGGTTTGGATGTACCGTGCACTATTCAGTGTCCCCTCGACGATCACCAGTGGTGTACGGCCAGTGTAGGAGATCGCTCCCCACACCATGATGCCGGGTGTTGGCCCTGTGTGCCTCGGTCGTATGCAGTCCTGATTGTGGCGCTCACCTGCACGGCGCCAAACACGCATACGACCATCATTGGCACCAAGGCAGAAGCGACTCTCATCGCTGAAGACGACACGTCTCCATTCGTCCCTCCATTCACGCCTGTCGCGACACCACTGGAGGCGGGCTGCACGATGTTGGGGCGTGAGCGGAAGACGGCCTAACGGTGTGCGGGACCGTAGCCCAGCTTCATGGAGACGGTTGCGAATGGTCCTCGCCGATACCCCAGGAGCAACAGTGTCCCTAATTTGCTGGGAAGTGGCGGTGCGGTCCCCTACGGCACTGCGTAGGATCCTACGGTCTTGGCGTGCATCCGTGCGTCGCTGCGGTCCGGTCCCAGGTCGACGGGCACGTGCACCTTCCGCCGACCACTGGCGACAACATCGATGTACTGTGGAGACCTCACGCCCCACGTGTTGAGCAATTCGGCGGTACGTCCACCCGGCCTCCCGCATGCCCACTATACGCCCTCGCTCAAAGTCCGTCAACTGCACATACGGTTCACGTCCACGCTGTCGCGGCATGCTACCAGTGTTAAAGACTGCGATGGAGCTCCGTATGCCACGGCAAACTGGCTGACACTGACGGCGGCGGTGCACAAATGCTGCGCAGCTAGCGCCATTCGACGGCCAACACCGCGGTTCCTGGTGTGTCTGCTGTGCCGTGCGTACAGCCCTCTCGCAGTGTCCGGAGCAAGTATGGTGGGTCTGACACACCGGTGTCAATGTGTTCTTTTTTCCATTTCCAGGAGTGTATATGATTACAATTACAATACGCAAACTGATCACACCGATGTAGTGAATTAAAAGACAGTCCTGTGAACGATATTTCTATGCTTACATCCGTTTTATTAACTATTTAACAAATAATAAGGATGAAAGGTCAGTCGTCCATTAAACTGCCGTAGCGAACATACGTTTGTAACATGTAACGATTGTTCCATGTCTTGTAGCATCTGTGGACTTAGCTGCCCATCGAGAGTCAGCTCTGCAGTCTTCTTTCTCCTCGACTCCGAAGTGACGAGAGTTTTCTAGACTGACGCACAGTTACGCATGTGTAAGGCAGCAACTTGGCCAGGGCGCCCGCGGACAGCATTGTCTTCGCGAAGCGCGCCACAGCCAGCTGTGTCGTAAACAGGTTACGAAACTTGGCCAGGGATGGACCAGGCACACCTCAGGGGAGCCTCTCCCCTGTCATCGCGCAAGCATTTCTCAAGTATCGCCGAGACACTGTCACCGGCGATAAGAAATTATGAAAAATGGAGAACCATTTTTTGTTCCATAGTGTGTCAGTGTAGTTGCTGAAGAGCATCTCCTTCTCAGAAATGCCGTCTGAAAATCCGTTGAAGCAGCTCGTACAACAAAGCAGCTACTTCACCTTTCGAAAATTAACGGAAAATATGTGTTAAGGAATGAATAACTGCACAGGAATTTGCAAACTGATAACTGAATTTGTGCGAATCTACGTTCTCGTAAATATTAAGTGGATAAAGGCTGAAAACTTAAAGAACTGCATTTTAACCATCAGCTGTCCAAACAAACCTTTATTCTCCACCTGCTTCAGTCTCATCATCACAGGAAGTAAGGGAAAAAAAATGGCTCTGAGCACTATGGGACTTAACATCTATGGTCATCATTCCCCTAGAACTTAGAACTACTTAAACCTAACTAACCTAAGGACATCACACAACACCCAGTCATCACGAGGCAGAGAAAATCCCTGACCCCGCCCCGGGAATCGAACCCGGGCGTGGGAAGCGCGACCGCTACCGCACGACCACGAGCTGCGGACTAAGGGAAAAAACCATCTATTACATATTACGACCTTAAAAAGCATTTAAATGGTATTAAATGACCAAATGTAAAGGAATTATCATGAAGAACGATTCAAACTGACAAGAGAAAAACACAGATCACATATTCAGTACGGACTCGAAAGAATGTCCTCTGTCCCTTGATGGTATTATCGAAAATATGATCTGTGTTGTTCTCTTGTCAACTGAGATCGTTGTTCATGATAATTCCTTTACATTTGGTGGTGTATTATAAGACCAACTTGAAGCTGTTTAATGTCGTGATATTTGATGAAGTGCTTTTCCATCTGATATTTTTGTCTTTTCTTCCTGTGATAATGGTCTGAGAGACCGAAACCGGTAGAGTATAAAGGTTTATTTGTACAGCCGATGGTTAAAAATGCAGTTCTTTAAGTACCTGACGGTTGTAGAAAGCCACTTCGCTAAAGTATTAAGGGCTGAAAAATTTGGAAGTATTAAAGGCTGATTTTTAAAAGGTGTATGCAGAATAATTCTCTCAACACTGGGCTTTTGCTGTTAGGTACACCACTGTTGCCGTTACACAGGGTGGCTGAGACCTGCTGTACGGGAACTTTCTGTCGGAATCGGCGCGTCTGGTATTTTTCGGGTGAAATGGGTTTTGGGCAAACCGGTGAGATCCAAGAGAATGTTGAAACCTGCACTGCATGAGAGCTGATGAAAATGGAGAAAACGAGCATCTTCAGCGTTCGAAATGCGATCATTATAAAAAAAAAATTGTAGCTGTGAAAAAAAGTGCCATTTTTTATTTTGCACAGGTTTAGTGATATCAAGCAAACCTCTTCCGGGAGCTGACGATTTGTTCAAAAGGTAAGCAAAGAAAGAGAAAGTCTATACAATTATGTATGTGCTTGTTGATGTTGCAATGAGGGAAAAACTTTTTCACACATTTTGAGCTTTGAATTAACTTTATCGGCAATTTTAACACATAAAAGATTATTATAAAGTATCACTTTATTCTGTGTAGTTTTACGGTAACGGCCGTTCAGAATAAATTCCCTCTTGTTATGAACTCAGCAAAGGACTTGGAAGAGCAGTTGAACGTAATGGATAGTGTTTTGAAAGGAGGATATAAGATGAACATCAACAAAAGCAAAACGAGGGTAATGGAATGTAGTCGAATTAAATCGGGTGATGCTGAGGGAATTAGATTAGGAAATGAGACAGTTAAAGTAGTAAAGGAGTTTTGCTATTTTGGGAGCAAAATAATTGATGATGGTCGAAGTAGAGAGGATATAAAATGTAGACTAGCAGTGGCAAGGAAAGCGTTTCTGAAGAAGAGAAATTTGTTAACATCGAATATAGATTTAAGAGCCAGGAATTCGTTTCTGAAAGTATTTGTATGGAGTGTAGCCATGTATGGAAGTGATACATGACGATAAATAGTGTGGACAAGAAGAGAATAGAAGCTTTCGAAATGTGGTACTACAGAAGAATGCTGACGATTAAATGGGTATACCACGTAACTAATGAGGAGGTACTGAATAGAATTGGGGAGAAGAGAAATTTGTGGCACAGCTTGACTAGAAGAAGGGATCGTTTGGTAGGACATGTTCTGAGGTATCAAGGGATCATCAATTTAGTATTGGAGGGCAGCGTGGAGGGCAAAAATCGTAGAGGGAGACCAAGAGATGAATACACTAAGCAGATTCAGAAGGATGTAGGTTGCAGTAGTTACTGGGACGTGAAGAAGCTTGCACAGGATAGAGTAGCATGGAGAGCTGCATCAAACCAGTCTCAAGACTGAAGACCACATCAACAACATCAACTCAGCCACTCCTGCCTGTGTACGGTCTGACTTCCCCGAAGCATTGGTGCATCTGGGAGCGGCCGGCCTTTGTGCTCCGCAAACTCGTATAATCCCGTGTTGTAGGACTCTGTTGGTACACAGTATCTCCAGTGGATCTCCAGAAGAAATGACCGAGGGGAGCTAAATCTCGCGACTGAGGTGAGTAGGTCACGGGCCCTTTCCTACCAACCCACAGACCAGAAAAACTTCATTTCAAGTACGCCTGGATACGGAGTTAAAATGTGCTGGACTCATCTTGCTGCAGCCGCATTAGTAACCGTGTTGCTAGTGTAACTCTGACAGTACGTGTTGGAAAGACTGGAAACCTCTTATAATTTAACTGTTCACAAAAAATAATGACCGAGCGAGGTGGAGCAGTCGATAGCGCCCTGGACTCGCATTCGAGAGGACGACGGTTCAAATCCGCGTCCGGCCATCGTGAATTAGGTTTTCCATGACTTCGCTGAATCACTTCAGGCAAATGCCGGGATGGTTCCTTTGAAAGCGCACGGCCGACTTCCTTCCCCATCCTTCCCTAATCACATGGGACCCCTCCCCCAGAATTAACCAAACCGACTCACCAAAAAGTAATGTCCGATTACTTTGTCATAAATTAGTCCCCATTATATATTCATGCTCTACATATGCTCGTTGTCCTAATGACGTATGCCGTGAGGGGTTTCTTCTCACCTGTAATCAGCATTGTAGACATTTATCTCGCCATTACATTTGGTAGTGGCTTCATCATCCCATAGTACACAGTAGTACAAATACAGACCTTGATTAACAAACTAGAAGGAACACACATATTGAATGTGAGCAAGTTCTTTCCGCTAACGTTTCTTACTCCGTCTAGAAGAGGCTCCAGTGTACTCGAGTTTTGTCAGTTTTATATTTATTTGTCTTTGCTGCCATTTTCCGAAGAGAGGGAAGTCGCGTGCGTCACTGTCTGTGATTAATGTGAGCTGTGTTCTGCGAGTCATCGTATTTTAACTGTTTGTCCATAGTGCTGAAGCAGTAAGCTAAGATAAGCCCAACATTTTCCTGAACGGGCGTGGAAAACCACACTCTCTCTGGCCAATATGCTTGCCGTTCCAGTTCGATCAGAGCCTGCCTAAACTTACACTGCCGCAAGCTGCCACGCTACGCGGTACGCGTCAAGAAGTAAGCGACTTAAAACGGTCCTAACTTCTTCTTCTTCTTCTTCTTTACTCTGATTCCGATACCATTCCCGTTTGATTAAGACTGTTTTATGAAAAGTTAAACGGACTGTCATTCGGCCAAGTGTACTACAATGATTTCCAAAGTGTCCTACGAGTATATACACTATGTGATCAAAAGTATCCGGACACCCCCAAAACCATACGTTTTTCATAGCATTGTGCTGCCACCTACTGCCAGGTACTCCATATCAGCGACCTCAGTAGTCATTAGACATCATGAGAGAGCAGAATGTGGCGCTCCGCGGAACTCACGGACTTCGAACATGATCAGGTGATTGGGTGTCACTTGTCTCATACGTCTGTACGCGAGATTTCCACACTCCTAAACATCCCTAGGTCCAGTGTTTCCGATGTGATAGTGAAATGGAAACGTGAAGGGACATGTACAGCACAAAAGCGTACAGGCTGACCTCGTCTGTTGACTGACAGAGAGCGCCGACAGTTGAAGAGGGTCGCAATGTGTAACAGGCAGACATCTATCCAGACCACCAAACAGGAATTCCAAACTGCATCAGGATCCACTGCAAGTACTATGAAAGTTAATTTCACCATCGCTCTTCAATTGTCTCTCCCTTCGTAACATCATTCACAGATATTAATTTTCCTAACGGCCCGAAACTTCTAAAATTACAACGAAATTACACAAATACATGGAAATAATATTACACAATAAAGAACAGTACAGATTTGGCGCAACACATTGCATTATATCTGTACACACAAAGTCATTCAATACAAGATAAGCAACTTTAACAGAAAAAGAAAAAATTACAGAATGAAAAATAGATACATACAGACTTCATTAAGATTTTTACAGAACCGTAAACGATTAGTAGTAGTAGATGTAGGTACCATAACATAGGTCAGATAACCCCGTCACACACTATCGTATAGAATTCTCAAAACTTCTAATCATCGTAGAAGACGATGCTAACCGTCGTGTAGAAATACGTAGGTCGATATTTATTGCAGTAAGAATAAATATTAATATATAATATATATATTATATATAATATATATAATATTATAATAATATTGCAGTATAAGAAATACCCTCAGACTTCAAGAAGAATATAATAATTCCAATCCCAAAGAAAGCAGGTGTTGACAGATGTGAAAATTATCGAACTATCAGTTTAATAAGTCACAGCTGCAAAATACTAACGCGAATTCTTTACAGACGAATGGAAAAACTGGTAGAAGCGGACCTCGGGGAAGATCAGTTTGGATTCCGTAGAAATGTTGGAACACGTGAGGCAATACTAACCTTACGACTTATCTTAGAAGAAAGATTAAGAAAAGGCAAACCTACGTTTCTAGCATTTGTAGACTTAGAGAAAACTTTTGACAATGTTAACTGGAATACTCCCTTTCAAATTCTGAAGGTGGCAGGGGTAAAATACAGGGAGCGAAAGGCTATTTATAATTTGTACAGCAACCAGATGGCAGTTATAAGAGTCGAGGGGCATGAAAGGGAAGCAGTGGTTGGGAAAGGAGTGAGACAGGGTTGTAGCCTATCCCCGATGTTATTCAATCTGTATATTGAGGAAGCAGTAAAGGAAACAAAAGAAAAATTCGGAGTAGGTATTAAAATTCATAGAGAAGAAGTAAAAACTTTGAGGTTTGCCGATGACATTGTAATTCTGTCAGAGACAGCAAAGGACTTGGAAGAGCAGTTGAACGGAATGGACAGTGTCTTGAAAGAACGATATAAGATGAACATCAACAAAAGCAAAACGAGGATAATGGAATGTAGTCAAATTAAATCGGGTGATGCTGAGGGAATTAGATTAGGAAATGAGACACTTAAAGTAGTAAAGGAGTTTTGCTATTTATGGAGCAAAATAACTGATGATGGTCGAAGTAGAGAGGATATAAAATGTAGACTGGCAATGGCAAAGAAATCGTTTCTGAAGAAGAGAAATTTGTTAACATCGGGTATAGATTTAAGTGTCAGGAAGTCGTTTCTGAAAGTATTTGTATGGAGTGTAGCCATGTATGGAAGTGAAACATGGACGATAACTAGTTTGGACAAGACGAGAATAGAAGCTTTCGAAATGTGGTGCTACGGAAGAATGCTGAAGATAAGGTGGGTAGATCACGTAACTAATGAGGAGGTATTGAATAGGATTGGGGAGAAGAGAAGTTTGTGGCACAACTTGACTAGAAGAAGGGATCGGTTGGTAGGAAATGTTTTGAAGCATCAAGGGATCACAAATTTAGCATTGGAGGGCAGTGTGGAGGGTAAAAATCGTAGAGGGAGACCAAGAGATGAATACACTAAGCAGATTCAGAAGGATGTAGGCTGCAGTAGGTACTGGGAGATGAAGAAGATTGCATAGGATAGAGTAGCATGGAGAGCTGTATAAAACCAATCTCAGGACGGAAGACCACAACAACAACAACAAACAAGAATATCTGCACTTGTGTCTTCTCTAACACGCCTCCTCATTTGTTTGCTAGGGTTGTAGGTCGGTTCGCCTGGCCACTATTGCTAATTTGTCATTCCTACGCTAGGAAAAGCCGGCCGCTATGGCCGAGCGTTTCTAGGCGCTTCAGTCCGGAACCGCGCGACTGCTACCGTCGCGTGTTCGAATCCTGCCTCGGGCACGGATGTGTGTGATGTCATTAGGTTTAAGTAGTTGTAAGTTCTAGGGGACTGATGACCTCAGATGTTAAGTCCCATAGTGCTCAGAGCTATTTGATTTGAGCCAGAAAGAAATATACTTACCGGCATGAAATATACTGACATTTATCTGCATGTTTCTGCTCTGCTTGTAGGTAATTCTCTGGCGGCATTCTTTGAGTGTGGCAAGTAGAATGTCTCGTCTTTAGACTCTGCCGTTACTGAACAAATAATGTACACAAATTAAGATCACCACGGAAACCTTTAAAATTCGTGCTGCTGAAGCACCTCTCATTAGACGTGAGTTACATTATGTAGAGTCTGCAGTTGTCACCAGCTTCAACTGAATAGCGTTACGTGGCGGTAGGAAGATTTTTTTGATGATATCTAAATGGCGCTAAATACAAAAAGCTGGGCCGCGCGGGATTAGCCGAGCGGTGTAAGGCGCTGCAGTCATAAACAATGCGGCTGGTCCAGGCGGAGGTTCGAGTCCTCCCTCGGGCATGGGTGTATGTGTTTGTCCTTAAGGTAATTTAGGTTAAGTAGTGTGTAAGCTTAGGGACTTATGACCTTAGCAGCTAAGTCTTATAAGATTTGACACACATGTCAACATTTTTTTGAACAAAAAGCTGAGTCGGAGTCACTAGAAGAACATCTGTGAATGCACAATGAAATGAACCATTATTCTGTGGCGACGAGCGCACAAACAATCTGCTTTACTCTTTGATGTTTATTAATATTCTTTGTAT
The DNA here is from genome assembly GCF_023898315.1 of Schistocerca nitens. NCBI lineage: Eukaryota > Metazoa > Arthropoda > Insecta > Orthoptera > Acrididae > Schistocerca > Schistocerca nitens. The sequence continues at coordinate 851,189,003 of NC_064618.1, forward strand.
TGACTCAGGTTTTTCAGTTGACTCGTGTTCGAGCTTCAGAAAATAAAAAGTTATTGCCTGACTACTACGTTGTATCTCTTCAGCAGCCGGAGATAAGCTGTAGTTGACCAAACTGGTGACCCTGTATGCTGAATTCCGCTTTAGACGAGCAAATGCAGCACCGTTCGGTATCGTCTACCGCAGATTCGGCATCCGCGCGACACACAGAGTACTACGGATCGGCGCGACGCTCTTTTGAAACACTGAAATACATCGAAGATTTACGACGCGACATTGAAAACCAGGAGAATGGTGCTCTGAACTTTTCTATTGCGTCAGGGAACGGCCATTCGGCGGGCAACTAGCAAGATCGAGATACGCCCACCGCAGTTCATTCCTGATAAACCGGAGTTACGGCTTGCCATGTTCGATGTGACTTTCCAGCACCAGGGCATTGTAAACGAAGATACCAAATTTATGATCGCTGTTAGTGCGCTCGACAGTAAAAACAGCGGAGATATAATACACCGCCCGCCCGCCACGCAGAAGTATACGTGTTTTAAACAATTACTACCCTCGCTGTCCCACCCCCTTTTTGTCACAGATGCTAAATCCGACCGCGCTTATCTAATCGACTCAGGCTCGCAAATCAGTGCATTGCCTTTTAGAAGTTGCCATGTGAAGTTTCCTCCCTCTCAATCAAAGCTCACAGCAGCAAATCAGACTTCAATAATGACTTATGGAAAATGCCAGATAGCCGCGCGGAGTTGCCGCGCGGTTAGAGGCGCCATGTCACTAATCGTGCGGCCCCTCCCGCCGAAGGTTCGAGTCCTCCCTCGGGCATGGGTGTGAGTGTTGTCCTAAGCGTTAAGTTAGTTTAAGTAATGTGTAAGTCTAGGGACCGATGACCTCGGGCATGGGTGTGAGTGTTGTCCTAAGCGTTAAGTTAGTTTAAGTAGTGTGTAAGTCTAGGGACCGATGACCTCAGCAGTTTGGTCCCTTAGGAATTCACACGCATTTGAACATTTTGAACATGCCAGATAGATGTAGACCTCGGTTTCCAAGATCGTTTACGATGGACTTTCGCAATCGACGATGTGTCAGATGCAATAATTGGGAGCGTATTTCTTGTTTCATTATGCAGTTGTAGCAGATATTGGCTCGTCAAGCATCCGCCGGGTAAGCAGAGCATTGGAGACACCTTAGGCTGAGGTTCCCCGCCTAACTTCGATGACAGAGAGAAAGCGAAACTGCGAATCCGTGCCGTGTGCGCAGACAGTTAAGCACAACACGGTCCATCACATCAGGACTACACCCGGTCAATCAGTAGTCACAGGTACCTCACACCACATTTCGCCAGTTATATACTTCTTGCATCTCCACTACTCTGGGAACAGCTTCTTGGAGCCTAATGTGATGGCTGACTAAGCCAGAAATATTACAGTATTCGGCGCCCGCACCGGTTACCTGCTGATCGTTTCGCTGCAGCGAAGGCAGAGTTCGAACTCTTGCACTCGGGAGTCGTCCGTAGATCCGACAGGCCGTGGTCACCACCACTTCATCTAGTAAAGAAGAAAGACGGGACCTGGAGACCATGCGGAGACTACCGTGCACTCAATACCCATACTATTATCGACCGCTATCCGATGCCACATATTAAGGATTTCACGCACACGCTGGCAGGCGCTACCATTTTTAGTGCCACTGATTGCCAGAAAGCATATCAGCAGATACCCGTAGCGTCTGCTGATACACCGAAGACGGCTGTCACGCCATTCCGCTTATTCAAATACCTCCGTATGCCGTTTGGTTTGAAAAATGCGGCGCAAACTTGGCAACGGTTTGAAGACGAATTACTAAGAGGTTTCCCGTACTGCTTCGCATACCTCGATGATATCCTGGTCTTTTCGGCGTCCGAGAAATTGTACGAACTGCATCTAAATATTGTTTACCAACGCATTGATGCATATGGCATTTCGGTCAATGAATCAAAGTGTTTTCTTCGGCGACGTCAGTGACAGCAGTCATCAGCCCACTGCCAGATAAAATTGTCATTATCGAAGACGTGGGTCGCCCCGTCGATTATCACCGACTACGCCGGTTCCTTGGAGCAGTTAATTTCTACAGACAACATTTGCATAATGCCAGGCACCTTTGACGTCAGCACTAGCTGCCAAGGACGTAGCGGGCAAACGACTTTTGCAGTGGACACCAGAGATGTTGATGGCATTCGATAAGACCAAGGCATGTCTACGTCAGGCAATGATGTCGACACACCCGGTTCCTCAGTCGCGACTGGCAATTGTTGTGGATGCTAGCCAGCAAGCCATTGGCGGAGCTCCACATCCGCTTGTCGAACGCCACTTGGAGCCTCCTAGGCTGCTTCTCCCGTAAGCTTACGTCGTCACAAGTGAAATGGAGCGCTTACGATAGGGAATTTGCTGGCAATTTATGACGCTGTCAGACATTTCCGGCCACAAGTGCAGGCCAGGCTATTTTTGGTTTTCACAGACCACAAGCGGATTGAAACTTCCTGGCAGATTAAAACTGTGTGCCGGACCGAGACTCGTTCTCGGGACCTTTGCCTTTCGCGGGCAAGTGCTCTACCAACTGAGCTATCCAAGCACGACTCACGTCCCGTCCCCACGGCTTTACTTTCACCAGTACCTCGTCCCGAGTTCGAGTCTCGGTCCGGCACACAGTTTTAGTCTGCTAGGAAGTTTCATATCAGCGCACACTCCGCTGCAGAGTGGAAATCTCATTCTGATCACAAGCGGATTACTTTCGCCTTCAGTAGGAACAAGGATGGCTGCTCACGATGAGAATTTAGACAACTTGAACTCATCGCCCAATTCAAAAATGGTTCAAATGGCTCTGAGCACTATGCGACTTAACTTCTGAGGTCATCAGGCGCCTAGAACTTAGAACTAATTAAACCTAACTAACCTAAGAACATCACTCACATCCATGCCCGAGGCAGGATTCAAACCTGCGACCATAGCGGTCGCTCGGTTCCAAACTGTAGCGCCCAGAACCGCACGGCCACTCCGGCCGGCTCACCGCCCAATTCACGACGGCCAATTCACGACAGACTTGCGGCATATAAAAGGCGCTGACAATGTCGTAGCAGAATTTCTGCCTCGGCTGGAATCAATCTCTCGGGTTATCGACTACGAGGAGCTAGCTGGTGCGCAAGAGACAGACCGGCAACTCGCCGAATTTCGTTGCGACAGTACATCCGGGTTACGTCTGCGGCAGATACAACCTGCTTGTGAACGTTTGTGAATTTGGTGCGATGTATCACAGGGAAAACCGAGACCTATTGTACCCAAAAAATTGCGACGGCAATTATTTGACAGCACCATGGGCTGGATCATCCGGGAATAAACACCAGCTTCAAACTGATGACGGACAGATTCGTGTGGCCCAATATAAAGCACTGCCGTAGTTGGGCAAAAACGTGCTTAAATTGTCAGAGCCAAGGTTAGACGACACGTCCACATATTGGTAGGAGACTTCCCACTTATGACGCAATTTTTCACACATGTGCACTTGGACGTGGTGGGACCTCTATTGCCGGCGGAAGGATACCGTTACCTCCTCCCTGCAGTGGACCGCTTCACCAGATGGGCGGAGGGGGTTCCATTATCGAACATTTCCGCGGAAACGGTGGCACGGAAATTTCTTTCGTCACGGATCGTACGTTTCAGCTGCCCTTTACATGTCGCCACAGACCAGGGGCGTCAATTCGAATCGACGCAGTTCTCAGAACTGGCCGACCTCCGCGGTTTCCACGATCATCATACCACGGCTTACCACCCAACATGCAATGCAATGGTGGAGCGCTGGCATAGAGCGTTAAAAGCCGCTTTAATGTTCCACGCGTAGTCTTGGTCGTCAGCCGGCCGCTGTGGCTAGGCGATTCAGTCTGGAACCACGCCACCGCTACGGTCGCAGGTTCTAATCCTGCCTCGGGCATGGGTGTGTGTGTGATGTCCTCAGGTTAGTTAGGTTTAAGTAGTTCTAAGTTCTAGGGGACTGATGACCTCAGAAATTAAGTCCCATAGTGCTTAGAGTCATTTGAACCAATTGGTCGTCAGCTTTGCCACTGGTTTTGTTGGGCCTTCGTACAGCATTACAAGCAGATTTAGGAGCATCCACTCCAGAACTGGTTTACAGTGAACCCTTAAGCCTGCCTGCAGAATTCTTCACCGATCAAACCGGGGCACGACAGACCGAATTGCCTTATGTAATGCAAATAGTGCGCGAGCATATGTCCAGACTTCGTCCATCCGCTGTCTCGAGACATGGGGCGGTAACTACGTTCGTGCACAAAGATCTACGGTCATGTAAACACGTGATGCTAAGCAAAGACGCTGTTAAGTCACCGCTGCAGCCCCCATTTTATGCACCCTACAGAGTTCTCTCCCGGGATGAACATACCATGCATATAGGTCAAAATGGGAAGACCCAAGTGGTGTCGTTTGAACGCGTCAAACCTGCACATATGTTACCGACCGAAGAGGATGTACACGCTGAACACGACGTGTCACCTTCCCACACTACTGGACACGGATGACACTGCCACAGCGCCAGAAGAGGAAGTAACACCGTCACTGCCAGCACCGGAGGCTGAAGAAGTTCAAGCAGTGCCTTCAGTACACACGGGAGCTGGACGTCGGGTGAAATATAAATACCCCTACATTCCCGGAGCTCCGCTCTGCTATGGCAGGGGCAGTCGCCAGAAGAACATTTGTGAATGCACAATGAAACGCAGCTTTATTCTGTGGTGACGAGCGTACAGACAATCTGATTTACAATAAGTTTCCTTTAATGTACGTCTATGGTCGCAAACTTTTTGTTAACAGATTAGCGGTTTCGGCCGATAATGACCAGCATCAGATCTGTTTTATAGAAACAAAATCCTAATGTACTGCAGCCATAGTAGCATCGTCAAATGTTAAATGCAGAATCAGCACCAGCATCGTCAAATATATATATATATATATATATATATATATATATATATATATATATATATATATATAAATAACATCATATGAACGAGTCATGTTGTCAGTAGCCACTGACAACATGAGTCGTGCATATGATGTGAAACAGAAAATGGAGTTTTTATTGACATCTTTTCGCCGTGAACGAAAAAGAATTGAGTATGATGCGGGGTGGTGTCTAAAACAGGTGTTATTTTTGGAAATCTTAGGGCCTGTACACTTAAAAAAAGACATTCTAAATTTGTAATTTTCATTCGGAAAAAGTTATGAAGTGATCCGTATTCCACTTCAGCTTTAAGGCCAGACATAAATTTTGTCCCAACATACTGCTCCCTACTTTAAAAGAGAGTCTACCAGCGTCTTCTCTTTCTGATGATCAGTTTTTTACAGTAAGATAAATGCTGCATAAGGGAATACTGCTAAATCCTCTTTTTCCCTCTTAACATCTGCCGGTGAAATTCTAATTAAAACGCTACTTTATATCGATAATAAAACGAGAGCAACTTCGACAAGTTGTCTGAGCCAACTGTAATACCACGTGGCCGAATCCCCTTGCACCAACCCTTTGGTTTGGCGAGGATAAGGAGCCTAACACCAGAGTTTTGGCGACCAGCGCTCGGCCACATCCACTGATCTGGACCGCCTGATTTTCGGAACAAAAATCCCATCGAATAAGAAACAAGGACTCACTGCCGATACTGACCACTGCCAATACTGATCTTAAAAGTCTTCCAGGCGCTCACTACGCCTTATAGGATTATGAGTTCAAACCACAGCGCGACGTGTGTTTGGTGTAATTTAATCAAGATCCATCTGCTCACTACAGGTCCCTATACTTCAAGCTCTTCAAATTCTGCGGCCTTCGATACTTCTGCTATACAGTTTACCACAATTGTGCTGCGCACATGCTCAAGATTTGCCGTCTTGATTTGTGTGCCAGCTGTTAAATACTTAGCCGGCCGTTGTGGCTGAGCGGTTCTAGGCGCTTCAGTTTGGAACCGCGCGACCGCTACGGTCGCAGGTTCGAATCCTGCCTCGGGCATGGATGTGTGTGATGTCCTTAGGTTAGTTAGGTTTAAGTAATTCTAAGTTCTAGCGGACTGATGACCACAGATGTTAAGTCCCATAGTGCTCAGAGCTACTTGAACCATTTCGTTAAATACTTATTTGTACCTTTTCTGCATTTAATTACAATAAACAGACGTAAAAATTGCTTTCTTTCTCAAACTGACGAAAAAAATCTCTCAGAGTATGTGCTTGCTATGAAAGGGTACACAGATAACAAGACTTAATTGTGATCCACAGCGTTTCGACTGAGCGACGGGTCCGATTGTTTATATCTCTTCGGTGACTGTATCGACCAATTTCTGCGTGATGTTTAAGCGACTGTTGGAGATGACAGTGATTGAATTTGGAGAAATTTCCATCTGCTGCTCTATGTTTTAATGTTTGCGACTTTTCTCTTCATAGACAGCAACTGTCGAAGAGACTGTTTGGCATTTACGATCTCCCGCAAGTTCCTCCTAGACCTCTGGGATGAGGTGGATCCCCTATATGATGCGTCTTAGCTGATCTTTGTAAGGCGTCGTCGGGGCCTTACGAGGCCTGAAACCAGAGTGCAGTCGACGGTGAATAACTTGATGAGAAAATGGACGGCTGGAGCGACAGCTGACACCAGTTCATAGCGTAACGAGGTCGGAAGTCAGACAGCGTTATCAATATCAATACTGGCGAGATATAGGTCACGGGAATTTCAAGACTTTTTTGTGTACTTCTGCATTTGCTATTGTAATTTTGCATTTGTTTTATTATTTTTGGAGTTACATTAACAAGGTATACTAATGGGCAATTGCAGATGCGTTGGCCTCGTCTGCTCTCGTCCCTGTTGGAATTTCTGGAAAGATCTGGCGGAAGTCTCAAGAGAAAAAAACGGTACATTCAGCCATAGGGCTATTGTTCTTACGTAAAATGTCAAACCGTTCTGTGGAATGCTTCAACGCATATTTTATAGGACATAGAAACCTCATCCAAAACAATGAAAGTGCAGTCCTTCATCATTGCCAGTATTACTTTGCTTCGAAATAGGTGCTGTACGTGTCATAGCCATACACTGACAGGGAATGTTTATATGTAGAATAATCAGTTCGAAAAGAACCTATGATTCTAACACAAGCTTAACACGTTTTTCGGGCAGCCAAATGACTGTCACCGTTAGATGGGAAAGGCATAGTTTTCACATGGGCAGGGCAATTCACTTCATCGTAGGTCAGATAGTGCGCAATATTTGTAAATTGCGTACGTCGATCTTCCTTACGAATAACTGTAGCTATTACTGAAAACGAGATTAGAGTCCCTACAGTAGTTTCTTAGATTTTTGATAGTTTAAGAGTTCAGTATAAGTTAGTAGTGAACAAAAAATCATGTGATATAATTACGAATTAACAATAATTTTTCTCATTTTTCCGTTACTTGTGTTGCGAACTTTGCTACTTGCCCAATTTCATGATTCTAGGTCAAAAATGACCGTATCTTCTGGCTGCATTGACCTAGAAGTGTACGTTTCTTACACCGATAAAGCACTGTAGACCTACGTATATGACAGAAATTTCAATTTCATATCTCCAACCGTTCCTGAGATAAAGGGGTCTTAACAGTCGAACAGACAGACAGACGGAAAACAAAATGATCGTATATAGGTTCTGCTTTTACCCTAAAAAAGACAAAAGGCAAATTTTCTTTGGCTGAGCATGGTAAGTCAACATTCTAAACTGTGAGCTGCAGGCACCCTCCACCTTTCGAAAGCGGAGATGTTGGAACTGAGGCATTTCAACACACCTCACAGACCAACCGCACACATGGAACTGCCACTATCAACTCTTTACATTTCTTATTCCCTAATTCCTCTTATCTAATACTGCAGGAAATTACCATGAAAGCAAAACTATAGCAACTTGGTCGTGCTTAGAAGTAAACTGCTTGTTTTTTCGCTGAAATGACACATCTTAACTGCTTAAGGCTCCATGCTAGAGGGACTTACGAATTTGGTTGCTGCCTCGCACTGGCTGTATTTTTTCAATCGAGACGGCATAGCAAGTTCGATTAGCAATGGGGTACTTCCATCGGTCACATTGTTTCTTTTCCTATTACAACCATACAGAGGCATTCCTGTTAACACAATGTTAGCACACGCGGGAGAAAAAAAAAAGCATGTAGGCACGAGAATATCTGAACTACATCCTTTTGCCGACGAAATATGTTGCAGCGAGCGGTATATTCAGTACTGAAGGCGTCTATCAGAGGTTACAGCTGTGCGTGCAACTGTACGGCGGTCGTTGCCCTTTGTGAGCATTAACAGGGAGACGGCTGAGTCTGGTTCATTGGCAGGACACCGACAAAATGCAGTCATTCTGTGAAGGAGACAGTTCACATGAAGACTTGTGCAAGTCATTTAAAGAAATTGCTCAAGTGTGTAGGATCCAAAACCAAACAGGATTATCAGTAGGAACTGATCGTGTTCAAAGGAGTGCAGCGGAGGAAGCCAACGGAGTATCACCTCCAATAGGGTCATGCCTAATTAAACACTGTGTTATTCAAAGCAACCTTCGGGTTCACGAGAGCTTCACCTTTAAACAAGACACTGCGCTGAGGGATCTGGACTCGGTATTCGGGAATAGTCGAAACCATGCTTTGGTTGAAACTATCTGAATCTGGATTACCTTGACTTTCCTTAGACCGCTGCAGGCGAATGCTAGTGAAAAAATAGCTGCATAAGCAACTTTTCACGATGTTTACTTACCGTCTGTTGTCAGTACCAGGTATCACTGTTGATAAAGTTGCTCGCCCACAAATTTCTTCATAAAATCCCACATGGGGTAAACAATGTTTTAAGAGCTTACATATATGCCACAATCATTTTGCTGATGAGGAGATGGAGAAAAATCACTACACTGCGAGTAGACTTCGCTCGTGCATTGTACAATAGAAGTTTTCCACTTTTAGCAACACTGATCCACAACTAAACGTGTAATTAAGCAGTTTTATTTCTAAATTTCTGTCCAGAATCCTCCTAGTAAAATCTTCTCTTGTAAACGTGAATTTCAGGCTAAGGTGGTCTTCCCCTCTACTACTCCTACATAAAAAATGCTGCGAAGAAGGATTCTGTGAGATTTATAGTAACTCAAAGACATGTAACATTTCTACGGTCACAGAAGATAAAAGATTCTACCCTACCTCTCTGCTGCGTCTCACTGTAGATATTTCCGTATATAAGTCTCAATCGCTACTTTGGATCATCCATCTTCAGCTGAGTTGGTGCTCGAAATCGAATAACTTCAACACAGACAAGGTACAATACTCTCACTATCCTCCCTTCATCCACTTTTCTCTTTGTTAGCTATGTCTAGCAACAGTTCTCCATACAGGTTTGAAGGGGAGGAGTTAGTTATTAGTTTAAGGTCTGATTTGGACTATGATAGTGTGCCCGAATAGCTTAAAAAGTCTCAAGGAGCCAAAAAGCCTTAGTTTCATGAATTACTGTAAGGCCCGCACAGTCGAATAACATGCTGGATTGAAAAACATTACCAAGCGCTGTCCACAGGCTCGATATGTGAGCCAGTATTCTGGGTCCTCAGAACTCACCCGCTGCTGGGATTCTTGGATCGGAACGATAGAATTGTGGCTTACTCTAATGACATCTTGCTAGTGATCTATAGGAAATCAAGACAGAAGCTAAAGAGAAAATGCATTCTATGTCCTGAAAACGATATGCAGCAGTGGTGCAGGAACAACAAAACAAGAATAACTACTAATAAAACTACATATATGTTGCTTAAAGGCAAGCTCTCTAAACCGAAATCCAGTCCTTAAGCTAGAAAGCAGCCTAATTATGCGTAGCACTGTATGAAGGTTATTAAGAGTTTTTTTCTTTGGTAGAACAATTTTTTCACAATACATGACACAGTCTAAAGGCGACCAATATCGTGGACAAAACTGTCAACACCGGAAACGTGGGCTACACCTTGATCTTGGAGGCTGTGAAATATATTACAGTGCCATCGTGACTTTGCAACAAGTACCTGGGCTCGCTGCCTCCGTCTGGCACGACCCAGGGACACGCTAACCCATTACAGAGAGGGCTTCCATGGATGACGGGAACATTCAGTGCTACAGCAGCTGAAGCGGTTCTTGGCATTCCGAGAATACGAGGTGCAACAGTAAAGTAGAGAGACTGATGTGAAAAAAATGTTGCGTACCGTTTTAGTCAAGTTTAGTGTTGTCTGCTTCAAAGAAATTCCCTTCTGATTGCACACAGTTTTTCCAGCGCTTCTGCCGTTGATGGTACCATTTCTGGAACTCATCTTCTGTAATATCCTCCAAGACCCTCGTCGCAGCTTTTTGGACATCTTGTGTTGTTTGAAAATGGTGTCACTTGACCGCCCTTTTGACTCTTGGAAATAGAAAAAATTCGCACGGAGCGATACCTGGTGAATAAGGTGGCTGTGGAAGTACTGAAATTTGTTTTGAGGTTAAAAATTGCTGTACTGACAGAGCAGTATGGGATGGCGTATTATCGTGATGCAGAATCCAATTATCAGCAATGTTGGCACAGACACGAAGAACTCTTTTACGAAGTCTTTCTAAAATTTCTTTGTAGTAATATTGGTTAACTGTTTGTCCAGGAGGCACCCACTCTTTGTGAACAATTCCCTTGGAATCAAACAAGCACAGAAGCATGCATTTCACTTTTGACTTTGACATGCGAGCTTTTTTTTGTCTGGGTGATCCCTTTGAGCACCATTGCTAACTTTGGCGTTTTGCCTCTGAATAGTACTGAAAAAACCAACTTTCATGACCAGTGATAACACCCAATTAAACGCAAAAAGAAATGCCACACCGTTGTGCAATATTATGTGGTACATTTACGTGACGAGAGACACAAACACAAGTTAACTTATTACAGCACAACTCATGACTGAGCAGTTGCATCGATGTGCCGCTTGGACTAGAAGCAGCTTAAACACCAAGGTCAAAGATATTGTGCCGACGCAAGCCTGCAGGGCTGCCACATCTTGCAAAGTATATCAGTCTCATTACTTTATTGTCGCACCTTGTATATCCCACTGAGATCGCAGTTTGAGATCTTATCGCAACGTATTGTTTACAACGAGATAATCTAACTTACAAGAGAGGTTCCTCAGTGAATAATAAGTCAGATGTGGAAAACTGACGAACAGCAGCGGTATCTGGATAGTGGAAATGCAGGACACTGAGTATGCATTCTACTACTTCTGAACTAGTAATCCCTAGTAGAAGGTGTGGTTCATTTTATGACAGGGCACACTCCGTCCGCAAAACTTACGTAGAACACGAAAGAGACCATCAGCATTTTATATGATTGTGGTGGGTTAGGAACCCCCGAGCATGTAATGTTCACACGCCTTCACCAAGTGAAAACTATGAGACATGACGTCACTCACGGCGAAATGCAATACTTAATTAGGAATACTGAGACATTTTTACTGAACATTGTTACAAACATGTCTAAGAATAAATTAAACAACGGCAGAGTAGATATTATACACAGAAACACAGGGAAATATTCACAGAGAAAAGGGTATGAGTGAGAGGGAAGGTAGAGGAGATGCGAGTAGACGTCAGTAATGCCTATGGTAAGGAAATGACCGCCTTGTTGCAATCTGTAAGAGACAAATGCATGACTGTACCTCGACAAGTAGCGTAGAGGCACTGTGGGGTCAGTGAGGTGTTGTGTCTGTTGCATGGCATATGTAATTGCAGTGCAGTTCCACGTGAGTGCATCAGTGACTTCATCTACATCTACATGGATACTCTGCAGATCACATTTAATTACCTAGCAGACAATTCTCTATTATTCCAATCTCGTGTAGCGCGCGGAAAGAATGAACACCTATGTCTTTCCGTACGAGCTCTGATTTCCCTTATTTTATCGTGGTGATCGTTCCTCCCTATGTAGGTCGGTGTCAACAAAATATTTTCGCATTCGGAGGAGAAAGTTGGTGATTGGAATTTCGTGAGAAGATTCCGTCGCAACGAAAAACGCCTTTCTTTTAATAATTTCCAGCCGAAATCCTCTATCATTTCTGTGACACTCTCTCCCATATTTCGCGATAATACAAAACATGCTGCCTTTCTTTGAACTTTTTCGATGTACTGCGTCAGTCGTATCTGGTAAGGATCCCACACTGCGGAGCAGTATTCTAAAAGAGGACTACAATCGTAGTGTATGCAGTCAGCATACTAGATCTGTTACATTTTTTAAGTGTCCTGCCAATAAAACGCAGCCTCTGGTTAGCCGTCCCCACATTTTCTATGTGTTCTTTCCAAATTAAGTTGTTCGTAATTGTAATACCTAGGTATTTAGTTGAATTTACGGCTTTTGGATTAGACTGATTTATCGTGTAACTAATAGTAGGATATCACGATCTACAAATAATTGTTGTTAAAAAAATTTGCGTCACAATAGTACACACCACACGTAACTTTTATAGAGGTGGTATTTGCAGAAAATGCACAGATGGCTGTAAATGTAGGTTATTTTCCTAAAAGGTGAAGGCAAAACTCGAAGACATTCCGAGGTAACCGCAGACCGATGGTCAACAAAAGGAATCCACGTTAACTGGAAACATTATAGACAATACATTCATTTTTGTTTGTGGTTTATTAGTTATTTTCATTTCAGATTCTTCCTAATAGTTTGGGATTTTAAAAGTACATATTTTTAAGTTGTATACCATGTACTGAATGTACTGTGCGGCCTACTTAAGACACATGGGAGGGCAGGTTTGTAGGAAGCAATATGTGATTATGCACAGAGGACAATTACATATACTTCTACGAGAAGAGGCAAGCGCTGGCTGATTATTTTCACAACGGAAGCAAACCGAGGGGACGGCCTACACTAGAAGAGTGTCAGTGTGGGCTTAGTTTCAGGTGAAGAGCATTCGGAACGGTTCGACTTTACGTAACGTCACAGCTTTTCGCATCACAGTCTTCCGATTATGATGTCGACGCCCAACAGACTCCATCAGAGAACGCTGAGATGCCCCCGTGGCGCCTGCTTTGGATGCTGGAGTGATAACCGTGTAGCGGCGCTGTCAGCGAGACACTCATCCCGCGAGCGGAATGGCTCCAGAGAGCCCTTCTTCCTCGCATCTGCCACGCGGTCCTAACGGCACTCGGCTGTTCTGTGCTGCTGACAGCTCTCTGAAACAGCAGGACGCCTGGCCTACGTGAGTCCCAGACATTGGGATCGGCAGGCACCTCAGCGGTGCACTGCGACAGCCGCTATCCATCCAAAAATAACGTCACCATATACTTTCCGCGAATAGAAGAAAAGAAATCTTTGTAATTCGTTTCTTTCACCTGATTAGTATGAACTACGGGTATCTACGTGATGCGCCCCAAAATTTGTGTGTTCTGTCTGAATAGGACTTGTTTGCAAAGACAAAATTACGATTCACGGTGTTTCAAGACGACTCATTTGATCTCACAAGGTTTCCAGAGGAATGAAGATAGAAACTTGGCTAAAATTAACTTAATCCTTAATAAACTGATGCAAAACGCGTGTGCCAAACAAATATTGTCTTAATTTAGTAGCTTATTTACGATCCTAGCCTAAAAATCATTAATATTTAAATTAATAGCAGTTGACAGATCAACGAGATTAAAGATGATACAAAGTATTTGCTTCCCAAAGAATTACTCAGTTTTACAACGGTATATCTTTTACAGGCTTGTTTATACGACCTCAAGATACTTGTACAGTTACATTTGAGATCAAAATTTGCAGCTGCTATTCACCTGCACACAACAAACAACCACACGATAGTCAAGCTCGACCTATACTTTCGGGGGTATATCTGGAGTTACTGCGCTCGCTGCTTATACTATGCGCCGTTGTAATCCACTCAAAGCTCTTGGAAGCGGAGGCACAATTACTAAACTGCGTGAAATGCAATCGCTGCAGCTTCTGAGCGGTTTGAGATCGGATGTTGGAACTGCACGGTTGTCTGCGGGGCATGATTGGAATTAGTAAGTGAATATGATTTGGTTTAGCGACGAAGCCCACTTCCATTTGAATAGGTTCGTCAATATGCAAAATTAGCGCATCTGGGCGACTCAAAATCCGCATTTCGCGATTAAGAAGTCTCTTTAACCTCAACGGGTGACTGTGTGGCGTGCAAAATCCAGTTACTGAATAATCGGTGGGATATTCCTTGATGGCGCGACGACTACCAAACGGTACTTGACGGTTTTGGAAGATCATCCCCATTATCCAAAGTGATCCTGATTTCGACAAGATGTGGTTCATGCAAGACGAAGCTCGACTCCATCGAAGCAGCAGAGTGTTTAATATTCTTCAGCAGCAGGTTGGGGAACACATTCTGACTCTGGGGTACCCTGGGCCACTGGCATGGGCCTTCATTGGTCGCCATATTGTCCAGCTCTCAACACATGCGACTCTTTTTTGTGGGGCTATATTAATGACAAGGTGTACAGCAATAACCCCAAAACCATTGCTGAGCTGAAAACAGCCATTCGGGAGGTAATCGACGTTCCGACACTTCAGGGGGCATGCAGAATTTCTCTACTCCTCTGCGCCACATAATCGGCAATGATGGCAAGCATATCGAACATGTCATAACCTAAATCCGAATATCTGTAGTGGTGATTAAATGTTGAATGAAGTATGTGCACGCCGTAATTTGTAACTAATTTATGTTTTTTTCATATAGTCGATAACTGTCACCATGTAAATGGAGCATTTCACAACCCTCCACCCCTCAAAAAAACCTGTCCAGTTTCTGTGTTGTTCAGCCCATTGGAGACGTGCAGCTTCATGTACCACGTTGAGCGATGACCTTTAGCGAGGCACCCGTCTTTGAACTGTAACTGAATATGCACTCATGCTCATAAATTAACGATAATACTGATACATGGTGAAACAACGCTCTGCTGGGCGGTTTGCGGGTTCAGATCACCTCGGTGTATGACCATGCGGTGCATTTGAACTGCTGTCATCGCACGGTGGCGCTGGCAGCAGTCCACATAAGTAGAGGTGTGTTGGTGCATTTCAGAGTACGGTGCAGCGAGTAAGTGTGCAAACGTTTTCAGACGTGCTAATGGTGACTGTGTGAAACTTCCTGGCATATTAAAACTGTGTGCCGGACCGAGACTCGAACTCGGGACCTTTGCCTTTCGCGGACAAGTGGATCGCAGGAGTGTTTCTGTAAAGTTTGGAAGGTAGGAGGCGAGGTACTGGCGGAAGTAAAGCTGTGAGGACGGGGCTTGAGTCGTGCTTGGGTAGCTCAGTTGGTAGAGCACTTGCCCGAGAAAGGAAAAGGTCCCGAGTTCGAGTCTCGGTCCGGCACACAGTTTTAATCTGCCAGGAAGTTTCATATCAGCGCACACTCCGCTGCAGAGTGAAAATCTGGTCCTGGGTGACTGTGTGTTGAAAATGGCTCAAAGAAGACATATTGATGGGGTTATGACGAGTAGAATACTAGGGCGACTGGAGGCTGGTCAAACACAGCACGTCGTAGCACGGGCTCTCCGTGTACCTCAAACTGTGATCTCACGATTATGGCAACAATTCCAGCAGACAGGAAACGTGTCCAGGCGCTGCTGTACGAGACGTCCACAGTGTACAACACCACAAGAAGACCGGTATCTCAACAGTGCCCGCAGACGGCCACGGAGTACTGCAGGTAGCCTTGCACGGGACCTTACCGCAGCCACTGGAACAGTTGTCTCCAGACACACAGTCTACAGACGACTAAAGAGACATGGTTTATTCGCCCAGAGACCTGCAAGGTGCATTCCACTGACGCTTGGTCACAGGAGAGCCCGTGAAGCCTGGTGTCGAGAACACAGTACATGGTCATTGGAACTGTGGTCCCAGGTTATGTTCACGGACGAGACCAGGTATAGTCTGAACAGTGATTCCCGCCGGGTTTTCTTCTGGCGTGAACCAGGAACCAGATACTAACCCCATAATGTCCTTGAAAAGGACCTGTATGGGGGTCATGGTTTGATGGTGTGGGGTTGGATTATGACTGGTGCACGTACACCCCTGTATGTCTTTGACAGAGGAACTGTAACAGGTCAGGTGTATCGGGACGCCATTTTGCACCAGCATGTCCGCCTTTTCAGGGGTGCAGTGGGTCCCAGCTTCCTCCTGATGGATGATAACGCATGGCCCCACCGAGCTGCCATCATGGAGGAGTACCTTGAAACAGAAGATATCAGGTGAATGGAGTGGCCTGCCTGTTCTCCAGACCTAAACCCTATCGATCACGTCTGGGATGCTCTCGGTCGACGTACCGCTGCACGTCTTCACAGAGCACTTCAGGAGCTCCGACAGGCACTGGTACAAGAATGGGAGGCTATACCCCAGCAGCTGCTCGACCACTTGATCCAGAGTATGCCAATCCGTTGTGCGGCGTGTGTACGTGTGTATGGTGATCATATCGCATATTGATGTCAGGGTACATGCGCGTTTTGTAGCACATGTGTTTCGAGACGGTTTTTTCAACTTATCACCAATACTGTGAACTTACAGATCTGTGTCGTGTGAGTTCCCTATGGGCCTATGCCATTAGCGCCAGTATTGTGTAGTACCACGTTGTGTGGTACCACATTCTGCAATTATCCTTAATTTATGAGCATGAGAGTAGTTACCTTCACATCTCTCCTTTGGGAACTAGTTGAGACGTACTTACATATAACCTGGTAGCAACAGTTCCTGTTGGATTTGAAACCGAATTTCATTGACAAGACCTGACTTTTATCTCCGTTCCTTGTCGGGTAGGATTTTGTTAGGACCACTGTTCGTATGCCGCATTAAGTGGTTGCCAGTGGTACCACCTAGTAGACAGGTTTCACGGTCAGCGTTGATAAACTACCAAATAGGGCAACTTTAATCCCTCGTTTTCATGGACACGATAGTCGTTGCTGTTATTCTATCAGGTCGACCCATGATACTGCTCTGATTCCATACAACATGTCGGAGCGTACACTACTTCCCCTCCACGACTTAGGCCAGTGACGCAGGGCAACGCTACTGCCCGATCGCAGTTCTGCGGCACCTACAGCGCTTCTGGTGACCAGTGTGCTCGTTCTGGAGGGCTGCTAATATTTTGTTGGTGAGCCTGTCACTGACAACGATTAACTGCCAAAAGTGAGCAAATTATGCAGAACAGATTGTCTGAGGTTTTCTTGAGCGCCCTCTCTGGTATAGACCTGTGGAGATAGTAATGACAAATACGGAAACAGTACGACGGTCCATGAAGATAACATTCTAGGTTTTTTATCTGCGCACTATCGCTTCCACAGCAAGACACTTCGCGTGTTCTACTGGTTATCTCACGTGAGACACCGGCGGTGCGGTTGACCGCCAGCTGGTCCTGTGTCTCACTAGCCGCCTGGCCAGCGGCGGCGGTTGTCCTGGTTGTGGAGCCGTTAAAGTGGGATGGCACACGCGCGCACAAGCCAGGGTCCCCCCCCCCCCCAGCTAAAAATATGACTTCAGCCAGCGGCGCCACAGAAACCCCATTCAGTGGAGTGGGCAAGTCGCGGTCCATGGAAATTTGACAGCTGCGACGTTAATTTGTTTTCCGACGACTAACAGTTCTGAGCGTGTAGTATGTTACACAAGAGGCAAAAAATATTATAACAATTTATGGTATTACCGTTCCAGAGTTCATATATACGAGGTGCGACATTAAAGTAATGAGACTGATGTGAAAAAAAATGTTACTTACCGTTTTAGTCAAGTTTATTGTTGTCTCCTTCAAAGTACTTCCCTTCTGATTGCACACACTTTTTCCAGCGCTTCTGTCATGGATGGTAACTTTTCTGGAACTCATCTTCCGTAATATCCTCCAAGACCCTCGTCACAGCTTTTTGGACATCTTGCGTTCTTTGAAAATGGTGGACCTTGACCGCCCTTTTCACTCTTTGAAATAGAAAAAAGTCGCATGGAGTGATATCTGGTGAATAAGGTGGCTCTGGTAGCACTGAAATTTGTTTTGAGGTTAAAAATGGATGTACTGACAGAGCAGTATGGGATGGCGCATTATCGGGATGCAGAATCCAATTATCAGCAGTGTTGGCACGGACACCAAAAACTCTTTTACGAAGTCTTTCTAAAATTTCTTTGTAGTAATATTGGTTAACTGTTTGTCCAGGAGGCACCCACTCTTTCTGAACAATTACCTTGGAATGAAAGAAGCACACAAGCATGCATTTCACTTTTGACTTCGATATGCGAGCTTTTTTTGGTCTGTGTGATCCCTTTGAGCACCATCGCGAACTTGGGCGTTCTGGCTCTGGATTGTACTGAAAAAAAAAAACAACTTTCATCGCCACTGATAACACAGCTAAAAAATTCTGTATTGATATCCGTTTGCTCTAACAGACCGGCTGCCACATTTTTCCGTGTTTCTCGCTGTTGTGGTGTCAGATTTTTGGGGAAGATTTTTGCTCAAATCTTTCTCATACCTAGATCTTCAGTTATTATTTGACCGTTTCTCGATTGATGTTCAGTTCTTCTGCAATCATTTTCACGGATAATCTTCAATCAGATCATACAAGTTCACGCACCCTGGCCAAGTTGACATCCGTCCACGACGTTGATGGTCGTCGACTGCGGTCTTCATCTTCAACATTCGTTCTGCTTTCACTCAACATTTTATGCCAACGGAAAACTTGAGCTCTTGACATAACCTCCTCTCCCAAAGCCTTCTGAAGCTTACTGTAATTTGTCGTCGCGTTTTCGTCCAATTTAATGCAAAAAGAAATGGCATACCATTGCGCAATATTATGCAGTTCCATTTCTGTGATGAGAGACACAAACATGTGTTAACTTATTACAGCACAACTCACAACTGAGCAGTTGCATCGATGTGCCGCTTGGACTAGAAGCAGCTTATAGACCAAGGTCAAAGATATTGTGCCTACACAAACCTGCAGAGTTGCCACATTTTGCAAAGATTTTTTTTCTTTATTGTGATTTTAATACCTGTAGAACGGGTAGGCTGGCAGCAGCACAATACGCTGCTCTTCAGCCAAACATGTACAATGATAAAAACAGAGGAGACACATGAGTCGGAACAAAACCGCGGGGAAAAAACAGTAGACACATGAACATAAAAAACATGAAGCCGTTCACACTCGATG
Source organism: Schistocerca nitens (assembly GCF_023898315.1). NCBI lineage: Eukaryota > Metazoa > Arthropoda > Insecta > Orthoptera > Acrididae > Schistocerca > Schistocerca nitens. The sequence goes on from NC_064618.1 coordinate 851,208,211, forward strand.
ACAATCCACACTACAAACTGTTGACACGAAGCACAAACACTAAAGATGCCGATGGCACTGGTGAACGATGGAGTGTGTCGGTGAACACTGAACACTAAACACGACGGCACACACGAGACACTGATGGTGATGATCTCTGGCGCGCGAATGTCCACTTAGTGTGTGCGAGTCCGGGGACCTGCCAAGAGGGGAAGAAGGGTGAGGTGGGGGAGAGGGGAGAACAAGGATGCCAATGGCTGAGGAGATGGGGGGAGGAGGAGAGGGACAGGAGAGGGGAAGCCCGGGGGAGGAGTGGGGAGAAATGGAGGAGGGAGGGAAGAGGGAGAGAAGGGAGGGAGGGTGTCCAAAGGAGCAAACACAGGAAGAGGGAGGGAGGATCAAAGTTGATAGAAGGGGTAGATGGAGGGGAGGAGGGTATCATCAGGGAGAGGGAGCTGGCGGAAGCCACCTTGGGAGAGGGTAAGGAGGGTGGAGAGATGGAGACCGGGTTGGACGTGGGAATACAGGTGCGGCAGCGGGCGGGGGCGGGAGAGGATGGGCGAGACACGCGGGTGAGGAGGATCGAGTTTGCGGGAGGTGTACAGGATTCGTATCCTTTCAAGGAAAAGGAGGAGGTGGGGGAAGGGGATGAGATCGTACAGGATCCGCATGGGGGAGGGGAGACGGATGCGATAGGTGAAGTGGAGAGCATGGCGTTCAAGGATTTGAAGTGATTTATAAAAGATAGGGGGGGCGAAGATCCAGGCCGGATGGGCGTAACAAAGGATAGGGCGGATGAGGGATTTAAAGGTGTGGAGTATGGTGGAGGGGTCCAGACCCCACGTATGGCCGGAAAGGAGCTTGAGGAGAGGGAATGTGCCTTGGCTAGGATTTTCCGGAGATGGGGGGTACAGGAGAGTCGACGGTCGAGGGTGACGCCAAGGTACTTAAGGGTGGGGGTGAGGGCGATAGGACGGCCATAGATGGTGAGATAGAAATCAAGGAGGCGGAAGGAAGGGGTGGTTTTGCCTACAATGAACGCCTGGGTTTTGAAGGGATTGACCTTGAGCAACCACTGGTTGCACCAAGCGGTGAACCGGTCAAGATGGGATTGGAGAAGGTGTTGGGAGCGCTGCAGGGTGGGGGCAAGGGCAACGAAGGCGGTGTCATCGGCAAACTGGAGAAGGAGGACGGGGGGGGGGGGGTGACGTTGCAAAGAAAATCAGTCTCATTACTTTATTGTCACTCCTCGTCTGTTATCGCTGTGTTCGGAACGTACGTATTCAAAAATAATTTCTAGTCAAAAAGGAAATTTTAAATTTTCTTTTGTTATACAGAATGGTTATAATTAAACTTTCGTTTCTTGAACCATTATACAGGGTGTCCCAAACAGAATGACCAGTTTTTAACTTGTAGTAATATTGAGAAAAATGTCACTAGGTAACTGAAACAGCGCTAGATATTATCGGCATGGTCTAGAGTTTCAGAAAAAAAAAACCGCTAGATGTCGCTACAAGCGCTGACCTGGAGCGTGCAGCTAGTCTCGCGCAGTATGGCGTCTGCGGAACAGAAGGTGTATTGTGTTATTGAATTTAGTCGTACTCAATCAGTGATCGCAATTCAGCGGGCGTTTCATATTCGATTTCGTGCTAAACCACCATCACCAAAGAACATTCGACTGTGGTATAAACAGTTTGAAGAAACAGGGCGCCTCTGTAAAGGCAGTAGTCCTGGCCGGGCACGCGTTCCTGAACAAACAGTGGAACAAATCCGAAGAGCATTTGAGCGGAGCCCCCGCAAGTCTACGCGTCGTGCTAGCCGAGAACTTGCGCTACCGCACATGACAGTGTGGCGTGTTGTACAGCGTCGTTTAGCCCTCAAACCATACCAATCACAACTGGTACAAGCTCTTCGAGATACTGACAAAATGAAGCGCGTGGACTTTAGCAGTGCCATTCTCGAGGACATGGAAGATAATACATTTATGTCACGGTTGATATTCAGCAATGAGGCAACTTTCCATATTAGTGGTAAGGTTCACCTTCCGTCATAATGTGCGTATGGGGGGGGGTCTCGAAAATCCAATTGAACACAAACGTCATTCACCAGAAGTGAATTTTTTTTTTTTTTGTGTTTCGCAAAGCAAGGTTTATGGACCCTACGTTTTTGAGGAAGAAACCTTAAGAGAAGAATAATATCTTGCAATGGTACGGAACTGGTTATTCCCACTACTTGACTCTGACAATTTCATCTATCAGCAAGATGGAGCACCACCGCACTGGCACAAGAATGTGCGCAGTTTCCTCAATGCCAACGTGCCTCAACGTTGGATAGGGCGTACAGGACTGCGAGACCAGGCTTTACACTCTTGGGCTCCTAGGTCCCCTGACTTAACACCATGTGATTTCTTCCTGTGGGGATATGTTAAACAATGTGTTTAAGTTCCTGCCTTACCTCGTGACATTGATGAACTAAAAACTAGAATAAAGCTGCTGTAGCTTCAGTGACAGAAGACACCTTACGCTCAGTTTGGGATGAATTCGGCTATCGGCTAAATGTCGTCCGTGCAGCCAATGGAGGACATATTGAACATTTATGATGGATTTTTATAAATTTATTATGCAATTTGTTGGTGTTAAGTCCTTCTTCCTAACAAAATAATTCTATTTAAAATCGAGTCATTCTTTTTGGGACATCCTGTGGATGGAAAACTATTTACTGGATTGGTACCCAACTTGACAGGAATGATATTCAGAGTATGCGCTGCAGGATTCGCATTGTTGGTAGCGTTAGTGTGTCATGAGTTGCAGTTAGGCGCCGGTACTGGCACGACGACTTAGGGTTAAAACACAAGCATCACTGTGGCAGACAGTCAAGATGGTCTGCACAAGGCGAGCAGGGTTTTGCTCCTAAAGCTGTTTTATCAGAACTACAATAATAGTGCTGCTTCTCTTCGCGAGTGTCGATACGTTAAAGGAATACGAAGAAGTCCTCCTTCCGCACAGTAGTTGATGAACTCGATTCGGAAGTTCGAATATCTGGCGATTTGGGACTTGCTCCTGGTAGAGGCCGGCGGCCAGCTGCGCCACAAATACTGTTGAAGAAATTACTGGTGCTGTGGCTGGGAATGCTGGCCGCGATGTGATGTCCTCAAGAAGCGCGCGAGCTGTCTCACGACTGAACGTTCCATGCCCCACCGTTCGAAAAGTGCTGCGGACAGTTGTGAAATGGTATCCGTACAAACTTCACAGTACTCACCAATTTTCGCCAGGCGACGCAGACATTCGAGTAGAATTAGCTCTTACGTTTCTCGCAGGGGCCGAAGTTGACTACACGTTGCCTTCGGACATTCTGTGGAGTGACGAAACACGTTTCACGCACACTGGGGCAACAGACAGTCACAATTGTTGAAATTGGGGTATGCCGCTGCCAACGAACGTTCATGAAATTCCCCTGCGTAGTGAACGCGTCACCATGTGGTATGACTTCACAGTACAGTTCGTAATAGTTCATTTTTCTTTGAGTAACTCGGACCCCAAGAACCAAGGACATGGCGCCCGTTACTGTGATCTGCTTCGCCAACATGTGATTACTGCTTCTGTGTGTGTGAGAGAGAGAGATGCTTGGGACTCAACCATTTTGATACGGGATGGAGCTGCACCTCACATTGCTCTTGAGGGCACTTGGTTGCTTCGTAATACATTTGTGGAAAGCCGAAACGTTGGCCGATCGTTTTAAGTTCCACTGCCACCAACATAACCAGATTCGAACCTGTGTGATTTCTGGCTGTGGCTTAACACACATTGAAGATGAGTACGCGAAAGAACTTGCCCCCCTTCTAACAGCCGTGTACCGCAAGTCTCTAGAGGAACGGAAGGTTCCAAATGATTGGAAAAGGGCGCAGGTAGTTCCAGTTCTCAAGACGGGTCGTCGAGTAGATGCGCAAAACTATAGGCCTATATCTCTGAAATCGATCTGTTGTAGAATTTTAGAACATGTTTTTTTTTCGCGTATCATGTCTTTTCTGGATACCCAGAATCTACTCCGTAGGAATTAACATGGATTCCGGAAACAGCGATGATGTGAGACCCAACTCGCTTTATTTGTTCATGAGACCCAGAAAATATTAGGTACAGGCTCCCAGGTAGATGCCATTTTCCTTGACTTCCGGAAGGCGTTCTGTACAGTTCCGCACTGTCGCCTGATAAACAAAGTAAGAGCCTACAGAATATCAGACCAGCTGTATGGCTGGATTGAAGAGTTTTTAGCAAACAGAACACAGCATGTTGTTTTCAATGGAGAGACGACTACAGACGTTCAAGTAACCGCTGGCGTGCCACAGGGGAGTGTTATGGGACCATTGCTTTTCACAATATATGTAAATGACCTAGTAGATATTGTAGGAAGTTCCATGCGGCTTTTCGCGGATGATGCTGTAGTATACACAGAAGTTGCAGCGTTAGAAAATTGCAGCGAAATGCAGGAAGATCTACAGCGAATAGGAACTTAGTGCAGGGAGTGGCAACTGAGCCTTAGCATAGACAAATGTAATGTATTGCGAATACATAGAAAGAAGGATCCTCTATTGTATGATTATATGATAGCGGAACAAACACTGGTAGCAGTTACTTCTGTAAAATATCTGGGAGTATGCATGCGGAACGATTTGAAGTGGAATGATCATATAAAATTAATTGTTGGTAAGGCGGGTACCAGGTTGAGATTCATTGGGAGAGTCCTTAGAAAATGTAGTCCATCAACAAAGGAGGTGGCTTACAAAACACTCGTTCTACCTATACTGCAGTATTGCTGATGAGTGTGGAATCCGTACCAGGTCGGATTCAAAAAATGGTTCAAATGGCTCTGAGCACTATGGGACTCAACTGCTGAGGTCATTAGTCTCCTAGAACTTAGAACTAGTTAAACCTAACTAACCTAAGGACATCACAAACATCCATGCCCGAGGCAGGATTCGAAGCTGCGACCGTAGCGGTCTTGCGGTTCCAGACTGCAGCGCCTTTAACCGCACGGCCACTTCGGCCGGCCCAGGTCGGATTGACGGAGGATGTAGAGAAGATCCAAAGAAGAGCGGCGCGTTTCGTCACAGGGTTATTTGGTAACCGTGACAGCGTTACGGAGATGTTTAGCAAACTCAAGAGAGGCTCTGCAAGAGAGGCGCTTTGCATCGCGGTGCAGCTTGCTGTCCAGGTTTCGAGAGGGTGCGTTTCTGGACGAGGTATCGAATATATTGCTTCCCCTACTTATACCTCTCGAGGAGATCACGAATGTAAAATTAGAGAGATTCGAGCGCGCGCGGAGGTTTTCCGGCAGTCGTTCTTCCCGCGAGCCATACGCGACTGAAATAGGAAAGGGAGGTAATGACAGTGGCACGTAAAGTGCCCTCCGCCACATACCGTTGGGTGGCGTGCGGGGTATAAATGTAGATGTAGATGTAGATGGAAGATAAGCTTAACGAAGGAGGTTGTGAACACCCCACCTGAGATGTTTGGAGCAGCAGTAAAGCGATCGGTAGTGCGGTTCCAAGATGTCGTGGATGCAGGTGGTTTTCATATTGAGCCACGTTTGTAACCCGGAACGTAAGCGTGATAGGAAATTAACAAATGTTACCCTCTCACGCGGAAACTAAAATGTGTTTCTTTCAATGGTTTATTCGTTTTTTCTTTTCCACATGTCCTTACAGATATTTTCAATTTCACTCTCCTACGATCACATGTTTTTCATGGTGGCCCATTGAAGTAGCGACAGTTTAGTCATAACCATCCCGCATATTTGTATGGAGTAATTTCAACCAAAGTTGTTACACGTATTGTTTGCTATCTTATTTGATAATACCATGGTTACAGGAGACCACCAAATCCGCTAAGGAGTGGGTGACATGCCACGGGGATAACGTGTACTACTCCAGTCAATTCTAGAAGACATGCAAGAATTTTTCAGGCTCGACACTCGTGTGGCCCACCATCAGGATAACAGTAGTTTGGTCATGTGGGGGCCAGACATCTTCATTACCCAAAGAGGTTGACGTGGGGAAGTCAACTGTACAACGCTTGCAACTACTGCACCCAAAATTGGTACTCGTATATGACTTCGACTGTGGAGGAAAATGCTTTGTGATTAAGACACCCTTAGCAAATCCACTGCCGAGCATGGGACTGTAAACTCCGGCACTCGAGGAGCGTCATAACTAGTCTTAGTAACAAATGATATAGTAAAGAACGTCGTTTTCGCGGCGACATTCTTTGATAATTGTGTCTCGATTTCCTTGCCACTGAAGAAAGCCGAGTAATGTTTACCCAAACGACTAACTACCCGGAAAACATACCGTTGGGGGTAAGACACTCCTACCATCCCTCAGCATTGATGCGAGTGTGCCGGCCTCTCTGACCGAACGGTTCTAGGCGCTTCAGTCTGGAACCGCGCGGCCGCTATGGTCGCAGGTTCGAATCCTGCCTCGGGCATGGATGTGTGTGATGTCCTTAGGTTAGTTAGGTTTAAGTAGTCTAGGGGACTGATGACCACAGATGTTAAGTACCATAGTGCTCAGAGCCATTTGAACTTAACATTTGAGGCCATCAGTCCCCTAGACTAAGAACTACTTAAATCTAACTAACCAAAAGATATCACCCACATCCATGCCCAAGGCAGGATTCGAACCTGTGACCATAGCAGCCGCGTGGTTCCGGACTGAAGCACCTAGAACCTCTCGGCCACAGCGGCCGGCGGACCGTCATGTTTTTTACCACGGACAACTGAGTGTTGCTCGCTCAAGGGTGTGTTCACCAAAGAATTATTACAGCACGTGTCCAGGAGAGGCAACTATGAAATGTTGTATATGATCAAGTTTTGGGTTAAACTGATACTGTCAGGTGCTGTGCATAGCGTTTGCAGTGGATGACTGGCGCCGTATGTGCCACCGGTTCGGTTCCCGCGAATTTATAACTTACAGCTTTAAAAACATCTAAAATGAATTATTTTCTTACACTAACGATGGATTTCGATTCCTTTTCGTGTAATACGCGATTGGAATTAATGAGTAACTGGACAACGCTAGGTAACAAGTAACAGCGGAACAGTTGGGACTTAAAATGCCCTCTGCAAACATGTCACGATCAACATTTGTCCATTTTTGCCCAATACGTCCTTGTCTGGCACACAGAGCACAAGAATAAATATAGCATCATCACTTCAAAAAATGTTCAAATGTGTGTGAAATCTTATGGGACTTAACTGCTAAGGTCATCAGTCCCTAAGCTTACACACTACGTAACCTAAATTATCCTAAGGACAAACACACACACCCATACCCGAGGGAGGACTCGAACCTCCGCCGGGACCAGCCGCACAGTCCATGACTGCAGCGCCTAAGATCGCTCGGCTAATCCCGCGGGGCTCATCACTTCACACTTTCCCATACAGTTGTTTACTTTTAGTTTGGAATGTGTGCCAGAGAAGAACGTATTCGGCAAATATGAAAAAATTTCGGTGGATAACCTCATAGGCGCATCCATACAATAGATCTCATCACCTTCCAAAGGAATCTTAAATTAAAAATTAGTGCACATGTAACTAATTGTAAAGCACCTGATGATGTTATGTTGCCGGAATGCGTCGTGCCAGTAAGGACTGGAAAAGAAAAGAAACTGAAGCTGAAAAAATTATTTTATATGCAGTTCCGATTGCTGCTTGAATTTTAAATTCGGCAGTACACTATCAAAAGGAGTAAAAAAGAAGTTCTGGGAAGAAATAAATATCTAGACAGCTGAACAATAATTTAATTGCGATGAAGTATCAGATTATCGAGACGTTTGAAATGTTCTAAATCTTGGAGTCTATCTGATTTAAAAGTACTGAATTCACGAAAGCGCTAATGGGCTCGTTGCTTAGTGGCATCTATATGTTTTAAATCTTAGACTTGTCAGACCAACAAGTCAGAGCAGAAGCAATATAGTGTTCAGTGAGGGCGGCTTCTTCATCGCAAGGAAAACATTATATGTAGCTACTTAATTGCAAACGTACGAGAAGGGCACTAAAGAAGGAGACACGTTCTGCTGCATAAGAGTGGGACACCAAGTGGTCTGTTCCTTGAATGGTTCCCACAGTCTTATGAAATGATTTACGGTAACCAGGATGACCTTGAAACAAAATGGTCGCATTAGAGTTTCCGCAGCCAAGTGCAGCATCCTTTCCTCTGTTGATATAGTATAACGCTGCAAAATCTCCATATCCGAAGTCGTCAACCACGGTGTGTGAAAGCGTAATTTATGCTCAGGATCAGTAAGATTACGCCACAGCGCGGAGCGCCGTCGTCCGAACACCATCGGCTGTATCCGTCACGCTCAAAAGAGTGTCCTGTGTTTAACATTCCAGATTCATTACCCGTCAATAATTATGGTTCTCACACAGGATATAAACTAATGATACGAAGCTTGTGAGGGGCGGGAGAGAGGGTGTTATCGTGGAAACAAAAATACTGCTTATTGTGGAGATGAGAAAAACTGTATGTTTTTTTTAGAACAACAGAACGAGGTGCCTCGTTTGTTACTACAGACGAATGGCGAGTGGTTTCACAAACAAAAGTGGCCGATTCCTACTTACACCCGCCATTTTCCCTCCTCAACGCCAAACACACACATAGTTTTACCAATTTGTCAGATACTGGCTAGTGATCCATCCTCAACTACCTCCTCGTCGAAGAGATGTGACTCTTTAAAATTCCTTCGTTTCTTCCCTTCTTTTTACTCCCAGAAGTGCAGACCAACCTGATAAGGCCCAAGTATACAGTTTTCAGATTTTTTCGAGTATTCTTCGCAGCATGTTTCAGCCTGTACATGTAGATTCGAGGACGTTCGTTGTCTAGCGTATCAGTATTTCTCAACCATAAATACTAATTACTAGCGTTTTAATGTCTAATTATCCTGGGAATCAATACGTCAGGAAACTATCTAACGCCTGTTTGCGCTCACTCCTTCCTGCACTCACCTATAGACTCTTTCATTTTAAGACATGACAGTTTCACCAAACATTGATTCTTTTTACTGCAGTGAAATGTTATTCGATTAAAACTTCAATAACTTACATAAAACATTATTATGTTTCCTGTCAGAGTCTTCTGCCTGCTACCACCAAAGTTACAGATTACACGGCGTCTTCGGCTGGAAGATAGGTCCTCGGGATTGTTGGCATACTGAATATTAACTTTGATAAGTTACCCAGAAGTCAGCGTCGCAGTATCGATATAGATTCAGATCATAAACGTAGATATGAAATAAATTAAGAGCATAACCTAGCATGGATGCAAAATATACCGGAAGTACAGCATTGTTGGTAAGCTGATATGTGTGATGGTGGAATAATCAATATTAATAATAATAATGTGTGGCTCAGAGGACTGGTGTAAGTCTCAAATGGACGCCACTTTGACGACTATCTTGCCCCTAATTTGCTGCAGTAAACCTACCGGAGAAAGAGGACCGCCGGCCGCGGTGGCCGTGAGGTTCTGGCGCTGCAGTCCGGAACCGCGGGACTGCTACGGTCGCAGGTTCGAATCCTGCCTCGGGCATGGGTGTGTGTGTCATGTCCTTAGGTTAGTTAGGTTTAAGTAGTTCTAAGTTCTAGGGGACTTATGACCTAAGTCATAGTGCTCAGAGCCATTTGAACCATTTTTTAGAAAGAGGACCTCCATTTTGACGGGGAGTGCGAACCACATGTCGTTCCTTGTGAGTCCCTGCATCATTGAGAGCGGAAGGCTATGTTAAAAGCAGACTGAAATATTCGGTGGTCCGGCTAGGATTCGATCCCGTCACCTTTCCATTTCTAGATACATGCTTTATCACTAGAACAGCACGCCCGACAACATCCGGATGACAGCGCTAACAACTTTCGCCTGTAATTCTATTACCATTTGCATTTCAGAAAATCTTAACACGATTGTTTATTAACGACGCCATATATAAATCCTTCCAGTGTCTGTGTTTTGTTTCTCTTACTGTCTCTGGTGTCTTTACTGTCACAAAACTAATTGTGCGGGATCTGCCTCGGGAAGCAAAGGCTTTATGTTACGTGTTATGTGATGCAAACATCAGGCTTATTCTCGACATTTTCCACGGAATCCATTAGATATCGTAGAGAACCAACCAGTTTGTATGTTCAGTGTAGAATCGATGTCGGTCAGAAGATACGAGAAGAGCAGTGATTAGGTTTGTTTTAGAAACGAAGTTGCAGTAATTTTCGTTTGTATGCAAACAACCAAATAGCTAAGTCGGGTCTCAAAATGACGCTCGAGGTAATCCTATACTATAAGAACTTCAAATAAGCTGATAATGTTATATCACTAGTTCCAAGGAACGGTGAAATTTAAATGTCTCTGTGGACGATTCAACCCAACAACTCAGAAAAGCAGACGTCTCTCCGAGAGTTGGTAAGTGTAATCAACCAACTGACTGGAGCAGAATATATACATAAAGATGTTTCATCACTTAATGTGAAGCTGAAGCACTCTACAATTACCTTCCATCTTGCAGCCTGCCCGCATCTCGTGGTCGTGCGGTAGCGTTCTCGCTTCCCACGCCCGGGTTCCCGGGTTCGATTCCCGGCGGGGTCAGGGATTTTCTCTGCCTCGTGACTGCTGGGTGTTGTGTGATGTCCTTAGGTTAGTTAGGTTTAAGTAGTTCTAAGTTCTAGGGGACTGATGACCTAAGATGTTAAGTCCCATAGTGCTCAGAGCCATTTGAACCATTTGAACCATTCTTGCAGCCATATATGCCACGGAGTTCTGACATTACACAGAAAAATGATTGATCGGAACAACAGACGTAAGAGAGAGGCGAATCCTTAGAAAGATGTTATTCCTTAATGGAATATGGAGGTTTCACTGACGTTGTAATTCAGAGGTCTGATCCCACACAAAGAAACTATCCGATTTTGAGCGAAAAGGTCGGTTATGGTCATGTAAAAATATGACATTCATGTAAAATATTGCACCCTAATTGATACACCGTCTGCGCTTTTACGGCCAGAATAAAAGTTCCATGCCAGCTGACTTAGGATATCATAAAAGGGTTTAAATGCATTGTAGTTGACAGATTGTGCGCCAGGCCCCAAATAATATCTTCAGAAATGACTAATGAAGATGAAAATGCACCTTCTGGCCGAAATTAGGCAGAAGCAGTGCTATGTCAATGCCTCAAGGTTAAACAAACGCTGTACCTGGTAGGTCTATCCTAAATAAGAAGACGTAGAAGGAGAGACAAGACACCACCCGTAGATGCTGTTCAGATTTGCATTCTGTTTGACAATACAGTTTCGCGATCCGTAAAACGCAGATTTGACAGAGAGGTTGGAATGCATATTTAAGCACCATTTATAGGCGATTCTACTTTGTACTACTATCAGACACATGATTTCCCTCCGGCTTTCAAGCTATCAGAAGAAATATTTCAGTATACGGAAACGCCAAGTGTCAGTATTATGTCGATTGTTCATTTGTGTTGCATCTTTCGAATACCCACAAGTACGAAGTTTGGTCAAGTTTTATTACTGCACGTCTCTGAGTCTTCAAAAGTTACAAAAATAGTGAAACAGACGTCTGTAGCGCCCAAAATCAATCACGGAATAAAATTCGTGAGATAGTTTATTGTGGTTGCCATTACTCCAGAGCGCAGCATACGATGATTGAACAGCTCCGCCTGTGCTTGGAGACGTGGACGAAGAACCAGTGAGACAAGGTGGGGACGGGGATCGCGCAGCCTTTGGCAACGTGAAATGTTAGACCAGAATAGCTGACATCGCGACCTAGCGCCTCCGTTCCTCTTGGCCGTCGGTCAACGCCCGGGACCGCTGTTTTGTTGTCTTATCGCCTCTCAGGAGGACATTTAAACACGGTCCTCTTTACGATGTGTTGCATTATTCTGCTATGGATTAGACACATTACATCATTGTTGTATATAGCTATTAATCATGTTCATACAAGCGTCTGCACATGATGTTCATTCTTGCTATTTTGCATTATACAGGTGCAAACGCCTTGAGACAGATACACATCTTTAAATTTTTTTCCTGGACTTGTTACACGCAAAGCAGTAGAATTCAGATGTAGTTCTAGTTATTTACACCAAGTTAGCCATTGATTGGGATATGGCTTTGTTTTGTTCAAATGGTTCAAGTGGGTCTGAGCACTATGGGACTTAACTTCTGAGGTCATCAGTCCCCTAGAACTTAGAACTACTTAAACCTAACTAACCTAAGGACATCACACACATCCATGCCCGAGGCAGGATTCGAACCTGTGACCGTAGCAGCAGCGCGGTTCCGAACTGAAGCGCCTAGAACCGCTCGGACACACCCGGCCGCCTCCTTTCTTTTGTGAAAGATTTGAGCTTAAGTCAGTGGGAAGATCGAACTCTCTATTCCTGAACCAAAATGATACTCCTGCTGCTAACTTTAATGTGAAATTACCACCAGAAGACGTAAGTAAGGTAAATGAATAAAATGAGGAAGAGATTGAAATTAAAGAAACGAAAAGCGTCACCTATTGTTTGCGGACGTAACATTTCAACACTACATACGTTCCACCAACACTCTTCCCAATATGCACTACTTTGCCTTCATTTCTAGCGAGGTACTACGTTAAAATACGCCACGAATTTGCATTGTAGTGTTTCACAGGCACTGTAGAGCACGGAAATCTCCGCGAGTAGTTTTCGAATCTACGTCGAATAATGGGCTGTTTTCTAGTTGGTACCTCAACGAAAAGCAAACGAAAAGGTTGTTGTTGTTGTTGTTGTTGTGGTCTTCAGTCCTGAGACTGGTTTGATGCAGCTCTCCATGCTACTCTATCCTGTGCAAGCTTCTTCATCTCCCAGTACCTACTGCAACCTACATCCTTCTGAATCTGCTTAGTGTATTCATCTCTTGGTCTCCCCCTACGATTTTTACCCTCCACGCTGCCCTCCAATACTAAATTGGTGATCCCTTGATGCCTCAGAACATGTCCTACCAACCGATCCCTTCTTCTGGTCAAGTTGTGCCACAAACTTCTCTTCTCCCCAATCCTATTCAGTACCTCCTCATTAGTTATGTGATCTACCCATCTAATCTTCAGCATTCTTCTGTAGCACCACATTTCGAAAGCTTCTATTCTCTTCTTGTCCAAACTATTTACCGTCCATGTTTCACTTCCATACATGGCTACACTCCATACAAATACTTTCAGAAATGACTTCCTGACACTTAAATCTATACTCGATGTTAACAAATTTCTCTTCTTCAGAAACGCTTTCCTTGCCATTGCCAGTCTACATTTTATATCCTCTCTACTTCGACCATCATCAGTTATTTTGCTCCCCAAATAGCAAAACTCCTTTACTACTTTAAGTGTCTCATTTCCTAATCTAATACCCTCAACATCACCCGACTTAATTCGACTACATTCCATTATCCTCGTTTTGCTTTTGTTGATGTTCATCTTATATCGTCCCTTCAAGACACCATCCATTCCGTTCAACTGCTCTTCCAAGTCCTTTGCTGTCTCTGACAGAATTACAATGTCATCGGCGAACCTCAAAGTTTTTATTTCTTCTCCATGGATTTTAATACCTACTCCGAATTTTTCTTTTGTTTCCTTTACTGCTTGCTCAATATACAGATTGAATAACATCGGGGAGAGGCTACAACCCTGTCTTACTCCCTTCCCAACCACTGCTTCCCTTTCATGTCCCTCGACTCTTATAACTGCCATCTGGTTTCTGTACAAATTGTAAATAGCCTTTCGCTCCCTGTATTTTACCCCTGCCACCTTTAGAATTTGAAAGAGTATTCCAGTCAACATTGTCAAAAGCTTTCTCTAAGTCTACAAATGCTAGAAACGTAGGTTTGCCTTTCCTTAATCTTTCTTCTAAGATAAGTTGTAAGGTCAGTATTGCCTCACGTGTTCCAGTATTTCTACGGAATCCAAACTGATCTTCCCCGAGGTCGGCTTCTACTAGTTTTTCCATTCGTCTGTAAAGAATTCGTGTTAGTATTTTGCAGCTGTGGCTTATTAAACTGATAGTTCGGTAATTCTCACATCTGTCAACACCTGCTTTCTTTGGGATTGGAATTATTTTATTCTTCTTGAATTCTGAGGGTATTTCGCCTGTTTCATACATCTTGCTCACCAGATGGTAGAGTTTTGTATTTACGTAAATTACAGGTAGGTAGTGACACAATATCTTATACATTCAGTTTGCATGTGCTTTACTTGCGAAGGCTATCCGTGAGCTGGACAGGCGAACTGGAGACAATTAAGAAAGGAAGTCAGCCGTGGCTACAATAGATTTCGGTGCCTCCTTGGGGAACGAACAAGCTTTTAGGCAATATTGAACCGAAAATATGGAGCACTACGCCGAAATCTAGATAAATGCGTTAACGTTTTGTCTTACACTACATCTCGTGAAAGAAACATACAGTTGAACAATTATAGTAATGAAACCACAGTACCGCCGATTGAGTGATATTTATTGGTACCACGCCAAGATTCAGTAACACATTTTTAGTATCTACATGTTTATTCGGGGTTTATCTTTTGTTCGTCTCATCTGCCACGCTCATTCTTTCCGATCTCGCACTTCCCTTTCATTGATAAAGAGCAAGGACACTTTTTGGCCAAAAGTTTAAGATTTCAGAGACACTTTCCTAGTTGACGATGTGGGTATGCCTCTCTCAAACCAACAAAGAAACTGCACTGACTGTGTAGCTAGAAATGCGTTGACGCTCCGGACAGGAAAAATTGAGCATTATTCTTTTGAAACACTCGAAGGACGTTGTTAATGGCCATGGAGCTGCACCTTAGAAATCTCCACAGTCGCTGTTGGAATACTGTCACTTGCTGCAGCCGATGTTGCTAACGCTATTCAGAGTGCATTTCTTCATCGTAACTGTTCATTTATGTGGTTTAACGACCTGCAGTGTGTATAGGATCACTACAGTCTCGTAATGCTTATGTGGCTGCTACGAACCAAAGATAAGTGAGTCATGTTAGTGTGTTCATGTTGCTATTGTAGCACGAGATGTCAGAGTTTACGATAACGTTCCAGTATGTTTTTTTATGCTAGACAAATACCAGTCGTGAGAGTACAGTGTACTGAACATTATTTATTATGATCACGAGTCTTATAGATTGTGTGTATTTCTGAAAGTAATCTTGTCATGAGGTTATAAATATTTTTTTCTTCAGCACACGCTTGAGCAATTTTAAAAATACACAACGAAGACCAATTCGTAGTACACCACGGAGCATACAAATGGTTCAAATGGCTCTGAGCACAATGAGACTTAACTTCTGAGGTCATCAGTCCCCTAGAAGTTAGAACTACTTAAACCTAACTAACCCAAGGACATCACACACATAAATGCCCGAGGCAGGATTCGAACCTGCGACCGTAGCGGTCGCGCGGTTCCAGACTGTAGCGCCTAGAACCGCTCGGCCTCTCGGGCCCGCACGGAGCATACATTCCTTAGTTGACCCATGTACCGTGACTCACTGGACATCTGTCGGCCTTGGTGCCACCACAACTGGTTTTGTAGTCTCTCAGGCGATATGCAGCACAGAAATATCAACTAACATCGAAGCAGAAAATCTTCCAGTACCTGAAGGGCACACAGAACGACCTTTAGATCCGATAACGCGACGAGTTATCTCAGTTCATAAGAACTACATAAAATTTTGTCTCACGAAGTGGTGTTGAGAGGATGGAGACCGAAATAAATAAATATAGACTGAATATGGCTTACAGTTCGCTTGGGGAATTGAGAGGCATATTGAACTATAAATTTTGAGTGTACTTATAACTGAAAGTTTCTGAGGATTGTGTATTGGCAGTTGTAACGTAGTGTAGTGAGATGTGGAATGCAGGATGCTGCAGACGCGACGATAGGGGATTCGTGTTCAAATAGTACTCTTCCTTATACAGGTTTTCTCTTGTGTTTCTAGGTTTCTTCAGTAGAAATATACTATTATTTCTTCAGAAGCCACAACCGGCTCCTTGCCCGTCCGAAAGAACAGATACCATCTTCATATATGTATAGTTAAGGCTCACCGGCCATTTGACCATCTTCTTCTGTGCGGATGTACAAACAGTGCCCGAACTCTTACGAGAATCGGCAGTAAAACCGCGAGTAATTATAATGGACAGGAGCACTATGAATATAGTGTGGGACAATAAACTGCGAATATGCACACATTTTCAACTATCCCCGCTGACTTGACATGTCCGAAAGAAAAGATACCATCTTCATACATACATTCTGCTTATGTTTGCATTTGTCCTCTGTCGAGGTCGGCACGTGGATGTGTTCCATTACTCCGAGTACCCGCAGTAAACTCTGGGAGCGTCAACGTCAGTTTTGTATTATGTAATTAATAAGGTTGTGTTTGAGTGAATGGTACACTGTGATACATTTTTGAATAGGTCTTTAGGAGAGGAAATGAATTACTCAATAAAAAATACTGGGTGTCATTTGATGTCCCCCTGACGGCTAAAGAACATTTGCTTGAAACATTTTGTAATTCGCGTCTGGACAAACAGTTATTTAGGGCGGTCAAGCCGGCCGGAGTGGCCGTGCGGTTCTAGGCGCTAGAGTCTGGCGTCGAGCGACCGCTACGGTCGCAGGTTCGAATCCTGCCTCGGGCATGGATGTGTGTGATGTCCTTGGGTTAGTTAGGTTTAATTAGTTCTAAGTTCTAGGCGACTGATGACCTCAGAAGTTAAGTTTCATAGTGCTCAGAGCCATTTGAACCATTTGAAGGGCGGTCAAGATAAATGGGACATCCTGTATACGAATAATTTACTTGCCCCTCCAGTTGGTACCCTTCTGCTGCCAATTTTCGATTGGTACGATCTGTTGTGTATATAAAAATAATTCAAGAATAAGTGTTCTGTGCTTGATTAGTAATGTTACAGGAATTGTTCGTCGTAGTGCCTATAGACAGCAATACCTTGTTCATATAAACTGTCGTAAGATCACTGAAAGTAGGCATTACTTATGTATAATATATTTTGTTGTTATTGTAACACGAATGAAATTCCGACACACGCTAAAGCATCGAAACGTCTTTGCTGATCACTGTGCTAAACGTTTAAACAATGCAGTTCTTGTATCAAATCTCACAGGACAGTCGGTTTCACTGTTACGAGACTGAGTGTAGGGCGGGGGGATTGGGGGTGGGAAAGGGTATTCGGGAGTTGGATCGGAGCTTTGGGAGTTCTGCCAGGGCTACAGGATCACTTCGGTATTGCTCTGACTGCTGGGAAGATCTTCAACGTTTCGTGTGTCAGAGATGTGTTGCTGAACGTTCTAAAACGGTGCCGTGGCGTACGTCAATTTGGCGGGCGGGAATCTTTCTTACCGTATGTAACAATGTGGGCACCTCCCGGGCTGTAAATGACACTTCGGGGGATCTTGACGAACGGAAAAGCGTACACAAATAGCACCTACCGTTCGCCGATTGGAGAGGTGGCGTGGTCTTCTGAACTGCACTGACAATGCGGGTTTCCTTTCACTTTCCTCACAGGATTAAGTAAGAAGTTACCGAGTAAGAAAAACAAGCTGACAAGACTCACACTTAAATGTTCTCTCCAGACAGAATTTATGAATGTAAGTGATTGCTCTGAGAGCATTACAGCGTGACGTTGCTTGTATATCTGGTACAGCCCTAGCGGAGCATAATCTGCTAGGCAATGTGAGAGGTAAGTGTTACGTCGTGAGCATCTAGACGTGGCTTACGTGTTTGCAGAGAACGTGTGTGCGGTCCTGAGTGTGGTGTAACGACCGAGATGTGCCGTAAACGTCACGCAGCCCGACATTCAGCAGGTGATCCCGCGTGGCTAGCGGGAAGACGATGCCGCATACACGGGTCTGCACTCCTATTACGAAGGAGACTGTGCAGAACGTAGACGTTACAGTGGACAGATGGGTAGCGAAAGCAGTCCTAGAATGTTTTAGTACAGTAGCAGTAGTGTCCTGCTTGACGTAGCACTCAGTGTCGAGGTGTAACGTTGGAAAGCGAAATGAAATGTAAGGAAGGATAATGGTACACTTCTGTTTATTGGGAGGATTCGAGGAGAGAGCAGCTCATCCGTAAAGAAGACAGGATATAGGACATTGGTGCGATGCATTCTTGAGCACTGCTCCACTGCTCCAGTGTTTGGGATCCCCTAAAGGTTGTATTAAACGACGATATAGAAGCAGTTCAGATGCAGGCAGCTACATTTGTTTCTGACAGGTTCGATCAACACGTATGTATTACGAAAATGCTACGTGAACTCAAATGTGGTTCCGTGGAGAGAAGAAGACGTTCTTTTCGCAAAACACGAAAACCTGCTCTTTGCACCTACTGCCATCAAAATACAGGGTGATTCAAAAAGAATACCACAACTTTAGGAATTTAAAACTCTGCAACGACAAAAGGCAGAGCTAAGCACTATCTGTCGGCGAATTAAGGGAGCTATAAAGTTTCATTTAGTTGTACATTTGTTCGCTTGAGGCGCTGTTGACTAGGCGTCAGCGTCAGTTGATGCTACGATGGCGACCGCTCAACAGAAAGCTTTTGTGTTATTGAGTACGGCAGAAGTGAATCGACGACAGTTGTTCAGGGTGCATTTCGAACGAAGTATGGTGTTAAACCTCCTGATAGGTGGTGTATTAAACGTTGGTATAAACAGTTTACAGAGAATGGGTGTTTGTGCAAAGGGAAAAGTTCTGGACGGCCGAGAACGAGTGATGAAAATGTAGCACGCATCCAGCAAGCATTTGTTCGCAGCCCAGGAAAATCGACTCGCAGAGCTAGCAGAGAGCTGCAAATTCCACAATCAACTGTATGGAGAGTCCTACGAAAAAGGTTAGTTATGAAACCTGAACGTCAACTACTCGAGGTGATGGATCGGCCGCCAGGCAGCCCGTGACAGAGCACTTCATCACTGGCCTCCAAGAAGCCCTGATCTTACCCCCTGCGATTTTTTCTTATGGGGGTATGTTAAGGATATGGTGTTTCGGCCACCTCTCCCAGCCACCATTCATGATTTGAAACGAGAAATAACAGCAGCTATCCAAACTGTTACGCCTCATATGCTACAGAGAGTGTGGAACGAGTTGCAGTATCGGGTTGATATTGCTCGTGTGTCTGGAGGGGGCCATATTGAACATCTCTGAACTTGTTTTTGAGTGAAAAAAACCTTTTTAAATACTCTTTGTAATGATGTATAACAGAAGGTTATATTATGTTTCTTTCATTAAATACATATTTTTAAAGTTGTGGTATTCTTTTTGAATCACCCTGTACATCTCGCGAAAGGACTGCGAAGACACGGTGAAAGAACTCAGGAGTCGTCGGTAGCATACAGACAGTCGTTTCTCCTCGCTCCATTTGCGAGTGGAGAAAGAAAAGGAATGACTGGCGGAAGTAGAAGATACCCTCCGCTATGCGCCGATGCTTGTGTGTAGATTTATATCAACAAATACTTGAAAATGTTAGACATTTATTGATTAAGAAGGTGTTCGAACACTGACTGTCTTTCTGAAAGCTCGTATTTGTTTCAGTACAATTTGCCAACCCATTCTTCGAAGACTGAGCCATGAACTACTGCGTAGTAGAAGAGAAACAGTAATTACTTGTGTACCGTCTACTGCAGTAGCAGAAGCTGAGCAATGTATGGGCCAGTTAATCGGACCAACTGATCTGTACTGATGGCCATATTACTATCTGTCGACCACGCGTTTCAGGTTGCGTTTATCGTAGATATCGTCTAGAAACAGACTTTTTCTCGTAGTATTTGTTCAAACTACTTTATTAATTCGTTTCGTTAATTGCTTACATAGCTACAGAAGGTAACCTGTTCTCTAATAACAGTAGTAGAATATGATATGCTCGCTCAAAACATCGCACGGACCCTCACACGTTCCCAACCCTTCTCCTTTCCTTTTGGAGGAACTGGACAGTCACGACTGCAAGAGTGTTACGCCTTTTTTGTTCGCAAACTCCCGCTGGTATCGAAAGTACTGTGAAACGCTGGCTACACGATTATTCTAATTGACGCTTCTATACTATTGTGTAAACGCAAGGCAATACTAGCCACACGTCCTTTCTTTCAAGCTAATATACATTGACGGCATTTTTAGATTTAAAGGAAGCGTTTGATAACGATGACTGGAATAAACTCTTTTAAATTCTGAAGAGAGTTGGGATAAAATACAGAGAGCGAATAGTTGCCTACAACCTCTACAGAAACCAGCCCAGTAACAAGAGACAAAAGACACGAAATGGAGTCAGTGACTGAGCTGGGAGACAGGATTTCAGCGTATCATTCAATCCGTACATTGAGCACAAAGTAAAGGAAACGAAGGAACGGGGATTAATATTCATGGAGAATAAATTAAAATTTTGAAGTTTTTCGATGACATTGTAATTCTGTCATCGATGGGAAAGGATCTAAAAGATTAGCTCAACGAAATGGATAATGTTCCGTAAAGACACTTTAATGGAAATCATCAAAATTAGTAGCTTCCACATATCGGCGAATGAAAAGTTAACTTCGCTTTGTTGTTAATTGCTCACCGCTTTGGTCATTATTGTCTGCCAGAAGTCTTGTGTCGATGTGTTAAACGGTTTATGAAACTTTACAAGGTCCTACGTTAAGAGAACCTTTTGGTACATCAGTCAGTATGTTGCAGCGAATTTAGTAACGTGATGTACATGGTCTGTCGTAAATACTGATGTACACTCCTGGAAATTGAAATAAGAACCCCGTGAATTCATTGTCCCAGGAAGGGGAAACTTTATTGACACATTCCTGGGGTCAGATACATCACATGATCACACTGACAGAACCACAGGCACATAGACACAGGCAACAGAGCATGCACAATGTCGGCACTAGTACAGTGTATATCCACCTTTCGCAGCAATGCAGGCTGCTATTCTCCCATGGAGACGATCGTAGAGATGCTGGATGTAGTCCTGTGGAACGGCTTGCCATGCCATTTCCACCTGGCGCCTCAGTTGAACCAGAGTTCGTGCTGGACGTGCAGACCGCGTGAGACGACGCTTCATCCAGTCCCAAACATGCTCAATGGGGGACAGATCCGGAGATCTTGCTGGCCAGGGTAGTTGACTTACACCTTCTAGAGCACGTTGGGTGGCACGGGATACATGCGGACGTGCATTGTCCTGTTGGAACAGCAAGTTCCCTTGCCGGTCTAGGAATGGTAGAACGATGGGTTCGATGACGGTTTGGATGTACCGTGCACTATTCAGTGTCCCCTCGACGATCACCAGTGGTGTACGGCCAGTGTAGGAGATCGCTCCCCACACCATGATGCCGGGTGTTGGCCCTGTGTGCCTCGGTCGTATGCAGTCCTGATTGTGGCGCTCACCTGCACGGCGCCAAACACGCATACGACCATCATTGGCACCAAGGCAGAAGCGACTCTCATCGCTGAAGACGACACGTCTCCATTCGTCCCTCCATTCACGCCTGTCGCGACACCACTGGAGGCGGGCTGCACGATGTTGGGGCGTGAGCGGAAGACGGCCTAACGGTGTGCGGGACCGTAGCCCAGCTTCATGGAGACGGTTGCGAATGGTCCTCGCCGATACCCCAGGAGCAACAGTGTCCCTAATTTGCTGGGAAGTGGCGGTGCGGTCCCCTACGGCACTGCGTAGGATCCTACGGTCTTGGCGTGCATCCGTGCGTCGCTGCGGTCCGGTCCCAGGTCGACGGGCACGTGCACCTTCCGCCGACCACTGGCGACAACATCGGTGCACTGTGGAGACCTCACGCCCCACGTGTTGAGCAATTCGGCGGTACGTCCACCCGGCCTCCCGCATGCCCACTATACGCCCTCGCTCAAAGTCCGTCAACTGCACATACGGTTCACGTCCACGCTGTCGCGGCATGCTACCAGTGTTAAAGACTGCGATGGAGCTCCGTATGCCACGGCAAACTGGCTGACACTGACGGCGGCGGTGCACAAATGCTGCGCAGCTAGCGCCATTCGACGGCCAACACCGCGGTTCCTGGTGTGTCCGCTGTGCCGTGCGTGTGATCATTGCTTGTACAGCCCTCTCGCAGTGTCCGGAGCAAGTATGGTGGGTCTGACACACCGGTGTCAATGTGTTCTTTTTTCCATTTCCAGGAGTGTATATATCACTTCCATCGTACATTAGTTACGAATTATACGTCCAGTGAAATTGAATCATTAGAGACGGTGCACTAGTTGTTGAACGAGAAGGGACTGCAACTATGCAGGCTCATTGAGACGCCCATACCACGAGGCCTTTTGCAGGCCCCAGCGTCTTCAAATACCGCTCGCAAGATCTAAATATTAGGCCTACAGAGAAAGTGAATGGGACCTATCGTTCAGGAAAGTTAATGTTGTTAAATTTTGTAAGAGGATATATTTTTGCTGGAGGTCACGGTTTTCGAGTTATTCAAGGAAAACGCGTTCGGAGGTCACTTTTGTACTTCTGGAAAAGTTCGGAAACTTTGGCTTCTAGCGAAAACGCATCCCGGTACAAAATTTAACTACATTCAATTTCCTACAAAAAAGTTCGGTTCATTTTTTCTGTATGACTGACAGTCTGTGTGTGGCGGGTGAGAGGATATGATAGTCTTGTGCATGGTATCTGAAGGCGTTGTGGGTTGCATAAGACCCAGCAGCAGGGGCAGCTGGATCAGCTTGCATAACATCGGTGTAGGCCAGTATAATCAGACGCTCCTTTCAACTGGAAACTCACTAATATTTACTGAAGCGAAAGACAAATTAATACACTGTCGATGAAGATGAGACGATTTCATATGGTTAAACAGACACTGGCCATGACATTATTTAGGAATTGAGGAACGTTGGAGTGATTGCTGATTAGCTTGCTTCATTTCAGTGGTAAGATGGAGTTTAAGACCATTGATTGTTAATTCAGTCGGTTATTTACGTTCGATTATTTTTCCGTTATTTCGAGCGTCGTCTCTGTTTTCCCATGTTACTTGCTTCTGTCTAATGGCGCAAAAAAGTTCGCAGTGTCAATCCGGCCTGTACCGGGTTGCCAGTACACTTTGTTCCCCAGCATTCACATACTGCAGTTCAGTGCATGTCTGTTTTCTTTTCTTTTTTTTCTTTCTTTCATTCTCTCTCTCTGATGTAACAGATTCGCGTGTCAGTTTACTGGCAGGTGAAGTACCAGCGAGCTTCATCTGGTTCTAAACTCTATACAGTCACCCAGAGTGATTTTCTATGGCTTTGTCCCATCACTGGATTGACTTTCGCCGAGTAGACAGAAAATTCTTGTAGACAACCTTGTTCAAGGGTGCAGAACCGTGTGCAGCTCTGCACAGGACGTTCTCGGCCTGTTGGCGTCCCCTGAGACTAGAGACGAACTTGACGCCAAGATATTTGACCCCTTTGCGACATAGCAGTGCTGTGCCACGAAAGCTCAACCGCATGCAAGGCGAGTGGGACTTCCCGCCACAAGAGCAAATTCAGGGGCGCGCTGCTACGAACACGTAGCTTGGTATAGCCCTTAAAAATGTGTAACAGAAATGCTGAGGAACCTTACTAGGAATGCACGGATGAATGCCGACGTAGTTATCGTGGAATCCGGTTGAGTAAATTTACGTAACCTGCGTTCCAATAACACTGTGTGGTCATTACACATGCATGCTGTTACCATCGAATATCTCGTGTATGTGTGATGAGAATAAGGCAAGAGAGATGTGGCCACGTACGAGTACACAGACGTGTAGAAAGTCTATTTCCCGCGCCCAATACGCGAAGGCGATGGGAAGTAAACAGGTAATCTTGGATCGATGTACCATATTCTATGGAAAGGACTCAGCGGTCGAGGCATCCGCAGCTGTCACAGTACATTTTGTAGCGACAACTCCGCAGACAGTTGAATTCTGAACCAGTTTCATCGAGGCACTACAGGTTTCGTGTCTTATAGCCACATCATCAGTTGTCTATATAAACAAGAAATGAACAATGACAGTGATTCAACCCCTGCACATAAACGTAATACTAGAGCCTTAAGAACATAATTATGAGAATAAATAAGAGCACAAATGTACTTACAAAGATTAAAACATGGTAAACAGCATGGCGAACAGTATAGAAGGCGTAACCTTTATAGTTAAAACCATAAAGTCCGTGGGCCGGACAGTTAGTGTATAAAAAGTTGGGCGAGGGTAAACATCGTGTTTTTATACGATAACTATCAAATTCAAATGGCTCTAAGCACCATGGGACTTAACATCTGAGGTCATCAGTTCCCTAGATTTAGAACTACTTAAATCTAGCTAACCTAAGGACATCACACACATCCACTCCCGAGGCAGGATTCGAACCTGCAACCCAACAGCAGAGCGGTTCCGGACTGAAGCGCCTAGAACTGCTCGGCCACAGCGGCAGGCGTTAACTATCCGGCCCGAGGACAACGTAGTTTTAACTGTGAAGGTTGCGCACTCTATATTCCCAATGATGTATAGCATGTTTTAATCTTTGTAAGTGCACTTTTGTTTTTATCTATTCTGATAATTAGATGCTTATGTCTCTGGTGTTACTTTGACGTACAGCGGTTCAATTACTGTCATTGATTATTTCTTCTAGTGTTGATATGCATCTGATGATGTGGGTACAAGCCATGAAACCGGTGATGCCTTAATAAATTGGTTCAGATTACAGTTGTTTTCTCACTACAAAAAGAATTCTCTAAACGCTGTGGAGTATATATGCTGAATAAAAAGGGGGCAAAATCGCGACTCATCGGACCACACTACACACCTGAAGTCCGGTTTTGTCCAGTTTCCGTGTTGTTTAGCCATTGGAGACTGGCAGCCTTATGAGCTACGGTTGTTGTTGTGGTCTTCAGTCCTGAGACTGGTTTAATGCAGCTCTCCATGCTACTCTATCCTGTGCAAGCTTCATCATCTCCCAGTACCTACTGCAACCTACATCCTTCTGAATCTACTTAGTGTATTCATCTCTTGGTCTCCCTCTACGATTTTTACCCTCCACGCTGCCCTCCAATGCTAAATTTGTGATCCCTTGATGCCTCAGGACTTGTCCTACCAACCGATCCCTTCTTCTAGTCAAGTTGTGCCACAAACTTCTCTTCTCCCCAATCCTATTCAATACCTCCTCATTAGTTACGTGATCTACCCACCTAATCTTCAACATTCTTCTGTAGAACCACATTTGAAAGCTTCTATTCTCTTCTTGTCCAAACTACTTATTGTCCATGTTTCACTTCCATACATGGCTACACTCCATACAAATACTTTCAGAAACGACTTCCTGACACTTAAATCTATACTTATGAGCTACTATGAGCAGCGATCTTATTACACGCATTTCGGCACTATTCTCTCGGAAACTGATTTAGATAGACCTGCATTTACTGACAGCATCATTTCCCGCCGAATTTGAAACCGAACGTCACTGACAAGCATTGGCTCTCACCTCAGGTGGGTGTCGTTTAGGACCTCTTCACGGCGACTGCACTTAAGCCGCGGCTACACGGCTGCCGTTGGTACACCATTCCTTTAGACATGTAGGACATTCCGCGACTATACACCGACAAATCAGGCAACTTGATTCACGGTATGGTCGCCAGTACATCCAAACACGATAGCTTCTTCAAACAATGTTGAAATGTGTGTGAAATCTTATGAGACTTAACTGCTAAGGTCATCAGTCCCTAAGCCTACACACTACTTAACCTAAATTATCCTAAGGATAAACACACACACCCATGCCCGAGGGAGGACTCGAACCTCCGCCGGGACCAGCCGCACAGGATAGCTTCTTGCTGGCATTGTGTCATGCATCTACGTCGACCCGTATTACTGCGGTAATTCCGTACAGTCGACTGGAGTATACATACTACTTCACTGCCATTGTATACGTAAGCGGTGGAGGGTCACATGACCACTTGTTATCAATTTTACACCGTCTATAGTGCCCCAAAGCGACCATTGCGCTCTTGTAAGGTGACTAATATCGTTTCTCGTCAGCTTACGTCGTTCATTAATGGAAACCATCGACAAGCAAAATTCCACGCAGAGGTTCAGTAATAGATAATGTCCGAATTATATTTCCTGAGTTCAATAACAACACGTGAGACGCTTGGTTGAAATCGTTGGCGCGGCCGGCGTCTTGTACTGTACCAAGGAAAATGGACGCAGCTACAGCAGGCTCACATTCCTCAAACGAATCATAACAAACAGATGCTGCATCCACGGCTCAGGCGTAAAAATAAGACACGCGGCGGAACCGCCGACGTCACACCGCGCCGCCACCGCCGCCGCCTGCACAGCCGTGGCCCGTCGTTTTTTCGATCGCCTGCCGACTTGCCCGTCGGCAACTACGGCTGCCGAACAGCCAGTGCTAGCCGCACCTTTCAGCTTACTTACTTCATACGTCTCCATCCTGTGGCGCAAAAAGTAATTTTTAATTATTTTCTGATTTGTTATAATGTCTCTCCTCGCTGTGTCTTGCGTTTTTCCTTTGTTGGGATTCCTTTTTCTGCCGTCTGCCTTTCTGTTGTCTAACAGTAATTTAACAGTTGTTTCGCACTAGTTGTTTAGTATACACTTGCCGACGTTGTAGAGGAGTTGGCTATTTGCTTATCACGTCTGTATGCGGACGTGATTTAACCAACAGGCAGTGAAAGTATAGCTTACCTACACAGGTATTTATCTATTTTTTATCGGTTTTCACTTTGAGAAAGGTATATTCCCCAATAAATTTTGTATTGCCATACCTCTTGAACGTGTATTTGCGATTTGATTGCTACTGACCTTATGTTATCAACCAGTTACCTGCGACCTTCAGTTCCAACAATCAAAGCACGGCTATCTTTACACTGAGTGCCTCTGCTAGCCTACTATGACGAGTTACTGAGTAACGTACCGGAACCGAGCTAGGTAACATAGTGGTTAGCACACTGGACTCGCATTCGGGAGGACGGCGGCTCAAATCCGCGTCCGGCCATCCTGATTTAGGTTTTCCTTGATTTCCCTGAATCGCTTTCGAGAAATGTCGGGGTGGATCCTTTGAAAGGGTACGTCTGCCATCCTTCCCTAATCCGATGGGACAGATGACTTCGCTGTTTGGTCCCTTCCACCGAATAAACCAATCAACGTAGCGTTGGTTGTCTACAGAAATTAGTTGTCTACAGGAATTAGTTCATCTTTGTAATTTAGTATTTTACCATCACCTTGTTTCTTTCTTTTTGAAACGGCCATGTGATAGTGACTTGCAAAGAAGTTTAAATCGGCAACAATACCATTTGCGTGACGAGATGCTGAAAAATATTGTATAAAAAAACTGTTTACAAGGCGGCTCCGTAAGGCAGTGTACCCAGTATGGGTAGATAGTTGTCTGTTCCTCAGTGTAAATATGTACTTACTGTCAGAAAAACCTGCGAGAAATTCATTTAGATACTCTAACTGCGGCGAGTAATTAGCTAGTACTTCTGTAAACGAAATTATCTTGTTGAAAATGTAAGTAACATACAAACAATGTCGCTAACCTCTCGCATCGTGGTGCAAATGAAGATAGCCGACAAGTAAGCAAGATATTGCGTATTAAGCTACATGAACAAATATTGAGTATCCGATCTGATGAATTTGAGGCGTATTTATAATCTGTAAAATCGTCAGCAGTCCACCCAGGTCGTGTACCTTCTCCTTACGACGTGACGTGGGGAGACACCCGAAATTCTACAGACTCAGTAGGTGAAATGTCTAAAGTGGTTTCATTGAAGATATCTCATAGCAATATACCAAAATGGAATAAGAAATGCAAAATACATTGATGGAGACATTCACAATGAAGAAGATTAAAAAAAAAATCCAATCTCAAAATATACTGCTAGCAAAAACATGAACCACCTACAAGAGACACTTCACAGGTTGAGTTAGTACGTGATGTTATTTCAGTGACCACAAAGTCTAGATAAATTTACGAACATCCTGGTAGTATGAGCCCACTTGCCAAGAAGGGGTAGACGTACGAAGTTGAAATTTATCTCAAATATCAAAGTCTGGGTTCCTTATCGGGGTAAATAACTGAAGCTTCTAAGCCAATGGATCTAATAATTGATCTAAGTCAGTTGAACCAAAAGATACTGCCAAATACACTAATCAGCCATAACATTATGAGCACCTACCTAGTAGCCGATATGTCCACCTTTGGCACGGATAACAGCGGGAATGCTTCGTGGCACGGAAGCAATGAGGCCCTGGTAGGTCGGTGGAGGCAGTTGGCACCACACCTGCACACACAAGTCACTAATCGCCGTAAATTCCGGGGAGTGGGGCGATTAGCTCTGATGGCACGTTGAATCACATCCCAGATGTGTTCGACTGGAATCAGATATGGCGAGCTGGAGGACTAGCGCATCAACTGAAACTCGCCACTGTGCTTGTCGACCCACTCCATGACACTCCTGAGCTTGTGACATGCCGCATTGTCTTGTTTAAAATAGCCAGTGCTGACGAGAAACATGATCGTCGTGAAGGGGTGTGCGTGTTCTGCAACCAGTGTACGTTACTTCTTGGCCGTCATGGTGCCTTGCACGAGCTCCACTGGATGGATGCCCACGTGAAAGTTCCCCGTGGCACAATGCAGCCGCTGCCTCCTCATCTCCGTCCCGCAGTACAGGTCTCAAGGAGCTGTACCACGGATTCGCGCCCTCCCATCGGCATGATGAAGAAAGTATCGGGTTTAATCAGAGCATGCAACGCTCAGCCACTGCACCAACGTCTAGTGCCGATGTTCTCACGCACATTTCAGTCTTAGTTGCCGATGTCGTGGTGCTAACACTGGCACATGCATTGTTCGTCGGCTGCGGAGGCCCTTCGTTAGGATTGTTCGGTGCACTGTGTTTTCAGACGCATTTGTACTCTGCCCAGCATTAAAAGTCTAATGTAAGTTCCGCCACAGTTCGCCGCCCTTCCTGTTTTACGTCTGCCCAGCGTACGACGGCCTACGCCTGTAATGAGGGTGGCCGCCTAACCACACGACCTCTAGACGTGGTTTCACCTTGGTTTCGCCACGTGTTGAAGACACTCACCGCAGCGGTCCTCGAACATCGGAGAGTTGTGCAGTCTCCGACATGCTCGTGTCGAGACTCCGGCCCATCAGAATCTGCCCTCGGTCAAACTCAGATAGATCTCGCGCCTTCCCCATTCTATACACAGGCATAGCACACTCACTGATACTACATGCACTGTACGTGTGTGTGTGTGTGTGTGTGTGTGTGTGTGTGTGTGTGGGTGGGTGACTGTTAGTGGTTCCCCGCCAGGTGACGCTGTTACCGCCTGGGCGGGTTGACATCAAAAACAGGTCGGTGATCGTAATGTTCTGGCTAATCAGTATATGTCGCCTATTTCGGTACTCGGAAATTCATCCATCAAAACGTATAGATAAACTGTCAATATACATTTAAGGGCTGGTGGTAAAGGGAGTGTCTGAACACCAAAAGGTCGTGAGATCAAATCTGGAACGGAAAATGAATTTTTCTGTTTTCGTTTCAAGCTAGCCTTCATTTCTCAATGATGTGAGGTGTCGTCAGGAACAACTCGTGGTTCGGATTCAACATTGAATTGTCGGTTTCTTTTCCTCAGTTGGATAACTGCAGTTGGTTAAAGACACTCAGATGGACGAAGTGGCGTCCAGGCTTTTGAGAAACATGACATTATTATTATTATTATTATTATTATTATTATTATCATTATCATCATCATCTCCTTTCTTTTTGCGATTTTTGTACACCTTGTGGCGTCTCTCGTATGCAAGTTTCCACCCCCTTCAATCCCGCCAGTCGTCTTCTTCCATGGTCCTGTCCTACATGGCATGCCTCACTCCATAGTTCCAATGTAGGCGGGGTGTTCCTCCTCTTCTGTGTCGCGCAGATCTGCAGAGCTATATTTTAGAGGGCCATCTTCGCTCTGCCATTCTTCTAATATGTGAATACTATGTTAGCCGATCACTTTCAGTTGAGTCTAGAATATCTTTTGAAATTCCCGTCTGTTCTTGTAGCACTTTATTTCTTATTTCGTCTTTTTTCTTACTTCACAAAATAGTCTCCAGATCTCTGTTTCCATTGCCTTCAGTTTCTCCTCATTGACCCTGCAGACTTCCCACAGTTCAGCACCACACTCAGCTATAGTTTCGTATATCCTGCTTTTCAAACTTATTGACGTGGTTTTATTCCAAATAATGCAGTGTAAATGCTTAATTGTCACCTTTTCCTTTCCTATTCTGTGCTTTATTTCCTCGTTGCTTCCACCTTCATCATGTACAGTATATACATAATTAAATTTGTACTGAACTGTCAGAGCGCGAATCCTATTCGCACTTGCCCTCTATCTTACTGTCCCTTCTCGGTTCTTAGACGAACATCACTAGGTACTTTTCTGTGTATGTTACACCAATTTTTCTGACAATTCCGAACATCTTTCATCATTTTACTCTGTGAAACGCTTTTTGTCGGCCGAAAAATGCGATGAGCGTAGCTCTTGCATCATCAAGCTAAACGACAGTACTGGTTCTCTGGTGCCTTTACCTATCCGAGAGCGAAACTGATATAATAGATCTTGAACCGTGGATTTAATTTTCAAAGAATATTGTTAAAATTTTATTTTATTTACTAGCGATTCATCAACATTAACACATTTAATCACAGTATGTGAGCGTGGAAGTAGTTGCCAGGGAGTAACTTATGAAATCATAACCAAATTGCTTTTAACCAATGGAAATTTTATTCCTAAAAGCGTTTTCCTTAAAGGAAACAGATTTAAAATTATAAGCAGAAAGCACCCTCTAAATATCAAGTTACAATTTATTCAGAGGTAGAAAGAAACAAATTTTTGAGTGTATGAGCTTTCGGGCTGAGAACCTTCCCGCTCCCTTTTGACACGGTCGTAGTCACGACCGCTTACAACAACCTCTGAAAGACTACACTGGTGCAAATCTGCAGCACACCAGATTACTTTAAACTAAAAGTTTTAACAATTCACACAAGAACACAAATTATGCACCCCGTAGGAGGGATGGAAATGGTACAAAACTCTAAAATTAAAAGATTAACTTGCCACCGAAGGTGCAACTTGATTTTAACTTTTAAGAAAAGTCTTATGGTGGAAGGGTGGCCACTTTATATACTAAAATGATCATTTAAGTAAAATTCCGTGAAATGCAATCTTATATAAAATTATAGAAGTTTGGCCAAACGAGTTAACATGCTCTACAGTACACATATACCGCCTCTCAAGATGATAGTCAAGATAAAAACATATTTCAGGAATTAGGCTGTTACACTTCAAACAATAAAATCGTTAACACACCGAATCCGACAAACATGACAGAGGCAGGTACTAACGTACGGCAGATTGATAGGGAGATTACCGAACAACCCGAACCGCAGGTTGCTCTATCTGCACCTACTCCACAAGGGAAAAACGGGCCACCCAATTCATAAACAACCACCTTCCCGCGGGTGGGCAAACGGAGAAGAATGGTGGGACGACCCCAAAACAAAGCGGCTGGTGACCTCACCAAGAGTAAATGAAACAACATATCACCAATCACTTAACTTCTAATAAACTGCGATTTCTGGAGAAGACCTGACGCAGCACCCCCATATCGCTCTCCCGAATCAGCCGCTTCAACGGACGCAGGAAGGCGCGCCGATCTCCCGTCTCACGGCGTCGCAGCTCGCACCGGCCAGACCGATGTCGTGGGTTGACTCCTGTTGCTCTCGTGTCGACCGCGAAGCCACTACCCCTCGCTACACGGCGCGGCCCACTGGACTCACGTGGCGGCCTCACATACGCCGACGCTCAAGACGGACAAGTCATCTTGTGCCTCAGTGTGCGACCGACTGACCGATCGATCCAACCGCCAATGACCATTGCCTGAGCAGACTCGAGCAGACTGGCAGACTCAGATGTAGGAACTAAGCACCGACCGGGCGACCACTCGCTGAGTTCCCATACGGGCGGAGTGGAAAGACTCTCATTTATCCGGCTTTAAAGATTGATCCGAACGAAAGACGTACTAACACTCTGGACGACAGACAGACAGACACTAACTGCCCCACAAATGCGGACGAGAGACAGACTAGCAAGCTGGGGACGAGCGACTGACCCAGACTGACTCCAGATTCACCCAGACTGACCCACTGGCGAGCTCATAGCGCCCGTTAAATGCACGTGAACAGACAACCTATCCCCTTTCCCACCAGAGGGAGACACCAAAGCTGCGATTGCCACAGCGGCGCCACCGCCAGAAACGGAGGGCGACTGCTTCACTCTACGTGCTGCGGCGCGCTTTTCAAAACAGCAATTTTTACCACGTCTCAATCCTCGGTATTCTTTGGCATTTTTGGGTGTCTTATTATTGTAGACAACGTTGATGCATGTTCGGTTGAGCTGCACTTATCTGTAATAGTTGTGTTCTGGACTGCATGGATCAAATTTTGGCGACAGTGCCATTGCATACCTCGAGTCTCGTGTAATGTGTCTGCTGTAGCTGAGTGGTGCGTTGCGTTGTGTTTCAGGACGCGCGGGGACGAGGAGGTGCCGAGCGGCGGGCGGTTCCGCGTGTCGGAGAACAACAACACGGTGCTGCTGTCGGTGGAGGGCGTGTCGGCGGCGGACGCGGGCCGCTACTCGCTGCTGGCCAAGAACGCGGCGGGCGAGGCGCGCGCGGCGCTGGAGCTGCGTGTGGGCCGCGACGCGCCCTGCTTCCTGCGCCGCCTCTCCGACCTGGCCGTCAAGGTCGGCACGCGCACGCGCTTCCTCGTCGAGCTCAAGGCGCCGCACGAGGTCAAGGTAGGTCCGCGGCGCCCAGCTCTGCTGCCGCTGTCCACCCCCACTAATGTGGCCACCTGTCAATAGCCCAGCGCGAGACTTGCAGGAAGGGAGTCAGTGAGGTTCAAGAAGGCGCCGACAGGGATGTGGAGCCGCGCCGACTTCAGTACCACGACAAGCTGAGCTAGGTTTCTCGGTTGAGGTGGTCCCACCGTCTCTCGACTGTATTTGTATTTGTACACTCCTGGAAATTGAAATAAGAACACCGTGAATTCATTGTCCCAGGAAGGGGAAACTTTATTGACACATTCCTGGGGTCAGATACATCACATGATCACACTGACAGAACCACAGGCACATAGACACAGGCAACAGAGCATGCACAATGTCGGCACTAGTACAGTGTATATCCACCTTTCGCAGCAATGCAGGCTGCTATTCTCCCATGGAGACGATCTTAGAGATGCTGGATGTAGTCCTGTGGAACGGCTTGCCATGCCATTTCCACCTGGCGCCTCAGTTGGACCAGCGTTCGTGCTGGACGTGCAGACCGCGTGAGACGACGCTTCATCCAGTCCCAAACATGCTCAATGGGGGACAGATCCGGAGATCTTGCTGGCCAGGGTAGTTGACTTACACCTTCTAGAGCACGTTGGGTGGCACGGGATACATGCGGACGTGCATTGTCCTGTTGGAACAGCAAGTTCCCTTGCCGGTCTAGGAATGGTAGAACGATGGGTTCGATGACGGTTTGGATGTACCGTGCACTATTCAGTGTCCCCTCGACGATCACCAGTGGTGTACGGCCAGTGTAGGAGATCGCTCCCCACACCATGATGCCGGGTGTTGGCCCTGTGTGCCTCGGTCGTATGCAGTCCTGATTGTGGCGCTCACCTGCACGGCGCCAAACACGCATACGACCATCATTGGCACCAAGGCAGAAGCGACTCTCATCGCTGAAGACGACACGTCTCCATTCGTCCCTCCATTCACGCCTGTCGCGACACCACTGGAGGCGGGCTGCACGATGTTGGGGCGTGAGCGGAAGACGGCCTAACGGTGTGCGGGACCGTAGTCCAGCTTCATGGAGACGGTTGCGAATGGTCCTCGCCGATACCCCAGGAGCAACAGTGTCCCTAATTTGCTGGGAAGTGGCGGTGCGGTCCCCTACGGCACTGCGCAGGATCCTACGGTCTTGGCGTGCATCCGTGCGTCGCTGCGGTCCGGTCCCAGGTCGACGGGCACGTGCACCTTCCGCCGACCACTGGCGACAACATCGATGTACTGTGGAGACCTCACGCCCCACGTGTTGAGCAATTCGGCGGTACGTCCACCCGGCCTCCCGCATGCCCACTATACGCCCTCGCTCAAAGTCCGTCAACTGCACATACGGTTCACGTCCACGCTGTCGCGGCATGCTACCAGTGTTAAAGACTGCGATGGAGCTCCGTATGCCACGGCAAACTGGCTGACACTGACGGCGGCGGTGCACAAATGCTGCGCAGCTAGCGCCATTCGACGGCCAACACCGCGGTTCGGGGGGGTGTCCGCTGTGCCGTGCGTGTGATCATTGCTTGTACAGCCCTCTCGCAGTGTCCGGAGCAAGTATGGTGGGTCTGACACACCGGTGTCAATGTGTTCTTTTTTCCATTTCCAGGAGTGTATTTGGGGAGTTCGGTAGCCTGTCAAGCACGATAAACTCGTCTGGCGCTCTTCGAGACATGCACGTACGCTGCTACCTTTGTGACACGTCACATTGTCCTGATAGTACACACATGCTCATAAATTAAGGATAATTGCAGAATGTGGCGCCACACGACGTGGCACTACACAGGACTGGCGCTAATAGCATAGGCATATAGGGAACACACACGACACAGATCTGTAAGTCCACGGTATTGGTGATAAGTTGAGAAAACCATCCAGAAACACATGTTCTACAAAACGCCACTGTTTCCTGCGCATGTACCCCGACATCAGTGTGGGATATGATCACCATGCACACGTACACAGGCCGCACAACGGTTTGGCATACTCTAGATCAGATGGCCGAGCAGCTGCTGGGGCATAGCCTCCCATTCTTGCACCAGTGCCTGTCGGAGCTCCTGAAGTGTCGTAGGGGTTTGAAGACGTGCTGCGATATGTCGACCGAGAGCATCCCCAGACGTGCTCGATGGGGTTTAGGTCTGGAGAACAGGTAGTCCACTCCATTGGCCTGATATCTTCTGTTTCAAGGTACTCCTCCACGATGGCAGCTCAGTGGGGCCGTCCGTTATCAGGAGGAAGGTGGTACCCCCTACACCCCTGAAAAGGCGGACATACTGGTGCAAAATGACGCCCCGATACACCTGACCTGTTACAGTTCCTCTGTCAAAGACATGCAGGGATGTACGTGCACCAATCGTAATCCCACCCCACACCATCAAACCACGACCTCCATACAGGTCCCTTTTAAGGACATTAAGGGGTTGGTATCTGGTTCCTGGTTCACGCCGGATGAAAACCCGGCGAGAATCACTGTTCAGACTATACCTACACTCGTCCGTGAACATAACCTGGGACCACTGTTCCAATGACCGTGTACTGTGTTCTTGACACCAGGCTTTACGGGCTCTCCTGTGACCAGGGATCTGTGGAATGCACCTTGCAGGTCTCCGGGCGAATAAACCATGTCTGTTCAGTCGTCTGTTGACTGTGTGTCTGGGGACAACTGTTCCAGTGGCTGCGGTAACGTCCCGAGCAAGGCTACCTGCAGTACTCCGTGGCCGTGTGCGGGCACTGATGGTGAGATATCGGTCTTCTTGTGGCGTTGTACACTGTGGACGTCCATACTGTAGCGTCTGGACACGTTTCCTGTCTACTGGAATCATTGCCATAATCTTGAAATCACACTTTGTGGCACACAGAGGGCAGGTGCTATGACCTGCTGCGTTTGACCAGCCTCCAGTCGCCCTAGTATTCTACCCCACATGACGTCATAAATATGTGTTCTTTGAACCATTTTCAACACACAGTCACCATTAACACGTCTGAAAACGTCTGCACACTTACTCGCTGCACCGTACTCTGACATGCACCAACACACCTCTGCGTATGTGGACTGCTGCCAGCGCCACCGTGCGACGAGCGGAGGTCAAGTGCACCGCATTGTCATACCCCGAGGTGATTTAAACCCGGAAACCGCGCACCATAGCGTTGTTTCACCAAGTACCAGCATTATCCTTAATTTATGAGCATGGGTGTAGACGCCATCGTGCCGAGGAAAAACAAACTGCATGTAGGGGCGGAAATGGTCCCAAAGGAAAAATACGTGTGTTGATCGACCGTGCCTTCCAGAAGACGAGATCACCCAAGGAATGCCATAAATCACCCTCCTCCGCTCTGCACCCTTTGTTTTCTGACGATTCATGCCGTTCACACCAAAGGCGTCTGTCCGATGGAGCATAAAAAGTGTTTCGTCTGAAAAGGCCACCTATCGCCATCCAGTGGATGTCGAGCTGCGATACTGGCATGAAAATTCCAGCCTTTCTTGCTGATGAACAGCAGTCAGCATGGGTGTATGAACCTGGCACCTGCTGCATAGGCCCATAAGCAAGCTATGTTCACTGTGTATTCGTTGAGGAGACACTCTTGTTAACCCCCTGATTCATCTGGGTGGTCACTTGCTTGTTAATCGCACATCTTTTCCCCCATAAACATCCCCTCAGCCTTCGTTCATTCTTGTCAGCTGTGGCCCATGCTGCACCACAGTTGGCTCCATGTTAGTTCTGGATAGTGCCATTTCGCACTTTAAGCACTGTGGCACGCGAACCTAGCTGTTTCGTAAATGCTTCCACCGTTGGACGCCAGATAAATTGCTCCCTTTGCCCATTATGACAACGACTGCCCTGTTTACAAGTCCCCACCGATACGCTCTGTAAACCCTCCGCTGCTAGTGCTGCCACCTGCCGTCTGTCAATGATTATTACACGTTCACGTCGAACGTAGGCGGTGGTCTCATTAATGTGACTCGACCGAGTATTTAGAGCTGGTCAACAGATGTAGTTAAGCGACAAGTACGTCGGTGTTTCCGACTAATGCATTCCCTCTGGTTAATTCTGGTTCATCTGCAGCCAAGCTGGCCAATGGATGTGCTACTTAGGGTAATTCCAGCGTAGCATATCATTTCCAGTCTCAATATGTATGCTAGCCCTGTTAGCTATGCAGTTTCCGGTAGCCGGGAAAGGGGGCTTTGTTAAATGTGGAGGATATGGGCTAGTCTCTTCGTAATCCTCCTCAGTGAGATGTGGTGGGTGAATAATTTTCCGATCAAGGCCACTGTCTGCAGTACCCACTGGAAAGAACCTTCTGACGTTTCTGGCAGGAAGTCTCACCATACAGCAAGTGCTCTACGTGTTAGCAAAAGATGGCGAAGTGGTTACATTGTAGTCAGAAGGCTGATTGGCCGAAAGCATCCTCAACATCCGTTGACGAATAACAAGTGGGATACGTTCCAGGAACCTCGGTAGTATGTCTTTGATAAACACTGTCAACACTGGTACATTTAAGTGGGCAGAAAACATAAACGGGCCTAGTGCGTAATCAGGGAGTATGGCTGTCCACACGCTGACTGCTGATGGGTCTTCACAATTTGTAGTGTGGGGATTCTCATCGGTTGTGAGGTAACAGGCGAGTTGTGGCGCCCTGGAAATGTTTTAAGTTCAGAGTTGGTGGCCACCACTTGGGCCGATTGCCAACCTGCGGGTCGTTAGCACCAGCGGATGCTGCAGAACGGCCGGACCACGTGGTCCAGCCGACCGCGTGGCTGGGAATTCCATGGTGGCACTGTGACAATGGAGACATGCCAGGAGTGCCAACGATGGCCGACTTGTGACACCTTAATGGCAGACATTTTACAGTTCGTGTAGAAATTAATAGTAGCCAGATGACTCATGATACCTCAAAAAGAAACAGGCACATTACCATTATTTGCACAAAGATTCTGATGGTGTAATCAGATTTTAAATATCTTTATTAGTTTAAAGTTTAGTATCTGACGATAAATTATACAAGTAACACCCAGCAACGAATTTCCAAAATCTAAACGGTTCATTCGATTTTGTCGATCGACATGTCTTTAGAAATCTATTAGTGTAAACCTACATAGATATAAATTATAGGCATGTAACTTGAATAGTACATGAGTTATTGGAGTTCAAAGTGGCTGATTATTATTAACACGACAAAACAGTATCAGCATGCTTATAAATATATTTATTCGTCCATGTCTTTGTTTATATCAGATATATACTATTCATGAAGAAATTGGTCAAATATTTACTGTGTTTTAGAAAGCACAGAGACATTAGGCTACTGGCCTACCTTTTGTTCCTATCCCTTTGATATATGTTTATTTGATTTGTTTATGTATTTAATGTTATGTGTTAGAGCTTGTTTATGCTCCAATCGTAGGAATATTTATTTAATTTCAAGTTATTTAAATGTAAATCCAGTATTTCGTATGTGTGTTAATATATCTGTGAGTGTGCATAGGCTTGGAGACATGGCGGGAGCGCTCTAGCTAAACACAGCGCTCGTTAATGGAGAGACTGTGTGGAAGTGGAGGAGGAACAGGGAAGTGCTGGGTGGGAAGCAGAGAGGGTCACTCGTGGGAAAGACTTGCAGAGTAGAGCAGTTTGTGCGTGGTCGTGGGAGATAGAAATATTTCGTAGTGCCTACTTGTGCACATGTGAGATTTCCGTGGCTTCTGCAGTGAAGATGTATGCGTTTAGAAGTGAATGAGCTATGTTGTTGCTCGTACTTAATTACGTGAAGAAGGAATCTATTGTTTCCCTGTTATTCAACTTATATTTTCAGAATGATATTGTCACTCTGCAGCGGAGTGTGCGCTGATATGAAACTTCCTGGCAGATTAAAACTGTGTGCCCGACCGAGACTCGAACTCGGGACCTTTGCTTTTCGCGGGCAAGTGCTCTACCATCTGAGCTACCGAAGCACGACTCACGCCCGGTACTCACAGCTTTACTTCTGCCAGTACCTCGTCTCCTACCTTCCAAACTTTACGGAAGCTCTCCTGCGAAAGGCAAAGGTCCCGAGTTCGAGTCTCGGTCGGGCACACAGTTTTAATCTGCCAGGAAGTTTCAACTTATATTTTATTTAATTGCGGGACCATCGACACCAATAAGTGTTTTACATTAATAAAGGGCATTTTTAAAGATACTTCTGCTATCGTACTTATCATTTAAAGTCGTTAAAGTAGTACCTGCAGATTTTATTTAATTGCAATATCTCATTTATAAATTTCTACGAAACATTCAAAATTCACAACTGCCGAGTGATAGGAACCTTCGACCATTCGATTCATGTGTATATTCATATTGTATACTGTAGACACTCAGCAGTATTTGGCCTGTAATGCGGCAACTACGAGGGCGGTTCAATAAGTAATGCAACACATTTTTTATCTGAAACAGGGGTTGTTTTATTCAGCATTGAAATACACCAGGTTATTCCCCAATCTTTTAGCTACACAACACTATTTTTCAACGTAATCTCCATTCAATGCTACGGCCTTACGCCACGTCGAAATGAGGGCCTGTACGCCTGCACGGTACCATTCCACTGGTCGATGTCGGAGCCAACGTCGTACTGCATCAATAACTTCTTCATCATCCGCGTAGTGCCTCCCACGGATTGCGTCCTTCATTGGGCCAAACATATGGAAATCCGACGGTGCGAGATCGGGGCTGTAGGGTGCATGAGGAAGAACAATCCACTGAAGTTTTGTGAGCTCCTCTCGGGTGCGAAGACTTGTGTGAGGTCTTGCGTTGTCATGAAGAAGGAGAAGTTCGTTCTGATTTTTGTGCCTACGAACACGCTGAAGTCGTTTCTTCAATTTCTGAAGAGTAGCACAATACACTTCAGAGTTGATCGTTTGACCATGGGGAAGGACATCGACCAGAATAACCCCTTCAGCGTCCCAGAAGGCTGTAACCATGACTTTACCGGCTGAGGGTATGGCTTTAAACTTTTTCTTGGTAGGGGAGTGGGTGTGGCGCCACTCCATTGATTGCCGTTTTGTTTCAGGTTCGAAGTGATGAACCCATGTTTCATCGCCTGTAACAATCTTTGACAAGAAATTGTCACCCTCAGCCACATGACGAGCAAGCAATTCCGCACAGATGGTTCTCCTTTGCTCTTTATGGTGTTCGGTTAGACAACGAGGGACCCAGCGGGAACAAACCTTTGAATATCCCAACTGGTGAACAATTGTGACAGCACTACCAACAGAGATGTCAAGTTGAGCACTGAGTTGTTTGATGGTGATCCGTCGATCATCTCGAACGAGTGTGTTCGCACGCTCCGCCATTGCAGGAGTCACAGCTGTGCACGGCCGGCCCGCACGCGGGAGATCAGACAGTGTTGCTTGACCTTGCGGCGATGATGACACACGCTTTGCCCAACGACTCACCGTGCTTTTGTCCACTGCCAGATCACCGTAGACATTCTGCAAGCGCCTATGAATATCTGAGATGCCCTGGTTTTCCGCCAAAAGAAACTCGATCACTGCCCGTTGTTTGCAACGCACATCCGTTACAGACGCCATTTTAACAGCTCCGTACAGCGCTGCCACCTGTCGGAAGTCAATGAAACTATACGAGACGAAGCGGGAATGTTTGAAAATATTCCACAAGAAATTTCCGGTTTTTTCAACCAAAATTGGCCGAGAAAAAAATGTGTTGCATTACTTATTGAACTGCCCTCGTACCTATCCCAGCCCCTAGACAACGAAACCAGCCAAAACCTTTTTACTATTTCAACTCCGAGTCT
This sequence comes from Schistocerca nitens, assembly GCF_023898315.1. Taxonomy (NCBI): domain Eukaryota; kingdom Metazoa; phylum Arthropoda; class Insecta; order Orthoptera; family Acrididae; genus Schistocerca; species Schistocerca nitens. The sequence goes on from NC_064618.1 coordinate 851,248,887, forward strand.
GTGGGTACGTAGCTGAGGGCCACCACACCACATCAGAGTTTATTGTAGAAAGTGAAGGTAATTTGCCCCGGTAAGTCTAGGAGGAAGAAGGACCGGCCCAGTCAGATCGTCACCGACACTATCTGCCCAAATGTTGAACGAGAACCGTTCCTGATGTCCGTGGTCGTACGTGACGTGAGGATTTCCCCTTGCCCAGTAATGAACGTTTCTAGTATTGTAAAGGCCATCCCGATGGAAGATGCACTCGTCAGTAAACAACACAATGGCGGCGAAGTGGGGATCTCGTGCAACATGTCGCAGAAACCACCAGCAAAACCCTAGCATGTGTTGGTAGTCCGCCACAGGATTTAGGTGTTGGACTGGGTGGAAACTAAATGGGTGCTGGCCGTCTTCCCTCAGAGCCTCCCAGACCAACCGATGAGTGACCCCCAAGTCGAGTCCAACTACTCGAGTACTTGTCGTGGTGCTTCCTCGAAACGCTCGAGAACAGTCTCATCAAATGCAGCATCCCGTTGTGTTAGAGGTATTCCAGCATCACCATTAGCCTGTTTCGCCAAGTCGCCGGTGAATTGCTGTAAACGTTTGCGGATGTGGGTGGCGTCTTGCTGGGTACCGTTCCTCATACAACCGGCGAGTTTCGTGAGCGTTACCGTCGGATAGTCCGTAAACAAAAAACATATATCATTGTTCTTTAAACGAATACTGTGCCGTCAGGCTTACTGTATGACTTAGACCGCTACGGTCGCAGGTTCGAATCCTGCTTCGGGCATGGATGTGTGTGCTGTCCGTAGGTTAGTTAGGTTTAAGTAGTTCTAACAAGGGAACCTCCCCATCGCACCCCCTCAGATTTAGTTATAAGTTGGCACAGTGGATAGGCCTTGAAAAACTGAACACAGATCACTCGAGAAAACAGGAAGAAGTTGTGTGGAACTAGGAAAAAAATAAGCATAATATACAAACTGAGTAGTCCACGTGCAAGGTAGGCGGCATCAAGGATAATGTGAGCTCAGGAGCACCGTGGTCCCGTGGTTAGCGTGAGCAGCTACGGGACGAGAAGTCCTTGGTTCAAGTCTTCCCTAGAGTGAAGATTTTACCTTTTTATTTTCAGACAATTATCAAAGTTCAAGCACTTACACAAAATCAACTTCGCTCTCCAAAATTCCAGGACATGTTCAGATTTGCTTGGACATATGCAGGATTTAACGGTCTACACACTGAAAAATTTGAAAACATTAAAAACATATGTTTTGACAGAGCACAGCGAAAACTGAGCGACTGTGAAACTGTTGCATTCATTTGTTGCAGTTTATGTGACAAACTTTTATGTTTTCATCACTTTTTTGGGAGTGATTATCACATCTACAAGAAAACCTAAATAGGGCAAGGTAGAAGAATCTTTTTACGCATTCGCCAAGTGTACAAGTTAGGTGCGTCGACAACATATTCCTGTCATGTGACGCACATGCCGTCACCAGTGTCGTATAGAATATATCAGACGTGTTTTCCTTGGAGGAATCGGTTGACCTATGACCTTGCAATCAAATGTTTTCGGTTCCCATTGGAGAGGCACGTCCTTTCGTCTACTAATCGCACGGTTTTGCGGTGCGGTAGCAAAACACAGACACTAAACTTATTATTGTGAACAGAGACGTCAATGAACGAACGGACAGATCATAACTTTGCGAAAATAAAGAAAGTAAAATTTTCACTCGAGGGAAGACTTGAACCAAGAACCTTTTGTTCCGCAGCTGCGCACGCTAACGACGGGACCACGGCGATCCTGAGCTCACACTGTCCTTGATGTTACATATCTTGCAGATGGACTTGTCAGTTCGTATATTTTGCTTATTTTTTTCATAGTTCCATACAACTTCTTCCTGTTTTCTCGACTGATCTGTGTTCAGTGTTCCAAGGCCTATCCACTGTGCCAACTTATAACTAAATCTGAGGGGGGTGCGATGGGGAGGTTCCCTTGTAAGTTCTAGGGGACTGATGACCTTAGAAGTTAAGTCCCATAGTGCTCAGAGCCATTTGAACCATTTTGAATGAGATAATCGCAGGTGACGTGTGTGTGCGCGCCGAAGCGAAGCTTACATGTGAATGCTTCTGACGTGAGGTGGAGACAAACAGCAAGACCTCACGTGTGCGTATCACGTTCGGGCAGTGAGGGAGCGAGGGACGTTTGTACGTGTGAACCGACAACCATAGGTGCCCGCCAACCGACGAACGGCAACAGGGCACTCCCACGGCCAATCGGAGCGCGTTGCGCCACGTTTTCGTAGTTTAAAAACTGTGCGTTGTCGACCTACACAATATCAGTAATTTTGGTTCCTACTGGCATCAGTACTGGTTAAAATTTCCTCTACACAATTTTTATCCACCCTGTATTTATATATGAGAGTAATGCTCTTGATAGAAACAAGTAGTCTTGAATACTGACAGAATCAGATGAGTCACCAGTAAGTGGCCAGGCTTGGTAGCGTCGTGCTACGTCAATGTAATTTCCCACTGCCGTCTTCCAAACTAATGTTAATACAAGACACACATACAGAGTGGCCTCCTGCATGCCAACCAGCAGGGATTCCGACAATATCGATTGATGAAGACGCCGTCGATAATGCAGCTATCGTAGCACTAATCCGAACACACACTATGTTTTGTGAAAATTGCAACGGTACGACTAATACATATGAGTAAAATGAACGTTATATCACAGATTAGCTGTATGACGGTATGCAAAGAATTAGACTAACATTATTGCAAAGGCTCTCTTAACAGTGGGAACTCATTATACAATGAAGCGCCTACGTGTTATTATTAGGGATTGAAAATGGAGTTGGGCATAATCAAGGAGTGCACAGGTATGTTCCGCACTGTTTCAGTGCGAATCTGCAAATCATCGACGGAGTTTCCTGGAGAGCCCTTGCGATCAAGTGTTCGACCAAACATATCCTCGACTTGCTCGATAAGCGGCATTTCGGGAAAACGTTCAGGCCAGGGAAGCTGCGATACTCGTTCTTAACAAAACATTTGTACCTTCCTCGCTGCAATCGGCTGCGAATTTCGCTGCTAAAATAGTGTTTGTGGATTTACCTGAAGGAAGTTCAGTACCTTGCGTTCTAAAAACATCCTGATGTAGGGATTGTAGTTCAAATTATCTCAGTCTGTTGCGGTTGATGTCACATGTTGATTCCAATAATAGTTGTCATTTGTCCGGTCCAACGACCATCATTGTAGGCTTTCAGAATGGTGTGATGTCGGTAATGTCCAAAACATATCCATCCGCACTCGGAAGACAAATCCAAGCGTGACTTGACCAAAAATCTAACATTTTGCCTCTCAAACTCGGTGCACCATCGTCTACATTGACTTGCTATTTCTCATCCGAGGCGTTTGTACTTCCTAGATAATTCAAACTGACTCATTTCTTGCTAGCCTACAGTTGATGTTGATGTAGAGGGAAGATGTCGAATCATCGATGACACGGCATGGAGGTCTATCATTCTTCCCTACCCAGACTGAGACATGAACTGATATTACACCATCTGATGTCAACGAGGCATACTTGCTGTGTCACTATTACAATGGCTATTTGTTTTCAAAGGCTGATCGTTTGCGAAATGGAAACCGCACTAAAAACAAAAACTATTTTATTTGCAACAGTAACTACACCTTCCATCTACTTCACACAGTCGCTGTTCCGTCTTAGACATCTGACGTAGCGTGGTAGCAAATTTCCAATACCCTAGGTCACATATGGCAGCCGCGTGCGCTTTCAGCCAGTCCCCTACGCTAATATGCAGCTCGTTGTCTGTGTCAAAATGTTGTCATAGCCAACGGTTCATGCGACCGAACTGATGAAAATCAGCGGGAGTGAAGTCGGGGCTGTGTGGTCGGCGACCAAACACTCCCATCGAAAACACTGCAAGAGCGCCTTTGCTGCAGCTGCAGTGTGCGACCGAGCATTATCACGAAGGCGGACGTACGTGTCAATTACATTCTGCAGGCCACATGCAGTTTGGCCGAACCCGTCAGCATGCAGGGTTTAAAGGCCCGTCAACATCGAGGTCATTAGAGCTCAGCATGCAGCTCACACTTGGCGGGAGAGACTGTTGCTCTACGCATCTTTAGGTGGTCACTGTGCGCTCAGAAGTGAAAAATGCGACGTGACGCGAGAAACGGGCAACACATCAGCGTAAAGCGCCCTCGGATTTTCATTGTACGAGGGCGGTTCAGAAAGTAACCTCCGATTGGTCACAGTGCGGGTTGTGGGGGGAGTAGCGACGCCATCTGTGCGTTCACGCACTCAACAGGTCAGTCGGCATCAAGCCATGGTCGAGTGAACGTCGTACCTGCGCTAATTTAGTTTTTGTGGCAGTTTGAAATGTGTGCTGCAATAGAAAACCCCGCCAAATGTGAAGTGCGTGCTGTCATAAGGTTTTTTACAGCCAAAGGATATTCTGCAGCAGCTATTCATCGTGAGCTTTGTGCCGTGTACGGACCAAGAGTTATGAGTGAAGGAGTTGTCCGTGAATGGGTACGTTTATTTAAAAGTGGACGAGAAAACGTTCATGATGAAGAGAGGAGTGGTAGACCATCATTGGTGACTGACGAACTCGTTCAGACAGTTGATGCAAAAGTTCGTGAAAATCGACGTTTCTCAATGTCGGAGTTGTCTACTGGTTTTCCACAGATTTCTAAGACTCTCTTGTACGAGATAGTGACAGCAAGATTGGGTTACCGTAAATTCTGTGCACGATGGGTGCCCAAAATTCTTACCGACCACCACAAAACTCAAAGAATGGCCTCTGCATTAGACTTTCTGTCACGTTATGAGGACGAAGGAGAACCATTGTTAAACAGAATCGTGACCGGTGACGAAACCTGGATTAAGTACGTGAACCCTGAGACAAAAGAACAATCAAAGATGTGGGCACATTCAAATTCGCCTACCAAACCAAGAAAAGCCTCGCAAGATTTTTCTGCCAGAAAACTGATGGCAACGGTGTTTTGGGATGCCAAAGGGGTGTTGTTGGTTGAATTCATGGAACGTGGTACGACCATTAATCAAGACGTGTACTGTGAAACAATAAAAAAGTTACGACGGGCTATACAGAACAAACGCCGTGGTATGCTGACTTCCGGTATCGTTTTTTTGCACGATAACGCCCGTCCTCACTCTGCTCGCAGAACAACGGCCCTTCTTGAGTCCTTCAAGTGGGACGTTATCAACCATTCACCTTACAGCCCAGACCTGGCGCCAAGTGATTATCACCTCTTCATGCATTTGAAGAAATGGCTCGGGTCACAGCGGTTTGATGACGACGAAGAGCTCAAAGATGCGGTCACAGGCTGGCTCCAGGCACAAGCGGGTGATTTTTATGCAGAAGGAATTTCAAAGCTTGTGAAGAGATACGATAAGTGCCTCAATCGCTATGGAGACTATGTAGAAAAATAGTGCAAAGATGTAGTTGTAAGATGTATATATTAAAATATTTTTATTTAACTTGGTGTATTTTTTTAAATCAACCGAAGGTTACTTTCTGAACGGCCCTCGTAATTTTCATTTCGTAACTGATCGGATCTCGAAGAGAATATCCCTCGTATTTTGCTCGACAGTTTGTTAATGAAAAGGCTCGGAGCAACAATGGTGTTTCTGATCTCACAAAAGAGAACACAACTGGTCTTACGGCCACGCCTTGTGTCACTGTCCATGTGACTCTACAACTGTTAGGTAACATAGGTTATTAAATAGTATTTAAAAAACTGCTGTTAATCTTTCCGTTATATCGTAAAAAAGTGCACTCTGTAAATACAGTTCAGCATAACTTTTTTTTGGCTATTAAGAGCCATAAATGTAGAAACTGAAAAAGTAAACTTCGCCCGAACAGGCCATGAAGGCCCAACGATACCGACCGGCCGCCGTGTCATCCTCAGCCCACAGGCGTCACTGGATGCGGATATGGAGGCGTATGTGGACAGCAAATCGCTCTCCCGGCCGTAGGTCAGCTTACGACACCGGAGCCGCTGCTTCTGAATCAAGTAGCTCCTCAGTTTGCCTCACAAGGGCTGAGTGTACCCCGCTTGCCAGGAGCGCTCGACAGATCGGATGGTCACCCATCCAAGTGCTAGCCCATCCCGACAGCTCCTAACACTGTTTTTTTTTCTTTTTTACCTTTTTTTATTTTTAAAAAGAGAGGTGGGGCCCCTCCACGCCCGCAGCAACGTGGTGACCAGACCAAAAGTTCTACTGTCACCTCCGTCAAGATGTTAGTTATCCTATAGGTGGGTCACAGGATGCTGGTCTGTGATGTTCCCCGTGCGTCTGGGTAAGACTACGCATTAACACGGTCCATCAGGAGATGATCTGCCGGGAACCGGTGTTACCAATGCGGCAAGGCCGTTGGAAAATTGAAAAACTGGCCATCAGTTAATGGGAAGTACAGACTTTTTTTACTTACGGCGGTTGAGGACACCAACTGGACAGATGATAAAATAAGTAAACGGAAATGTAAAATTATGGGGTGCTCTTTGTAAACTGAATATAGTTTTTAAAACTAAGCTTCCCATATACCTGTAATGGATAGATTGCATTCAATTTTATTACCGTATCTGACTTACCACAGCGATGAGACGCACTTGTAGAGATTTTTACTGCGAATACCATTCAAATACTGAAATGTTGATCAATGTGCAGTGGACAGATGCATGTTGGGAACTACCAGCAGAAACAAGGAAAACAAGGAACCAGCTCAGGGATCTGGCTAGCGTCAGTTTGACTCAATGAAAATGAAATGCAGACTGGCGGGACAAGTAGACTAATGACTGGTTGGTAAGTGTTCTATATGGCATTAGAAGTGATAAGGGAAGATAAAGACACGTGCTAATGAACGCTGGTTACAAGATATTAGAAAATATGAAGGCACAAAGCGAAAACAGTGACAGTCAAATGGCTGATAAATATTGCGAAGAAAAACACACATACTTGCAGTAGCTGAATAGTTTCCACACGCTGTGTTTGTAGGTTTCTTAAAAAGCAAGTTACATTAGCAGCGCTCGCACGGTTTTTTTTTTTTCTCATCACCAAGGATGAGCTCCAATTGTTGTCTGCTATACGGAACTTCCTAAGTAACGAATTAAAACACTACTTTAGTTACCAGTACTAAGTCCTTAGTGAAAGGGCGATTTTGAAGAGAAATGTATGGCCCAGTGTGACTGCACATCCCATTTTCTGTCTATCATAAATAAAGCAAATATACACTCTTAGGCAAAATAAAGATGAATCAGGAAGGAATTATCCGAATGGAATGAAAATCAGTAGAGATGATGTACGTGTACAGACAAACAAGTGATTACACATAGAGAAAAATTGGATGTTGTATTCAAGAGAAAGAGCTTCACAAATTGAGGCAGTCACTAACGCGTTGGTTTACCTCTGGCCCATATGCAAGCATTTATTTGGCTTGGCACTGATTAACAGACTCGTTGGATGCGCTTTTCAGGAATGGCGTGCTAAATTCTGTCGAATTGGCACGATAGTTCGTCAAAATCCCAAGATGGTTGGAGGGCCCTGCCCATAATGATCCAAATGTGCTCAATTGGGGAAGAGATCTGGCAATCTTACCAGTCAAGGTAGAGTTTGGTAAGCATGATGACAAGCAGTAGTAACTGTCGGTATGTGCTGTTGGGCATTGTTTTGCTTAAATATAAGGCCAGAATGACCTGACATGAATGGCAACAAAACCAGCAATAAACATCTTTGCTTGACATCGGGTCTCAGTTCGAAGCTGGACGTATCACTGAAGTCATTTCTACTCGAGTCAATCAGATTCGAGGCCAAATACATGTACGCAGACGGCTCGGACAGCGGTGGAATACCAACCTGAGTGTCGCCCGCCATACGGCCCAAAAACAAGGAGTGCTGGTCTAGGGTGTCATTTCTCCTCACACCAGGATCCGTTTGGTTGACATCTGCGGCGCCCTTATAGCACAGCGATACGTTTTGTTCCCCTCGTAGGAAGCCATCTTGGGCTTACATTTCAGCAAGATAATGCCCGCCCGCACACGGCTTGTCTTCGTGCTTGCCAAGAATCAACCTTGGCCAGTAAGGTCGCCGGATCTCTCCGCAATGAGAACGTTTGGAGAATTATGAGCAGGGTCCTGCAACCGTGTCGGGATTTTGACTATCTAACCCACCAGGGCACGTCATCCCGGAGGAGGACATCGAGTCCGCAGCTCGTGGTCGTGCGGTAGCGTTCTCGCTTCCCACGCCCGGGTTCCCGGGTTCGATTCCCGGCGGGGTCAGGGATTTTCTCTGCCTCGTGATGACTGGGTGTTGTGTGGTGTCCTTAGGTTAGTTAGGTTTAAGTAGTTCTAAGTTGTAGGGGACTGATGACCATAGATGTTAAGTCCCATAGTGCTCAGAGCCATTTGAACCATTTGAGGACATCGAACCATTCTAACAATGAGCAGAGTAAGTGCTTGCATAAGGGCCAGAGGTGGACCAACGCGTTATTGACTTGCCCAATACGTGAATCTCTTTCTGCTGAAATAATTATCCACTTTCTCTGAAATTGTAACCGTTTGATTGTCTGTACATATACAACACATCTACCGATTTCCGTCGCATTCAGCTAATTCCTTCGTGGTGCGCCTTCTTTTCCTATTGGCGTGTATCTCTTCACCTTATGAACGCACAAATAAGATCGACCTGAACGGTGAGACATGATACGTAATGCATGATTCAAGTTTTATGTACGAGGCGTATTTTTTAAGTAAGTACCGTTTTGGAATTAAAAAAGACGTGCTAAGATATCTAAATAATTTTATTTTTACATGAAAGCCTGTACCTTAATCTACTTTTGTACATAATTTCCGTCAATATTGAGGCACTTGTCATAACGTTGTACCAGGTTTTGAGTACCCTCCTTATAGAAGTCTGCCGCCTGACATTTTAACCACTGCATCACCACAATTTTGAATTCGTCATCGTCTTGAAGACGCTGACCGCCCAGGTGTTTCTTCAAGTGCAGGAACAGATGGTAGTCACTTGGCGCAAGATCGGAGCTGTACGGAGGATGATCTAGAGTTTCCCATAGAAAAGATGTGATGAGATCTTTGGTCTGATTCGCCACATGCGGACGGGCATTGTCTTGCAGCAAAACGATGCCCTTGCCCAACTTCCATAGACTGTTGCTTTGATTCTGGTGTGACGTAGGCCACCCATGTTTCATCGCCCGTAAAAATTTCGCTTAAGAAATCATCACCGTCGTTGTGGTACCTCTCAAGGAAAGTCAATGCACTGTCTAATCGTTTGGTTTTGTGCACATCAGTCATCATTTTCGGTACCCAACGTGCGCACAATTTTCGGTAATTCAAGTGGTCGGTCACAATGCCATACAAAACACTACGAGAAACATTAGGAAAGTCATCCCGCAAGGAGGAAATGTCAAAGCGTCTGTTTTCTCTCACCTTATTGTCCTCATTAACGACCGAAGGACGCCCACTCCGTTGTTCATCATGCACATCTGTGAGGCCATCTTTAAATGCTCTCAAACACTTTCTTACCATTCCATCACTCATAATGTTTTCTCGGTAAACTGCACAGATCTCACGATGAATATCGATCGCTTTTAGGCCTTTAGCTCTAAGAAATCTTATAAGAGCCCGTACTTCACAGTCGGCGGGACTCACGATTATCGGAGGCATCTTAAACACTCAGAACACAACGTAAACAAGGAAGAATCAGACTGTAATGGCGTCGGCGCGGTAGATTAAGGTACAGGCTTTCGTGTAAAAATAAAATTATTGAGATATCTTAGCACGTTTTTTTTTTTAATTTCAAAACGGTTCTTACTTAAAAAACACGCCTCATATTGTCCGTCTCCCGGAAAAAGGACCTTGCGCTCCGGCCCGGCATTTCATCTCGCTTACTGATGCCCGGTCCTACAACTGCATATGGCATGGTTTCGGTTACTGTTGTTATTTATGTCTTCGACAAAGTTAGGGGCGGTAGTTTCTCCTTTAGGGAAAACAATCAATGCCTCGTTCGTACTTCCTCCTTCGGTGTGCAGACGCCCCACTGTGCTGTGCTGGCACAGGAACTGGAGGCGTGCAGTATTTACCCGCTGGGCGCGGCACGCATCTGGCGTTCCGGCAGACGAGCAGGAAGGCGCCTCGGCCGCCGCTCCCCGGACTGCCCCACAAAGCATCAGCGCCCTAAATAGACGACGCCGCGCGCCGGCTTCGCGACGCCCGCCCGCTTCCTGCCGGAAACCGCCTGCTGTCGCCCGGAATTAGCAGGGCGAGAGCGTCTGCTGTCCTCAGCTGTGCTGGTGCACTTTCCACTCATTTTTCTGGTCATCTCCTACATACAGTCTACCCCTGTAGCTGAGCGGTGGGCGTTTTCGATTGCTGTCCGGCAGACGTAGGTTCACTTCCTTGGACTGCCAGGGGGTTTACTTGATGTGAGGACTGGGACGGGGTGTCCTATGCCTCGTGAGGCCAATGCAGGAGCTACTTCAATGACAAGTAGCGGCTGCAAGGTCTAACGAGCTGAGAACGGTCGGTCGGCATCGTGGTCCTCCAGACCTGATGGCGGAGTTACTATATTTTTCCTCTCTACTCCGAAACAGTGTAGCCACGTATGGAAGTGAAACATGGACGATAACTAGTTTGGACAAGAAGAGAATAGAAGCTTTCGAAATGTGGTGTTACAGAAGAATGCTGAAGATAAGGTGGGTAGATCACATAACTAATGAGGAGGTATTGAATAGGATTGGGGAGAAGAAAAGTTTGTGGCACAACTTGACTAGAACAAGGGATCGGTTGGTAGGACATGTTTTGAGGCATCGAGGGATCACAAATTTAGCATTGGAGGGCACCGTGGAGGGTAAAAATCGTAGAGGGAGACCAACAGATGAATACACTAAGCAGATTCAGAAGGATGTAGGTTGCAGTAGGTACTGGGAGATGAAGAAGCTTGCACAGGATAGAGTAGCATGGAGAGCTGCATCAAACGAGTCTCAGGACTGAAGACCACAACAACAACAACAACAACAACAACTCCGAAACAGATCTGCAGAGCGTAGTTCACAACCTAATTCTTTCTGGCGGTTCTCGACTACTGCTGATCAATCTGGCACCTTTGCCTAGTGCGAGTAATACATGAGGATAGATAAAAAAATAGCTCGATTGGTCACGACTTCGTATGGTAAATGCCAAAGCGTCACGGACACAATCATCAAACTCCAACGGCTGCAGTTTGTTTTGTTTTTAGGGTGCAAAAACAACTGGGGTCATACTCGGCCAAGTCAAAACTACAGAACACGAAGACAGACAGGAGTTAAAAAACGACTGTACATCAATCCCAATTGACAAAAGAGAAGACAACTAAAATGGGGACGTGGAGAAACGGGTACAAAAGACACCAGGCAGAAACGGAGGCTCAAAACTATAAATTAAACGACCTTCGCCATATTGCTTTGACGGATGAGCAGTAAAACTCTGTCCACAGCCCGCGCGTCGTTTGCTAAAACGGCCGATAACTCAGACGACAAACCCATGCGGGAACGTAAACGGTTAAAAAAATGGGCATTCCTTGAGGAACTGGCGGGCAGTTAAAACTTGGGTGCAATGTGTACAAAGTGGTGGGCGAGCGCCACTCATCAAATGACGATGGCTAAAAAGCCACTGCCCACTACGCAGCCTAGTTAAAATGACATCCTCTAGGCTTTAGGGCCCAGAGGAGGCCGTCCAACCCGCTGGGAGAGACTTAATGATCCGGAGATTATTCTCTCTGAAGGGAGGACCAATGGCGATGCCAAAGGGATATCACCTCCTGACATATAGCAACACAGACATCTTCGAAGGGAATAGAGGAACTCGCGGGCTGAGGTACGAGGATTGCATCGTTGGCAGCAGCGTCAGCAGCCTCGTTTCCTGGAACACCGACATGGCCTGGGACCCACAGAAACATCACAGTGGGTCCACCAAGAGTGAGCAAGTGAATTCCTGGACCCGTTGCACTAAGGGATGAGCAGTGTACAGCGCACATAGACTCTGAAGGGCGCTGAGAAAGTCTGAGAAGAGGACACAATTGAAAAGTCCATGTAGCCGAATGTATTCCGTGGCCTGATACAGGGTGAAGAGCTCGGCTGTAAATACGGAGCAGTGTGTCGGAAGTCGATATCGAAAGACGTGGGCGCCAGTGACGAAGGCACACCCGACACCGCGGTCCGTCCCAGAGCCACCAGTGTACATGAAGGTACTATCGCGAAGTTCCATCCGCAGGTCGTGAAACTGCTGGCGATGTATCGAGGGTGGCGTAGTGTCCTTAGGAAACGAATGAAGGCCAAGGTTAACTCGGGCCGCTTTACGAAGCCAAGGTGGTCAAGGGTTCAAACCCACCGGGAAAACTGCAGGTAGTTTGAAGGTAAGGCACTGGAGCAAGTGGCGAAAGCGGACTCCAGGAGATAACAGAGAAGAGGGACGCGCCCCATACTGGCGGTCAAACGAATCATCGAAGAAGGCGGCGTAGGATGGGTGGCCACGCATGGCGGACAAACGGCATGCATACCTGCTGAGGAGAAAGAGGGGGCGGTAGGACAGTGGTGTTCAGCAGCTTCAGCATACTGACTCTCAACCGGATTAGTGTAAAAGGCGCCAGTGGCCAAACAGACGCCACTGTCAGGAAAATGGGACCGTTCCACCCGGAAAGCGATGGCACCCATTCCTCCCGTTTTAAGCAGGTAGACGTACAGGAAGACAATTATTGAACTATATGAGAAAACGTAAATTACACTGCTGGCCACCGTAAATGCAACACCAAGAAAGACAAGAGGTAGCACAACAAAATTTATTTTGTAGATAACATGTTGACCAAGTATCAAATGATTACGTTTACAGACGTCTGTGACATGTGGTTCCTGCCAGAATCAGTAGCCAGAGTAGCCGCCATTGTTGGAGATCACCGCTGCCACACGTCTCGGCATTGAGTCAAAGAGACGTTGGATGTGTTCCTGGGGTACAGCAGCCCAAGCAGCTTCCACACGTTGCCAAAGATCATCTGGTGTGGCAGCTGGGGATGTAATCTGGGTCACTCGTTGAGCAACCATGGACCACATGTTTTCTATCGGCGAAAGATCCGGAGAGCGAGCCAGTCAGGGAAGCAATTCAATCTGGTTATTGACGAAGAACCTTTGGACAATGCGTGCCACGTGTGGTCGTGCATTATGCTGTTGAAATATGGCTGTGGCCGAGCCCTGAAGGTAAGGAAGGACAACTGGCTCCAGCACCTCGGATATGTAGCACCGCCTATTTAAAGTACCGGCAATGCGTACTAGAGGCGTGCGAGAGTAACATCCAATACCGCCCCATACCATAATACCCGGTGCAAGACCAGTGTGGCGGTGCATAATGCAGCTGTCCAGCATCCTCTCTCCACGGTGTCTCCACACTCGAATCCGACCATCGTGGTGCTGCAGACAGAAGCGTGCCTCGTCAGTAAAGACAACGTCATTCCATTCTGCCGTCCACATCCGTCTGTCATCACACCATGGGCGACGGAGACGTCTGTGGTTCTGCGTCAATGGTAGACGAAGCAATGGACGTCTTGCGGACAGACCACTCTGCTGTAAACGGCGTCGAATGGTACGCGCAGACACTGGATGATGCGTTACAGACGCAATGTGCTGTGCTATGGTTCGGGATGTCACTGAGCGATCCGTCACTGCCATGCGCACAATTTGCCTATCAGCACGTGCAGTGGTGCACCGAGGTGAATGCGATCGACCACGTCGGTCCGTCGTACCCTCCTGCATCCAACGGTCACATATCCGCATTACAGTTGTTTGGTTTCGTCCAACACGACTAGCGATTTCTCTGTATGATAATCCACAATCTCGGTAAGCCACTATCCTTCCTCTGTCGAACTCGGATACTTGATCAAAAGATGTTCGCTGTTGTCTACGAGGCATAACTGATCGTCTTGTGAAACAACCACAAGGTAAACACACGTGCCGAACGTACACTCGTCGAAATCGCCAAGCCTTAAATGGCGCTATGAGGTGGCGCCACAGGCGCGCGTGATGTGCGTCTGCGCTGAAATTCTAATCAGCTGCATATCTCATCGCTGCAAACGCATGGTGTAAATTTCACTCGATTCAGATGCTTCCTTCAGGGTGTTGCATTTACGGTGGCCAGCAGTGTAGTTACAAACTACGGCGTGCACAGAGTTTATTCAACATGTAAACGTCACTACAGATATTCGAATTTAGGATATGACATGTTCGACATGCCTATCACCGGTTGTTTTCACCTCAGCAATGGTTCTTAGGTTATTGCTGTACACCTTGGCTTTAATATAGCCCCACAGAAACGTTTCGGATGTGTTCAGACCCGCAGAATAGGGCGGCCAGTCGAGGCCCATGCCTGTGGACTCTGGATAACTCAGAGCCAGAATGCGGTCCCCAAAGTGTTCCTCCAGCACATCGAACACTCTCCTGCTCCGATGGTGTCGAGCTCCGTCTCGCATCAACCACGTATTAGTTTCGAAAAAGACGATCGTGTGAAACCCAGCTCGCGCTATTCGTCCACGAGACACAGAGGGCCATAGACACGGGTTCCCAGGCAGATGCCGTGTTTCTTGACTTCCGCAGGGCGTTTGATGCAGTTCTCCATAGTCGTATAATGAACAAAGTAAGAGCATATGGACTATCAGACCAATTGTGTGATTGGATTGAAGAGTTCCTAAACAACACAACGCAGCATGTCATTCTCAATGGAGAGAAGTCTTCCGAAGTAAGAGTGATTTCAGGTGTGTCGCAGGGGAGTGTCGTAGGACCGTTGCTATTCACAATATACATAAATGACCTTGTGGATGACATCGGAAGTTCACTGAGGCTTTTTGCGGATGATGCTGTAGTATATCGAGAGGTTGTAACAATGGAAAATTGTACTGAAATGCAGGAGGATCTGCAGCGAATTGACGCATGGTGCAGGGAATGGCGATTCAATCTCAATGTAGACAAGTGTAATGTGCTGCGAATACATAGAAAGAAAGGTCCTTTATCATTTAGCTACAATATAGGTCAGCAACTTTAAGTAGTTAATTCCATAAATTATCTGGGAGTAGGCATTAGGAGTGATTTAAAATGGAATGACCATATAAAATTAATCGTCAGTAAAGCAGATGCCAGACTGAGATTCATTGGAAGAATCCTAAGGAAATGCCGTCCGAAAGCAAAGGAAGTAGGTTACAGTATACTTGTTCGTCCACTGCTTGAATACTGCTCACCAGTGTGGGACCCGTACCAGATAGGGTTTATAGAAGAGATAGAGAAGATCCAACGGAGAGCAGCGCGCTTCGTTACAGGATCATTTAGTAATCGCGTAAGCCTTACGGATATGATAGATAAACTCTAGTGGAAGACCCTGCAAGAAAGACGCAGACGGTACGGGATTTTGTTGAAGTTTTGAGAACATACCTTCACCGAGGAGTCAAGCAAAATGTTTACAGTTTTTCCGACCCAGGTATCGCTGACATTAAGTCCCCAACAAAACAGTCAGCTACCATATCAGGATCCAGCATCGGCAAACCAAATATATAACACGGAAAACTACCAATTTTATTTCTTGCTTAGTAGTCATGTGCAAGTTCCAATGTTTGAATTTTTCGCCACCATCTCTGGGTTAAATGGAATTTACGTCCTTGGACTCTTATCAGTCGAAACTTCACTTCCAGCTTTCATTATGCTGTCTGCGAAGTCTGAAACCATCGTTGATGGTGAAAATTTCAGACCTAGAGCATTACGTTTATCGTCAACAGTTGGAAAGACATACGGGTACGACGGACTTTCCTTGTCGTTTAATGAAGAGAAGAAAACCGGTGACGTATAGCGTCCATTAACTCGCCATAACCGGCCTTTAGACCACCGCATATTGGTGGGAGGTATCGGGAATATTACTTGCAGGCTAGTTCGGTAAGAGCGGGTCCTCTTACCTGCTAACCAACCTGGTTTCCTAAGGAATGGCTCCTGCCCACGGAATAAAGACTATATGCATCATTGAGAGATTTACTGTTAAGAATGTCCAATCAAAACACATTCCAGATGCCTAAATTTCCAATTGTTATTTTAATCAAACATTGGAAAATGCACGATGGAATGTAACAATATTAGAGAAGGGAAGTTGCTATTCACCATATAGCGGAGATGCTGAGTCGCGATAGGCACAAGGCCTTTGTCAGCAGGGTCGGTATTTCTGGCAAACTCTTAGAAAATGTGTCTAATAGTATATTTTAATACGACAGTATGCCATCTTAGGCAATTTATAACACTCAAAACACTTGATAATGGCACTTTGAAGCCGAAATCATGATAGTGTAAGTGTAAATGTAACACTGTAAATGAACACCAGTCAAATGGCGGTACTTACTTTAAAGAAATATATTATGACTGTGGCCCCGCATTATGAAAAAATTATTGGATGTATAATCGATTCCTTTTTTTCTCGAGAACAGAGTTTTGAAGTTCTCGATACTGCCCATGAAGATATGAACGAACATGACGACGGGCCACGACGGTACTTGAATACGTAACCAAGGAAACAAGAGTCGGTGCACCTCAAATACAGTGAACAGCATGTGATTGCAACATCGTCGCGACAGCAATCAATCAGCAACTGATAATGGGTACAACTACATCATTTCAAATAATTTTTCGCCTTTGACTTACGCCCGGCCGCAATATCGTTCGGTGGACATTAAATGTAAGAAAACCAAGTAAGAAATCAGTTTTTTTACGCTTTGTAGAGATAAAAAATATATAATTCATTTTAATTGGTGTAATTATCGAGTGTTACTGAAGCAGGAGAAATATGAGGGCAATAGTCCTCTTTCGGACACTAGAGACAGTTTGTCAGTCATTGACGCTCAGCTTTTGTCATGACGTTTCTTCCTCTCAATTCCTTGTCGCGCGTTCACTTCTGGCAGAGGTCACAGTTAAAATTCACCTGCCAGAAGGTAATCTTTGTTGTTCCACGTTCCGCAAACAGTATAAACACTTTTTAGGGTTCCTTACAGCAATCAGTAAGAACGGGACCCGTATGGAATCATTTTACTATCCGTCAGTCTTTCTCTCGGTCTGTGTGTCTGTTCGAATGTTAAAAACCGTTTTTCTCAGGAACTAGTAGATATATCACGTTGTAATTTGCGCCATATAGTAAGGTCTACAGTCCCTTGGCGGTATAAAAAATTGAAGCTTCTGAGACAATGGAATCCAAAGATATGACAAATTATTAACATATTTTGATATTCGAAGAGTCACTTATCAAAACGTATAGGGTACTTCCCGTTGACCTAGAATCATGAAATTCGCAATGAAGCTGTTTCCACAGTACAACTACAGTAAAAAATCCTAAAATTTTAAACCTGTAACTAAGACATCGAAAAGATATGATTGTCGGAAGGACAGACTCAGCATACAGGAAAGTCAAAACAACCTTTGGTGACATTAAAAGCAACGGTGGTAACATTAAGAGTGCTACGGGAATTCCAGTGTTAAATGCAGGGGAGAGAGCAGATAGGTGGAAAGAATACATTGAAAGCGTCTATGAGGGTGAAGATTTGTCTGATGTGATAGAAGAAGAAACAGGAGTCGATTTAGAGGAGATAGGGAATCCAGTATTAGAATCGGAATTTAAAAGAGCTTTGGAGGACTTACGGTCAAATAAGGCAGAAGGGATGGATAAAATTCCATCAGAATTTCTAAAATCATTGGGGGAAGTGGCAACAAAACGACTATTCACGTTGGTGTGTAGAATATATGAGTCTGGCGACATACCATCTGACTTTCGGAAAAGCATCATCCACACAATTCCGAAGACGGCAAGAGCTGACAAGTGCGAGAATTATCGCAAAATCAGCTTAACAGCTCATGCATCGAAGCTGCTTACAAGAATAATATACAGAAGAATGGAAAAGAAAATTGAGAATGCGCTACGTGACGATCAGTTTGGCTTTAGGAAAAGTAAAGGGACGAGAGAGGCAATTCTGACGTTACGGCTAATAATGGAAGCAAGGCTAAAGAAAAATCAAGACACTTTCATAGGATTTGTCGACCTGCAAAAAGCGTTCGACAATATAAAATGGTGCAAGCTGTTCGAGATTCTGAAAAAAGTAGGGGTAAGCTATAGGGAGAGACGGGTCATATGCAATATGTACAACAACCAAGAGGGAATAATAAGAGTGGTCGATCAAGAACGAAGTGCTCGTATTAAGAAGGCTGTAAGACAAGGCTGTAGCCTTTCGCCCCTACTCTTCAATCTGTACATCGAGGAAGCAATGATGGAAATAAAAGAAAGGTTCAGGAGTGGAATTAAAATACAAGGTGAAAGGATATCAATGATACGATTCGCTGATGACATTGCTATCCTGAGTGAAAGAAGAATTAAATGATCTGCTGAACGGAGTGAAGAGTCTAATGAGTACACAGTATGGTTTGAGAGTAAATCGGAGAAAGACGAAAGTAATGAGAAGTAGTAGAAATGAGAACAGCGAGAAACTTAACATCAGGATTGATGGTCACAAAGTCAATGAAGTTAAAGAATTCTGCTACCTAGGCAGTAAAATAACCAATGACGGACGGAGCAAGGAGGACATCAAAAGCAGAATCGCTATGGCAAAAAAGGCATTTCTGGCCAATAGAAGTCTACTAATATCAAATACCAGCCTTAATTTGAGGAAGAAATTTCCGAGGATGTACGTCTGGAGTACAGCATTGTATGGTAGTGAAACATGGACTGTGGGAAAAGCGGAACAGAAGAGAATCGAAGCATTTGAGATGTGGTGCTATAGACGAATGTTGGTGGTGGTGGTGGTGGTTAGTGTTTAACATCCCGTCGACAACGAGGTCATTAGAGACGGAGCGCAAGCTCGGGTTGGGGAAGGATTGGGAAGGAAATCGGCCGTGCCCTTTCAAAGGAACCATCCCGGCATTTGCCTGAAACGATTTAGGGAAATCACGGAAAACCTAAATCAGGATGGCCGGAGACGGGATTGAACCGTCGTGCTCCCGAATGCGAGTCCAGTGTGCTGACCACTGCGCCACCTCGCTCGGTGACGAATGTTGAAAATTAGGTGGACTGATAAGGTAAGGAATGAGGAGGTTCTACGCAGAATCGGAGAGGAAAGGAATATGTGGAAAACACTGATAAGGAGAAGGGACAGGATGATAGGACATCTGCTAAGACATGAGGGAATGACTTCCATGGTACTAGAGGGAGCTGTAGAGGGCAAAAACTGTAGAGGAAGACAGAGATGGGAATACGTCAAGCGAATAATTGAGGACGGAGGTTGCAAGTGCTACTCTGAGATGAAGAGGTTAGCACAGGAAAGGAATTCGTGGCGGGCGGCATCAAACCAGTCAGTAGACTGATGACCAAAAAAAAAAAAAAAAGAAAAAAAACTATATCACGCGAAAATAATTTTTTCAGTCATTTTTTATCTGTGTGACTGTGCGTCCCTCTGTTAAGACCCCTTTTCTGAGCAAAGTTTAGATGTATCGAGTTGAAATTTATGCCACGTACTAAGTTCTAAGGTCCCTTGACGGTGTAATAAATGTAAGCTGCTGAACGAAGGCAGTCAAAAGGTACGGCAATTTACGTCACATATTTTGGTAGACGCAAACTCACTCGTAAAAACCTATAGGGTACTTCCCTTTGGCCTAGAGTTATAAAAAATTGGCAGTAAGCGTCATTTAACGGTAGAAGTAAAGGAAAAAATCCCGAAAAGTGTTAATTTGTAATTTTGTCTCACGAAAAAAAATCATTTGTCATTTGTTATCCGAGTTCAAACTTAAAATCAAAACATTCTAGGGAATTGTTGGAATTCCCGTGAGCGATATATTGCCATTATCAAAGACATGCAAAACTCTTTTTCGGAATGAATGAACTGCTTGTATACGTAACACGAAAGCCTCAGAGCGTGAGTCCTACTGGCAACTGTCCAATATTATCACCTGCTGCAGCTATTTCTGTTCTTTTATAACGGTTTCTAGTTGTCGGGTTCCACATCAGATGTAAGACCTGGTGTAATACCTGTGTCGTGATGCGTGTAATGTGGAATACGAAGAATGCCTCATTACAGGTAAGAGACGGCCTCGCGGTCCTAGTCTTGCCGTGACAGAGAAATAACTAAAGTGCTGGAGTGGTTTAACCGGAGTCCCTGGGCCACTTCCTGGAGGTGCTAACCGAGCCCGGACGCGGCGCCCTCTTCAGCGATAGAAGCCGCGGTGCTGGCCCGTGATGTCAGAGCCGCTATTTCCACGCCAGCCATGTGTCCGCGAAATCGAAAATAGGCCGAGCGAAAACGTGCTGACAGCTGAAGACTTCGCCGCCGAGCCCTGCTGTAACGCCTCGGCGGGCCCGCACCCGCTGCACACAACACTTTGGCTGAGAGGCTGTACGTGGCCGCTTCCGAAGGTATCCCTGGTGCCGACCGAAAATACGGGAACGCGTCGGCTACGTCAGTTAATGACGGAGAAATTCGTCTACAACACCATATGGCAAGATCGTGGTTGCCCGTCTGTGGTGTCAACGTTAGACACCACGCTAGACGTTGCGATAATCGATAGCGATCCAGCACTTGCAACCTCTCTGGACTCGCTGGCGCTTGCAGCGCCACCGTATGGCTCGGACAGAGACTTGCAATCGCACCGGCCGAGTCAGCTACAGGTCGTGAGCGAAGTCAGACTAGAATAGCCTTCAGCTCGCTAGGTTCGCAGCCTCTACTTCGTTCATGTATCTAAATCCATACTCCGCAAGCCACCTGTCGGTGTGTGGCGGAGGGTACCTTGAGTACCTCTATCGCCGGCCGCTGGTGGCCGAGCGGTTCTAGGCGCTTCAGTCTGGAACCGCGCGACCGCTACGGTCACAGGTTCGAATCCTGCCTCGGGCATGGATGTGTGTGATGTCCTTAGGTTAGTTAGGTTTAAATAGTTCTAGGGGACTGATGACCTCAGAAGTTAAGTCCCATAGTGCTCAGAGCCATTTGGACCATTTGAACCAGTACCTCTATCGGTTCTCTGTTCTATTCGAGTCTCGTATTGTTCGTGGAAAGAAAGATTGTCGGTATGCCTCTGTGTGGGCTCTAATCTCTCTGATTTTATCCTCATGGTCTCTTCGCGAGATATACGTAGGAAGGAGAAATATATTGCTTGACTCCTCGGTGAAGTATGTTCTAGAAACTTCAACAAAAGCCCGTACCGAGCTACTGAGCGTCTCTCCTGCAGAGTCTTTCACTGGAGTTTATCTATCATCTCGTTAACACTTTCGTGATTACTAAATGATCCTGTAACGAAGCGCGCTGCTCTCCGTTTTATCTTCTCTATCTCTTCTATCAACCCTGTCTGGTACGGATCCCACACCGGTGAGCAGTATTCAAGCAGTGGGCGAACAAGTATACTGTAACCTACTTCCTTTGTTTTCGGACTGCATTTCCTTAGGATTCTTCCAATGAATCTCAGTTTGGCATCTGCTTTACCGACGATTAATTTTATATGGTCATTCCATTTTAAATCAATTACGCACGTAATACCAGAATTGTGTTATCTTGCTTGTTGTATAATCCAGTTAATGTTTGTTAATGAGTCATTTGTATTCAAGAAAGATAGTTGTTATCAGTGATGTTCCTGGAGTGTAGTAGCACGACAAAATTAAGTAAAAGTTATTTACTAACGTATTCCAGTACTAATTATTATAGAATGTTCCAGATTCCTACAACCATCGCACTCGTGCTAGCCTCTATCATCCCACTACAAATACCAGGGGTACCGATCGAAAAGCATCCTGCTTTTGTGTGAGGTCATGACATGCTGCCACCGACCTTCACAACGCCATCAACATGTTTCGGGAAAATGGAAGAGCAGTAAAGTGATCTGGAATGAATCAAGTAATCCGTTCTTTCTTGGGGTTGTTCCATCTTTGGAGGACCCGAAAATGATGAGCGCATTCATAATTTACCATTACTTTGTTTAGAACCTTGATGAAGTTGTTGTGGTCATGAGTCTGAAGATTGGTTTGATACGACTTTCCCCTCTATTCTACCCCGTGTAAGCGTCTTCATCTCTGTACATCTACTATAACCTTCGTCCACTTTAGCCTGCTTACTGTAATCAATGCTTGGTCTGCCTCTACAATTTTAACCCAAATGCCAAATTGATCTGTTTCATCTGTGGCTGTACACCCGTACAAATAGTCACTGTTTGAATGTTTACCCTCTAACTTTCATATTCTGAAAAGTAGAAATTTAAATTAGATAGCAGAATCACTAATCCCGGATATTAATTTGACAAATGGAAAAGTATTCAAAAAAGTCTATATGATGGCCATTTCAAAAGATAAATGATTTGTGAAGCAAATAGTGTGAACGAGACTGTTCGCACATAAAACTGAAATACACGATGCTTTGAATATAACCTGGAACACGTAGGCGATCATTAAATATCATTTACGTATTGAATATATCTGAGTGTCCTCCGATAATTTAGTTGAATCCATTAGAAACGTGTAAAAACGCTATTCAGTGAAACTACACTGAGGTGAGAGAAGTAATGGGATAGCGATATGCACATATACAAATGGCGGTAGCGTCACGTATACGAAGTATAAAAAAGCGCTGGATTGCCGGAACTGTCGTGTATACTTAGGTGGTTCATGCGAAGAGGCTTCCGACGTCATTGTGGCCGCAAGATGGGAATTAATAGGCTTTCAACGCAGAATGATAGTTGGAGTTGGATGCTTTGGACATTCCGTTTCGGAAATCGTTTGGGAATTGTGGACCCTGGGGCCCACAGTGACAAGAATATGCCGAGAATACGAAATTACAGGTATTATCTCTACCCAGGGACAACACAGTTGCCGACGGCCTTCACTTAACGACCGACAGCAGCGGCGTTTGCGTGGAGTCATCCTACTTCTGGGTTATTACGTTAACAATAACAGAGACAAATTTCGAAACAAGACTAACAATAGTAATGTCAGGACTCAGTTGGAACGTCTTGTGGTTCTGTGTACATTGAAAGGTAACACAAACGGTCAGGTATAAGTAACGAATGAAATGTGACAGTGACACATTGCTGCTACTGAAATACACTCTGTGCTGAGACGCCCTGCTATACCTGCAGGACAGGACAGGTAGTTTAAATTGTGGAAAGGCGCCAAAATATGCGGCTGTCAGTTACACTGGAACATGCAACCTTTTATTTGATCAAACATTACAAGAGCCAAGAAAAATTTAGAAGATAAACAAAACACAGCTTTAGTTTCGTAACTTAATTAGCGGCTGAGTGCGCCGTACAGTCTCATGCCATAAGGGCAAGACCACTTTAATTTGAAAAACGGCTGAAAGCCAATAACTTAAAGCTCAACCAAAATCAGAAATTTGAAAGGCAAGGCCTTATCTTAAAACAGTTCCTTAATTAGGATGAAGGCCCAAAGAATCTGATGCCTTAAGGGCAAACCAACCTTAACCTAAAAACTGGCTAGAAGCCATACAATTACAAACAACAAGAACAAACAAGAAAAAGCAGTACACCCAAGGGCGCTCAGATGTTCCGAGGGTCGGCCTGGAATTCAAACACTAACGCTCGATTAGGTGAGACAGGCTGTCGGCCCAACCATTCTCGATCCGACGACAACCCAACCGACAGACAGTCAACGGACCCACCGACAAGATAACCTCCACTTCACGCGACCAGTACACAACGGGGAGTTCAATGGAACAACGTAGAAGGTATTGGCGCCCACAGCCAATTATACATGGAGCTCACAAACTACACACTGTGCTGGACAGCGACAACACGAGGAGGAAAATACACTGCCTGAGTTTAGGTCAATGGCCAGGGCAGGTAACCGGAACGTTAAGGGCCACAAAGCAGAAGATTCCGCTGGTTCATTCCAGCCCAAATAACCAAGTACAGTTAAACTCCACCGGAGGGTGGCTAAAATTTGGCAACTTGAAAACACACGTTGTTGCTTGCGGGAATATCCCAACAGCCGACATCGAACTCCAAACGACACAATGTGAACAGTCGTGACTTGCTGGTACATTAAGTCAAAATTCAACTTTCATGTCCAGTACCGGTGAGCCACGAGACTCGTAGAAATGGCAACAGCACCACACACTCCGACACTGCAAAGAGGCCACCGGCAGGCCCGGCCAAACCACGCGCCATGGAGATTTCCTCGCTGCTCCACGCCAACTGACCAACTGCCCAGGCCCGGAAACGGAGAAAGGACCAAATGTGCGTCGGCCGATGAGACGACCAACCGAACGACCAACCAACGGTCGTTCCGCTCCAATCTGCGTCTGTCGGACAGTTCATGTGTGTCGCCAGCGGTCGGCGAGCACTGGCTGTCGGCGCCTCACAGGCGCTCTGTCCCCGACTTCACCGCTGCTGCGTCCCGCCTGCACTGCTGGTCCGTCTCCAACTGACCGCCAGACACACGACGACCCGGAAATACTATCGGTCGCTCCAGAGATGGTACGAAGGTGCACTTATCGATACGCGCTGCTGCCGCCGCTCACAGGCTAGTGAGCCAGGAAGCTAGTGACGCCAGTAAATGGAATAAGAAAACGCGGCGGAAGTACCGTAATAGAAGACGACAAACAATAAATGGGATAAATGCGAGCCGTGCATGGCTAAAGTACAAATCGTGAATTCAGGACAAATTGAGTACTGCTCTCATGGATGTGGTGCCACTTGTTCGACAAGGTGGTCCATTGCGCAAGTATCGGAATGTTTGCTAGCGCAAACGACAGTGTTGTTCGTGCAGTTATCTGTATGAATGCTTTAGACCACGCAGCAGTGACTGACGACGGAACAGAGATTTTCTTAGCTCTCCCAGATGAGCCTACTTGTTGACGAGCGTTATCGTGCAGCCTGATGATGACCAGCCTCTCAGCAGACGCTGCACGATGTGGGGCTACGTATCTTCTCGACATAACCTCTGCTGCGATTCAGTTAGCTCTCTCTCCTGTGCACTACTTACCATAGACCCTCAACAAATGTGTCGCGCCGTGAATTGCCCATTGTACATCGTGTTCTCTTGAGTACTGCTGTTTAGTGTTGGCAGGGGGGATGGCTACAGTAGCTTCATGTTGTCGCTTAACATCTGTAAAAACCAAGCGTTATACTTTAGTGAGGGGAGGAGGCGTTATCTGTTACTCTTGACTATCTTACTTATTTCTTACAACAGCGTAAACGCATTAGCGGTACTTCGAACGGCCGGCCTCGGTGGCCGAGTGGTTCTAGGCGCTTCAGTCCGGAACTGCTACCGTCCCAGGCTCGAATCCTGCCTAGGGCATGGATGTGTGTGATGTTCTTAGGTTACTTACGTTTAAGTAGTTCTCAGTTCTAGGAGACTGATGACGTCAGCTGTTAAGTTCATTACTGCTCAGAGCCATTTGAACCATTTTAACCATTGCTGTACGTGAACAGACTTAGCCGTTTCGGAAACGCTTTGCCCCTTTGGCCCGAAAGCCAGTGATCAGCAAGGAACAAATATGGAACTTTTTGTGTACTTCGTTTGTGATTAATGAAAAATATTCCTAACAAAACCGAATAATAAGGCTAAGGTGAAATCATTCTTCATCGCTTTCGAAAGCATCTGTCGTATTTTTGACGATGACTACGTCAGAGGTGCTCATTGCTGTTGTCGACGGCTGCCGCTGTTGGTACGGACAGCTTGCTTAAATTAGGGGGCAAGAAAGATAAAGCAAATAAAAAGATACTCATACGTGCAAACATATACAGTGTGAAAGTGAATTTAAGCTAATTTATGTTCGCAGAACTCCATGTCCTGCTAGTGTAGCAAATGTTACAGCTTGATGATAGCTTTCACGTTCCAGCAGCGATGCCCCAAGTGTTGTAAGGTTAGCGTCTTCGTGGAAACGTTAGAATTCTGACAGCTAATGTCGTATCGAAGACTGTAGTGGAGTTACCACTTTAGTTTCAGCGTAAATGCTCTCCACACCATGCCAATTTAATTCACTGTAGGAAGTAAAATACTGCAGAAAAAAGTAATGATTATAACAATCGCTGCAGAGATCAACACCCAAACAGATACGAACAACAGTATTCAACATATCTTATTGACACTTTTATTTCGTTCGCGCTTAATTTGTAACAACATAACAACAGCAAAATCAAAGTCACCCCACATCAATTCTAAAGCATCAGCATCACCATCATCATCTTAAATGTTGATCTCTTAATCCTCAGTTGCCATTAATATTATATTAATGACTTTTTGGTGATTATCGTTTCTATGCAATGAAATGAAAGCAGTATTTCTTTTGTGGGATGCGTTCCACCTCAGTATCTTAATGCATCATCGATAGTCTGAAATACAGAAAGAAGATACTTTCATTAGCAAGCAGAATATTCTGCTTATATATTGTGCTGCAAAGTTACAAACAGTTCTTACTGAGGCATCTTCTTGATCAGTATATGTCGTATTACTTACTGTGTCTTGACATTGTTCTAACTGATCAGCACCCAATAGACGCGAGTTTCAAGGATCAGCGATATACGAAATAAAATTCTAGACTTACTACGGAGTGTATAATGAAATTACAAACAGGAATCTTAGCACAAGACGAAAAGAAAATACCAGATGTGTTAAGTATGACACTAATCAGTCCATGTTTTGAAATTGACTTAAAACAATATGGCCATCGGCCCACAAATATGGAGCAAGACACGAAAAGTATCAGAATAAATAATCGGAATAAATATCTCATCCCAATATAAGAGGACTATCAGATTCAGACATCCATGTCAGAGTGCTAGAAACTGATAAATGACCAAACGCTTATAAACAACAAATTACAACTAAATCTGGCCAAAGAGCCAAATATGATCTTTGACCATCGACATCGCAATATACATTGAACAGTTGACGACACTACGTAACACTAAATGGGTTAACATGGTGGAATAGTGCGTGTGCAGTTTATGTTCTGTTCTGAAAATTGTATTTAGTGCTACTGGCAGAACTACAGCTTCACCAACCATACAGCAAGAGCACTTGTAGAGTAACATCGACACACAGAGTAAATAATGAAACATACAGGTTGTTAGGACTACAAGTGCAGACAGCGTGATTTTTGGTACCTTAATATGTAGCCACTTCAGTGCGTTAGTTGTTTCTTTCTCAGCGTCTCTCTTCCCGCATGCTCTTCACCTAATTTATTACCTGATGTTTTCTGCACAGTTGCAACTACACTATAAGTGGACAACACCTTTTAGTATAGACTGGCCATTTTCCGTCAATGCGTTAACAATTCAAAACCTGACCTGCCGCGCAGGTGAAAATAAGCATTAATGGCTTGCTCGTGCCGCATGTACTTGGAGGTACTATAGTTCAATTCTTTTATCTTGGCGGCTCGCGCATGCTCGCCTAGACGCGGGAGATTGCTGCGTTGCCAGTTGCACACGACGCACGCGCCAAGAGAAGCAGCGCCATAGTATAGCATAGTTCGCAAGCTTACGTTTAGGGGGGAGCGCGCAGTTCATGAAGTAAAACCACCACGACCGCATTAACCCTTTCGCTGCTACAAAGACGTGCTCCCTGCATTCCGCGCTGTGGGCGATTTTGTCACTGCACTGCTCGCCTGTGCAGACACATTGTGTTCCGACTGCTTTGACACTCTTTATCATTCGATTCCACAAAAACTATTTGGCTCAAAAATTAGATTTTTACCTATCTTCTTGACTGATACCTTCCCCCCATAAATGACTTAATTTTATTTCGATGTTCAACGCAGTTATTATGCAGCATTAAATATAGTAAACCATTGCACGAAATTTTGAAGAGTTTGCAGAGGTAAAGTCCATAGAGTATACTTTCCGGATGGTCGATTTTAGTTGCCACAATGTTGAGAATGAAATGTGGACAAGATACCTATATATTTAATTTAATTTAAGTACCATATAAGTGTCGTATGTAATATTGAGAAATATTCCACCTTTCGCGACTGTAACAAAAGTTTTACTTACACTGGGCACGTTTGGCTTTATTTTAAAGCACTTCAATCAATCAAAAGGAAGTAGACAAAATACATTAAACAAAACTGTGGACTTACAAAAACATTAGGACTTGAATATACCGTCTGTCAGTGAAGTGCTCAGAGCTATGTCAAATATAATTTTGTGTGTGGCACACACAAACAGCATTTATTTGCTAAAACACTGATGAGCCAACACAAACGTTGAATATTGTGCTACCGCAGCACAAAACTACGAAAGGTGACTTGGCAATGGAGGACACAAAATACAGTCCTCTTATGATGCTTCAAAAGAGAGAAACGCATCTGGTCTAAATAAGTCGCTTATTACAGTTGCAGAAGAGGGATATATTTCAATACCATTGGTAAAACTGCGACTGTGGAACAAAAACAAGAAATAGAACATGAATACCATTGTGTATGTGCCATACCTTTCACCGATGGAAGTGCTTTAAAATAAAGCCAAACGCGCCCTGTGTAAATAAAACTTTTATTACAGTCGCGAAAGACGGAATATTTTTCAATATTACATACGACACCTATGTGGTACTTAAATTAAATGAGATATTGTTATACAGTAAATATTATATGAAATTTAGGTATGTTGTCCACATTTCATTCTCAACATTGTGGCAACTAAAATCGACCATACGGAAAGTATACGCTATGGACTTTTACCTCTGCAAACTCTTCAAAATTTCGTGCAATGGTTTACTACATTTAATGCTGCGCGTCAAAACAAAATTAAGTCATTTATGGGGGGAAGGTATCAGTCAAGAAGACGTGTAAAAATCAAATTTTTTGGCCAAATAGTTTTTGTGAAATCGAATGATAAGTGTGTCAAAGCAGTGGGAACACCATGTGTCTGCACAGGCGAGAAGTGCAGTGATGACAAAATCGCGCACAGCGCGGAATGCGGGGAGCACGTGTCTGCAGCAGCGAAAAAGTTAATGAAGAGGCAAAGCACTAGAAATTTCATTCAAACGAATAAAATTCGTGATGTAAGGCACTCCAATATTGTTTTTAAATAAAGAAAATATTAAGCATCACACAAGGTTTTGAACTCATAACCTTTCACTTGGCAGTCCAACATCTTATCCATTACGCTACCTCAGCTCATCAAACAATGTAACTCCATAAGAATTTTAACACCTCACGCAACTACTTATAAACACTGTTGGTATGACTATGAATTACTCACGCTTCGTCGAAGTACAATAGGAAATAAACAATTACCGCTGTTCTTTATTGCGAAAAAGCAGTTTGTGAGATTGAAACAAACACCTTTCCTTGCTATCGCGTGAATTAGGGAGTCTTATTGCTTGTTTAGTTTAATTAATTAATAGAATATGAAGCAATTGGTATAAAGAATGCTTTTTCCAAACTTTCTATAAAAGAAAGTCTGCTATCAAGACATTGCTTTTGTTCTGTTACTTTATTTATGACTGAACGTTTCTAAAACTGAAGACACTCGTCCGTGCTCTGCACTGCAGTCGAGATCTGGCAACGTCGTTCTCTGTTCATTGGCTGACTGTGTTTTGTGACGTCAGATGCGCAGAACGAACCTAAACTCGGCCGCCAAGATATATGACGCGCACTTTAACCAACCCAGAAATATGCGGCATGTAATAGCTATAATTATTAATGTGCAAATGACGTAAATACTGATTTGATGTTGTTCAGCACACTGTTCTCGGTCACCAATAAAAATATCTCCACTTATGTCCCTAACACTCTGGATACTGAGCAAGAGGTGCATAGGTCAGAATGGTTTCTAACTTACGTATACAACATCTGAATATGTAAAGTGAAAGTGCTGCATACAAACGAAAATATTTATGCTTTCAGACCACTATGACGCAATAAACAGTGGCGAAACACGTCTGATAACAAAAATATTACCATTACTTAGTTGCATGCAGATGGTCCTAAACTAAATATTATCAGTACAATAACATTATCAAATTTGTCGCATCCACTGAAATTTTAACTTATCCGTGTTTCACCGCGTGATTACTCCTTTCCTTAGAATCAATGTTTTTGTTATGTTCTTCACCCGAAAAATTGGTTTGATAAATATATCTACTCTAGTGCATACATATCAAGTCTCTTCTTCTCTGTACGAATACTGCAGTTTACATCCACATGAAGCTGCTTACTGCAGTACCGTACATTTCCGTCGCATAAACATGCCACCATTATCGAATTGTATATTCCTCGATACCTCAGGATCTGTCAAATTAACTGAAGGCTTCTTTTAGCCAAGTTTTTCCATAAACTTTTTTCTCCCAAATGCGATTTCGGTACATTTGTATAGCGGAATCCATCTGAATAATAGAGGCCAGTATGTTGTCGTCGACGGCGAGTGTTAATCAGAGACAAGGATACCGTCAGGCGTGCCACAGCGAAGTGTGACAGGAGCGCTGTTGTTCTCTCTATACAGAAATGACTTGCCGGACCGGATGGACAGCAATCTGCGGTTGTTTGCTGATGATGCCGTGGTGTACGGTAAGGTGTCGGAGTTGAGTGACTGTAGGAGGATACAAGATGACTTGGGCAAAATTTGCAGTTGGTGTATGAATGGCAGCTAGCTCGATGTGGAAAAATGTAAGTTAATGCGGATGAGTGGGAAGAGTAAACCTGTAATGTTCGGGGACAGTATTACTTGTATCCTGGTTGACACAGTCAAGTCGTTTAAGCACCTGGGCGTAACGCTGCACAGCGATATGAGGTGGAATCAGCATGTGAAAACTGTGATAGGGAAGGCAAGTGCTCGACTTCGGAGTATTGGGAAAGTTTTAGGAAAGAGTGGTTTACCTGTAAAGGAGACCGCATATAGGACTCTGCTGCGACCTATTCTTGAGTACTGCTCGAGTGTTTGGGATCCGTACCAAGTAGGATTGAAGGAAGACATCGAAACAATTGAGTGGCGGGCAGCTAGATTTGTTACCGGTAGCCGGCCGTGGTGACCGAGCGGTTCTAGGCGCTTCAGTCCGGAACCGCGCGTCTGCTACGGTCGCAGGTTCGGATCCAGCCTCGGGCATGGATGGGTGTGATGTCCTTAGTTCGGTTTAAGTAGTTCTAAGTTCTAGGGGACTGATGACCTCAGATGTTAAGTCCCATAGTGCTCAGAGCCATTTGAAACATTTTTCGCTACCGGTAGGTTCGAACAACAAGCATTACAGAGATGCTTCGGGAACTCAAAGGAGCAAAGGAGAATCCCTGGAGGAATGGCGACTTTCCTTTTCAGAAACACTATTGAGAAAATTTAGAGAACTGCCATCTTAAGCTGACTCCCGAACGATTCTACTGCCGCCAACATGCACCGGGAGTAAGGATGACGAAGATACGAGAAAATAGGTTTCATACGGAGTCGCTTTCCCTCGCTCTATTCGGAACGGGGGGGGGGGGGGATGACTAGCAGTCGTACAGGTACCCTCCACCACGCACCGTACGATGGCTTGCGGAGTATGTATGGAAATGAAGATCTCGACCTTCATTACTGAGCTGAGCTACCTATCTAATTCTCAACATTCTTCCATAACGCTACATTTCAAAATTTCTGTTCTCTTTATACAGGGTGTTTCAAAAATGACCGGTATATTTGAAACGGCAATAAAAACTAAACGAGCAGCGATAGAAATACACCGTTTGTTGCAATATGCTTGGGACAACAGTACATTTTCAGGCGGACAAACTTTCGAAATTACAGTAGTTACAATTTTCAACAACAGATGGCGCTGCAAGTGATGTGAAAGATATAGAAGACAACGCAGTCTGTGGGTGCGCCATTCTGTACGTCGTCATTCTGCTGTAAGCGTGTGCTGTACACAACGTGCAAGTGTGCTGTGGACAACATGGTTTATTCCTTAGAACAGAGGATTTTTCTGGTGTTGGATTTCCACCGCCTAGAACACAGTGTTGTTGCAACAAGACGAAGTTTTCAACGGAGGTTTAATGTAACCAAAGGACCGAAAAGCGATACAATAAAGGATCTGTTTGAAAAATTTCAACGGACTGGGAACGTGACGGATGAACGTGCTGGAAAGGTAGGGCGACCGCGTACGGCAACCACAGAGGGCAACGCGCAGCTAGTGCAGCAGGTGATCCAACAGCGGCCTCGGGTTTCCGTTCGCCGTGTTGCAGCTGCGGTCCAAATGACGCCAACGTCCACGTATCGTCTCATGCGCCAGAGTTTACACCTCTATCCGTACAAAATTCAAACGCGGCAACCCCTCAGCGCCGCTACCATTGCTGCACGAGAGACATTCGCTAACGATATAGTGCACAGGATTGATGACGGCGATATGCATGTGGGCAGCATTTGGTTTACTGACGAAGCTTATTTTGACCTGGACGGCTTCGTCAATAAACAGAACTGGCGCATATGGGGAACCGAAAAGCCCCATGTTGCAGTCCCATCGTCCCTGCATCCTCAAAAAGTACTGGTCTGGGCCGCCATTTCTTCCAAAGGAATCATTGGCCCATTTTTCAGATCCGAAACGATTACTGCATCACGCTATCTGGACATTCTTCGTGAATTTGTGGCGGTACAAACTGCCTTAGACGACACTGCGAACACCTCGTGGTTTATGCAAGATGGTGCCCGGCCACATCGCACGGCCGACGTCTTTAATTTCCCGAATGAATATTTCGATGATCGTGTGATTGCTTTGGGTTATCCCAAACATACAGGAGGCGGCGTGGATTGGCCTCCCTATTCGCCAGACATGAACCCCTGTGACTTCTTTCTGTGGGGACACTTGAAAGACCAGGTGTACCGCCAGAATCCAGAAACAATTGAACAGCTGAAGCAGTACATCTCATCTGCATGTGAAGCCATTCCGCCAGACACGTTGTCAAAGGTTTCGGGTAATTTCATTCAGAGACTACGCCATATTATTGCTACGCATGGTGGATATGTGGAAAATATCGTACTATAGAGTTTCCCAGACCGCAGCGCCATCTGTTGTTGACAATTGTAACTACTGTGATTTCGAAAGTTTGTCTGCCTGAAAATGTACTGGTGTCCCAAGCATATTGCAACAAACGGTGTATTTCTATCGCTGCTCGTTTAGTTTTTATTGCCGTTTCAAATATACCGGTCATTTTTGAAACACCCTGTAGCTTCACTTGTACTTTCCGCTACATTCTACACAAATAGTTTCAGAAGGGACTTCGTAACAATTACTGTTATATGAGTTATTTCCCTTTCCAGAAAAATATTTTATACCTTTTTTAGTTTTTGTCATAATTTCTTTTATGTTGTCACACTTAATATCTCTTCATCACTTTGGCAGGCTGCAGCCATATACACTTGTGCGACTACAGTGGGCTTTGCCGTGCGCCAGTCTTGGCTATGACAGCACATTTCACCCTACCTTCTGTTTTGAGTGTACGGATAATGTAGTCGTGCAGGAGGCAGAGTGGTGTAGCGGCAGTGGTGTGTGCGCGCAGGTGACGTGGCTGCACGAGGACCGGCCGCTGCCGCAGGACGACCGCTTCCAGCTGGTGCGCGAGGGCGGCTTCTTCTGCGTGGACGTGGCGCCCGTCACCGTGCAGGACTCGGGCCGCTGGACGTGCCTCGCGGAGAACGCCGTCGGCCGCTCCTGCTGCTCCTGCACGCTCAACGTGCTCGGTGAGTAAGCGTGCCGCAGCCACTATAGTACACTACACTGCCAGCCGTCCCAGTCTGGCTCGCTAACTGCTACTGGGTCAAGGGGGAGTCTTACAGGACCATTACTGTTCACTATATTATAAATGACTTACAAGGGGACCACGTGTCAGTCGGATTTTAGTAGTTTTTATACATCGCGTGGGGCCCCCGCCAGCACGCAGAGGTGCCGCAACACGATGTGGGGTGGACTCGACTAATGTCTGAAGTAACGCTTGAGGGAACTGACACCATGAATCCTGCTGGGCTGTCCATAAATCCGTAAGAGTATGAGGCGATCTCTCCTGAACAGCACGTTGCTAGCCATCTCAGATGCTCAATAATGTTCATGTCTGGGGAGTTCGGCGGCCAGCGGAAGTGTTTAAACTGCGAAGAGCGTTGTTGGAGCCACTCTGTAGCAATTCTGGACATGTGCGGTGTCGCGTTGTCCTACTGGAATTGCCCAAGTCCGTCTGAATGCGCAGTGGACGAGAATGGATGCAGGTGATCAGACAGGATGCTTACGTACGTGTCACCTGTCTGAGTCGTATCTAGACGTAACAGGGATCCCATATCACTCCAACTGAACACGCCCCAAACCTTTAGAGAGCCTGCACCAGCTTGAACTGTCCTCTGCTGACATGCAGGGTTCATAGATCTACGAGGTTGTCTTCATATCCGCGCACGTCCATCCGCTCGATACAATTTGAAACGAGACTCCTCAGACCAGGAAACACATCAACAGTCCAATGTCGGCATTGATAGGTCCATGCGAGGCGTGACGCTTTGTCTTGTGCAGTCATCAAGGGTACACGAGTGGCCTTCGGCTCCGAAAGCCAATATCGATGATGTTTCGTTTAATGGTTCGCACGCTGACACTTGTTGATGGCCCAACACTGAAATCTGCAGCAATATTCGGAATGGTTGCATTTCTGTCACGTTGAACGATTCTCTTCAGTCGTTGTTGGTTCCGTTGTTGCAGGATCTTTTTCCGGCCGCGAGATTCGATGTTTTACTGCATTCCTGATGTTCACGGTACACTCGTGAAATGGTCGCACGGGAAACTCCCCACTTCTTCGCTATCTCGAAGATGCCGTGTCTCATCGCTCGTGCGCCGACTGTAACACCACGTTCAAACTCACTTAAATCTTGTTAACCTGCCATTGCAGCAGCACTAACCGAACGCGCTCAGCAACAAACTCTCCTCATTGTTTCGCGATAATACAAAACGTGGTGCCCTTCTTTGAACTTTGTCCATGTACGCAGTCAGTACTATCTGTCAAGGATCCCACACAGTCTGCAGTATTCTAAAACAGGACCTGTTACATTTTCTAAGTGTGCTGCCAATAAAAGACACTCTTTGGTTTGCCTTCCCGCAACATTTTCTACGTGTTCTTTCCAATTTTAGTTGTTCGTAATTGTAATTCCTAGGTATTTAGTTGAATTTACGGCCTTTAGATTTCACTGATTTATCGTACAACCGAAGTTTAACGGATTCCTTTTAGAACTCATGTGGATGACCTCACACTTTTCGTTATTTAGGGTCCATTGCCAATTTCCGTACCATTCAAATACCTTTTCAAAATCTTTTTGCAATTTCTTGTGATGTTCTCATGACTTTACTAGTCGGTAAACGACAGCGACATCTGTAAACAATCTAATACGTCTGCTCAGAATGTTTCCTAAATCGTGTATATAGATAAAGAACACTAAAGGGCCTATAACACTACCTTGGGGAACGCCAGAAATGACTTGTGTTTTACTCGGCGAATTTCCGTCAGTTACTGCCAACTGTCACCTCTCTGACAGGAAATCACGAATCCAGTAACATAAGTGAGACGATATTCGATAAGCACGCAATTTCAGTACAAGCCCCTTGTGCAGTACAGTGTCAAAAGCCTTTTGGAAATGAAGAAGTACAGAATCAACTTGAAATCCCTTGTCAATAGCACTCATCTCACAAGAACGATGTTTTCTAAATCCGTGTTGTGAATCAGAGCAACTATAAATGTAGTTTTCAAATATTTAACCTTGCTTCATTGTACTGCCCGTGGGGGGGGGGGGATATTCAGAACGTTAAGTCACACAGTGTTATGCCATTCTGTACAAAGAACGGTCGGAACCTTCTACCACTCATTTAGTTCCTCGACGATAGAAATCTGCCCCTCGGCCACTGAGCCATACGAGAACCTCTATGTTGGCGTCATTGTTGGAGAACTGTAGGAGAATCTCTTGTCCCCTCACTCCCCCCTCCAGGTGATCTATCAGCTTGCCCTAAAGATGGTACTGGTACATATAAGTTCTGCACTTCCCAATCAGGATCAGCCACTTCTGTGCGGCCTTGGTAAAACTGTTGGCACGATTTTATTACGGCTGGAAGCGACATTGCATTTGGTCCATAAACGGCGGAATTTCAGCGTGAATCCGTCGGCAGTTTAACTTTTTGCCCACAGGAATTGTACTGTCCAACATACTTCGACTTGGTGGTGCGCACCCAGGTGTGATGCCATTTCATTCGCACACTATGACGCATTTGTTATCCATGTCGAAACAGCTCTCTGTCTGCGGAATACCTGAAACATGTACGCTCTCCTGACAAAGCGCCACTGTTGTTGCGCAGCACTTTTTGCGTGGATCGACATGTATCACTTACTTTCTGAAGCCGCTACATACCAACAGCATCGACGCACGTCTTTCTTCATAAATTCTGTGCATACTGTTGCCCTGATGTCAAATATATGTGGTGTTTTTCCATTGTTAGAAACATGCAGCGAAGATTGTTTCACATAATTTGACAGTGCATGGATATTTCAATTCTTTGCTATTATTGTCCGATTACGCACGCATTCATTTGACTCATAGTAACTCGCTGGAAAACGTAGGTCGACTCTCCTTCTGAAATGAAGGCTATGCCGATACTTTATGATGGGGAATAGTACCAAGCAGACAAGTTCCCAAGAGTCATTTCTGTTTTAAGTTTCCTAAATTCAAAATTTTTCCTTTTGTAAGGGTAACGTTAATTTGTGATGTTTATTGTAGATATCAAGAAAAGAGTTGTACCTGATTGAAATTGTTCATTGAAGTTTAGGTTTCTCTGTAAATGGCTGGGCCAGACATTTGTAAAATCTAAGTAAGGTAAAAGACGTACCTTCTTCAATAGAACCGTGCCGGCTTAATCAGAGTGCTGTTCGGATCTATCTTCATGTTGTGGACAACATTGCTTATTTATTTTTATTTTTGTTAAATTTCATATGTTATGTTCTGTAAGACCAAGTTGAGGAGCAAGTCTCCATGGTCATGTAAGGAGTTAGTACATGAAATTGTAACAGAGAAGTAATAATAGATTAAATGAAACGTATATGAATTCTATGCAGACGACAAGCCATACGCTTAAGTAAACATAATCAGCAACGTAACACAGGAATTAGCTTAATTTTTTTAATTTTTCCTGGTGTTCCTCGACTGAATAGCTGGAGTGAGCTATGAGGAAACTCTTCAGTTTATGCTTGAAAGTGCGTGGATTGCTGCTAAGATTTTTGAGTTCTTGTGACAGCTAATTGAAAATGAGTGCAGCAGAATATTGCACACCTTGCTGCACAAAAGTGAAGGAGGTGCTTTCCAAACGCAGATTCGATTTTTGTCTGGTATTAACTGCGTGCTAAGTCTTGGGAATAAGCAGATACTGTTAACAGCAAACGACATTAAAGAAAATATTTATTCAGAAGTCAGTGCCAGAATTCCCTCACTACTGAACAGGGGTCGACAAGAGTTTCGCGAACTTATAGCAAGTAGTGCTCGAACCGCCTGTTTCTGCGTCAAAAATACCTTTCTTGAATCAGAAGAATTACCTCAAAAAATAATACCATACATATAGGCGAATCGAAGTGAGAAAAGTAGACTACTTTTAGCGTTGAACTATTTTAATTTCAAATAGAGTTCTCTTGTTAAATAAAGCATTTAGTTTTTGAACAAGATCCTGAACGTGGGCTTTCTTCGACAGCTTACTGTCTATTTGAACGCCCAGGAATTTCAACTGCTAAGTCTCACTAATTATCTTCCCATTCTATGGAATCAAAATATCAGTTTTTGTAGTATTGTAACTGTAAAACCTGAGTCTTACTGTGATTTAATATCAATTTATTTTCTGCGTGCCATGACCCTAGGTGTTGAACTGCATTACTTCATACTGTGTTAAAACTGCACACAACATCCTTTATTAGCAAGCTGGTGCCATCAACAATCATAAATATTCCAGAATGATCTGTAACACTAGAAGGCAAATCATTTATATAAATAAGAAACAGCAACGGTCCCAGCACGGACCCCTGGGGCTCCCCCCACTGTTGACTGTGCTCCATTGGGACTGCACGTTGGAGCCGTGCGGAGAATGACCTTCTCTTGTCTATTCTTAAAGTAAGAAGTGAACTAATTGTGAGCTGCTCATCCTATTCCATAATGATCCGATTTCTGCAGTAATATTTTCTGATCAACTCAATCAAACGTCTTCATTAATCCAAAGAAGACGCCTATGGTTCGTAACTTTTTATTTAATCCATCCAGAGCCTCATAGTAGTTAAACAACTTCTGAAACCAAACGGTACATCTGACAGCAAACTATGTGGATTGAAATTGTCAATTATCCTTGTATGTGCAGCCTTTTCAGTAACTTCAGGGAACAACGATAGCATATATATAGATCAAAAATTGTCTACATTATCCCTTTCTCCTTTTTTATAAAGTGACTTCACTACTGAATACTTTAAACGCTCAGGAAACTGAACATTCCGTAAGGAAAGGTTACAGATATGCCTAAATACTGGGCTAACATATGCAGAACAGTAGCATTTTGCTAGGTACCCCGTCATATCCATGAGAGTCCTTAGCCTTTAGTGATTTAATTATTGACACAATTTCCCCTTGTCAGTAACATGGAAGATTACTTCAGGTAACAATCTCGGAAAGCGATTTTCTATGAGAGTTGTATGACTCCCTGTAGTAACTAGACTTTTATTTAGTTCACCTGCGATATTCAGAAAGTGATATTAAATACTGTACATATATACGACTCATCAGTATCTGAAACATTTTTTTATATCCTCGACCTGGTGCCGGTGACCAGACACTTCTTCCACGACTTACCACATGGTTCGAATTTTATCCTGAGAATTAGGTGTTTTGTTTGAGTCTCACGTACTTTTTGCTCAGTTTTGAACGTTCTAATGGAAAGCAACTTTCAAAGAGCATGAGAAATGTGTCGAGGAAAGCGTTATAAACGTCCTGCCACTCTTCTTCTGTAGTGCGGTTCAAAAAGGTCACTGTTGCAAATGGATAAGCTTTTCCAAATAGTTTATAGTTATTTTAACATATGGCTGAGCACAGAAACCTTTTAGCATTAAAATTTGTGCATCATAGTCCGGAAAGGCCATTCACCTTTTTACTAACAGAATGCCCCTCTAGTAAGGCAGAATAAACAAAACTGTTGTCTATGGTTGTGCTACTGTTCCCTTGCACTCACGTTGGAAAGAACACAGTTTGCTTCAGATAATATGAATTAAGAAGATCTACCAGGTCCTCTTTCTTGCACATTCACTTACACGATTCATTTCCGTGCCTAGTCTGGCAACATTTCTTAAACTTTTTGCAGAATTTATGCATCCTTCCCTTCAGACCAGTTCGCAGGTGAATCTTTCCCCGGCCATATTGTCGGAGTCCGGAGACTTGGCTATCCGCTCAGAGATAAACGGCACACAATCGCACATCGTCGGCGAGCCAGTGGCTCTGCGGTGCCAAGACGAGTCATCGTCTAATTTAGAGGCCGCGAAAAAAGAGCACATACTTCTGTCCGCCCCATAACGCGCGGCTAGCTCTGCAGGTGTTCACTGGCTGCAAACAGCACCAGGACTCTCAGTGGCTGTAATCGGCGGTAGTTAGTTGTACAGTTTTTGGTGTCATACTGTAACTGTGTGACCAGTAAATGCTCCGCTATCGTGGACATCTCGTACACGGTTCCCGGTTTTCGCGTGTCAGTCAGTCTACTAAACACTCAGATTATTACGTCATAATTAGAACCACGGACCTTGCCGGGATCGTGTGGCTTTCGTGCCTCAGTGATGCAGATGTAGCGTAGATGCAACAGGATGGTGCCTGTTGAGAGCCCAGACAGTCATGAGGTTCCTAAAGAGAGGCAGCAGCCTTTTCAGTAGTTGCAGGGGCAACAGTCTGCATGACTGGCTCATCTGACCTTTTAACGTCAGCCAACATGGCCTTGCTGTGCTGGCACTCTGAGCAGCTGAAAACAAGGGGAACTTCCCGAGGGCATGCAGCTCTGCTGTGTGCTTAAATAATGATAGGATCCTATTGGATTAAACATTCTGGAGATAAAACAGTCTCCAATTCGGAACTTCAGACGGAGACACTCAGGTAGTTGTCGTCATCAGGAAACTCAAATTTGGCATTATCGGGTCGGAGCGTGGAATACCTTACCCGGTTAGGTAGGTTAGAGAATTTCAAAAGGTGAATGGATGGATTGAAATTAAAGATAGTGGAAATTAGTGAAGTTTGGTAACGGACGAACAGGAATATTGGTCAGATGAGTACAGGATTATAAATAAAGAATCAAATAGGTGTAATACTAGAGTAGGTCTAATAATAAGTAAGAAAATGGGAATGCAGGTAAGCTGCTATGAACGGCTTGGTGAACACACTATTGCAATAAAGATACACACAAAGCGAATACCTACCACAGTAGTATTGCCAACTAGATCCATAGATGATAAAGAGACTGAAAGAATGTACGACGAGATAATTAAGAAAGAGGAAAATTTAATTGTGATGGAGGACTGGAATTCGATAGTAGGAAAAGGAAGAGAAAGAAAAATAGAATGTGGTCTGGGGGAAAGGAATGAAAGGTGATGCAGCCTTGCAGAATAATTTTGCGTAGAGATAATTTAATCATCGTTAACACTTGGTTTAAGAATTTTGAAAGAAGGCTGTATATGTACAAGCAGTCTGGAAACACCGGAAGGTTTCAGACTCATTATATAGTGACAAAACTAATATTTTAGAATCAGGTTACAAACTGTAAGACGTTTCCAGGGACAGATGTGGGCTCCGATAATAATTAATTTGCTATGAGGCGTAGATCAGAACTGAAGACATTGCAAAAAGGTAGGAAATTTTGTTGAGAGGAGCACAAGACAATGATTGACTGAAACGGGGGAAAGGAAAACGTTAGAAGGCGAGAGCGCAGCTTCGAGTGAAGACATAGTGAAGACAGGAGAGGACCAAACAGGTAAAAAAAGCCCTCTTTGAAACCGCTGGATATCACAGGAGGTATTTAGTTTAACTAATGAAAAGAGAAAGCATAAAAATGTTGCAAATGAAGCAGGCGAAAGAAAATAACGACGTCTAAAAAAAGGAGACTGACAGAAAGTGCTATAAGGCCAAACTGCAACCGCTACCGGAGAAATGCGCGTCTGTGGAATCATGCATAGCAAGAGTAAAGATAAATACCGCCTATAGGAAAAATAAACATGCCATTCAAGACAAGAAAGCCAGAGCTCAGATGGGGAACCTGTACCAAGCAAAGAAAAATGGAACGAATATATATTTGGGAGCTACAAGGAAAATGAACTTGAAGGCCGTATGATAGGAAGGGAAGAGGAGGTAGAAGAAGATGAGGTGAGAAGTATGATACTGGAAGAAGAGTTTGACAGAGCAGTAAGTATCTAAGTCCTGACACGTCCCCTGGAGTAGACGAGATTCCCTAAAATCGCCTTGCGGCTAATCGTTGTCCGATTGTGCTTGGCCCACCGACAGCAGAGTCACGCGTGCAGGTGCATGCCGCTCCCTCAACATGTGCGTGCGAGTGATTCCATTCACACTTGTGTTCACACTGGCCGCTTCTTCTTCCGTGTAGGGCAAGCAACAGCCGCAGGGCGACTAGCCGCAAAGCGAAAGGGTGCAAACGCACCTAAAGAACTACCGACGTCTTTGAGAGACCCATCCATGACAAAACTATTCTACCTTCTGTGCAAGAGGTGTTAGACAGAGGAGATACCCTCAGACGTAAAGAAGAAAGAAATCAGGCATGGATGTGTGTGATGTCCTTAGGTTAGTTGGGTTTAAGTAGTTCTAAGTTCTAGGGGACTGATGACCTCAGATGTTGAGTCCCATAGTGCTCAGAGCCATTTGAACCATTTCGAACCTTACGAATTATCTTAGAAGATAGGTTAAAGGAAGGTAAACCTACTTTTATAGCATTTGTAGACCTAGAGAAAGCTTTTGACTGTGTTGACTGGAATTCACTCTTTGGAATTCTGAAAGACTTTTGCTTGTGCCTTATTCCTGCAGTTGCGCAGGGTCGGCATGTTTAATTGGATTTGGAAAGGTTAGTTTAAGGGGTGGCTGGATGCCCTCCCTGCTGCCACCCTGTACCCCCCGGGATGGAATTACTGTACCCCAATTGTCGTCACTAGTGTAATCCATGAAACAATGTGGACGTGTCCAGATGTCTGCGACTCGTCTAACTGAGGCGGGACGTGGGGACCAGCTCGGTATTCACCTACTGGGATGTGGAAAACCGCCTAAAAACCACATTCAGGCTGGCCGGCACACCGACCTTCGTCGTTAACCCTATCCGGGGCCAGCGCGCCTACCCGAGTCCAGTGCTCTCAGCTAACCTGGCGGCTCCTTTGGAATTGTGAAAGCAGCGGAGGCAAAATACAGGGAACGAATAGTTACACACAACTAGGAGAGAAACGAGACGGCTGTGAAAAGAAAGCAGTAGTTGCAAAAGGTGTGACACAGGGCTATAACTTGTCTCCAATT
Source organism: Schistocerca nitens (assembly GCF_023898315.1). NCBI lineage: Eukaryota > Metazoa > Arthropoda > Insecta > Orthoptera > Acrididae > Schistocerca > Schistocerca nitens. The sequence goes on from NC_064618.1 coordinate 851,291,435, forward strand.
TTATACAACCTGTACATTGAGCAAGCACTAAAGGAAAACAAAGGGCCGGCCGCGGTGGTCTAGCGGTTCTAGGCGCTCAGTCCGGAGCCGCGCGACTGCTACGGTCGCAGGTTCGAATCCTGCCTCGGGCATGGATGTGTGTGATGTCCTTAGGTTAGTTAGGTTTAAGTAGTTCTAAGTTCTAGGGGACTTATGACCTCAGCAGTTGAGTCCCATAGTGCTCAGAGCAATTTTTGAAAACAAAGGAAAACTAGGAGACGGAATTAAAGTTCGGGGGGAAGAAACAAAAACTGTAATGTTTGCCTAGTACGCACTAATCCTGTTAGACACAACAAAAGACTTGGAAAGCAAGTAGAGTGGAATGAACAGTGTCTTGAAAGGAAGAACTAAGATTAACATTAACAAAAGCAGAGCAAGGGTAATGGCATAAGACGTATTAAATACAGCGATGCTGATGGAATTAGGAAATTAGACAGTAAAAGTGATAGACGAGTTTTGACATTTAGACAGTAAAATAACTGATGATGAGCGAAATAGAGAGGATATAAAATGTAGACTGGTGATGGAAAAAAAGTGTTTCTGAAGAACAGAAATTCGTTAACATCGGACGTAAATTTAAGTATTAAGAAGTGTTTTCTGAAGGTAAGTCCCAAAGGTACCCTTGTACAGAACTGAAAGATGGGCGGTAAGCAGTTCAGACAAGAAGAGAATAGAAGGTTTTACGACGTAGTACTGCATAAGAATGCTGCAGATTAGATAGAATTGGGGAAAAAAGAAATTAGTTGCATAAAGTAACTAAAAAAATGGTTCAAATGGCTCTGAGCACTATGCGACTTAACCTCTGAGGTCATCAGTCGCCTAGAACTTAGAACTAATTAAACCTAACTAACCTAAGGACATCGCACACATCCATGCCCGAGGCAGGATTCGAACCTGCGACCGTAGCGGTCGCTCGGTTCCAGGCTGTAGCGCCTAGAACCGCACGGCCAGTCCGGCCGGCAAAGTAACTAAAAGAAGAGGTAGGTTGATACTAGACATTCTGAGACAAGAAGGAATCATTGTTTAACGTTGGAGGGGAGCGTGGGGGAAAAATTATTGAGGGAAGCCAAGAGACCAATAGAGTAAACAGATTCAAATAGATGTAAACTGCAGTAGTTACTCGGATATGAGGTGACTTACACATGATAGAGTAGCATGGAGAGCTGCATGAGACAAGTATTGGGCCTAGAGACCTTAAAAGCAACAGCAGCAGCAGCAACTAAAACAGTAAGAGACCGTGTCAAAAATTATGGCGAATAGATGGTTACGGCGTGAACTTCTTCACAATAAGTGTGACAGAAAGCGGTGGTAAACAGTATTCCCAAGCCTGTGTATTTTTTCTCTGTTTATTGGCGACAGAATACGAGTGTTTCCTCTCTGAAACAAGAAACAAGTGCTGTATGTTCTTTATGGTACTTCATATTTCAAGTGAAGACCTTAACTCTTGCCAGCCTGGCTGGTATTTTCCAACAGACCGTAGACCATGTTATGCAGCGTGGTCTCGCTGCCTCCCTTAATCTTTCCCATCGTCAACAACTACACGACATGTCTGTGCTCTTGGCAGTACTTCAGTTAAAGCTCCGCGCCAAAGTTTCGCTATGAGCTCAAATTCGAAAGGTTGTGATATTACAAAACATGAACGGTCGTTCAGGAGGAGCTACCGTCAGGTGTTAACATTGTTTTACACAGTTATGCTTCCAACAACAGAAATTGCGTCCTTAATAACACGTGGATGGTACCCTTGATTTAAGGGTATAACATCAAAAAATGAAACAAATAAAATAGAATAAAACTCTTTTACCCTTTCCTTTATCCGTTCCTGTTTTTAACAACACGATCAGATGCGTTTTAAATTTTGGTTCGTCAGCGGAGTCTGAAGTTGTGGCAAACAGCTGTCCTAGATAGCTTTTAGGGTGGAAGTGGCGTTGGCACTAGCTTTGTTTTTGTTTTTAGGTTAGATAGGTTTTTAGGGGTAGTATGGGTGATAGAAATCAACGCCTGAAGATGAAGACGTCTATGGAAAAAAAGTGGTAACTTGTTTAAAGGAAAATAAAATTTAAAAAGGGGAGCGTCTTTGATTAGTAATAAAAACCTCCTCGGTCCCTTGTTCGAAACCCGCGACCGCTTGCATTTTGATTAATAGTAAGCACAGGCGCCCGAAGACTTCTTGGCATAAGAAGTCACCCTCATTCTACCAACGAGTTTATCAAAGAGGGCGGAGGAACGGACGAAGGTTCAGGGCACTATCTTGTCCTTGATGATCTCTCCATTGGCAAAAGATTCCGGAATAATCCCCCATTCGGATCTCCGGGAGGGGACTGCCAAGGCGGAGGCCACCACGAGAAAAAGATTGAATAATCAACGAAAGGATAACGTTCTACGAGTGGGGGCGTGGAATGTCAGAAGCTTGAACGTGGTAGGGAAACTAAAATATCTGAAAAGGGAAATGCAAAGGCTCAATCTATAGTAGGGGTCAGTGAAGCGAAGTGGAAAGAGGACAAGGATTTCTGGTCAGATGAGTATAGGGTAATATCAACAGCAGCAGAAAATGGTATAACGAGAGTAGGATTCTTTATGAATAGCAACGTAGGGCAGAGAGTGTGTTACTGTGAACAGTTCAGTTGCAGGGTTGTTCTTATCAGAATCGACAGCAAACCAACACCGACAATGATAGTTCAGGTATACATGCTGACCTCACAAGCTGAAGATGAAGAGATAGAGAAAGTGGATGAGGATATTGAAAGGCTATTACAGTACATAAAGGGAGATGAAAATCTAATAGTCATGGGGGATTGGAATTCAGTTGTAGGGGAAGGAGCAGAAGAAAATGTTGAAGGAGAATATGAGCTTGTGACAAGGAATGAGAGAGAAAAAAGACCAATTGAGTTCTGTAATAAATTTCAGCTCGTAATAGCGAATACTCTGTTCAAGAGTCACATGAGGAGGAGGTATACTTGGAAGATTTCAGTTAGATTACATCATGGTCAGACAGAGATTCAGAAATCAGATAACGGATTGTAAGGCGTACCCAGGAGCCGATATAGACTCAAATCATAGTGTAGTAGTGGTGAATAGTAGGCCAAAGTTTATGGGATTAGTCAGTAAGAGTTAATATGCAAAGAAGTGTGATACGGAAGTACTAATGGTAGACGAGAGACGCTTGAAGTTCTCTAAGGCCGTGGATACAGCAATTCGGAATAGCTCAGCAGGCAGTACAGTTAAAAAAGAATGGATATCTCTAAAAGGGGCAATCACAAAAGTTGGGCCGGCCGGAATGGCCGAGCGGTTCTAGGCGCTACAGTCTGGAGTTGAGTGACCGCTACGGTCGCAGGTTCGAATCCTGTCTCGGGCATGGATGTGTGTGATGTCCTTAGGTTAGTTAGGTTTAAGTAGTTCTAAGTTCTAGGGGACTGATAACCTCAGCAGTTAAGTCTCATAGTGCTCAGAGCCATTTGAACCATTTGAACAAAAGTTGGAAGGAAAAATATAGGTACAAAGAAGGTAAACACGAAGAAACCATGGTTAACAGACGATATACTTCAGTTGATCGATGAAAGAAGGAAGTACAAAAATGTCCAGGGAAATTCAGGAATAGAGAAAGACAGGCCGCTGAGGAATGAAATAAATAGTATGTGCAGAGAAGATAAGACGAAATGGCTGAATGAGAAAATGAAGAAATCTAAAAGGAAATGACTTTCGGAAGAACTGGCTCTGCATATAGGTAAGTGAAAACGACGTTCGGTGAAATTAAAAAAAAAAAAGTGAGGGTGGTAACATTAAGAGTGCAACGGGAATTCCACTGTTAAATGCAGAGGAGAGAACGGATAGGTGGAAAGCGTACTCTGGACGCCTGTTCGAGGGGGAAGATTTGTCTGATGTGATAGAAGAAGGGACAGGAGGCGATTTAGAAGAGATAGGGGATCCAGTAATAGAACTTAAAAGAGCTTTTTGAGGACTTAAGATCAAATACGGTAGAAGGGATAGATAAGATTCCATCAGACTTTCGGAAAAATATCATCTACACAATTTCGAAGGCTGCAAGACCTGGCAAGTGCGAGAATTATCGTACAATCAGCTCAACAGTTCATCCATCCAAGTTGCTAACAAGAATAATATACAGAATAATGGAGCCGGCCTCTGTGGCGGTACGGTTCTAGGCACTTCAGTCTGGAACCGGGCTGCTGCTACTGTCGCTGGTTCGAATCCTGCCTCGGGCATCGATGTGTGTGATGTCCTTAGGTTAGTTAGGTCTAGGGGACTGATGACCTCAGATGTTAAGTCCCATTGTGCTTGGAGCCTTTTTTTTTTTTAGGATCTGTTAGATGACAATCAGTTTGGCTTGAGGAAAGGTAAAGGCACGAGAGAGGCAATTTTGACGTTGCGGTTAATAATGAGAGCAAGATTAAAGAAAAACACGTTCAAAGGATTTGTCGACCTGCAGAAAGCGTTTGACGATGTAAAATGGTGCAAGATGTTCGAAGTTCTGAGGAAAATAGGGGTAAGCTGTACGGAGAGACTATACGGAGAGACGGGTAATATACACTATGTACAAGGCCTAAGCGGGAATAATAAAAGTGGGCGACCAAGAACGAAATGCTCGGATTAAAATGGTTGTAAGACAGGGATGTACTCTTTAGCCCCTGCTTCTCAATATGTACATCGAAGAGACAATGATGGAAATGAAGGAAAGGTTCGGGAGTGGAGTTAAAATTCAAGGTAAAAAGATATCAGTGATACGATTCGGTGATGATATTGCTATCCTTAGAGAAAGTGAAGAAGAATTACAGGATTTGCTGAATGGATTGAACAGTCTAATGAGTACAGAATATGGACTGAGGGTAAATCGAAGAAAGACGAAAGTAATGAGAAGTAGCAGAAATGCGAACAGCGAGAAACTTAACATCAGCATTGATGGTCACGAAGTAGATGAAGTTAAGGAATTCTACTATCTATACAGCAGAATAACTTATGACAAACGGAGCAAGGAGAACATCAAAAGCAGACTAGCAATGGCGAATAGGGTGTTCTGGCCAAGAGACAACTACTCCTATCAAAAATAGGCCTTAATTTGTGGAAGAAATTTCTGAGAATGTACATTTGGAGGATAGCACTGTATGGTAGTGAAATATGGGCTGTGGGAAGACCGGAACAGAAGACAATCGAAGTATTTGAGATGTGGTGCTACAGAAGAATGTAGAAAAATTAGTGGACTGATAAGGTAAGGAATGAGGAGGTTCTGCGCAGAACCCGATAGGAAAGGAATATGTGGAAAACACTGACAAGGAGAAGGGACAGGATGATAGGGCATCTTTTAAGATATCAAGGAATGCCTTCCATGGTACTAGAGCGAGGTGGTCTGAGATCAACAGATCCGATAGTCAACCGATTTTTTCTGGAGGCAAAATCCTCGATATTTAGGTTCATCTAATAGACTGAGATAAGGACGTCCCATCTGTGAACTAAGGTGACGGCGAATACATCCCAGAGAACTGTAGACACACCATTGTTGCGGAGCTCCTGTCGTGTTTCGGAGGTCAGGGGAGGCAACGGTGGAGAGTTGCGCTTTGAGTGCCTGTGGGACATTCTCGCATATCACAGTTAATGGCGCACGGCGTTTGTTAAAAACAGTGTCCTGGGTCTGAGTCCCGGTGAGGCACATAGTTTTAACTTGTCTCACACTTACTCCTATCCGAAGTTTTCAATTCGAATTTTAACCATTTTCTTAGTGCATCTGCATTAGTATTATGGCTGAAGGCCCAAATTTTATTAAACGGAAACTGCCTAAATACCATATATGGGCTGGCCAGTATACCAGGTCGCAGTAGTTTATGCACGGCGACGTCGGTCAACCTTTTACGTGGAATATTAAATACCATTCAAGGATTATCTCTTGGGAACAACAAGGCTGAAACCAATTGGTGCTGATCCTTCAAGGCTTTATGGACTTCGAAAGATCCACAAGAATGGTGTTCCTCTACGTCCGATAGTGAGTAACATCGGCTCTCCAATCTATGATTGTGCCAAACACTTAGCGTCGTTATTAAGACCTCTGGCGGGAAAATGCGCCTATCGCATACGTAACCTTGAGGACTTCACTGACAAACTGACATCACTCAAACTGAACAATTCTGATGTGTTAGTCAGTTTCGATGTAGTGTCGTTGCTCACAAAGGTTCCTCTTTCGGAATCATTGTCTCTCATTGGAAAGCCTTTCGATAAAAAGATTTCATCTTTATATGAACGTGTTTTGAACCCGACATATTTTTTATTCAAGAACGAATTTTATGAACAGACTGACGGTGTTGCCATGGATAGTCCTTTGTCGCCCTTGGTGGCCAACTTTTTTTTTTTTTTGGAGGACTTCGAGGAGAAAGCGCTGGAATCTGCTAGCTTGAAACCCACGTTGTTTTGGAGGTATGTTGAGGACACATTTGTACAGTGGCCTATGGTGAAGACAAGCTAAATTTTTTTTAAATCATCTGGATTGTATCCACAGACAAATTCAATTCACGATGGAAATAAAAAAAGATGGATGTCTTGGTACTGCGCGAAGATGATGGCGCTTTGGGACATGCAACATATCTAAAACCGACCCATACGGATTTATATTTACGTGCAAATAGCTGCCACCATCCTTCGCAGACGATGAGCGTACTCAGAACTCTGGCACACAGAACACGCGTCATTGCTGACGAGAGCAGTCTGGAGGACGAGCTTCTACATCCGAGAAGAGTTTTTGAAGCCAACTGGTACTCTCCACAGCAGATACGTGAGGCACGACAAATGAAATCAAGAGTGGGCACAAGAAGACACGGAAGGTTTTAAATCCATGGCTTTCCTGCCATAAGTGGGAAGCCTTTCGTCAAAAATAGGACGGATCCTCAGTAAACACAAAGTAAAAGTGATTTTTCGCCCTCCACCAAAGGCTGCAGCACTCCTGGGTTCCGTTAAAGTTGATTTGGTGCTTCGGAAGAACCCCTGTGAGTGCGGCCGTTCATACATCGGACAGTTGACACGTAAAGTCCAGGACGAAAGCACAGAGCACCGCAGGTACACCCGTCTCTTAAAAAAATGGCTCTGAGCACTATGCGACTTAACTTTTGAGGTCATCAGTCGCCTAGAACTTAGAACTACTTAAACCTAACTAACCTAAGGACATCACACACATCCATGCCCGAGGCAGGATTCGAACCTGCGACCGTAGCGGTCGCTCGGTTCCAGACTGTAGCGCCTAGAACCGCACGGCCACTCCGGCCGGCCCCGTCTCTTACAACCTAATAAATCCTCCGTGTCAGAGCACTGTATTGACACTAGGCACTCTATGGTGTACGATAATGTCGAAATTTTAGCCTCGGCTTCATCTTTCTGGGACTCAGTAGTGAAAGAAGAAATTGAAATTCGGCTTCAGCTTGGACAAATCGTGGAATCCGGCAATTTCTGTAATTAAATCAGAAAGACGTCGTGACGGTACAGCTTTGCGTGACACATCGATATCGCCGTGTGGATCGACTGCGCAGCCATATTTAATTTCCGTGCATGTGTTACACCTCTTTGCCGCCTATCAACGTCTTTAGCGCCTTGTGTATCTTTGGCTGCATACGCAGTGGTTCGGTCCTCGAGTTTAAAAGGAGGGAGCAACTGCTGCATCATTAGTTACCTCGGCTCACTGTGAAGATGGCTGGACGGTGCTCAGCCGAAATATTAGAACAAGAAGCTGAATTTATGCAGCTGCACGCCAGAAATCTTATAGAACAGTCTATGCGTCGCGAAAACATGAAGATGCACAACACAGTTTCTTGTTGTTCTGTGTTTTCCCATTCATGTTTCTGTGACGTTACATCATTATCAGTGGGTTTTATAAGGGTCCTTTGAAGACACATATCAATGTTGGATGAAAGTACACGTAAGTAAAGGGAGAGGATGAAATGGCGGCTACTCAACATCGCCTGCCCCTCTGGACCTGACCACTATGTTCACAAAATAATGTGTATGTCTGTTCGAGAAGAAAAGGGTTATTTCTGATGAAATATATAAAGTTAAAAATGTGAGGAAGCGTATTTGTTACTGTAGCTTAGTGTTGTTCGTGGTGTTCACACAGTCATAGCTTCTTGAACGGTGTTCACAACACACACTGTTGCAGTGTTTACTATACTTTCATCAGTTCAGTTCAGTTCAGTTTTTTCTGCTGCTAGGGTGGTATTTCAAATGCGTTCTGACCTTAGACTAGGAACATCTATGGAGTCAGCATTCAGATGCGCCAACCGGAATTTTGGTCTCCATAATGCGTCGACTGCAGCAGTCACAAGAATATGGGTAGGCGTGAGGTCTACCTACAAGCAATCGGCAGCTTTTAAATATCATTACATCGTTACTACTGAGAGGTCTGCTCAAAAGTATCAGGTACGTACTTTGTACACGCGTTTCACAGGCATCTTAATAACTGGATACCTGGAATAGCCTTGGTTTAAAGGTTGGTTGGTTGACTCGGGAAGGGGGTTGGGGGGGGGGGGGGGTGGCGGGACCAAACAACGAGATCATCGGTCCCATCGGATTGCCGAAAAATGGGGAAGGAAGTGAGCCGTGCCCTTTCAAAGGAACCATCCCGGCATTCGCCTGAAGCGATTTAGGAAAATCATAGACAAATTAAATGAGGATGGCCGGATGCGGGTTGGAACCGTCGTGCTCCCGAATGCGAGTCCAGTGTGCCAACCACTGCGCCACCTCGCTCGGTTTGGTTTAAAAATTTCAGGAGATAAATATAAGGGCATTCCGTTTGAATGGAACACATGTGACAGCTCAGATGTTGTCTTTTCTTGTTATAAAAAAAGAAGGAAGAGCTATCGCTCTTTTTAGGCTTGATTGACTGGCAACGCAGACTACCGGATTTATCTACCTCTCTTCTTGCAAATATATGGGCATTACGTCACATAAATTAGCACTACGGCATTAACTCTTTATTGAATTGTCTCGATTTTCAAAAATGGTTCAAATGGCTCAGCATTATGGGACTTAACATCAGAGGCCATCAGTCCCTAGAACTGTTATAACGTAAGGTCATCACACGCATCCACGCCCGAGGTAGGATTCGAACCTGCGATCGTAGCGGTCGCGCGGTTCCAGACTGAAGCGCCGAGAACAGCTCGGTCACACCGGCCGGCTTATTTATTTATTTATCGTGTGGCAATATAGACACATAAGAAAGAAACAAACAAATCACTAATATAACAAACGTTAATAATTGCAAACAAACATCACTAATATAACAAAGTTTAAGGATTCCAAACAGACATCAAGTCTGTTAATATAATCTATCGACTCTGGAGTTGCGAGCAGGAATTCGTCTGGGCTCCCATTATAGGCTCTTCTGGAACACTCTTCAACAATGTGGCTGATGGTCTGATTTTCTGCGCAGTCACACTGAGGGGATAGTATTTTACCCCCTTTATACAGGGAGTAAGCACATCTGCCACGACGAGCTCTAATCCTATTTAGAGTGGACCACGTTTTGCGTGGTAGGTCAAAACCAGGTGGCTTTGTGTGATGCAAGGCATGTTATGATTTTGCCATGCGTTCCATTTTTCAGACCATGCGTTTGTGATACTGAAACCTTCTTGTACACAGTTCCTTGCTGTTCTTGTTGGCGGGTTCCTAGATCGAAGCCTATTAGTGTTTGCAGCCTCAATGTCTTGGTGGATTCGTAGGCTTCGATTTCCCATGATGTTTTTGTATTCATGTACAAGGGCGTCAGTACGTCGCAGGTGTGGCGGCGGGATGTGGCTTAATATTGGGAGCCACTGCGTTGGAGTGGGTTTAATTACTCCAGAAATCATCCTTAGAGTGTTATGCAACTGGACATCCTCCTTTTTTACACGTGGGCTGTTTAGCCAAATCGGAGCACAGTATTCGGCAGCCGAGAATACAATTGCTAAAGCAGAGGTGCGGAGAGTGCAGGCCGTTGCTCTCCAGGCAGTACCACAGAGCTTTTGAATAATGCTGTTTCTTGTCTTTAGTTTTTCGGCAGTCTTTGTTAGGTAATCTTTAAAAGATAGTGTTCTGTCCAGAGTCATGCCCAAGTACTTCGGAGTTTTATTGTGCCTGAGAATGGTGTTTTCAAATAGAACGTGGAGTTCCTTTCCAGCGAGTTTGTTGTTGAGATGGAAGCAACTAACCTCTGTTTTGGAACCATTTGGTTGAAGCCTCCACTTACGGAAATATTCACCCAATATCTTCAGGTCTTTCGTTAGGATGTCCTCAGATGCTTCAGTTCTGCTACATTTTGTAGCAAGGGCCCAATCGTCAGCATACCCGAACTTTCTCGATTGTGTTTCCGGCAGGTCTGCAATATAAAGGCTAAACAGCAGTGGTGCGAGCACTGATCCTTGTGGTAAGCCATTTTAATCAATCCCTAAAGCTGCTGTTTTTGGTATGATAACTATGTGGTTCTTACGTTTGAAAAGCAACTTCTCCTGCTTTGACGTATAACGATTTGCATTCCTAGGAGCAACAATTACCTGTTGTTGCTGCTAGTAATAAATAAGTCTGTAAAAACGGGGTAACTAAGTGCTGTGTTAGCGTTTCAGTCAGAGCTCAATATGTAAACAAACAGCGTTATACGTAGCACAAAGTACCCTTCCCAGGTTCGCCACGTGTCGGGACGTGCAAAGCTTCTAACAAAGAGAGAGACAAATAGGAATTAATAACACAACCATCTTATAACAAATCCTGAACCTTTCCCAGTGACCAAGCTAGGGGTGAATTCATTTTGGAACTATTAATTTTATTTTGAGCGTCATAATATTTCAACTGCCTATTGAATCGTTAGTAAAAAAAGAAAAGAAAAGAAAGAAGACCAGAATAAACAGATTTCGGAGGTGCTGAGGAAGTGAAATTGGATTTCAGTTTCGGTCATTCAGAAAAAGTTGATAACTTTTTCAAAATGGCGGTAACTGTTAAAAAGAACGAAGTTCCATAGCGCTTCATTTTCACTTTGTGGGAGCGCAAGTATACAGGGTAAGCCACTTTCCACGGCTGCAACTGAAGCAGAATCATAAACTCATATCTGCGAAATGTGAAGTCAGTTCGCTGCTCGGTGTAGCCTTGCGGTCTCAGGCGCCTTGCCACGGTTCGCGCGGCTCTCCCTGTCGGAGGTTAGAGTCCTCCCTCGGGCATGGGTGTGTGTGTTGCCTTAGCGTAAGTTAGTTTAAGTTAGATTAAGTAGCGTGTAAGCCTAGGGACCGATGACCACAGCAGTTTGGTCCCATATGAACTTACCACAAATTTGAAAAAAAAAAAAAAAAAAAAAGAACATGAGGTCAGTTTGCCGTATCACGACAGGTGGTCATTAGCCTCCGATGCTTCCCGTGAATTTCAGAGGCCCTATTTCTTTGGGATCTGAATCTCTCTGAAGTGCAGCGTCTCCGAGGCCGTAAAAGTCCGAAGCGTAGGCGTCTCCACCTTCATTCTCTCATTCGCTACGCTGCATCCACATTGTCCGACGCCCCCTTGCAGCTAGTCACAGTTTGGCTGCTCATTATTTTGAGCAGAACGTCACAGCGTCATTCTCACACACACACGTCACCGTTTCTACACGGCGGCCTAGTCTACATCGCCCCTCTGCTGAACACTGACAGTTCTGGGAATGAGGTAACAAATCACCACAAGCACCCGCTACATCCCATTGGTCATTATGACATGCGTTCAGCGACCTGCCTCGAGGGCGACGGAAACTATTTATACACTCTCTCTCGGGCTCAGTATTAGTGTCGGTTTGTTTTATACCTTGGTATGTTTTTTATAGACACTATATATACCTGGTTCATATCTCTGTCGATGTACCCGGTGTTGTTTGGTATTGTTTTACTTTCAGTGAAGGCTGCTCTTGGATCATGTTTGTAACTCTAGTCTCAAAATATATCACATTGTTAACCATCAACTAGTTTTTGATTCGAGTTGTAATCCCTGTTCACTCCCTTAAGTGTGCCAATTAATCAGAAACTCCAGTATGTAGGTAATGAGACGATGGGTTCCACGGTGGAGACTGGGCAAGATGTTAATTTAAATCCCAGCGGCATGTTATTGTTACGAGCCCTGTAGGCCAGGCTCTTTACAAGCTGTCGTCTACTGCTGGCCACTAGGAACGGGATGATACGAAGTCACCCAACTATTTATTTATCTACTTATTTTTCTTTTATTATACACGTCTAGTTCCGTAGTACCAAATTGAGGAGCAAATCTCCAAGGCCGTGGAACGTGTCAGAAAAGTAATAACAGATGAAATAAAATGTTTATGAACCAAAAAAAGACAAGCCAAAAGTTTATGTAAACGTATTCAACAATATAACACGGGAATCAGCTTAATTTTTCAAGGAACTCCTTGACAGAATAGAAGGAGTCACCCATGAGAAAACTCTTCAGTTTGGATTTGAAAGCGCGTGGTTTACTACTAAGATTTTTGAATTCTTGTGGTAGTTTATTGAAAATGGATCCAGCAGTATATTGCACAGCATTCTGCACAAGAGTCAAGGAAGTTGGATCCAAATGAAGACTGGATTTCGGCCTACTACTAAATGAGTGATGGCTACTAATTCTTGGGAATGATCTGATATTGTTAATAAGAAACAACAGTAAAGAATATACACTACTGGCCATTAAAATTGCTACACCAAGAAGAAATGCAGACGATAAACGGGTATTCATTGGACAAATATATATACTAGAACTGACATGGGATTACATTTTCACGCAGTTTGGGTGCATAGATCCTGAGAAATCAGTACCCAGAACAACCACCTCTGGCCATAATAACCGCCTTGATACGCCTGGTTATTTAGTCAAACAGAGCTTGGATAGCGTGTACAGGTACAGCTGCCCATGCAGCTTCAACACGATACCACAGTTCACCAAAAGTAGTGACTGGCGTATTGTGACGATCCAGTTGCTCGGCCACCATTGACCAGATGTTTTCAATTGGTGAGAGATCTGGAGAATGTGCTGGCCAGGGCAGCAGTCGAACATTTTCTGTATCCAGAAAAGCCCGTACAAGACCTGCAACACGCGGTCGTACATTATCCTGCTGAAATGTAGGGTTTCGCAGGGATCGAATGAAGGGTAGAGCCACGGGTCGTAACACACCTGAAATGTAACGTCCACTGTTCAAAGTGCCGTCAATGCGAACAAGAGGTGACCGAGACGTGTAACCAATGGCACCCCATACCATCACGCCGGGTGATACGCCAGTATGGCGATGACGAATACACGCTTCCAATGTGCGCTCATCGCGATGTCGCCAAACACGCATGCGACCATCATGATGCTGTAAAGAGAACCTGGATTCATCCGAAAAAATGACGTTTTGCCATTCGTGCACCCAGGTTCGTCGTTGAGTACACCATCGCAGGCGCTCCTGTCTGTGATGCAGCGTCAAGGGTAACCGCAGCCATGCTGCTGCAAACGTCGTCGAACTGTTCGTGCAGATAATTGTTGTCTTGCAAACGTCCCCATCTGTTGACTCAGGGATGGAGACGTGGCTGCACGATCCGTTACAGCCAAGAGGATAAGATGCCTGTCATCTTGACTGCTACTGATTCGAGGCAGTTGGGATCCAGCACGGCGTTCCGTATTACACTCCTGAACCCACCGATTCCATATTCTACTAACAGTGATTGGATCTCAACCAACGCGAGCAACAATGTCGCGATACGATCAACCGCAATCGCGATAGGCTACAATCCGACCTTTATCAAAGTCGGAGATGTGATGGTACGCCGGTCAACTGCTGTTTGTGTATGAGAAATCGGTTGGAAACTTTCCTCATGTCAGCACGTTGAAGGTGTCGCCACCGGCGCCAACCTTGTGTGAATGCTCTGAAAAGCTAATCATTTGCATATCACAGCATCTTCTTCTGTCGGTTAAATTTCGTGTCTGAAGCACATCATCTTCGTGGGGAAGCAGTTTTAGTGGCCAGTAGTGTATGTATTGAGAGGCCAATGTCAGAATGCCCAGACTAATGAACACAGCTCGAAAAGAGGTTCGCGAACTTGCGCCACCGATTGCTGGAAGTCCTCGTTTGTGGGCCAAAAATATCATTTGAGAATGGGAAGAGTTACATCAAAATATAATACCACACGTCATAAGCGATTGAAAACAAGCAAAGAAGACTACTTTTCGTGTTGAACATACTTCAGATACCATTCGAATAATAAAAACAGCTTGACGTTCGACACATGTACAGTGTTAGTGGACTGCAATATTATTGCTCCTGAGAGTGAGGACGATTCTGTTGGCTTATGGAGAGTTTTTATCGTGATATTTCACGAGGGCACACTGAACCTCTTGATAGTATATGCACGACTCTCCTGAAAGAATTCACAATGCGATGCATTTTCCTTAATCACCCTTGTACTTGCTTCTACATCTACATCTATATCCATACTCCGCAAGCCACCAGACGGTGTGTTGCGGAGGGTACCTTGAGTACCTTTATCGGTTCTCCCTTCTATTCCAGTCTCGTATTGTTCGTGGAACGAAGGATTGTCGGTATGCTTCTGTGTGGGCTCTAATCTCTCTGATTTTATCCTCATGGTCTCTTCGCGAGATATACGTAGGAGGGAGCAATATACTGCTTGACTCCTCGGTGAAGGTATGTTCTCGAAACTTCAACAACAGCCCGTACTGAGCTACTGAGCGTCTCTCTTGCAGAGTCCTCCACTGGAGTCTATCTATCATCTCTGTAACGCTTTCGCGATTACTAAATGATCCTGTAACGAAGTGCACTGCTCTCCGTTGGATCTTCTCTATCAACCCCACCTGGTACGGATCCCAGACCGGTCAGCAGTATTCAAGCAGTGGGCGAACAAGTGTACTGTAAGCTACTTCGTTTGTTTTCGGACTGCATTTCCTTAGGATTCTTCCAATTAATCTCAATCTGGCATCTGATTTACCGACGATTAATTTTATATGGTCATTCCATTTTAAATCACTCCCAATGCCTACTCCCAGATAATTTATGGAATTAACTGCTTCCAGTTGCTGACCTGCTATATTGTAGCTAAATGATAAGGGATCTTTCTTTCTACGTATTCGCAATAGATTACACTTGTCTACATTGAGATTCAATTTCCATTCCCTGCACCATGCGTCAATTCCTAGCAGATCCTCCTGCATCCTTTCGCGATTACTAAATGATCCTGTAACGAAGCGCGCTGCTCTCCGTTGGATCTGTAACGTCATCGCGTGTTTCCGATAATGGCCACGGGAGGCCAACTGCAATAATAACGTGGTCGTGTATGACGCTATGGTTATTCCACAGACATTCCTACTTTGTGAAAGTGGCAGTACTTTGTAGTAAGTGGGTGTGTCTGTGTGTGTGTGTGAGAGAGAGAGAGAGAGAGAGAGAGATGGACAGTCACCGTCGATGCTGCTCGCTTGTCAGTCTCCAGACCTGATGTGTTTTCGCAGTTCCCAAGGCGTACAAGCCGCCGGAGTTCGTGGAGCCTCTGCGGGCGCTGCTGTCGGCGGCGGGCACTGTGTCCCTCGAGTGCAAGGTGGTGGGCGTGCCGACGCCGGCGCTGCGCTGGCTCAAGGACGGCCAGGAGATCCGCGCCGGGGACGTGCTGGCGCTCACCGCAGACCCCGCGTCGCTCGGCACCTACACCTGCGAGGCCAGCAACTGCATGGGCCGCGCCACCTCCTCCTCGCGCGTCATCGTCGAAGGCGCCGCCGCCGACAGGTACCATGCCTGCTGGTCCACTTGTAATATTCCTCCTTTTGACCTGTGTGTCTTATTTACTATCCTGATATGTAAAACCAGATCTAATACTTGCGTGTATTTTGTATTCTCTGAATTGATTTACAAAACATACTGGCATGCAAAGCCAACTGTAATATTCTACTGTTAACAATAAGCAAAGTAACAAACAGAAATACACTTATCATAGACACGGGTTCACAGGTAGATGCCGTGTTTCTTGACTTCCGCAAGGCGTTCGATGCAATTACCCACAGTCGTTTAATGAACGAAGTAAGAGCATATGGACTATCAGACCAATTGTGTGATTGGATTGAGGGGTTCCTAGATAACAGAACGCAGCATGTCATTCTCAATGGAGAGAAGTCTTCCGAAGTAAGAGTGATTTCAGGTGTGCCGCAGGGGAGTGTCATAGGACCGTTGCTATTCACAATATACATAAATGACCTTGTGGATGACGTCGGAGGTTCACTGAGGCTTTTTGCAGATGATGCTGTGGGGTATCGAGAGATTGTAACAATGGAAAATTGTACTGAAATGCAGGAGGATCTGCAGCGAATAGACGCATGGTGCAGGGAGTGGCAATTGAGCCTCAATGTAGACAAGTGTAATGTGCTGCGAATACATAGAAAGTTCCCTTATCATTTAACTACAAAATAGCAGGTCAGCAACTTTAAGCAGTTAATTCCATAAATTATCTGGGAGTAGGCATTAGGAGTGATTTAAAATGGAATGATCACATAAAGTTGATCGTCGGTGAAGCGGATGCCAGACTGAGATTCATTAGAAGAATCCTAAGGAAATGCAATCCGAAAACAAAGGAAGTAGGATACAGTACGCTTGTTCGCCCACTGCTTGAATACTGCTCAGCAGTGTGGGATCCGTACCAGATAGGGTTGACAGAAGAGATAGAGAAGATCCAACGGAGAGCAGTGCACTTCGTTACAGGATCATTTAGTAATCGCGAAAGCGTTACAGAGATGATAGATAGACTCCAGTGGAGGACTCTGCAAGAGAGACGCTCAGTAGCTCAGTACGGGCTGTTGTTGAAGTTTCGAGAACATACCTTCACCGAGGAGTCAAGCAGTATATTGCTCCCTCCTACGTATATCTCGCGAAGAGACCATGAGGATAAAATCAGAGAGATTAGAGCCCACACAGAAGCATACCGACAATCCTTCGTTCCACGAACAATACGAGACTGGAATAGAAGGGAGAACCGATAGAGGTGCTCAAGGTACCCTCCGCAACACACCGTCAGGAGGCTTGCGGAGTATGGATGTAGATGTATCCGGACAGCAAAACCACAAAAACAAGTGTAATAACCGTGCGTATTAACCTAAGGAATAAGCATCAGACTTTAACTCGTTTCTTCAAATAAGTCATTAGTTCAGAGGTATGGCAAATAACAGTAGTTATACTACTATTCTGCGTCGATAACAATATATATATATGTGGTTGGTGGTCCACTACTATTCGCCAGTCTAGTTAGCCACACGTAGTGAAGCTGAGTAGGACAGCAGAAAAGATTGCAACTCCCTACTTACCTAACGACAGGCGAAATACCCTCAGACTTCAAGAAGAATATAATAATTCCAATCCCAAAGAAAGCAGGTGTTGACAGATGTTAGAATTACCGAACTATCAGTTTAATAAGTCACAGCTGCAAAATACTAACGTGAATTCTTTACAGACGAATGGATAAACTTGTAGAAGCCGACCTCGGGGAAGATAAGTTTGGATTCTGTAGAAATGTTGGAACACGTGAGGCAATACTGACCCTACGACTTATCTTAGAAGAAAGATTAAGGAAAGGCAAACCTACGTTTCTAGCATTTGTAGACTTAGAGAAAGCTTTTGACAATGTTGACTGGAATTCTCTCTTTCAAATTCTGAAGGTGGCAGGGGTAAAATACAGGGAGCGAAAGGCTATTTACAATTTGTACAGAAAGCAGGTGGCAGTTATAAGAGTTGAGGCGTATGAAAGGGAAGCGGCCGGCCGCGGTGGTGTAGCGGTTCTAGGCGCTCAGTCCGGAACCGCGCGACTGCTACGGTCGCAGGATCGAATCCTGCCTCGGGCATGGATGTGTGTGATGTCCTTAGGTTAGTTATGTTTAAGTAGTTCTAAGTTCTAGGGACTGATGACCACAGATGTTCAGTCCCATAGTGCTCAGAGCCATTTGAACCATTTGAAAGGGAAGCAATGGTTGGGAAGGGAGTGAGACAGGGTTGTAGCCTGTCCCCGATGTTGTTCAATCTGTATATTGAGCAAGCAGTGAAGGAAACAAAAGAAAAAGTCGGAGTAGGTATTAAAATCCATGGAGAAGAAATAAAAACTTTGAGGTTCCCCGATGACATTGTGGTTCTGTCGGAGACGGCGAAGCACTTGGAAGACCAGTTGAACGGAATGGACAGTGTCATGAAAGGAGGGTTTAAGATGAACATCAACAAAAGAAAAACGAGGATAATGGAATGTAGTCGAATTAAGTCGGGTGATGCTGAGGGAATTAGATTAGGAAATGAGACACTTAAAGTAGTAAAGGAGTTTTGCTATTTGGGGAGCAAAATAACTGATGATGGTCGAAGCAGAGAGAATATAAAATGTAGACTGGCAATGGCAAGGAAAGCGTTTCTGAAGAAGAAATATTTGTTAACATCGAGTATAGATTTAGGTGTCAGGAAGTCGTTTCTGAAAGTATTTCTGTGGAGTGTAGGCATGTATGGAAGTGAAAAGTGGACGATAAATAGTTTAGACAATAACAGAATAGAAGCTTTCGAAATGTGGTGCTACAGAAGAATGTTGAAGATTAGGTGGGTAGATCACATAACTAATGAGGAAGTATTGAATAGAATTGGGGAGAAGAGGAGCTTGTGGCACAACTTGACTAGAAGAAGGGATCGATTGGTAGGATATGTTCTGAGACATCGAGGGATCACCAATTTAGTATTGGAGGGCAGCGTGGAGGGTAAAAGTCGTAGAGGGAGACCAAGAGATGAATACACTAAGCAGGATAGAGTAGCATGGAAAGCTGCATCAAACCAGTCTCAGGACTGAAGACCACCACAACAACAACAACTTACCTAACAGACTTCACTTTAGATTTAGATAAAAGATGGTTCAGCAATACAAGAAAAGTTTAGCCGATCGAAAAAAAATTCAGCACTTAATTGCTTAATCAGACAGATTGATTTCATGAAAACAAAAGTAAATTTGGACAGAGGGGTTTCTACATCAACATATTTGGTACTCAACATTTCATTGATTCTCTATAAACTGTTTAACATTAATATTTATCACCATTAATCATCAACTTAGTATTTCCTTTCATTAATACGTAATGTGAAAGCAGCAAACAATTTATCTAATGTGGTCTCTGAATCTGGCACAACCTTACGTATTCATTTTAACACAGAAAATAATAGCAATGTTAATTATGAAATTCTCAGTTGTTCTTTCCATCAATTATTTCACTGATTAATCGCTGATTTGCCAACAATATATTAAAGATTTCACAGTCTTGGCTGAATACAGGTCACTCGGAATTTTCATTTACCAGGTTAGGATCCTGTTGGTTTATGAACGGGATAAATTACGAAGTGGACATCAATTGTTAATTTGGATGATGGTTATTATTCTTAAAGCACATTTCAACTTCCTGGCACAAACTATAATACATAGCTAAAATGTCGTACCCTGTAAGCTATGATCAGCGACGATGGCGTTGGTGGCAACAACTGCACTAATATCAGAACGGCCAAGAGCAGTTATCCATGTCGGACTTATTTCCTCTTCATAGCGATGATCCATCTTATAATCAATAGTCCTTTTTTCTCCCCATACCAGGCCGTGATAAACTGCAGTTTCCAACCGAGGCAAGATGCAACAATACGGAGCACTCCATACTATGCTGGGGCTGTACGTGCTGCCTCTAACAAGGGAACCTCCCCATCGCACTCCCCTCAGATTTAGTAATAAGTTGGCACAGGGGATAGACCTTGAAAAACTGAACACAGATCAATCGAGAAAACAGGAAGAAGTAGTGTGGAACTATGAAAAAAATAAGCAAAATATACAAACTGAGTAGTCCATGCGTAAGATAGGCAACATCAAGGATAATGTGAGCACAAGATTGGCGTGGTCCCGTGGTTAGCGTGAGCACCTGCGGAAGGAGAGGCCCTTGGTTCAAGTCTTCCCTCGAGTAAAAAGTTTAATTTTTTATTTTCAGACAATTATCAAAGATCAGGCAATGACACACAACTTCGCTCTCCAAAATTCCAGGAAATGTTCAGATTTGCTTGGAGATATGCAGGATTTGACGGTCTACACACGGAAAAATGTGAAAACGTTAAAAACATATGTTTTGACAGAGCACAGGGAAAACTGTGCTACTGTGAAACTGTTGCATTCATTTGTTGCAGTTTATCTGACAAACTCTTATGTTTTCATCACTTTTTTGGGAGTGATTATCACATCCACAAGAAAACCTAAATCGGGCAAGGTAGAAGAATCTTTTTACCCATTCGCCAAGTGTACAAGTTAGGTGGGTCGACAACATATTCCTGTCATGTGACGCACATGCCGTCGCCAGTGTCGTATAGAATATATCAGACGTGTTTTCCTGTGGAGGAATCGGTTGACCTATGACCTTGCGATCAAATGTTTTCGGTTCCCATTGGAGAGGCACGTCCTTTCGTCTACTAATCGCACGGTTTTGCGGTGCGGTCGCAAAAAACAGACACTAAACTTATTACAGTGAACAGAGACGTCAATGAAAGAACGGACAGACCATAACTCGCGAAAATAAAGAAAGTAAAGAGAGTAAACTTTTCACTCGAGGGAAGCCTTGAACCAAGGACCTCTCGTTCCGCAGTTGCTCACGCTAATCACGGGACCACGGCGCTCCTGAGCTCGCATTCTCCTTGATGTTGCATTATGTTGCGCATGGACTACTCAGTTTGTATATTTTGCTTATTTTTTTCATAGTTCCACACACCTTCTTCCTCTTTTCTCGATTGATCTGTGTTCAGTTTTTCAAGGCTATCCACTGTGCCAACTTATAACTAAATCTGAGGGGGTGCGATGGGGAGGTTCCCTTGTAAGATCACTGGCCACCGACTGACTTTGTTCGCGCTCGCCAAAGCGCATCAAACGTTTCCGCTCCCAACCTTTTCCTACGCTTACACAGCTTTCCGTTCCTGACGGAACTACTCCATCTTTTATACTACACATATCTCATACAGCCCTAAGTGAGTGCCAGTAACTATTAAATACATAATTACATTATAGCACCTTTTTACATTTAACAATTATAACAAATAGATATCTTTACAGTATTTAAAAGTATATTACACCCTTTTTCTTAATATGTACATTCACTTTAATCTTATCAAAGAGTTTCAGTATCGATTTCGCTTCAAACAAGATGTCTCTACGTCTGCTTCAACAGGTTCAATAAAATATTTACAAAAATTTAAAAAAAAAGATATGAACAGTAATGTCACACACTGCTTCACACTAGTCCTTCAAGCAAACCGCAAGTTAAGTTCCCTATTCCATACATTTGGCAGCCACTTTGGCCGAGCCCGATGCTGGATGTAGAACGTGATTTTCACTGTCCGACACAGGGCGGTGTCTAAACGGGACACATTCCCAGCCGAGCCGAACCCTTACATCTGCAGCTTACAGCTGCATTTACGCGAGCCACCTTATGTCTTGTGACGGAGGATAGTTCACGTACCATTGTAACATCCTCTCCGCTCACCCTCCCCCCCTTTCCCCGGCAATTTCTAGTGGCGAATGGTCCATTGTTCCGCGAGAAGAACGATTTAAAACAATTCTTATTTATTCTTCAGTCTCAGTTGTATACATGTCGCGTTTCGATCTCTCTGGATCATCTTCAGAGCCATCTAGTTGCGTCAGCAACCCGTCATGTCTGTGTCAGAATCTCATGTCGCAGTACTCTGGTGTTTTGACGCTGACACAACGGTCTGATGTACTTGTTACACAGTTGTTGCAGCTTTGCCAGTACATCCAAAAACAAATCACGTGGAAGACAGTCAAACCAACTGTCAGCGGCATGTTTGACTTCTCCAGCGTCGTAAAAATGACGACCATTCGTGTGTTTCTTCCCGTTAGGAAAAATTTGGTGGTCTGAAGGGGTCAAGTCAGTTTAATTGAGGGAAAGGTTGACCAATTGGAAACGAATAACCTTCAGTTTCGCTGTCTACTAACCGTTCGCTCTAAGAAAACTCTCGCCGCGGTGGATGGTGTCAGTACTTGTTTCCATAGATATCGGATGGTTTAGGTGGGTACTCACATCTCCCTTAAAGCAGTCAGTTTAGTCAGCTTTAGCTAGCACACGACACCGTATACAGTGCATAACGAAAGTATATTGTTAGGTTCAAATATTGTGAAGTGGATATCCTCTGCACATGATCATAACAATAACAATCAAAACTCCGTTCAAAAGGCCTTGAAGGCACAACGGTACCGACCGACCGCCGTGCCATCTTCAGGCCGTAGCCGTCACTGGCTACGGGTGTGGAGGTGCAAGCGGTCATGACGCCGCTCTCCCAGCCGGTGCTGCTTTTCGTAACCAAAGCCGCTGCTTCTGAATGAAGTAGCTCCTCAACTGGCCTAGTGCACCTCGTTTACGAACACCGCTCCCCTGCCTTACGGTTATATGGAAACAACGTGACCATAATAAACTCAGTGTAGCAGCACACATTGAAAGGCAAACGTTGATAGTGACCTGAAACAAATCGGTGTCGGCACGAAGTCACACATCGACTTCTGTCGGAACGGCCGCTCCCATCTGCCACCGCACCAAAAGTGGTCTGAGAGTGAACAGGTGCGATGGTATAGTGTCCTGCTATGTAAGGATGCCTTTGGTCTAATTTCCACAGCGCTTCGTCTTAATTACCTCCTTTAGTTGCTAGAGTTGACTGCAGTAATACTGTGTGGTTATAATACAGCCGTGAAGTAGGCAGTCAAGCAACAGAGTACCGTCTTTGTCCTAAAATACAGGTGCTATGACTTGTGCCTAACGTCTTCGGTCGCAGGGACCAGATAGACACCAATCCCTTCAGTGTTACCTACTCTTGGCGTTATAAATGTGCAGCCCTGTCTCATTATTAATCATTGATGTAGCAGAAAATTCATGCCTTGCCTCAAAACGGGAGAAAATAGCTCTAGATATCTCAACTTTCTCTATCCGCTATTCAAGTATTTTGCTACCTACTTCGCTGCGAGCTATCACATGGCTGGGACATTGTTAATAAAGAAACAGAAACACTGTCATAACTTGACCATTATCTCGGGTGTCTTTTTGGTGGATATTCGCACGTCCTCAACAGTTAACGTAACGACTGCATTGCTTTTGCTGGGTCTGTTGGTGCCTTAAGTAGTGCGTTGCAGTGTTTACCACCAACGGTGAAATGAGACACCAAGGTTTGACTGTGCTGTAGCAAGAACATTTCATCCCTAGTGTTCGTGATATCGCAGTACGAACACGCTTTCAATATTTTACTCGGGAAAACAAAAATTTGATGGAGTCCTTTAACTCCCCAGTCGCGAAACTTGTTTCTACATCTCAAAAAAATGATTCAAATGGCTCTGAGCGCTATGGGACTTAACTTCTGAGGTCATCAGTCACGTAGAACTTAGAACTACTTAAACCTAACTGACCTAACGACATCACACACATCCATGCCCGAGGCAGGATTCGAACCTGCGACCGTAGCGGTCACGCGGTTCCAGACTGTAGCGCCTAGAACCGCTCAGCCACCCCGGCCGGCTTGTACATCTCACATCTCGCGTTCTAAGTGTATTTGAAAATAATTTTAAGATTGGGAAAAATAGTCATTCTGCAGTTGGATATAAAGATATCAAGTTTTACGGTGGTAAAACATTAATTGTTGAATTGTAACTGTAAAAAAACCAAACCTAGCAACCTTTCAACTTCCCTCGTAAACGTCGGAACGTATAGATTCACGTCCCCTAATATCTGTGTAGGTGTTTCACACGTTGTAGGTACTAAGGATTGATAAGGTGTCATTTGTGTAATTTATAAATGCACGATGGCTGGTTTAGTATTTATTTCCTGGGTTTTGTACTTGTAGCAGGGATAACATCCATATTTGGGCTTGCAGGCAATGAGCGATTTGAGTATGTCGGATATTGTCATTTAGTTGAAAAATATAATGCTGTCCTCTTTACTATCAACCGTTGACGCCGGAGGGTTGCGAAATTTTGTTGGAAATCGGTATACGTGGCGAGGAATCTGTGGAAAATTTTAATTAGTGAAACAAAGTCGTGGTGTATCCTGAGTGTGTATGGTGCCGTTGTTACATAGACAACATAACAGTAGTGCTTAAAGGGGGTTCTGGTCTTGGGAGAGTTTTCAGGAGAATTTGTGTGTATTTTTTAAACCTTAAATTGACCTTAAATTATGTAACCCATCAGCGAGCTTCTTACTCCATTTGGCTGCACATGGATAATTTCCCGATTTGTAATCTGGGTCTGTAATGTTGATATCATCACAGCAGATTTTAAATCAGCTATCAGAGGATCATTGTGTACTACCAGTACAATCCTACAAAAGATAAACCCATTAAGGAACTGTAGAGCAGTAAGAACATCGACGAGGTCTTACACCTGCCATGTAGTAGCACGAGATGTAAAAGTGCTTTAGGACCTGTGTATGAATGTGAATTAAGGTGACTAAAGGATCCTATGTTGTAAGGTCCACACGTCGTGCTGTGGGGCGATCCGTATGGCTGGAAATGAAGCACGCAATTCGTGCGCCGCGATCGCATTGTATGTGTCAAGATGGCCGGTTTCAAGATGTAAGCAGAACACCTTACTCTTCCTGGCTGGCTAGAAACAAAATAAGAACTAACGTCGGCGTCGCAACAGGAGAAGCGACGAATGACAATCCCTATGTCACTTGGTCCAGTTTGACTGACTCCCGCGGTAAGCGGTAGCATTATGGGGGCGTATGGTGGGCCCTATTTATGACTTATGTGCACATTGGCAACGTAGTCAGCGTCCACGATTTCTCGACCTGTAACCTACCCGAGTTTACCTGCAGTGCAGCCACTCGTGCGTTGTCCCCCACCCTGTGAATTCTGTATCTCTGCAAAATCATAAGGTTAATGCTGGGAAATGTAGGATTGACACTACTAAATGAAGTAACAAAGGTGTGGTAAAAATCACACATATCCTTTACGTACGTTAACCTCTGTAAAACCTTATTGCGTTGTTTTTATAACCCGCACCACTTCTGTACTGTGAGACTCAGGATCCACTATGATGGCGGCCGTGTCATTATGCCCCTCTATGTGATGCTTACGCTGTTGGTGCCACCATCCGTTCGGTTCAAACTTCCTGCCATAATTAGGCTAATCCAAACTGCGCCCTCACTAGTATAATGTTGTCTACCACGCAAGCCTTCCTACACAATGCCAGGATCTTTCCCAAAGAAACGATACGAAAACATCCAGTTATGTCCCACTGCCGTCCCGCAGTTCAAATTAGTAGCGATCGTAACCACAAGCTATGACCGATCGTTGGTTGAGCACAAAAAAGGAACATGGCAGCAGGAGCAAGCGCAGCAACTGACTTACCATGCCCACCGGCATCTCCGTTGTTGTGCAGAACAAGCTTTGCCAAGTTAACTACGTTCGTCTATGCGTCTATCATCACACCGAATCAAAATTTTAATTCACTAGTATAAAATTGCAAAAAACTGCCATGCCGCACCGACACCCAGTTCGGCTCACCCTGGAAGCCTTCGGCACTGCCACCCCCCGATCCGTGCCGGCTTCCCCTACTTTCGACACCAAGTTGAATTCTGATTCGCTAAACTCAAATTAACCTCGTTATAAATTTTGTTTCGTTGCCCGCATACCGACCGCGTTTGCTTCAACAGTAATCGATTACTCTTATTCACAGAAACTACGTATTCAAAGTCACACAAGGGTGGAACATGGGCATTCGTGCTCATCACGTTGCTACGTTTCAAACAGTCTTGTGCTGCCATCATCTGATGCCACGGAAGTTGTTATAAGTGTAATATGACTCTTCTATAACAAGTTTCGTAATATCAGATGACGACAACATAAGACTGTTGAAACCCCGTCTTGAAACAATAAAAGTCTCTATACTGCGGGTGCAGCGTATGAAGTGTGTGCTTCATTTCGATCTAAAAGATCTTCAAGAAATTGATAGCCAATGAATGAAATGGAAGATAAAAAGTTACGGATCTGAAGGGTCGATTGTAGAAACCTTTTAGGGGTTGTACAGCGTGTTTTGAGGAACAAATTGAGGAATAGTAACCTACATCCGGAGACATAACGCAGCGACGCTACAGAGCGACGAATAGCAGGATCTGGCGCCTGCCGCTAGGCAACCCCTCCGGCAGCTACCGCAAGCTGGCAGCCTAAGCTGTTGGAGAGCAGGGAACGTGGCTGACAGCTATCACACTGTACGGGGTGACGTTCGCTGCCGGAGTGGTGACCTAACGCCAAGTACTGACCGTCAAAGTTTGCCTGTATCGGTTTGTTACACCTTTTAAGGTAGATATACATTCAGAACAGAGACTGTGTCATGGTACAGTAAATAAAATTAATGGAATAAATTCTGGGTGGAAGTTGAATAATGATGTGCAAAATTAGGCTAATGTTGATAAAGTATTATGATCAGTAATTTTGCATTAATGGAGAGTAAAAGCTTCAGTAATTGTACACACATTATGGCACATTTTATAATCTAGACAAAGGATTTCACTGTTATTTATTTATCGTATGATGTGTACATTGATTTACATTTATATACAATATTTTCAGGACTAAAATGTACAATCACAAGTTCGTACAATTTTACAGCTCTATGTCTAGTTCTTCAATCCACTTGACTGCTTCATCCGATGTACGATGAATGTCCATTAAAGTTCCTCTGAAAGTACGATGAGGGCAGTCAGCAACAATGTGATGAATCGTCTGTGAGGGGGCACCACAGTCACAATTTGCAGAGCCAACCCATCCCCATTTGTGCAGTAGATAGCCACATCTGCCTTGTCCAGTTCGAATGCGGTTAATGATCCTCCACTGACGCCTTGGAAGATCAAATCCTTGCGTCTGCTTGGAAGGGTCCTCGACTAGATGTTTATTGGCTACTGAAGACTGATCCCACTGGAGTTTCCATGAACTGTTAATGTTGAAAGCAGATCCTTCAAGGTCGAGTGCTGTGCGCCATGGTGGTTTCCTCGATTTCAAGCGTTGGTGTGTTCCTTGTACAATATCTTGATGGATGGGGAGCTGGGGGTTCTGCTGAATGTTTTTCCACGTCTTTAGGAGAGCTTCTGATCTTCTTAGGGCTGGAGGTGGGATATTGCTTAGAACCGGCAGCCACAGCGTGTTTGTGCTCCGAATACATCCTGTGATTAATCGCATTGCCTGATTGAGTTGCACGTCTATCTTCTTAGTGTGAACACTGTTGATCCAGGTTGGGCAGCAATATTCAGCAACAGAATATGACAGAGCTAATGCTGTAGATCTCAGGACGTTAGTATTGGCTCCCCATGATGTACCAACAAGCTTCTGAAGAATATTATTTCTAGTTTTAACTTTAGCAGCCACATTTGATAAATGCTGCTTGAAAGACAGAGTTCTATCTAGTGTTAATCCCAGGTACTTTGGTGTACTACAGTATGGCAACACTTGGTCTCTGAATACAACTTCTGGTTTGTAATTTGACTGTCTGTTACGTAGGTGGAATGCAGATATAACTGTTTTCTGAGGATTTAGGTGGAGGCACCATTTCTTGAAATATTTGTCTAAGGCTTCCAGATCAGTGGATAGAATAGTTTCAGCATCAGCAAAGTTGGAGCACTGAGTCACCAGACAAATATCATCAGCATATATAAATTTCCTTGAAGATGTTTCTGGTAAGTCGTGTGTATACAAATTGAAAAGGAGGGGAGCCAGAACAGACCCTTGAGGTAAGCCGTCATTTAGTTTAAACATTCTGCTCCTATCATTATCTGAGTAGATCTGAAAGTACCTATTGCTTAGCATATTGTTGAGTAAGGCCGTAGTTTACGACATGGGATAACACTCACAAATTTTGAAAGGAGTCCTTCTCGCCAGACAGTGTCATAGGCAGCAGATAGATCCAAAAAGGCAGCCACACTTACTGATTTCTTCTCATACCCATTTTCAATGTGCGTAGTGAGAGATAGTACCTGATCGTTACAACTTCTCCCAGGTCTAAATCCTGCTTGCTCGATAGGAATATGATGGTTGATTGTTTCACAGATTCTGTTGTAGATCAGACGCTCAAGGAGTTTATAAGTGATACTTAAGAGTGCTATTGGACGATAGTTTTCCACTTTTGTGGGATCTTTATTTGGTTTCAGTATGGCTAATATTTTTGATTTCTTCATCAGATGTGGGATGTTTCCAGTTTGCAGGATGTTTGAAAGGAAGTTGGTCAACCATTTTACTGTAGCTGGTCCACAGTGAGCCAGGAATTCTGGGTATATTCCATCATATCCAGCTGCTTTTCCAAGTTTCATACTTTTGATTGCAGCTTTAGTTTCCTCTTCTTGAAATGGAGTAGAGAATTCGGAGGACTGTAGGGCTGCTCTTTTCTTGGTGTTCAACTGTAGTTTGATATCCCTTTTGGCTTGCTTGTCCTTTATATTCTTTGTAACTGACACAAGGTGTTTAGCATAGTCATTCAGATTGATGGTATTTTTTGATCTTTTTGTTGTAGGGTTTGAAGAGTCTAATTTCCTGATGATAGACCAGGCTTTTCTGCTAGAATGGGTGTAATCTAGGGACCCCACAGTTTCATGCCAGATCTTTCTTCGATTATCATCCAGGGACTGGAGGAGGCTTGTTGCATTGTCAGAGTTAGGATGGTCTTCATATTCTTTTAGTAACTCCTCACTCTCGGAACTCCAACCAGGGATATACTCTTTACGGTACCCTCTAGGAGTACATCGTCTGGCTGCACCTTTGATAACCCCAACAAATCTGCTGTAGTTGTTGTACGTTGGTTTGATCCATCTGATATTGGAATCTGTTTGCTTTGCAAATTCAGTCCAGTTGGCTTTCTTGAAGTTCCACCTCGGTTTAGGATGTGATCGTACAACAGGTATAGACATCCCCACCTCCAATATAACAGGTCTGTGTTGACTATGTGGGAATTCCTTGAGCGCAGTTCGTCGTACTTGATTTAGGGAATTATGAGACTGAGTTGTGAAGCACAGATCTGGGGTATAGCCTTGGGACCAGCGATCTGAGTGGAAGGTAGGCAGATCTTTAGCATCGTAAATTAAATTTCACTGTATGACAAATACAGTGAATCATTCACATCTCCGTTAATTGAAAAAAAAATACAATTTATTTTCCTGCAGTAAATTGAAATGTTAAGGCTTCTGGAATCAAAGAATAGTTCTATCAAAGCTATGGTGCCCTTAAGAGCGTTTACAACAGTGCGCCTTGCACCGAGTCGCCGTGCGTCTTTAGGCTGCTCCACACGGAAGTTGAGGCGCCCAGCGTAAACACAGGTGTGAACCACTCGCACCCACATTGAGGAAGAGGCATGCGTCCTGAACTCGCACCTCTACTTGCTCCTGTGCGGCAAGCACGGTGGCCGGGCGTAACGTGCATACGTGTAAACGCACCTTTAGTATCACAATTTGGTGCGTCTTCTAAAAATATCAGTGTCAATGGATCCCTCTCCAGTCAGCATTTTAACAGAATAACGCCAACACACAGACGAATCATCTTTGGAGTCACTGAAACCTGTTAGGGGCACCAAAGCTTATCAGGGAGCACTTTCAGTACAACACAGCGTTACGCACAACGTACATCTGTCTTCAAAACAGCTTCTTCAAACATGAATCTGCTGTCGAAACTGTGTTTCGAAAGGAAATGAGGTGTAGAGTGAAACGTACTGCAGCTTGTGACTTACTGTTGCAGCTTTCGCGCAGCTGGGCCGCCTCCTGTGTTCGTCAAAGAACTGCAGCCCGCCAAGTGTCGCATTGGGGATCCTCTGACGCTTTCCTGCCAAGGTAAGTGCGTTTTGGCGTAATTTTTAGGATGACCCAAAAACTGTGTGAACTTTTACGCGATTTGTCACCAACCTTATAGATTAATTCCGGAAGGCAGCTGACGTTACGCACACAATCAGGTGACAAAAGTCCTCGGATACCTCCTAATATCGTGTCGGATCTTCTTTTGCTCGGTGTACGAGGTTTGTCCGGAAAATACGTATAAAAGTTGAATAATAACTTTATTTTACAATTATTGAGGTATTACAATATGGTCTCCTTCAAAGTACTCGCCCTGAGACGCGATACACTTCTGCCAACGCCGTTTCCACTGTTGATAACAGTGCTGAAAGTTGCCGTGTCGTTTCCGCCTTGATGGCTTCCACATCTCCCAAGTGCAACCCCCGAAGCACCATTTTGCATTTCGGGAACATGAAGAAGTCACACGGGGCTAAATCGGGTGAATAAGGCGGGTGGTCTGTCACGGTGATTGAGCTTCGGGCCAATAACTCGCGCACAACGTGCGACGTGTGAGCAGGCGCATTGTCGTGATGAAGGATCCACCTGCCCCCTTTTGCCAACTCTGGTCGAACTCGGGCCACACGAACTCTGAGACGTGTCAGAACTTCAACGTAAAAATTTCCGTTCACTCTCTGGCCGGGAGGGACAAATTCCTTGTGAACAATGCCCCTAGAATCAAAGAAAACAATCAACATTGTCTTCACAATGGACCTTGATTTTCGCGACTTTTTTTGTTCTCGGTTCTCCTGCTAGTTTCCATTCCTTGCTTTGAGATTTGAGCTCCACATCGAATTCGTAAAACCAGGACTCGTCTCCAATGATGACTCGGTTGAGAAAGTCCCCTCGTTCCTCTGCTTCCAACCAATCCTCACAGCACTCAACCCTCTTTGCTTTCTGTTCTGGCGTCAAGAGCTTCGGTACGATTTTCGCACACAATTTCTTCATTTCAAGTTTTTGTGTCAGGATCACGTGAACGATTGTTTTGGGGATTGACAGCTCATCAGTAATCATTGTGACTGTAAATCTACGGTCTTTAAGAACACGAGCCCGATTTCGTTCAACATTTGCATCGGAACTCGATGTCGACGAGCGTCCCGGGCGAGGGTCATCGTTCACTTCTTCTCGGCCACCCCGGAACCTTTTTAACCACTTGTTCACGGTTGGTTCCTTCAGAGAATTGTCTCCGTAAACCTGTTTCAAACACTCGAAAATCTCACGGCCATTCTTGCCTAACTTTGCAAGAAACTTGACGTTGACGCGCTGTTGCTCAATCAGAGAGAGCTCCATGGCGACGGCAGGTGAGAAAGGCTAACTGTCAACAAGCTGCCGCACACTACCACCTTCACGCAGAGTGCTCTGGCTCGAACTGAGCGTTGATGGGATTGATTACAGCAGTAGTCGTTGGAAGTCCCGTACAGAAATATTGAATCATGCTGCCTCTATAGCTCTCCATAATTGCGGAAGTGTTACCGGTGTAGGATTTTGTGCACGAAATGACTTCTCAATTATGTCCCGTAATTTTTATATGAGATTCATGTCGGGCGATCTGAGTCGCCAAATCATTCACTCGGACTGGCAAGAATGTTCTTCAAACCAATCTCGAACACTTGCAGCCCAGTGACATGGTGCACTGTCATCCATAAACATCCCATTATTGTTTGGGAATATTAGGTGCGTGAACGGCTGGAAATGGGCTCCAGTCAGTGGTCGGTTCAGTTGGACTGGAGTACCCAGTCCATTCCACTTAAAACCAGCACACACCATTATTGAACCTGGCCGGCCGGAGTGGCCGTGCGGTTCTAGGCGCTACAGTCTGGAGCCGAGCGACCGCTACGGTCGCAGGTTCGAATCCTGCCTCGGGCATGGATGTGTGTGATGTCCTTAGGTTAGTTAGGTTTAATTAGTTCTAAGTTCTAGGCGAGTGATGACCACAGAAGTTAAGTCGCATAGTGCTCAGAGCCATTTTTATTTGAACCATCACCAGCTTGCACTGTGCCTCGTTGACAACTTGGGGTCATGGCCTCGTGGGGTCTCCGAGATACTCGGACACTACCATTGGCTCTTACCAAATGAAACCGGGACTCATCTGACCAGGTCACGGTTTTTCAGTCGTCTAGGACCCAACCGATATCGTCACGCGGCAGGAGAGGCGCTGCAGGCGATGTGCTGTTTGGCAAAGGCACTCGCATCGGTCGACCGCTGCCATAGCTCATTAACGCAAAACTTCTCCGTACTGTGCCATCGGATACGTTCGTTCTACGTTCCACATTGACTTCTGTGGCTATTTCACGCAGTGCTGCTGGTCTGTTAGTACTGACAAGTCTACGCAAACGCCGCTGTTCTCGGTCGTTAAGTGAAGGCCGTCGGCCACTGCGTTGTCCGTGGTGAGCAGTACTGCCTGAAATTCTGTATTCTCGGCACACTCGTGATACTGTGCGTCTCGGAATACTGAATTCCGTAACCATTTCCGAAATGGAATGTCACACGCTCTCGCTCCAACTACCATTGCGCGTTCAAAGTCTGTTACATCCTGTCGTGCGGCCATAATAATGTCGCTGACGTTGTCGAATGTCGAATCACCTGATTACAAATGACGTCACCGCCGATGCATTATCCTTTTATACCTTATGTACGCGATACTACTGCCCTCTGTAAATGTGCATCTCGCTGTCCCATGACTTTTGTCACCTCATTCTAATTGCTTTAGTTGTAGAAAAATGTTTTTCAGTGCAGAATTACGTAATAAATATTTACCAGAGGCACATTCATCGCTACGTGGGTGAGCTGCTAATAGTATAACCATTTGATTGAAAAATTATGTAGTGACCATGTAGTGGCCGTTTCTATGTCGATTCTTTTAGATGTACTTTGTATTTGATATGCCTGATAGATAGCATCATCTGATACCTAATTGTAACATCCTCATGAGTTCAAAGGATTACGAAACCTCTTAGGTCTGTCCTAACCAATATACTCCAGTTTAGAAGTGATACAAATCAACTTGTTTGAAGTCAGCTTTACTCACAGGCATTGTGGGATAGCTCTTTAATAAACAGTTGTACGAAATGATAAATTTTTAAGAAAATGCACTTATTTTCCGTCGGTCGATCTCTATAATGTCGAACTAACCGGTTTCAAGTAGTGTCTGCCATCTTCATAAAATTTCTCGAAGCTAGAGAGTAATCAGTCTTAACGGAACACCACCCGTTGAGTATATGACTAACGTTCCGTGAGGCGTACTAATGTCTTTCTTCACTTTGTCTCCTTGCTTCAAGAGCACTGTATATGTCTAGAGGGCAGACTCACACCCTTTTATTTTTCTGTTAACTGCCTATGACTTGATTAAACTGCAGGCAGCACTATAGTAGATGAAATAAAAAAATATCCTGAATTGAAACCGGGTATTATTCTAAAATTAAATGTTTATTGAACCCTTTCTTAATATCGACATAGTGACAACAGGTTAATTCACTTGCTCGATCAAGAACGCACCACGTCTGGCACACCACATTGGTGTTCAAAATTAAAATTCTAAAATAGTCTGATATCACTCTGCAGTTGAGAATTAAAAGTCCGCGAGCACCACTTCCCACTCCTATAGAAGCTCTACAACTCTCCATTCTAAACACTTTAATCTCGGCTGACGCGCTGCTGATCAGCACACATCCGTACTGGCCGATGTCTTAGAGCATCTCCTTATATACACGCGATCTGCCGTTGCAAACCTCACAATATTACATATACTGTACATATTACTATTGAAAGTGCAGGCATAAACACTTTCCGTCACTCATGCTTGCGTGCTGATTTTTATGAGCAATTAAATATGTTAGTTTCATTCTCCTTCTATCAAAAATGCACTACTGACCATTAAAATTGCTACACCACGAAGATTACGTGCTACAGACGCGAAATTTAACCGACAGGAAGAAGATGCTGTGATATGCAAATGATTAGCTTTTCAGAGCATTCACACAAGGTTGGCGCCGGTGGGGACACCTACAACGTACTGACATGAGGAAAGTTTCCAACCGATTTCTCGTACACAGACAGCAGTTGACCAGCGTTGCCTGGTGAAACGTTGTTGTCATGCCTCGTGTATTCGTCATCGCCAAACTGGCGTATCACCGGCGTGATCGTATGGGGTGCCATTGGTTACACGTCTCGATCACCTCTTGTTCGCATTGACGGCACTTTGAACAGTGGACGTCACATTTCAGATGTGTTACGACCCGTGGTTCTACCCTTCATTCTATCCCTGCGAAACCCTACATTTCAGCAGGATAATGCACGACCGCATGTTGCAGGTCCTGTACGGGCCTTTCTGGATACAGAAAATGTTCGACTGCTGCCCTGGCCAGCACATTCTCCAGATCTGTCACCATTTTAAAACGTCTGGTCAATGGTGGCCGAGCAACTGGTTCGTCACAATACGCCAGTCACTACTCTTGATGAACTGTGGTATCGTGTTGAAGCTGCATGGGCAGCTGTAGCTGTACACGCCATCCAAGCTCTGTTTGACTCAATGCCCAGGCGTATCAAGGACGTTATTACGGCCAGAGGTGGTTGTTCTGGGTACTGATTTATCAGGATCTATGCACCCAAATTGCATGAAAATGTAATCAGATGTTAGTTCTACTATAATGTATTTGTCCAATGAATACCCGTTCATCATCTGCATTTCTTCTTGGTGTAGCAATTTTAATGGCCAGTAGTGTATTTCGTAATGACTTCCGATTGTGGCACGTGAACCTCTTAACGTATAAAAACTAGTTAAACTCATTGCTATCGGAAGTATTACATATTAATTAGGTCTAGAATTTCACCACATTTTCCGTGGTCACATTAATTTATATTTATTTTTTTGTTGTTGCAGGGATTCTTGTATTTTGGGTTATTAGCACCTGATTCGATGAGATGGTCAAAATTAATATTATTCAGTTTTATGTGTATGAAACGTGATGAGATTCAAACGTACTGAGATTTCTATTGTAGTCTAGTGTCTAATATTGTCGATGTACTTACCACTGCACAATTTACTTTGCCCTACTCGTGTATTGCGTTTTTTGAACTTCGGAATCAACACTCCAGTTCATTATTCAAACTATATTGCTTTAATAGAAATTCTAAACCCGTTCCTTGGATAGTGCTGTTCAAGCGCTATCTGTTGACAATTTGTTCTTTAAGATTTCGTCATCTGTCATAGCCCCTGCCCCACTCCTCTCCGTCGAAGCTTCACTTCCGCCAGTACCTTACTCCTATGTTTTTACACTTCCAAGCAGTATCCTGCCTTCCAGGAGACGTAGTCCCACAAGGTGTACTTGTGAGCTTGTATGAAATTTGGAAGGTAGGACCTAGGTACCGGAAGAGGTGAAGCTGTTAGGGCTAATAGTGAGTCGTGCCTTGTTGGTAGAGCATTTGCCCGCGACAGACTAAGGTTCCGCGTTCAAGGTTTAGATTTATGGAGAAACTTTCAAGCCAGCGCATACTAGAGTGACTGTTCGTCCATGAAATGTGTCAACTAATTGTACAGTAGGTACATAGGCCTGGCGTTATGCGCGTCAGTGCAGTGGGCAGTGTTGGGAGTGGAGGTTGCGGCCGTGAGCGCCCTGGCGCTCCGCATCGCCTCGCCACGTCTACGTCAGTGTCGTGAGCGTGCTGTCTGTTTGTGGTGGGCAGTGGCGGTGCCGCCGTGGCCGCGCGCCGTCTCGTGGTACAACGGCGCGGGCCGCGTGGAGCCGGGCGAGCGCTACCTGGTGCGCGAGGACGGCCTCGGCGGCTTCTCTGTGCACGTGGTGGCCGTCGAGGCGGCCGACGACGGCGACTGGAAGTGCGTCGCCACCAGCGACCTGGGCGCCGCCGCCTTCTCCAGGGCCGCCGTCGCCGTCCACTGTGCGTCTCGCCTGCGGCCGCGCTCCACCACCTCCTTCCTTCTCCTGCTCGTCTTTTGTCTTGCATGCAGCTGCTACACCAGCAGCCCTCTGTAACCTCACCTTCCTCTGCCCCTGGCACGTTTAGCCCCCGCTGCCCCTTCCAATACTTCGTTTTTTTAATCTTATTTTGTGGTTGTATGACCCATATAACTTCAAAAAGCAAGCTTTTGAGAAGTTATAACATCTTCAATTAAAATATGCAATAGATTATTTGTTGTAACGGCTTTTGTCGCTATGATGCGATCCACACCATTCTGTCAACTACGTCACTCCACAGAAGTGTGTCATGAACAGGGTGTTTCAAAAATGACCGGTATATTTGAAACGGCAATAAAAACTAAACGAGCAGCGATAGAAATACACCGTTTGTTGCAATATGCTTGGGACAACAGTACATTTTCAGGCGGACAAACTTTCGAAATTACAGTAGTTACAATTGACAACTGCGGTCTGGGAAACTCTATAGTACGATATTTTCCACATATCCACCATGCGTAGCAATAATATGGCGCAGTCTCTGAATGAAATTACCCGAAACCTTTGACGACGTGTCTGGCGGAATGGCTTCACATGCAGATGAGATGTACTGCTTCAGCTGTTCAATTGTTTCTGGATTCTGGCGGTACACCTGGTCTTTCAAGTGTCCCCACAGAAAGAAGTCACAGGGGTTCATGTCTGGCGAATAGGGAGGCCAATCCACGCCGCCTCCTCTATGTTTCGGATAGCCCAAAGCAATCACACGATCATCGAAATATTCATTCAGGAAATTAAAGACGTCGGCCGTGCGATGTGGCCGGGCACCATCTTGCATAAACCACGAGGTGTTCGCAGTGTCGTCTAAGGCAGTTTGTACCGCCACAAATTCACAAAGAATGTCCAGATAGCGTGATGCAGTAATCGTTTCGGATCTGAAAAATGGGCCAATGATTCCTTTGGAAGAAATGGCGGCCCAGACCAGTACTTTTTGAGGATGCAGGGACGATGGGACTGCAACATGGGGCTTTTCGGTTCCCCATATGCGCCAGTTCTGTTTATTGACGAAGCCGTCCAGGTAAAAATAAGCTTCGTCAGTAAACCAAATGCTGCCCACATGCATATCGCCGTCATCAATCCTGTGCACTATATCGTTAGCGAATGTCTCTCGTGCAGCAATGGTAGCGGCGCTGAGGGGTTGCCGCGTTTGAATTTTGTATGGATAGAGGTGTAAACTCTGGCGCATGAGACGATACGTGGACGTTGACGTCATTTGGACCGCAGCTGCAACACGGCGAACGGAAACCCGAGGCTGCTGTTGGATCACCTGCTGCACTAGCTGCGCGTTGCCCTCTGTGGTTCCCGTACGCGGTCGCCCTACCTTTCCAGCACGTTCATCCGTCACCTTCCCAGTCCGTTGAAATTTTTCAAACAGATCCTTTATTGTATCGCTTTTCGGTCCTTTGGTTACATTAAACCTCCGTTGAAAACTTTGTCTTGTTGCAACAACACTGTGTTCTAGGCGGTGGAATTCCAACACCAGAAAAATCCTCTGTTCTAAGGAATAAACCATGTTGTCTACAGCACACTTGCACGTTGTGGACAGCACACGCTTACAGCAGAAAGACGACGTACAGAATGGCGCACACATGGACTGCGTTGTCTTCTATATCTTTCACATCACTTGCAGCGCCATCTGTTGTTGAAAATTGTAACTACTGTAATTTCGAAAGTTTGTCCGCCTGAAAATGTACTGTTGTCCCAAGCATATTGCAACAAACGGTGTATTTCTATCGCTGCTCGTTTAGTTTTTATTGCCGTTTCAAATATACCGGTCATTTTTGAAACACCCTGTAGGTGTACGTTCCACTGGTACGTCCTGCTGAGCTCCAGACGTACATCTTTAGCAACTCCATCCTCATGTTCGTAGCGATGTTTGATCCCAGCAGATCTCTTCCGATAAAGAAAGCTTTCTTTGCTTGTGTAATGTATTTGTCGTGCCTTACTTGCTGCGGCCATCAGCAGTACCGCGTATTGTGCCACCGTCGCATTCGGTACGACAGCGGTTAGAATCTCACAGTCAGTCCTGGCATCTGTACTCAGTCTTTTGCTCGTGTCCATAAATTTCTGAAGGTAAATGTGAGGATGGTTATTTCAGAAGGGCACTGACGCGGTCTTATACGATAAGTTTACTATTTACACCCTAAATAACTTACAGTCTACTGCAGTTCATTTCTTGCACCACAGAATCCAAGTTATAGCTATGTTGCCCTGCATGAAGACACACGAGGAGTTGCCTTCTCTTTACCATTTTGAGGTTGAGAGCCCTGCAGAAGCGATTATATGTCAATATCTACCTACGAGAAACTTGTTGACGGCTAAATACATTTCATGGATATAACATAATGGTAGCATACAGGGTGTTACAAAAAGGTACGGCCAAACTTTCAGGAAACATTCCTCACACACAAAGAAAGAAAATATGTTATGTGGACATGTGTCCGGAAACGCTTACTTTATGTTACAGCTCATTTTATTACTTCTCTTCAAATCACATTAATCATGGAATGGAAACACACAGCAACAGAACGTACCAGCGTGACTTCAAACACTTTGTTACAGGAAATGTTCAAAATGTCCTCCGTTAGCGAGGATACATGCATCCACCCTCCGTCGCATGGAATCCCTGATGCGCTGATGCAGCCCTGGAGAATGGCGTATTGTATCACAGCCGTCCACAATACGGGCACGAAGAGTCTCTACATTTGGTACCGGGGTTGCGTAGACAAGAGCTTTCATATGCCCCCATAAATGAAAGTGAAGAGGGTTGAGATCAGGAGAGCGTAGAGGCCATGGAATTGAGCCGCCTCTACCAATCCATCGGTGACCGAATCTGTTATTGAGAAGCGTACGAACACTTCGACTGAAATGTGCAGGAGCTCCATCGTGCATGAAACACATGTTGTGTCCTACTTGTTAACGCGCATGTTCTAGCAGCACAGGTAGAGTATCCCGTATGAAATCATCATAACGTTCTCCATTGAGCGTAGATGGGGCCCAATCAAGACATCACCAAGAATGCCTGCCAAAACGTTCACAGAAAATCCGTGATGACGACGTGATTGCACAATTGCGTGCGGATTCTCGTCAGCCCACACATGTTGATTGTGAAAATTTACAATTTGTTCACGTTGGAATGAAGCCTCATCCGTAAAGAGAACATTTGCACTGAAATGAGGATTGACACATTGTTGGATGAACCATTCGCAGAAGTGTACCCGTGGAGGCCAATCAGCTGCTGATAGTGCCTGCACACGCTGTACATGGTACGGAAACAACTGGTTCTCCCGTAGCACTCTCCGTACAGTGACGTGGTCAACGTTACCTTGTACAGCAGCAACTTCTCTGACGCTGACATTAGGGTTATCGTCAACTGCATGAAGAATTGCCTCATCCATTGCAGGTGTCCTCGTCGTTCTAGGTCTTCCCCAGTCGCGAGTCATAGGCTGGAATGTTCCGTGCTCCCTAAGACGCATTCGTAAACATTGCACTGACTGCAAAACCACGTTCGTGATGAACACTAACCTGTTGATGCTACGTACTGATGTGCTTGATGCTAGTACTGTAGAGCAATGAGTCACATGTCAACACAAGCACCGAAGTCAACATTACCTTCCTTCAGTTGGGCCAACTGGCGGTGAATCGGGGAAGTACAGTACATACTGACGAAACTAAAATGAACTCTAACATGGAAATTAAGCGTTTCCGGACACATTTCCACATAACATATTTTCTTTATTTGTGTGTGAGGAATGTTTCCTGAAAGTTTGGCCGTACCTTTTTGTAACACCTTGTATAATGTCATGTATATTACTCACAGGACCTGTTACATTGTTTCCCTGTTTGTGACAGACCCGAAGAACTACCGGAAGCCGCGGTTCCTGGAGAGCCTGAAGGCGGTGCTGACAGAGGAGGGCCTGGTGTCGTTCGAGTGCAAGGTGGTGGGCTTCCCCACGCCGCAGCTGCGCTGGTTCAAGGACGGCCAGGAGCTGCGGCCGGGCGACGTCTACCAGCTCACCGGCACCAACTCGCTAGGTCTGTAGGCGGCGCGTGCTGGCGATGTGGAAACAGCACTTTGTAGAGTCGATTCCACAATCGAGAAAAGTGCGGATCACAGGCTTAATGCTTTCAAGTCTTTATAATCTGGATGCAAATAATTAGTGGAAATACGTCAACACACAGCAGTAGCCTCATGAATCTGTAGGTAGAAGATAACGTTTCTAACGAAGCCTATTTATGTAATCTGAGTTGGTATATTATTAATTCACGAGTAGTATTAACAACTACACTGACCCCGAAATACTTGTCGCCCAAACAAAAAAACACTGATTTAGAGCAGTATTGAAAATGGTGAGTAAAAGGCGTAGAGAAAAATTTGATTGATTAATACTTCTTGAGGAGGATCTGCTTAGATTTATTGGAAGGTTCTGGTAAAATGCAATGCAAGTCAGTTTTGGTTATTGATAACTTGATAACAGTGTCTGAGTTTCATTTCTACAGCACCGAAGATGATCTCTACGCGATCGGAAATGGATTCTGCTATCAATAAAATATCAATATTACGGCCAACGCTGATCATCCTTTTAATGTAACATATATGGTCGTTGTGCACGCAGCATTCCATGGAGTCGCCAATCAATAAATGCAATGCATCTGTAAAGGTAATCGCATAGAAGACGCTAGTGCGAGCAAATCTAGGATAATGCTCCAGTGTTTGTATACCTCATCAAGTAGGCATCACAGCAGACAGTGAACGAATTCAGAGAGGCGTTGATATAAGTCGGTACAGGCTACACGAAAATTTAACATAAATGCTGAGGGAACTTACATTGGAACCCTTGGAAGAAAGACGATATTATTCTTGCGAAACACTGCTGGATAAATTTACGGACTATGTAGGGATCGTGAGAGTGCGATAAGAAAGACTGCTGCATGTACAGAGACTTAAACACAATTGTCTTTGTGTCGATCGGTATGCGAATGGGATAGGAAAGAAAATCAGTTAATTGGTACGAAATGCTCTCCGCCATGCGCTGTACAGTGGCTTGTGGAGTATATATGAAGGGCTTATTTCAATAGTGGTACAAGTCCACTTTTGTTCATTCTGAGATACAGAGTCCTAAAGTTAAATGAGCGCCGAAAAATCTGCAGTTGAGATACCAGAAATATTCAAGCTTATGGCTTCTTGCTGCAGATAAACCTTTCTTTCTGTTTGTTTGGACCATTAATGTCAGAAGCATTATAGACAGAAAAGTGGAGGTAATGGACTTGTACCACTATTGAAATAAGCCCTTCATATGGTGATGCTATGAGCATAAATAAGGATGGAGGCATAACATCACTTGTAACTCATTAACAAGCATATCTTTATGTCATATGTTTACATCTATGAACAGAAACACGTCATCAATAACCTGAATATAATTTAAGTCATAATTTAAGAATATGTCGGTACTTGTGCTAAGAAACAACCTTGTTAGATTTAGAGCACCAATGAAAAATAAAAGTTGTATGCACTGACGACAGAGAATGACGAAAGAGGCACGGCGCTGCACAGTCTAGAAACTAAAATTACAGTTGTTTATGAAACTTTTTAGCATGCTACATACTATATCAGACATGGAGAGTCAACAAACGTCAACATGATACTTGAAAGAGTAAACATCTGCTCTGGAAACAAGAACAAGTCGATATTTCAGAAATATATGAAGATGTAGTTAAGGCTGACAAGCCATTGACCTCCTTCTTCAGTGCTGGATGCACACGCATTGCCCGAACTCTTACGGGACTCGGTAAGACTGTCTGCCACGAGTAATGAGTGTAATGGGCAGGGGCACTGCGAATGTAGTGGTGTGGATATGTTGGGAATGTGGGTCTCGCGAGGAGCGTGCAAGGGATAAATCCCTGCAGTCGCACTATCCTCTGTGCCCTCGGTGGCTCAGATGGATAGAGCGTCTGCCATGTAAGCAGGCAATCCCGTGTTCGAGTCCCGGTCGGGGTACACATTTTCAAGTGTCCCCCTTGATGTACATCAACGCCTGTAGACAGATTAGGGTCTTGATTTAATTATCATATTTCAGAAATATGTGATCCATATAGTTCACTTGAGGGACAACGGTGTACAATCTGAAAGAAGTTGTAAGCCAGTTAACGCAAACAGAATTTGTAGACGTGGTACCTGTAATGCACTAACAGACTAAGCGCGAAGCAGAAAAGCTGATGTACAAAGTAATGTTGGAAATGAAGCCAGTTTCAAGGAACACAAGATCTAGACGCAGAGGTGCAGTGTCCTGAGCGCCACTCAGCGAAATCGTGACTGGATACTAGAGATAGCACAAAATTTACCTAAAGTATAACACCTTGCGATGGAATTACTGTCGTCTGCATTACTAACTATGAGCCCTAGGAGCTATTAACTATTACGAAAGTAACGTGTCACATAGCGTTTTGGAAAGAACTCCTTAAAAACAAATCTGGAGAGCACATATAAAACTAGTTTATCAAGAGAACAGTGTAAGTGAGTTATTTGTACCAAAGGAGAAAATTTTATTATTGAGAAACTTAATTTTTGTTTAACGTGAGACGCTCCGAGAAGAATACGTAAGACAGTGCAGCTTTTATTATCTTTTGTTTGCATTGATGCTGCGTCGTGGGGAGCAGTAGACTTCCTCTTGTATTTTACGTGCTTAAAATGCAGTTTATATTTGTCGCGATCTCCTTCATTAATTACGACGGACAAATGCATTTGAGGGTGCATAGCCAATGAAAGCGTTTTTCTTTTTTTAATAGC
Organism: Schistocerca nitens; assembly: GCF_023898315.1. Lineage (NCBI taxonomy): Eukaryota > Metazoa > Arthropoda > Insecta > Orthoptera > Acrididae > Schistocerca > Schistocerca nitens. Next base: position 851,334,059 of record NC_064618.1, read on the forward strand.
AATTCCAATTCATAGCTTTTATTTTATTTGTTTCTGTTTCATTCTTGACGACTATTTTTGGGGTGGCAGCCCCATCCTCAAGCACTTCTGGTGTGGCACATTTTTGATGATCTTCCCAATTATTTTCGAAGGAGAATTTTACTTACGTGCTCGCATCTGACAAAAAAAATTTGTTTATTTGTATTCCATAAAACAATAACTTTTAGTTGTGAAACTCGTACTGGCAAATAGTAAAATAAATACTTTATCAGCTGAACGGAATGGACAGTGTCTTGAAAGGAGGACATAAGGTGAACATCAACAAAAGCAAAACCAGGATAATGGAATTTAGTCGAATTAAGTCGGGTGATGCTGCGGAATGAGATTAGGAAATAAGACAGTTAAAGTAGTAAATGAGTTTTGCTATTTGGGGAGCAAGTAGAGAGGATATAAAATGTAGACTGGCAATGGCAAGGAAAGCGTTTCTGATAAAGAGAAATTTGTTAACATCGAGTATAGATTTAAGTGTCAGGAAGTCGTTTCTGAAAGTATTTGTGTGGAGTGTAGCCATGTATGGAAGTGAAACATGGACGATAAATAGTTTAGGCAGGAAGAGAATAGAAGCTTTCGAAATGTGGTGCTTCAGAAGAATGCTGAAGATTAGGTGGGTAGATCACATAAATAATAAGGAGGTATTGAATAGAATTGGGGAGAAGAGGAGTTTGTGGCACAATTTGACTAGAAGAAGGGATCGGTTGGTAGGACATATTCTGAGGCATCAAGGGATCACCAATTTAGTACTGGAGGGCAGCGTGGAGGGTAAAAATCGTAGAGGGAGACCAAGAGATGAATACACTAAGCAGATTCAGAAGGATAGGGTAGCATGGAGAGCTGCATAAATCCAGTCTCAGGACTGAAGACCACAACAACAACAACAACAACACATCAGCTACAGATCCGTAAATAAATTTGACCTGCGGAAGTAATGTACAAAAGTATTATAAATGATATGTCTAGGAATCCTGAATATTCGGTTCGCTAGACAAACAACTCGTATTAATGAGATTTATTACAACAAGACAAGCACAAACACTTCACTTTGATCTGAGAATTCTTGTAATTGTTTATACATGATCATCCACAAGAGCAATTACACAGATGTGTCGCAAGCGAAAGGCGACATACAAGATAATCAGTTTCCTTCAGAACAGACAAACACGAGTAACGCTTCTGGTCCTAGCGACCGCTTCTAAGGAAAGTCTTCCGTCAACTGAACTGCAGTGACTGCTGATATCTAACTGAGATACGTAGAGATTGCTAGTGAAGAGGCTACGATGCGTCGGCTAACGAAGTGGCTAACGCAGAGGCTGCTGTCGAAGTGGGCTGCCACCAGTTTTTTTTTCTTTATTGTATTTCAATTCCCCATCGGGGCGGGCTGGCAGCAGCATGTGCGCTGCTCTTCACCTGAAAGACATAGAACAAACAATAGAAGACATTTAAAAATAACAAAGGAGAAAACATGGTGAACATAGATATAAAAAAGGGGGAACGTCGTGGAAGATGGTGAGTGTTCATCGAAGGTGAGGGTATCATCTGGTGTGCCCCAGGGAAGTGTGGTAGGTCCGCTGTTGTTTTCTATTTACATAAATTATCTTTTGGATAGGGTGGATAGCAATGTGCGGCTGTTTGCTGATGATGCTGTGGTGTACGGGAAGGTGTCGTCGTTGAGTGACTGTAGGAGGATACAAGATGACTTGGACAGGATTTGTGATTGGTGTAAAGAATGGCAGCTAACTCTAAATATAGATAAATGTGAATTAATACAGATGAATAGGAAAAAGAATCCCGTACTGTTTGAATACTCCATTAGTAATGTAGCGCTTGACACAGTCACGTCGATAGAGCGATATGAAGTGGGACAAGCATGTAATGGCAGTTGTGGGGAAGGCGGATGGTCGTCTTCGGTTCATTGGTAGAATTTTGGGAACATGTGGTTCATCTGTAAAGGAGACCGCTTATAAAGCACTAATACGACCTATTCTTGAGTACTGCTCGAGCGTTTGGGATCCCTATCAAGTCAGATTCAGGGAGGACATAGAAGTAATGCAGAGGCGGGCTGCTAGATTTGTTACTGGTAGGTTTGATCATCACGCGAGTGTTACGGGAATGCTTCAGGAACTCGGGTGGGAGTCTCTGGAGGAACGGAGGCGTTCTTTTCGTGAATCGCTACTCAGGAAATTTAGAGAACCAGCATTTGAGGCTGACTGCAGTACAATTTTACTGCCGCCAACTTATATTTCGCGGAAAGACCACAGTGATAAGATAAGAGAGATTAGGGCTCGTACAGAGGCATATAGGCAGTCATTTTTCCCTCGTTCTGTTTGGGAGTGGAACAGGGAGAGAAGATGCTAGTTGTGGTACGAGGTACCCTCCGCCACGCACCGCATGGTGGATTGCGGAGTATGTATGTAGATGTAGATGTAGATGTAGAAGACAATAGACAAAAAAGGAGCGACTGTAAAATGGAAATAAAAAAGTTGCACACACAAAAAAACCACACACTGGGAGAATTAAAGAACATAAAGAGCATAAAAGTATCGGCGGATGGCGTAGCATATAACAAGCACCGACAGTAACGCTAGGTTCAAGGCCAGCACACAATTAAAATCATACCTCTCGACGCACAGGAGAAACAGCACTAAACACAACACTGACGTGGCACACTGACGATGATCAAAACGGAGGATTTGCCAGGCGCAAGGAGTGGAGGGCGGGAGGGGAAGAGAGGGGGGAGCTGGGCGGGGGGCTGCCACCAGCTGGGAGCGGCGCTTATATCGTCTTCAACTAGGGGCCACTGCTGTCGCGTTGTCGTCATGGAGGGAGGTGGTCAGCGTGCGATTGGCTGACCTCTTCTCACAGCCTTCTCTTCTCTGTCATTCCAGACAGGCGTGCCGGCGCTGGCTTTACGCTGTAACAATAAATGTGCCATACTAGGAGCGCTTGAGAATCGGGGACGACCCCCGTACTAGCCGAAAAGAGTGAATTGCAAATAAAGTATTAGGATAAAATCGTAGCTGTGGAACTTGTACTGAAAAAAGTTTGTGTTGTGAGCAGGAGAATCTCGTTTGTAGGTTTACTTTTGACACGAATGCCGCTGTCGACCAGAGCCTCACGCCTGCCTGTTGCAGGCTCCTACTCCTGCATCGCGCGCAACTGCATGGGCGAGGCGACGAGCACGGCCGAGCTGACGGTGGAGGACATCCAGAGCCAGCTGAGCGACGAGGAGCGGCTGGCGCTGCTGTCGCTCAACCAGGCGCCGCGCTTCATCCGAGGCCTCAAGAGCTGCGAGGCGCGCATCGACGAGCCCTTCCGCTTCACCGTCCAAGGTGCCCGCCGCCGCGCACTGCTCTGACCGACCGCGCTGGCTGCCGGTCCCGCACTTCACCTGAATGCCTCCAGAACAACTCCCAGTTCATCCCATGTAGATACCTTTATTTGATTTCACTCCTGCCTATTCCCACGCAGCATCTCCGTATCCTACCAAAAACATTGTCTAATCCTTTCCCATTACCCTTAATCTCGCAATAATGACACGTAAATATTTCTCAGTACACACCCCTTCACCTGTTTCCAACTAAAATACCATTTACACTTGCCTTCACAAAGTCTGGCTCCATCGCAACGCCTTCTTAGAGTTGGCCATCTAGTCCCAGATAGAGACTATCTCCATTAGAACCACAGCTCCTATTTCTTTTAGACAACATAGTTGTGTGGAGATAACAGCGATTGGTTTACTTATAATCAATTATTAAAAATGACAGTGACAATCGCATTATTTATTTTGTCGTCAACCGGTTTCAACCCGCGATGGGGTCATCTTCAGGGCAATTTACACCATTTCGTCGCTCGCTGGAGTCATCACCCTGCCTGTGCACGGTTGGTAACTATGACCCCATCGCGGGTTGAAACCAGTTGATGACAAAATAAATAATGCAATTGTGACTGTCATTTTGAATAATTGATCACAGCTCCTATATCAGCATCTTTTGCAGCATAACAACATGATCAGCATCGGTCTTATCCTTAAGAAATCTTATCTTTTAGTATCTTTTAATGTTTTTATTTATCAATTTATTGTGTTCACCACCTGAAGATAAATACCAACAAAAGTAAAACAAGGGCATCGAAATTTAATCGAATTAATTCGGTAGATACTCAGGTAATTAGGTTGGGAAATGAGATACTAATAGTACTAGATGAGTTTTTCAGTAGGAGAACTAAAACGACTGTCGACGCAGGAAGTATAGAGGATATAAAACGCAGACTTGCAACAGCAAAAATAGCCATTCTGAGGCACCATGTAACGGATTGCGCGGCCCGTACCGCCGGAGGTTCGAGTCCTCCCTAGGGCATGTGTGTGTTTGTTGTTCTTAGGATAAGTTAGTTTACGTTAGTTTAAGTAGTGTGTAAGTCTAGGGACCGATGACCTCAGCAGTCTGGCCCCTTAGGAATTCACACACATTCGAACGTTTGAACATTTGAGCCTTTCTGAGTAAGATAAATTTGTTATCGTCTCATATAAATTTAAGAGCTAGTAAGTCTCCTAAAGACATTTGTCTGAAGTGCAGCCGTGTAACGAAAGTGTCACGTAGATGATGAAATTTTCAGGCAAGTTTTTTTCCGCTCTTCAATCTAATTTCAGTAATCAGTTTTCGAACTCGTGTGTAGCAAGATACGTAGTACGACGTGGATTGATAACATTTGTATAGGCAGTGCTCAGGTGGAAACAATTAATGTGTACCCATTTGTTAACATACTATCGGATATTCTTCCATACAGATGGAAATACACAATATAGCACCTTCCAGCCCTCGAGCAAATTCATACATAGCAGTAAGGCTTATTAGTGAGTACAGAATACAGTGTTTTAAGAGTAAACTAAAAGAGGTGGTATGGGATAAGGTATAGGTAGAAAGATATAATGTCAAATTCAAATTATTCCATACTAACTTTGTGTCAATATTTGAAAGTAGCTTACCTAAAACGTTAGCCAGAAATCTATAAAAAAAAATTAAGCCATGCATAACTAAGGAAATTAAAATCACGCGTGAGAAAAAGAGAAAAATTTGTATAAGTGCATTATAGGTTAAGATGTTTGGCAGCAGCAGCAGCAGCAGTAGATCAAATGGCTCATTTGAAGTACAAGAGAATATATTAGAAATGGCATTCCACAAGATTTTAATCAAACAGAAGTATTATCAACATCCTTCACTGAAATTACTAGAATTACGAAAATTCTGAAAAAGATAGGCTCATATGGTGCTGATGGGAAAGTTGTTATAACTTAACAGGTAATGTGCCACACATTAATCATCATAGACACAAGGATGTTTTCCAGAGAGATTAATATACACAGTTTTTAAACCTTTTCGAAACAAAGTTGATAAGAAAGGCTTAAATGAATGTCGTCCATTTTCCTTACAGACATCTTTTTCCTAAATATTTCAAAAATTAATAATGTCAAGAGTATTCTCACATTTACTTAGAAACAATTTACTCAGAATCTCTGTCTGGATTCTAGAAGTGGTGTTGAAATTCTACTTATACATTCACTCATAAAATATTACAAGCCTAAAATAATAAAATATATAAGTTTGGCATTTTTGTGATCCTTCTAGGGCCTTTGATTGTGCAAATCATGTTTATGGAACTTATGGCTTTACACAGAACTAGTTTGAATCATAACAAACAGAATGCAAATACTTGTGCCAAATAGTTAAAAAAATGTTGGAAGGTTAGCAAATTTTAGTGACTGGGAAACAGTCACAAAGAGAGTCCCACGACTGTTTAATTTTGAATCCCCTCCTATTCCTTATATATGTGAATAACCTTAAACTTAACATTCAACAAGCAGATTGGCACGTTTTTGGACGATATTAGTGTTATAATAAAGCCCATTAGAAATCTGCAGAAGAGATTGTTAATGATATTATTCAAAGAATGATTAAGTGGTCTCTGAAAATGGCCTCGCCCTAAATTTTGACAAAACACACTATATTTAGTTCTGTATGACAAAAAGAGTTATACCAACAACGGATGTAGCACGTGAACAGAAGTCAGTAAATATGGTAGAATGCTCCAATTTTTGGATGTAAATATTGACAAATAATTGAACCGGAAGAAGCAAATTATTGAGCTTGCCAAACAATTAAGTTCAGCCTCCTGACATATTTTGCATATTTCTAGTCAATAATATCTTCAGGAATATTTTTTTTGGGATAACCATTAATTAGAAAGAAAGCAGTGGTTGCACAAAAGCGAACAATAACAATAATATGTGATGTTCAGCTGCGGTCGTCATGGAGACACCATCACAATACAGGTTATTCGCTAGTGAAGTTCGTCATAAATAAGCCATCACAATTTAAGAAGAACAATGATGTCCATACCTACAGAACTAGAGGAAAAAATGACCTTTATTATCCATTATTAATGCTCCCATTGGCTTAGAAATGAGTTCAATACTTTACAACTAGAGGTTTTGCCGAATTTCACAATACCATAAAATATCTGACAATAGGTAGCAACGCCAGTTTTAAATCTAACATAAAATCATTTCTCCTGGGCAACTCTTTGTATTCCATGGACGAATTTCTGTTTAGAAACTGGCAGCCCGAAAAAAGACTTGTTTTTAAATGTAGTTGCGTGAGTAAAGTAACGCATTCATTAATAGTAAAACTATGTATCAATCAGTGTATAAATATCCTGTAAACTGACTCGTTATACATAATTACGATAAAGAAATAGTTCAAATTATCTGTGGAACATGTAACTAACTAACAAAGGAATGTGGGACTGCAAAATAATCCTGAGTATCAGATGTGTAGATGGGATAACTAATGAGGCAGCACTGAATCGAATCGGGAAAAAAATTAATTTGGGGGGGGGGGGGGGGGAGGTTAAAATTATAGACGGAGACCAAGGTTTGACCACAGCATGTAGTTTCAAACAGATTTAGGTTTTAGCACTCATGCAGAGAAGAAAAGGCTTACACAGGGTAGACTAGGGTGTAGAGTTGTATCAAAACAGTCTTCACACTGAAAACTACAACATGGTCGAAGAGCAGATCTTTATCTTTATTACTTTCTTCATTATTAATAATTTGAGAAACGTAGTAGGCTGTCTTTAATTTTATTGATGGGGGCCTGTATTTGGTGTTGGCTTCGATCTGGAAATTTTACCACGTTTGGCGAGACAGCGAGAAATCATTTTTGTAAGATACGGCTACATGAATTGAAAGTTTATTCCCCCCCCCCCCCCCCAGACTGTCAGGTTATTTCGTCCCCAAATCAAAGTCTGCCATCAGCTCTATTAATTGGAGTAGTTTCACCTCCCCACCCTCTAATGGCGTTTATTGGAGCGCTGATCTGCCTATGGAACTGTGTCGACTGTATTGACATTGCTATCAAGTGAGAGGCGAAAATTCCAATTTGTCTGTTCTTAAATTTGTGACTTCTCCTTAACGCGATCTCCGTACACTGACAAAATATAATTGCGTGATGTGTGTGCGAATGAATGTACAGACATATTCCACACTTTTATGGGTCACCTGATCACCCACAATAACACAGACTGGATTAAACTGTCCTTCCCATCATCCGTTGTAGAAAGAAGTGCATTTCCCGTAGCCTTACAATCTGGATTATGTCAGGTTTCCGTAGAAACTCTTCATTCATTGTTGATAGAACATCTGTGTTTTTATTAATAATAATCATTTACGGTTTCTATCTTTCCCCTTTAAGTTGTCCCAACGTCACATGTTCCATTTACGTTACCTTTAGAACGAAGAATTTGTGAGTATATAACCGTTGTTTATGAATCTGCATACTTTTCGAGGAGGCTTCTTTAGTGTGTTTCCATGATCTCAATATGGTGCCTTTTGAATTAATGAGAGCTACTTACAGTACGCTAGCGTATAATTCGTATAATGCTTCTCTGTCGTCCTTTACAGCATCCACGTTCAACATGTCTGTACAGACGTTGCTACTCAGCCGAAGAACTTAAACGTAGCTCTCTAAATCTAACGATTTTGAATGCGCCTACCCCTGCTTGTTTCAGGTGTCATAGTTTTCACAAACACAAGATCGGAAACTATATTAATGATGCCTACACAACACTGACAAGTAAGTGTGGAGGCTGCAACAAACTTGAAAGTTACGTTCACGTTTGTTTTGTTGCAGTCACTGTATCCCCGGAGCCAGTGGTCACGTGGTACCGCGACGACGAACTGGTGGCTGATTCCGACCGATACGAGATCATTACGGAGACGTTGGGCACCGTCAACCTCGATATCAAGCGACTCGAGATCGTCGACCAGGTATGGCAGCTTCCTCCGACAATTTGGACGCAGTCTCGAGAAACGCCAAAGCTTTTTTTTTTTACATTTAGTTACTCCTGCACAGCATGCCACGAGTAAACGTTTATAAAAACAATATTTTCAATCATTACATTCTTATGAAACTTACTGTGTGCCGGAAAGAGACTCGAACTCGTGACCTTCACTCTTCGGTGTCACGTGCTCTACCGACTGTGCTACCCAAGCTCGACTCACGACCAGTCCTCACAGCTTCAATTATGCCAGCAGCTGATCATTGGGCTGCAGCTAGTCTTAACTGTTTGAGCGGCAGCAAAATGCCGTAAGAATTTACCCCAAAGAGCCATGCACAATAATTTACATATTTCAAATTCGATCCACTTGTAACACTTCAGTTTCATTATGGCGATATGTTTTCTACAATAGGTTTGTCAATATTCGCCTGAACAACAACAAAATATTAGCATTAAATGTGGTCACCGCTGCTAACCATCGCCCCATTACAATATACACTCCTGGAAATGGAAAAAAGAACACATTGACATCGGTGTGTCAGACCCACCATACTTGCTCCGGACACTGCGAGAGGGCTGTACAAGCAATGATCACACGCACGGCACAGCGGACACACCAGGAACCGCGGTGTTGGCCGTCGAATGGCGCTAGCTGCGCAGCATTTGTGCACCGCCGCCGTCAGTGTCAGCCAGTTTGCCGTGGCATACGGAGCTTCATCGCAGTCTTTAACACTGGTAGCATGCCGCGACAGCGTGGACGTGAACCGTATGTGCAGTTGACGGACTTTAAGCGAGGGCGTATAGTGGGCATGCGGGAGGCCGGGTGGACGTACCGCCGAATTGCTCAACACGTGGGGCGTGAGGTCTCCACAGTACATCGATGTTGTCGCCAGTGGTCGGCGGAAGGTGCACGTGCCCGTCGACCAGGGACCGGACCGCAGCGACGCACGGATGCACGCCAAGACCGTAGGATCCTACGCAGTGCCGTAGGGGACCGTACCGCCACTTCCCAGCAAATTAGGGACACTGTTGCTCCTGGGGTATCGGCGAGGACCATTCGCAACCGTCTCCATGAAGCTGGGCTACGGTCCCGCACACCGTTAGGCCGTCTTCCGCTCACGCCCCAACATCGTGCAGCCCGCCTCCAGTGGTGTCGCGACAGGCGTGAATGGAGGGACGAATGGAGACGTGTCGTCTTCAGCGATGAGAGTCGCTTCTGCCTTGGTGCCAATGATGATCGTATGCGTGTTTGGCGCCGTGCAGGTGAGCGCCACAATCAGGACTGCATACGACCGAGGCACACAGGGCCAACACCCGCCATCATGGTGTGGGGAGCGATCTCCTACACTGGCCGTACACCACTGGTGATCGTCGAGGGGACACTGAATAGTGCACGGTACATCCAAACCGTCATCGAACCCATCGTTCTACCATTCCTAGACCGGCAAGGGAACTTGCTGTTCCAACAGGACAATGCACGTCCGCATGTATCCCGTGCCACCCAACGTGCTCTAGAAGGTGTAAGTCAACTACCCTGGCCAGCAAGATCTGCGGATCTGTCCCCCCATTGAGCATGTTTGGGACTGGATGAAGCGTCGTCTCACGCGGTCTGCACGTCCAGCACGAACGCTGGTCCAACTGAGGCGCCAGGTGGAAATGGCATGGCAAGCCGTTCCACAGGACTACATCCAGCATCTCTACGATCGTCTCCATGGGAGAATAGCAGCCTGCATTGCTGCGAAAGGTGGATATACACTGTACTAGTGCCGACATTGTGCATGCTCTGTTGCCTGTGTCTATGTGCCTGTGGTTCTGTCAGTGTGATCATGTGATGTATCTGACCCCAGGAATGTGTCAATAAAGTTTCCCCTTCCTGGGACAATGAATTCACGGTGTTCTTATTTCAATTTCCAGGAGTGTACAAGTTCAATAGTTGATGGTTCACCTTTGGTGCACCTTTCTTTTAATTTTCGCAGCATCTCTTGAAACAGTTCTTGCCACTGTGTGGCACAAAGCTACTTTGCACACTGAACACATCCACACTGTTTCGACCAGGTTTTTTTTTTAACTGCATATTGCACATCTTCTAGATGATCTGTGAAGGGACTGCGGTTCACTACTCTCGTGCCAAGTACTTTCGTCTGCGTATGGCTTGCGTGCCTTGATCTGAGATAACTTATTTTTATATACAGAGGATGAAGCAGCAGCCTCTGAAACTATTTTTGAAGCCAACAAACTTTTGTACACCTCTCGACGAAAGTCATTATTGGAGAACATTTCAGTCTCTTTGTGCATAATGATTGCATTTGTTACTCAGCAGTCTACTAAGTGAAAGGACAATCTCATCCACCATTTCTTGCTTCTTCTGTCTGTAGCGCAGTCTGACTTCAGTCGATCAAAATTATCCACATAGTTCATCCGGGAATTGTAATCATTCAGCACGAGAGGTCAAGTGATATTCGTTGTTGTTCCGTCATTCATCCTTCGACATACTGTGGACACTTCTGATGGTACATGATATATACGAATATTCTATCTATAGATGTCTGCTTCATTATTCCTTATCCTGTAACTGAATCTCTCAAGTTCCTTTTCCTCGTTGAGTTTTGGCATGTTTCTCCTTCTGGCATTTATTGTTTCACAAGCGTACAGATCACTGGACTTTAGGTTCTTGAAGAGATCATACGATATAAAATAATTTTCCGTATAAACAATGATTCTTTCCATGAAACTCACTGGTTCAATTTAAAACCACATTCAGTCCTAAATCTACTACGGGAGACTGTGAAACTTTTCCTGTATAAATATAAAATTTCTAGTTGTATGATGATTCATCACATAACATCCACACTTTTTACCCTCTCTTTATACGTTTGTCTCACACGTACTGTTTGCGAGATGATCTGCCTTTCAGTTTAACTATTGCTTCGTCAATAATTAGATTGTGATGTTTTGTATTGTTGTTGTTGTGGTCTTCAGTCCTGAGACTGGTTTGATGCAGCTCTCCATGCTACTCTATCCTGTGCAAGCTTCTTCATCTCCCAGTACCTACTGCAACATACATCCTTCTGAATCTGCTTAGTGTATTCATCTCTTGGTCTCCCTCTACGATTTTTACCCTCCACGCTGCCCTCCAATGCTAAATTTGTGATCCCTTGATGCCTCAAAACATGTCCTACCAACCGATCCCTTCTTCTAGTCAAGTTGTGCCACAAACTCCTCTTCTCCCCAATTCTATTCAATATCTCCTCATTAGTTACGTGATCTACCCACCTTATCTTCAGCATTCTTCTGTAGCACCACATTTCGAAAGCTTCTATTCTATTCTTGTCCAAACTGGTTATCGTCCATGTTTCACTTCCATACATGGCTACACTCCATACAAATACTTTCAGAAACGACTTCCTGACACTTAAATCTATAGTCGATGTTAACAAATTTCTCTTCTTCAGAAACGATTTCCTTGCCATTGCCAGTCTACATTTTATATCCTCTCTGCTTCGACCATCATCAGTTATTTTACTCCCTAAATAGCCAAACTCCTTTACTACTTTGTTTTGTATAGCAATCTTGAAATTTCGTGTTCAAATGATCTAGTAACGTACGTAGTTTGTATAGTTCGTCATAAGTCGACTCTATCTGCCTTTTTACTGGCGTCAGCTTCGATATATAACTTCCACCAAGGTCTGTATCAGTGCTGACGTTATCTCTGTAGCTAGGTTTTTTAGTGATTCCCGTGTAAAGATTTATTCCGACAAAAGTTAACATTTCATATTCCTTGCTGCGGACGAAAGATTTGCCCGTCTGTGTTGCATACAAACTGGTTTGAAACACTACGTGGTTTACAAGTGTTTCAACAAAAACTCGGAACATAATGCAACTGGCTTTAGGTTCAGTTTGTTCACGCCATCTTCTCCAGTAGATAATGGAACTTGGTCAAGATTTGTTTGTCGGCTCCAGCGACTTGTTGATGGGATTGCGAGTGGCACCGCATTGTTTTCACTTGTTTCATCACTTTCACTGTTATCCTCAGAATCACTAATGCTCGACGCACAACTGTAAACAAGTTTAGAACTTTCATAGTCTGTAGCGAATGTCGGGTCGCTGTCAACACTATCGTCACTAGAAGGAATTTTATAAACTAATATTCGATTTCCTCTGTCATTCTTTTTTGGTGAGACTTACTGGATGCAGAAGAAGGGGAGTGGTTAGCGCCACTAATCAGACATAAATTCGTCTGTGAAGTATGGAAAATTCTATTCGAATAAAAAGTAATATTACTTGTAGATTTATGGAAGGTCAGCACATAAATATAAACAATTACTTACCACAAATGGGCATATAAAGAAGAACTACAGACAAATGCACGACACTTCTACAAACAACAGCAACATCCATGAAATATTTGTTCGTGTCATAAATACGCGGCAGAAGTGCTGCACTGTGATTCTCCTGCCATCTACTGAAACTTTAGTCAACAGCAATTAGTTGGTTAGTTGCGAGAACTATCGCCCCTCAGCGGTAAACGGAGAAAAATGTGTAGTTAGCCACAGTGAATACCGTCCTTTCAAAGCGTCTACATATGTGGTAGGCTACGACGATGCCCTCCTTCAAAGAGTTACCTGATGGTGGCAAAATCTTAATAAAGGAGCAGCCTTCCAGTCGCTGTAGTGCTGAGTAGACACAGTGTTGCAGAAAAAGCAGTCGGTTTCCAGCAGTCACCGGCCATTGCCAAACTGAACGGGCAGACAGGGGTTGGAGAACGACAGCGAAACTAGACATGGACAAACAAGTCATGGTTTTCGCCAAGCATTTACTGGCCTCTCTCCTTACAATGTAAAAGGATTAATCTCCGTATTGACTGTCATGCAACATCATATGTAGATGGAATTCACCCTGCGCCATGTTGAAATGTTCCCCAAGGCATTTACATGATTCTGATGATGATGTCGGTGATAAAAGAATAGTAACACGCTGCTCCTGAAGAATGTCCACATACACTCCTGGAAATGGAAAAAAGAACACATTGACACCGGTGTGTCAGACCCACCATACTTGCTCCGGACACTGCGAGAGGGCTGTACAAGCAATGATCACACGCACGGCACAGCGGACACACCAGGAACCGCGGTGTTGGCCGTCGAATGGCGCAAGCTGCGCAGCATTTGTGCACCGCCGCCGTCAGTGTCAGCCAGTTTGCCGTGGCATACGGAGCTCCATCGCAGTCTTTAACACTGGTAGCACGCCGCGATAGCGTGGACGTGAACCGTATGTGCTGTTGACGGACTTTGAGCGAGGGCGTATAGTGGGCATGCGGGAGGCCGGGTGGACGTACCGCCGAATTGCTCAACACGTGGGGCGTGAGGTCTCCACAGTACATCGATGTTGTCGCCAGTGGTCGGCGGAAGGTGCGCGTGCCCGTCGACCTGGGACCGGACCGCAGCGACGCACGGATGCACGCCAAGACCGTAGGATCCTACGCAGTGCCGTAGGGGACCGCACCGCCACTTCCCAGCAAATTAGGGACACTGTTGCTCCTGGGGTATCGGCGAGGACCATTCGCAACCGTCTCCATGAAGCTGGGCTACGGTCCCGCACACCGTTAGGCCGTCTTCCGCTCACGCCCCAACATCGTGCAGCCCGCCTCCAGTGGTGTCGCGACAGGCGTGAATGGAGGGACGAATGGAGACGTGTCGTCTTCAGCGATGAGAGTCGCTTCTGCCTTGGTGCCAATGATGGTCGTATGCGTGTTTGGCGCCGTGCAGGTGAGCGCCACAATCAGGACTGCATACGACCGAGGCACACAGGGCCAACACCCGGCATCATGGGGTGGGGAGCGATCTCCTACACTGGCCGTACACCACTGGTGATCGTCGAGGGGACACTGAATAGTGCACGGTACATCCAAACCGTCATCGAACCCATCGTTCTACCATTCCTAGACCGGCAAGGGAACTTGCTGTTCCAACAGGACAATGCACGTCCGCATGTATCCCGTGCCACCCAACGTGCTCTAGAAGGTGTAAGTCAACTACCCTGGCCAGCAAGATCTCCGGATCTGTCCCCCATTGAGCATGTTTGGGACTGGATGAAGCGTCGTCTCACGCGGTCTGCACGTCCAGCACGAACGCTGGTCCAACTGAGGCGCCAGGTGGAAATGGCATGGCAAGCCGTTCCACAGGACTACATCCAGCATATCTACGATCGTCTCCATGGGAGAATAGCAGCCTGCATTGCTGCGAAAGGTGGATATACACTGTACTAGTGCCGACATTGTGCATGCTCTGTTGCCTGTGTCTATGTGCCTGTGGTTCTGTCAGTGTGATCATGTGATGTATCTGACCCCAGGAATGTGTCAATAAAGTTTCCCCTTCCTGGGACAATGAATTCACCTAAAAGATTCGTTTGTATTTTAGTATAACTTCGGATATCTACTGTAAACCAAGTGCATCTATACTGGCGTGAGCAGAAACAGAAAACATTCAAAATCTAGAGGAAGGCTGGCTAGGCAAACGACTCAGTTTAGTTTTGCTGCATCTTTAGTAATGACATTTAAGCAGCGTCTTGAGCTCCTGCCACATGTCGTGTCGTGTAAGTATCGGATCTCTGAAGCGTTGTAGGATCTTTTGTGATCACTTTATAAGTTCTATGTCACGCTGTTCTGTATGCTGATATCTTCGAAACTTTCTGTTGCGTATGCCTCATTCCGACTTTCCATCAACATATTCTTCATGAATTCGAATCACTTATAACAATGTTATAACTTGTTTTCCAAATTTTTCTAGAATGAAGCGTGTCCATAGTTTAAAAGGTAAAACCGCAAAGTAGTCCCTCTACCATTTTTTTCCTTATTGTATGTCAATGACTTTGCGGAACCGAGCGTTCAAAACTTTCCCATGCCAGACGTAGTATAGTAGTATATTAGTAGTATATAATTTTTTGTAATTGCTTAGAATTGTAGACTCCTTTCCTTACGTACCTCTGTCCCATCCTTCGGTATTCATTCTTATCCTAAAAGCGGAGGTCTTCTTAGCCTATTGCTGAGCTAGTTCATACAAGCTCTCATTGCCCGCTTCGGTCCCTACTTTAAAGATCAAAGGTATGGGGATAGGTATACAAATTAAGTTGCCTATTACTCTAAGTCAGGTAGAGAGCAACGTGATGTCAGAAGCCGCTTACAATGAAGCGACAGCATCAGTCTCCATCAGTTCCTTCACTGTATGTATCATCGTGTCTCAAGCCACGGTATTATCTCTGGCGCTGTTTAGACGCCCGTTGAGTTTATCATCTATCTTTTCGCTCCACAGAACTACTTTTTACAAATTTGTCACTTTTTTGATACGAAGAGCTGTTGTATAAAGATTCTACAACGTAAACTCAAAAGACTCTTTCTCTCAACTTTGCTACAGGTCTATAAATCCCTTATGCCGTTATTGTTATTTTTCGTTCACTTTTCACTTTAATTTGGCAGTGCATTTCCTAAAAGTATTCTGTTTACTTTTTAAGAATGGTTATTGATGCAAGAAGAAGAAGTAAATAAAAGTTATAGTTAACTCAGCGAGTCTTTTAAATTCGCTATAAGAGAAAAGAGAATGTTAACTAAATTCAAATAGGCCTACTGTCACCTGTGACTTAACTACGCACTGAAATATTGATCTCTTGTGTTACAAAGGCAGTATCTATGAAACAGTCTTAGCGAATGTACCGAGCGAGGTGGCGGAGTCGTTAGCACACTGGACTCACGTTCGGGAGGACGACGGTTCAAACCCGCGTCCGCCCACCCTGATTTAGGTTTTCCATGATTTCCCTAAATCGCTTCAGTCAAATTCCGGGATGGTCCCTTTGAAAGGGCACGGTGCACTTGCTTCCCCATCCTTCCCTAATCAGGTGGGACAGATGACTTCGCTGTCTAGTCCCATCCCCAAATCAACTAGTGAATGTATGATACTCAACCTGAATGCCGTAAACACTTGAGCAACGGTGACAGTTGCTTATTAGCTCAGTTAACAGGCAAATAGCTCTTAACATATCGTAGGTGTATTCATAGAGCAGCAGGGCGCAACTGTGAACTGTTAATCGAGATTTAGATAATTAACTATGCTGTTTCGTTCTAACTTCTTTCCTGTTCCAGGCTGAGTGGAAGTGCGTCGCATCGAACGACTTCGGGCACAGCGTAACATCCTGTTTCCTGAAGCTGGTAATTCCGAAACACTACAAGAAGCCGCGCTTCCTCGAATGTCTGAGGGCCATATTATCCGAAGAGGGCTCCGTCAATCTGGAATGCAAGGTGAGGGCCAATAAGTGTAATATTATACATATCTTTCGGTTTCTGCTCTATAAAGGCAACTACAGCTTACAAAAGTTGTTGTTGTTAAAATAAAGATAAAACAAGATAAAGTTTTCTGGTTGTTCAGTTGAATACGTCTGCTTTCTATAACGAAATTAATAACACAGAAAGACTTGATTCGTCAGTTGACAGGAAGTTGGTGATATTGTGTAAGGGTGCTCATGGACATTACCCACCGGACGAAACAAACATTTCTGTGCCTGAGCGCAGAGCGAGCATAGAGAGAAGAAAGTTCTGAGAATGTACATATGGAGCGCAGCACTGTATGTCAGTGAATCATAGACTGTGGCAAAACCGGAACCGAATAGAATCTAAGCTTTTTCAGATGTAATGCTACAGAAGAATGTTTAAAATTAGTTGGACTGATGGGATAAGGAATGAGGAGGTTGCACGCAGAATCGGTGAAGAAAGGAACATATCGAAGACACTGACAAGGAGGTGGGACAGCATGATAGGACATCTGTTCAGACATCAGGGAATGAACTGTAGATGAAGACAGAGACTTGAATACATCCGGCAAATATCTGAGGACGTAGGCTGCTAGCGCTACTCTGAGATGAAGACGTTGGCACAGCAGAGAAACTGTGGCGGGCTGCATCAAACCAGTCTCCAGACTAATGGCTATATAAAAAAAAAAGATCACTGTCTTTCTAGCCAGAAGGACTTGAATGTTTACAGTAAACAAGGAGATGTAGAATGTAACAAGAATGTAACACTTTTTTTTTAACCATCAGTCTTCTGACTGGTTTGCTGCGGACCGCCACGAATTATTCTCCTGTCACAACCTTTTCATCTCATAGCAGCACTTGCAACCTATGTCCTCAATTTGCTGGTTGTATTCTAATCTCTGTCTTCCTCTACAATTTTTACGCTCTGCAGCTCCCTCCAGTACCATGGGAGTCATTCCCTGATGTCCTATCATTCTGTCCCTTCTCCTTGTCAGTGTTTTCCACATATTCCTTTCCTCTCCGATTCTACGCAGAACCTCCTCATTTATTACAGTATTAGTCCACCCAATTTTCAACATTCTTCTGTAGCACCACATCTGAAATCTTCGATTCTCTTCTGTTCCGCTTTGGCGACAGTTCACGACTCACTACCAGACAATTCTGTGCTCAAAACGTACATTCTCAGAAATTTCCTCCTCAAATTGAGCCCTATGTTTGATACTAGTGAACTTCTCTCGGCCATGGATGCCCTTTTTTCCAATGCTAGTCTGCTTTTCGTGCCATCCTTGTTCCGTTCGTCATACGTTATTTTGTTTCCGAGGTAGCAAAATTTCTTAAGTTCATCCACCAATTATGATCTTAAGTGTCTCGGTATTCTCATTTCTGCTACTTCTCACTGCTTTCGTCTTTTTTTTCGATTTATTCTCAATGCTTATTCTGTACTCATTAGACTGTTCATTCCATTCAATAGATATTGTAATTCTTCTTCGGATTCATTGAGGATAGCAACGTCATTAGCGAATATTATCATTGATATTCTTTGATCCCGAATTTTAATCCCACTCGTGAACCGTTCTTTTATTTCCATCGTTGCTTTATCGATGTACAGATTGAAGAGCCGAGGCGAAAGACTGCAATCCTTTTACACCCATTTTAATCCATGCACTTCGTTTTTGGTCTCCCACTGCTACTGTGTCCTCTTAGTTCTTGTACGTATTGTATATAATCCGTATTTCACTCTAGCTTACCATTATATATCTCAGAATTGCGGACATCTTGCACCACTTTATATTGCCAAACGCTTTTTCCAGGTCCAAAAATACTATGAAAGTGTCTTGATTTTTCTTTAGTCTTGCTTCCATTATCAACCACAACGTCAGAACTGCCCCTCTGCTGCCTTTACCTTTGCTTAAGCCGAACTGATCGTCATATAACACATCTTTAACTTTCTTTTCCATTCTTCTGTACGTTATTCTTGTCAGCAATTTCGATGCATGAGCTGTTAAGCTGAGTGTGCCCTAATTCTCGCCCTTATCAGCTCTTGCAATCTTCGGAATTGCGTGGCTGACGTTTTTCCAGAGTCTGATGGGTTATCGCCAGACTCATATATCCTGCACACCAGCGTAAATAACCGTTTCGTTGCCATTTCCCCCAATGATTTTATAAATTACAATGGAATGTCTTGTGATTTCTGACACTAGTATGGATCCCCTATCGCCTCCCTATCGAGTACTGTTTGTTTTATTACGTCATGGGACAATTCCTATCCCTCGCGGTGGCCTTCAATATACTATTTCCAGCTGTCCGCTGTCTGCTCTGCATTTAACAGTGGAATTCTCAGTGCACTCTTAATGTTACTAATGTTGCATTTAATTTCACCGAAGATTATTTTGTATTTTTATATGCTGTGTCAGTCTTTACGACAATCATTTCTTTTTGTTTTTTTTACAGTTTTCACTCACCCATTTCGTCTTATCTTCCTTGCACTTGTTACTGATTTCATTCATTAGCACTTGTTGCAAGCTATATTCGTGTAGAAACCGTACATAATTCTTTCCTGTGCCCTTCTTTTCAAAATGACGATCTAAGGACGTATCATGAGTGGATTCAAAGTTTTAACGTACCGTCACATTTTGTGCACCTCTTTAAAATTCCACGGAAGCTCAGTAAGATTACTGATGCTATTGGTACATTATCTTCTTTTATACGCTTTCCACCGGAGAGAAACTAATGCAGCAGCATCATGCTACGAGCGTGGAACATACACAGAGAAGATAATGGCTAACGTAAGCGCTGACTGAGTCGTTGAGCTACACTTCGATGGTTTAGTCGGTGGAGCACCGGTCAGCAATGCTTTTGTTAGTATTCAAGCCTAAAACCGATCCTCAGTTTAAAACTGTTGTGAACTGTTAACGCAACGAGCGTTCTGCTAAGAGAGGCACATTTGTTGTTAGATACGTAATCGTTTGGTGAATTCTGAAAACGTGAAACGTCTTTTCGTTTGCGCCTCGGACCTTGCACAGCATCGGGGGACGAACCGTTCGTAACCGCCGACGACAGAACCAACGGCCTGTTGTCTGTGTGCGGAGTTTGACGCCAACGACGCGACTTACTGCTTGGCGCACTCGATCGGAAACGTTTGTTGGCGGCCCCAGATTAATTCTCTGCTCTCCTTCAAATATACAATCAGTATACAGCGTATTTCAAAAGTACGGGAACATTTTGAAAACTTTATTGTAACTAAAGGAGGAGCATTACAAAGTAGCAATGTACATAATTTGAAAGAGAAAACTTGTAAGATTTTTTCAACAACATCCACTTGACATACACTCCATGTGGGAGCCCTGCGTCATCCTACACATATCGACGCGATAATCGAACTCTTGCCACAGGGACATAAACGAGGTCCTTTACGTAATCCCATAAAAAGAAATCATCAAAGGTGATACATCCGGAGGCCTAGGAGGCCAGTATAACACAGATTAGTCTGTTGCTCCCCCGTGACCAATCCAACCACTGGGTACCATTGTGTTCAGATGTGCGCCAACATCACGGTGAAAACGTGGTGGTGCGGTGCACCATTTAACTGAAGGACAATGTTCTCTGATTCTGTCTGCAACGATGGTGTTAACCAGTTCTGCTACATATGAAAGAAGGACTCTCCAGAAATAGCCGGGTCTTCAAAGAAAAAAGTCGCATAAAGTTTCTTGTTGAGACATGACACAAAAAACATTGGCCTTCGGAGAACCTCTCTCGTATTCAACATTGTTATGCGGGTTTTCTGTTTCCCAAATCCTACAGTTGTGCATGTCTACTTTCCCATTTATATGAAATGTTGCCTCGTCCGAAAAAATTGTCGAATTCACAAAACCATTAGCTTCGACGAGCAATGCACAGCAAAACTCGAATCGCTGTCTGTTTTTTTTTTAAGCATGTAACTTTTGGACTCACTGTAGTCTGTATGGTTGAAGCTCTGTGTAGACATTTTACCGGACTCCTTGCGAAAGCATTTCTCACTCGTTTAGTGTCATTTGCATTCACACCAGACGGACCACTTCTCTTCTTGTCACACAAACGCCACTTTCACCGAACTTTGCATGCTAGCTGTACATTGTCTTTCTGGTTGGTGCTGCTTTTCCGTACTAAATCCTAAATTTTCGTTAGACATCCGTTGCACTCTTTGTTTTGTCAAATTCTAGCACGCAGAAACCCTTTTGAGCTCCAGAAAGCGCCATCTAGATTATTGTACCATCAAGCGGCCATACATGGAACTACATGTCGCACTGGTAATGTGTAGAAAAACCTAGAAGTTTACTTTTTCAAATTATGTGTAATGTTACTTTATAATGCTACTCATTCGGCTACAATTATTTTTAATGTGTTCCCGAACTTTAGAAATACTCCGTATATAAGTGTCTCCAGCCCAGCTTTGACACGCGGGACAAGTTTAAGGTGTCACCGTCCTATACCACTACTCACTGCCCTGTCCCAGTCGAAGTGCATTCAAAAGACTCTGAAATCCGACTACTGGATTGGAAAATAAGTACTGCAAACAGTTAATACACCGTTCCGTCCGGTTTACGGCATCTCCTCCAAAGCGAAACAAGGTAAAAGTCTAAAGTTGAAAAAAAAAAAAAAAAAAAAAAAAAGAGGAAGAGACAGATAAAGACACAAGTTTCCCCTGGAACAAACGGAACCGACTGCTTATACAGGGCCAGGCCAACTCGTCGTTACCTAGCTCTGCCTCCACCTGTCTGATGCCTCCACGTTCTCATGTGAGACCTCTGTTCACCGAACAAGAGCCCGTTTGTTAAGTCTCTGCTTCCTCGCAAAAACCGGAAAACAGCTGACACCGTCACATGCCTGCACGGGACTTGCACTTGCCCACTCTTTCTGTTTCTCCTGGCACAGGTTCACGACGCTGGCGTTCAGTGAAGGAGCGAGTGTCAGCTGATGATCTTGTTCGGAGAGTGGATCAGACGATCCGAGAAAATCGCCTACGAAGGGAAATTCAGAACAAACGAAGAGGAATGTTGTCTTCGGGCATTGTCCTTCTTCACGACAGTGCTTGGACTCACAGTGCAACTGCAACAAAGACGCATACGAGGTGTGGCTAGAAAAAAACCGGACTAGTACTGGTGAAACAATAAAACGAATGCAATAAGGCTGAAAGTCGCGTGGCCTGTCACGTGACTCTCGCTCCGCCTACTGCTCGAGTTTCATCTGCCTCTTGCACTCAGTCTGCCCGTGGCGTCTGTTTTAAGTAGTTGACGTTTTGTCTGTGCGTCGGAAAATGTTGAGTGTACAGAAAGAACAGCGTGTTAACATCAAATTTTGTTTCAAACTAGGAAAATCTGCAAGTGAAACGCTTGTAATGTTACAACAAGTGTACGGCGATGATTGTTTATCGCGAACACAAGTGTTTGAGCGGTTTAAACGATTTAAAGATGGCCGCGAAGACACCAGTGATGACACTCGCACTGGCAGACCATTGTCAGCAAAAACTGATGCAAACATTGAAAAAATCGGTAAACTTGTTCGACACTTTCCTTGTCAACTCCTGTTAACTCAGACACTGCTCTGATTGTTAAACGGCGATCTTGTCGAACAAGTTTACCGATTTCTTCAATGTTTGCATCAGTTTTTGCTGACAATGGTCTGCCAGTGCGAGTGTCATCACTGGTGTCTTCGCGGCCATCTTTAAATCGTTTAAACCACTCAAACACTTGTGTTCGCGATAAGCAATCATCGCCGTACAATTAAAAACGTTTCACTTGCAGATTTTCCTAGTTTGAAACAAAATTTGATGTTAACACGCTGTTCTTTCTGTACACTCAACATTTTCCGACGCACAGACAAAACGTCAACTACTTAAAACAGACGCCACGGGCAGACTGAGTGCAGGAGGCAGATGAAACTCGAGCAGTAGGCGGAGCGAGAGTCACGTGACAGGCCACGCGACTTTCAGCCTTATTGCATTCGTTTTATTGTTTCACCAGTACTAGTCCGGTTTTTTTCTAGCCACACCTCGTATGCAGCGATTTCGATGGGTAGTGTTTGATATCCTCCATACTGCCAAGACCTGGCTCCCTGTGATTGTTAAGCCTTTGCTCATACGAACCACTGGCTATGGGGACAGCATTATGGCACAGACAACGAGGTGCAAACCAGAGCAGATAATTGACGCGAACCCTTATATGACGAGGGTATTGGAAAGTTGGTAGAAGGCTACGGCAAATGTCTAAATCAGAGAGGCGACTGTGTAGAGACGTATCTGCAAGGTCTACCTAAATGTTGCTAATAAAACTGTTTTGGATTTCACAGTGGTTTTAATTTCGCGAAAAATGATATCTCGGAAAAAGTAGTCCTCGTATATATCTTCACTCGTTACAGATCCTAAAGGTTCACTTTCTTCATGGGCGCTGTGGAGTGCAATGGATGACTTAATGAATGGATGAAAATAAATTTTAATGATAGGAGTGATGTCGCTTCGCTCATTTTCAAGCAGTCATATTTTCGATGAATTTCTTAATATTGTATTCTTCAACAGCCTACACATTCCGATTCATATTACACATGAAGTACCAGCACTGACTCTTGTAACTTTGGCCTCTGAAGAGACGGTAGCATGGTACATTGCTTTTACGTTTAATGTTGGTAAAATATAGTCTTATGAAATCGTCACAGCATTAATAATCATTCAGAAAATGAGTCCTGTCACGGTTGCAGAGCACAACCGAAATTATGAAATTTATTTCGCTAAGGACCTTTTACCCGTATCACAGATGTGCTGACAATCTACACAATTAAAATCTGGAATGTAATTCTGTGGAACAATGTCATTGCTGTAAGTTCAAAGGATCTCTGTTTCAATAAGTCACAGTCGTTACGACAAATGGTAATATCGTAGGGGACGTAAGCGTCTTATATCAAAAGAAAAGACGCACAACAAATATACTGCCTGACAAAAAAAGTGAAGCATCCAGAAGATATGGTCGGATAGCTTCGTACACTGACACATCAGTGGGCACGTAAACGACTAGACCTGCAAATCTCTGTGACGGGTGGAACGGGACCACAGTGCATTAGTGTTGTTCGCGTTTGCATCTACGTCTGCATCTACATGGATACTCTGCAAATCACATTTAAGTGCTCGGCAGAGTGTTCATCGAACCACCTCCACAATTCTCTATTATTCACATCTCGTATAGCGCGCAGAAAGAACGAACACCTATATCTTTCCGTACGAGCTCTGATTTCCCATATTTTATCGTGGTGATCGTTTCTCCCATCTAGGTCGGTGTCAACAAAATATTTTCGCATTCGAAGGATAAAGTTTGTGACTGGAATTTCGTGAGAATATTCCGTCACAATGAAAAACTCCTTTCCTTTAATGATGTCCAGCCCAAATGCTGTATCATTTCAATGAGACTCTCTCCCATATTTCGCGATAATACAAAACGTGCTGCCCTTCTTTGAACTCTTTCGATGTACTCCTTCAGTCCTATCTAGTAAGGATCCCACTCCGCGCAGCAGTATTCTAAAAGAATACTGTCTAAGAGAATAGTGTTATTACCGCGCGTGGCAGGGCACGTAAGGGGTGTGAACGGCTTCAGATGTTAAGTGACCGTTGTGAATGACACAGGGATGACTCATGCTTGTATGAAGCAGCGTTATCAGCACTTGACACAGTTTGAAAGGGAGGCCATTGTTGATCTCCATTTAGCAAGCTGGTCCAGTAGTGCGATATGCAGATTTCTTGGACATTCGTAAGCAACAGAGGCATGATGTTGGACTGCATGAGGAGTGACGGCAGGTGTTCTCGTCTTCAAGGTTCCGGTCGAGCACAGCCGGCCGTTATGGCCGAGCGGTTCTAGGCGCTACCGTCGCAGGTTCGAATCCTGCCTCGGGCATGGATGTGTGTTAGGTTTAAGTAGATCTAAGTCTAGGGGACTGATGACCTCAGATGCTAAGTCCCATAGTGCTCAGAGCCATTTGAACCATTTTGAACCGGTCGAGCACATCTGACGATCACAACCGGAGATCGGCTTATTGTGCACCAAACACATCGAAATGCGTTCATGCCTGCGAGTAGTATTCGAGAACAGGTAACGGACTCCACTGTGTCATCCAGCACGATTGACTGGAGACGGGCAGCAGTGGAACTAGGGAAAGAGCGCCCGGAGCGTGGGCTGCTGACACACAGCGCGACAAACTGCTGTGTCCGGAGCGGTGGCGTGAAGGGGAAGCACGGACTGCTGACGAGTGACGTCACATTGTGTTCAGTGACGAAGAGAGGTTCTGCAGTACTCTGGGTGACCGTCGCCGGCAAGTGTAGTAGCGACATGAGTAAAGGTCCCACTCTTGCAATGTTTTGGAGTGGCACAGTGGTGTTAATACCGGCTGATTAGCTCGTGGTGCGACAGCCATAGGGCTTGGCTTCAGGTTGTGGTTCATAGTGACTAATGGAACTCTGCGGGCACAACGGTCTATCGTGGGCATCTTGTGTCCTCCTACGTCACCTCTCGAATGACAGTATCATCGTAATAATTTTCAACTGGATAATGCTCGTCCACACATGGCACTTGTCTCTGTGACGTTGAGGCACTTCCGGGGCGAGCAAGGTCCCCACACCTTTCGCCAATAGAAGGTGTTTGGGGCCAGCTCTGATGTCACCTCCGTTACAGTGACAATATACGCGATATAGAGGACCTGTTGTGGACCATCTTGCCTCAAGAAAGGATACAACGACTTTATGGCACTCTTCCCACACAAATCAGTGCATGCATTCAGGCAGATGGGGCAGAACGTCATTCTGATAAGGATACTGCCAAATTACCCGTTTTTGTGTCACTGAAATAACATCCTATGTCATCATGAGCCGTGAAGTATGAATTCGTTTCCTCCGTCCCTTATGGGAACTTCACCTTTTTTGTTATGCAATGCTGAAACGGCAGAAAGCGTTGGAGTGTGGAAATGCAAGCTGCTGGTAGTTTTACTCGACAAATTTAACTTCATAATTTACTAAAAGAAACCAAAACTGAACTTTACACAAAAGTGAATTCGCGCTGGCTGATCACAACAGTTTCATCTCGAAATATATTTATTACATTTCGCAGTAGAACAACAAATTTCTGATTTGGTAACTTCTATCAAAATGTATGGCTGTAATCACTCATCCACATTAAACAACAAATAATAAACTCAGGAGAACGCATATTATCGAACCACCATGATACAGGTTAAGAAAATGAAGTGAGTTCTATTAGATAGTATCAGATGCAAAATACAAAGGCAAATATTTGAACAATCGTTTCTCATGTTTTTGCAGTTTTCCTTTCTTTTGTTTTATGTACAACATTTATAAAGAATAATAGTTTCCAAAATAACAATAATTTAATGTTGAAATATAATTTTTTTAAGAAGAATATAAAAAGATGATAGGATAGAGGGGAGATTTGTTCGTACCATCACCGAATGTGACTGACGGTGAATACCTCGGAATGGTTTCTTCGAGCCAATCACACACACACACACACACTCACACACACACACACACACACACACACACATACATATAGTTATTAGTAGACAAATAGTATTGCTAATCGTATTTATTACTAAGCCTATGTATTAAGTTTAGGTGTCCATCCGTGTACCGCATTTGGTGATTTCTTGGCTAGATCGCCAGCACCTTATGCTTATTTACTGCCACATCATCTCGTCTTCCTCCTCCTGTTCCTCCTCACTGTCGCTGTTTTCGTTGTCACTGTGGGTATCGCTGTCCACCCTCTCGAGATCGTTGTTACGTTGCACATAGGGATGTCTGTCATGCCATATCCGCAGCTACTCTTCATGTGTTGTTTTTGAAATACTGTTTGTCAAAATACGCTTACTTGTGCCCATTGTTCTTCGTCTTTTATTGCTGTGTATATATCTATATATCTGTTTCTGTGTAGTCTAAGTGTAATGTATGTCTATTGTTCGCGTATTGCCCGCAGAAAAAGACAGTGTGTTCTGGGGAACTTTCTTCCCCGTATGTGCATGTAGGTGTCGGCCTCAGAATCACGCGGTCTAACTGCATGGGATAAGGTCCGTGTCGGGTTAAGAAACGTAGCACACCGCGGCTGGGATCGATATGTTTCATTCTCAATTGCTCCTTTATGTCAGTGAGGAAGTCGTGCAGTCTACGTCCCTTATCACTTACACCCCTCTGACCTTGCCATGTATCCAAACGCCAACTTTGAAGGTGACGTGTTGCCTCTATCGGCTCACCAGTTATTCTCTGTACCTTATCTATCCTCCCCATCATTAACCAGCACCTTGCAGCTCTGTATTTGATCGTGATATCTATGGTGCATATTCCGAGCACCACACACAATGCATCCGCTGAGGCGGTGCCGAAGGCTCCAGATAGCCTAAGTAAGACACTTCTCTGTCCTCGTCTGACAGATGATTTCTTGGTGACAAGATTCAGTCTGTGTATGCACGTGCCAGCGGCGAAGCTGAGTACTGATTCGAAGAGCGCGCACAGTGGTATGTCCGTATGACTGGTAGAGTTAGTCTGTAGTGTTTTGAATTTAGTCTCACCAGTTTGTGTAGTATTTTTCCTGCTTTCTCTGTTGTTAGCCTTATGTGTTCGTCCAAATTCAATTTTTCATCTAAGTGTACCAGAAGAAAGGGCGTAACGTGTGCTCGTTTCATATTTGTGTCCCCAATTTTAACAGACGGATTCCTTTGGAGAGATCCTTTCAGTAAACTGTATGTTGTTTTGTTTTCGTCTATCCTAAGTTTATTGTTGTGACACCATTGTGTGATTGTCTGTAGTATTCCACTGGCTTTGTCTTCTAACTGGGCTCTGTCGTCTGCAGTGACTAAAACCAATAGGTCATCTGCGTAGGCGACAATTCCGTCTGACCTGCCATCCCTATCCAGAAGTTGTAGCAGGTGTTCGATTGTTATGTCTCAGAAGATGGGGCCGCAGATCGACCCTTGAGGACAGCCTTTGGTAATTCTTTTAATTACTTTCCAGCTGTCCATCTGCCATTCGACTAATCGCTCTTTAAGGTAGTATAGGAAACTGTTATACAGTGACTGCGGTACCTGCAGATGTCTTAACCTCTGAAACATTGCGGGCCACCAGAGAGTATCGGATGTCCCGGCCATGTCAATCATTACTGCCATGGCGTATTACTGTGTTGTAGTATTAACTATGTGTAAGGGCTGGTTGGAAGTGCGATATGAACCCAGAATTAATTTGCATTTACGGCTGGAGTGAGAACTTGCACTAACAGTCGCTCCCTCGTGTCGCCTGTGGGGGCGTACCTTGTAACTGTGTTGCTGCCGCAGGTGATCGGCGTGCCGCAGCCGGTGCTGAAGTGGTACAAGGACGGCGCCGAGCTGAAGCCGGGGGACATCCACCGCATCATCTCGGGCCAGGACGGCACCTGCTGCCTGGGCACCTACACCTGCGAGGCGCACAACTGCATGGGCACCGTCGCCTCCTCCGCCTCGCTGCTCGGCTTCGAGGGTGAGTCTCTCCACAGGCCTCTGTACCTACCGAGGCAGCTCAGTCCCGTAACGAACCGAGCTGCATAAGTCAGCTTATGAAAACTTGAATGGTCATTCTTACATTACAACGAATCTGCTGGAAATTGAAGGCAACAATAAAAAATAATCACCAACTAGTAGAGCTGTCAAAATTAAACAGTTTTTCGTGTGTTTAACCGGTTCGAGAATTTCATAAAAAAATCTTCTTGACAATGGCATGTTGAACAACGCTTAAAGAAAGCAACAAGTTTTGTACCGTAAGGAATAAGATTAGAAATTCTCTTTTAATTAAAATAATTGTCTTTCGAATCTTCCATGAGCTTCTGGCGAGATTATTCTTTACTAACTACCGGTTTCGACCATTTGACCATCTTCAGGTAAAATTTCAGACAGAAGCTAGAATGAGATTTTCACTCTGCAGCGGAGTGTGCGCTGATATGAAACCTCCTGGCAGATTAGAACTGTGTGCCCGACCGAGACTCGAACTCGGGGCCCTTGCCTTTCGCGGGGAAGGGCTCTACCAACTGAGCTACCCAAGCACAACTCACGCCCCGTCCTCATAGCTTTACATCTGCCAGTACCTCGTCTCCTACCTTCCAAACTTTACAGAAGCTCTCTTGTTCTGCAAGGTTCTTACAAGGGAACCTCCCCATTGCAACCCCCTGAGATTTAGTTATAAGTTGGCACAGTGGATAGGGCTTGAAAAACTGAACACAGATCAATCGAGAAAACAGGAAGAACTTGTGTGGAACTATGAAAAAAATAAGCAAAATATACAAACTGAGTAGTCCATGCGCAAGATAGGCAACATTAAGGAACATGTGAGGTCAGGAGCGCCGTGGCCCCGTGGTTAGCGTGAGCAGCTGCGGAACGAGAGGTCCTTGGTTAAGTCTTACCTCGTCTGAAAAGTTTACTTTTTTTATTTTCGCAAAGTTATGATCTGTCCATTCGTTCATTGATGTCTCTGTTCACTGTAATAAGTTTAGTGTCTGTGATTACGACCGCACCGCAAAACCGTGCGATTAGTAGACGAAAGGACGTGCCTCTCCAATGGGAACTGAAAACATTTGATCGCAAGGTCATAGGTCAACCGATTCCTTCATAGGAAAACACGTCTGATATATTCTACACGACACTGGTGACGGCATGTGCGTCACATGACAGGAATATGTTGTCCACCCACCTAACTCGTACACTTGGCGAATCGGTAAAAAGACTCTTCTACCTTGCCCGATTTAGGTTTTCTTGTGGATGTGATAATCACTCCCAAAAAAGTGATGAAAACATAAGAGTTTGTCACATAAACTGCAACAAACGAATGCAACAGTTTCACAGTCGCAGTTTTCCCTGTGCTCTGTCAAAACATATGTTTTTAACGTTTCCAAATTTTTCCGTGTGTAGACCGTCAAATCTGCAATGTCCAAGCAAACCTGAACATGTCCTGGAATTCTGCAGAGCGAAGTTGATTATGTGTGAGTGCTTGAACTTTTATAATTGACACACATTCACGTAAACAATACTGCTCTGTGTACCTGTGTAGCTTCGCAAAGTAATTGTCTGAAAATAAAAAATTAAACTTTTCACTCGAGGGAAAACTTGAAGCAAGGACCTCTCGTTCTACAGCTGCTCACGCTAACCACGGGACCACGGCGCTCCTGAGCACACGCTATCCTTGATGCTGCCTATGTTGCCCATGGACTATTCAGTTTGTATATTTTGCTTATTTTTTTCATAGTTCCACACAACTTCTTCCTGTTTTCTCGAGTGATCTGTGTTCAGTTTTTCAAGGCCTATCCACTGTGCCAACTTATAACTAAATCTGAGGGGGGTGCAATGGGGAGGTTCCCTTGTTAGGAGAGCTTCTGTAAAGTTTGGAAGGTAGGAGACGAGATACTGGCAGAAGTAAAGCTATGAGGACGGGGCGTGAGTCGTGCTTGGGTAGCTCAGTTGGTAGAGCACTTGCCCACGAAAGACAAAGGTCCCGAGTTCGAGTCTCGGTCGGGCACACAGTTCTAATCTGCCAGGAAGTTTCATTTCAGACAGAAGCATGGAGACATAAGGAGAGGGTCTTTTTCTCCTGTCCCTAGAGAATTAGACCTTTGCCTATTACGACAGTATACGAACTAAATTAATGAGCGTATGGTATTGGTGGCCGGGAGACCCTTCGCGGGGCGGTTCGGCCGCCGCTCCACAAGTTCTTTAACGCCACTACGGTGACTTGCGAGTGAATGAGGATGAAATGATGATGAAAGACACACAACACCCAGTCATCGCGAGGCAGAGAAAATCCCTGAGCCCGTGCGCGGGAAGCGAGGACGCTACCGCAAGAGCACGAGCCGCGGACAGTATACGAAGACTAACGACATATGTAATTCCGTTTTACTTTAAACTGAGTAGCTTTTAGTATTAAGAGGACACTGTATGTCCTGTGCCGCCAGTGTTAAATTATTGAATTTTGTGAACCATTACCTTGGAAACTTTCTAAGACACCAACTTACAATTTTCCATAATTATTGAATGCACCTTTATAGATACACTGAACTAGAATTATTACTAAAATTGTATTGTGGGGCACTTTAACTTTTTTTTCAAACACGCAATTTTTTGACAGAATTTTATAAATAAATGAACATAAAAACAAAACAACTCGGGATATTTTAATTATTCTAGTTCCATATGTGTTGAATCTCACACTTGGCATGCTGTGAAAATTTAATGTCTCTGTCATCAGTACTTTTTTAGAAAACGGGTCATTTATTGCAAAAAATGTAGTTCAGAGATATTTTATTACAGATTCTTATGCAGACTTACATTTCTGCGTCTTTTATGTACTAGAATTGCCCTTCAGTGTCACGACAGTCCAGTGCTTGCCTCCTCCTTTTCTTTCTTGCTTCTTTTGTCATTTGCTGAGCAGCTGACTCTGCTTCACGTACACGAAGCTCATCCAGTTCCCGCAGTTCTTTAGCTGTCTTCTGTCCAAATCTTACCCCTAACGTCTCCAGAATCTTAAGTCTTTCGTAGTTCCCACCATTAAAAGTTATTACAGCACCAGACACTGCTAACTTAGAGTCACAAGGCCAACAAATACATTTTTAGGCACACCGCACCACACAACATTATTGAAGGACTCATTCACATTCTGGGTCTTCCAAAGTACACACTTCTTTAGTAACTCAGGATTGGTCAACTTCTGAGACGTAGCAGTAGTCACAAAACAAAGCAATTCACAGCCTTCTAGGCTGTGTGATTCCCAAGATATGACTGCTCAACTGTGGCAGTATATGCGTAGCAGCGAAATTTGACACTCACACGTCAACATTCAAAATACCATTTGAGGGTCTCACAATTGTCTGATGTTCAGGAAAGTCGAAAGTACATTATGGAGAAGAAAACAGAAAATGTCAAATTCCAACGAATTTCACGTACAATGTCCCCCTTAACGGCTGTGACGCAGGATGACATTTACTTACATTATCTGATGCTACAGTGAGAACGTTGCCATATAGGGCTGACACCTGATGATGACCGTAACATCGAAAGCCATAGTCAATAAAGATTTGTTTATCAGGACTCATGGTGGTTCTGAAAGAGGACTCTTTCACAAACGCTTGCAAACTGTGGGGGACTACCTGGACAAAATACAGGGAGGTCAGAAATAATCTGAAAAGCTCATCGGGATGTTGCAGGTTAGATTTTATCAGTAATAACTATTACGGAAAGATTCGATACGTTAGGCCGTTTCTGTGTTAATTAGGATTGAAGTTATCCAATCAGGCTGCTGCGCGCGCAAATGCAAGCGTCCCGCCAGATACAATCAGTGTCACGTGTTCTAGAAGCGCACGAAACTACTCAGACTTTGGCTCGTGTTCGATCGTTACTACCGTCCCGCGTCCAGTTTTTGTATCGCTCTCTTGTTCGGTTTTAGGACACCAAACGAGGAATACGTTTCGCGACACTCTCTGTCGGGCCGCTGGAATTTGCGAGCGCAACGACTTGACTGGCTAACTTAAATGCTAATTAACTCGGAAGCGGCTTAACGAATCAGATTTTTTATTAACAGTTATATCTAAGCACAGCCTACCGTGAAACAGCTTTACAAGATTTTCAGACTATGTCTGTCCACCCTGTGTTTTACTCTTTTTCTCGCAGTTTTAATTTTCAGTAAAATATTTTTTCATTTGAAATTAAATGATACATTCTTGTTAAATAAAACAGCGGCGGGTGTTGAATAATTATTCATTGCTACAAATGATTTCGCTACCCTAAAGTTGCATCATCAGGTACATATTCAAATCATTTACAGCGAAACTTAGACATTATTTCACGGCCACATCACTCTCAGTTGTGTTGCAATAAAATGTGCGGGGCGCCCAATAATCTCTAAGCTTCGTTGTAAATGGTTTGAAAATGCACCTGAAGATGCAATTTCAGTGAAGCGAAACTTGTATTACTAGTAAAGGATTATTCAACAGCTGCTGCGGATTTGTGTAACAAGAATACGTTCTTACACTCCTGATTGGCCGCAATACAAAGTGAGATGGAAGTAAATAAGTTCCTATATACACTCCTGGAAATGGAAAAAAGAACACATTGACACCGGTGTGTCAGACCCACCATACTTGCTCCAGACACTGCGAGAGGGCTGTACAAGCAATGATCACACGCACGGCACAGCGGACACACCAGGACCCGCGGTGTTGGCCGTCGAATGGCGCTAGCTGCGCAGCATTTGTGCACCGCCGCCGTCAGTGTCAGCCAGTTTGCCGTGGCATACGGAGCTCCATCGCAGTCTTTAACACTGGTAGCATGCCGCGGCAGCGTGGACGTGAACCGTATGTGCAGTTGACGGACTTTGAGCGAGGGCGTATAGTGGGCATGCGGGAGGCCGGGTGGACGTACCGCCGAATTGCTCAACACGTGGGACGTGAGGTCTCCACAGTACATCGATGTTGTCGCCAGTGGTCGGCGGAAGGTGCACGTTCCCGTCGACCTGGGACCGGACCGCAGCGACGCACGGATGCACGCCAAGACCGTAGGATCCTACGCAGTGCCGTAGGGGACCGCACCGCCACTTCCCAGCAAATTAGGGACACTGTTGCTCCTGGGGTATCGGCGAGGACCATTCGCAACCGTCTCCATGAAGCTGGGCTACGGTCCCGCACACCGTTAGGCCGTCTTCCGCTCACGCCCCAACATCGTGCAGCCCGCCTCCAGTGGTGTCGCGACAGGCGTGAATGGAGGGACGAATGGAGACGTGTCGTCTTCAGCGATGAGAGTCGCTTCTGCCTTGGTGCCAATGATGGTCGTATGCGTGTTTGGCGCCGTGCAGGTGAGCGCCACAATCAGGACTGCATACGACCGAGGCACACAGGGCCAACACCCGGCATCATGGTGTGGGGAGCGATCTCCTACACTGGCCGTACACCACTGGTGATCGTCGAGGGGACACTGAATAGTGCACGGTACATCCAAACCGTCATCGAACCCATCGTTCTACCATTCCTAGACCGGAAAGGGAACGTGCTGTTCCAACAGGACAATGCACGTCCGCATGTATCCCGTGCCACCCAACGTGCTCTAGAAGGTGTAAGTCAACTACCCTGGCCAGCAAGATCTCCGGATCTGTCCCCCATTGAGCATGTTTGGGACTGGATGAAGCGTCGTCTCACGCGGTCTGCACGTCCAGCACGAACGCTGGTTCAACTGAGGCGCCAGGTGGAAATGGCATGGCAAGCCGTTCCACAGGACTACATCCAGCATCTCTACGATCGTCTCCATGGGAGAATAGCAGCCTGCATTGCTGCGAAAGGTGGATATACACTGTACTAGTGCCGA
Source organism: Schistocerca nitens (assembly GCF_023898315.1). Lineage (NCBI taxonomy): Eukaryota > Metazoa > Arthropoda > Insecta > Orthoptera > Acrididae > Schistocerca > Schistocerca nitens. Next base: position 851,368,106 of record NC_064618.1, read on the forward strand.
CATTGTGCATGCTCTGTTGCCTGTGTCTATGTGCCTGTGGTTCTGTCAGTGTGATCATGTGATGTATCTGACCCCAGGAATGTGTCAATAAAGTTTCCCCTTCCTGGGACAATGAATTCACGGTGTTCTTATTTCAATTTCCAGGAGTGTATTTAAGAAATAAATATATCTTTTGTTTAAATCTTACTATAAAAGAGCACATATGCCTGTTTTCCGTTCATTGTGTCAGACAGTCAAAGTCATTAGTGCCTTGCCACAAGCATAACCGTGTCCCAACTCTGCCCCATTACGGTGCCTCGCAATATATCTCAACAAGACACCTTTCCAAACTGGGAATTCTACTTGTGTCTCTGGCATGTCTCGCCCACAACCTTTCTTCAGCGAAAATAATCAATACGACTTGTAGGAAAAAACTTTTTTCTGCATAGGCTATAATTTATTTGTAATCATTCTTTGCGTTCAGATAATTTCTACTCCTTGGCCATTCTCAAATGTTACACGTAGTCTAATAAATTATGTTTGTTTGAGAATGACCAAAACGTCGAAATTAGCTAACCGTTGACAGCTTACACAGAAAAGAAGTTTCTCCAAAAAAAAAATAAATTTGTTTTGGCGGCCAACTAATATATACAAAAGGTAATAACCAATAAGGACTGCTGCGATCATGACGACCACATTACTGGTTCGCATACCTCAGGTTGGATGGGTTGGGCGGTTTGTTACCCGGTAGCAAACTGTGCTCCTAGTTTGTGAGGCAGGGCGTGGATGTGGCACTAGGTACCCCCAGGCATTACTGCCAATGTACGGACCGACAGCAGATTGGCAAAAGACGCTTCTTCACTGCGACACATTAAGTCTCTTAGAAGTTCCGAACCGAACCAGGGTCGTCTGACAATGGAAAGAAATGAACCCATCAACCAGAATTTTTAAGTCAAATACGGCTTCAGACCAATGAAAATCGAACCTACAATTCGTCTTGCAGTAACCATAGCAACAATCGTGTTACTAACGTAACATCTTATAGTTTACTAAAAAAAATTTTTAAAGTAAAAAACTTTTAATGTCTAGACAGCAGTTTTACTATCATAATTAAAGTTCAATATCTAGTTTCGGTTGCTAGCCGCAACCATCTATCAGATCTGCAATACATGTAGGAAATATAGCCCAAGAAGATTATGTACAATCAAGTAGAATACAAAAACACTGTACACACCCGAGAAAAAATAATGGGTAGCCAATTCTAGAAGTAAAAGTGGCCATATAGCAGTGTAGTATAAACTATGTTAATGCCTTTCAGCTAACATATCGTTCAAAATATGAAAAGGCGGCGGAACAAGCATTGAAAAGCGTCCTTAGTTGTAGTCATGCAACAACATGCATTGGTAAGTACCAAAGCAGTAACAGTACGTAGTTGGGAACGTCACTGCGAGTAACCCAGGTTTTAGACATGTCGAAAGAATTATAGGCCGGAAATCTCAAAAAGATTACTCTATATCCAAATGGATTTAAAGTATAAAGGTAATAATAGCATAAAGTTAAGATTACAAGGCAGAGAGGTATATTAGGTCCTGAACCGGCAACATGCCGTTTGTAGGGAGCAGATCCTATGTAACTGGCATTAATTTATGAATAAAATCCAAGAAGCTTGTGTCTAAGTCCAACTAATTTTAAAACCATAAAAGTAACAGGGGAATGAAGTTAAAAGCAACAAGTCATGGAAGCTGCCTTAATAGCTAGGCAACGCACCACAAGTAAAAGTTAGATCATATGTGAAAGTCAGTCGATAAAAACATCAAAGTACACAGTAGCGCTAACAAATGTGAATAAGAGGATAAAAGACGGATCATACGTAAGGGTCGAATGATAAAAACAACAAAGTAGAGTGTAGCGATAAAAATATGAATAATATGCGGTAATTTCGCAGGTTGGCGGTCATATAGGAAATTTTCCAGTTGCGTAAGTAGAAGTTGGATGAAAAACTCATTACTTGTAATAGGATAACAGATATTGTCGTGAAAGCAGTGTGCGCAACGATTCCACAAACTGTCAGCTGTACTGTACCTGTCAACATATAAGCCATACAGTTCGCGGTAATTTTGTAACAAAGCTAAGTGATCAACAGTCATAAAATGAGAGGGAGATTGCATACCCTGATTTACACAAGAATGATCCTGCGTGCCGTATAACGAAGTCATCTTTACAAATTGAAGGATAATATGAGAACGCTGCAAGCCGCCAGTCTGACAAAGCACGCCAAAACGAACTGAATTATGCGAGGGATCCTACTGGCCAACACAAGTACCCAACCAACATCAGCTGTCTCATATATGACTTGCAATCTTAGCTTTGTGCCATTATTATCTTTATATTTTAAAATCCATTTGGATGTGGAGTAAGCTTTTCGAGATTCCCGGTCTAAAATTCTTTCGATAGGTTTGTAACCTGTCTTGCTCGCAGTGACATTTTCAAGTACGTACTGTTATTGCTTTGGTACTTAACGAATCTACACTGTTTGCATGACTACAGCTAACGATGCATTCCAATGCTTCGTCACCTCCTTATCTTATTTTGAACGGTATGGTACCTGATAGGCATTAACACAGTTTATAGTACACTGTTATGTGGCCACTTTTACATCTAGAATTTGCTTCCCATTATTTTTGCTCGGGTGTTTTACAGTGTTTTTGTATTCAATTTGGTTGTGCATAATTTCCTTAGGCTATGATTCCTACATGTGTAACAGTTTTGAAACTAGTTATCGAACTTTAACTGTGACAGGAAAATTGCGGTCTAGGCAATAAAAGTGTTTACTTTTAAAAGTGTTTTATTTAATAAACTATATCAAGACCGCCATCTGTCTCCCCTGATCATGTCAGCCTTCACTGACATCTTGTAGTAGTTGCAGCGAGTGGGTATGGCTAAAAATCCGAAATAAAAATCTCTGCTTAAACGAAAAAGTTTGTGTACATCTTCTTTACACTACAAAATTTCTGTTACTCCTAAAGTATTATTCAAAAAATGGTCGCCAGAAAGATTTTTTAATTTAATCAAAAGGCACACCTTATCAAAAGAATTACCAGACAAATTGTACTTAAAGGTACCAGTTTTCAGCTCTCCACCAGCCTTTAATTTTGAAGTAAATTGTCTTTCCTGTAATTTTCAGCAGTCTGAGATTCAACGTTCTGTTCCATTCAAAAACGTATTTTGCTCAAAAAAACACTACAAACAGTGCTTAATGTTTCACCACATACATTCAGTACCATTAAGTTTCAAAAACTGACATTTCTGTTGAAATTACTACGTTGATGGGAAAGTGATACTCCTGTAACTCGCTGACAGTCACATGTAAAGAAGTCGCTGATAGTCGCTTATAAAGAACAGGACGCTGCAGTTTTATAGTTGGCTTCACACACGTGTGACCCCTAGATAGGCGAATTTTGCAACAGAGGTTAGCGACGAATTTGCAGTGACATCCGTAGAGGTCGTACGGTGTGGCTTGTGCAACAACTCCTGGCTGAACCCCAAATGTTCGGAGCGCCACAGCCAAGACATCATGCACCGTAAATCTCTGTGACTTTGCTCGCTGAATAACCGGAGGTGTCGCACTCCACTTCTAAGCGACGCAACGCTGGTGCGATTCCCAGCGAAATCATTTGGGTTAGGTTTCATAACCACGCATCAGGACAGTTAATTGCATAAGACTATGGCTGATTCGTTTCTTCATTACGGACGAAGCTGCACATATGTCTCTTCATCGATAAGCTTGACACATACAATGCACTAACTGCGAACAGATCAATCAGAAGTTAATAGAAGCAATAGACAGTAGGAGAGAGTAAACGAACTTACAGTTCAAAGTCTAATCACTATCCGAGACACGTCAGAGATCGGAGCTTTAGTTAGACAAGCGCAGGCGAGGAAATCGGCCATGAAGACGTCATTTTGTTATTCAGGTGATTTTTGGAACATCATGAAAAACTTTAATTGGGGTAACTGAACAGAAACCGGAAATCACTCTTTTTGATAACAATCTAATATCTAAAGCAACGTACCGTTTTCCTTGACAGCTGATCGAAGATCCTTTGTTCTAAGTACAGGGGAGCCTAATCATTAGACACTCCAAAATAGCCTACTTAGAAAATAGTACGATTATTCAGACACGTTGGCAGTGCTCGATTATACACTCTAAGAAAAGAAAGCCTCACCATGAAGGAATTACCTGAATGGAACGGAAATCAGATGATATGATGCAAATCTACAAACAATGAAATGATTATAATTTCAGAAAAAATGGATAATTTGTTGAAGAGAAGGAGCTTCACAAATAGAACAAGTCAGTAACTCGTTAGTCCACCTCTGGCCCTTATGCAGGCAGTTATTCGGCTTAGCTGTGCCTCACATGTTGTCATATATACTGCTGAGGAATATCGTACCAAATTCTGCAGAAATGCCGCGTTACATCGTCAGAATCCCGAGTGACTGGAGCGTCCTACCCACAATGCTCCAAACGTTCCCAACCTCTTAGAGACCCGGCGAGCTTGTTGGTCAACGCAGGGTTTGGCAAGCACTAAGACAAGAGGTAGAAACTCTCGCCCTGTGTGGGCGGGCATTATCTTACTGAAATGTAAGCCTAGGAGGGCTTGCCATCAAGGCCAACAAAACGGGACCAAGAATGTCGACGACGTCCCGATGTGCTGTACGGACGCCGCGGATGACAACCAAAGGAGCCCTGCTGTGAGAAGAAGTGGCGGCCCAGACCATCACTCCTGGTTATCGAGCCTCACAGGAGGCGACAGTTGGGTTGCTGTCCCACTGCTGTGCGGCCGTGCTGGTCACCGGGGCTCAGTTGGAAGCAGGACTCATCACTGAAGACATATTCCAGTCATTGACATGCCAGGCCTCCCCAGTTGAGAACGTCCAATCATCTCAGGATTTCGACGCGCTATTTGGACAGAGTTTGATACGGTATCCATCGGGAGGACATTCACCAACAGTATCAATCAACGCTAAGCCGAATAACTGCTTGCGTAAGATGTACCAACGCGTTAGTGACTTGGTCCAATCATCCATTTTTTCAGAATCTTTAATAATTTGTTTCTCAGTACTTGTACATCACATCTGGCGATTTCCATCCCATTCAGATAATTGCTTCGTAGAGCGTCGCTTTATATCTTACAAGGGGAGGCCGCCAATTGTGAAATTCAGATTCGATTCATACTGCGCATAATAAAAGCTCATGGCCAGAGGTGTAATGTGGCAAAGCACCAAGATGCACTTCTCAGCCGTTGTCGAGAAAATCGACAGCTAAAAGAAACCGTTGCGGTGAAATACTCTCTACGATTAATAATTTTCTACAGCGTCATGGCGCAGCGGTAAGCGCTCGGGTTCGTAATCCGAAGGTCGCCGGATCGAATCTCGCGCCATGCAATTTTTATTTTATTATTAGTATTTTGTAATTAATATATATATATATATATATATATATATAACTATTAATGAATTGCTTATGCATGTTGGTGAAGGCGGATCGCTCTCCAATTGTACCGCCTCCATTTTTCCGTTTTTTTAACAGGCTGTACCAAAGCTCTCCCGTCCGGACTGATTTTCGACGATGTTATAAGTTGCGCTAGGGACCGCATCTACCTTCTTTCGAAGTTAGCAACTACGCTGTTATGCGGCGGCTAGTTTCGGCCCATTCAACATCTGTCCTTCAAGTGTAACGAGCGAGTAACGGAGTTTATATTTCATACCTGCCGCAGCAAATTTGTGTTCGTGGGGTCTCTATTCTAATTCGAACGTTTGACTTACGCTATACGTATTCGTTTCGGAATACCGTTTCTACGTCTTCCGTTAACTATACGTGGTTAACATTATGAAGACAATTAATAACATTTCTGAAATACAACTTTGTTTGCGGAAAACGGAATGATGTTCGAAGTCGCCAGTTTTTGCACGACAAACGACTTTCAACAACTTATTATATGCATAATTGTTGCAACTGATTGCCGGGAATTATATATATATATATATATATATATATATATAAAAGGGTTGCACGGCACGAGATTCGATCCGGCGACCTTCGGATTACGAACCCGAGCGCTTACCTCTGCGCCACGACGTTGTAGAAAACTATTAATCGTAGAGAGTATTTCACCGCAACGGTTTCTTTTAACTGTCGATTTTCTCGACAACGGCTGAGAAGTGCATCTTGGTGCTTTGCCACATTACACCTCTGGCCATGAGCTTTTATTATGCGTAGTATGAATCGAATCTGAATTTCACAATTGGCGGCCTCCCCTTCTTAGAGTGGACTTCGTTATATACGTATTCAAGCGTGTTTTCTATCGCACGTGTATTCTACCTCCTATTCCTCTTCGGTTATCGAATTCAACTTCTCGTGGACAGAAGGGCGAATCGAGCAAAATTATACCTGGACAAAAAGGACAAGTTCAACCAAAAAAAAAAAAAAAAAATGGAAATGAGCGTATGGCAGCGTTGGCCGGGAGGCCCCTAGTCGGGGAAGTTCGGCCGCTGAGTGCAAGTCTTATTTCACTCGACGCCACATTGGGCGACCTGTGCACCGGTGATGAGGATCATGAAATGATGATGAGGACAACACAACATCCAGTCCCCGAGCGGAGAAAATATCCACCCCGGCCGGGAATCGTACCCGGGCCCGCTTGCGTGGGAAGCGAACACGTTACCAGCCAGCTAAGCAGGCGGACATTCACCATACAAAATGTTAGTGAGCCCAGTGTTTGTTCTAGCGATCTGTAGGAGGTATAGAAGTGGTTTCAGGCGGTCGCATGATACTCCACCACCGGCGCAAATTACGGCAGTGTAGTGGTGTGAACCGCCAGTCGATTGTATGTAGTCACTGCAATAAGGTAGACCGGACTTGAAAACGCGACAGAATCACAGAAAGGAGCTATCGTGTGTGAACGTACCTGTGGCCACACATGAATAACACGACATGTGCTTACAATCGCGAATATGGAGGACCACTAGCTCTATAATGGAATGACGACAGTGAAACTTTGTGCCGATCTGGGAATCGAACCGGGATTTCCCGCTTATCACGAGCGGTCGCTTTATCGTTAGGCTATCCGGACGCCGGCCGGAGTGACAGTGCGGTTCTAGGCGCTACACTCTGGAACCGAGCGACCGCTACGGTCGCAGGTTCGAATCCTGCCTCGGGCATGGATGTGTGCGATGTCCTTAGGTTAGTTAGGTTTAAGTATTTCTAGGCGACTGATGACCTCAGAAGTTAAGTAGCATAGTGCTCAGAGCCATTTGAACCATTTGAGCTATCCAGACGCTAGTCCCGGCCACACCTAAACTTCCATATGTCGTGAACCATGTGTCTACAACCTGCATTCGTACATTCATTATGTATACTACCGCAAAGGGAGATATTTTTTAATGCAAGCATCCCTGAAAAAACTTTACATCGTACTTCTGAATAACACAGGCACTGTAAAACCTTGTCGTATAGATCTGAATCAAGTTGCCAGATTTGCTGGTATATTAACGGGGTGTTTCCGACGAATCTATAAGGAATGATATACCATTCATCTGCTGCCTCAACACGGCGTAAGTACAGCGATCGTAAAGAGATCGTAATAGTCATGGACCGGAGAAGATAGACACACCTTGTCAATGACGATCGATTTCAAACCTGTCAAGAATTGTTGTTAACAGTGAAATGCAGGTCCACAAAACGATTTATGAGACAAAATTGTAAAGCGAACTACATGCAATGGATATTTGTAGTCGAACCATTACTCAAAGCGCCACACAAAGATGTACGTCTTAAAGGAATAAACAAGACAGAAACTGGACATTGGGCGACTGGAGGCGTGGGGTGCGGCACGAAGGCCGCATGTGGAGGCTGTACAGGAGTTGTACAAAGATACGGAGGAACCACGAGAATTACACTGTTCAACACAAATGCAGATGCTAGCCAAACCTGCATGTTTCGGTGCTATACTCGTATTTGGCCGCGAACGACATCTGCGCAATGTCCTCCAAACATTCCAAGTGTCAGTCATGGTCAGAGTGTTTTCTGTAGGTCTGAGGGCATTATGTTGGAACTAAGCGAATTCAAATGTAGACTAATTGTTGGTGTTCATAAGGAGGGTGCTTCCGTAACCTTACCGAAGATTTATACCGCATACTCGGAGAGTGGTAAAACATCATCCGCCAAGTCGCAATGCGGTCGAAAGCGTGTGTCGAGTGAACGTGACGGATGATCATTGAAGGGGATTGTGACGAAAAGTAAGAAGACGACAGTTGAAAAAGTCACTGCTTAACTGAGTATTGCATTTGCGAACCTTCTCAGCACCCAAACAACTCGAAAGGAGCTCCAGAGGCACGGAATTCCAGGGCGAGCTGGAATTACAAAACTACATATCAGCGATGCAAATGCCAGTAACAGGAAAAACGTGGTGCCGAAGCTATAAAACATACACTGTCGAACAATGGAAGTGAGTCATTTGGTCGGATGAATCTTGTTACACACTGTTTCCAACTTCTGGCCGAGTTTGCGACCCAAGAGTGAAACATGGCGGGGAGTGCTGTGACGTTTGGGGCAGCCATATCCTGGTATTCCACGGGCATTTTGGGTACTTTCCAAGGTCGAATTGCTGGCAGGGACTGTGTCACCATTTTGGCTCATCATGTCCATCCCGTGGTACAATGTTTGTTCCACAGTGGTTACGTTGTATTCCAAGACGACACAACCCTATTCACACAGCTCGAATCGTCCAGGACTTGTTTTGCGAGCAGGAGGAATAATTTTCCTTCTCCGTTGACAACCACAATCACCAGATCTCAATATTTTTGGGGCTTTGTGGTCAACTTTGGAGAGAAGTGTGCATCATCTCTACACATCTGTGTCATCGTTACCTGAACTTGCCAGTGTGCTGCAGAAAGAATGGAATTAGATTCTGCTGAAAACCATACAGGACCTGCATGTGACCATTTCAAGATAACTGGAGGCTGTTTTGAATGTCAATGTTTTACCTACACCGAATTAAGCGTGGTTATGTGTTGTGTTTGGTGTTTCCATACTTCCGTCTGTCCCCTCTAGTTCAGACTGGATGTGGTTCACTAACGTTTTGCGTGCTTGACTTGTGTTGGCCCTCAAACAGGTTACCGTGAACACGAACCAGGATGTTTATTTCAGTAATCTCGGTGACCAAATATTGCTCTTTCTTCTAAAACTTCGTAATAAGAATGCTGCGGATACTCCCGTTTTCCAAGATGACAGCAACCGCATTTTCAGCGCTGCACGCATACGGTCCTGGTTTGAGGGCAATCTATTGCATGTCCACTTGTAGCCTCCCCCTCACTTATCGACCTTAATGACAGTGAAAAATTAAACCGCGTGTACCTAATGGAAATTTGGGAAAAGCAATCGTCACCGAAGTTAATCTGTCGGTAAAGAGGGAGGAAAGGGTTATATCTAAATGAAAGGAAAAATGCAAATGAAACTGGTGGAAATTAATTTTGAAAGGGGGTAAAGTTAATAAAGAAAGTAAATGTGCGGCCGTTGCGTTAACAATTAACTAGCGGTAATTAGATATTTGAGATTTGGGGAAAATTACGGTCGCCAGTCCTATGGACAATTACTATAATAACTGAGAAAGAAAGGTTATTGCACATATAATTAGCACTAAAAGCGTGGCGACTGAAGGTTGACACGTGTTGTGTGAAAACTGAATGTTTGTCCGAAGTAATAAATTTCGCTACGCCCTGACTTAATTTAGCAAAAGAATTAATAAAACTGGAAAATTGAAAGTTAGTTTAGTGACTGAAATTAATAGTGAACTTTGTTTCTGAAGCATATCGAAATTCAGTAAAATACAGTTAGTCTTGGGCTACCTCAACAATCATTTCAAAAGCTACTTGAATCTACGCAATTTAGAAATAAGAGATTTAACTTCGAACTTGAATTAAATGATTCTGAACAATTAACAATAGTAAAATTTAGTACGTACCAAGCTGAGCTGGAGTCACAGGTAAGCTAAAATATGCAAACAAAACTCGCACTCTTAATTTGTGCTTGTGTAATCTAAATATTGTAGCCAGCTATGAATACCTTAACTGAACTTTAATGCTGGCGTTTGAATTTCAACGACGCTCGAGTTCATTCCGGAAAAGGAAGGGACCCTGCTTGGTAATGCAATTGGGACAATGAGCAACAAATGTTCATGCTAAGTTGCTATAATTATAGTTACGAAAATGGAACAGTTTGAAAAGCTGAGGTCTGCCATACAGTTCTAAAACTTTACGTGCTTCCAGTCTTCCTTGTTGGTTGATTGAAGGTTTGAAGCCGTCGATCGAGGAGGTGGCGACAGTCACTCATTGTCGGCCGTCGCTGTTGCAGAAGCTGGATGTTGGCGCGCCTCCTTCTCGACACGGTCACCAGGCGAAACGGGCTCTTGATGTGCGCCAGCTAATGCTTCCCGTCCGCGACACCGTGTCAGAAACTATCATAGCAAATCGATCGCAATTACATGCTGCCAAACCCTGAAAGCCCGGCAACTTGCGGGAGCGTCACACAACACACCTGCTCAATCGCACTACTCCAACCAGACTCCTCTCGCTGCCCGCGCTCCACGCGGCAGTGTTAACACTACCAAACATCCTACACACTTTCGTTCTTCACACGACCTATCGATGTATTCGTTCGATAGCTTAGTTTTCCCTAGGCAAGACCCAGCGTAAAATACAAATAATATTTACAAAACAAACCAATTATACATCGACATAAATGCACATATATATATATATATATATATATATATATATATATATATATATATATATATATACAAATATTAAAACAATTACAATATATAAAGACACAGAAATGTTATATCTTCAGGTAACAAAATAAGGAAAAAATTATGGTACAATAGATGGAAATAGGAGGATATGCATTGCCGGCGTTACACACTGGCTCCACTAAATCATCCAATGTTAAACTAAAAGAAAAAAATCTTTGGCTGTTGCGAACAGCGGGAGAAATGCAGCAATCATAGCCCCCGTAGTTTGGTATCTCTGCAGGTTTAGTCCTCAGCCACAGGCTTCAGCTGGATATGGGATACCTTACGAAGCGGTGGCCTCTCTCCCTCGCCGAATTGATTCCATTCTGATGGTTAGAGGAAGTGTTAAACCGTATTGACGTGATGTCTTCCGATGGTTGACTAACTTCTTGCCCTGTGTGCTTGTCGACTACAGAGGGTGGGATAGGCGGTCGTCACCTTCCAAAAACGACACGGAAGTAATGTGAAACTGATCTGTGGAAAATACTAAACTGAATGGGGATAACATGGGAAGTATTAGAATACCTGTAGTCTTCATATCCGTACCCTTTACCATTGTGATGTCTTGCTCAGCTTTCTCCACGGTACAGAAGTCTTTAATGGGAAACTGACGACTTAATGTAATTTTCCACTTTTATTCGCAGTATGAACATTGCACTTGTTCTCTCGCTTAACTGTCACGGCGTATTTAGAGTTTCAAACACACAGTGAATGAGAGTCGTCATCAGTTTCCAGTGGTTTGGGATGTCTGAGACTGTGGAAAACATTGACCCATAAATAAATTTAAATTAATTCCAACCTCTCCCCTCCCCCTGTTCGGATCATTGATTTTGGGTTTTCCTTGGTCATACGGTGAATTACAGGATTGAAAATACCCTCTCAGTTATCCCAAGTTCAGAACCTTTCTGCCCACTCCAATTCTACTCCGGTGTTTAGCTGAAAAGACGGACGTTCTACAAGAGCCCGCCGGTCTCTCATTAGTAGGAGAAGGAAGATCTAAAAAAAGTTTGTGAAGAAAACAAATATGCTACATCAACCATTTTCTTTCGTATTCGTAACGGCATACATCGAATTGTCGGCTACTGATTACCAGCGTTCTGTGACAAGCTTTTGAACACAAAGAACGTCAGTGAAATGGTTGCAAAGTGAACATATCGTACTTAGTGACTGATTCATTCTTCCATTCTATGAAATTAAATGCCTAAACAGCTTTTAAATAATGGCTTATACAATAAGGAAGAGACGCGTATATGTTGTTGTTGTTGTGGTCTTCAGTCCTGAGACTGGTTTGATGCAGCTCTCCATGCTACTCTATCCTGTGCAAGCTTCTTCATCTCCCAGTACCTACTGCAACCTACATCCTTCTGAATCTGCTTAGTGTATTCATCTCTTGGTCTCCCTCTACGATTTTTACCCTCCACGCTGCCCTCCAATATTAAATTGGTGATCCCTTGATGCCTCAGAACATGTCCTACCAACCGATCCCGTCTTCTGGTCAAGTTGTGCCACAAACTTCTCTTCTCCCCAATCCTATTCAGTACCTCCTCATTGGTTATGTGATCTACCCATCTAATCTTCAGCATTCTTCTGTAGCACCACATTTCGAAAGCTTCTATTCTCATCTTGTCCAAACTATTTATCGTCCATGTTTCACTTCCATACATGGCTACTCTCCATACAAATACTTTCAGAAATGACTTCCTAACACTTAAATCTATACTCGATGTTAACAAATTTCTCTTCTTCAGAAACGCTTTCCTTGCCATTGCCAGTCTACATTTTATATCCTCTCTACTTCGACCATCATCAGTTATTTTGCTCCCTAAATAGCAAAACACCTTTACTACTTTAAGTGTCTCATTTCCTAATCTAATTCCCTCAGCATCACCCAACTTAATTCGACTACATTCCATTATCCTCGTTTTGCTTTTGTTGATGTTCATCTTATATCCTCCTTTCAAGACACTGTCCATTCCATTCAACTGCTCTTCCAAGTCCTTTGCTGTCTCTGACAGAATTACAATGTCATCGGCGAACCTCAAAGTTTTTATTTCTTCTCGATGGATTTTAATACCTACTCCAAATTTTTCTTTTGTTTCCTTTACTGCTTGCTCAATATACCGATTGAATAACATCGGGGAGAGGCTACAACCCTGTCTTACTCCCTTCCGAACCACTGCTTCCCTTTCATGTCCCTCGACTCTTATAACTGCCATCTGATTTCTGTACAAATTGTAAATAGCCTTTCGCTCCCTGTATTTTACCCCTGCCACCTTTAGAATTTGAAAGAGAGTATTCCAGTCAACATTGTCAAAAGCTTTCTCTAAGTCTACAAATGCTAGAAACGTAGGTTTGCCTTTCCTTAATCTTTCTTCTAAGATAAGTCGTAAGGTCAGTGTTGCCTCACGTGTTCCAGTGTTTCTACGGAATCCAGACTGATCTTCCCCGAGGTTGGCTTCTATTAGTTTTTCCATTCGTCTGTAAAGAATTCGTGTTAGTATTTTGCAGCTGTGACTTATTAAACTGATGGTTCGGTAATTTTCACATCTGTCAACACCTGCTTTCTCTGGGAGTGGAATTATTATATTCTTCTTGAAGTCTGAGGGTATTTCGCCTGTTTCATACATCTTGCTCACCAGATGGTAGAGTTTTGTCAGGACTGGCTCTCCCAACGCCGTCAGTAGTTCCAATGGAATGTTGTCTACTCCTGGGGCCTTGTTTCGACTCAGGTCTTTCAGTGCTCTGTCAAACTCTTCACGCAGTATCGTATCTCCCATTTCATCTTCATCTCCATCCTCCTCCATTTACATAATATTGTCCTCAAGTACATCGCCCTTGTATAGACCCTCTATATACTCCTTCCACCTTTCTGCTTTCCCTTCCTTGCTTAGAACTGGGTTTCCATCTGAGCTCTTGATATTCATACAAGTCGTTCTCTTATCTCCAAAGGTCTCTTTAAGTTTCCTGTAGGCAGTATCTATCTTACCACTAGTGAGATAAGCCTCTACATCCTTACATTTGTCCTCTAGCCATCCATGCTTAGCCATTTTGCACTTCCTGTCGATCTCATTTTTGAGACGTTTGTATTCCTTTTTGCCTGCTTCATTTACTGCATTTTTATATTTTCTCCTTTCATCAATTAAATTCAATATTTCTTCTGTTACCCAAGGATTTCTACTAGCCCTCGTCTTTTTACCTACTTGATCCTCTGCTGCCTTCACTACTTCATCCCTCAAAGCTACCCATTCTTCTTCTACTGTATTTCTTTCCCCCATTCCTGTCAATTGTTCCCTTATGCTCTCCCTGAAACTCTCTACAACCTCTGGTTCTTTCAGTTTATCCAGGTCCTATCTCCTTAAATTCCCACCTTTTTGCAGTTTCTTCAGTTTTAATCTACAGGTCATAACCAATAGATTGTGGTCAGAATCCACATCTGCCCCTGGAAATGTATTACAATTTAAAACCTGGTTCCTAAATCTCTGTCTTACCATTATATAATCTATCTGATACCTTTTAGTATCTCCAGGGTTCTTCCATGTATACAACCTTCTTTCATGATTCTTAACCCAAGTGTTAGCTATGATTAAGTTATGCTCTGTGCAAAATTCTACCAGGCGGCTTCCTCTTTCATTTCTTAGCCCCAATCCACATTCACCTACTATGTTTCCTTCTCTCCCTTTTCCTACACTCGAATTCCAGTCACCCATGACTATTAAATTTTCGTCTCCCTTTACTATCTGAATAATTTCTTTTATTTCATCACACATTTCTTCAATTTCTTCGTCATCTGCAGAGCTAGTTGGCATATAAACTTGTACTACTGTAGTAGGTGTGGGCTTCGTATCTATCTTGGCCACAATAATGCGTTCACTATGCTGTTTGTAGTAGCTTATCCGCATTCCTATTTTCCTATTCATTATTAAACCTACTCCTGCATTACCCCTATTTGATTTTGTGTTTATAACCCTGTAGTCACCTGACCAGAAGTCTTGTTCCTCCTGCCACCGAACTTCACTAATTCCCCCTATATCTAACTTTAACCTATCCATTTCCCTTTTTAAATTTTGTAACCTACCTGCCCGATTAAGGGATCTGACATTCCACGCTCCGACCCGTAGAACGCCAGTTTTCATTCTCCTGATAACGACATCCCCTTGAGTAGTCCCCGCCCGGAGATCCGAATGGGGGACTATTTTACCTCCGGAATATTTTACCCAAGAGGACGCCATCATCATTTAATCATACAGTAAAGCTGCATGTCCTCAGGAAAAATTACGGCTGTAGTTTCCCCTTGCTTTCAGCCGTTCGCAGTACGAGCACAGCAAGGCCGTTTTGGTTATTGTTACAAGGCCATATCAGTCAATCATCCAGAGTATTGCCCAGCCACTACTGAAAAGGCTGCTGCCCCCCTTCAGGAACCACACGTTTGTCTGGCCTCTCAACAGATACCCCTCCGTTGTGGTTGCACCTACGGTACGGCTATCTGTATCGCTGAGGCACGCAAGCCTCCCCACCAGCAGCAAGGTCCATGGTTCATGGGGGGGGGGGGGGGGGCGTATATAAGAAACAGGTATGAACTCCCAGGAGAAATGTAGGTATGCTTTGTCGTCACTATGTGCTGTTTTGTACACAGAAGTTATTGCCTCAGTTCATCGAGGTGGCTATACGTCTACGGAGTGGCAGAATTGAATCAAAGTCACCACATTAATTATAGTTACAGGAAATAGAGCTCGAACTCTTATGAAGAGTATCAACGAAATATACACAAGTGCACTGATGAGCACTTGGTCACAAAGTCCTAAACAAAATAGTTAACTTATCCCAGGCTCTAAGTCCAACCGTGTGGCACTGTCTGAAAGGGTAACGTCCACGAAACACTTTTAGACGGCTATAGAGCTCTCGGTGACACTCGTATACAAGTTGCACACAACCCACTGATAACTCGAAGACAACTCGCTGTCGTAGGGCTGTCAGAGACTCTAGATACATGACGGGTGGAGGGATACTGTGACGCACTACTTCAGTGCACGACACTGGCGTAGCGAAGTTGTGAGGCTACTGTGTTGTGGTTACGCTGTGTACGTACGTCGAGCAGGCAACCCTGGAAACATGCCTGGACTGCGGCAGGTCGCAGTGCCCCTTGCACAGATCAAGGTGAAGAAGGCAACTTCGTCATAAATGCCACGTGTCGAGATGGTGTGTGTGTGTGTGTGTGTGTGTACATGCGTGCTTCAGAAGTGATGGTCAATAATTGTCATATGGAAAGTACAGCCCAAAAGTAGCTAAAAAACTCCAATAAAAAGGGGTCCACAAATCAACCGTTCTCGAGATACAACACATTTTCTGTTGCAGTTCATCATTGTCTAGGAACACATGTCATCTCTAAACGTTAAAGCAGGTGTTCGAAATGTTGTCCTTGCGTCTGGATGAAACACTGAACTCGTCTCTGAAATGAATTCCGAATCCTCTCAGGCAGTCCTGGGGAATTCTGTAAATGCTGGAAGGCTGCTTAAATCCGCCAGCGTAATTCCTCAAGAGAGTTGACCTTGGTAACGTAGGCTAGGCTTTTGACATGACCCCCCACACAGAAACCCATGGGATTTAAATCTGGAACCCTTGGAGGCCATGGCACAGGCCCTCCTCTACCTATTCACTGTTAACCATACGTCCGAGTTAAAAGCCGGCGCTCTCGTAAATGTAAATGTGCTGTGGCCCCGTCATGCGTGAACCACATGTTCACGCGTTGGTTAAGTGAGACATCATGTACATCTGGGAGTACAGTCCACAGAAACCGCATCTACTGGTGTCCGGTTAGTATCTGTGGCAGAAAGTGTGGTCCATCTATGCGCTCTCCGAGCAGTCCTGCCCAGACGTTCAACGAATAACGGTGCTGGTGTCGTGATACATGTGTTGTATTAGGACTGACATCGGCGTAACTCTGACAGTCATGGTAGTTAAAAATACCGTCACGAGTAAATCCAGCCTCATCCATGAACAGAATACTGCTTACAAAAAGTGCATTCAGCTTACACTGTTGTTGCAGCCATTGGCAGAAATTCTCCCTAGGAGGGAATTCCGCATTGTTGAGGACTTGCACTCGCTGGAGGTGATACGGATAGAGTACTTGCCGATTCAAGATCCGCCACACACTGCTATGACTCGGTACTCGATCTTGGGTAGCAATCGTTATTGTTGAAGCACTCGGACGTTCGTGTATAATGAGTAACACCCTTTCCTCAACATCGGGTGTTATAGATTTGGGTCGCCCTTCTCGTACATTGTGTGCGAAACTCCCGGTTTCTCTAAGGCGCTGATGTAACTGGCTAAATGTACGCCTGTCGGGCTGACTGCGGAGAGGAAAAGCCTCTTAATACAATATACAATTGTGCAGCCTCAAGGGCACTGCCATTCGCTTTGCCCTGTATGAAGTTCGTGTCAGCGTACTCTTCATTGGCGTAACCTCCTGTCCATGGTACCTTCACGTTCGTAACTGTTTGTAAGGCCCTATGGCACTGTGCACGGAGGGGGAAAGCGAATTAGTTGTGCATGCATAAACAAGCAGATAGTTATTCCCAAACTTGAGATACCAACGAAAATACCGCGGTATCCAGGGGACTTTACATTTGATTCCCAACTCGAATTAATGCGATAACACTTCAACGGTTGATTTGCGGACCCACGTTTATTGGAGATTTTTAGTCACTTTTGGGCCATTCTGCACAATAACAATACTGTTCAAACAGTATCCGCGTAGCGTTTGAATAGTTCAGTTTAATGAATTGTAAGAAACAACGAGCTTTTAGTGAGTACTAATTTTCATTCGGATTATTTGAAATGAGAGATTGTTAGCTAATGACCTAAATGCACCATTGAAATACAATAGCGAGAGAAAGTGTCTGTAGTGTCTGTTCTACAACACATGACGCACTTTACGAAGTATAGTGGTGACGTAAGTTCTTGTCGGTTCTGTAAGACGTGATTTCGAATATGTGTGAATCAAAGTGATGGAGAGCTGGGGAATGTAAATGGGCATTCTCTGATGCGAAATGTAAATATCCATCATACAATATAGACATTCTATTTCATCGCTTTGTACGATCGTAGTATCGGTAGTCGTTGAGTTATACCACCAATAAAACGCATTTCTTTGACAAATAGGAATTCCGTTTCGATGATATAAAAGTATGGTAGTGATCTGAGAAGTAGATGTTGCATTCTGTTAGTTGCGCTGAATATTCCACAAGAGTTTGTAGTAATCGAAGAAGATGTATATAATACAACATCACCTTACCAACATAAAACATATCACTTCTACATCACCAGCGAAAGAAAACTTAAAGAAAGATGCAATTTTCGGACTACTAATGACGTTATTACTAAAGAAGATCAAATGAAAACTTGTATAGTGGCCCATGACACACTTTAATAATTGAATAGCTTGTATTGTACATGAATTAATTAGGTAATTATATTTCACCAGTTGGTTTTCTGTAGATTCATCAATACGAGTTGTCATAAGGTTTTTTAAGTACGCCTCGACAGTATAAAGTTCGAAAGTAATTGTTTGATTGTGTGCAGTTATCTATGCGCGTCATGGTACGCCTCGAACTCCGCACGTCACAGTATACAGGCACGCCGCTCGATGTGTCAAAAGTAAATGGCGCGACCGACCTCCACGTTACTAATAGAATGCACTATTTTGTTTCGGCTGCTCTGTCGGCGTACACTCGGTACTGTGGCGTAGGAGGTGCAGTGTGTACCAAGACTGCAAATTTGTACGCGCAAAGACACGAAAAAATCGTCTTTCTTTTACGATTTCCGTCGTTCCTTAGTTGCTTGAAAATTCATGGTGTTAAATTCCCTTTTTCCAACTAAATGTAAGGCAGTTTTTTTTGCGATACACGTTTCGCATCTTTTATTTGTGAAGCATCTTCAGTGGCCTGTAATACTTTTTTTTTTCTGTGTACAGTAAATACGTTATTTAGTAGTTACAAGTATTTTCGTATGTTACGTCATCTCTAGTTATTTCCTTGTGTTTCAGGTTATAAACAACTTTTGCAAAACATTTTGTGTGAGATTAAATTGTCATTTGGTGTTAATTACGAATTCCGATGTTGTTAATCCATGTGTGTCGTCGTCGAGATGTATTTGCTCGGGCTGCGTACTCCAACTGGCCAATTTTTGCCATTTTTTTCGACCACTTTTATTTGAACACTTCACTTATACGTTTTACCGTGTATTGAATGTGTGCGTTTGCAGCGTGTAGTGTTGCCACATGTCGCTGTGTGTTTGTCCTTAGTCTTTTATTTGTGTCGTGGCGTGTACGCGCAGTCCGAATAAATATTGTACATCTGCAGGACGACACATATGTATTAACAACATCGAAAATCGTAACACTAAGCGATAATTTAACCGCAGGAAACTTGAGCTTCTAGGGTTGTTTCTAACCCAAAAAACAAGATTACAGGCCACTGAAGATGTTTCACAAGTAAAAGAAACGAAACACTTATGGCAAAAAGCTTGCGTGATATTTAGTTGCAAAGATGGAACTGAACTCCATGAAGATGGAAAAAAAGAAAAAAAAAGAGTAATTTTGTTATTTTTCTTTTGGAGGTGACAGTTTAACCTTATGAGTACTGCTAAATGTTCATCTGTGGTGCCGCTTCCAATGTGGCCTATTTTATGCTGAAGCACGCATTATTTGCTGTCCGAGTCTGAGGAAGTCAGCTCCAGACTGCAGGACACGCCACGTCGGTATCTGTGTGTACTGTGTGCGCAGAGCGTGTGATGAAGGCGGAGGCGCCGGCTATGGCTGTGGCGGCGGGGGCGGGGGCGGGGGCGGCGCACCCGCTGGCGCGCAACACGTCGCTGTCGACCATCCAGGAGGAGCGCACGTCGCAGCTGTGCGACGTGCTCAGCGAGCGGCCGGACCTCAGCTTCTCGTTCGACGGCCGCGAGGTGTCCGTCTCGCTGTACGAGACGCCAGACCTCACCGAGGAGCAGGCGCTCGCCGTCGTCGAGATGTACGCCGAGCAGCTGTCCGAGCACGTCTCCGGTGCGTACCGCCTCCACGTCTACCTGCCTGTACCTGCTCACCTCTCTGCGTCCCCTCCCACCACTCTTCAGCACAGGGGCAAACACACACAGCTAGCAGTGGGCTTCTGCATCATTTCATTCATAGTATATTTTAGTTCTGCTAAGAATTCCAGAACGCAGTTTTGTCCAAATTATAAGGTATTTGGGAGGCGAAGGAGATTACGCACCTAACAGCGAAACCTTTTATATGTATAGTACCTCAAGTGTAGAATTCTAATATCAATATCCCATAGCAGTTCGATGAGACTCTGAAGAATTCTCGAGAAAATCGACTTTCAAATTTTATAAGCGAATTTAACAGCCTAAAGTAAGATCTAATTTTAAACGGCCTTCGTGGCTGTGTAGTCGAGTCCAGTCATGTGAGTGGACTACTTACAGTTCTCAGCTGATGCAAAATTTTAGACAAAGCTGCAAGTTCAACGAGAATTTCTGTGAAACCTAAGATACATAAAGATGGCAAAAACCAATGTCGTAGCGCTCGAGAGTGGTAATCGTTCGTTCGGGTCTCGTTTCATCCATTATAATTTCGTTTTCTTCAGTTCAGTGCAAACATCTACGGAATTTAAACATAAAACTCATCAACTTTATGCAAATTAACACGTATTTCTCATTTTCACGACAAATGCACGGCTTCTTATTTCTAATTACATATCACAACCAGAAAAAGCCGTTTCCATTCTAATTTTAACTTCTAAATGACCTACCATTTATAAAAAGTTGTTAATAAACATATGAACAAAAAATATTACAAATCAGATTGATCTTGATGTATTTTATACTTCACGAAAACGCTCCTAGAGCATGCTCCTTTTACTTAAAAACTTGCCGCTGCTAGGATGCCAACACACGCCATGCACGTGGCAAGCAAGCACTCTACCACAAAGCCCATTCAAGAAAATCGAATTCTACCTTACGGTGTTACAGACGCTCGAAAGACTTGGAAGTCGATTCTCTCGAGAATTTTTGAGAGGTGGCTTTAACGCCGTCGAGTTCTACATTTCATGTACTATAAATATATACAAAAAAAACTAAAATCCGATTGCCATGTCATCTCCATGTTAGAGACAATGAACGAGGTAGCTACCTTTCTGAGGTAAATACCTGTAGTATAGGAAACTACTTTTACTGTTCAGAGAAATCAGTGTATAACATTATCTGTCCATATTTCTGATTTTGGCTTGACATAGAATCACAGTTCCTACATGTAATGCTTATGTACAGTAACATGAACTGCACTGGAAGCAAACGTTTGATGACACACAGGTCAACTAATTTTTATTTGTTCACTAACGAATCTCTCTCATTCATTTTAGTTGAAACTTGTAAGTCACCACCTACAAAACTCTCTTCGTCTCTTTCCAGTCAACAACCTCGAAAACATGTAACAGTACTAAATTTTTGCCGGCCGTTGTGACCGATCGGTTCTAGGCGCTTCAGTCTGGAACCGCGCGACATCTATGGTCGCAGGTTCGAATTCTGCCTCGGGCATGGATGTGTGTGATGGCCTTAGGTTAGTTAGGTTATGTTAAGTCCCATTGTGCTTAGAGCCATTTTTGAACTAAATGTTTAATAAGCTTCCCTGGTGTTCCTAAGACTTTCCCGCATTTCATATTGAAAAATACAAAAGAAATCAGACACAAATATATAATGCAGAAACAACGATAGTAGTAGTTTGTTACAACTGGCCTAATAACGGTAACATCTTTCACATTTCTGTTACTTAGAAAACAATTAGTACGTGTCAGCATAGTTGCAGGTCTCATACCACCATCTACAATCTCGTTTCCGATCTTGCTTTTTGTAATTTGGTAATAGTATTTGTCCAGTTCTTAGATCCGAAGTTATTTGCTGGTAATATTGTTGCATGCACAGGATAGAGTAGCATGGAGAGCTGCACCAAACCAGTCTAAGGACTGAAGACCACAACAACAACAACATTGTTGCAGTACTTCTTGACCCCCTTGAACCTTGGATCTTGCCATTGGTGAGGAGGCTTGCGTGCCTCAGCGATACAGATGGCCGTACCGTACGTGCAACCACAACGGTGGGGTATCTGTTGAGAGGCCAGACAAACGTGTGGTTCCTGAAGAGGGGCAGCAGCCTTTTCAGTAGTGGCAGGGTAATAGTCTGGATAATTGGCTGATCTGGCCTTGTAACACTAACCAAAACGGCCTTGCTGTGCTGGTACTGCGAACGGCTGAAAGCAAGGGGAAACTACAGCCGTAATTTTTCCCGAGGGCATGCAGCTTTACTGTATGATTAAATGATGATAGCGCCCTCTTGGGTAAAATATTCCGGAGGTAAAATAGTCCCCCATTCGGATCTCCGGGCGGGGACTACTCAAGAGGACGTCGTTATCAGGAGAAAGAAAACAGGCGTGGAATGTCAGATCCCTTAATCGGGCAAGTAGGTTAGAGAATTTAAAAAGGGAAATGGATAGGTTAAAGTTAGATGTATTCGGAATTAATGAACTTCGGTGGCAGGAGGAACAAGACTTTAGGCCAGGTGAATACGAGGGCAGTTCAATAAGTAATGCAACACATTTTTTTTCTGAAACAGGGGTTGTTTTATTCAGCATTGAAATACACCAGGTTATTCCCCAATCTTTTAGCTACACAACACTATTTTTCAACGTAATCTCCATTCAATGCTACGGCCTTACGCCACCTTGAAATGAGGGCCTGTATGCCTGCACGGTACCATTCCACTGGTCGATGTCGGAGCCAACGTCGTACTGCATCAATAACTTCTTCATCATCCGCGTAGTGCGTCCCACGGATTGCGTCCTTCATTGGGCCAAACATATGGAAATCCGACGGTGCGAGATCGGGGCTGTAGGGTGCATGAGGAAGAACAGTCCACTGAAGTTTTGTGAGCTCCTCTCGGGTGCGAAGACTTGTGTGAGGTCTTGCGTTGTCATGAAGAAGGAGAAGTTCGTTCTGATTTTTGTGCCTACTAACACGCTGAAGTCGTTTCTTCAATTTCTGAAGAGTAGCACAATACACTTCAGAGTTGATCGTTTGACCATGGAGAAGGACATCGAACAGAATAACCCCTTCAGCGTTCCAGAAGACTGTAACCATGACTTTACCGGCTGAGGGTATGGCTTTAAACTTTTTCTTGGTAGGAGAGTGGGTGTGGCGCCACTCCATTGATTGCCGCTTTGTTTCAGGTTCGAAGTGATGAACCCATGTTTCATCGCCCGTAACAATCTTTGACAAGAAATTGTCACCCTCAGCCACATGACGAGCAAGCAATTCCGCACAGATGGTTCTCCTTTGCTCTTTATGGTGTTCGGTTAGACAACGAGGGACCCAGCGGGAACAAACCTTTGAATATCCCAACTGGTGAACAATTGTGACAGCACTACCAACAGAGATGTCAAGTTGAGCACTGAGTTGTTTGATGGTGATCCGTCGATCATCTCGAACGAGTGTGTTCGCACGCTCCGCCATTGCAGGAGTCACAGCTGTGCACGGCCGGCCCGCACGCGGGAGATCAGACAGTCTTGCTTGACCTTGCAGCGATGATGACACACGCTTTGCCCAACGACTCACCGTGCTTTTGTCCACTGCCAGATCACCGTAGACATTCTGCAAGCGCCTATGAATATCTGAGATGTCCTGGTTTTTCGCCAAAAGGAACTCGATCACTGCTCGTTGTTTACAACGCACATCCGTTACAGACGCCATTTTAACAGCTCCGTACAGGGCTGCCACCTGTCGGAAGTCAATGAAACTATACGAGACGAAGCGGGAATGTTTTTTTCAACCAAAATTGGCCGAGAAAAAAAATGTATTGCATTACTTATTGAACTGCCCTCGTACATGGTTATAAATACAAAATCAAGTAGGGGTAATGCAGGAGCAGATTTAATAATGAATAGGAAAATAGGAGTGCGGGTAAGCTACTACAAACAGCATAGTGAACGCATTATTGTTGCCAAGATAGACACGAAGCCCATGCCTACTACAGTAGTACAAATTTATATGCCAACTAGCTCTGGGGATACTGACAGGTTTCAGATAGATTATATAATGGTAAGACAGAGATTTAGGAACCATTTTAAGACATTTCCAGGGGCAGATGTGGACTCTGACCACAATCTATTGGTTATGAACTGTAGATTAAAACTGAAGAAACTGCAAAAAGGTGGGAATTTAAGAAGATGGAACCTGGATAAACTGACTAAACCAGAGGTTGTACAGAGTTTCAGGGGGAGTATAAGGGAAAAATTGACGGGAATGGGGGAAAGAAATACAGTAGAAGAAGAATGGGTAGCTTTGAGGGATGAAATAGTGAAAGCAGCAGAGGATATAACTAGGTAAAAAGACGAGGGCTAATAGAAATTCTTGGGTAACAGAAATATATTTAATTGATGGAAGGAGAAAATACAAAAATGCAGTAAATCAAGCAGGAGAAAAGGAATACAAACGTCTCAAAAAATGAGATCGACAGGAAACGCAAAATGGCTAATCAGGGATGGCTAGAGGACAAATGTAAGGATTTAGAGGCTTATCTCACTAGGGGTAAGATAGATACTGCCTACAGGAAAATTAGAGAGACCTTTGGAGAAAAGAGAACCACTTGTATGAATATCAACAGCTCAGATGGAAACCTAGTTCTAAGCAAAGAAGGGAAAGCAGAAAGGTGGAAGGAGTATATAGAGGGTCTATACAAGGGCGATGTTCTTGAGGACAATATTATGAAAATGGAAGAGGATGTAGATGAAGATGAAATGGGAGATAAGATCCTGCATGAAGAGTTTGATAGAGCACTGAAAGACCTGAGTCTAAAAAAGGCCCCGGAAGTAGACAACATTCCATTAGAACTAGTGACAGCCTTGGGAGAGCCATTCCTGACAAAACTCTACCATCTGGTGAGCAAGATGTATGAGACAGGCGAAATACCCTCAGACTTCAAGAAGAATATAATAATTCCAATCCCAAAGAAAGCAGGTGCTGACAGATGTGAAAATTACCGAACTAACAGTTTAATAAGTCACAGCTGCAAAATACTAACGCGAATTCTTTACAGACAAATGGAAAAACTGGTAGAAGCGTACCTTGGGGAAGATCAGTTTGGATTCCGTAGAAATATTGGAACACCGGAGGCAATACTGACCTTACGACTCACCTTAGAAGACAGATTAAGGAAAGGCAAACCTACGTTTCTGGCATTTGTAGACTTAGAGATGCCTTTGGCAATGTTGACTGGAATACTCTCTTTCAAATTCTAAAGGTGACAGGGGTAAAATACAGGGAGCTATTTACGATTTGTATAGAAACCAGATGGCAGTTGTAAGAGTCGAGGGGCATGAAAGGGAAGCAGCGGTTGGGAAGGGAGTGAGACAGGGTTGTAGCCTGTCCCCGATGTTATTCAATCTGTATATTGAGCAAGCAGTAATGGAAACAAAAGAAGAATTCGGAGTAGCCATTAAAATTTATGGGAAAGAAATAAAAACTTTGAGGTTCGCCGATGACATTGTAATTCTGTAAGAGACAGCAAACGACTTGGGAGAACAGTTGAATGGAATGGACAGTGTCTTGAAAGGAGGATATAAGATGAACATCGAGAAAAGGAAAACGAGTATAATGGAATGTAGTCGAATTAAATCAGGTGGTGCCGTGGGAAGTAGATTAGAAAATGAGACTCTTACAGTAGTAAATGAGTTTACCATTTGGGGAGCAAAATAACTGATGATGGTCGAAGCAAACTGGATATAAAATGTAGACTGGCAATGGCCAGAAAAGCGTTTCTGAAGAAGAGAATTTTGTTAACATCGAATATAGATTTAAGTGTCACGAAGACATTCCTGAAAGTATTGATATGGAGTGTAGCCATGTATAGAAATGAAACATGGACGATAAATAGTTTAGACAAGAAGAGAGTAGAAGCTTCCGAAACATGGTGCTACAGAAGAACGCTGAAGATTAGATGGATGGATCACGTAACTAATGAGGAAGTACTGAATGGAATTGGGGAAACAAGAAGTTTGTGCTACAACCTGACTAGATGAAGGCCTCGGTTCAGAGGACAAATTCTGAGGCATCAAGGGATAACTAATTTAGTACTGGAGGGAAGCATGAGGGGGGGGGGGGGCGTAAAAATCGTAGAGTGAGGGCAAGAAATTAATACAGCAAGCAGATTCAAAATGATGTAGGTCGCAGTAGTTACTCGGAGATGAAGAGGCTTGCACAGGATTAGCATGGAGAGCTGCATCATACTAGTCTCTGGACTGAAGACCACAACTCTTCTTGACTGATCTTCATTTCTGTAATATCATGTCTGCGATGGTTCTTTCCAGCTGACATAGCCTTTCTGAAAGGAATGATATTCATTTTAATCTTGGAGAGGTAATGATATCAATTAAAGTTGGAACCTTTGTGTACTTTAACACAGTATAATTTTTGTGACAAATAATACTATTACAACAAATAAGTTTTTAAATTATATATTTCAGTCCCAGGTCCTATGGAAATATGCAGGGTGAGCCAGAACTCCATCGACAAACTTTCAGAGGCTATTCAGGGATACCTTGTGTGTATTTTGGTATAAGAGATACACTGTCTCTGGCGACTCGTTACAGAGTAATGATGTAATTACGATTTATTCGCTTTCTTTCCGCACTGTCCCTTGTATCTGTGAAAATCCTCTCACAACAGCAAAGAAGCCTATAGCACGCAGTAAGCAAAACGCACAACACTAAATACAGAGTAATACAACCACCGCTGTCCGCAAAAGAACTGCGATATGGTTGTTGTCAGTGTGGGAACAGCTCAGCACAACATCGCTGTATAGTTCTTCCATTGCAATAGTCGGTGAACCCACACGCAAGGTGGGAACCCTACAGCAGTCAAGCTGTCCGTACTGTTGTGAACCACTGTTAACGTACAACCAGCAGTGGTGGATAAACAAGCGTGCAACAGAGCAGAGCAGTACTGAATGCAAGTTTGAGGGCGAAGAACAAGTCAGGCATTACTGTCGTCAACAGCGGATACTGTGAGTGAATGGAACGAACTGGTTTCTAGACGAGACACTGAGCGTATGCTGCCGGTATTTGCACTGTTGAGCAGATATCTTGAGTGGAATACGGACGTAAAGCTAGCGGGGGCAAGAAAGCAAACGAGATGCCATGACTCTGCTTGGAATTTCTGGAGACCGTGGTTCCGTTAAACCAAAATACTCAGAAGGTATTACTAAGCAACGTCTGAAAGTTTGTCGGTGGAGTTCTGGATCAAGCTGTATAATAAAGTTTACAAAACACTGTTTGTGTTTTCGCAAGGCAGTACGCCTAGTGTACGTAAATGCCATATTGTTGACTTTTGCGCATTTTTTTGCAGTAAGTAGCTTATAGCTGCGTGTCGGGGTGAATAATCTGAGCCTTACATCTGCGTATGAAAAGCGGGGTGACAAAAGTCGCCAGTAACAAACAATTCGCAATTGAAAGGGAAGGCATTTGACGGAACATTAACTGTATTTTTACACAGCATAAAACACAAATGTAATACAAGACTGGAAGATCGGACTGGACAAATACACCAGAAATATTGTTTATTAACTGTATACGATCCTTGCCACATTAAAATAGTACCATTTATGTCTAGAGGAAAAGATTTCGGCATGGATCATTTTCGTAGGAAATGCTGCTATTGTTGTATAGTTAATTAAAATAATGTGAAAGAAATACCGTAGGCGATCAGTATTGTGTTACAAAATATCCTAGGCGTTGTAAATTTATTTCGTTTGACATAAGATTTGACGTATTTTGGACGAGAGTTTTAGTAAATTTGATATACACTCCTGGAAATGGAAAAAAGAACACATTGACACCGGTGTGTCAGACCCACCATACTTGCTCCGGACACTGCGAGAGGGCTCTACAAGCAATGATCACACGCACGGCACAGCGGACACACCAGGAACCGCGGTGTTGGCCGTCGAATGGCGCTAGCTGCGCAGCATTTGTGCACCGCCGCCGTCAGTGTCAGCCAGTTTGCCGTGGCATACGGAGCTCCACCGCAGTCTTTAACACTGGTAGCATGCCGCGACAGCGTGGACGTGAACCGTATGTGCAGTTGACGGACTTTGAGCGAGGGCGTATAGTGGGCATGCGGGAGGCCGGGTGGACGTACCGCCGAATTGCTCAACACGTGGGGCGTGAGGTCTCCACAGTACATCGATGTTGTCGCCAGTGGTCGGCGGAAGGTGCACGTGCCCGTCGACCTGGGACCGGACCGCAGCGACGCACGGATGCACGCCAAGACCGTAGGATCCTACGCAGTGCCGTAGGCGACCGCGCCGCCACTTCCCAGCAAATTAGGGACACTGTTGCTCCTGGGGTATCGGCGAGGACCATTCGCAACCGTCTCCATGAAGCTGGGCTACGGTCCCGCACACCGTTAGGCCGTCTTCCGCTCACGCCCCAACATCGTGCAGCCCGCCTCCAGTGGTGTCGCGACAGGCATGAATGGAGGGACGAATGGAGACGTGTCGTCTTCAGCGATGAGAGTCGCTTCTGCCTTGGTGCCAATGATGGTCGTATGCGTGTTTGGCGCCGTGCAGGTGAGCGCCACAATCAGGACTGCATACGACCGAGGCACACAGGGCCAACACCCGGCATCATGGTGTGGGGAGCGATCTCCTACACTGGCCGTACACCACTGGTGATCGTCGAGGGGACACTGAATAGTGCACGGTAGATCCAAACCGTCATCGAACCCATCGTTCTACCATTCCTAGACCGGCAAGGGAACTTGCTGTTCCAACAGGACAATGCACGTCCGCATGTATCCCGTGCCAGCCAACGTGCTCTAGAAGGTGTAAGTCAACTACCCTGGCCAGCAAGATCTCCGGATCTGTCCCCCATTGAGCATGTTTGGGACTGGATGAAGCGTCGTCTCACGCGGTCTGCACGTCCAGCACGAACGCTGGTCCAACTGAGGCGCCAGGTGGAAATGGCATGGCAAGCCGTTCCACAGGACTACATCCAGCATCTCTACGATCGTCTCCATGGGAGAATAGCAGCCTGCATTGCTGCGAAAGGTGGATATACACTGTACTAGTGCCGACATTGTGCATGCTCTGTTGCCTGTGTCTATGTGCCTGTGGTTCTGTCAGTGTGATCATGTGATGTATCTGACCCCAGGAATGTGTCAATAAAGTTTCCCCTTCCTGGGACAATGAATTCACGGTGTTCTTATTTCAATTTCCAGGAATGTAATTTATGATTATCATGTAAACTGGTTAATGCTTTTACCGATGTAGAAAGTTCATAAACCCGAATACTCTTTTTATTACTTCAGTTTATGTTTATAATAAATTAATTATAGAAAGATTTTCTTAATGGTAAAATTACACTTTAAAAGTGGACAATGTAAAGCGCAATAAATAATTAAACTACACAATACTACAGGTTAATGGACCATTTCTCTGAGATAATTGTTTTTTCATTTATGCTGTGTAGACACATGTTTTCTTTTTTTACATTGTCTCATCGTATCTCGAGCCTCATCTAAAAAGTGTACAATAAGATTGCCAGTAACTGAACTACGGGAAGTATATCTGCAAGTAAATTACATCATAACGGTGTCACATTTCACACAGGATAACCGCGAAATATTGGTGCAAGGGTCACAAAAAACTCGACTAAAGAATATCTACATGCGCAAGTTATACAAACTCCACAAGATATTACCAAGGGTTAGCGGTGGGTACTTTCTATTAATCCTATTGACTTTACCTGCATGCCTTAGCACGCATTTTAAATGTTTTTATCTTATCCTGAAGATCCCTGCGTGAGATACACAAATACACTCCTGGAAATTGAAATAAGAACACCGTGAATTCATTGTCCCAGGAAGGGGAAACTTTATTGACACATTCCTGGGGTCAGATACATCACATGATCACACTGACAGAACCACAGGCACATAGACACAGGCAACAGAGCATGCACAATGTCGGCACTAGTACAGTGTATATCCACCTTTCGCAGCAATGCAGGCTGCTATTCTCCCATGGAGACGATCGTAGAGATGCTGGATGTAGTCCTGTGGAACGGCTTGCCATGCCATTTCCACCTGGCGCCTCAGTTGGACCAGCGTTCGTGCTGGACGTGCAGACCGCGTGAGACGACGCTTCATCCAGTCCCAAACATGCTCAATGGGGGACAGATCCGGAGATCTTGCTGGCCAGGGTAGTTGACTTACACCTTCTTGAGCACGTTGGGTGGCACGGGATACATGCGGACGTGCATTGTCCTGTTGGAACAGCAAGTTCCCTTGCCGGTCTAGGAATGGTAGAACGATGGGTTCGATGACGGTTTGGATCTACCGTGCACTATTCAGTGTCCCCTCGACGATCACCAGTGGTGTACGGCCAGTGTAGGAGATCGCTCCCCACACCATGATGCCGGGTGTTGGCCCTGTGTGCCTCGGTCGTATGCAGTCCTGATTGTGGCGCTCACCTGCACGGCGCCAAACACGCATACGACCATCATTGGCACCAAGGCAGAAGCGACTCTCATCGCTGAAGACGACACGTCTCCATTCGTCCCTCCATTCACGCCTGTCGCGACACCACTGGAGGCGGGCTGCACGATGTTGGGGCGTGAGCGGAAGACGGCCTAACGGTGTGCGGGGCCGTAGCCCAGCTCCATGGAGACGGTTGCGAATGGTCCTCGCCGATACCCCAGGAGCAACAGTGTCCCTAATTTGCTGGGAAGTGGCGGTGCGGTCCCCTACGGCACTGCGTAGGATCCTACGGTCTTGGCGTGCATCCGTGCGTCGCTGCGGTCCGGTCCCAGGTCGACGGGCACGTGCACCTTCCGCCGACCACTGGCGACAACATCCATGTACTGTGGAGACCTCACGCCCCACGTGTTGAGCAATTCGGCGGTACGTCCACCCGGCCTCCCGCATGCCCACTATACGCCCTCGCTCAAAGTCCGTCAACTGCACGTACGGTTCACGTCCACGCTGTCGCGGCATGCTACCAGTGTTAAAGACTGCGGTGGAGCTCCGTATGCCACGGCAAACTGGCTGACACTGACGGCGGCGGTGCACAAATGCTGCGCAGCTAGCGCCATTCGACGGCCAACACCGCGGTTCCTGGTGTGTCCGCTGTGCCGTGCGTGTGATCATTGCTTGTAGAGCCCTCTCGCAGTGTCCGGAGCAAGTATGGTGGGTCTGACACACCGGTGTCAATGTGTTCTTTTTTCCATTTCCAGGAGTGTATATCCATTCAAGGTCCCCAATAATCTCCGTTACACTTTCGTACAAACTATACCGACATTTTACGCTCCTAACAGCACATTTGTTCGTTGTCTGCCACCACACGAACTTATAATCATTCCAGACGCGGGAGCAGTATTCTGGAATTGGTCGCAGTAGCGGCTTGTAAGGGATTTCGTTTACAGTTGGAGTGCACTTTTCCAGAACGAATAATAATCATTGGTGCTCATAGAGCCAGAGGAAGCTATTGACGAAGATGAAAAAGGGCCCAGTATACTGACAAGGGAAGGAGAGAAGGCGATAAAGGACATGAAGAGTAGGAAAGCTACAGGGGATGACGACATACTAGTGGATTTGCTTAAAGAAATTGGAAATGAAAATTTGAAAGTTCTGACACAACTCATAA
Source organism: Schistocerca nitens (assembly GCF_023898315.1). Lineage (NCBI taxonomy): Eukaryota > Metazoa > Arthropoda > Insecta > Orthoptera > Acrididae > Schistocerca > Schistocerca nitens. The sequence continues at coordinate 851,399,677 of NC_064618.1, forward strand.
ACAAAATCTATGAAACTGGATAATGGCCTGAAGACTTTTTGGACGTCGCAATGGTTACTCTTGAGAAGAAAAAGCAAGCAAAGAAGTGTAGTGATATCGCATGTGGCAAAGATCATTGCAAGAATACTAAATAGACGGTTGGAAAACAAATTTGAAGAAGTGATGGGAGAAGACCAGTTTGGCTTCGGGAAAGGAAAAGGGACCACAGACGCCATTGGCATGATAAGGATATTGTCAGAGAGAGTTTTGGCCGTTAACGAAGAAGTTTGCGCTTGTTTTATAGACTAGCAAAACGCCTTCGGCAGAGTCAATTGGAATATATTGATGAACATCCTTAAGGAAATAGGAGTCAACTGGAGAGATCGGAAACTTTTAAGGAACTTGTGCCTGGGACAAAGGGTAAAGGTACGACTGAACTATGGAGAAACCAACAGTGTGGAAATAGGAATGGGAGTGAGACAAGGATGTTGTCTGTCGCCAAGTCTCTTCAACCTGTATGGAGAAATGTTGGCGAGAGAAGCGCTGAAAGGATGCGGAAATTCAGAGTAGGAGGACGTCTCATCAACACCATCAAGTATGCAGACGACCAGGTAGTGCTCGCCAAAAATCAGAGACAGCTGCAACACATGATGAACAATTTGGTGGAAACGGGAAGAAAATACGGCATGGAAATCAACATCGAAAAATCAAAACGTGAGAAACGCTTGAATATAACTGTTGACGATCGGGAACTGGAAAATGTGAAGCAGTTCAAGTACCTGAGAAGTTTTATCACAAAGGACGTCCACTTCACCAAAGAAATCGGAGCAAGAATCGTCATGGCCAAAGCTGCTTTCAACAAGGACTCTGCTGTCCAGCAAGTTGAATTTGGCATTGAGGAAAAAACTCATAAAGTGCTACATTTGGAGTATTGCACTGTATGGAGCAGAGACATGGGCCATAAGAAAGAAGGAGAAAAAATACAGTACTTAGAGAGCTTTGAAATGTGGTGCTGGAGGATAATGGAAAAGATCAAGTGGACAGATCGCATAAAAAATGACGATGTACTGTGGAGAGTAGGAGAGAAGTATTCTGCGTACAATTCTTCAGAGAAAGGCCAACTGGATTGGACATGTACTTAGACACGAGGGACTCATACATGATGTCATCGAAGGGAAAGTCAGAGGAAACGCAGGACGAGGAAGAAGAAGAATCCAACATCTGGACGACATGAAAGGTGGAAGGAGACACAACAGACTGAAGGAAGAAGATGAAGACAGGAAACAGTGGAATAAGAAATTCTCTGTACGAAGACATGGACCTGCCACTAGGCAGAATACTACATACATACATCTAGATCTACATCCATACTCAGCAAGCCACGGTATGTGGCGGAGGGTACCTTGAGCACCTCTATCGGTTCTCCCTTCTAATCCAGACTCGTATTGTTCGTGGAAAGAAGGATTGTCGGTATGCCTCTGTGTGGGCTCTAATCTCTCTGATTTTATCCTCATGGTCTCTTCGCTAGATATACGTAGGAGGGAGCAATATGCTGCTTGACTCCTGGGTGAAGGTATGTTCTCGAAACTTCAACAAAAGCCCGTACCGAACTACTGAGCGTCTCTCCTGCAGAGTGTTCCACTGGAATTTATCTATCATCTCCGTAACGCTTTCGCGATTACTAAATGATCCTGTAAAGAAATGCGCTGCTCTCCGTTGGATCTTCACTATCTCTTCTATCAACACAATCTGGTACGAATCCCACATTGGTGAGCAGTATTCAAGCAGTGGGCGAACAAGCGTACTGTAACCTACTTGCTTTGTTTTCGGATTGCATTTCGTTAGGATTCTTCCAATGAATCTCAGTCTGGCATCTGCTTTACCGACGATCAACTTTATATGGTCATTCCATTTTAAATCACTCCTAAAGCCTACTCCCAGTAATTTATGGAATTAACTGCTTCCAGTTGCTGACCTGCTATATTGTAGCTAAATGATAAAGGATCTTTCTTTCTGTGTTCAAATGGTTCAAATGGCTCTGAGCACTATGGGACTCAACTGCTGTGGTCGTAAGTCCCCTAGAACTTAGAACTACTTAAACCTAACTAACCTAAGGACAGAACACCCAGCCATCACGAGGCAGAGAAAATCCCTGACCCCGCCGGGAATCGAACCCGGGAACCCGGGCGTGGGAAGCGAGAACGCTACCGCACGACCACGAGATGCGGGCTTTCTTTCTGTGTATTCGCAGCACATTACACTTGTCTACATTGAGATTCAATTGCCATTCCCTGCACCATGCGTCAATTCGCTGCAGATCCTCCTGCATTTCAGTACAATTTTCCATGGTTACAACCTCTCGATATACTACAGGATCATCCGCAAAAAGCCTCAGTGAACGTCCGATGTTATTCACAGGGTCATTTATATATATTGTGAATAGCAACGGTCCTATGACACTCTCCTGCGGCACACCTGAAATCATTACTCGCGAGATTTAGTTTGAAGTGAGGGATGCATGACTTACGTACTTAGTAGTGTAGGTATTCGGTGCTTCCATAACCGCCCCCCCCCCCTCCCAGTAATAATCTTGGCACTAGAGTGATTGTCGTTGACACTTAGGAAGCATAATGTTCTGGAAACTCGTTGTATGAATCCTTTTGCACGTCAGAATCATCCGACCTTTCCTCGCGGAACAAATGACGATTGACTTCTCTTACTACTGTCGTGACTGAGGCGAGATGCGGCGGTTTCTGCAGAGCACAACGTGGTGGACCTGCCGCCGATGCGGTTCACGAAGGAGTCGTCGCAGTCGGGCAACCTGTTGATGGAGGCGGTGGTGATCGACGTGTCGGGGGAGTACTTCACGACGGCCGACGAGGACCTGCGCACGGACGCCGACCTCGAGGAGCTGTCCATCACCGACGACAACGGCCAGCAGCCGCAGCTTCCCAGGGACGACGACACGGCCGCCGAGGCGTCTCCGCCCGTCAGACCTCCCAGGTGGGGTGCCCGTGTCTGCTGACTCAGTCCCTCCGAGCCCCACAGTGGAGGGGAGCCTCCAGCGGTGTGGGGCGAGCCAAACTGTGCGAAGGCCTGCAAAATACCGGGTCGTTATAATTAAACTTTCCCTATTTAACACGTTGTAACACGGTAATCATCGTACGAGAACCAAACTTGGTAGCATTAATGTCTAGGACATGGGAAAGAGAAATAATGCAGAATCAATTCAATTGAAACACTTTTAATGTGCTGCTACGGTACATCATACCACTGCATACGGGTACCATTACTGCTACAAATGGGGCTCAATATGGCGCTCATCAGTGTACAGAAGAGTCCGAAAGAGCAGCATTGAATTCTGCACAGCAGAACAAAGCACGTCCGTAGGTATGCTGGCTACCTCTCGTGATATGCTGCGCTTCAGATCAACACACGTGTGAATGTGATTCTTGAGTTTCTCCCGGCGTATTTGATAATCAAAATATCCACGGGTGTGCTGCCGGTCTATAGTGTCCAACGGGCACAATATTTCGGCGATCATACATGTCGCCATCATCAGGTGAACCGACGGACTGAGCTCCTGTGAACGTGCCGGCACGGAGATCCGTACGTATGGCTGCTCAGAGGGAACTGGGTTCGGTCGCGGCGGCGGCCGATTTAAATACCCTCCGCCCGCGGCGCGCTCCCTCCGCTGTCCGCGCCCCGCGCCACGGTCGCGCGGTGGAACAGATTGCGACGGCGTCTGAGACGACGTCGGTGTGGTGGCTCTGTCCGCCGTGGTCGTCACAACTATACGTTTGCTCGATTTACTCTTGATTAACGCAATCGCTGGTTCCCAAGCCTTGTTAAGATTATAGCCACAGTCACGGTTTATGAGGTCGGTGCGAATTTCGATGGCCTCTCTCAACAACGCTGTCCCAGTATCTCGACCTCTGTACCAGAATCCTCGTGCGTTCATACTCCATAGCGTGATTTTCCGACAAATAATGTTCAGCGACCGCCGACTTGCTCGGATACATCAGTCGAGTGTGCCTCTGGTGTTCACGGCATCGATCCTCGACGGTACGCATCGTCTGACCAATGTACGGCTTGCCACATTGACACGGAATCTGGTACACGCCGGCCTTCCTCAAACCGAGGTCATCTTTGGCGCTCCCCACCAGTGCACGAGTTGTATTTGGAGGAGAAAACACAGTTTCGACCCGGTGTTTCTTCAAAATGCGGGCGATTTTCCCGAGAGTGCGCCTGTATATGGAATAAACGCAGTCCCTACCTCCTCCCTCGTGATCTGCACAGGTTGTGCTGCAGTGGTTGGGCGGAGAGCACGTTGAATCTGCCACTCTGAGTACCCATTTTTTCGAAATACAGTTCTCAGATGTTCCAATTCCTGGGGTAGACTCTCTGCGTCAGAGATAGTGCGCGCCCTATGTACTACACCGGCAGCACACCCGTGGATATTTTGACTACACGTGTGAATGTTCCCCTGGTTAACCCTGTCCTTCACGTAGCCCCACAATCGGAAATCACAGGATTTTTCGAAATACAGTTCTCAGATGTTCCAATTCCTGGGGTAGACTCTCTGCGTCAGAGATAGTGCGCGCCCTATGTACTACACCGGCAGCACACCCGTGGATATTTTGACTACACGTGTGAATGTTCCCCTGGTTAACCCTGTCCTTCACGTAGCCCCACAATCGGAAATCACAGGATGTGAGATCAAGTGATCGAGCCAGCCAAGCATTTGGAAACGATTGGGTGATAATTTGATCGTTTCCAAGTGTGTTTCGGGGAAGCAGGTGAACTTCACGAGCGATGTGCGGTGGCGGCGCATCTTGCATGGAAAGTGTTGAGTTCGATGCGTCCCATTCCTGTAGGGCGGGTATGACGTGCTGGCGAAGCATGTCGCAGTAACTCTGGCCAGTCACGCTGCACGTCTTTGTTCGTTGAGCGCCAACCTAATCAAAAGAGAATGATGGACGTAGCCTTGAAGCCATACCACACGGTGACGCGTTCGTCACACAGAGGAACTTTATGCGCAGTGAGTGGAGGTGAGGATCCGCACACTCGGCAATTCTGTGTGTTCACCTCACCCATCAGAGAAAAACGAGCTTCGTCTGTCCATAGGATGGTCCAGGGCCAGCCCTCGTCAGCTCCAGTCCTTGCGAGAAAGTGGAGAGCGAAGTGAAAACGTCGTGTCGCGTCCTGTGGTGCAAGCTGTTGTACGATATGGATCTTGCATGGATACCATTTGACAGTGGTTCGAAGCACCTTCCGTACCGTGGACCACGGGATGTTCAACAGTCATGACACAGCACGCACACTGCCTGACGATAGGGAATTGCGCGCAGCGTTGTGCGCCATAGTAACAGCGATTTCATCGACCACCTGTGGTGCAACCGGTCGTCGGCCTCCTCCTGGAGCGACGGCCAGTTCTCCAGTTGATTCGAGCTTCTTCATCATACTCCGCACAGCAGGTGAAGAAAGAGGACACTTCCGTAATCGTTTCAGCTGGCGCTATTCTCGAAGTGCAACTGCAGCGTTACTGTTGTTTTGATAAAAGAGCTTCGCCAATAATGTTCTGCTCCTTTTGTCCAAGCTCCTGTTGACACGTCAACAAGTGCACTGCGACTGGTCAGGTGTGTGAGACTATCAACGACGGTGACTGACCACAGCAGCCGTTGGCCGTAGTTGGAGTTCGGCGGTGGCGCTGTGACGCGTCAAAATCATGCACCCCATACTCTGGACATTAATGCTACCAATTTTGGTACTCGTACGGTAATTACTTTCCGTGTTATAACGTGTTAAATAGCGAAACTTTAATTATAACCACCCAGTACACAAACACGACCGTTGCTTATCGTCACGCACTGATACTTGTGCGAGTTACTTCTAAATTTTATTTATGGATTCTTCCGTTACTTTTTGGTAGAACAATTTCATATTTAAAGTTGAATAACAAATACACTGTTTTCGTTCTACTGATTTTTGTTTATTTCGAACTAATTTTCGGCTTATTAGGCCATCTTCAGGAAACTGAATAGCGCCTCGAAAGGACGCTGGTTCTTAGATGTTACATAGACTGTTGTGTATGAAACTTGCGTCTTAATGCTGAAATTACACTTTACACGATGGAAAATGTAAAGCACAATAAATAATTAAACTACACAATACTACAGGTTAAGGGACCTTTTTTCTGAGATACTGTTAAGCTGAGTGTTTTTCATTTATACTGTGTACACACATGTTTTTTTTTCCATTGTAAACTAAACTAAAGGCAATGGACAGTATTATATATATATATATATATATATATATATATATATATATATATATATATATATATATATACTCCTGGAAATTGAAATAAGAACACCGTGAATTCATTGTCCCAGGAAGGGGAAACTTTATTGACACATTCCTGGAGTCAGATACATCACATGATCACACTGACAGAACCACAGGCACATAGACACAGGCAACAGAGCATGCACAATGTCGGCACTAGTACAGTGTATATCCACCTTTCGCAGCATTGCAGGCTGCTATTCTCCCATGGAGACGATCGTAGAGATGCTGGATGTAGTCCTGTGGAACGGCTTGCCATGCCATTTCCACCTGGCGCCTCAGTTGGACCAGCGTTCGTGCTGGACGTGCAGACCGCGTGAGACGACGCTTCATCCAGTCCCAAACATGCTCAATGGGGGACAGATCCGGAGATCTTGCTGGCCAGGGTAGTTGACTTACACCTTCTAGAGCACGTTGGCTGGCACGGGATACATGCGGACGTGCATTGTCCTGTTGGAACAGCAAGTTCCCTTGCCGGTCTAGGAATGGTAGAACGATGGGTTCGATGACGGTTTGGATGTACCGTGCACTATTCAGTGTCCCCTCGACGATCACCAGTGGTGTACGGCCAGTGTAGGAGATCGCTCCCCACACCATGATGCCGGGTCTTGGCCCTGTGTGCCTCGGTCGTATGCAGTCCTGATTGTGGCGCTCACCTGCACGGCGCCAAACACGCATACGACCATCATTGGCACCAAGGCAGAAGCGACTCTCATCGCTGAAGACGACACGTCTCCATTCGTCCCTCCATTCACGCCTGTCGCGACACCACTGGAGGCGGGCTGCACGATGTTGGGGCGTGAGCGGAAGACGGCCTAACGGTGTGCGGGACCGTAGCCCAGCTTCATGGAGACGGTTGCGAATGGTCCTCGCCGATACCCCAGGAGCAACAGTGTCCCTAATTTGCTGGGAAGTGGCGGTGCGGTCGCCTACGGCACTGCGTAGGATCCTACGGTCTTGGCGTGCATCCGTGCGTCGCTGCGGTCCGGTCCCAGGTCGACGGGCACGTGCACCTTCCGCCGACCACTGGCGACAACATCGATGTATTGTGGAGACCTCAAGCCCCACGTGTTGAGCAATTCGGCGGTACGTCCACCCGGCCTCCCGCATCCCCACTATACGCCCTCGCTCAGTCAACTGCACATACGGTTCACGTCCACGCTGTCGCGGCATGCTACCAGTGTTAAAGACTGCGATGGAGCTCCGTATGCCACGGCAAACTGGCTGACACTGACGGCGGCGGTGCACAAATGCTGCGCAGCTAGCGCCATTCGACGGCCAACACCGCGGTTCCTGGTGTGTCCGCTGTGCCGTGCGTGTGATCATTGCTTGTACAGCCCTCTCGCAGTGTCCGGAGCAAGTATGGTGGGTCTGACACACCGGTGTCAATGTGTTCTTTTTTCCATTTCCAGGAGTGTGTATATATAGGGTGTTACAAAAAGGTACGGCCAAACTTTCAGGAAACATTCCTCACACACAAAGAAAGAAAATATGTTATGTGGACATGTGTCCGGAAACGCTTACTTTCCATGTTAAAGCTCATTTTATTACTTCTCTTCAAATCACATTAATCATGGAATGGAAACACACAGCAACAGAACGTACCAGCTTGACTTCAACCACTTTGTTACAGGAAATGTTCAAAATGTCAACGGTTAGCGAGGATACATGCATCCACCCTCCGTCGCATGGAATCCCTGATCCGCTGATGCAGCCCTGGAGAATGGCGTAATGTATCACAGCCGTCCACAATACGGGCACGAAGAGTCTCTACATTTGGTACCGGGGTTGCGTAGACAAGAGCTTTCAAATGCCCCCATAAATGAAAGTCAAGAGGGTTGAGGTCAGGAGAGCGTGGAGGCCATGGAATTGAGCCGCCTCTACCAATCCATCGGTGACCCAATCTGTTATTGAGAAGCGTACGAACACTTCGACTGAAATGTGCAGGAGCTCCATCGTGCATGAACCACATGTTGTGTCCTACTTGTTAACGCGCATGTTCTAGCAGCACAGGTAGAGTATCCCGTATGAAATCATGATAGCGTGCTCCATTGAGCGTAGATGGGGCCCAATCAAGACATCACCAAGAATGCCTGCCAAAACGTTCACAGAAAATCCGTGATGACGACGTGATTGCACAATTACGTGCGGATTCTCGTCAGCCCACACATGTTGATTGTGAAAATTTACAATTTGATCACATTGGATTGAAGCCTCATCCGTAAAGAGAACATTTGAACTGAAATGAGGATTGACACATTGTTGGATGAACCATTCGCAGAAGTGTACCCGTGGAGGCCAATCAGCTGCTGATAGTGCCTGCACACGCTGTACGTGGTACGGAAGCAACTGGTTCTCCCATAGCACTCTCCATACAGTGAAGTGGTCAACGTTACCTTGTACAGCAGCAACTTCTCTGACGCTGACATTAGGATTATCGTCAACTGCACGAAGAATTGCCTCGTCCATTGCAGGTGTCCTCGTCGTTGTAGGTCTTCCCCAGTCGCGAGTCATAGGCTGGAATGTTCCGTGCTCCCTAAGACGCCGATCAATTGCTTCGAACATCTTCCTGTCGGGACACCTTCGTTCTGGAAATCTGTCTCGATACAAACGCACCGCGCCACGGCTATTGCCCCGTGCTAATCCATACATCAAATGGGCATCTGCCAACCCCGGATTTGTAAACATTGCACTGACTGCAAAACCACGTTCGTGATGAACACTAACCTGTTGATGCTACGTACTGATGTGCTTGATGGTAGTACTGTAGAGCAATGAGTCGCATGTCAACACAAGCACCGAAGTCAACATTACCTTCCTTCAATTGGGCCAACTGGCGGTGAATCGAGGAAGTACAGTACATACTGACGAAACTAAAATGAGCTCTAACATGGAAAGTAAGCGATTCCGGACACATGTCCACATAACATCTTTTCTTTATTTGTGCGTGAGGAATGTTTCCTGAACGTTTGGCCATACCTTTTTGTAACACCATATATATATATATATATATATATATATATATATATATATATAGAATAGGCGCTATTCAGTTGTTTCCTGAAGATGGCCTAATAAGCCGAAAATTAGTTCGAAATAAACAAAAATCAGTAGAACGAAAACAGTGTATTTGTTATTCAACTTTAAATATGAAATTGTTCTACCAAAAATTAACGGAAGAATCCATAAATAAAATTTAGAAGTAACTCGCACAAGTGTCAGTGTGTGATGATGAGCAGCAGTCGTGTTTCAGTGTACTGGGTGGTTATAATTAAAGTTTCGCTATTTAACACGTTATAACACGGAAAGTAATTACCGTACGAGTACCAAAATTGGTAGCATCAATGTCCAGAGTATGGGGTGCATGATTTTGATGCGTCACAGCGCCACCGTCGAACTGCAACTACGGCCAACGGCTGCTGTGGTCAGTCATCGTCGTTGATAGTCGAATTTATGAAGGCTTTTGCGTTAGTGAACAGCTGAGTGATATCATTGCTTTGTCTGATGAGGCGACGGTTAAACGGAATGGAGCCATGAGTCACCATAGCCATGTGTACTGGGCAAGAGACAATCCCCATGTTACGAGAGAACGAACTTTTGATCTTCCTGGGTTATCAGTGTGATGTGGTGTGTCTGTCAGAGCACTTGTAGGGCCATTCCTTCTTTAAGGCACCACGACAGGTGGAAATAATCTTACCACGTTGCGGGAACGAATTTACCAGGCGTTCACAAACTGTACTGTTGGGAACATTTGAAAGGTGGATAGGCTCACGAAGAAGTGTTTAGTTTGCGCCCATATCTCCCAATCTAACGCCATTATATTTCTTTCTGTGGGGAACTGTGAAGGACACAGTCTATGCCACAAAGCCGCTTACACTGGATGACTTGACAGAGACTATTCTGGCTACCTATGAATCCGTTTCAGTGGCAATCATAACACATGTGTGTCGGTCAGTTCCGGAGCGATGCGGACGCTGTATTGGTACGGATGGAGGAAATTTTGGTCATCTTCAGCGGCTAAACATCACAAGTAATGTTGTGACCATCTACGTGACTTCAGAATTCATAGTTTTTTAAATTTTGTTTCATTTATTAAAGTTCAAACAGTGTAAACCACTCTGTGAGGCACACTTTATATGTGAATTAGGAGGAAAACAGCTGCTTTCAGAAAGAAGCCACTGCTCCACCTGTTGCATCACGCAACTACTTCTTTTCTCTAACACTGCAAACAAGGCGTTTATCAGAGCTTACGAAGTCCATCGTCATCCGTCTACATAAAGCAAAAAATACCTGTTTAGTACAAACATTACAGATATGCAGCATTTACAACCTTGAGACCAAATATTTTTTTGATAAACTGTAGGACTGACAAGTGGGGTACCCTTTCACTGTTTGAATATCTGGGTTTTCAATTTTCCGCCTGTAGTCGACCACCTACCTGCTACAGGCGTTTCGATAAATATAGCTCTCCATTCTGAACCCCAGGTGGGGACGTGGTCTACATGGAAAGCAATTTTACATCTAAGTGTAAGAATATCTACGTTCCTAAAGCGACTTCTGAAAGACATTCTCTTATACCTCCGCCTCAACCGCAGATATCTACTACGAAATTGCTTTCTCATCGTAACAAAAAATAAGAGCGTCAAAAATAACAAAAGCAGTGATGAGGTATGGTTAAAAAACAAACAAAAAATGGTTCGTTGCTTACACAGGTATGTTCCGTTCGCCTGACATTCTTATTGTAAGGTTCCACAGCCATTTGCAATTCTTTGGGTCGAGTGTAAAGATAGAGGTAGACGGGTTGTAACTTAAACAACATTTCAATACTCATTTTAACTGTTCTGACTAAACATTGGAACTTCGATGTTTTAGCCATCTAATTTGACTAATTTGTTGCCTGATTTACGTGTAACAAGAGACCAACCAACACGAGGTGTGGCTAGAAAAAAACCGGACTAGTACTGGTGAAACAATAAAACGAATGCAATAAGGCTGAAAGTCGCGTGGCCTGTCACGTGACTCTCGCTCCGCCTACTGCTCGGGTTTCATCTGCCTCCTGCACTCAGTCTGCCCGTGGCGTCTGTTTTAAGTAGTTGACGTTTTGTCTGTGCGTCGGAAAATGTTGAGTGTACAGAAAGAACAGCGCGTTAACATCAAATTTTGTTTCAAACTAGGAAAATCTGCAAGTGAAACGTTTGTAATGTTACAACAAGTGTACGGCGATGATTGTTTATCGCGAACACAAGTGTTTGAGTGGTTTAAACGATTTAAAGATGGCCGCGAAGACACCAGTGATGACACTCGCACTGGCAGACCATTGTGAGCAAAAACTGATGCAAACATTGAAAAAATCGGTAAACTTGTTCGACAAGATCGCCGTTTAACAATCAGAGCAGTGTCTGAGTTAACAGGAGTTGACAAGGAAAGTGTCGAACAAGTTTACCGATTTTTTCAATGTTTGCATCAGTTTTTGCTGACAATGGTCTGCCAGTGCGAGTGTCATCACTGGTGTCTTCGCGGCCATCTTTAAATCGTTTAAACCACTCAAACACTTGTGTTCGCGATAAACAATCATCGCCGTACACTTGTTGTAACATTACAAACGTTTCACTTGCAGATTTTCCTAGTTTGAAACAAAATTTGATGTTAACGCGCTGTTCTTTCTGTACACTCAACATTTTCCGACGCACAGACAAAACGTCATCTACTTAAAACAGACGCCACGGGCAGACTGAGTGCAGGAGGCAGATGAAACTCGAGCAGTAGGCGGAGCGAGAGCCACGTGACAGGCCACGCGACTTTCAGCCTTATTGCATTCGTTTTATTGTTTCACCAGTACTAGTCCGGTTTTTTTCTAGCCACACCTCGTATACCTGCTTCAGACCAACCAGTATATCTTCTCTCCCCACGAGAAAGTCTGCGTTATCAATAAGAGAGTGAATGTTTTCGTGACATCCTTTGGAATCATTCTGAGTTCTTTTCAGTAACTGGTCATTTACCTCTTGTCATGATCACCATGTTTTTCTATCAACTTGTACTCTTACGTTTATATTGTGAGTTGTGATGAAATTTTCCATAACGTGTGGTACCACGCAAAGAAGGCGTTATCCGTCTGTGAAAGCAATCTGTGTGTCGGCCGGCAGAGCGAACAAGCAGCCGTCGAGCGCCGACAATACGTTCCACAGCCTGTCGGACGACACGCGCTACGACTCACCCGCCAGCGGCGGCGTCTCGCCCCCGGCGGCAGCCGCGGGGAAGCCGGCGGTGGACGTGGCCGCGGCGGCGGCTGCGGCCGCTGCGGGTGAGGCGGGGGCGGCGGAGGCGGCGTCGGCGCCGGCCACGCCCACCGAGGAGCGCGCCACGCAAGCGGGCGTGGTGCGGCCCAAGCGGCGCTCCGTCGAGAGCGGCCAGGGCGAGTCCTTCGAGAACCTGTCGTCCGCCAGCGAGGCGTCCGTGGCGCGGCCCGGACAGATCCTGCGCAAGGGGACTCTGCGCAAGCGCAGCCGCTCCATCGACACCGCCGCCTCCGCCGAGGTGAGCGCCACCGACCGACAGACAAGTCACCCCTGGCAAGAATACACACTGACACACAAACACCCATTTTCCCATAACCTATATTGACCATCACCTTCGTCCCGCTTTAAACTAGGTGTCGTGTTATAACCCAATTTCGTAGATGTAACATACTACCAGCTACATTGGACCAGTAATACGCTAAGAAAAAGAAATCTAGCAGGTCAATAAATGGGATTACTTATTAATACATGTAGGTTGGAAAATTCGGAGGAGAGGGAAAGAAAAGGAGAGAGTGATTATAAAAGTGGAATAGAAGAGTCACTGCTCTCTTGGACAATATCGAGACTTCGTATATCCATAATTGAAACGGACGACTTGGGACGTCAGCTAGTATAATATATGTTAAAAAATGACGAAATTCCTCCAGCTGTATTAAGGTGTTGGTTTTACTGGCAACTAGTTTCGATGTTGTTACATCATCTTCAGGCCCATACTTGTTGACAGCAACCGTAAAACACTAGTAGTCAGTGGTGAGATAGGCGTGTTCCATGCGGAAGGCAGCTGGAGGAATTTCGTCATTTTTAACATATAATATCGAGACTATTCAGATATCCAGAAGATAAAGCAGAGCTTATGATAATTGTAAGTATACTACACTCTACGAGAATGCACCTTTCAGTTTGTGATTCGCTAACGGAGAAATCCACCTCCGTCAAGACATTTACCTATAGCTGAGCGTTCACGCCCCAAATACGCAGCCTCTGGCTTTGTGCTTAATGTTTGTGGCGTCGTATCTCTAGCACTAACTGTCATACAGTGATATAATTTTGTAGGTACATTCAGAGGCATATGTGGACACTGTCTGCAAAATGTGTCGCGAATGAAGTTTGAAGTAAGTAAGCAATAAACTTAAACGTCATGCACAATGGGGCAGTTCTTCACGTATCTCATGTTTATGACGTCATAACTGCTGAACACTGTCTCGTACAATGATATAATTTTGCACTTACATTCAGTGCTATATGTGCCCGCCATCTGTAAAATTTGTTGGGAATACAGTTAGTAGTAAAGAAGTAATAAATTATAACGTCAGGTTTCATGCGGTACTTTTACTGGAAGAACAGCGGAAAAGTAGTAAGCGATGAACTTTCCCCTTTCATCATCTTGTAGAGGTTTTCAACAAGAAAAGTTTCGTAAACGTTTAAAATTATCTGTAAAGTTAGATGCAAATCGCTAAGTCCCTCATTGTCAAATACTGGATTAATAAAGTTTGGCAATAACAACCGTCGTGGGCTACACTTCTTTTTCACCCTCACCCCTTTGATAACTCGGTTGTTGTTACCCCAACAGTGAATACTGCCTGGCTGTAAGATATATGTGCACCAAGTTTGATTGAAACCGCTCCACTGGCTAACGAGGAGTTGTGGAAAACAAACAAACAAACACACACACACACATATACATACATATCCATTTTTATAATACACGTCGGGTACGTGTCAGACTATGCAGGTATGTAGATTACCAATATGGTTTTCCAGTGATCTGTGAAAACAGCATATGGTACAGAAGAAAAGAAGATTTGGGCTTAACATCACAGCAACAATGTGGTAACTAAGACAGATGGCTGCAGAACGCTTTCGTACTATTCCACAATGCAGCCAGAACTCCGGACATGTCATATATCGTACCAAAAGTACTGAAGGAGCAATGACTGAGAAAAAGCACTATGCGAAATTCATGTTGTTGTTTTGGTCTAATCCATCCTAGCTGGCCATAGGTGCACCGATATTATCAGTCAGGTACTGAAGACATGCCTTAAGCATTGATTTACGGCTAGCTCAAGTCGTCTGGAGGTTTCGCACTTTGAACAATGCTCATTTATGTTACAGTGGAAAAGGCGTATAAGGACTAGTCGCTTGAGGACTTCTTTTTCAACTGTGAAACAAATAAAAAATGTTGGTATATTCCTACTACAGATGAGACAGAGTCTTGTGCACCCTGTGTAGGATGTTTACAGACCTGGGAAATCGAAGACAGAATGTATCACAACTGAACATATCTAAGAAATCCTGCTCTTCTATACTATTGTAATGAGTGCCTCTAGTGCAGCCGAACATCAACATCACGGAGAACGTAATAGAGAATTCTTGAAAGCAGGTCCGAAATCAAGTTTAATAAGTCTAAAATAATGTATTATCAACATATTGTATTATCAACATACCAAAAGTAAACTTTTACAAGCTAACAGATGAACGAGTTGATGAGATTTTGTATTTAGAGCAGTTGAAGACAGCGAATGGCTGCACAATGAAAGAAATAAACGGAAGAGTAAAAATGGACTGGAATGTTTTGAATGTACTGAGTAGGATACTCAAGACTAGACTTCGAATGAGTTTGGAAAGGCGTTAACAGTTTTGACCTATGTCAATTAGACAGGCACGTTTAATGCAGAACGTATTAAGAAACTGAAGATGCTTTAGTGACAGGTGGAGAGATAAATGGTGGGAATTACTAGCAGCGAATGGGAAATAAAGAAATTGCTGAGGGAAAAGACTGAAGAGAATGTCATAAATATGGCTAAGACATGGTGGTCGACCCAAGAGGAACTGTGCTGGATTAAGAGAGAATGGTCAATAACATTAGAAGACATGCATGGACAGCATATAACTGAAGACTGTTACGTGGAAAAGTGTGAAAGTGGCTTTTATCCAGAGGTACACATTGGATTGCTGAAGAAGATGATGGTACTGATGGGAATAAATCTAGAAGAATGGTAGGCATTACCTCCTGGATAGCTGGCGAAACATTTTAAAGTCGTATACTGTATTAAGTGAATTACGATACTTTTGGGTTCGTTTTGAGTCTGCCTACTTTCACAGCAAAGATGGGTCATATTAAAGGCCAGAAACGAAAGAGAAGGAACTTACATATGGTTAGAAGCAATTAGTTTGTAAATGGTAATTACAGCATGATAAGAAAATCTATTGACATGCAGAAAGAAAAAGCGGACGAAGAACTAAACCCTCTGGTATTCCAAAAGAGGTCACTATTCCATGACTGCTCCTGTTACAATGGTAGAGTTTACTTACGTGTAACGCACATAGGTGTGAAGTTTCAGCCGGCCGAAGTGGCCGTGCGGTTAAAGGCGCTGCAGTCTGGAACCGCAAGACCGCTCCGGTCGCAGGTTCGAATCCTGCCTCGGGCATGGATGTTTGTGATGTCCTTAGGTTAGGTGGGTTTAACTAGTTCTAAGTTCTAGGGGACTAATAACCTCAGCAGTTGAGTCCCATAGTGCTCAGAGCCATTTGTGAAGTTTCATCAGTACACTACCTGGAAGTTCTAGGTGTTTTATTTATGATTTCTAAGCCGTTAACGACATCAACAGCGCTGACATTAAACTCGTTTCCAAGTAGTTCAGTTTAAACTAATTTAAATATATTTTGAGACATCAGTATTCTGACGGCCTTGATTAACTGCAGCATGCATTTCCTTCCTGTATCAACGTCTGCGCTGGAGGGTAGAAGTTTGCACTCAGTATCCTCAATTATTTGTTGGAAGTTTTCCAATCTGTCTTTCCATGCAGTTTTTACCCTCTATAGCCTACTCAGATACCATGGATTTTATTCTTTGCTGTCTTAGCACATGTTTTTCATTGTGTCCTTTTTTCTTGCCGATTCTGCAAAGACTCTCCTCATTCCTTAGTCCACATAATTTCCAACGTCCTTGTACTGTACCACCTCTTCGATTCTCTTCTTTTTCGGTTCTACCATAGTCCATACAATGCTGTGCTCCAAATGTACATTCTCAGAAATGACTTCCTCAAATTGAGGGCGAAGTTTCATACTGATAGGCTTCTTTTAACCAGGAATGTCTTCTGTATCTGTCCTAGTGCATTGTTTCGTCATCTTTGCTTCGCCAGTCATGTGCTACCTTCCATCCAAGCCAGCAGAATTGCTTCACTTCGTTTACTTTGTGGGTCCCAATTTTTATGTTAAGTTTATCGCTAATCTCACTTCTGTCACTCGTCATCACTTTTTTCTTCGCACTGTTTTACTCTCAATCCATAGTGTATGCCTATTAGATTATTAATTCGAGTCAGCTCTTCCTGTAATTCTTCCTGGTTTTGACCGAAATCGCATCTTCCAATCTTATCACTGATATCCTATCACCATGAGTTTTAATCCCACTTTGAACCTTGCATTTATCCCCGTCATTGCTTCTTTGTTATATGGATTGAACAGTACGCACGACAGACTATATACGAGGGTCAATGCAAAAGAAATTCACACACTTTTTTTAAGCCCATCTTTTATTCTACATGGTTGAAAGTTTTACAGTATGTAGGTACATCCTTTAGGAACAATATTTTCATTTCTCCACATAATTTCCATCCCTCTCAACTGTCTTACGCCATCCTGGAACCAGCGCCTGTACACGTGCACGGTAAAATTCTGGACCAACCTGTTAGAGCCACTGTTTGGTAGCGTGCACAAGGGAATCATCATCTTCAAACCTTGTTCCACGAAGAGAGTCTTTCAGTTTCCCAAAGAGATGATAGTCACATAGAGCCAGGTCAGGACTGTAAGGCGGGTGTTTCAGTGTTGTCCATCCGAGTTTTGTGGTCGCTTCCATGGTTTTTTGACTGACATGTGACCGGGCATTGACGTGCAACAGCAAAACAACCTAATTTTGCCGATGTGGTCGACCACGACTCAGTCGAGCTTGAAGTTTCTTCAGGGTCGTCACAGAATTTATGGTAGTTCCACTTAGCATGATGTCCACAAGCAAGAGTCCTTCGGAATCGAAAAACACCGTATCCATAACTTTTCCAGCAGAAGGTGTTGTTTTGATTTTTTTTTCTTAGGTGAATTTGCATGATGCCACTCCATTGATTGCCTCTTCGTCTCTGGTGGAAAATGATGGAGTCATGTTTCATCAACTGTCACAATTCTTCGAAGAAATTCATCTCCACTATTCTCGTACTGTTCCAAAAGTTCGCTGCATACCGTTTTTGTTGTTTCTTTGTGAGCCACTGTCAACATCCTGGGAACCCACCTGGCACAAACCTTTTTTAGCGCCAACACTTTCAGTATTCTGCTAACACTTCGACGACTATCCGAACGTAGCATGACAATTCGTTCACTGTTATGCGTTTATCAGCAGTCACCGAATCGTTAACTCTCTGCAAATTGTCTGGAGTGTGTGCAGTACGAGGCCTGCCGCTGCGAGGACAATCCTAAATATTGCTGTGCCCGCTTTCATCAGGTAACCTGCTTGCCCAACGACTATCTGTACTGCGATCGACAGCAGCATCTCCATACGCCTTTTTCAACCTCTTGTGGATGTTTCCCACTGTCTCAACACAGTAATTCTATGACAGCACGTTGCTTCTGACGAACGTCAAGTGTAGCAGCCATCTTGAAGACATGCTGTGACGGCGGCACTCACGGGAACAGGTTGAACTAAGTTTGAAAACAAGCGGGAAGGATCTACATCTACATCTACGTCCATACTCCGCAAGCCACGTGACGGTGTGTGGTGGAGGGTACCTTGAGTACCTCTATCGGTTCTCCCTTCTATTCCAGTCTCGTATTGTTCGTGGAAAGAAAGATTGTCGGTATGCCTCTGTGTGGGCTCTAATCTGTCTGATTTTATCCTCATGGTCTCTTCGCGAGATATACGTAGGAGGGAGCAGTACACAGCTTGACTCCTCGGTGAAGGTATGTTCTCGAGACTTCAACAAAAGCCCGTACCGAGCTACTGAGCGTCTCTCTTGCAGACTCTTCCACTGGAGTTTATCCATCATCTCCGTAACGCTTTCGCGATTACTAAATGACCCTGTAACGAAGCGCGCTGCTCTCCGTTGGTTCTTCTCTATGTCTTCTATCAACCCTATCTGGTACGGATCACACTGGTGAGCAGTATTCAAGCAGTGGGCGAACAAGCGCACTGTAACTTCCACACATGCAGAATGAAAACTGTATTTTTAGAAAAATAGTGTGCATTTCTTTTTGAGTGACCCTCATATATGCTTGTCTCACACCTTTTCTGCCGTGATCACCTCGTTCTCGTTCTTCCACTCTTAGTCTTCCCCTCTTTGCGACTTTCTCCCTCAAGAATTCTCAATTGGCCGATACAGCCGACGCACCATTAAGCAGTGTTGTAGAGTTGTGCTCCTGGGCTAACATGAGACGTCGGTGCTCGCAGGACGTGTCTGGCGGAGAGACGCCGCTGCCGCGCCGGCGGCAGCTGTCGCTGGACATGGAGGCGCCCAAGGACGACTCGTACTCGGAGGAGGGCGACGGGCTGAAGACGCGGCTGCTGCGCGACGCGGCCGGCCGCCGCTCCGCCAAGACGCCGTCCGTGGAGTCGGTGCGCGAGGAGGAGCCGCTGATCCCCACGACCATCGTGACCGAGGTCGAGAGCCGCCAGCAGCAGCAGCAGCAGCAGCAGCAGCAGCAGCAGCGCGCCCTCGACATCGACCTGCCCACGCTGCAGGCGCCGCCCCCGCCGCCCACGCCCGTCACGCCGGCAGAGGGCGCGCCGCCCCCGGCCGCCGTCTCCGACCCGGTCGTCATGGAGCAGCTCACCAGGTGGGCCAGACACCGGCTGCCGATATCAGCCCTCCTCCGCGCAGATTGATGTTTCCCGCGTTCGATTCCCGGCGGGGTCAGGGATTTTCACCCGCCTCGAGATTACTGGGTGTTTGTGTTGTCCTCATCATTTCATCATCATTTATGAAAGTGGCGAGATTGGGTTGAGTAAAGATTGGGAATTTGTACGGGCGCTGATAAACGCGCAGTTGAGCACCCCACTAGCCAAACGTCATCATCATCATTATCAGAATAATGTTTCTGAAAAGTTCTCGGGTATTCAACCAGGTGGCGTCGTCCAAATAATGCGACATTTCAGCAAGCTGACTTGGCTGCCCTGGTGATTGATTTTTCTTTTGTTCTGCACTGTCCACTATCCCAGTCTCATCCAGGTTTCTGTGGGCGGCTCCACTGGCGAGACTGTATAGGGCGGGCGCCGCGTCAGCAGCGGCCGACCCCGGCGCTGGCGTCACAGAGAGGGGGGACCGTGATTTGTGTGCCGAGGACCGCTCTTCTGTCTCCATCTCGCCAATCGAGCCATCCACCGGTAGCGCGGACCAGTGTTAGACAGTCGGAGGGAGGGGAACTACACTGTCTGATCAGAAGTATCTGGACACTGGACTCTGTTGTGTAAGGCGGAATGGCCTGCTAGATGTCACGGGAGACCGACCCCCCAATAGAATAGGAGACGGAAAGTACTTTCTCGGTAGTGAAACTACACTACTGGCCATAAAAATTCCAACACCACGAAGATGACGTGCTACAGACGCGGAATTTAACCGACACCAAGAAGATGCTGTGATATGCAAATGATTAACTTTTAAGAGCATTCACACAAAGTTGGCGCCGGTGGAGACACCTACAACGTGCTTACATGAGGAAAGTTTCCAACCGATTTCTCATACACAAACAGCAGTTGACCGGCGTTGCTTGGTGAAACGTTGTTGTGATGCCTCGTGTAAGGAGAAGAAATGCGTACCATCACGTTTCCGACTTTGATAAAGGTCGGATTGTAGCCTATCGCGATTGCGGTTTATCGTATCACAACATTGCTGCTCGCGTTGGTCGAAATCCAATGACTGTTAGCAGAATATGGAATCGGTGGTTTCAGGAGGGTAATACAGAACGCCGCACTGGATCCCAACGGCCTCGTATCACTAGCAGTCGAGATGACAGGCATCTTATCCGCATGGCTGTAACGGATCGTGCAGCCACGTCTCGATCCCTGTGTCAACAGATGGGGACGTTTGCAAGACAATAACCATCTGCACGAACAGTTCGACGACGTTTGCAGCAGCATGGACTATCAGCTCGGAGACCGTGGCTGCGGTTACCCTTGACGCTGCATCACAGACAGGAGCGCCTGCGATGGTGTACTCGACGACGAACCAGGGTGCACGAATGGCAAAACGTCATTTTTTCGGATGAATCCAAGTTGTGTTTGCAACATCGTGATGGTCGCATCCTTGTTTGGCGACATCGCGGTGAACGCACATTGGAGGCGTGTATTCGTCATCGCCATACTGGCGTATCACCCGGCGTGATGGTATGGGGTGCCATTGGTTACACGTCTCAGTCACCTCTTGTTCGCATTGACGGCACTTTGAACAGTGAGCATTACATTTCAGATGTGTTATGACCCGTGGCTCTACCCTTCATTCGATCCCTGCGAAACCCTGCATTTCAGCAGGATAATGCACGACCGCATGTTGCAGGTCCTGTACGGGCCTTTCTGGATACAGAAAATGTTCGACTGCTGCCCTGGCCAGCACATTCTCCAGATCTCTCACCAACTGAAATGGTCAATGGTGGCCGAGCAACTGGCTCGTCACAATACGCCAGTCACTATTCTTGATGAACTGTTGTATCATGTTGAAGCTGCATGAGCAGCTGTACCTGTACACGCCATCCAAGCTCTGTTTGACTCAATGCCCAGGCGTATCAAGGCCGTTATTACGGCCAGAGGTGGTTGTTCTGGGTACTGACTTCTCAGGATCTATGCACCCAAATTGCGTGAAAATGTAATCACATGTCAGTTCTAGTATAATATATTTCTCCAATGAATACCCGTTTATCATCTGCATTTCTTCTTGGTTTAGCAATTTTAATGGCCTATAGTATATAATAGCGGAATGGGTTGGGCAGGAGAATGCGGTGACTTCGAACGTGGTCTAGTTTTCGGATATCACCTGAGTAACAAATCCATTATAACAGTTTTCACAACGAAACTTTGTCTCGAAACCTGGCAGAAAACCCAAAGAGATTCTTGTCGTATGTGAAGTATGTTAGCGGCAGGAAACAGTCAGTGCCTTCTCTGCGCGATAGCAATGAAGATACTATCGAAGACAGTGCTGCCAAAACAGAGTTACTGAACACAGCCTTCCGAAATGCCTTCACAAAAGAAGACGGAGTAAATAGTCCAGATTCCGAATCGAGAACAGGTACCAACATGAGTAACGTAGATGTAAATATCCTCGGAGTAATGAAGCAACTTAAATCACTTAATAAAAGGAAGTCTTCTGGTCCAGGTCTGTATGCTAATTAGGTTCCTTTCGGAGTATGTTGATGCATTAGCTCCATACATAACAACCATATACACCCCTTTCGCTCGACGAAAGATCCGTACCCAAAGATTGGAAAGATGCACAGGTCACACCAATATCCAAGAAAGGTAGTAGGAGTAATCCACTAAATTACAGGCCCCTATCGTTAACGTCGATGTGCAGCACGATTTTAGAACATATATTGTGTGTCGGACATTATGAATTACCTCGAAGAAAACTGTCTTTTGACACGCAGTCAACATGGGTTTAGAAAACATCGTTCCTGTGAAACGCAACTAGCTCGTTATTCACATGAAGTGTTGAGTGCTATTGACAAGGGATTTCAGATCGATTCCGTATTCCTGGATTTCCGGAAGGCTTTTGACACTGTACCACACAAGCGGCTCGCAGTACAATCGCGTGCTTATGGAATATCGTCTCAGTTATGTGACTGGATTTGACATTTCCTGTCCAAGAGGTCACAGTTCGTAGTAACTGACGGAAAGTCATCGAGTAAAGCAGAAGTGATTTCTGGCGTTCCCCAAGGTAGTGTTATAGGCCCTTTGCCGTTCCTTATCCATATAAACGATTTGGGAGACAATCTGAGCAGCCGTCTTAGGTTGTTTGCAGATGACGCTGTCGTTTATCGACTAATAAAGTCATCAGAAGGTCAAAACAAACAGCGAAACGATTTAGAAAATTTATATGAATGGTGCGAAAAGTTGCAGTTGACCCTAAATAACGAAAAGTGTGAGGTCATCCACGTGAGTGCTAAAAGGAACTCGTTAAACTTCGGTTACACGATAAATCAGTGTAATCTAAAAGCCGTAAATTAAACTAAATACCTAGGTATTACAATTACGAACAACTTAAATTGGAAGGAAAACATAGAAAATGTTGTGGGAAAGGTTGACCAAAGACTGCATTTTATTGGCAGCACACTTAGAAAATGTAACAGATCTGCTAAGGAGACTGCCTACACTACGCTTGTCCGTCCTCTTTTAGAATACTGCTGCGCGATGTGGGATCCCTACCAGATAGGACTGACGGAGTACATCGAAAAAGTTCAAAGAAGGGCAGCACGTTTTGTATTATCGCGAAATATGGGAGAGAGTGCCACAGAAATGATACAGGATTTGGGCTGGACATCATTAAAAGAAAGGCGCTTTTCGTTGCGACGGAATTTTCTCACGAAATTCCGATCACCATCTTTCTCCTCCGAATGAGAAAATATTTTGTTGACAGCGACCTACATTGTGAAAAAATATCATCACGATAAAATAAGGGGAATCAGAGCTCGTACGGAAAGATATAGGTTGAAACGTCCCATTAGAAGAATTTATGAACTACTGTGCTGGTAAACCCCTTACATTATTTGATTTTCAAACAGCTGAGCAAAACTGAACGTGCTCAGACATTTCTCTCTTTACTTATTCTGATCATCAATAAACTGACACACAATATTTTTAGCGCAACGCAATCTGACTTTCAATAATCCTTACAAAAGAATGGCCATGACAAACAATAACCTATACCTTTCATGAATCTCTTACCTCACAAAAATCTTCGTTACTCTAAATACTGCAATACAGCGAGCGCCGATACTGGCAGCTAAATAAAGGATTCTAACTACTGAAGGCACTAACTACTGATAGACATAGTTAGAAAATGAAAGATTTTATAGAGAACAAACAATGTATTTACCTTATTAGTGTTGAAAAGTCATTATATATATATATATATATATATATATATATATATATATATATATATATATATATATATATATATCAGTTCATGACATCCAGCCTTACAAATTTCGTTTTTCTGACCGACACACGTCCAGATCGTCCGCTCTTCCCACACCCACCACTGCTGGTGGCGCACCTCCAACTGCGCAACGCTACGCGCTGTTCACATCCAGCTGCCCAACACTAGAATAGTAAATATTCCAACAATGCAAACCAGCCACAGACTGCACACAGCACAGTCAGTGATTTTCATACAGAGCGCTATGTGGCGTTACCAACATAAAAACCTAAACAGCCTACTTACAAGGTGTTCGTTCTTTCCTCGCGCTATACGAGATTGGAATAATAGAGAACTGTGAAGGTGGTTCGATGAACCCTCTGCCAGGCACTTACATGTGATTTGCAGAGTAACCACGTAGACGTAGATGTAGACATTACAGTACTCGTAAAGTTGCCCAACTCGAGTATTGGCGATGTGGTTGTGAAGTGGAAATGCGAAGGAAGAGCCACAACCAAAGCATGCCAGGCAAATCGCATATCCTGACAGACAGGTTACGCCGAGCATAATCGTGAAAACGAATGAAATCAACAGTAGATATCTCTCACGAATTATGAAGTGCTACCAGCAGTCCGGTTAGGTGGACTGTGCGTATGGAGCTAAAATACGAGGGCAGTTCAATAAGTAATGCAACACATTTTTTTTCTGAAACAGGGGTTGTTTTATTCAGCATTGAAATACACCAGGTTATTCCCCAATCTTTTAGCTACACAACACTATTTTTCAACGTAATCTCCATTCAATGCTACGGCCTTACGCCACTTTGAAATGAGGGCCTGTATGCCTGCACGGTACCATTCCACTGGTCGATGTCGGAGCCAACGTCGTACTGCATCAATAACTTCTTCATCATCCGCGTAGTGCGTCCCACGGATTGCGTCCTTCATTGGGCCAAACATATGGAAATCCGACGGTGCGAGATCGGGGCTGTAGGGTGCATGAGGGAGAACAGTCCACTGAAGTTTTGTGAGCTCCTCTCGGGTGCGAAGACTTGTGTGAGGTCTTGCGTTGTCATGAAGAAGGAGAAGTTCGTTCAGATTTTTGTGCCTACGAACACGCTGAAGTCGTTTCTTCAATTTCTGAAGAGTAGCACAATACACTTCAGAGTTGATCGTTTGACCATGGGGAAGGACATCGAACAGAATAACCCCTTCAGCGTCCCAGAAGACTGTAACCATGACTTTACCGGCTGAGGATATGGCTTTAAACTTTTTCTTGGTAGGGGAGTGGGTGTGGCGCCACTCCATTGATTGCCGTTTTGTTTCAGGTTCGAAGTGATGAACCCATGTTTCATCGCCTGTAACAATCTTTGACAAGAAATTGTCACCCTCAGCCACATGACGAGCAAGCAATTCCGCACAGATGGTTCTCCTTTGCTGTTTATGGTGTTCAGTTAGACAACGAGGGACCCAGCGGGAACAAACCTTTGAATATCCCAACTGGTGAACAATTGTGACAGCACTACCAACAGAGATGTCAAGTGCAGCACTGAGTTGTTTGATGGTGATCCGTCGATCATCTCGAACGAGTGTGTTCGCACGCTCCGCCATTGCAGGAGTCACAGCTGTGCACGGCCGTCCCGCACGCGGGAGATCAGACAGTCTTGCTTGACCTTGCGGCGATGATGACATACGCTTTGCCCAACGATTCACCGTGCTTTTGTCCACTGCCAGATCACCGTAGACATTTGGCAAGCGCCTATGAATATCTGAGATGCCCTGGTTTTCCGCCAAAAGAAACTCGATCACTGCCCGTTGTTTGCAACGCACATCCGTTACAGACGCCATTTTAACAGCTCCGTACAGCGCTGCCACCTGTCGGAAGTCAATGAAACTATACGAGACGAAGCGGGAATGTTTGAAAATATTCCACAAGAAATTTCCGGTTTTTTCAACCAAAATTGGCCGAGAAAAAAATGTGTTGCATTACTTATTGAACTGCGCCCGTAATAGGGCACTGTGGTCGATCGACGTCAGATAAGCCACACATTTGTGTAGTCAATGCTGAGTGTGAGTGACGCCTGAGGTGCTGCGAAGGGCGACTCCAATGGGCGATAAATGACTGGGAACGAGTGATTCTGGATTACAAATCACGCCCTACCCCGTGGCAATACGATGGAAATGTTTGGGATTGAAGAACATCTGGCGGAAGTTATCTGCCATCAAATGTAGTGTCTGGGCTGAAGCACATAGCAGGTGGTGTAACGGTATGTGGGCGTTTTTCGGGGTTGTGTTGTGATACCCTCACTGCGCTTAAGCAAACACTAAATTCGGAAGAATGCGAACACATTTTACACCATTATTTACTATGTGTAGTTGAGAAACACTTCGGAGACGATGATTCTTTCTGTCAGAATACACCCTGTCATAAAGCAGCATCTCTGAGGCAATGGACTGTGACCACAACAACTTTCCTGAAATGGACTGGCTTGTCCAGAGTCCCGACCTGAAGCCAATGGGATGAGTCAGAACGTCTACCCCAGCGTCCAGCATTACAATCTACTCTGGGTTTGGCCTTTGAGGAATAATGTGTCGGCCGTGCGGTTAAAGGCGCTGCAGTCTGGAACCGCAAGACCGCTACGGTCGCAGGTTCGAATCCTGCCTCGGGCATGGATGTTTGTGATGTCCTTAGGTTAGTTAGGTTTAACTAGTTCTAAGTTCTAGGGGACTAATGACCTCAGCAGTTGAGTCCCATAGTGCTCAGAGCCATTTGAACCATTTGAATAATGTGTCGCTATTCTCCTCAGAGGTTCACACACCTCATTGAAACTTTGGTCAGCAGAGTTCAAGCTTTCACAAAGGCGAAGCGTGGACACTTTTCATCATACGGTTTGTAACACAGCGCCAAGCGGGAGACATCGGTCGTCACAACCGCCTGCAGTTGACAGCGTGCCGAAATATCGCACCACTTGACGACGCTACCACAGTGAACACGACAAAACGTGTAAAACGTATCATGCGCCGGAAAAGCCTAAAATCATACAGCAAATAATATCTCTGATCACCTTTCCTAGCTGCTGGTGGCGCAGCGATAACGGCACTGCTGTAAGGAAAGAGTGAAAATCATACCCCGCCCACCCATCCTGATTTCATCACTTCTGCCAATAATACCAGACAAATGTCATGACGTTTCCTTCAGCAACTGCTCATCCGATGGTGCTGAAATCGTCTTCGAGCTTCTGCATTACTCCAGGTTTCGGTCCCTGTGCTTGGAGCTTCTTCAGCAACCTCGGGACACCAGAAGAATCCCGAAAAAGCGTCCCAGATAAGTTGAAACGCCATCGTTCTAGAAGTTAGAAGAGAAATATGGCGTGGACTAACAATTCAGATTTTCTCATTAAGGACAAACGGCACAAGAGCCTACAGACTTAAATAATTACGTGGCCTATTTCATTGCTTCACTTTCTTCATCTCATCTGTATTTTGACTGATCCAGTTTTTAGTCATTGATGATTTCGAATTCTGTGAAATATTAAACTTCGATTTTGTCTCTACCCCTCTATTTTAGTTTCAGAGTTGTGGCGTTTCCCTCTACTCAGGGCAGGCCGCGGTGGCCTAGTGGTTCTAGGCGCTTCAGTCCGGAACAGCGCAACTGCCACGGTCGCAGGTTCGAATCCTGCCTCGGGCATGGATGTGTGTGATGTCCTTAGGTTAGTTAGGTTTACGTAGTTCTAAGTTCTAGGGGACTGATGACGTCAGAAGTTAAGTCCCATAGTGTTCAGACCAATTTGAACCATTTGATGTGTTCCTGATCAGAGGTTGAAAATGGTTCAAATGGCTCTGAGCACTATGGGACTTAACATCTGAGGTCATCAGTCCCCTAGAACTTAGAACTACTTAAACCTAACTAACCTAAGGACATCACACACATTCATGCCCGAGGCAGGATTCGAACCTGCGACCGTAGCAGTTGCGCTGTTCCGGACTGAAGCGCCTAGAACCACTAGGCCACCGCGGCCTGCCCTGAGTAGAGGGAAACGCCACAACTCTGAAACTGAAATAGAGGGGTAGAGACAAAATCCAGACTGTACCGCCTAGAACTGCTCGGCCACAGCGGCCGTCAGGAACACATCACCGTAGTGTATACGTTGAGTCTGCAAAACTATCTCTTCTGCACTTTTTTTTCTCTGTAGGCTATAGTTCCATGTGAAATTTTTCTGCTACCGTATTCTGCAGCGTTTCATCTTGAAATAATTGTTTTAGGCTTCGAAATGTACCATTTGTTAATCGTACATCAGATGAATAAACTTTTGTCATTTGCCTATGAGCTTGAATTTCTTCCCTTTTCGCGTCATAATGATTTTGTGGTACGCATGTAGAAGGGAGTAATATTTGGCCCGATTATAACTAGAAAGTAAACTCTCCCTCTTTTAAGAGCAAACCTAGCCATGATCCACAATGCCTTTCTTAAAGGTTCTCACATCGAACTTTGATTAGCATCTTGGTAACGCTTCAATAGTTGCTGAACAAACGCATAACGTGCAGCTCTTCCTAGGGTCTCCTCTACTTTCTGTATTAATTCTACCTAGAAATGGTCCTGCACCGAACAGTAACTTTTAAAAGTGGTTAGATAGAACCACTGTGTTGTAAGCCAGATCTTTCGTGGGTGAATTACGTTACCTTAACATTCTTCCAACCAATATCAACGTTGCGTCTGCCTTTCCTACGATTAGAGTTTTCATAGTCGTTCCATTTTGTTACAGTGTCCCTGAATTTATCGCTAATGGCATAGTTGAACAGTAATGGGTTGTCCACCTACTTATATGATATTAGATTTCACCATTGTGTATGTCTTCCGTCGGTTCTTAGTCACTAATTTCATTATTAGTAATTTCTTAGCTTATGTTTCTGTACTGCATTTTTTGGCGTCAGTCTCTTAATTGCAGAGTACCACAAAGGCCGCGAGTGCCGTTGCATTGGTGTCCTGTAGGTAGCTAGTAAAAGTAAACATGACTAACTTCGCTGGCTGCTAGATCCCCACGGAATTGGTAAGTCGCCTGATTGGAAAAGCTCTAAAGTTTTTCTATCGTGCGATGGGTGCACATAGGCGTCCCGAACCGAGAAAGGGTGAGGGGCGACTGGGGGCAATTTCCACCCAACCCCCCAGGCTGAAATCTGAAGTACAGAGCTTTTATTCGTATACTGAACGGTTAATCACCAGGTTTCTAGTATATAATTTTTGTGTCGCCTATAAAATGTATTTTTATAAATAATTACAATTTTAGAACCTTGTGATTCCCCCCCCCCCCCCGGAAAAATTTCAATGATCGCCCGTGTGGTCAAGTTTAGCGTCATATTCGTCCTGTTGGTTATTGCGAGGGCAGCAGGGCGAGGATGAAACCCAGTGCAAGCACGTAGCACGCTCAGGTCAAACATCATCTCGGACAGATCACTATCAACGCCGTCAGATGCCCCCAGCTCATGGGATGCTGTGAAGAGCTTTAGAGTTTAACATGGGACAGTGGTAATCAGGAATTGTACACCGACTCTCACTGGCCAAATACTTGTTTGGTTTAGAACAAGCCATTAGACTGCCAGATCGACAGTTCCCCTGGATATACTTATCTTCTAGCCGTTGATTTTTCAACCGTCAGGTCCACTGCTTCAGATTTTGATTGTCTCTTTTTTAAATTTTATAAATAACCAACAAAAACTTTGCGTAATGTTTGTTTATTGTTGCTCAGTACAATAAACGTTAACACGACTGCGATAAACTGATGTATCTCGTTGCATCAGTGTTGTAACCTTCAAACTAGACGTAAACGAAGCAGCGCCATCTTGGAAAGAAATCTGTAGCTGTCGAAACGTTAGCTAGCTGCTCACGTCGGCATCGTATCAACACCGCCACTACTGCTGCCCAAGTGCCGAGTGTCCCCTTTCAGATAACGCTGCTACTTTTATTCTAGTGGCTTGTGACGTCATTCCTTTGGCTTCGAACACGCCCAACTTCATAATTACGACGCCCATTATGAATCAAATTGAGTTTCATGTCATTTCGAGTTATTCTGATGGCCAGTCATACAGAGAATTCATTTCATCCAAATGGTACTGGGAGACCATCATAAACTGTCGCTATTATTCGGATGCATATCGTGTTTATAGTATACTGATTGATCTGGGATGACAAGGTTTGAAACGGCTGAAACGAGAAGATCAAAAATTACCAGAAAAATGCCAAAATTAAGATCAAGTACAATGTTATTGTAATAGTATCAAACGATTTTGTTTGATCAGAGGCTTTGATTAAGCAAATTATAATATGTATATTTATTGCTGTTTTAATTAGCTGATAGTGTTTAAAACATAGTCTTTTAAGTAAAACTAGTTATGACAATTCAAGTATGCTACGACTTAAATAAATCAATTACTCCAAAAGGCTTTCCAAAAAAAATTAAAAATTAAGATGAACTGTGTTCTCATCTAACGCTTAGCAGGATTGGTTCATGGAAACTGTCCCCCGTTAACCTGTTAAGTAACTATGAATAAGAGGTGCCTCTGACTTCCAATACAAGTTAGTGAAGTTAAGATTAATTTCTAAAAGGGAAACCAATGTTGAAATGTTCAACCCCACGAAAAAAGATGAAATAGTAAATGATAAGCGAAATAGTTGTTATGGAAGGAGATGTGCAGTTTCAAGCAATTTTATATAATGACAGAAACTGCCTGTTACGTTACATCACAAGCAACTTTTACTGCATAGAATTTTACGTTATAGTTTACAAACCAGTTTTAATCTTGAAATAGTCGATTTCGAATAGATCTAATGGTTGCAGTCAATCCGGTACTTATGAAAACCTCGGCGGGATCGTAGATACAATATGTGATCAGAAGTATCAGGACACCGTATATAATGCTGAATTGACCGCTGGACAACGCGGGAGACAGACTCGGCATTATAAAACGAGGCGTGGAGTAATGTGGTGTCAGTAGACAAGCAGTAACAGCAGAATTGGTTGACGAATGTGGACTAATGAATGGATGCCATGTGGGTAATAAATAGTCGGGCAGATTTCAACCCTTCTGAAGCACACCAGGTCAAAAATTGTTGATGTGATTGTGAAGTGGAAATGCGAAGGAACAACCATAGCTAGGTCAAGACCAGAAGGCAGGGAACGTCGAGCATTGCGAAGGGTGGATGTGCAAAATAGGATGAAATCACAGGAGGGAATCACTTGCTTTCCAAAGTGCTACAAGCAGCGCTGATAGCACAATGGCAGTGTGTAGGGAGTTAAAAATAATGGGGTGCAACGGTCAAGGAACGCGTCAGACATTTCTGTAGTAAGCGATAAGCGAGGCTTTTGTCGGTGTAAAGAGCACCACCGAATAGTGAATGGAAAGAGCACCACCGAATAGTGAATGACTGGAAACGAGTGATATGGAGTGACGAATCACGCTATAGCCCATGGACACCGGATGGAAGTGTTTTGCTTTGTGCAAATGCCTGGAGAACATTATCTGCCATCACGTGTAGTGCTAGCTGCAAGGTACAGAGGTGGTAGCGTTTCGGTGTAGATGT
This sequence comes from Schistocerca nitens, assembly GCF_023898315.1. Taxonomy (NCBI): domain Eukaryota; kingdom Metazoa; phylum Arthropoda; class Insecta; order Orthoptera; family Acrididae; genus Schistocerca; species Schistocerca nitens. Next base: position 851,430,983 of record NC_064618.1, read on the forward strand.
TTTTAGTTGTTAAGGTGCAGTTCCCTCAGTGTGCTTAAGGAAACGTTAAATGCAGAAGGGTACTAACAAATTTTATGGCATTGTGCAATGCACACAGTAGAGCAACAGTCCAGGATGACGATATTTCGTGACAGCGTGACAATGCTACCTGTCATAAAGCAGCATTTGTGAAGCAATGATTTGTGAGTCCAGATACTTTTGATCACATAGTGTATCGACAACGAAATTTCTTCCATGAGTACTCTGGCATCAGGTGTCACAGGGCTTGAATGGCTGTCAAAAGAAATGGACTGACAGGGGACCACAGCTGCGCAGCGCTGTGCCGGCATAGTGAGGGCGCCACTGTCTCACGCCACGTGTGTACGACGAACACCAGCATTCCGTGCAGCTGGTGCATCGGTGGCTGCACAGTGCACAGTCAGTCGGTTCAGTGCATTTGCTTGACAGTTTCCGATCCAACTTCGTCGTACTAGGACTGCTCGATAATTACCTTGCTCGTCACCAGTCACTCTCTCCAGTTGCGTCTCGGATTTGTCTCTTCACTGCCCTTGGCCTTGTTGTCATTGTCATGGTGACCGCTTTGTGTAGCATGTCGTTGTTGTCCAAGTTGCTTGCACTTGTCCTGGTCTGTTGTCTTGCCTACAGTCTGTCGCATTTCGGTTGTCTACAGTTAATGTGGGTCACTCCTCCGCAGGCTGCTCTCCCACCTGACAGTTTCCTCCATTTCTCAATTTCTTCTGGAACTCTGACATGCACACTGATATCCAACTACCCATGAATACTGCAGCTACAAATCCACTGGCTACCTCTAAATCAGGCGATATCACACAACTTAGCGGATGTGGGATGTAATTAGCTATGAGATGGGATTTGTAATGTCAGAGTGTGTAATTCACTGTATGAGATTGCTGTTGTTGTTGTGGTCTTCAGTCCTGAGACTGGTTTGATGCAGCTCTCCATGCTACTCTATCCTGTGCAAGCTTCTTCATCTCCCACTGCCTAGTGCAACCTACATCCTTCTGAATCTGCTTTGTGTATTCATCTCTTAGTCTCCCCCTACGATTTTTACCCTCCACGCTGCCCTCTAATACTAAATTGGTGATCCCTTGATGCCTCTGTTGTCTTGCCTATAGTCAGTCGCATTTCGGTTGTCTACAGTTAATGTGGGTCACTCCTCCGCAGGCTGCTCTCCCACCTGACAGTTTCCTCCATTTCTCAATTTCTTCTGGAACTCTGACATGCACACTGATATCCAGCTACAAACCGATCCCTTCTTCTAGTCAAGTAGTGCCACAAACTCCTCTTCTCCCCAATTCTGTTCAATACCTCCTCATTAGTTATTTTATCTACGCATCTAATCTTCAGCATTCTTCTGTAGCACCACATTGCGAAGGCTTCTATTCTCTTCTTGTCCAAACTATTATCTTCCATGTATCAGTTCCATACATGGCTACACTCCATACAAATACTTTCAGAAACGACTTCCTGACACTTAAATCTATACTCGATGTTAACAAATTTCTTTTCTTCAGCAACGCTTTCCTTGCCATTACCAGTCTACATTTTATATCCTCTCTACTTCGACCATCATCAGTTATTTTGCTCCGCAAATAGCAAAACTCCTTTACTACTTTACTTCACGTTAGTATTTTGCAGCTGTGACTTATTAAACTGATAGTTCGGTAATTTTCACATCTGTCAACACCTGCTTTCTTTGGGATTGGAATTATTATGTTCTTCTTGAAGTCTGGGGGTATTTCGCCTGTCTCATACATCTTGCTCACTAGATGGTAGAGTTTTGTTAGGTCTGGCTCTCCCAAGGCTGTCAGTAGTTCTAATGGAATGTTGTCTACTCCTGGGGCCTTGTTTCGACTTAGGTCTTTCAGTGCTCTGTCAAACTCTTCACGCAGTATCGTATTTCCCATTTCATCTTCATCTACATCCTCTTCCATTTCCACAATATTGTCCTCAAGTACAACGCCCTTGTATAGACCCTCTATATACTCCTTTCACCTTTCTGCTTTCCCTTCTTTGCTTATAACTGGGTTTCCATCCGAGCTCTTGATATTCATGCAAGTCGTTCTCTTTTCTCCAAAGGTCTCTTTAATTTTCCTATAGGCAGTCTCTATCTTGCCCCTAGTGAGACAAGCCTCTACATCCTTACTTGTCCTCTAGCCATCGCTGCTTAGCCATTTTGCACTTCCTGTCGATCTCATTTTTGAGATATTTGTATTCCTTTTTGCCTGCTTCATTTACTGCATTTTTATATTTTCTCCTTTCATCAATTAAATTAAATATTTCTTCTGTTACCCAAGGATTTGTACTAGCGCTCGTCTTTTTACCTACTTGATCCTCTGCTGCCTTCACTACTTCATCCCTCAAAGCTACCAATTCTTCTTCTACTGTATTTCTTTCCCCCATTCCTGTCAATTGTTCCCTTATGCTCTCCCTAAAACTCTGTACAACCTCTGGTTTAGTCAGTATGTAGTACATTATTTGGAATTGACGCTATAAGTACGGCACATTAACCTAGCTACAGTGTGAAGTATAACTGTGACTGGTGTGGGTGTGTATCAGGTCGCTGCAGGAGATCCAGCGCGGACTGGCCGCGGTGGAGGAGCAGGTGCGGTCCGAGTCGGCGTCGGAGCCGCAGCTGGCGCGCACCAGCCTGTCTGTGCTGGAGACGCTGTCGCAGCCGGTGGAGCAGCTGCGGCGCGGCCTGGAGCAGTCAGAGCAGCTGGCAGTGGAGCAGCTGGCGCAGCCGGTGCAGGAGCTGCGCCGCGGCCTGCAGCTGGTGGAGCAGCAGCGCGCCGTCATGGCCGAGGAGGACGACCACTCGCTGCTGGAGCGCACCAGCGCCTCCATCCTGGAGACGGTCGCGCAGCCCGTCAGGCAGCTCAGCCAGCTGCTCCAGCAACAGGTACGCGCCGTCCCACAAGCCGAGCAATTCTCTGTCCACCGTCCTGTTCCCGTAGTGAAGGGCATCTTTCTTTTTATGCTGCGCACTGGACGGGATCCACTCTCGAGGATGTGTGCTGTTATCTGTAAGTTCACCAATCAGAAATGCACCAATAACATTTTTCTTATGACATCATTCATCACTGCAATATAACCCTTTAATTCAGTCAAATGTGTTTCGATTAATCCTGAAACATAGTCACTCTCTGATGTGGAGCAACAAGGTGTGTAGTTGGTGAAGCACTATAATGTGTTGTGCAGTGTTGTTACTGAGGAAGAGTTACTTGAGTACCTTTTGCGAATGGAAAATGCAGACTGGAAAAATTCTCATTGTGGGAGGAGTACATATGTACAAGGAACATATACACCATAATATTAATGTAAACAATGATGGAAATATGTAATTGGTAAAAAATATCTATACCAAAGTGCTAAATTTAAAAGTTGTTAGAAAAAGAGTAGTTCTGGAATTAAAAAAAAAAAAACAACATAATATTAAACAAGACATACATGCATCTGTAACAAAATCGTGTCCTGATACAGTGCAATAACAACCATTACAAAATTCAGTGCACTCTGTATAAGAAATGAGCTGTTATTGGAAACTGTAGAGCTGGAACCCTCACACCAAACACAAATACAAATTTTACATTCTTGCATGTCTTGTAATACATTTTAAATAATTAGTCACATATTTCACAAAATACTTAAGTGAGAAATTTATAAAAGATTCAGAGTTTTCTCTGCTTGCTTCTATACATGCTATTGTCAGATTATGTACTGTTGCATTTTTCGAACACTCCCATACAGAATGGAATAGTTTTCAGACACTCATCACATAATTATAAAGTGTCTATGGAATGGAAATTTCTACTCCATAAACGAACTGCTTTACATTGAAACATGTTGCATTCCCTCCAGAGTTTTAATTTAAGTTAATGTAGCACCTTTGACGCCAATTGCTTTTTGCTTTGTATTGATATCCCTGTCTGCCTTTGAAACAGTCTTTGTCAACTATGAATTAACTTCCAGGTCGAGTTGTTCTCTATATCAAGCAAACTGGTTTTCAATGTCATTCTTTACTACCAATCTCAGTTGTAACATTACCCTGGAATTTTTTTTTCAATCTCTTTGTTCTCTGTTTTATAATCAGTTTTTAGACTGGAGTTTACCTTATCGATATTGTCATTTATCTTACCCCTCACCTTTTGCAACTCAGACTTACGATTGTTTAATGTGTCGCCGCGCGGGATTAGCCGAGCGGGATTAGCCGAGCAGTGTTGGGCGCTGCAGTCACGGACTGTGCGACTGGTCCCGGCGGAGGAGTCCTCCCTCGGGCATGGGTGTGTGTGTCTGTCCTTAGGATAATTTAGGTTAAGTAGTGTGTAAGCTTAAGGACTGAGGACCCTAGCAGTTAAGTCCCATAAGAATCCACACACATATTTTTAATGTGTCGATTAACGACAACAATATAACGTTTTGCCCATTCACCTCTACGTTTCGAGTCAGTTGCTCCTCTAGGGAATCTATCATTGCCCGAGTATCATCAAGGCTAGTAGGTACCGAATCGGTCGCTACAAGTGGTTCACTTTGGACTTGCTCTGCTAAGACAATCGTCAGAGACTCTAGCCCCGTTTCATGGCCATACTGCAGTAACATCGAATACGTATCGGGACAGAAAATTTGAGTATTACTCAGTCCAACCTTAATTCTATCCATGGCAATTACGCTCTCAACTTCACCTTGTGAGCTGGCATCTACTGGGCCTTTATCTCTTTAGGCCATTCTGTTGTGAAGTATCAGAAGCGTAACCAAAGCCCGCAAAAAATTTCGAGAGCTTATCTTTTGAAGGCTTCTCCAGATACTCCGTCCGCCGTCTCTGGGAAACTGTGCTGTCACACAGCTGTGTGGGACCACCAACCCCCGCGCCCCAGTGCATCTACTGCTGGCTGCGTCCGGAACACTGCCGCATTTTATGACCGAAAAGGCGTTCTTATCTGGGCCCGTCTAAAGTACAAGGAGTGCCAGAACACTCGCTTTCTGTCGTGAAGAGGGTGAAGCAAAACCTCCAGCTACCACTTCCCATTGTTGCGTTTTAAAACTACACTGCTGGCCACCGTAAATGCAACACCCTGAAGGAAGCATCCGAATCAAGTGAAATTTACACCATGGGTTTGCAGCGATGAGATATGCAACTGATTAGAATTTCAGCGCAGACGCACATCACGCGCGCCTGTGGCGCCACCTCATAGCGCCATTTAAGGCTTGGCGATTTCGACGAGTGTACGTTCGGCACGTGTGTTTACCTTGTGGTTGTTTCACAAGACGATCAGTTATGCCTCGTAGACAACAGCGAACATCGTTTGATCAAGTATCCGAGTTCGACAGAGGAAGGATAGTGGCTTACCGAGATTGTGGATTATCATACAGAGAAATCGCTAGTCGTGTTGGACGAAACCAAACAACTGTAATGCGGATATGTGACCGCTGGATGCGGGAGGGTACGACGGACCGACGTGGTCGATCGAATTCACCTCGGTGCACCACTGCACGTGCTGATAGGCAAATTGTGCGCATGGCAGTGACGGATCGCTCAGTGACATCCCGAACCATAGCACAGCACATTGCGTCTGTAACGCATCATCCAGTGTCTGCGCGTACCATTCGACGCCGTTTACAGCAGAGTGGTCTGTCCGCAAGACGTCCATTGCTTCGTCTACCATTGACGCAGAACCACAGACGTCTCCGTCGCCAATGGTGTGATGACAGACGGATGTGGACGGCAGAATGGAATGACGTTGTCTTTACTGACGAGGCACGCTTCTGTCTGCAGCACCACGATGGTCGGATTCGAGTGTGGAGACACCGTGGAGAGAGGATGCTGGACAGCTGCATTATGCACCGCCACACTAGTCTTGCACCGGGTATTATGGTATGGGGCGGTGTGGAGACACCGTGGAGAGAGGATGCTGGACAGCTGCATTATGCACCGCCACACTAGTCTTGCACCGGGTATTATGGTATGGGGCGGTGTGGAGACACCGTGGAGAGAGGATGCTGGACAGCTGCATTATGCACCGCCACACTAGTCTTGCACCGGGTATTATGGTATGGGGCGGTATTGGATATTACTCTCGCAGGCCTCTAGTACGCATTGCCGGTACTTTAAATAGCCGGCGCTACATATCCGAGGTGCTGGAGCCAGTTGTCCTTCCTTACCTTCAGGGCTCGGCCACAGCCATATTTCAACAGGACAATGCGCGACCACACGTGGCACGCATTGTCCAAAGGTTCTTCGTCAATAACCAGATTGAAGTGCTTCCCTGGCCGGCTCGCTCTCCGGATCTTTCGCCGATAGAAAACGTGTGGTCCATGGTTGCTCAACGAGTGAACCAGATTACATCCCCAGCTGCCACACCAGATGATCTTTGGCAACGTGTGGAAGCTGCTTGGGCTGCTGTACCCCAGGAACACATCCAACGTCTCTTTGACTCAATGCCGAGACGTGTGGCAGCGGTGATCTCCAACAATGGCGGCTACTCTGGCTACTGATTCTGGCAGGAACCACATGTCACAGACGTCTGTAAACGTAATCATTTGATACTTGGTCAACATGTTATCTACAAAATAAATTTTGTTGTGCTACCTCTTGTCTTTCTTGGTGTTGCATTTACGGTGGCCAGCAGTGTAAAAGTACTCTTGGGGAATTCTCAAGACACTTACCACACCCTGCTTAATTACAGAGTAAGTATTCCATAACATTTCCCAGCACCATGATTCCACAATCTGAAACATGTTAAATTCCTTCAGGAGATTTAATTTAATTCGATTTAGAGTTTTCAAGCCACCGAGAATAAGATCAGCCATAATTAAAGGTTCTTTGACTGCTTACTCCTGACCTATGCATATATCAGCTTACAATAACTCCGAAAAACCTGATCTCCAATGCAATATACATTGCGCAACACAATTTAAGTATCACTTTTCGAAATCTTATAATTGTTTCCCACTGCGACGCCGAAGTTTGAACTTGGCTCAGAGGTGCCCACAACCTTCGTCTGTAATGGTGCAAAAGCATGCCATCCTGCAACTTTACCCTCTGACTTGACAATGCTTTAATTAGCGACACATGTGAAAGAGAAGGCCGGAGCTCAGACGCTCATGTGACGTGTAAGGTAGGTTAACCATGTCACATTGACACTAAATTTCACCACAATTCTGCTGCGTCAGCGCCAACGCCACCATGGACTTGTCACCCGATGGGAAGGTTGTCACACCCCCACTTACGAACGTTTCACCCTTCCTTTTGACGTCCCTGCACTGGACGTCAGAACTGTGACTCCCAAAGTTGGAATCACGCGGTTTCTTTTAGGTAGCCGGCAAAAACATTTCAGACCCATCACTGCTCAGAAACGACACTAGTAGGCCTAAGAGGGTGTCACGAAGGATGTCAGTCGGACTACCCCTTTGCTTGGGGCTTTCATTTACATACATTTCACTGTCAGAAACGACTGTTAAAAGTTTGATGAGAAACAGGATAACGGTCTTGAGAACTTTTGATGCTACTGATACCCCGAGATGATTCAACCCCTTTATAAGGACATCAAGGGCCATGAACCCCAGCAGCGTGACGTCAAACGGCACACACAAAGAGAGTATATTTCCAAAATAGCGATAGCATTGTACATTTCTCTGAGTTGTTACTGGGACCACCTTCCAGCTCTCGCTCACCTACTGGATCCAGTTTCTTTGCGGCAGCTTGTGAGCCACATGTTGCTCAGTCAGACCCGCCTTTTCTTTTAGTACTTTGTAAAGTAACGTTACAAAGAGAATTTCTCATAAGTGAGGAGCTGTGATGTGCTAAATGTCTAGTGCGGAATTTAAGTGTTCATCGGCACTTCCATTTTTAAATTCTTCTCACACAATGTACCTTAAACAACGTTTATTGACAATGCAATATTTGTCCATTTTCACACTTGTGAAAATAAATTACTGGCAGTTTCTATTTGCAAGGTTTATTTTTATGTAAAGTGTAACATGTATCGTATTATGTGCTGCTAAGAATAGTCGTTGTCATTTAATCGCTTACATAATTTGTCAGTTTTTAAAACTGAATCCGCTGGACAGAATGTTTTCTTCCGAGACTTAAATTGTTGGGAAATTTGTGGTAAGTTCCTATGGGACCAAACTGCTGAGGTCATCAGTCCCTAGGCCTACACACTACTTAAACTAACTTAAACTAACTCACACTAAGGACAGCACAGGCACCCATACCCGAGGGAGGACTCAAACCTCCGATGGGTGGGGGGAGTCGCGCGAACCATGGGAAGGCGCCTCAGACCGTGCGGCTATCCCACGTGGCTTTGATTGTTAACCATGAAGTTATTTTGTGAGGAAGAAGATGTGAAGTTCATTCAAAATTTGTGTGCTCTTATATCTCTTATAGCTTTAAAAGAAATTTCTTCCTAAGAGCACCTATATGCATATCACCAATGAGATACTTACTGTGAGAGTGTTCTTCGTTCTTCTTCTTCTTCTTCTTCTTCTTCCTCTTCGTCTTCTTCTTTGAAGAAGGTACTTGACTCCCATTCCCTCCATCCATCCTTTGTACACCATTGATGTACCGAACTTTAATAATTGGGAAGCATGTTCAGTCACCTTGTCCATTGCCAAAATTATACTTTACTCGTCCTCTCCATCAATAAATTTAATGATGTTAATAGGAAGCTGTCCAGAAATACATTTATCCCAATCACAACCATTCTTGCACACGACTTTGAAATAAAATGTGGCTTCACCTAGTGACAAGACCAAGATAGTTTCCGGTGTGGACAGGATTATAGTTTGGATTGTAGTTTGCTGTGTTGAGTAACGATAATCCTATAGAACATGTCCCTCCTAAAAGTCATGAGGCGCATTTTTTCTGGTGTTGCAGTCGATATTTGTAATGTGTACCTGGAGTCAACCCAAACAGGTGCTGCTCATAACATCTTTCATACGACGCCAAGGCCGAGAGAGAGTGTTAATTTATTACTGTTGTCCGCTACTGTAGCTGAGTGGACAGTACGCCAGCTTGTCATCCTGGGGTACCCGGGTTCGATTCCTGACTGGGTTGGACATTTCCTCCGCTCAGGAACTGGGTGCTTGTGTCGTCGTCCTCATGGACGAGAACGTCACCGAACTGGCGTCACCTCAAAAGACTTGCTGCAGGCGATCCGGTCTACCTGTCATAAGGCCCTCGCCACACGATGTTTCACTTCATTTCCTGTTAGAAACAAAATTATTTTAAAAGTGGAATCTTATGTATGAGCGATCCGAAATTAGTGTAGTCGATATTATTTTGGACGATCTGTATTGACAGGGACAGCAAAACACGAAGAATGATCAATACTCCAGCAGTGACCTGCCCATGCTAGCTGCTACGAACATGCTGCAGCTCTCCTCAGCCAGTGCTGGAGTACTGATCACTTTTCTGTCCCTTTTAATACTGATCGTCTGAACAAACATGGCACTAAGCTAATTTCAGATCGCTTGATCACAACATTCCACTTTATAAATAATTTTCTTCATGACAGGAAACAAACCGATGCTTTCCTTGGACACTGGGTGATGCACGACAGAAATGATGAGCAACATTTATTTACGTCAATGTTAGTTACAGCTTGCAAAATCGAAACTGCAAATATGTGTTGAAACGCCAGAGAAAATGCGTGTGGTGCCTTTTAGGAGAGACAGCCACTATAGCCATGTCATACGTACCCAGACAAACACTAGTAAGCAGGTTTTATAGGTCAATGAAACAGGTAGCCGATAATGAGTATGCTGTTCCTCTTGGCACTGTAGAAAAGCTACATAAATAACTCGTCCAATATTGTTACTGTTTTTGTTTTGCTGTGCCTCGATTTGTTCCCTGGCACTTGTTGCCAGTAGAGCAGACGAATGGAATGGCTAAGAGCGAGTTTGTGGTGTCTGCAGTCGGGAGAGCCGGCGCAGGGCGCAGCTGTGTCGGATCGCCGCCTCTCGCAGGTGTCGGAGCAGCTGCAGCTGCAGCAACAACAACAACAACAGGCGGAGCCGTCGGCCGTGCTGCACGGCATCGCCCGGCCTGTGCTGGAACTGCAGCGCGGCCTCACCTTCCTGCAGCAGCAGGTACGGGAACAAAAAACATGGGCTCTACACGAGTAAACAGAGTGACACTGCAGGAAGACCGTCACCGCATATTCCTACGTAACAGGTGTTCCTGCTCCAAGCACTGATTTTATTGATTGGCGACTCCATGGAGTGTTCTGTGCACCACGACCAAATAGTGGATAGAATTGGAAGGAAAATCTGCATTGGCCGTATTTTGTTGTTTTATTGTCAGAAAAATCGATTTTCGGTCACTTAGTGATCATCCTCAGTGCTGTAATATATAATTAAAATTGAGTTTATGTGATCGCTCTAAGATGGTGGTTATAGCTTGATACCAGTGCCTACCAATTTCAATTGTATATTACAGCACTGAGGATGGTCACTAAGTGACCGAAAATCGATTTTGCTGACAATAAAACAACAAAATACGGCCAATGCTGATTTTCCTTCCAATTCTATCCACTGATTTTATGTTGAATCGTGAGCAGACTGTGGATAAATGTATCAGCTTGAGGTTGGGCCCCTCTACTGAAACGAACGAGTCGAAAACTATAAACCGAACCCGTTCTTATATCTCTGACACCGGAATACATGTACCGGTACTGTTGTTGCTGACATTGTAGGGTGGGCAACATTCAGACGTGGTAGTATGGACGAAAACAAGGAATAATTTCCAGTAAAACGGATCTCTAAAATGCATATCCTAAGAGCTATGAGCACTTGTTCAATAGAGGAAGATGAAAATGTGCTCAGAACTTCACTGGTACTTCTTTTAGATATGAAGATAGTAACTGTTCTTGAATGAACCCCCCCCCCCAAATTCTATAAGTCCCTCCAGATCCTTGAGCGTCATGCACTCCACCTCGCCTTCCGTATCCGCCTCCCGTCCCCCACGTGGATCCTCTATGATCTCATTCCTTTCCCCCATCTGCTCCTATTCCTCGAACATATCCACATCCTCTACACCTCCCGCCGTCTTAAACCCCCTCACCCCCTGGTTGCTCCTCTCCTCTCCGATCCCCACCCCCTGCTACGTCTTCACCGTTGTGTCCCCCCTACCCTCCACCTCTACACCCTACATCTCCTTTCCCAAGGTGGCTTCCATCAACTCCCCCTCCCAGATGATGCCCTCTCTCCCTCCATTTATCCCTCCTATCAACTCTGATCCTCACTCCCCCTCCTTTCCTCTGTCCTTTTCCCGGGCTCCCTCTCCCCCCCTTCCATCCTCTTTCTTCCACACCTCCCCTCTCTTTGCCCCCTTCTCTCCCCCAAGTCCTTTTACATTTCCCTCCTCTGCCTCCTCTCATTCCCTCTCCCGTCTGCCCTTCTCCCCCTTTTATTAGTCCTCTTCCTCCTTGGTTCCCCCCCCCATTTTTTCGGTTTTTTCCTCTCCTCCCTCCTTGTTTTTCCCCCTACTCCAGGTCCCCCCCCCCCTTCTGCCTTGGATCGGGAGTGCCATCTTTGTGCCGCCATTTTCGTGCAGTGTTTTAGGGTGTGGTTTTCCAGTGAGTGTTCTGTGTTGTGTCTTTTGGGAAGTGTAGCGAACAGCCATCATACTGTCGCTGGGTGTGCTCTTTTTATCTCTTGCGAACAGAAACCAGACTGTCGCCATGTTTTTTAATTGTGTGTCTACTATGTTACTTGTCTGATTCCTGTGTATTTTAACAACATTGCCAACCCCTTTTGCTTTCTGTTTTAACTTTCCGCATTTTTACGGCATTTTACACTTTAAGTCACCATTTTATCGCCTGTTTTTTCTTGTTTCTTTCTTCTTCCTTTATTTAAAAAAAAAAAGTCTGTAGGCTGTAGAGCAGCGTAGTAAGCTACTGCCAGCCCGCCCCCTTCGGGGGGAATTGAAAATCAATAAAGAAAAAAAAAACTTGAAAGAACAGGTACCACTGATGACCATGCAACTTCTCTAGAATAAATAATAATGAATTGAAACCCTCAGCTGCCGACAGGTGTTGTTGATGTACCTCGATGGGGACAGCTGAAAATGTGTGCCCCGCCAGGGACTCGAACCCGGGACCTCCTGCTTACATGGCAGACGCTCTGTCCACCTGGGACACAGATGAATGGCGCGACTGCTGGGACCTATCATCCCCTGCACGCCTCCCGTATCTGTTAGGTACATTACATATTTAGATTGTGGACAGTTGGGAGTGTGGGTCTCACGGGAACAACACCTGTTGGCAGCTGAGGGTTTCAGTTGATTATAACTTATTTTAGAGGTCTTGTTTACTGGATATTTTTTCCTTGTTTTGGCCCATACTATCACCTCTGAAAGTTGCCTACCCTACAATCCTAGCAACAATGGTATCAGTACATGTGTTCCACAGTCAGAGATTTCAGAACGCTATTCGCCTATAACTTTAGACTTGTTCGTTTCCAGTACAGAGACCCTGCGACGCCCCACCCAGTTCTATCGTCATATGGATAAGTTTTCGCCTATAAATGACCGTGGTTGGCGATCGGAGTCGTAATTATAATCGGTGGACACCCGCGTGGATTAAGACTTCAGTGTTGATGCCACTAATCGTTCTACGCACTGCAGACCTAAACTGTTACCACACACTCTTTAATTTTGAATAATTGGAACCGATATAGTAACTTGACAAGCAAACAAGGGGTAGGATAGTACACAATGTAAGTCATAACCACTTTGAAATAACGACATACTCTGCATATGGACAATATGGATCCTACACAAGTATTACTTTCGTTACCTCGGCAAAATACACTTTCATCAGTATAGAATAAATCTATTTTAAACTTGAGACACTTTTATGTAAAATAATAGAGAAATGTTGAGCGAAAAGATCATTGAAAATGCATAGTTACTCTTGTGGTGTTATTTGAAACTTTTGCAGCTAATAAACATCTTTCTTTAACATTATCGTTACACATAATTGACCTCTGACTGAGAATGAGTTTTTACAGTGATGTTCCCTGATAATTTTCAACGTGAAGAATTTTTGAACTGATAGGACTTCAATGCAATGTAACAAAAACACTTTCCTGCACATTTGTTCAAACATAAAGTTTGTCACACTCCATGATTCAGTAAAATCTATGTCCTGAACATCACTGTAATAATCTTTTTTGTAGTAATGAAAATGTGCAGAGTACCTTTTGTTGTCTTCTTCTGCAACTGCTTTTATTTTACTTGTCAATGTAGTAAAATAGCTGGTACTTTGTGCACAACCTGATGGTTTGCTTAATATGGCAATAATAATTTTAAGCACTTTATATATGCCTACATATATCCAGCTTATGATCTTAAAATGTTGCTGATTAAATATCACAGTATGTGATACGGACCCACTAAACATCTACTGAAACAACAACGCTGTGATGAAGCTTGTTGCTTTTAAACACTTAACTTGTATTAACTTGTACAAGAGGACGACAAATCTGACTTTTACAATTATGTCCGTCACTATGAAAAATAGGATATACTAGACTTCACCATAGAAATAAATACTTAAGTCCTTTCGTGGTACTGAGCAACGTATTGCAGCCTCTGACGAGATTTTGCTGCCGATGGTTGGTTTAGCAGGTTTTACACAGTGGATTCCAAGTCGTCATTCCTATCGTAATATTTGGCCAGTACAGTGGGTAATGTTGCAACAAAATGTCTGCCTCCTTCACAGCAAACAATGAGTTCCCACTGCCTCTAGTAATAACATTGCCACTTCTGCTTGGTTGACAGATATCTGCGCAATACTGTAGAACTATATGTGGCAATAATATCCCGTCTAGCCGAGGCCGTTTAACAATGATTGTGCTCATTTTAATCAACACACAATACAATACGTGGGCATCGCACCACACGCTACTTTGCAACTCTTCGGACTCACAAAGAGAACTTTTTTGGAACTTTCTGTCGCAACGTTTCTCCCACCTTCCGTTTCGCGGGGAAGCCCCTTTAGATTCCAACTTAAGCCTAAAGCATTGACTCGTTACAGCTTTAATCACAAACGTTCATAATACTTTAAAAACTCAGATCTACTTAACAACATGTAGAGATTAATACAAAAAAAGAAACATTATTCACAGCTATGCATTTGAAGCACGGTTACAGATAATTGACTGCGTACTTCGCAGATTGGTGGCAGCACCTTACAGCAGAGAGCTGCCTTATTTCACCCTGCTGCCGTTAGATGGCATATGCGCCCTCAACGCTGTATCATGTCACTGCTTGCTTTATACAGGCTTTTACAACTGCCCTGCCACTGACCTTATTTCTTAGGTTATGACAGAGAATAACGAAATAACTTCTATGAAATGAAGTGGAGCAATTCCTACAATGTGTGACGTGTACTTGTGTCGTTACAACCTTTATCTTAAAATGATACACTTATCCTTCTCCATCATCCTAGAAAGTTTGTAACATCATCATGGGATCACTCTACGTACATACATACAGGGTGTTTCAAAAATGACCGGTATATTTGAAACGGCAATAAAAACTAAACGAGCAGCGATAGAAATACACCGTTTGTTGCAATATGCTTGGGACAACAGTACATTTTCAGGCGGACAAACTTTCGAAATTACAGTAGTTACAATTTTCAACAACAGATGGCGCTGCAAGTGATGTGAAAGATATAGAAGACAACGCAGTCTGTGGGTGCGCCATTCTGTACGTCGTCTTTCTGCTGTAAGCGTGTGCTGTTCACAACGTGCAAGTGTGCTGTAGACAACATGGTTTATTCCATAGAACAGAGGATTTTTCTGGTGTTGGAATTCCACCGCCTAGAACACAGTGTTGTTGCAACAAGACGAAGTTTTCAATGGAGGTTTAATGTAACCAAAGGACCGAAAAGCGATACAATAAAGGATCTGTTTGAAAAATTTCAACGGACTGGGAACGTGACGGATGAACGTGCTGGAAAGGTAGGGCGACCGCGTACGGCAACCACAGAGGGCAACGCGCAGCTAGTGCAGCAGGTGATCCAACAGCGGCTTCGGGTTTCCGTTCGCCGTGTTGCAGCTGCGGTCCAAATGACGCCAACGTCCACGTATCGTCTCATGCGCCAGAGTTTACACCTCTATCCATACAAAATTCAAACGCGGCAACCCCTCAGCGCCGCTACCATTGCTGCACGAGAGATATTCGCTAACGATATAGTGCACAGGATTGATGACGGCGATATGCATGTGGGCAGCATTTGGTTTACTGACGAAGCTTATTTTTACCTGGACGGCTTCGTCAATAAACAGAACTGGCGCATATGGGGAACCGAAAAGCCCCATGTTGCAGTCCCATCGTCCCTGCATCCTCAAAAAGTACTGGTCTGGGCCGCCATCTCTTCCAAAGGAATCATTGGCCCATTTTCAGATCCGAAACGATTACTGCATCACGCTATCTGGACATTCTTCGTGAATTTGTGGCGGTACAAACTACCTTAGACGACACTGCGAACACCTCGTGGATTATGCAAGATGGTGCCCGGCCACATCGCACGGCCGACGTCTTTAATTTCCTGAATGAATATTTTGATGATCGTGTGATTGCTGTGGGCTATCCGAAACATACAGGGGGCGGCGTGGATTGGCCTCCCTATTCGCCAGACATGAACCCCTGTGACGGGGACACTTCAGGTGTACCGCCAGAATCCAGAAACAATTGAACAGCTGAAGCAGTACATCTCATCTGCATGTGAAGCCATTCCGCCAGACACGTTGTCAAAGGTTTCGGGTAATTTCATTCAGAGACTACGCCATATTATTGCTACACATGGTGGATATGTGGAAAATATCGTACTATAGAGTTTCCCAGACCGCAGCGCCATCTGTTGTTGAAAATTGTAACTACTGTAATTTCGAAAGTTTGTCTGCCTGAAAATGTACTGTTGTCTCAAGCATATTGCAACAAACGGTGTATTTCTATCGCTGCTCGTTTAGTTTTTATTGCCGTTTCAAATATACCGGTCATTTTTGAAACACCCTGTACATTCCCAGGCGTCAGCGCCTATAACTTTGGCGCTCTGTAGCCTCGCTGGATGAAATTTCCGGACATGGGTTCGTGTGTAAAACTTGATCTACTAAGTGCTTTCTACAACATACAGAAGTCTGTAATATGAGTAATGAAACACCCTATATATACTGGAATTTCGAACACATATTAAAATCTCCCCCCCCCCCTTTCTCTCTGCTTGTCTCTTCCTACCCTTTCTCTCTGTCAATCACGTCGTGCTTTACTCTCTGTGCGTCATCTCCACTCCCAGCTCTGTCCATCTCCTCTTTACTCCTCTCTACATCCATTCCCATTCCGTCGCCTTCTCCTCTCTCAGACCTTGAGCCTTGGTTATTTTTGCTGCAAACGAAACCTTTCTTGGGAACTTAAGGCGCTTAAAATGAATGGGTAAATAGGTTGGGATGATTGGTATACGTGGTATGAGAGAGACCTCTCCGGCTGCTGGAGGTGAGAGGGCAGTAGCTTCAGTGGCAGTACTTTAATCTGAGAAAGGCAAGGATTACAAAGCTTCGGACGAGTCAGATTCGGCAGTAGTATTCTATTCATAAACCGATAAGCTTTTTATACAACTTTCCTGTGTTTTGTTGGAAACCGAGGGTGAGGAAGAAAACAATGTACGAGTAGTACATCGTTCTGCAGTGGAACCTGACAGCGAGGAAGAAACCGAAACAGAATATTCCTACAGCACAGCACCTTCTTTCTCGCTGTTAGTCTTAACAGAAAATCTCATCATTGTTTTGCTTACTAGAGTATCCTGTAAAAACTTCACTAAGGAATCCGCTACTCGGGTAGGACAGTACTTGTGGAGTGCACACGAGGGTTATTTTTGGGTTAGGCAGTAGCTTCAGATTCTCTGATGACCATTAGCCAGTCGATACGCAACGAGTGAAGTCAGACCCACTTCGACTGTCAAAATTTTATCAGTAACAGTCGAAGTATTCCTTGAGAAGTTCCTCTAGGAAAATTGTTGCGACCGAGACCTGGCTGAAACCCGAAGTGGAAAGCTCTGAGATATTTAGCGAGTCACTGAACGCACAAGCATATCGCAAAGACTAAAAAGGACATAGGAAGGGGCGTGTTCATTGCAGTTGACAAAAATACTGTGTCTATTGAAGTAGAAGTTGATTGTGGCAATAGAGTCTACATGAAACCAAGTTGATTGCTGAATGTTTTTACCGGCCACACGATTCCGCTGTCACAGTTCCAGAGTCATTCAAAGAAAGCCTACGGCCACTAGCGCGTAATTACCCATATCTTGCCGAACTATGTTGGAGGCGACTTCAACCTACCGAGTATAGACTGGGATGTTATGGATTCATTGTGGAGGGGTGCTTTTGAACACGGTTTCTGAAAACTGTCTTTAGCAGCTAGTTCGGTAGCATTCACGCAGTGAAAATATCTTAGAGTTGTAGCTACAAACAGGCCACATTTTATCCACAACGTTAGCAAACGTGATTCATTATAGGAACTATGGTACGAAACTTAACAAATCAGTCAAGAAGGCTAGGGGAGTGTTTCTGCTAGAAAGAAGAGATATCCATTGTTAGCATCTCCCTTAGACAATGAAGTGACATCACTTAGTTCCAGTAAGATGGACGTAGAGAGATCATGGACAACGTATAAACAGATTGAAATCTTGGTCTGGATTATTATGTGCCTAGTAAGTGGATTAAGGCTGGGCGGGACCGACCATGGCTTAATAACGAAATTCGGAAAATACTGGGCAAGCAGAAGCCATTGGTCTCTCCGTTCAAAAGAGAACGAGCAAATGACGACAAGCAAAGTTTCGTAGAGATTCCTTCAACATCTATACGTGAAGCATACAATTACCACCATCATACCACAACAAAAGACCTGGCAGGGAACCCTAGAAAATTCTGATCCTCAGTTCTAAGGCTTCCATTGAGTCTCTTGTTGATCAGTCTGGTGTGGCAGTTGAAAGTAGCAAAATGAAATGCGAAGTTTGTTTTAAATTTCACGTTCAAGAAATCACTCACACAGGAGAACCGTACAAACGTACCGTCATTTGACCATGTCACACCCTGTGTGAGTGACGTAATAATAAGCATCCCAGGGTTAGAGAAACAACTAAAAGAGTTGAGAACAAAAAAGTCATTAGGTACGGTTGGAATTCCAATTCGGTTTTACAAAGAGGACTCTACTGCATTTGCTCCCTATCTTATTTACTGCGAATCTCTCGTCCAGCGCTAAGTCCCAAGGCACTGGAAAAAATCGTAAGTAACTCCTGTATACAAGCAGAGTAAAATAACGAACCCGCGATATGCCTAACATCACTTTTCTGCAGAATCGTTGGACACATTCTCAGTTTGAATGTAACAAATATTCTTCAGACCGACAAGCTTATGTCCCAGAATCAGCATGCTTTTAGAAAGCAGCGCTCGTGCGACACTCAGCTTGCTCTATTCTCGCATGATACGAGGTGTGGCTAGAAAAAAACCGGACTAGTACTGGTGAAATAATAAAACGAATGCAATTAGGCTGAAAGTCGCGTGGCCTGTCACGTGACTCTCGCTCCGCCTACTGCTCGAGTTTCATCTGCCTCCTGCAGTCTGCCCGTGGCGTCTGTTTTAAGTAGTTGACGTTTTGTCTGTGCGTCGGAAAATGTTGAGTGTACAGAAAGAACAGCGTGTTAACATCAAATTTTGTTTCAAACTAGGAAAATCTGCAAGTGAAACGTTTGTAATATTACAACAAGTGTACGGCGATGATTGTTTATCGCGAACACAAGTGTTTGAGTGGTTTAAAAGATTTGAAGATGGCCGCGAAGACACCAGTGATGACACTCGCACTGGCAGACCATTGTCAGCAAAAACTTATGCAAACATTGAAAAAATCGGTAAACTTGTTCGACAAGATCGCCGTTTAACAATCAGAGCAGTGTCTGAGTTAACAGGAGTTGACAAGGAAAGTGTTAGGCAGATTCTTCATGAAAGTTTCAACATGAACAAAGTGTGTTCAAAAATGGTTACAAAGTGTCTCACAATTGAACAGAAGGAACGCCGAAGAATGATTTGTTCTGACATCCTGGAAAACATTTATCGCGAACACAAGTGTTTGAGTGGTTTAAAAGATTTGAAGATGGCCGCGAAGACACCAGTGATGACACTCGCACTGGCAGACCATTGTCAGCAAAAACTTATGCAAACATTGAAAAAATCGGTAAACTTGTTCGACAAGATCGCCGTTTAACAATCAGAGCAGTGTCTGAGTTAACAGGAGTTGACAAGGAAAGTGTTAGGCAGATTCTTCATGAAAGTTTCAACATGAACAAAGTGTGTTCAAAAATGGTTACAAAGTGTCTCACAATTGAACAGAAGGAACGCCGAAGAATGATTTGTTCTGACATCCTGGAAAACATTGAAAGTGATCCCACCTTCTTACAAAATGTTATTACTTGCGATGAATCGTGGTTTTTTACTTACGATCCCGAAACTAAACGCCAATCGATGCATTGGAAAACTCCTGGTTCTCCACGACAAAAAAAAGCACGAATGTCAAAATCGAAATTCAAGGCAATGATGATTGTTTTTTTTGACATCAAAGGGATTGTGCACATTGATTGGGTACCAGAGGGACAAACAGTGAATCAGCATTACTACATTAGCGTCCTGGCTACCCTACGTGAGCGAGTACGGAGAAAACGGAACGATTTGTGGAGAAAAAAGTCATGGATCCTTCACCAAGACAATGCCCCAGCTCACAGTGCGTTGTCAGTGAAGACGTTTTTGGCAAAACACAACATTCCCATCTTAGATCATCCACCCTACTCACCTGATTTGGCCCCCTGTGACTTTTTTCTTTTCCCTAAAGTCAAGTCAGCTTTGAAAGGAACTAAATTTGAGACTATTGAAGCAGTAAACGAAAAAGCGACGGAAGTAATGTATGGACTTACCGAAAATGATCTGCAGCATTGCTATGAACAGTGGAAAATCCGTATGGAGCGGTGTAGAGACCGAGGAGGAGAGTACATTGAAGGAGATAACATGAAATTGTAAATAATTGTAAATAAATGTTTTTTCCAGCATCAGTCCGGTTTTTTTCTAGCCGCACCTCGTATACTGAGAACTATGGATGAAGGGCAACAGGCAGATTCAATATTTTTAGATTTCCCGAAAGCATTTGACACGGTGCCCCATTGCAGGCTGTAAACGAACGTACGAGCATAAGGAATAGGTTCACAGATATGTGAGTGGCTCGAAGACTTCTTAAATAATAGAAGCCAGCATGTTGTCATCGACGGCGAGTGTTCATGAGAGACAAGAGTATCGGCAGGAGTGTCCCAGGGAAGTGTGATAGGACGGCTGTTGTTCTCTATATACACAAATGATTCGGCGAACCGGGTGGGCAGCAGTCTGCGGTTGTTTGCTGATGATGCCGTGGTGTACGGAAAGGTGTCGAAGTAGAGTGATTGTGTGAAGATAGAAGACGTAGACAAAATTTCCAGTTGGTGTGTGAATGACAACTTGCTGTAAATGTAAATTAATGCAGATGAACAGGAATGTTCGGGTACAGTTTTACTAGTTTCTGCTTGACACAGTCAATTTTTTAAATATACGGGCGTAACGTTGCAGAGCGATACGAGATGGAGCGAACGTGTGAGAACTGTCGTAGGGAAGGTGAATGGTCAACTTCGGTTTACTGGGAGAATTTTAGGAAAGAGTGATTCATCTGTAAAGGAGACCGCATATAGGACGCTGTAGCGACCTATTGTTGAGGACTGCTCGTATGTTTGGGATCCATGCTAGGTCGATAGAAGGAACTGGTATTTGAAGCTGAGTACCTAACGATTCTACTGCTGCCAATATACATTTCGCGTAAGGACTATGAAGATGGGATACGAGAAAATAGGGCTTATACGGAGGCATATACGAGGGCAGTTCAATAAGTAATGCAACACATTTTTTTTCTGAAACAGGGGTTGTTTTATTCAGCATTGAAATACACCAGGTTAATCCCCAATCTTTTAGCTACACAACACTATTTTTCAACGTAATCTCCATTCAATGCTACGGCCTTACGCCACCTTGAAATGAGGGCCTGTATGCCTGCACGGTACCATTCCACTGGTCGATGTCGGAGCCAACGTCGTACTGCATCAATAACTTCTTCATCATCCGCGTAGTGCGTCCCATGGATTGCGTCCTTCATTGGGCCAAACATATGGAAATCCGACGGTGCGAGATCGGGGCTGTAGGGTGCATGAGGAAGAACAGTCCACTGAAGTTTTGTGAGCTCCTCTCGTGTGCGAAGACTTGTGTGAGGTCTTGCGTTGTCATGAAGAAGGAGAAGTTCGTTCAGATTTTTGTGCCTACGCTGAAGTCGTTTCTTCAATTTCTGAAGAGTAGCACAATACACTTCACAGTTGATCATTTGACCATGGGGAAGGACATCGAACAGAATAACCCCTTCAGCGTCCCAGAAGACTGTAACCATCACTTTACCGGCTGAGGGTATGGCTTTAAACTTTTTCTTGGTAGGGGAGTGGGTGTGGCGCCACTCCATTGATTGCCGTTTTGTTTCAGGTTCGAAGTGATGAACCCATGTTTCATCGCCTGTAACAATCTTTGACAAGAAATTGTCACCCTCAGCCACATGACGAGCAAGCAATTCCGCACAGATGGTTCTCCTTTGCTCTTTATGGTGTTCGGTTAGACAACGAGGGACCCAGCGGGAACAAACCTTTGAATATCCCAACTGGTGAACAATTGTGACAGCACTACCAACAGAGATGTCAAGTTGAGCACTGAGTTGTTTGATGGTGATCCTTCGATCATCTCGAACGAGTGTGTTCGCACGCTCTGCCATTGCAGGAGTCACAGCTGTGCACGGCCGGCCCGCACGCGGGAGATCAGACAGTCTTGCTTGACCTTGCGGCGATGATGACACACGCTTTGCCCAGCGACTCACCGTGCTTTTGTCCACTGCCAGATCACCGTAGACATTCTGCAAGCGCCTATGAATATCTGAGATGCCCTGGTTTTCCGCCAAAAGAAACTCGATCACTGCCCGTTGTTTGCAACGCACATCCGTTACAGACACCATTTTAACAGCTCCGTACAGGGCTGCCACCTGTCGGAAGTCAATGAAACTATACGAGACGAAGCGGGAATGTTTGAAAATATTCCACAAGAAATTTCCGGTTTTTTTCAACCAAAATTGGCCGAGAAAAAAAATGTGTTGCATTACTTATTGAACTGCCCTCGTAGATAGACGTTTTTCCCTCGCTCTGTTTGCGATTGGAACAGGAAAGGAAATGAGTAGTAAGTGGCACGTAGTAACGTGCGCCAGGCTCCGTAAGATGGCTTGCGCACTATCTATGTGGATATAGATGAACTTGAAGTAAATCAATCAAAAACTTTCCGAAATATTTGGTAACAAAGTTTCCCCTTTATATGTATGTGTGTGTGTGAAAAGAATATAGTGCGTATGTCCTTCCAATTAGTCATTGGAGTACCGTGTAAAAATTTGAAGCAAATTGGTCAAGTACTTTTCCAGGCCTTTGTAAACAACGTTAAACAGTGACTGATTTTTTATATATGAGGGTTGTCCAGAAAGTAAGTCCGATCGGTCGCTAAATGGAAACTACAGTGAGAATCAGAAACATTCAATTCGGAAGAGATAGTTACACTGTCTAGATACTTCTCTACACAGTCGCCGCTCCGACTTTTGTTGGAGCGTTATACCAAATTTCCAACACTATCGTCATAGAAGGCAGCCGCATCTCCTTTCCCATAATTCCCTACACTGGTCTGTAGCGCGTAGCCTGCGCCCAAGTGCTGTCTGCGTGTCCAGCGTTTCATGTGAACAGAGACGATACCGAGGACGAGCCAATTAGGGCTGTGTTGTGGGTGATCGAACACTTCCCATCGAAAAGGCTGCAGGAGCGTCTTCGCTGCCGCTGCAGGGTGCGGCTGAGAATTACCGTGAAGAAGGACGTGCGTGGCAGTTGTGTTATGTGGGCTGCATTCATTAAGGCGAAGCCTCTCAGCGGGCCCTCCTACTTGCCGGGAGACATTGTTCTTCTAGACACCTTTACTCGCTCACAACTGAAAAGAGCGTCTTGATGTTATCGACAGTCATACTAGAGACAATACCCAACACATCTGTGCAAAGCGTCATCGGGTTTTCATGTGGTGTCCATTTCGCGGCGGTAGGAACTTACTTCCTGGACAACACTCGTAGTAGTATAGATATGCTGAAACATTACGCCCACTGCCAATGGGTGGAATGAATACCATCAGGGCTTGCTAGAAACGTGTCCTGCAACGATCTTCCGATGTCACACTACTTGCCTTGCCGGGCAAAGACCGCGATTGCTCGGGCAACCTCAGGGCCAGGAGGGAAATCAGTATGTATTACTTTTGAATACATTATGGGCACAGCAGTGATCAATGTCTTATAAATAATTACTATTAAAAACAGTCTTGATCACGATTTATTTAACAAGGTGACCGGTTTCAACCACTACTGTGGTCATCTTCAGACCTGTAAGTTGTATACAAAGCTCTAATTAGAGGGCTACATACATTAAACAAAATACATAAAGTTATAAAGCTATAAAACGTTGAATTACCATTGAGTAGGAACCTCTTTCTGTTGAAGAATCACTACTGGAGAAACCAGTGCACGTCTTACTATATATAATGGAGGCTCCACCCACTTCTGACTGCATGATGTCATTATTAACCAATGAGTTATAAGTCGAATTACAATTTAAAATTTCTTAGTTAAAAGAACATTGTCAAGAATTAGAAATAAATACACACTAAACTTAACTTATTAAACAGCTATTGTCAATTAAGAAACGTTAAAAATATTTAAATATGTGGGAAAATGAACTTCGGTTTGGCAGTACATGGGCTGCCCTCTCAAGGCCTGTCGGTGAACCATCTGGAACCACTGGTTGCTATGGTGAAGTTAGACGCCGTTGCAAAGATGAAGCAGCATGCTTTTTTCACTGAAGTTATTGTAAGGTCGATAGTCGAACTAGTGGTTGCCATGGTGAGGACAAACGCCAGTGCAAAGATGTGGCAGCAGGCTTCTTTCCAATGAAGTTGTTGCGAAGTAAAATGGCAAAGACTGTGGCGTCAGACGATGTATTATTAAGCAGCAACTTGTCTTTATTGAAACGAAAAGAGTAAGCTACAATAATCTGTAGCTGACATGTATACTACATGCTGTCCAAATACGATACGAAGTAGTTGTCCGTATGTATGAAATATTACCTATGAAGTTGATATGTAGATTACATGTGCTGTTTTAAGGCATTGCTATTCCTCAAGTTATATGCCAGTAATATAAGCAAATAAAAATGAAAGAATTTAAAATAATAAAATTATGAGCCAGTGTCAAAAATAAAACGATGTAAATTAGCAATATGCAGTCTAAAAGCATAAAAGCCAAATTCTAAAACAGATAGTCAATCATAAAATAATGTTTGGTATATTACTGGCATATAAGCATATAAGCATGCTGCTTCATCTTTGCAACGGCGTCTAACTTCACCATAGCAACCAGTGGTTCCAGATGGATCACCGACAGGCCTCGAGAGGGCAACCCATGTACTGCCAAACCGAAGTTCATTTTCCCACATATTTTAAATATTTTTAACGTTTCTTAATTGACAATAGCTGTTTAATAAGTTAAGTTTAGTGTGTATTTATTTCTAATTCTTGACAATGTTCTTTTAACTAAGAAATTTTTAATTGTAATTCGACTTATAACTCATTGGTTAATAATGACATCATGCAGTCAGAAGTGGGTAGAGCCTCCATTATATATAGTAAGACGTGCACTGGTTTCTCCAGTAGTGATTCTTCAACAGAAAGAGGTTCCTACTCAATGGTAATTCAACGTTTTATAGCTTTATAACATTATGTATTTTGTTTAATGTATGTAGCCCTCTAATTAGAGCTTTGTATACAACTTATAGGTCTGAAGATGACCACAGTAGTGGTTGAAACCGGTCACCTTGTTAAATAAATCGTGATCAAGACTGTTTTTAATAGTAATTAAATCAGTATGTGAGCGAAAAGTCATCCGCTGACCTCCTTAAGTTTGTCGTGTGTTATCGAGGGCTGAACTGTATTTAAAACCAGTGAAACTGGTTTGAGATAGTAATCCGTTCCCCGCCGAGGACGGCCGCTCCAACTCGTAAAACCTGTGACGTCACGTGCTGTGACGCACGCCATAGGGCGTGTAAGTCCCGTTTGCTCCGAATGACATCTGGTGACCTTCCGGGCGTATGACTTCCAAAGGAAAGTACATAAGCGGAGCAGACACGAATGGGGCATTATTCTAGTGCCATTAAGTGCTGCTAATCGAGAAATCTGTTGATTTAAGTGTCTTTGACAAAGAGCAGTTCATAAACTGTGCATGAGTCCATGGATAAAATGTACCGGGCGTGGCAAAACATCACATACCAAAACCGGTGCGAAGGCAATTGTGATGAACCGCAGTGCTTAGATAATAGGGGCCAACGGCGTAGACAGAGATGTGTACGGGCGAGCAGACGCACAACCGTTAAGCAGCTGAATGCCCAAATCAACCAAGGGGCTACCAACACTGTCTCCTCAACGACCGTTCGGCGAACGTTGGTGCGTGTGAGCCTCAACAGCGGGTTCATGCACCCATGCTCACTCCTGTTCATCGATGACGAACGCTGGAATTTGCACTCCAGTGCCACAACTGGAGGTTCAATGAGTGGCGACACGTTACCTTTTCAGATGAATCATGTTTTGCGCTCCATCGGACAGATGGCCGTTGGATCGTTGGAAGGGTAAAGTGATCTCGTCATTCCGAAAGGTACAATGGTTCAACACAAGTATGCAACTATTCATGGGGATGATGTTCACTCCTTCATGCAGTTTGTTTTTTCTCGGTATGATTGCGAATACCATCAGGAGAATGCAACGCGTCAGACCGGTCGCACTGTGCGTGCGTGGCTTGAAGAACACCAGGATGGGTTTATCGTACTCCCCTGGCGACCAAGCTCCTCGCATTTAAACCCAGTCGAGAATCTGTGTGACCACCTAGATCAGGCTGTTCGCGCCACAGATTCTCAACTAAGAAAGCTAGCCAGAGCTGGCCAGAGCATTGGAGTCCGTATGGCTCCACACCCCTGTCGGTATCTCCCAGAATCTCACAACTTTCTTCCTGCACGTCTCGTAGCTGGAAAACGTGGTTCCTCAATCTCTTGTCGTATGGTGACATTAATGTCACTGGGCAGTGTAGTTTTTAAAACCAAGATTGATCTTCCCCTACTTTAAGTGAAAATTTGCCGCTAAAGAAAATACCCGAAATATTTTAAATCAGTCTACTATAATTTCTCATGTTTAGGATTGATTAAAATGCCATTTGTTTCTACCACTATTGAGAACTTGCCTCGCAGTCATTATCAGTTCTATGTCATCTTGTTAGTGTGTGTCGAACTATTTACGGAATTATAGTGCTGGATATAATTTCAGTGTGTGGTTACACATTGTGTTTATAAATTATTCGAAATCGCTGTTCCTCTGACCACCACTTGCTCTTCGATCTACCGGTCTTCTAATAGTGCTGTTACAGGGTGTTTCAAAAATGACCGGTATATTTGAAACGGCAATAAAAACTAAACGAGCAGCGATAGAAATACACCGTTTGTTGCAATATGCTTGGGACAACAGTACATTTTCAGGCGGACAAACTTTCGAAATTACAGTAGTTACAATTTTCAACAACAGATGGCGCTGCAAGTGATGTGAAAGATATAGAAGACAACGCAGTCTGTGGGTGCGCCATTCTGTACGTCGTCTTTCTGCTGTAAGCGTGTGCTGTTCACAACGTGCAAGTGTGCTGTAGACAACATGGTTTATTCCTTAGAACAGAGGATTTTTCTGGTGTTGGAATTCCACCGCCTAGAACACAGTGTTGTTGCAACAAGACGAAGTTTTCAACGGAGGTTTAATGTAACCAAAGGACCGAAAAGCGATACAATAAAGGATCTGTTTGAAAAATTTCAACGGACTGGGAACGTGACGGATGAACGTGCTGGAAAGGTAGGGCGACCGCGTACGGCAACCACAGAGGGCAACGCGCAGCTAGTGCAGCAGGTGATCCAACAGCGGCCTCGGGTTTCCGTTCGCCGTGTTGCAGCTGCGGTCCAAATGACGCCAACGTCCACGTATCGTCTCATGCGCCAGAGTTTACACCTCTATCCATACAAAATTCAAACGCGGCAACCACTCAGCGCCGCTACCATTGCTGCACGAGAGACATTCGCTAACGATGTAGTGCACAGGATTGATGACGGCGATATGCATGTGGGCAGCGTTTGGTTTACTGACGAAGCTTATTTTGACCTGGCCGGCTTCGTCAATAAACAGAACTGGCGCATATGGGGAACTGAAAAGCCCCATGTTGCAGTCCCATCGTGCCTGCATCCTCAAAAAGTACTGGTCTGGGCCGCCATTTCTTCCAAAGGAATCATTGGCCCATTTTTCAGATCCGAAACGATTACTGCATCACGCTATCTGGACATTCTTCGTGAATTTGTGGCGGTACAAACTGCCTTAGACGACACTGCGAACACCTCGTGGTTTCTGCAAGATGGTGCCCGGCCACATCGCACGGCCGACGTCTTTAATTTCCTGAATGAATATGTCGATGATCGTGTGATTGCTTTGGGCTATCCGAAACATACAGGAGGCGGCGTGGATTGGCCTCCCTATTCGCCAGACATGAACCCCTGTGACTTCTTTGTGTGGGGACACTTGAAAGACCAGGTGTACCGCCAGAATCCAGAAACAATTGAACAGCTGAAGCAGTACATCTCATCTGCATGTGAAGCCATTCCGCCAGACACGTTGTCAAAGGTTTCGGGTAATTTCATTCAGAGACTACGCCATATTATTGCTACGCATGGTGGATATGTGGAAAATATCGTACTATAGAGTTTCCCAGACCGCAGCGCCATCTGTTGTTGAAAATTGTAACTACTGTAATTTCGAAAGTTTGTCTGCCTGAAAATGTACTGTTGTCCCAAGCATATTGCAACAAACGGTGTATTTCTATCACTGCTCGTTTAGTTTTTATTGCCGTTTCAAATATACCGGTCATTTTTGAAACACCCTGTATTTTCTGCGTGTTTTAAAGGACGAGCCCATTATAAATTGAAAATAGTTAGACGGTAGTAAAGCAGTCTATAGTGTCTTTCGGAGTCTATTGCCTATTTTCCTTCTGATTAATCTGCAATGTTGGAAAAAGTTTTTATTTAACTATTTTTTCTGTGTATCATTACAATATTTTATAAGAGCCAATTCTGAGAATTCAGTGATCCCCCACTCCCTTCTTTCTCGGATAAATATGCCGTCCCATTGTTTCATCATTGTCTTTATTACCACATTCGTTTCCTCTGAGTTTTCTTTATCCAGATTTTGTCTCTCATGTCAGCATCTTTTTATTTTTATTAATTTTTCTGTGGCAGTGTTTAATTTCCAGATCATGTAATTCGATTGCGTGCTCCCACAGTGTGACGTGGCTGTTGCTAAGTCAAACTGGTCTCAAGCGGGTCACTGTCTGATGTTCTGAATAAAAATAGGTCTTTTCTCCAAACATAAATCTTCTTCACAGATTCTTGGCATATACAGTCACTAGCATTGCTAAGTCAATAATACAATGCCTCACCACTGATTCTTATAGCTTCTGGCAGTAAGTCCGTATAGTTCTTGGCCCGCCCAGAAGCTGAAACTAGTCTCCAGCATGGATAATTAACCATTTACAATTATCGGGGCTGTATTCGACACAGACGTTACTGCTAGCTGTCGGACATGGGGTCTATTTAAATGACGTTTAATAAACAAGTAATGATCACAATCGTATTCCTCTCCAAGCCATTACAAGACGTAAGGTGCGCATTTATAACGCTTTCAGTATACTCGTATAAAAACAAAGATCACAACATTCCTTCAGTAGTATTAAAAAATGACACTCAGTTAAGTAAAACTACACTCCTGGAAATGGAAAAAAGAACACATTGACACCGGTGTGTCAGACCCACCATACTTGCTCCGGACACTGCGAGAGGGCTGTACAAGCAATGATCACACGCACGGCACAGCGGACACACCAGGAACCGCGGTGTTGGCCGTCGAATGGCGCTAGCTGCGCAGCATTTGTGCACCGCCGCCGTCAGTGTCAGCCAGTTTGCCGTGGCATACGGAGCTCCATCGCAGTCTTTAACACTGGTAGCATGCCGCGACAGCGTGGACGTGAACCGTATGTGCAGTTGACGGACTTTGAGCGAGGGCGTATAGTGGGCATGCGGGAGGCCGGGTGGACGTACCGCCGAATTGCTCAACACGTGGGGCGTGAGGTCTCCACAGTACATCGATGTTGTCGCCACTGGTCGGCGGAAGGTGCACGTGCCCGTCGACCTGGGACCGGACCGCAGCGACGCACGGATGCACGCCAAGACCGTAGGATCCTACGCAGTGCCGTAGGGGACCGCACCGCCACTTCCCAGCAAATTAGGGACACTGTTGCTCCTGGGGTATCGGCGAGGACCATTCGCAACCGTCTCCATGAAGCTGGGCTACGGTCCCGCACACCGTTAGGCCGTCTTCCGCTCACGCCCCAACATCGTGCAGCCCGCCTCCAGTGGTGTCGCGACAGGCGTGAATGGAGGGACGAATGGAGACGTGTCGTCTTCAGCGAGGAGAGTCGCTTCTGCCTTGGTGCCAATGATGGTCGTATGCGTGTTTGGCGCCGTGCAGGTGAGCGCCACAATCAGGACTGCATACGACCGAGGCACACAGGGCCAACACCCGGCATCATGGTGTGGGGAGCGATCTCCTACACTGGCCGTACACCACTGGTGATCGTCGAGGGGACACTGAATAGTGCACGGTACATCCAAACCGTCATCGAACCCATCGTTCTACCATTCCTAGACCGGCAAGGGAACTTGCTGTTCCAACAGGACAATGCACGTCCGCATGTATCCCGTGCCACCCAACGTGCTCTAGAAGGTGTACGTCAACTACCCTGGCCAGCAAGATCTCCGGATCTGTCCCCCATTGAGCATGTTTGGGACTGGATGAAGCGTCGTCTCACGCGGTCTGCACGTCCAGCACGAACGCTGGTCCAACTGAGGCGCCAGGTGGAAATGGCATGGCAAGCCGTTCCACAGGACTACATCCAGCGTCTCTACGATCGTCTCCATGGGAGAATAGCAGCCTGCATTGCTGCGAAAGGTGGATATACACTGTACTAGTGCCGACATTGTGCATGCTCTGTTGCCTGTGTCTATGTGCCTGTGGTTCTGTCAGTGTGATCGTGTGATGTATCTGACCCCAGGAATGTGTCAATAAAGTTTCCCCTTCCTGGGACAATGAATTCACGGTGTTCTTATTTCAATTTCCAGGAGTGTATAATTGTTTCAGTGTCTTAGCAGGCAAAGAATAACAGTATTAAGCATAGAGAAATACATACGGCCCTTTCCACACTCACCATTCCTGGGAATCTAGTTTCAGTATGTCGAACAATTTGTGAAATTTCAGCGCTATGGAAGTTATGTGGAACAATATGACGAACTTATCAAAATTAAGAGACCATATAAATACCCCTAACAAAAGTTTGCTTGGGTGGAATCGAAATAGCGATACAGCAAAAACGAAATCCTAACCCTGAAATAGTTCCCATCTTTTAATTCCTAGCTTCGAAGAAGTCGTCAAAGCCATTCCGCTTCCTAGCCGTTCTTTAACCTCTGAACAAAATTTATCATCTTCTGCTGAAAGACCCTATAGAATTAATTACTTTTTATAAATATGTAAATTTTGAAGCTAGATGCTCCACCTGATTGTCTATCAGTTTGTATTCCTTATTAATTTGGTTGATATTTCAATTTTTATAAAAGACGCGGTCATTGTCCAAGTAAATCAAATATTAACCACACTTAAATTGCTTCTCAAGGTATTCTCTTTACATTTATAGGTAGTTGCAAGCATAGGTAGTTATAATTACTACGTCTACGGAACCTTACTTTATTTTACCAGAACGCGAGACTAAAAAGTGAATGTTCTATCATTCTGTGAGCGTCAATATTAAGGTTGGCAATCCTATACATATATCTTCATCCACCGCTTTTATTTTCTGACATTTGAGCGTACAAAAGCATATTGTAATAGCCGATAGAGAACCTAGCACATTACAGTGTGAAATAGGTGGAAGCAAATTGCCAATCGAATGTTATGGTTTTCGTTTAGAATGTTCATGTTTGTACATTAACTGTGCGTCAAAGTATGACATTAACTATGCAAATAGTGGTGATAGCAAGAATGCAGATACAAGAGTTAAGAAACTACATACATAAATTAGAAGCTTTGTTTCAGCAATGGAAGTAACAATAAAAACAAAATAATTTTTAGAATTAACTGCAGAGTTATCACATACTAAGGCTTACACTCCCTTCGCAGTGTGAAAAATTAAAATTTGTAAATCAGTGCAATCAAAAGACACAGCCTTTTTTGTACATATTTCGATATTGGCAAATTCATTCATTAAACCCTATAGGGTACTTTTAGTTGACCTAGAATCGTGAAATTTGACAATAAACAAAGTTTTGCAGTACGAGTAAAGGGAAAAAATCCGAAAATTATTAATTTGTAATTATGTTGCACGAAAAAAATTTTTTTGGTCATTTGTTATCTGACTACCTGTCTTTCCGTCTGTTAATACCGCTTTTTCTCAGGAACTAGTAGAGCTATCAAGTTGAAATTTAAGTCAGATACTAAGGCCTACGTTTCCTTGACGATGTAAAAAATGTAATGCTCTAAGTCGATGCAGTCAAAAGATACGGTCGTTTATGTCACATAGTTTGATAGTCGCAAACTCACTGAACAAAATCTATGCATGAACTGCTTACATGCTAGCTGGGTCTGGAAGTCTAGAGATAAAGTGTGCACCTGGAAACTGAGAGTTTGCGAAATCGACCCTCGGTGGCAGCGTGAATTTTCAGTCTTCGTTTTAACCTAGCCCTCACCTCTTAACGATGTGAGGAATCGCCAGAACAATACGTGATCCGATTTTCACAGTAAACAGTAGGTCCCCTTTTCCCGAGGTGGATAGCTGGAGTGGCTTAGGCACACACAGGTAGCTGGCGTAGCGTCCAGTAGAAAGATTATACCAGATGAAATTATTATTATTATTATTATTATTATTTTATTATTAGCGAATGTCCTCATTGGAGAATGATAAGCAGGTGATTTTCAATGTTTATTTTCCCAATATTTCTACATTTTCTCCCCGAAGGGGTTCTTTCTTTCTTTGGTCCACTTTGGTCGGTATGGTTTTCGTTCCGTCTCTGGAATAAACTTGCACTTATCCATGTCTGATGTGTCTGTTACGTCAAACTTTGCTGCTGTCAAAATCTTGTGAACTTGTTACTCAGGTGTTGATGCCTTAAGTGATGTCACATAACCAAATAGACGTTTAGTTAGTCTGTTTCCAGGTAATCTGCCTAAGTGTCCATAGAATTTAATTCTTCTCTTTCTGCGTTCACTTGCGATGTTCGATACTTTTTCTGTTGTCTCGATGGTTTGCAGTCTGTATCCACCATGTGTGTATCGTGGTCCCAGAATTTTTGTAATAATCTTTCTCTCTACTTTCTTAATTTCTTGTAAATCTATTTTTCGATTCAGTGAGAGTGTTTCACTTGCATGTGTGACTGTCGGTTTGACTGCTGTGTTGTACTATCTGATTTTAGTGCCTTTTGACAGGCATTTAACGAATCTGGAACAAGTCCGGACGCTTTCTCTAATTTCTGCAATCTGTTCGCCGCACTATTTTTTCAACTTTTGTTGGTTCAATAATTTCACCGGGATACTTAAAGTGTTTGACTCTGATGATTTCACCATAGTTTGTTTTAAGTTTAGGAATATCTAACTTGGAACACATGAATTCAGTCTTCTCAAAGGAGATTTGCAAGCCAACCTTCTCTGCACATGCTTTGAGGGTCTCGATTTGTTTTAGTGCTGTTTCTTCACTGTCAGTTAGAATCGCTAAGTCATTTCAAAACGCTGTATATGGAACGTTCAAGTTTTCTTTGAATAACAGTGGCGAGATCACATCTCCATGTCTTACTCGTCTTTTAATAAAAAATGGTTCCAAAATTTCGTCTATAAATTTGATTTTTTGCTTTGGTTACTGTGAGTGTTTGTTCGATCAGTTTTCGAGTTTTGGTGTGTAGTCCGTGTCCTTTTACAGTATTGCGTAGAGATTGTCTGTCTACAGAAACGTATGGTTTTTAAAAGTCAACGAATGAGCAGACTATTGGTTTCCTCCTGATTGCTTTAATTTTTATAATAGTTTTAAAATTAAAGACCTGTTACAGGAATAATCTGGTAGGTCGAAAGACTGCTTGGTAATCTGAAATTGTATGTTCTAGTTGTTCTTACGCCCTCTTTGTGAGACACATGGATAAAATTTTGTAAGTGACTGGCAAAAGCGAAATGCCTGTGTAGTTGTTTAAATCTGATCTCTCTCCCAATACAATGGATGAGTTAATGCACATTTCCAATCCTATGGAATTTTTTCTGTCTGCCAAATGTCTTGGACGATTTGAGTGATCTTTTTTAAGGAATTTGGACTAAGCTTCTTCAGCAGTTCACCTACAATTCCATACTATTATTATTATTGTTATTGGGGAATTGTCCCCAGAAGTGGAAGACGTTAAGCAAGTAACTCGATCAATTTTTGTTTGAGTTCTTCTTGTTCTTCCAATAGGCTTTCATTGTTTCCGAAAACACTTGTTTATGCTCATCCGACCAGTTTAGTCTCTATTGTTTTTCTTTTGGTTGCTCTGGTATAACTTCTCATTTGTGTACTTTGTGTCTGAAGGTGTTTCCTTATACAATGTGGACTGGTGTTATGTTTGCATTATTTAGGTCCTTTCGAATGTCATCTAGGCAAGGTGTGGAATTCTTAAGTGGACGTTACATAATCTATTATTCTCTTCTCCAATCGATTTTCTGGTTGTCGGCTGAGATGACCAAAGAATTTCATTCGCCTTTGCCTAACATCAATTTCGTTGTTTAAAATCTTTCTGTTGTTTTAATTGATTGTAGCCTATAAACGTCTTGGGTGTGTCTTCTGCCTTGAATTTTCTTGATGATCTTACCTCTGTTTTGATGTCTTCAAGTTATTGTTTTCTGTTAATGGTTAGTGTTTCATTATTATTATTATTATTATTATTATTATTATTTCACAAGCTGCGACATCGTCGCGAAAAAACAGTGACCCTTACATGTAATTAGTTTCCTTTAATTTACATCTATGGTCACAAACTGTTTGATAACAGATTACCGGTTTCGGTCTATAATGACCATCATCAGATCTGTTTCATAAAAACAAAGTCCTAATGTACTGCATCCATAGTGGCATCGTCAAATGTTAAATTCGGAATCAGCACCAGCATCGTCAAATACATACAAATAACATCACATGTTTGACGATGCCACTATGGCTGGAGTACATTAGGACTTTGTTTTTACGAAACAGATCTGATGATGGTCATTATAGACCGAAACCGGTAATCTGTTATCAAACAGTTTGTGATCACAGACGTAAATTAAAGGAAACTGATTATTATTATTATTATTGTCATTGTCTACATACCTAATGACGCTTGTACAGAACCCTCAGAGCGCGAGGGCTTTTGTATAGCAGAAGCTGGTCGGTAACACCGGAAAATGTGAGTCACCCTAATTTACAGACGTTGTTTGTGATATGAAGAAACGACACATGGACAGTACAGGGCAGTCCAGACCATGTGGCGTAAAAGTGTCCCCTCTTCGACGACGTTGCACAACAATTTAGGGAACAACTGCCGAGTAACGAAACGCACCACTTGCTGAGGCATGAAAACACTTTTAACGTCCTGAATCACCTAGCAGATGCAATCTCAGGTAAAGTCCTCAAAGAGTACCTAAGAAAAAACCAATGAAAAAAAAAAATACCAGACTTGACGCGTACACCCTCCCTCTTCCGCCGGGACATGGACTTGGCCAGCCGCCTCACGGCTGGAACCCGCCATGTTTTCGGATAAGGTTGGGGGGCGGGGGAGGGGGGGGGCAGTACATCACCACCGGACTTGACAATTCCGCGATTACGACATTAGATATAGATTAGTTATAGGTTCAGAATAGGATAATAAGATTAGTATAGAACTGCAGCGACTAAGTCATCGGCCAGCCCAGTGCCAGGGGCACTCCCACTGGGATTAGCTCAGTGGGAAAGGCCAATAATTAGGTTTGTATCTTCTTCTGGCACTCCTGTAACGCTGCAGGTAGAGTAGTCATAGTAACTCGTTACAAGTAGTATCCAAATTTAACAGAAGCGGAAAATTACAATAACACCAAAACAATAGCGTAGTAAATAATAGTAGACAAACTGCCTATTGGCTTCTGTCTCGGGTTCTTCGGCCGACGTTCATCTAATGATTTTTCTGACGTTTCGCCAGCACGAGTGGCTGGCATTGTCACAGCTTCACCCTCCACTGAGTTCACCACCGGCAATGGAGGGTGAAGCTTTGACAATGCCAGCCACTCGTGCTGGCGAAACGTCAGAAAAATCATTAGATGAACGTCGGCCGAAGAACCCGAGACAGAAGCCAATAGGCAGTTTGTCAACAAGTGGCCACGAAAGCCTTAACAATTTTGTAAATAATAGTAGAATAATCCCCATAGTGGTGAAGGATCGCAGTATTAACCTGTAGTGTTAAAAATAATAATAGTTGCAGATTGTACATTGAAATAGTTAAAAATAGGACCTACTAATGTATTTAGGTAGTAGGTTAAATTGTATCATAATAATGATTGAATAAAGAAATTTAAAAAAAATACGACACACGGAACTTTTCTGATGCAGGCCGTGCTGGAGGCTAGTGGTGACACTCGACTGTTCGAGAACGCTGGCCGGTCCATCCTGTCGACTCTGGAGAGACCGTTCCAGGACCTGCAGCGAGGCATCGCGGCGCTGGAGGAGCAGGTGGGCGGCGAGGGCCCGTCGAGCGGCGTGCTGGGCGCGTCCATCCTGGAGGCGGTGCTGTCGCCGCTGCGCGAGCTGCAGAGCGGCATCGCGCAGGTGCAGCGCCAGGCCGCCACCGAGGCCGAGGAGGACGGCTTCGAGCCCGACGTCAAGCGCTACGCCGTGCTGAAGACGCTGTCGGGGCCCGTGGCCGAGCTGCAGCGCGCCGTCGTCGAGATCGGCGAGCGCTTCAGCGTGGAGGCGGCGGTGGCCGGGGGCGGCGCCGGCGTCGCCGCGGCGCTGCTGGAGGCGCTGGAGCGCTCCGTGGACCAGCTGACGCGCCGCGCCGTCTCCGTGTCCAAGCTGGCCGTGCTGCGCGGCAAGACCGTCTCGGAGACCGAGGGCCTGGCGGTGCTGGGCAACCTGGCACCGCCGCTCGTCAAGCTGCAGAAGGAGGTGATCCGGGCGCAGAACGAGCTGCGGGCGCGGCCGGCGGAGGGCGCGGGTGGGGGCGGCAGCGGGGGCGGAGCGGAGGGCGCCGCCGAGCAGGCGGCCGCGTGGGGCGCCGTCGCCGTCAGGGCGCTGGCCAAGCCGCTGGCCGACTTCCGGAGGGGCCTGCTGGCGGTCGAGCGGCAGCTGGCGGCCGAGTCCGAGGAGGAGCCCATCCGCGAGGGCCAGATAGCCGCGGCGCTGCGGGCGCTGGCCGACCCCGTCGCCGACCTCATGAGGGGCATCGACGGGCTGCAGAAGGCCGAGGTGGGCCAGCCCAACGAGGAACTGATCCAGCCGTTCCAGGAGCTGCAGAGGGGGCTCACTCAGGTACAGCAGGTAGTGTTCGAAACGTCCCCCGAACTCATACCGGCCTCTGGTGTCGTCAAGAAACTGACCCTGTCGTTACAAGAGGTGACTAAAAAACTATGTGACGTAGATGCTGCAGTTGTAGGATCACTCACGCCTGAAACAGAACCGGCGTCCAAATTAACGGGCCTGGCTCAGCCGATGAAGCAATTAAAGAAGGGTCTGGTTCAGATAGCGCAAGCAACTAGCTTCTCTGGAGAAGACATCCCTGCCATTGCTACTCTCGTTCAACCGCTGGTTCAACTGCAGAAGGGCCTCGAGAAGATGGAGAGGCAGTTGACTGCTGCTGCTCAGTCTGTCGACCCCACACCCGAGAAGAAACTCACCGCTATAATAGAGCCAATTAAGGAAATGCAGAAAGGAATCAGAGCTATTAAACGACAAGCTATCCTCGAACCCCAGTCTACAAATCTGGAATGTCTCGAAAGCCTCGTCCAGCCCTTCGAAAATCTGAAGAGGCAACTGGAGGAAATAGAAAGGAAGAGACCTGAGTCGCCTGGTATAAGGTTGCTGGACGAGGTAGTAAGCGCAGCAGAGGCGCTGTACGTCGGAATAGAGTCTATAGAGAAACACGCTGCTCTCCTAGATGCAGGAGACAAGAGCAAGCTGGAGGTCCTGAGTACCCTCCAGGAGCCACTGACAGAGTTGCGTACGCAGTTGTCTGAAGTGGAACGCTGTAGTCTGGAAGGCTCTGGCAAAGACACTGTCACAGAAATTATAACAATTTCAGCTTTGAAGAAGCTTGCGGAACCACTGAAAGAAATGACGAAAGCGATAGAAAACATTGATCAGCGGCTTCATTATGGAGCAGAAGCAGTTACTGAGAAAATGGACTTACCAGACATTAAAAACTTGGCGAGTCCAATCAGAGAACTGCAACGAAGCCTTTCTGCTGTCCAGCAGCAGGCCATCTTAGAATCCGGCGTAGCGCAGGATCTGACAGGACCGTCCATCCTAGAGAGTCTGTTTCAGCCACTACAAAAACTTCAGAAGAGCTTAGTGACTGTCCAAGCTCGAACACAAGAGAGTACCCAGCTGAAAAAGTCGAGCTCTGCAGTTATTCTGGAACTAGCACAATCTGTAGAATCGCTGAAGAACGAAATAGATACTCTGCAGAAGGTGAAAGTGACAGAAGTGAAGCCCGAAGTCCAGATCGGAACTCTGACAGTCCTAGAAGCACTGAAGAAACCTCTGGAGGAAATGCACAAATCTGTAGCGACCATCGAGGAACAGATTGTAAAAGAAGCGGAGGCTAGGGGAATACAGTCAGAAGTGGCAGATCTCTCCGTACTGGAAGGATTTATCGAACCGATAAGGGCTCTGGAAGCAGAGTTGAAATCTGTAGATAAGGCAACATTAGAAGAAGAGTCCGCTGCCATCTCAGTGCTCGAGAAGTTGTCAGCTCCCGTGCAGGAGTTACGGCGGACTTTCGAGGCAGCGGAGCAACTGGCGACTCAGGAGGCGGAGCCAGTGTACGGCAAGGCATGCATTTCTGCCCTGCAGATACTCTCAGAGCCCATTCGCAGCTTCGAACAGTGTCTTGCCGCCGTGGAAGAGCACCGGGAAGCGGCGGCGAGGACCACGCAGGTCAAGGAGCGCGTCAAGGTCATCTCCGACGTAGCCAAGCAAGTGCGGCGGGTACACCGCGGCGCGGAGGCGCTCGAAAAGTGTGCGTCGGCGGAACCCAAAACGAAACTGAGGCGCAAGTCGGGTCTGGCTGCGCTGGGCACGCTCTGCGCACCACTCGAAGAAATTCTCACCGAACTTCAGGCTGCCGAGGCTAAGATAACCTCGCCTAAGGAGACGGTGTCTGAAGAGGCCGCCGTCCAGTCGCTGGAGAGCTTGTCTCAGCCACTTGAGGCCTTCGAGAGCGCCGTCCAAACCGTGCAGCGGCTCATCTCCGATCCAAACTGTGCAGAAGCTGAGCGGAGCGCAGCGCTAACCGCTCTCGCGAGTGCCGTCAGTGAACTGCGTCAAGGCGTAGCCAAAGTTTACCAGCAGGCCGTGCTCGAATCGGGGGTCGGCCCCGGAACGGAGAAGTGCTCCGTCCTCGCGCCTCTGACGGCACCTCTGCACCGTCTTCAGAAGGCGCTCGCAGCGGTAGAAGAGCGAAAGATGCTGCGAGCCGTCAAGATCGAGCCGAGCGTCCATAAAGCCAGCATCCTAGTCCTGGAAAGCATTTCCCACGCCGCTGAAGACCTCGCTCGAGCAGCCGACGTCCGAGAGGAAGCTAAAGCCACTGCACTTGCAGTACTGGCTGAACCACTGCTGAAGCTCAAATCCAGTGCCGAGCAGGCAGAACAGCGGCTCGTAGAGTCCAGTCTAAAGGAGCTGCCACATCGGGCGACAGTCGACATACTACAAGGTGTAGCGCAGCCGCTGGAAACGCTGGCTTTGGCCATAGAGCAGGAGCAGCCTCTGGAAGAAGTGGCGGCATCTCTGGAAAAAGTACAGCACGGAATAGCGACACTACAGCGTCAGTCCTCTGAAGAGGGCACAGCACCGGAGAAACGTATTCTGGCAGAAATGGCAGGACCGTTGAGAGAGCTTCAGCAGAAATTAGTAGTCCTGTCTGAGGAAGTAGCCAAGAAGGTTACAGTCAAAGAAGTACCGGTACCAGAGACACTGAAGGCCGTACGTTCGCGTGTAGACGAAATAAAGAAGGACATCGCTCTTATAGAGAGAACGGGCGAAGAAATGACGGAAGCAGCTGCCAAGGAAACCTTAAATCAGGTGAAAGAGAACCTCGCACAGATACACGAGCAAGTCCTGCAAGAAGCAGAGGAGGAGAAGCTCGGTTCGGCACCTGCTGGCGCGTCAGTACTGGAAGCGTTGGCGACACCAGTGGAGGAACTGCAGAAAGGTGTTGCTATAATCGAGGAGCAGAAGATGCTGGAGACAGATATCGAAGCCAAAGTAGCTGCCATTCTCCAAACTCTTGCCGGGCCAGCGCAAGAGTTACAGCGAAGTTTGGAGCGAATAGAGCACCAGGTTCAGGCCCGAAGTGCCACCACTGAAGCGCTTCCGTCGTCCCAGCAGGCCGCGGTGTCTGAAGCAGATCGAGAAGGAGCGAGTGCCGTCCTCGCCACAGCTGAGTCGATGATTACGGGAGCCTGGGAAGAAGCCCAAACGACGTTTCCACTAGAGCCCTCGGCAGTCGCCTTCGAGTCCCGCGAGCAACAGTTAGAGAAGGCGTCCGTTACAGCGGTGCAGGCGCTGACCGAACCCCTCCAGCAGATCCGCCAGGCTCTGGCGCAGGTGGAGGAACGGGCCACAGAGCGGGCGGAGGAAGTGAGCGGCGAGTCGCGCGCGGTGCTGGCCGCGCTGTCGCGGCAGGTGTCTGAGCTGGAGAAGGGCGTGGCCGCCGTGGAGCAGCAGGTGGCGCTGGAGACGACGGCGCACGACGAGCAGGCGCAGGCGCGGCTGGTGAGCGCGCTGGCGCGGCCCGCCGCCGAGCTCCAGCGCAGCCTGGAGCAGCTGGAGGCGCTGGAGCAGCTGGAGGCGCTGCCGCTGGAGGCCCGCCCGGCCGCCCTCTCCGGCGTCGCCGCCGCCATCGCGCGGCCCGTCCAGGAGGTCCAGAAGAGCGTCGCCGCCCTCGAGCAGAGCGTCGTCCTGCTGGAGAGCGTCGGAGAGCCGGAGGCCGTCAGGAAGAGGAGCCTCGAGTCGCTGAAGGCTGTCGTCACGCCGGTGGACGAGCTGCAGCGCAGCCTCACCCAGATACAAGAGGAGGTGAGGGGGAGGGGCAGGGCGCAGCACTTGTCCAAACGTGTGATTCGTTTAACAAAGCAAACGAATCATTACTTGCCATTATTACACATGCTGCCGTACATGTAGTCTGTCTATATGGCCACCCAATATTAAGTACCTTAAAAGCGGTGGCTCATTATTTTCAGGTTACTATTCCTTGCTGTAGGGGCTGTGATTTTTGATATTTTGTCTAAACCAGCAAGGTGAAACAGAGGCTACTACTTCCACCACATCAAGTGGATTTAGGACTCACGTACTCACACTGAGCCGTGAACACTACCCAATTTATCAGTGGGGAATTATTGGACATGATTATTACTGTTATCAGTGCCATGCGTGCAATGGTCGTGCCGGAAGTTTATGAATGGGGAATAATTGGACATGATTATTACTTACACAAGCTGCGACATCGTCGCGAAAAAACACAGTGACCCGTATATGTAATAAGTTTCCTTTAATTTACGTCTATGGTCACAATCTTTTCTGTTTAACAGATTACCGCTTTCGGTCTTTAATGACCATCATCAGATCTGCAGCAAAAATGGGAAAAATATAAATACACTCGCAAACTGTATACAGCTTAAGAACAATACATAGAGCATATTGAAAAGTAGTACTGACAAAATTTACATTTGTGCGCTTTAAATCTGAAGAGGCATACCTGCCTCGTAAAAACAAAGTCCTAATGCACTGCAGCCATAGTGGCATAGTCAACAAATGCGGAATCAGCACCAGCATCGTCAAATACATATAAATCACATCACATGCACGAGTCATGTTGTCAGTAAAACTACTGTATAAAACAAGCTGCCGTACAGTAGCCACAAGATCTTTGTGTTAGAAGTTGACCAGATGTCGCTAATGTCATCAAACACTAGTTTTCAATAATTAATTGAAACAGCGAAAATAAAAGGGGGATACAATAGTTAAAGACTGTAATAAGTTTATAAAGTATAAAAACTGTTACAGTAATAAAAAGCAATAAAAAGAAGAATACGAAAAAAGTAATATTGTTAAAAAGACGAAGAGTTAAAAAACA
The DNA here is from genome assembly GCF_023898315.1 of Schistocerca nitens. Classification (NCBI taxonomy): domain Eukaryota; kingdom Metazoa; phylum Arthropoda; class Insecta; order Orthoptera; family Acrididae; genus Schistocerca; species Schistocerca nitens. The sequence continues at coordinate 851,472,721 of NC_064618.1, forward strand.
GTGGTTGACATATGCTCTAGTGCCAATATTCTAGGCAACGACATAAATATTAAACACCGTTGACATTGCATCGGGTAATATAAACAACATAAAACAAATCGCTAAAGGAGCCACAAATGAAAGGAAATATAGTTCTGCACATAATCAGCGCCCTCTGTTAGCGCTAACTCTAGAATTCCGCACAGGCGGGAAGTAGTTGGCCGGCCGAAGTGGCCGTGCGGTTAAAGGCGCTGCAGTCTGGAAACGCAAGACCGCTACGGTCGCAGGTTCGAATCCTGCCTCGGGCATGGATGTTTGTGATGTCCTTAGGTTAGTTAGGTTTAAGTAGTTCTAAGTTCTAGGGGACTAATGACCTCAGCAGTTGAGTCCCATAGTGCTCAGAGCCATTTGAACCATTTTTTTCGGGAAGTAGTTGGAGGAACGTGACTGGCAGATGTGATGATGGTCATTAAAGACCGAAACCGGTAATCTATTAAACAGAAAATATTGTGACCATAGACGTAAATTAAAGGAAACTTATGATTAATACTGTTATCAGTACCATGCGTGCAATGGTAGTGCCAGGCCCGCGATACTGAATCTTTATCCTATTCTTAATGGTGCGAGACCTGCACGACCTTATAGCAACCGTTATAGTTCTGCATTATTCTGTGACACTAGGGGTGATTTCACGTAATGAAAGGGAGAATGTAAGATTAAAGGACTCATTTATGAAACAGTTGAAAATTGAACAATAATACAACCAAGTGGGGGTGGGGGAAGAAAGATTCGAGTTCAACAGCCTGCCCAACGTACGTTCATAATAAGCCACGATAGCAGGAGAAAGGGAATTTTAGTAACGATCGCCGTATTATCAAATGGGGTCCAATTTCCTAAAGGAAGGGGTTGCAAGCATGCAACGACCACTACCAGGAATCAGCCAAAGACTAAGAAAGATGATACTGTGTGTGAATCGCTAGGTAGCCTCCCGTACTAAACCCGGAAGACGCGAAACTGTTCACAATGACCTATAAGGTTCCCTCTGGGCCGCAGGGCGCGAATCTACAGGGCACGTCGGCGCTCATGCTTACCGAACTTCATCTCCTGGAAGCAGCACCTCCGGTCTCCGGCACGGTCACTCTAGAACTGACTGCTGCCCTTTTGTCCACTATCCACCCGCGGAAGGCGGTTGGCGCCTACCGGCGCGCATCTGAACTGGCCAATCAGAGGGCCGGAATCTCACAGGGAGGCGACCTCGCGACTTTAAAATCGAGCAGAAATAGCGGTTACAAGGTTGGTAAGGCAGGTTGGGGAACTGAGAACAGGAGAAACTTTGGCCACTACTGAATGTTCAAACGACGGCACGTGCTACGCCGGCGATCGGAAAAAGGATAGGAAACAGGGAGCCATCATGGCTGCTAGGAAGACTGCTGCCCTCGCCCATAAATAAAGAAAATTTCTAGCGCCAAGCTCCCCTCACAGATCAGTGTGAGTCAAACTTTAAAAATCATCAAATAAATCAGGCAACCCATAGAAATTATTAATATTGCCTGAATTATTATTTTACCGAATACCAGAATGCTGGAATTGGGAATACGAAATACGAGCACTGAATGGTGAGTGAAGTGCACGTCTTTCAAACTTAAAATTAATATGCTGATATCCACAGTCAAAAGTAACAAGCAAGCAGCAAACATGCATCATCAAACATGTAAGAGCCTCGATTACATCATGGTGTAACATTCGTAATCCTGGACAGGTCTTACTACCAATCACATACCAAACCGTCACTCCAAAAGAAATGGACAACATTTTTTTCAACAATGACACTTTTGTTTTACACCTTTGTTATTCACGGAGTCATAGAAACGTTCTTCCCACTTATATTCAAATACAGTGTCATTCAAAATGCTTTAGACAATAAGTGTTGTTTGCATTGTTGTGGTTAGGTACTGCATTATTGCATATATGTGAAAACAGCAACAGAAAAAGTTTTTTGTACCATTTTCACACATCTTGGATGTGTGAACCGTTAATCACTCGCCCTGAAGTGCTGACGTCGATGCCAGTCGCAGCTACCCTCATACATCCTCGTAACTATGCAAGTCGTAGGGAAGTTGGAGTGTAGAATCAGCGTCTTTGATGTAAACTCGCAGGTAAAAAAATCTAACAGAGTCAAGTCCGGAGACTCTGGGTGCCCCGGCAGCAACTGGAGACTGCCATCTGGTGCACGACCGATCCATCGTCATAGTAGCTCAGTATGCGAGGACTCATGGACATCGTTGTAGAAGAGCACTATAGCATCGTCCTATTGACAAACGTAGTTATCACTGTCCTCCTGCAATTGCGGCATGAACTGCGCAGAATTCCATCTCAGTTTGTCTGGCAGCCATGTTGCTGGAGATCACTGTAACAAAAGAAACTTTTTGAGTTGCTCTTTCGGTATTTATAAGTGGTATCCATGTGACACCATGCGTACCTAATATGTTCCAAAACGCTGCGGATTTTCCAGCGTTCACACATCGGGTTCTGTCGATGTTAAAAAGGTAGGTTAAGTGTTTTGGACAGCCTTTCGACTAAAGCCATTTGTGCACCCAACAGAGGAATCGTGTTAGTTAAAAATATGAATATTACACACTTCCTCCTGGTTAGGCAAATGGAGCAAATTGGTTGTTTCTTTTTACATTTGATGTGGTCTTATGGTGAGCTTGGTGGGACTTTTGGAGGTACCATTACTTCATGGGCGGTTCCTCAGAAACGCAGTAAAAAGGTTTTTTGTTATATTTTCGCCGTCACCAGAGGTTCAAAACGAAGCCAAAGATTACAGGATCTAGGCGCTTCAGTCTGGAACCGCGCGACCGCTACGGTCGCAGGTTAGAATCCTGCCTCGGGCATGGATGTGTGTGATGTCCTTACGTTAGTTGGGTTTAAGTAGTTCTAAGTTCTAGGGGACTGATGACCTCAGATGTTAAGTCCCACAGTGCTCAGAGCCATTTTTTTGACTACAAGACGGCTACATACAGCAAATGGCTGAAATTTTTACGGTATATTCCTAAGCTCTCGATACCGAAGAAACTTGAAAATTTTCATATACACTTGTCCGTTTCTGAGATTCAAAGGTTCAAAGCGACCCTGTTTCTACACGTAACGTACGCACGTAAAATACAGTGTGAGGCGAAAACACAGTTTATAAAGTGAAGTACGCTGTAAAGTGTCTCCGTTATTTGAATAACCCTCTATAATTGAACCTGCTTCAGCAAGTTGCACTCTCTTAGCACTCCGTCAAGATGGCTGTTATAGAGCGCTGTCAGTAGGTGACAAAGACAAACACTAACAAGGGACTGAAGGAGGTTTATGGAGATGACGTGATGGCAGTACAGTTAGTCGTTCGCCAAGCAGACTATCTGGTGAAAGTGTGCGTGGAATATTCGGGACCTCCTGCGCTGTTTCCGACCGGACACTGTACAGACTCCTAAAAATTTTCAGGATATTCACCCGCTGATTTTGGCTAATAAACGCATAAAAGCGAACGCATAAAGTGAGTGCAAAACAATGAGATAGCTGAAGCTGATAAAGATCTGTGCCCAGTTGGGTTCCGAGAACATTGGTGGTTTCCCACAGAGAAACATGGAAGGCAGTTTGCAGCGAACTTGTGGAACAATACGCGAATTCCGGAATTGACATCCTGGCAAGAATTCCGATGGTAAGTGAAACCTCGTTGCAGCACTCTGAACCCGAAACGAAAAGGTAAATCGATACAGTTGCATTATGCAAACTCGCCGAAGAAGAAGGAATTCAAAACTTCAACTTCGGTAGGTAAATTGATGCCGGAAACATTGGCAAAAACGCTGTGTGTTGCTGCTACACTTTGCGTGGTCAGGTGTCAGTAAGAAAAGAACCACGAAGGTCACAAAGCTTTGGTAGACAGCATTGAAATATCCGCTCTACAGACCTGATCTGTAATTACCACCTCTTCGGTAAACTGAAGAAATTCCTTCGTGGAGCGGGATTTCGAGATTTGAAAATGATAACTCCCCTGTGGAGGTTGATAAACTGTGGTTCAAACGTGCTGGTTCCATCTTCTACCATACATGTAAACTGCTCTTAGTTGCGCGATGGCGTAGGGCAGTTGAAAGGGGCGGAGATTATTCTGCGGAGAAAGGACATTTTGTGTCTCAAGAATGTATCAGCACACAGTAAAAATATGAAAGGTATGGAAAATAAATTGGATGTTTAAAACAACATTGTGAATTTCTTTTGGAATGACCGTCGTATCTCGTTTCGTATTGTCAATGCCACCAACAGTACTACTGGCTATACAAAATCTTTGAACGTCTGTATGTCATTTCATCACAAAACCGAAAATAATCTTAGACCTATGTGACAGTGTACGTATCTACTGAGATTAATCTGCTTCAAAACAGGTGATAGAAAGGCATACAATTTGTCGCTCTTTTCTTTAATCCACAAATAATTTGGAACACACAGCGACGCATTCCATCCTTCTCGTATTTGGGGAGGCCAAGGTTTCACGACAAGTATTACTGGCAGCCACGACCGCAATAAAGACCGCTGTCTCAGTGCGCGAGACAAATTATGCGGCTTATTGATCTCAAGAGCACCTGGGAAACATTGACCGGCAGATCTGGACCAATTTTCTCATTACTAACAAAAGTTAAAATAAGAATCGCCAGCCTCGCTTTGAATCCTGAGACAGTTAAAACTGTTACTGCTCCCAAAAACACCGAATCCTACCCTTTACCTATTTAAGCTCATTCAGAAAAATTCCAAGATCCCACCACAGGACTGGAAAATGTATACTTCTGGCAGTTCATACACAACCTTCAGAAGGTTTCCATCGAGAATACCCACAAAATACAAAATAAGATAACTGTTCAAAGTCAAGCGGTAAAAAAATCACACAAAAGTACCATATCTCAAGTTTCCGAGCAAACATATAGAAAATTTATTGGTTTCACATCGAGTCTGTCGTTTTTATTAAACACCGGCTTCAGCTAGGTCATGTCTCCATGGGAAGGGGGCTCTTACTGCTGAACATGTTCATGTTCACCAAGACAATCGCCTAGAAAATCTGAAAGTCACAAGCGACGTTGTAGAATTCCATGCCTTCAGATAGAAACGCACTTTCGAATTCCGTAGGATTTCTGTCTGTACTGAAAAAGTAACATCGTTGATCGCAAAAGAACACTAACTTCCAATTTCAGACGTACTAAACGCTTTGAAATACTATCTTCACCCCAGAGGGCACACAACGTGCCACTCCAGTCGCAAAGACTGTCGACAGACCCCCCCCCCCCCCCCTTAGATTTTGTGAGTTCCAAACCGCTCTTCAGTACTGTTTCAGGATTCAGGCATTACATCGAATTAGCCTCAGGAGCAGCATGCAGGCGTTTCCATTGACACTTCACTGTCTCCACTAATATCAGTGCCCAGCAAAGTGCTGCTTCTTGCCACAACTGGTCAGAAGGTTGCTTCCAACAGGTGCTGGTAAACTCTGTAGCCTGAAGCCAGCCTAGTGGGTCCCAACAAGTGAATACCCAGATGGGCTGTGGAAAGATCGGCTCATCGACCCCAGGCCGGACACAGCCACGTTCCACCACTCCCTGGAAACTGGCTTTGGCAGCTCTAGACATCTGGCTTCGACACGCTGTCTGTAAGGCTTCGATTCTTCCATACACAAATGGTTCTTAATTGTTCCTTATATCCAGCATCTCTTTTTATACAATGGAATCCATTGCCCAGTATCGACTGATAACGATAATGCTTACTTCTGGCTTTCCATGCGTTTCATTGATACTCGTTCGCTTCTTCCACAAAAGAGGGATTAGCCGGCTCTTCGTTCCAGATTCGCACTTTTGACCATCTTCTACGTTGTATCTATATATTCCTTTCCACCAAGTGACAGCATTGCATTATCTGATTAGATACATTTTCGTCATAAATTCGCTCCAGATGGTTTGCTTTCATTTCTGCCTACGATGCAGCAGTTCATCATTTAGAGCCTGTGTATTTAGTTCTTGCCTTATTTCTTGCCATCTTTATCCCTCTACTAAATAGCTATCTTTATTACTCCGTTGAAAATCCGTTAGAACTCCCTTCATATTTAATTTTTCACTTGTGAAAAAAGTAAACAAACAGTTTATTAATTCCTTTGTCTACACCTTTCGTGGAATCATGGTAATTAAGTGATGCTGCAAGATTCTAGTTGAACCTTGCTTTCATGAATGATTCAATCCTGGCTCACATTTCCTTCACTTGAGCTAAAGTTGAATACTCCTCTCGCATGCGACCAAACACACATTACGACACCACATTAATGACGGCTCTAAATTACTGTATGTCTCATTATCATACCCAGAGAGGTTCAACAGCGCATTGCCGCAAGTCACAGAAGCTATATTTATTCTGTGGTCGATGGAGATATAGCAACAATGGCCTGACAGCGGGAAGGGAAAGTTATTGGCAAAAGTCACAAATACCTGCGGGGAAAAAAAAACTATTTTCCTTAACAGTCGTGTTCTTACAGCTCTGAGACTGCTCAGCGTAAACGTTCTAAAATCTCTTGCATCAAACAAATTAGTAATTAAGGAAAAAGTAATTCATTACAATAGTAAAAGTGAAGAGTGAAAGGTGTAATTTTTCATCACAGAGCTATTTCTCAAAATATTTTTAAGATGGTCACCTACAAAGTAAATATACACTGCCGATGGCATAGAAGTGCCGAAAATGTTTAGGTGAGACAGTGAAGAGAAATTTTTGTTGTTCTGAAAGAGGCAAAGTATTTTAAAATTTTGTGGTAGCAGAAAAATGTTTGTCAAACTGGGTCTCAAACACAGACCTGTGCCTTTCAGACCGAATGCCTTTAGTGACTAAGCAGTCTAAGGATGACTCAGAGTGCATCTTCATAGCTTCACTTCGACCAGTTTGTCTCTTCTAATTCCCAAACTTACAGAAGCTCTCATACATGCAGGATTACTCTTAAGCACTTCTGGGGTCACAGGACGCGACTGTGAAAAAACTACAACACATGTAGTGAAATGATGCATATCACTGAACAGATCATCTCTGGAAGTTTTGATTAGCAGTGCACGCCACAGCGTAGTTTCACTAGGGAGCAGGCGTGTCAGAACATGTACGGAGATCATCTACGTCGTACTTTCACGTCGAGTTAGTTCGCAATTGGAGGTAGGCAACCCAATGAACAGGTCTCCAAAGAGGGGTGATGGCGTGCCGTCTCGTGTAACCCTGTCAGTGACACCAGTCAGTTACATACACTAACTGGCATTTGCCATGTCACAGATGGTGCCATGTACGAGGGCTATTCCGAAAGTAAGGTCCGATAGGTCGCGAAATGGAAACCACGGTAAAAATCAAAAATGTTTTATTTGCAACAGTTAGATACACCTTGCAGCTACTTATCTCCATAGTCGCCGACCCGACTTAGACGTGTATCGTAGCGTTGTACCAACTTTCCCATACCCTCGCTATAGAAGGCAGCCGCCAGTGCTCTCCGCCAATTCTCTACGCTGGCCTACGGCTCGTTGTCTTGTGCCGAAATGTTGTCTTCATAACCAGCGGTTCATGTGCCCCTGCAGAATGCGGCTGAGAATTGTCTTGAAGACGAAACAGCACGACAGTTATGTAATGTTAGCTGCATAACTTCAGGGGAAATTTCTCACCAGGCCCCCGTACTTGGCGGCAGACACTATTTTCTAGACATCTTTACGCACTCACTGCGAGCTCAGAAATGAGAAGAGCGACGTGATGCTAACTGGGGTTATACTAGAGACACTACCCAACACATATGTGCAAAGCTTTATCGGATTTTCATAGTCGTTTCCATTTCGTGACCGATCGGACCTTACTTTCGGAATAGCCCTCGTACTAGGCACCTGTAATGCAAATTAAAAATGAGAAGAGATGCTCTCTCCACTGATCTGTGTCTGTTTTGTGGGGTCTTGTAGTTTTCGTGTAGTTGTGGTCTGGAACCCTGGAGAGACTTATGAATAGCACTGTACTTTGCTGGACTCATACGCATGGAAGAAACAATATTATGGAGAACGGACTTTGTTGCATTTTGGGCATTGTTTCCTTCATGAATCGGTAATTCTGGAGCTAAGTGTGTACTGCTTTGAAACTTTCTGACGGCGGCCGTTGTGGTGGAGCGGTTCTAGGCGCTTCAGTCTGGAACCACGCGACAGCTATGGTGGCAGGTTCCAATCCTGCCTTGGGCATGGATGTGTGTGATGTCCTTAGGTTAGTTAGGTTTAAGTAGTTCTAAGTTCTAGGGGACTGATGACCTCAGATGTTAAGTCCCATAGTGCTCAGAGCCATTTGAACCAATTGAACCAAACTTTCTGGCAGATTAAAATTGTGTGTTGGGCTGGGACTTAGGTTGTGCCTGGATAGGTCACTTTGTTCGAGCATTATCCATGGAAGATCAGGTTATGAGAACATGTCCCACCCTGTCACGCAGTTTTCGTCTACCTGGAAGTTTCTATGTTGTGCACTCATCACTGCAGAGTGAGAGATTCAGTCATTGTCCTGATATGACACCTAGACTAACTCAGCTGTCGGTGTGTGCCTGGTGCCAGATGCAGGTGAAGCACGCACAGCAGGTGGAGTCCGCCGGCGCCGGCCTGGAGATAGTGGAGTCGATGGCGGAGCCCCTGGCGCAGCTGCAGCGCAACCTGGCGGCCCTGGAGCAGCGGGTGGTCGCGCATGTGGTCGACCACGAGGAGCAGCGGTCACTGCTGCAGGAGGTGGCGCAGCCGCTGCACGACCTGCAGGCTGCGCTCGTCAGGATAGAGCAGAAGGCCGGTACCACAGCAGGGGTATGGGAGGGCACGGTGGCCGCTGCAAGTGTGAGGTGCAGCTGCTTTCGGTAGCCTGTTGCGAGGAATTCAGCACAGTGATTGGCATACTTTTCGTTGGGCGTTTAAGTTGTCGAGTATTTAAGTTGTCCATTATTTTGGCAATTTCATAAACTGTTCATTGGTTCATTAATATTTTGCACTGTTATTTGCTGTCACATTGATCTGGCATTGCACTATTCATAGACAGCATTACTAGACAAATTACTCCCGAGAAAGAGCTATCACTTAACAACTTCCATAAACGTGAGCCTGTGTGACACGTCCCCTCTCAGTCACTAAACATTTTACAATGGAAAAGTATCATGAAATTGATCGGTTTGTTCCTAACAATATTTTAGAAGCAGTGGGTCTATGGCCATGATAAATTTCGTGAACAGTTGCTTTTTCCTCGACATTTTAACTGTGTTGTATCTCGCATTTGATATGCTCTGGAGCCACTTGAGACTGGGTATACGATGGAAAGTAAACAGTATAAAGTGAAATGATGGTTTAATCGCAGCATTTCGATACCATTCAAGAAAATTATCTTTAACACAACATTTATTATACCTATAGTCTATGGAAAGGTCTTTATGTATTTTTATTTTTTATTTATTTATTTATTGTTCTGTGGGAACAAATTAAGGAGAAGTCTCCATGGTCATGGAACGAGTCAATACATGAAATTATAACACGATAGTAGAAACATAAAATGTAATATAAGAAACATATTCAGGCGACAAGTCGTAAGTTTAAATAAAGAAAATCAACAATGTAATACTTGAATTTGCTTAATTTTTCAGCTCTTCCAGCAGCTCCTCGACAGAATAGAATGAGTGAGCCATGAGGAAACTCTTCAGTTTAGACTTAAAAGTGTTTAGGCTACTGCTAAGATTTTTGAGTTCTTGTGGTAGCTTATTGAAAATGGATGCAGCAGAATTCTGCACTCCTATCTGCACAAGAGTCAAGGAAGTGCATTCCACATGCAGATTTGATTTCTGACTAGTATTAAGTGAGTGAAAGCTGCTAACTCTTGGGAATAAGCTAATATTGCTAACAACAAACGACATTAAAGAAAATATATACTGTGAGGGCAATGTCAGAATTCCCAGACTGTTGAATAGGGGTCGACAAGAGGTTCTCGAACTTACACCACATATAGCTCTAACAGCCCGTTTTTGAGCCAAAAATACCCTTTTTGAATCAGAAGAACTACCCCAAAAAATAATACCATACGACATAAGCGTATGAAAATATGCGAAGTAGACTACTTTTCGTGTTGAACTGTCACTTATTTCAGATACTGTTCTAATGGTAAATAAAGCAGTATTTAGTTTCTGAACATGATCCTGAACATGGGCTTTCCACAACAGCTTACTATCTATCCGAACGCCTAGGAACTTGAACTGTTCCGTCTCGCTTATAACATGACCATTCTGTCTAATCAAAATATCGGTTCTTGTTTAATTGTGAGTTAGAAACTGTAAAACCTGAGTCTTACTGTGATTTAGCATCAAATTACTTCACGAACTACATTATTTGATACTGTTTCAATATTACACACAAGATCCTTCACTACCGAGCTGGTGTCATCAGTAAACAGAAATATTTTTGAATCACCTGTAATACTAGAAGGCATATCATTACATCAGTCTAATGTCCACCCAGAGCACATGTAAACGCACATTATTAACATTTTCACTCGAATTAGCCACTGCAATTTTAAATTCTTTTCGCTCTCCACAAAGAAAAATATATTGTCCCATTTCGCACAATACCAATCCTAAAATACAAACTTCGTGTCCATATCTGCATCAGCATTTCTACATTGTGGCTTGTATTAGTTCACTCCATGAGCTGTCCCTGTGTGTTCCCTCAGTGTGCTGAAACCTCGCTGTTTGGCAACACACAGATACTACCACAATCATCCCCAGCCATATATGAATTTATCTTCAGCCCAGATAGGCAAGGGTAAGTTTCGATACATCATACTGATATCGGTAGCAGCACCCATACTACATGAATTACCTACTGCTCACGAAAATACTACTAATCTGAGACGTACTGTTACCATGTCCATGACACGCAATGTCCTTCGTGTTTCCAGTAAGTTTTTCATTAGTTAATGGAATCCGATTCTTGGGACTCATTACCACCATGACGTTTTTCTCTTCTACAGCAAAGTTTCAGCCTGTAAGTGCCGTTCACGCTCAGAAACTATGGGCCATTTTTTTCTCAATCTATGTCGTTATACTAGCCTACCATTTGCGTGCCACTTTAAATAGAATATGCTTTCAGTTGTTAAAAACCTCTGGCTAACTTTTCCATTTGTCTGATAATTTAATGTCCTGCAATCTGTTATTGCACATGAAATACTATTTAGCGATGCAGAAGATGCTAATCCAGTGTTAGAACATAATAAAAAATGTGGTTTGTACCAGCTTCCTAATTTCTCAGTTTTAAGTCTATGGTTTTATACTACTTGTTCAATGCAGTTACTCTGACTTTTAATAATACCATCTAAATAGTAAATACATTTGACGATACATTCCATGACTTACTCTGGGTTTTAAACTGAAGCTTTTCTTCAATGTTAATTACTGTACAGAAATTTCACATTAGATGGATATATTTATTTACACTTTACAATTATTAAGTTTACTGTTGATGAATGAGCTTCCCATGTAATTAAAGTTTCACTTACCTGCGATTATCTTGGTCAGTTGCCAAGACAGCTATTGAGAATCCCAATACCGACCTTTGAGCACTGCCAAGATAGGCACAGAATGTTGGGTTAAAGCTTAACCCATCCAAAACAAAGCGGTACTGATTGGTCACTACATGCTCATTAGCCCGAAATATTGGGAATTCCTTTCACCATGGCATAAATACCAACTCCTCTCCCTCAGAAAAGAGTCCAGGAGTAACAATACATGAAAATCTAGATTGGACTGAGCACGTAACTGCAACGTGCCAGACGGCATCAGCATCTCTCCATGCCCTAAAAAGATATAAAGAGCTCTTCCCACTTGTCCTAAAAACAAACTTCTGCAAGTATTAATGCATCCAATTATTAATTACAGCGATGTTATCCTGGAAGGACTTACTTTCTCTAAAAAGATGACGACTCCTGTGTTTAATATCTCTGTGAAGTTCGACTCTTTGTTCGTATCTCACCATCATTTTCACGGCTATCCTTGCTGTGTGTGGACAAGCGCAGAGATTTCTATACACTCTGTCGCCTCTGTTGTCTTATCATCGTACTCTGTCTCTCATATCTCTTCTCGACCTTAAAGCTCTTGTCTGAACAACATGATAGAAACACCAGTTCACATCAGTGCAGAATCCTTTCCGTCCCACTTCATCGCTCGACTTTCTCTAAGTCCCCTTCAGTGGCAAACACGACTCTGGAATAACCTCCCTCATTGTTTTAGAGAACTGAATAACGTTCGTAGTTTCAAAAGACAGTTTATGACACATCTACTGAAGCAACAATAATGACTACCATTGTTCCTGTACACACTCATTCCCCTTTACCTCCTTCCTTCCAGTCAGATCTTCCTGATTTCCCAATTTTCTCAGCTTATACAGTCTCCTTAAATTTCCGTTACCCAGAACTCGCTATATCGGAAAACTCTATTTTGTACACTACATTATTTATATTTGCCACTACCTTTATTATTATTGTTGTTATTGTCGTTAATAATAGTAATAATAATAGTATTAATATCATTAATACTGGCAGCAGCAGTAGTAGAAGTACTGCCAGTATTTGCTTTATTGGCTTTTTTTTTATTTATTTACACATCAAGTTCCTGAAGGGCCAAATTGAGGAGCAAATCTCCAAGGTCATGGAACATGTCAGTACATGAAATTACAACATAAAAGTAATAACAAATAAAAATAAATGATTATGAACCCGAGAAAAGTCAGTCCATAAGTTTACGTAAACGCCATCAACAATACAACAAGAATCAGCTTAATTTTCCAAGGAACTCCTCGACAGAATAAAATGAGTGACCAATGAGAAAACTCTTCAGTTTCGATTTGAAAGCGCGTGAATGACGCCTAAGATTTTTGAATTCGAGCGGTGGCTTATTGAAAATGGATGCAGCACTATACTGCACACCTTTCTGCACAAGAGTTAAGGAAGTCCGATCCAAATGCAGGTTCGATTTCTGCCGAGTATTAACTTAGTGAAAGCTGCTTATTTTTGGGAATATGCTATCATTGTTAACCAGCAATGACGGCAAGTAAAATATATATTGAGAGGCCAATGTCAAAATACCCAGCCTCGTGAACAGGTGTCGACAAGAGGTTCGTGAACTTACACCACTTATTGCACGAACCGCCCGTTTTTGAGCCAAAAATATCCTTTTAGAATGGGAAGAGTTATCTCAAAATATAATACCATACGACATAAGCGAATGAAAATAAGCAAGGAAGACTAATTTTCGTGTCGAATGATCACTCACTTGAGATACCGTTCGAATAGTAAAAATGGCAGCGTTAAGATCCTGAATGTGGGCTTTCCACGACAGCTTACTATCTATCTGAACACCTAGAAATTTGAAATGTTGCTTCACTAATCACACGCCCATTCTGTGAAATTTAAACGTCAGGTTTTGTTGAATTGTGTATTAGAAACTGTAAAATCTGAGGCTTACTGTCATTGAGCATTAGTTTATTTTCTACAAGCCATGAACTTCCGTCATGAACTGCACTATTTAAAACCGAGCCAATGTTGCACATAACACCCTATAATGCCAAGCTAGTGTCATCAACAAACAGAAATATTTTAGAGTTACCCATAATACTAGTGGGCATATCATTTGTATACATAAGAAACAGGAGTGGCCCCAGCACTGATCCCTGAGGCACCTCCCACTTGACTGTACAGCACTCAGACCCCACATCACAGCCATTCTCAGTATACCGAATAATGATCTTTTGCTGTCTGTTGCTAAAGTAAGAGGTGAACCAATTGTGAGCTACTCCCTATATTCCATAATGGTCCAACTTCAGGAGTAATATATTGTGATCAACACAATCAAATGCCTTAGTTAAATCAAAAAATATGTCTAGCGTTCTAAACCTTTTATTTAACGCATCCAGTACCTCACAGAGAAAAGAGAATATAGCATTTTCAGCTGCTAAATGACTTCTAAAGCCGAACTGTACATTTGAGAGCAAATCGTGTGATATAAAATGATCAATTGTCCTTAAATGCACAGCCTTTTCAATAACTTCAGCAAACACTGATGGCATAGAAATAGGCCTAAAATTATCTACATTATCCCTTTCTACCTTTTTGTAAAGCAGCTTTACTACTGAGTACCTTAATCGTTCAGGAAACTGAGCATTCCAAAAGGAAAAATTACAAATATGGCTAAATACAGGGCTACCATGTGCAGCACAGTACTTTAATATTCTGCTACGCACTTCATCATAACCATGAGAGCTCTTAGTCTTCAGTGATTTAATTACTGACTAAATCTCCCTCTTGTCTGTATCACAGAGAAGTATTTCAGACATCAATCTCAGAAAAGCATTTGCCAATAAAGTTATATGACTCCGTAGAAACTAAATTTTTATTTAATTCACCAGCAATCCTGAGAAAAGGATTGTGAAATACTGTACATATATCTGATTTATCCATAACAGAAGTATCTTTACTGTGAACTGACTTTATGTCATCGACCTTGTGCTGCTGACCAGACGCTTCCTTCACAACTGATTACATGGTTTTAATTCTATTTGCATACCACATACTCTTTGCCTACGTAATAACATTTTTAAGCATCTTACAATACTGTTTGTAATGGGCTACTGTAGCTTGATTGTGACTACTTCTAACATTCTGATATAATTCTCACTTTGTTCTACAAGACATCTTTATCCCATTAGTCAGCCACCTGTGCTGCCTATTACTGCTAGTACCGCGTTTAGAACGTTCTAATGGAAAGCCACACTCAAAGAGCACGAGAAATGTGTTAAGGAAAGCATTGTATTTATCATCCATGTTATCAGGACTATAACCATCCTGCCACTCTTGTTCCTTGACAAGGTTTAAGATACTCTCTATCTTTGAATGGTGTTCATTGCGCGATTTGAAAGTTGATGGTAATAATATAATTATGCTCTACATCTGTGGTGAAGAAGGGATTTCGGAATTTTGTGAGCAGCCCTTCCCTTTAGCGCGCCGTCTATCTGCAAGTGAGTCCCACTTCAAACTTTCAATGAGATTTTTAACGCTCTCGCTGTGGCTAAATGTACCAGTCACGAATCTTGCCGCTTTGTTTGGACCTTCTCAATCTCTTGAATCAGATCCAACTGGTAATGGTCCCATACAGACGAACAATACTCTAAGACTCTCGTATTGTAAGCTATTTCCTTTGTTGAAGGACTGCATCGCTTCAGGATTCTACCAATAAACCGCAATCTAGAGTTTGCCTTACGCGTTACTTGTGTAATAAGATAATCCCATTTGAGATCATTTCGAATAGTCACGCCCAGATACTTGACGGATGTTACCGCTTCCAAAGACTGGGCATTTGTTTTGTACTCGTACATTAATGAGGATTTTCGCTTTGTTATACGCAGTAGGTTACACTTACTAATATTGAGAGATAATTGCCAATCATTACACCACACATTTGTTTCCTACAAATCCTTATTGATTTGTTCACAACTTTCGTGTGATACTACTTTCCTGTAGACTACAGCTTCATCGGCAAACAGTCTAATGTCGCTGTCAATACCATCAACCAGATCGTTTATGTAATTCGTAAAAAGCAGCGGACCTATTACACTGCCCTGGGGCACACCTCAAGTTACGCTTGTTTCTGTTGAAGTCATTCCGTTCAGAACGACATGGTGATCCATGTCCGTTAGAAAACTTTCAATCCAACAGCATATGTCATCGGATAGACAGTAAGCGCTTACTTTTTGGAGCAAGCGACAGTGCGGAACTTAGTCTAACGCCTTTCGAAAGTCGAGAAATATGGCATCCACCTGGGTGCCGGTGTCTAGAGCCTGTTGCATATCATGCACAAAGAGGGCCAGCTGTGTCTCACATGACCGCTGTTACTTAAATCCGTGCTGGTTTCTGCAGATGAGCTTCTCAGAGTCTAGAAAGATCATTATGTATGAACAAAAAATATGTTCGATAATTCTACAACAAATCGATGTCAGTGAAATTGGCCGGTAATTGTGTGCGATGGTTTTAGCATTACGGTCGATGTACACTACTGGCCATTAATATTGCTACACCACGACAGGAAAAAGATGCTGTGATATGCAAATGATTAGCTTTTCAGAGCATCCACACAAGGTTGGCGTGGGTGGTGATACCTACGACGTGCTGACATGAGGGAAAGTTTCCAAGCGATTTCTCACACACAAACAGCAGCTGACCGGCGTTGCCTGGTGAAACGTTGTCGGGATGCCTCGTGTAAGGAGGAGAAATGCGTACCATCACGTTTTCGACTTTAATAAAGGTAGGATTGTAGCCTATCGCAATTGCGGTTTATCGTATCTCGACATTGCTGCTCGCGTTGGTCGAGATCCAATGACTTAGCAGAATATGGAATCGGTGGGTTCAGGAGGGTAATACGGAACACCATGCTGGATCCCAACGGCCTCGTATTACTAGCAGTCGAGATGACAGGCATCTTATCTGCATGGCTGTAACAGATCGTGCAGTCACGTCTCGATGCCTGAGTCAACAGATGGGGACGTTTACAAGACAACAACCATCTGCACGAACAGTTCGACGACGTTTGCAGCAGCATGGACTATCAGTTCGGAGACCATGGCTGCGGTTACCCTTGACGCTGCATCACAGACAGGAGCGCCTGTGTTGGTGTACTCAACGACGAACCAGGGTGCACGAATGGCAAAACGTCATTTTTTCGGATGAATCCAGGTTCTGTGACAGCATCATGATGGTCGCATCCGTGTTTGGCGACATCGCAGTGAATGGACATTGGAAGTGTGTATTCGTCATCGCCATACTGGCGTATCACCCGGCGTGATGGTATGGGGTGCCATTGGTTACACATCTCGGTCACCTCTTGTTCGCATTGACGGCAGGTTGAACAGTGGACGTCACGTTTCAGATGTGTTACGCCCCTTGGCTCTACCCTTCATTCGATCCCTGCGAAACCCTACATTTCAGCAGGATAATGCACGACCGCATTTTGCAGGTCCTGTACGAGTCTTTCTGGATACAGAAAATGTTCGAGTGCTGCCCTGGCCAGCAGATTCTCCAGATCTCTCACCAATTGAAAACGTCTGCTCAATGGTGGCCGAGCAACTGGCTTGTCACAATACGTCAGTCACTACACTTGATGAACTGTGGTATCGTGTTGTGGCTGCATGGGCAGCTGTACCTGTACATGCCATCCAAGCTCTGTTTTACTCATTGCCCTGGTGTATCAAGGCCGTTATTATGGCCAAAGGTGGTTGTTCTGGGTACTGATTTCTGAGGATCTATGCACCCAAATTGCGTGAAAGTGTAATCACATGTCAGTTCTAGTATAATATATTTGTCCAATGAATACCCGTTTATCATCAGCATTTCTTCTTGGTATAGAAATTTTAATGGCCAGTAGTGTATATGATGCCTGAGTGAAGTGCCACGAGGAGAGTGTGACGTGGAGGTGGGTGCCGACAGGTGGCCCTGGAGGTGGAGGGGGACAGCAGCGGCAGCGGCGGCGGCGCGGAGAAGCAGGTGCTGCAGGCGCTGGCGCGGCCCGCGGAGGTGGTGCAGCGCGGCATCACGCTGGTCGAGCAGCAGGTGATCCTGGAGGCGATGGGCGAGCCGCTGTCGCCCTCCGCCTGCGTCTCCGTGCTCGCCAAACTCGCCGAGCCGCTCACCGAGCTCCACAGGGGCGTCGCGCTCGTCCAGCAGCAGGTGGGCTGGTTGGCTGGTTGCTTTGTGGGACGGAAGGGACCAGACTGCTAGGGCCGTCGGTCCCTAGCAGGTGGGGCACCCAACTCGGCTCCAGTTTGCCGAGCGCGACAGCTCGTGGCGAGTGTTACCGCGACACGAATCCTCCGCGCCAACAGCTTCTGTCCAACTCTGACGCTTTCTGCTAAAATGGTAATCGTTTGTTACATGTCAGCACAGGGTACAAAATATAAGGGGCATTCAATGGGACAATGGAGTGTTTACATTCAGAAACAATCACCACACATGTTAAGACATTTATCCCACTGGCAGATGAGCCAATCAATGCCTGTTTTGTAGAATGCAGTGTAATCTATCCCCTCCTTCTTTTTTGTGGCTATTGACCACAACGTGCAAAGTCTTTTCTGAGATATGAGAGGAGTAAGAGTACAATAAACTTTTTAGTCTACTTATCTTTTCTTGCAGAGTTATCTGGAGTTCTTCTTATCTAGGGGTCTGATTCTAGAAATTTTAACATTTTGGGTCCTCATGGTTCAATTGATCTAAATAATTTTGAAGATTGTCATTGGAGAATTCTTGCTTTTACATTAATTTATTTTCTCAGATTTTAGTATATCAAACAGTCTTTTGAATTTTCACAGTAAGAAATCCGAAATTACGAGTACATTGTCCACCCAAAAAACATCACCTCGCAGGCATGCTTATTACTAACTCACTCTGTGGTAATAACATTATTCCAAAGTGTTTACAGTTTTTCTTGACAAATGAATTTCTATTAGTTTCTATTACTATTTCACAAATGAATCCAGAAATAAACATAGTAAACATTACTAGATTGCGTAATTAATCATAAAAATTTTAAGTATGCCAAATAATTTGTAATTTCAAATGTTTCTAAAAAAGATAATTTTAACTGTACATTCAGAACTAGTATTTATCGACTATAATATCCAAAATAATAATTCCTGTTCCTAAATTTTAGTTTGAAATATAACATGTCATTGTTGTGGTCTTCAGTCCAGAGACTGTTTGATGCAGTTCTCCATGCTACTCTATCCTGTGCAAGCTTCTTCATCTCCAAGTACCTACTGCAACCTACATCCTTCTGAATCTGTTTAGTGTATTCATCTCTTGGTCTCCCTCTACGATTTTTACCCTCCACGCTTCCCTCCAATACTAAATTGGTGATCGCTTGATGTCTCAGAATATGTCCTACCAACCGATACCTTCTTCTAGTCAAGTTGTGCCACAAACTCCTCTTCTCTCCAGTTCTATTCAGTACCTCCTCATTAGTTATGTGATACGTAATATAACATATTGTGTATAAAATTATATGAAATGTTTCAGAAAAACAGCTGAGATTATATTGACTTGTGCAAATTTCGAAAAATATTGTTGGTAATCGGGTACTACTGTTGAGGGAAAGTAATGGTAGATGAGAATGTCCCGTTACAGCACTCACCTGCTGACAGATCCACAGCCGGATCCACTTTATTTGAATTGGGAAAGATAATTGGTTAGTTTTTTTCACGTTATACAAGTATTAATCAGTGAATGCATCTGTAACCAATTGCTCTCTTCTTTTCATATATCGGCTGCGAAATGTCCAGGCATCTTCTCAGCTACCCGTAACGTTTACGTCCTCATCCTTGGAACTTCATAGATTATGAAACACACCGTAAAAACATGAAACATTGTTTTCCAGCCGTAAGAAATAGGTAGAAATACAGAACAAAATAAATAAAAGTTATTAATTAGTTTTGCACAAATGGATCAGCTTCAAACTTGGAAAGTACATTAAAACCTATTTTTTATTGCATTAAATTAAAATAATCTTACAAGAACGTGTAACAAATTGAACAGAGTATTTAAGGCAATCATTATTTATGTGTGTTCATCAACGGATCTCCTACAGGGTTTGGTAGCTGGTCGCCATTAATACACAAAATTAAATATTCAAAATCTTGTAAAGGATCTGCACTCTGTAACTTCTAGGCGTTTCTGAAAAGTTAACTAAGGGTTCACAATGTCTTTACTCACTGAATACAGGTTTTGGTAGCTGGTCGCCATTAATACACAAAATTAAATATTCAAAATCTTGTGAAGGATCTGCACTCTGTAACTTGTAGGCATTTCTGAAAAGTTAACTAAGGGTTCACAATGCCTTTACTCACTGGAGAAATTATGGTCCAACTATCTATCTAATAGCGTGACTTATCGATGTATTCATGAATACAGTACAAGAAAGAGAAAAGATCGACAGTACATCCTAGTGAAACCAACTTTGGGAGATAACAATGTGCAATATTATTAAGCTCTTTGACAATGTACCAGAAAAAATAAACTGTTTTAGAACCATAAATTAAAGTTTTTCCCCTTGCTCACTCCTTCTAAAACACTAAGGAATTTTCGAATAAAAGTAAATAGTCTAGTACAACATTTATTGAGGGAATGATAGATGAAATACGCTTCTAATTAAACTCAACTGAACAAAGAGTAGATATTTAGGGACGACGATTTCATGGCAGACGACAGAATCCACAATCACCCCTTCATTCATTTGAGTTCTATGTTAGCGATAAGACACGGTTCTGAGGAAATTTCTCAGTATTTGCTTTACAGTATGCGAAATATCTCATGACTGGGGACCGAGAATTGCTCGCTGTCGTATTACATGTTATTAATTGTATAGAAGATGAACATATGGGCAAAAATGAACTATACTCTCACATATTCAGACACTTTACATTATACTTTACAGTATTTAATACTCGATGTATTTCATTTTGCATTCAGTTCACTTCTTTTAATTCGCATTTTGTTACTGTGATCTGTTTTATAGTGGCAGCTTTAACTTTGTGTGTCACAACGTCCCATAGCTTTTTTAGTTAAGTCTTGTTGGTTAGATTCGTAAATACGCCAATACGAGGGATAGTCATAAATTTTTAATTATGATCTGGAAAAAAAATTTGTGTGTTTACAAGTACATGTCTACAGTCCTGAAATATCGTGCGGTAACTGGATTTCGGTAGCAGCAGAAATAATGCACCCTAGTCAGGCCAATACAGATGACATCTCTAGCTGTCTGAGTAGGCCAGACACAGCTCCAACACTGCCGCTGCTGCTGCCGAAAGCGGTTCAACCGAAGGGCTGAGCCGTTTTGTTTTGACACTTCTACCAGCACGTTTCGGTCACGTGCTGGGAAATTTCGATGTATACCAGTGCTGTAGATATGATGCGCAAATTGCGGCGGCTATCATTTAAAACAATAAGGACGTTTTTCCTTGTGGCGGGATCTTCTCATGAAATTTCAGTCACCAACTTTTTCCTCAGAGTATGAAATTATTTTGTCGGTACCCAACTACATGGAGAGAAATGATCATTGTAATAAAATAAGAGACATCAGAGCTGGCACGAGATATTTAAATATACGTTTTTCCCGCGTGCTGTTCGAGAGCAGAACGGTTGAGATTAGATTAGATAAGTTTTCGTTCCATAGACCCAAAAAATAAGATTCTCGTGGGTGTGGAACATGTCGGAAAATATAACATAAAAACATAAAACATTTCAATATAATATTTACTACCTTGATCATTTGTCAGGAGATTGTCGAAATAGGTGATTACAAGGCGGTAAACTGGAATAGCTAATATCTACAGAATTAATATGCTGTCACAATGAAACACTTTTATGCATTATTAATAAATTTATCATAAACAAAATACCTAATCTTGACTGTTGTTACCAGATGCTGTCAAAACTGAACTCTAATAGACATTTTTACTTAAGTTGGCTTAACAGTCTCTGTTAAGATACTCATCTATAGAGTAGAAGGAGTTGCCTATCAAAAAGTCTTTCAAACTCTGTTTAAACCGTGCGTTATCTGAAACCAAGTTTTAATGGTTGCTGGTAATTTATTGAAAATGTGTGTTCCTGAATATTGGACCCCTTTTTGGACCAGTCAAGTGATTTTAGGTCTCTATGTAGATGGTTCTTATTCCTAGTATTGTTACTGTGTACTGATCTATTTGTTGGAAATAGAGATATATTACTTGCAACAAATTTCATTGAGGAATAAATATACTGAGAAGTAGTGGTTAGAATACAAAGTTCCTTGAACATGTTTATACATGATGTTCTTGAATTTACACCACAAGTGATTCTTATCACTTGCTTTTGCACAATAAAAACTTTTGTTGGTTTGATGAGTTGCCCCAGAATATGATCCCATATGACATAATAGAATGAAAGTACGTGAAGTATGAAAGCTTTTTTTTTATCTCCTACATCTGACATCATTCTCACTGCAAATACAGACTTGTTTAGCCACTTAAGCAATTCTGTGGTATGCCCTCCCCAACTGAATTTATTATCAAGTTGTAATCCCAGAAATTTAACACTGTCAGCATCTTCAATCTGCATATCTTCATATGTTATACACATGCTGGAAGGAAATCTCTTACAGGTTCTGAACTGCATATAGTGGGTCTTCTCAAAGTTTAATGACAATCAATTATCTTTAAACCATTTACTAATGTCAGTGAAAATTTGATTAGCATATGTTTCCAAATTTGTACTTGACCTGCTACTTATTGCAATGTTTGTATCATCTGCAAACAAAACAAACTTAGCATCTGGCAATGTAACAGACGAGAGGTCATTAATGGACACAAGAAAAAGCAATCGACCCAAGATGGAACCTTGACGAGCACCACACGTAATTAATTCTCACTTAGATGAAGACTAACTTTTACTGCACAGGTATTTTGCAATGACACCCCTTGTTTCCTGTTAGATGGATAACACTCTAATCATTTCACAGCATTGCCAACGACACCATAATATTCTAGTTTACTTAAGAGAGTACTGTGGTTCACACAGTCAAAGGCTTTTGACAGATCACAGAAAATTCCATTAGCCTCTAATTTATTATCTAATGAATTAGTGTACATTCTCACTGTAAATGTAAATAGCTTTCTCTATATCAGAAACCTGAAGAAATCCAAACTGTGACTTGGACAATATATTATTTTCAGTCAGATGCTTAAGGAGACGCTTGAACACAACCTTTTCAAATATTTTTGAAAAAGCTGGCAAAAGTGAAACTGGTCAATAGTTTGGTGGTACCTATTTATCCTCCTTCTTTTACAGAGCCTTAACTTCAGCATATTGTAGCCAGTCTGGAAATGTTCCACTGATAAGAGATTGATTACACAAATAACTTAAGAGAGAACTCAACTCACATGCACACCCTTTAACTTTGTTGATATGTTTTCATACCCACTGTAATACTTACATTTTAAGGATTTCTTTGGGAGATATGAGTGTCATTTCTGTTTCACTGTAGTTATTTTTAAAGACTGGTCTTCGATACTCCATTGCACTGTTTACTAAACCTGATAACCCCAAGCTGTCAGCCGGCCGCGGTGGTCTCGCGGTTAAGGCGCTCAGTCCGGAACCGCACGACTGCTACGGTCGCAGGTTCGAATCCTGCCTCGGGCATGGATGTGTGTGATGTCCTTAGGTTAGTTAGGTTTAAGTAGTTCTAAGTTCTAGGGGACTGATGACCACAGATGTTAAGTCCCATAGTGCTCAGAGCCATTTGAACCAAGCTGTCAGTAACAGAAATGAAGTACTTGTTTAAGAAGTTTGCAACACTACATGCATTTGTTACCAATCTCATTTATTTTTAGAGCTATCTGTTCCTCTTCCTTTTTGGCTCCACCTGTCTGCCTTCAAAATGGCTCTGAGCACTATGGGACTCAACTGCTTTGGTCATAAGTCCCCTGTCTGCCTTCACTATATCCCATACAGTGTTTCCCTATGTAATTATCTTTTGCTCATAATAAAGCTGCTTCGATTTCTGGATTACTTGCTTCAATATTTTGCAGTATTCTTTGTAATGCATTACAATTCTAACATCAGAGCTGTTCCTAGATAGTAGATACAGTCTCCTTTTTGTCCCACGTGATATCTTTATTCCTTGTGTAATCCACAGTTTATTTTTAGAGCTCTGTGTGATTTGAGTTGCCTTTAGGGAAAAACAGTTTTCAAAAGAGGCAACTTCATTAATGAATGCTTTGTATTTTCCAGTTGAGTCAGAAGTGTTGTAAACATCTATCCAGTTCATGTCTTTGGGCAATTTCATGAATTTCTCAATTTTTATCTTATTTATTACCCTCCTGCACTCAGATTTAATAGATTTTATTTATCCTGACAAGTTTTAACATTCTACACAAGAAGCTGCATGTCATGATCATAGAGCCCATTTACTATTGGTTTAGTGATATGACTTTTTTCCCTAGATTTGTCTACAAAGATATTATCAGTAGCAGTCTCAGAGCATTTACATATCCTAGTTGCAAAGTTCACAGTAGGAACTAAATTGAATGATAGTGTTACTGACTATAATTATTGTTCACTGTTAGAGCTTTGCGATAAATCCTCATTAAAATCACCAGCAACCACCATTTCCTTGCTTTTTACCATGAGATGGTACAACAGAGCTTCAACACTTTTTATGAAGAGCTTAAAAATTCATGAAGGTGATCTGTATATACCTACCATAATAAAGGACATATGAAATACTACTTCTGTTGCACAAGTTTCTAAGTGCTACTCTGAGCAAAATTGCTTAATATCAGTAGTCTTGAAATCAAAACAGTTTCTGGCAAATGTAGCAACTCCTCCTTTCTCCTTATTTTCCCTACAGAAGTAAGAAGCTAACTGAATCCTGTAACATTTAACATATCTATACCAGTGGTCACACGATGTTCAGAGAGGCAGATTATACCAACTCTTTGCTCAACTCTAATTCTTTAACACAGATAAGCAACTCATTAAGCTTACGCTTAGTCCTCAGATATTCTGATGCAATAAGGGTAACTGATTTTGTGCACTGGCTGAATTGCAACTGGGTGAACCTAATTTTCCTGTCAATTTTTTAGAATATCTAGTTTCAATCAGAGGCTGTCTGCATGAATTGTATGCATTAAAATTTACTTCCTGGCTGCCTGTTTAGTCAATGTGAATATCACTTTCAGCCTGTCTCTGAACACCTTTTGTTTCTGCCCTCCATACCCTAAAAAAACTGCTGATCTGTCACTTGTAACCATTAGTACTTTACCACTTGTGACAGTGTCCCCTCCTTAAGTTATTTGCTATTAGCCTGGACAGTTTTCCCTTCACTTTCGTCTTGATGTGAAGGCCATGCCTAGTGTAATTCCACCTGCTGATAGTCAACAGAAACCACATTGATGTGAGACCCCATACCTGATCCAAGCAGCAGTTCTACCTCTAAATTAACTTTCCTACCAGAAGGCTTTAAGTGAGGCCGGCCGTGTCGCTTCAGACAGACACAAGCCCTACACCAGTAAGTCTTGCTGCTGAAGCTATCTTTACCAGGTCACTCTCAGTTGAATAATTAGGGTTCCTACCTATGCTGTTGCCCACCCCACCCACTATTTCCTCGGTGTCTTCCTTGGTGAAGTTTTTGCAAAGTGAACCTATATCCTCTACCACCTGACCCACACTTGCACTAGGTTTAAAAAACTTGTGACCTGATAACTTGACCCTAGTTCATCCTGAAAAGTTTGCCAACACCTCTACCATGTGAACTACCTAAAAACAAAACTTTCTTCTTGTCTTTTATGTGACTCCTTGCTTTTCAAACACTTACTGAATGTTTGTTGTGTCCTGTCTACTCCTGCATCCACTTGTGGCTCATCAGTTTCCAACTGTGAGAACCGATCAAATCTGTTTTCCACATTCACAACCACACTGTCTGAGAACGTCATATTCCTTATTTCTTCTATAAGTTGTTGTCACTTCCCAACTCTCTTTTCCCTTCTCCCCCCCTTAACCTTTCCAGATCTTGTTTCGCTTTATCTAGTTCCACCTGAAGGGCAACAATCTTCTCCTCCTGTTCCACTATCTTCCTATCTCTACAGCAAATCCTACACAACCAATGAGCCTTGTTTATTTCCCCAATTCCCACGCCGCTTCAGTCATCCACATGAAAGAAACTACAACAACCCTCACACCACACCCCATAACTAACAATCCTACGGCAAGTCATACACTTCTCACTCATGGTAAACACATTTTAGCTTTAGACTAAGTTAAAACAAGAATAACTTCGTGGGCTACTCAACTAATATATTAAATTTCATAGAAAGTTCAGGCCTAAAATTCGGATAATAATTCAAAACTTCTGGAGAAACAAAAACGATTTAACATGTATTGTTTACATGACGAATGAAAAAGTAAGCAAAGAACTGAGCCTATGCTATATAAACTTTTCACTTATTTCGGAACTTTTCACTTCGGCTGCTTACTTGAGAATCAAATCGATGGCGTATAAGAATACACAAACAACATAAACTTTAATTTATTAAAATAATCACATAACTTACAGTATACCACAACGTAAACAAATCATAGTCCAAAATTCGCGCCTAAAAATGTTTTCCATTTCCAGAAAATACGCAACAAATGTAAAATCTTCAATTGATGGCTTACAATATATATTAATTTACTTATTTATGATGTAATATTGCCTTAATTAATTGTTATTACTCAATTTAACACTAATATTTACGAGAGCTGTGAATGTACACCAATCTTCAAGCAAAGATGCTAGATAAGCATGAAGGTGGTTCGAAGAACCCTCTGTCAGGCGGTTAATTGTGATTACAAATTAGTTATGTACACTTTTTTTTCGAGCTGTCAGTTGCAACCACATGAGTGTCCCAATAATTTTAATCTGAGTTTTTTATTCAAATAAATATTGATGTCCTCTGCATTCCTTTTTTTTGCTCTTTGTGTGTGTGTGAGTGAGTGTGTGTGTGTGTGTGTGTGTGTGTGGTCGTGTGCGGGTGTGGGTGGGTGGGTGGGTGTGTGACGTTTGCATTTCATTGTGGAAAAACCCAAGGGTCTCGATAGTTAATCATTATGTTATGTATGTGCAGTCCGAAATGATGAATTAAAATTTAGAATTTGAACCAGGATCATCTGTTCACTAAGTAGATGGGCTAACCACTACGTCACCCTGGGACAGTGGCTTTGCACAACTGCACAGACTATCCTAGCAGGCCTCCCTCCTCAACCCAAATTCCCTTTCAAGCCTCAGCCCACTTGATACTTGATATTCTCCTTAAGCCCGAACTGCGTTGCTGAAGCTCTCCAACTGTACTGGACTAGCATCGAATGAAACGAGGGATCCTGCCTGAAACAGAGGCATAGTGTTAGTGCATCTGCCTAGTGAGCAGGAGACTCGGGTTTGAATCTGGTCTTGATACATATTTTAATTCTTTCCTTCAGTCTGCCAATATACGTCATAGATCTCTGAGACTTCAAAAGGTCTCTGGAGCCACATAGTTTCATTTGAGTAAATGTTATGTGATAATATTTAATACATCCCGCTGTTGCTGAAGTGTAAGCAGATTAACAATATCAATAAAGTTTCAGCGCATGATCAATATTTTGTTAAAACTTGTCATAAGCACTGTGTCTCAATAGTTAATAGTAATAAACACACAGCTGGCCGCGGTGGTCTCGCGGTTCTAGGCGCGCAGTCCGGAACCGTGCGACTGCTACGGTCGCAGGTTCGAATCCTGCCTCGTGCATGGATGTGTGCGATGTCCTTAGGTTAGTTAGGTTTAAGTAGTTCTAAGTTCTAGGGGACTGATGACCACAGCAGTTGAGTCCCATAGTGCTCAGAGCCATTTGAACCATTTGAATAAACACACACTCTGTGGTAAGCCAGTGTATGTATGCCACTGCTTCTTTTGGCAGGTTGTGCTCGGAGAGCGAGCAGAGGCCCTATCTCAGAAACAGGCAGCGGTGGCAGTGCTGGCCCGGCCCCTGGAGGAGGTGAGCCGCGGCCTAGCGCAGGCCGAACTCCAGCACCTGCTGGAGGCTCCAGAGGCGACGCTGTCCAGCGCCAGCGACGTGGTCTCGCTGCTCCAGACGTTCGCAGAGCCGCTGCGCGAGCTGGAGAGGAACGTGGCTCAAGTCCAGCAGCAGGTGGCGCTGGAGGCTAAGGGAGACTCGCTGGCAGACAGGACCTCAGCATCCGTGCTGGAGACGCTGGCCCAGCCCTTGCGAGAGGTGCAGCGCGGCATAGCGACGGTGGAGCAGCAGGCGGCGCTGGAGGCCGCCGGACGAGTGTCCGCGGCCGAGAGCCTTTCACTGCTGAAGGAGGTGGCGCAGCCTCTGAGGGAGCTGCAGCTCGCTGTGGCGACGGTGCAGCAGCAGGTCCTGATGGAGGCCAAGGACGTTTCAATCTCAGACGCGACCGACATGTCTGACCTAAAGACTGAGGTGGTGTCGACAGAAGAGCCTCTCAGGCAGGTAGCTTCCAAGCAGCAGGCAGACGTTCTGGAGGCGAGGGACGCATCACTGTCCGAAAAGGAGGGTGTGTCAGCGCTGAAGACGTTAGCAACTCCAGCTGAAGAAAAGAGACTAGCATTGGCAACAACAGAACAGCAGCTAGTCATGGAAGGAAAAGAGGTTTCTCTCTCTGGAAAGGAAGACATTTCTGCTCTCAAGGCCCAAGCGACACTCCTCAAAGAAACACACGCGGCTGCAGTGGCTGTCGAACAACAGACTACATTAGAAGCGAAAGGCACCTCACTTTCAGGAACTGCTGACATCGCCAAGCTAAAGGAGACGGCTAAATCTGCCGAAGAACCTCTGAAAGCCGTCGCCACAGTACAGGAACACGTTATCTTGGAAGCGAAAGACGAATCTATCTCTGATGGCACAAACGT
Source organism: Schistocerca nitens (assembly GCF_023898315.1). Classification (NCBI taxonomy): domain Eukaryota; kingdom Metazoa; phylum Arthropoda; class Insecta; order Orthoptera; family Acrididae; genus Schistocerca; species Schistocerca nitens. The sequence continues at coordinate 851,501,262 of NC_064618.1, forward strand.
CTCGCAGATGGAAACCTTGGCTTCTGTCTCCGATGAACCCAGCCGCCATGTCGCTGGAGTGCTGCAGCAAACTGCTTTAGAAGCGAGGGACGCATCTATTGCTGAGCAGCTCGGTGCATCAGAACTGAAAACAGCGGCTGTTTCCACAGAAGAGCAGCGAAAAGGTATAGCCACCACTCGAGAGGAAATAATCTTAGAAGGGAGAGAGCAGTCACTGTCTGATCAGGAGAGTGTTTCACAACTGCGAACAGAGGCGTTGGAATTGTCAGAAGCTCAAAAGGGAATTGCGGTAGCTGAACAGCAAGTGGCACTCGAAGCCAGAGAGCAGTCTCTTTCTGACAAAGAGAGTGTGTCTCGTTTGAAAGAAGTGGCTGCGCCCGGTGTAGAGTTACGGGAAGGCGCCGTCTCGTCTGAGCAGCCAGTGGCTCTAGAGACAGCAGGACACATTACGTCAGAAGCAGAGAGTCTCTCACAGCTGAAAACAGTGGCAAAGTCTGCTCACGAAGTGCATCACGGAATCGCAACTGCAGACGAACCGACTGTGCTCGAGGCTGCCGGCCAAAGTATTTCTGAGGAAAGTGGCATATCTAAGGTAAAAACGGCCGCAAGTCCTACAACAGAAGCTCAGAAAATGTTAGCTACAGCACAGCAAGAGACGGTTCTCGAGGCGAGGGACGAGTCGTTCTCCGAAGCTGGAGGTCTATCTGAGCTGAAAAAGCAAGCTGCATCTGCCCAGGAATCGCTGAAACAGGCTGCTGTAGCTACTCAACACGATGTAATGGAAACCTTTAAAGAGTCGGCAGTGGGGGAAAGAGCGGAGGCTGAACCGGAGACCTTCGCAGTGGCCTCTCAAGAGCCGACGAGAGCCACCGCTGTAGCAGAACAGCAGCAAGTCCTGGAACAGAGAGAAGCATCACTGTCGGAAGGGCCGAGCGTGAGCCAGCTGCAGACGACTGCCGAGTCGCTAAAGGAAGAGCTCAAGGCGGTGGCCGTTGCAGAGCAGCAGGTCGCTCTCGAAGGTAGGGACACGTCGCTGGCAGACGAGGCCAGCCTGTCGAAGCTCGAGACCCTGGCGATGCCGGCGTCGGAGCTGGCGAAAGAGACGGCAGTTGCGGAACAGCAGGTGGTGCTAGAGGGTGGCGAAGTGGCCATGGCCGAGGAGGCGAGCGCGTCCCAGCTGCAGACGCTGGCTCGTCCGGCGGAGGAGCTGCACCGCGCGCTCGCCGCCGTCGTGCTACAGACGGCGCTGGAGGAGGCCGGCGAGGCTGTCCCCGCTGCTCCGCTGCTGGAGGCTCTGGCGCAGCCGCTGCGGGAGCTCAGGCAGGGGCTGGCCGTCGTCGAGCAGCAGCTGCCGCTGGAGCAGGTGGTCCACCAGCCGGAACCGACACCAGCTGACGCCTTATTTGCGGTAAGTATGCAACTGCCGTTGTCTAGCATATCACTTCTCAGTGGCTAACTGCTATGTCGGTGCATACGTTCGTAGCGTTTTTTTTTCTTTTGCACGGTAGTATTCCGGTTGTTATGCTGTTATTTATCGACTGTCATTTTTTTATTTGTAGTGCACTGTTCTTACTTAGTTTTACATATTGTCATTTTGTCGTTTGCGATGAAATAGAGAAAATGGAGAAAGAGGGAAAAATGAAATGATGCATAGACTGGCTAGTGAGATAGTTTTTGAACGTAAAAGAAAGAGGACTAACATGGAAATAGGAAGAGCTGATGGTACTCTAGCAGAAGAACCACTGGAGTTTTTGATGAGATGCCAAGAATATATTGAATGTATGTACAAGGGGGATGAAACGAAAAGCGAAATTAAGGTTGAAGAGGAGCAATATGTGCCGGAAGATGGAAAGGGATTCACCATCTTGGAAGCAGAAGTAGAAAAGGCGCTGAAGGAGATGAAGAATAGGAAGGCATGTGGAATTGATGATTTGCCAGCAGTCCTGTTGAAGAGTCTGGGAAACAAGGCAAGGAAAGAAATAGTCTACCTCTGTAACGAGATGTATGACAAAGGGTAATGGCCTGAGGACTTCCTTGCAATAGTTATGATACCAGTAGAGAAAAAGAGAAACACTAAAATATATGAAGAGCGTTGGACCGTCAGTCTAATTTCTTACGCACCTAAAGTCTTGCTGAGAGTATTGAATAGAAGGCTATATGACAAGCTGGATAGAGGGATTTCTGAGGAGCAGTTCGGATTTAGAAGAGGAGAAGGAACAAGAGATGCTATTGGTCTGTTAAGAACTATAGGGGAAAGATATATGGAAAAAGGTAGAGAAATCTTTGCTGTTTTTATAGTTTTAGAAAAGGCTTTTGACAGAGTTCATTGGTACAAGCTGATGAATATTTTGAAGAGGGAAGGAGTAGATTGGAAAGAAATCTATGTTTACACTAGAAAGTAAGCATAAGAATTGGAAATGAAATGTCAGAAGGAAGCAGCATTGGACGAGGTGCTAGACAAGATTGTTGCCTTTCCCCGCTGTTGTTTAACGCATACCTCGAAGATATTATTGCGAAAGGCTTAGATGGGAAAAGAGGAATATGTATTGGTGGGAAGAGAATAGAATGTATAAGATTTGCTGATGACATGGTATTAGTGGTAGAAAGTGAGTGGACAGTGAATAACATGCTGAAAGATCTGAATGAAGCTTGTGTGGAATATGGGATGTAAATAAACACAGCAAAAACCTCTAGAGTATGGTCATCAGTACAAGATGCAGTCTGCCCAATATTAAAATAGGACAGTCGACCATTAGCCAAGTAAGTGCATTTAAATATCTTGGAAGCACAATAACTGAAGACTTGAGATGTCACCAGGAGGTGAAAACTCGAATTTCAATACCGAAGGAGGCATTCAACAGAAATAGGAGACTCTTATGTGGCAAATCAGATGAAGGTCTAAGGAAAAGGCTTGGCAAATGTTTTGTCCGGAGTGTGGCACTATATGGGGCAGAAACATGGACGCTGAGACGAGAGGATGAAAAAAGGTTAGAAGCATTTGAGATGCGGACGTGGAGGAGAATGGAGAGAATAAGCTGGATGGAAAGAGTGAGTAATGAAAGAGTATTGGAAAGGGTCGGTGAGAGAAGTCAGCTGAAGATTGTAAGAGGAAGGAAAAAGATGCTTTGGAAGGATTGGTTTGTGGGAGAAGACTGAGAGGAAGAAGGAGATACAAGATGATAGACGACATAAAGGGAAGAGAAAATTATGCAGACCTGAAGAGGCAGAAGACCAGACAGCCTGGAGAACTACCGTGTGGAAATCTGCCTTTTGGCAGATCACTGATGACGATGTCGTTTGGAGATAGCAAAAGTAGCTGTGGACGCTAGGAAATCGAGTGCCAATTGAAGAAATTTGGACGTCCGATGTAGTCTTCTGTTTCATTGCGGTAGAGGGGTGACGGCAGCGGAGGGAAGCAGAAAAATTTGCACCTTGTTTGGAGACAACGCCATTGGACAGAGCATGGCAAGAAAATGGTTTTCTCGTTTTAAGGAGGATTGTCTTGACATTAGTGACTCTCAGTCTTCAGGAAGACTTTCGTGATTTAATGAAGATCCTTTGGAGGCATTAATCCACAACGATCCACGTCAGTATATTCGAGAACTGGCAAATGTGATGAACATTCCTCCATCGTCCGACATATGCATGCAATGGGGAAGGTCGAGAAATCGGGCGTATTTTAACCGCATGCTGTACGCCAAAATCACAAAAATCAGCAGGTGGCTGGCCATATGTTCATCTCTGCTGGCTCGTCATCAGTCGGCTCGTGCGCACACACATCATCCCTATTCCGTATCGTTACTGTTGACGGGAAATAGTGTCTTTATGCTAATGTAAGGAAAAGAACCCCCCCATGAACCATGGACCTTGCCGTTGGTGGGGAGGCTTGCGTGCCTCAGCGATACAGATGGCCGTACCGTAGGTGCAACCACAACGGAGGGGTATCTGTTGAGAGGCCAGACAAACATGTGGTTCCTGAAGAGGGGCAGCAGCCTTTTCAGTAGTTGCAGGGGCAACAGGCTGGATGATTGACTGATCTGGCCTTCTAACATTAACCAAAACGGTCTTGCTGTGCTGGTACTGCGAACGGCTGAAAGCAGGGGGAAACTACAGCCGTAATTTTTCCCGAGGACATGCAGCTTTACTGTATGATTAAATGATGATGGTGTCCTCTTGGGTAAAATATTCCGGAGGTAAAATAGTCCCCCTTCGGATCTCCGGGCGGGGACTACTCAAGAGGACGTCGTTATCAGGAGAAAGAAAACTGGCATTCTACGGATCGGAGCGTGGAATGTCAGATCCCTTAATCGGGCAGGTAGGTTAGAAAATTTAAAAAGGGAAATGGATAGGTGAAGTTCGGTGGCAGGAGGAACGAGACTTTTGGTCAGGTGATTACAGGGTTATAAATACAAAATCAAATAGGGGTAATGCAGGAGTAGGTTTAATAATGAATAAAAAATAGGAGTGCGGGTTAGCTACTATAAACAGCATAGTGAACGCATTATTGTGGCCAAGATACACAAAGCCCATGCCTACTACAGTAGTACAAGTTTATATGCCAACTAGCTCTGCAGATGATGAAGAAATTGATGAAATGTATGACGAGATAAAAGAAATTATTCAGGTAGTGAAGGGAGACGAAAATTTAATAGTCATGGATGACTGGAATTCGTCAGTAGGAAAAGGGAGAGAAGGAAACATAGTAGGTGAGTATGGATTGGGGGGAAGAAATGAAAGAGGAAGCCGCCTTGTAGAGTTTTGCACAGAGCATAACTTAATCATAGCTAACACTTGGTTCAAGAATCATAAAAGAAGGTTGTATACCTGGAAGAATCCTGGAGATACTAAAAGGTATCAGATAGATTATATAATGGTTAGACAGAGATTTAGGAACCGGGTCTTAAATTGTAAGACATTTCCAGGGGCAGATGTGGATTCTGACCACAATCTATTGGTTATGAACTGCAGATTGAAACTGAAGAAACTACAAAAAGGTGGGAATTTAAGGAGATGGGACCTGGATAAACTGAAAGAACCAGAGGTTGTAGAGAGTTTCAGGGAGAGCATAAGGGAACAATTGACAGGAATGGGGGAAAGAAATACAGTAGAAGAAGAATGGGTAGCTCTGAGGGATGAAGTAGTGAAGGCAGCAGAGGATCAAGTAGGTAAAAAGACGAGGGCTAATAGAAATCCTTGGGTAACAGAAGAAATATTGAATTTAATTGATGAAAGGAGAAAATATAAAAATGCAGTAAATGAAGCAGGCAAAAAGGAATACAAACGTCTCAAAAATGAGATCGACAGGAAGTGCAAAATGGCTAAGCAGGGATGGCTAGAGGACAAATGTAAGGATATAGAGGCTTGTCTCACTAGGGGTAAGATAGATACAGCCTACAGGAAAATTAAAGAGACCTTTGGAGAGAAGAGAACCACTTGTATGAATATCAAGAGCTCAGATGGCTACCCAGTTCTAAGCAAAGAAGGGAAGGCAGAAAAGTGGAAGGAGTATATAGAGGGTTTATACAAGGGCGATGTACTTGAGGACAATATTATGGAAATGGAAGAGGATGTAGATGAAGATGAAATGGGAGATAAGATACTGCGTGAAGAGTTTGACAGAGCACTGAAAGACCTGAGCCGAAACAAGGCCCCGGGAGTAGACAACATTCCGTTAGAACTACTGATGGCCTTGGGAGAGCCAGTCATGACAAAACTCTACCATCTGGTGAGCAAGATGTATGAGACAGGCGAAATACCCTCAGACTTCAAGAAGAATATAATAATTCCAATCCCAAAGAAAGCAGGTGTTGACAGATGTGAAAATTACCGAACTATCAGTTTAATAAGTCACAGCTGCAAAATACTAACGCGAATTCTTTACAGACGAATGGAAAAACTGGTAGAAGCGGACCTCGGGGAAGATCAGTTTGGATTCCGTAGAAATGTTGGAACACGTGAGGCAATACTAACCTTACGACTTATCTTAGAAGAAAGATTAAGAAAAGGCAAACCTACGTTTCTAGCATTTGTAGACTTAGAGAAAGCTTTTGACAACGTTAACTGGAATACTCTCTTTCAAATTCTGGAGGTGGCAGGGGTAAAACACAGGGAGCGAAAGGCTATTTACAATTTGTACACAAAACAAGATTGCAGTTATAAGAGTCGAGGGGCATGAAAGGGAGCAGTGGTTGGGAAAGGAGTGAGACTGGGTTGTAGCCTCTCCTCGATGTTATTCAATCTGTATATTGAGCAAGCAGTAAAGGAAACAAAAGAAAAATTCGGAGTAGGTATTAAAATTCATGGAGAAGAAGTAAAAACTTTGAGGTTCGCCGATGACATTGTAATTCTGTCAGAGACAGCAAAGGACTTGGAAGAGCAGTTGATCGGAATGGACAGTGTCTTGAAAGGAGGATATAAGATGAACACCAACAAAAGCAAAACGAGGATAATGGAATGTAGTCAAATTAAATCGGGTGATGCTGAGGGGATTAGATTAGGAAATGAGACAAAGTAGTAAAGGAGTTTTGCTATTTAGGGAGCAACATAACTGATGATGGACGAAGTAGAGAGGATATAAAATGTAGACTGGTAATGGCAATGAAATCGTTTCTGAAGAAGAGAAATTTGTTAACATCGAGTATAGATTTAAGTGTCAGGAAGTCGTTTCTGAAAGTATTTGTATGGAGTGTAGCCATGTATGGAAGTGAAACATGGACGATAACCAGTTTGGACAAGAAGAGAATAGAAGCTTTCGAAATGTGGTGCTACAGAAGAATGCTGAAGATAAGGTGGGTAGATCACGTAACTAATGAGGAGGTATTGAATAGGATTGGGGAGAAGAGAAGTTTGCGGCACAACTTGACTAGAAGAAGGGATCGGTTGGTAGGACATGTTCTGAGGCATCAAGGGATCACCAATTTAGCATTGGAGGTCAGCGTGGAAGGCCAAAATCCTAGAGGGAGACCAAGAGATGAATACACTAAGCAGATTCAGAAGGATGTAGGTTGCAGTAGGTACTGGGAGATGAAGAAGCTTGCACAGGATAGAGTAGCATGGAGAGCTGCATCAAACCAGTCTCAGGACTGAAGACCACAACAACAACAACAAGGAAAAGAAAGGAATGGTGAGACCAAACAAAGCAGGAAGTCCCGGTACGAAGACATTTCTGCACACGCAAAGGATAATGTTATGCATCTGGAGGAACAGTGACAGTGCGCTGCACTATGAATTTCTTCCATTAGATGTAACCATCACTGCTGACATTTATTGGCAACAATTGCGACGTCTTGCAGACGCAAACCAACAACAATGACCAGGAAGATGATGCTACTCCACGATAACTCCCACCCACATTCTGCTAGAATGACAGAAAACACTGTACAGTTGTTGGTTTGGGAAGTCATTCCGAACCCACCTTATTCCCCTCAACTTACGCCCTCAGATTTTCGCCTCCTATCTTTCAAGGGACTTCCTTTCCATATGAAAATGCATTCCAAACATGGCTTGGCGAGTTTTTTACGCATTAGGACAACGTGATTTCACTGAGCGAGGTGGCGCAGTGGTAGCACACTGGACTCGCATTCGAGAGTACGACGGTTCAATCCCTCGTCCGGCCATCCTCATTTATGTTTTCCGTGATTTCCCTAAATCGCTCCAGGCAAATGCTGGGATGGTTCCTTTGAAAGGGCACGGCCGACTTCCTTCCCCATCCTTACCTAATCCGATGAGACCGATGACCTCGCTGTCTGGTCTCCTCCCACAAACAACCCAACCCCCTCAACCTTATTTCTACAGTCGCTGAGTCGAAAAGTTACCCCAGCCTTGACTGACTGTTGCAAATAGCGAAGCAGATTATATTATTGGTGACTAATGTCTCTGTTGAGCGTGTCTGTTGTGTCTATTAAACTTATGGGAAAACGCTGTGAACTTATGCACCAACCTAATGCTTCTGTAGGCAAGGTTACTAATGCATGACTGTGTGAAAGTGGTGGAAGTAAGTTTCAGCGCCAGCAACGGGAGGAGAGGTGACGGCGTTAACGCCCGATCACTAATATTCTGGATGAAATTCCATACCTACCCTCAGTATCTCACGAAGTGAGGGCATATGGCACTGTTGTAGGTGATCCGTCTGTGTTATTCGTGGAGAGCAGGGTATGTGCCGACATTGGGTTTCATCCAGTCCCTGACCTCATCACGAGACAACACGAACATGTAACCACACTAAACAAAACCATTAGAGTCACCTACACTCAACAGACGCACAACTCTGCTATTTCACAGGTACACACAACCATTACAGTCGCCTACAGCCAAGAGACACAGAACTATCCTATTTCACGAATGAGAAGTATCATTGTGTATGAAAGAAGAAAAAAAAAGTTACTGATTTGGCAGCTACACATACTGTGGAACTCAGAGGCAGTTTCCAGTTGCCAGAGGGGCGTTTTGTTGAACCTGGGGATGATGAGCTGGTCTTTATCTAACCCTCCTAAACGGGTTACTAGGCTGGCTTTTTTGTGTCATCAGTATTCTGATTGGTTTGATGTGGCCCACCACGAATCCCTCTCCCGTGCCAACCTTTTCATCTCATAGTAAAAATTGCGCCTTACATCGTCAATTATTTGCTAGACATATTCCAAGCTCTGTCTTCCTGCACAATTTTTACCCTCAACAGCCCCCTCTTGTATCGTTGAAGCTATCCCCTGATTCCTTAACAGACGTGCTGTCATCCTGTCCCTTCTTTTGTCAGTGTTTTGCATATGTTCCTTTCCTCGCCGGTTCTGTGGAGAAGCTCCTCACTTCCTGCGTTGTGTGTCCACCTAATTTTCAACATGACTTCAATTCTTCTCCGTTCTGGTTTTCCCACAGTCCATGTCTCACTATCATACAATGTTGTGCTCAAAACGTACAGTCTCAGAAACTTCTTCCTCCAGTTAAGTTACTAGCAGTCTTCTCTGGGCCAAAAATGCCTTTTTCACCAGTGCTAGTCTGCTTTTTATGTCGTTCTTGCTTCGTCCGCCATAGGTTATTCTGCTTCCTAGGTAGCAGAATTCCTTAACCTCGTCTACTTTGTGATCCGCAACTGTAATGTTAAATTTCTCCTTGTTCTCATTGCTGCTACTGCTCACTACTGTCGTCTTTCTTCGATTTACTCTCAATCCTTATTCTGTACTCATTAGACTGTTCATTCCATTCAACATTTCGTGCAATTCTTCTTCACTTTCACTCAGGATAGCAGTGTCATTAGTGAGCCTAATCAGTGATATCATCTCACAATGAATTTTAATCCTCACATTGAACCTCTCTTCTATTTTGCTTCTCTGATATATACACTCCTGGAAATGGAAAAAAGAACACATTGACACCGGTGTGTCAGACCCACCATACTTGCTCCGGACACTGCGAGAGGGCTGTACAAGCAATGATCACACGCACGGCACAGCGGACACACCAGGAACCGCGGTGTTGGCCGTCGAATGGCGCTAGCTGCGCAGCATTTGTGCACCGCCGCCGTCAGTGTCAGCCAGTTTGCCGTGGCATACGGAGCTCCATCGCAGTCTTTAACACTGGTAGCATGCCGCGACAGCGTGGACGTGAACCGTATGTGCAGTTGACGGACTTTGAGCGAGGGCGTATAGTGGGCATGCGGGAGGCCGGGTGGACGTACCGCCGAATTGCTTAACACGTTGGGCGTGAGGTCTCCACAGTACATCGATGTTGTCGCCAGTGGTCGGCGGAAGGTGCACGTGCCCGTCGACCTGGGACCGGACCGCAGCGACGCACGGATGCACGCCAAGACCGTAGGATCCTACGCAGTGCCGTAGGGGACCGCACCGCCACTTCCCAGCAAATTAGGGACACTGTTGCTCCTGGGGTATCGGCGAGGACCATTCGCAACCGTCTCCATGAAGCTGGGCTACGGTCCCGCACACCGTTAGGCCGTCTTCCGCCCACGCCCCAACATCGTGCAGCCCGCCTCCAGTGGTGTCGCGACAGGCGTGAATGGAGGGACGAATGGAGACGTGTCGTCTTCAGCGATGAGAGTCGCTTCTGCCTTGGTGCCAATGATGGTCGTATGCGTGTTTGGCGCCGTGCAGGTGAGCGCCACAATCAGGACTGCATACGACCGAGGCACACAGGGCCAACACCCGGCATCATGGTGTGGGGAGCGATCTCCTACACTGGCCGTACACCACTGGTGATCGTCGAGGGGACACTGAATAGTGCACGGTACATCCAAACCGTCATCGAACCCATCGTTCTACCATTCCTAGACCGGCAAGGGAACTTGCTGTTCCAACAGGACAATGCACGTCCGCATGTATCCCGTGCCACCCAACGTGCTCTAGAAGGTGTAAGTCAACTACCCTGGCCAGCAAGATCTCCGGATCTGTCCGCCATTGAGCATGTTTGGGACTGGATGAAGCGTCGTCTCACGCGGTCTGCACGTCCAGCACGAACGCTGGTCCAACTGAGGCGCCAGGTGGAAATGGCATGGCAAGCCGTTCCACAGGACTACATCCAGCATCTCTACGATCGTCTCCATGGGAGAATAGCAGCCTGCATTGCTGCGAAAGGTGGATATACACTGTACTAGTGCCGACATTGTGCATGCTCTGTTGCCTGTGTCTATGTGCCTGTGGTTCTGTCAGTGTGATCATGTGATGTATCTGACCCCAGGAATGTGTCAATAAAGTGTCCCCTTCCTGGGACAATGATTTCGCGGTGTTCTTATTTCAATTTCCAGGAGTGTAGATAGAACAGTAATGGTGCAACTCTTCATCCCTGTTTTACAGTCTCTTTAATCTGTTCGTTCTTGGTCTTCCAGTCTTATTACTTGCTCTAGGTTGTTGCACATATTGTATATTACCCGTCTTTCCCTACAGTTTACTCATATTTTTCTTAGAATTTCGAACATGTTGCACCATTTTACACTATCGAACGCTTTTTTCAGGTCGACAGATCGTATGAACGTGTGTCGATTTTTCTTAAGTTTTGCTTCCATTATCAATCGCGACATCAGAACTTTCTCCCTGGTGCATTTAACTTTCCTAAAGCCAAACTGATCATCACAAAACACCCTCTCAGGTATCTTTTCCAGCCTGCTCTACATTATTATTGTCAGCAACATGGGTGCAAGAGCTGTTAAGATGATTGTGCGATAATTTTGCACTTGTTGGCTCATGCTGTCTTCCGAATTGCGTGGATGATGTTTTTCCTTGAGTCTGATGGTATATCGCCAGTCTCATACGTTCTGCTCACTCAACGTGAATAGCCGTTTTGTCTGTACTTTCCCTAGTGATTTTAGAAACTCTGATGGAATATTTCCATCCGTTCTGCCTTATTCCATCATAGGTCGTCCAGAGTTCTTTTAAATTCTGATTCTAATACTGGATCCCCAGCTTCTTTTCTGTCGCCTTCCGTATCTTCCTCTATCACGTCATTAGTCTTGCCTATCATAGAGACCGTCAGTGTAATCTTTCCGCCTATCCACTCCCCCCACTGCATTTAACAGTGGAATTCCCGTTGAACTCTTGATGTTACTGGCATTGATTTTAATTTCACCGAAGTTTGTTTTTACTCTTTTATATGCTGGATACGTCGTTCCGACAATCATTTTTTTTCCGATTTCTTTACATTTTTGATGCAGCCATTTTGCCCTAGCTTCCTTGCTCTTCCTATTTATTTATTTACTAACTGAGTTGTATTTCTGTATTTCTGAATTTTTCTGTAAGTTTTTGTACTTCCTTCTATCATCGATCAACTGAAGTATTTCTCCTGTTACCAATGATTTTTCGCAGTTACCTTATTTTTACTCATGATTTTCGTTCCAGCATCTGTGATTGCCCTTTTTAGATATATCAGTTCTCTTTTAGCTAAGCTGCATACACCTCATTGGAGTATCTCTAGGCTCAAAGAACTTCAGGCGTATCTCTTCATTCCTTACAACTTCCGTATCCCCCTTCTTCGCTCACTGACTCTTCCTGACTACTCAGTTAAACATCAGCCTACTCCTCATCATTACTAGACTGTGATCTGAGTCGGTATCTGCTCCTGGGTGTATCTTAAAATCCAATATCTGATTTCGGAATCTCTACCAGACCATGATAAAATACAGGGTGATTCAAAAAGAATACCACAACTTTAAAAATGTGTATTTAATGAAAGAAACATAATATAACCTTCTGTTATACATCATTACAAAGAGGATTTAAAAAGGTTTTTTTTCACTCAAAAACAAGTTCAGAGATGTTCAATATGGCCCCGTCCAGACACTCGAGCAACATCAACCCGATACTCCAACTCGTTCCACACTCTCTGTAGCATATCAGGCGTAACAGTTTGGATAGCTGCTGTTATTTCTCGTTTCAAATCATCAATGGTGGCTGGGAGAGGTGGCCGAAACACCATATCCTTAACATACCCCCATAAGAAAAAATCGCAGGGGGTAAGATCATGGCCTCTTGGAGGCCAGTGATGAAGTGTTCTGTCACGGGCTGCCTGGCGGCCGATCCATCGCCTCGGGTAGTTGACGTTCAGGTAGTTACGGACAGATAAGTGCCAATGTGGTGGCGCTCCATCCTACTGAAATATGAATTGTTGTGCTTCTTGTTCGAGCTGAGGGAACAGCCAATTCTCTAACATCTCCAGATACTGTAGTCCAGTTACAGTAGCACCTTCGAAGAAAAAGGGACCAAAAACTTTATTGGCTGAAATGGCACAGAAAACGTTCACCTTAGGCGAGTCACGTTCATACTGAGTTGTTTCCCGCGGATTCTCAGTGCCCCATATACAGACATTGTGACGGTTGACTTTCCCGTTAGTGTGGAAAGTTGCTTCATCACTAAACACAATCTTTGAAACGAAAGATTCATCTGTTTCCATTTGAGCAAGGATAAAATCACAGAAATCGATTCTTTTAATCTTATCAGCTGCAGACAGTGCTTGAACCAATTTCAGACGATAAGGTTTCATAACTAACCTTTTTCGTAGGACTCTCCATACAGTTGATTGTGGAATTTGCAGCTCTCTGCTAGCTCTGCGAGTCGATTTTCCTGGGCTGCGAACAAATGCTTGCTGGATGCGTGCTACATTTTCATCACTCTTTCTTGGCCGTCCAGAATTTTCCCCTTTTGCACAAACACCCATTCTCTGTAAACTGTTTATACCAACGTTTAATACACCACCTATCAGGACGTTTAACACCATACTTCGTTCGAAATGCACGCTGAACAACTGTCGTCGATTCACGTCTGCCGTACTCAATAACACAAAAAGCTTTCTGTTGAGCGGTCGCCATCTTAGCATCAACTGACGCTGACGCCTAGTCAACAGCGCCTCAAGCGAACAAATGTACAACTAAATGAAACTTTATAGCTCCCTTAAATCGCCGACAGATAGTGCTTAGCTCTGCCTTTTGTCGTTGCAGAGTTTTAAATTCCTAAAGTTGTGGTATTCTTTTTGAATCACCCTGTATATCTGAGATCTTACCGTACTTCCAGGCTCTTCCAAGTATACCTCCTACTCTTGTGATACTTGAACAGAGCATTCGGTATTACTAACTGATATTTATTGCAGAACTCAACTAGTCATTCTCCCCTCTCGTTTCTACTACCAAGCCCGTATTCTCCCGTAACCCTTTCTTCTACTCCCTCCCTTACAACGGCATTACAATCCCCCATGACTATAAGATTTTCATCTCCCTTTACGTACTGAATTACCCTCTCAGAGTATCTTCATATACTTTCTCTTTTTCACGTTCCTCTGCCTATGACGTCAGCATGTAAAACTGAACTATTGTTGTCGTTGTTGGTCTGCTGCCGGTTCTGAGGAGAACAACCCGGTCACTGAACTGTTCACAGTAACTCACTATCTGCCCTACCTTCCTATTCATAACGAATCCTACTCCCATTATACTATTTTATGCTGCTCGTTTGACCAGAAATCCTCGTCTTCCTTCCATTTCACGTCATTGACCCCTACTGTAGCTAGTCTGAGCCTTAGCATTTCCCTTTTAAGATTTTCTAGCTTCCCTGCCACGTTCAAACTTATGACATTCCACGCCCCCCACTCGTAGAACGTTATCCATTCGTTAGTTTTCTAATCTTTTTCTCATGGTTACTTCGCCCTTGGCAGTCCTCTCCGAAAGATCCAAACGTGGGACTAGTCCGGAATCTTTCGCCAATGGAGAGATCATCATGACAGTTTTTCAGTTACAGCCACATGTCCTGTGGATACACATTAAGTGTCTTTAACGCAATGATTTTCGTTGCCTTCGGCATCCTCATGGCGTTGATCATTGCTGATTCTTCTTCCTTTATGGGCAGTTTCCCACCCGAAGGGCAAGAGAGAGTTCCCTGCACCTCTAACCAATCCTCTGCCCTCTTTGAGGAGGCAGTTGACTGAATGAGGGCGACCTCTTGTGCTGAAAGTGTTTGGCCGCTGGCTTAATGGCAAACGATTTCTTCTTCATTATAGTCGGCGTTTTCCAGCACTTGGTGGAAATAAAGTTTTTAAGTTTGTGGCAGGAAAGAGCACCTGTTAGGTCTTATTAGCGGTAGCAAGAGCTGGATAATGAAAGTGAGTACATTGTGCTATGAAGCCTGATTCACAGAAAGGTCTGAATGTTAAGACAATGTCGTGATGTGGTCTGGAACTCGTGAAACTGAGGGGCTGGGCTTCAGCGTTGAGTGGTATAGGAGCCGAAGTAGTGTGTGCTCTGGAGTGAAGTTGGTTTTTCAAGGTGTTCATTTTATGAAGTCTGGAGTTAGCTATCCTTGACAAAGTTAGTTTTCAAACACAGGGAGGTGACAAGAATCACATGTGCATTCTGCATTCGTATGTTCGAGTGGTTCGTTCTGTTTCTAGGTGAGTCTAGCATTTTAGTGAAAGTGCACATGCTAAGTAGGGAGCGGTCTTATGTCAGACTGCAGAGCCAAAAGCTAGCTGGAGGTGTTGTTCAACGAGTGATGCAGACTAGGTGAAGTTTAACTGAAACCAATAAATCCTATGGTTCTGTGGAAATTTGAGTGTGCTGTTTTTAAGCGAATTTACCCTTGTTGATTTTAAACAGTATTCTTCTTCCCTGTTCTGCGCTCATAGTCAGCACACCGCGCCTGGTAAACCCGGTGCTCGGGGACCACAGCACAGCTACGACACCTGAGGATGGACATATAACAGCCTGAAACCAGTGGTGTGAAAATAAAGTAATTTACAAAATGGTTCAAATGGCTCTGAGCACTATGGGACTAAACATCTATGGTCATCAGTCCCCTAGAACTTAGAACTACTTAAACCTAACTAACCTAAGGACATCACACAACACCCAGCCATCACGAGGCAGAGAAAATCTCTGACGCCGCCGGGAATCGAACCCGGGAACCCGAGCGTGGGAAGCGAGAACGCTACCGAGTAATTTACAACTGAAGCGGTATTATCAACCTCTCCTATTCTTCTTTTGGTTTGTTGTGAAGATTATCGACGGAAATTGCTAGCAGCCTATGGAGGTGGTGTCTGAACAGTTAGTGGTGTGTGTTTACCAGTCCAGTGGTCGAAATGCGGACTTGGGTAGTCTTAATCGTTGACTTTGCAGATGTGAATAGTTTAAACACGTCGCGCATGTTTAAGCGAGACTGGCAATGTTTAGGCTGGTTCAAAGTTGTGGATATTCAGAGCAACCACGACACCCTTGGTGCTCTGAGAACTGACGAAAGGAACAGTTCAGATGTAGTGACCAGAAGATCAGTGCATCGCATTTAGGCATTGTGAGAGGTCAATACCTGTCTGGCCTAGGCTAACGCTGAAAGCTGGTATGATAATGTGTCCTACGACATGGATATTTGTATTGAATTCCGCTATTTGCTACTGGCAGTAGAAACTGTCGCCATAGGCGACTGGGCATAATTTTGTTGAAATGTAAGCCCAGGAAGCTTAGAATATCGTGGATACCGCTGTGCTGTGAGGATGATGCCGATGACAACCAAAGCGGTGCTGTTATGAATGTAAATGGCA
This sequence comes from Schistocerca nitens, assembly GCF_023898315.1. Lineage (NCBI taxonomy): Eukaryota > Metazoa > Arthropoda > Insecta > Orthoptera > Acrididae > Schistocerca > Schistocerca nitens. The sequence continues at coordinate 851,517,273 of NC_064618.1, forward strand.
TCCCGAACCATCCCTCCTGATTGTTGGGACATATGGTGGGCGATAGTCAGGTTGGTATGCAAGCACCGTCCAGGGCGTCTCCAGACACGTCCTCCGCCTGGAAACTCATTGACTGGGGTAGAATCGTCTCCAGTGATGAGTCCCGCTTCGAAATGACCTCTGATGACCAGCGAAGACGTGTCTGGAGATGCCTCAGACAGCAGTGGGGTACCAACCTTATGGTCGCTGGCTGTGTGCCTGACAACCTGGAGTGATGGCCTAGGGTGTTATTTCATTCCATAGGACGACCGCTTTGGTCGTCATCCGTGGGACCCTTACTGGACAGCGGTACGTCGACAATATGCTCCAGTTTGCTCTCCTTCATTAGTAGTCACAGTGGACCTACATTTCAGCAAGATAATGGCTGCCCACACACAGGGAGATTTTCTACTGCTGGTCTTAGTTCTTACCAAACCCAACGCCTGATCTCTCCTCAGCTAAGAACATTTGGATTATTGTGGGCAGGTCGCACCAACTAGCTCGGGGTTTTAATGATGTAACGCGCCAGTAGGACAGAATTTGGCACATTATCCCTCAGAAGGACATCTAAAAACTCAGTCAATGTAAAGACAAATAAATGAAATTATAAGGGCCAGAGGTGGGCCAACAAGTTATTGATTTGCTCAACTCGTGAAGCTCACTCTCATGATCAAATCATCCAATTTTTCTGAAATAGTAGTCATTTATTTGTCTGTACTTGTACGTCATATCTACAGATTCCCGTCCCATTTGGATAATTACTTCGTGGAGTGTCATTTCCCTCCCTCTCTCACTTTAGATTGTATTATTGTTCTAAGTAAACCACTACTAAACTGGGCTTTCTAGGCATGTGGCGACGCTCCAGTTGAAAGAATACTGCAGTGTTCATTGCTGGTAGCCTCTACCCTCTCCTTTCCAGGCTGCCATCCTAACTTGGTGCACAGTTTGCTTTGCCGAGTTCAATTGTATGTACCGATCCCATGTAACGGCACAGGTTGCGCGCCCGGTGCACGATCTGCTGGAGGCGGTGGCGGCGGCGGAGCAGGTGGTGCTGGAAGGCGCGGGCGGCGGCGGCGGTGCTACGGAGGCGGCGGCGGCGCTGCACGCGCTGGCCGCGCCGGTGCAGCAGCTGCAGCGCGCGCTGGCGGCGGCGGAGGCCGTGGCGCAGGGTGGCCCGCCCCTGGAGGCGGCGCAGCATCTGCCGCCGCAGCAGCTGGAGGCGCCGCAGCTGGCGCGCGTGCTGACGCAGCTGCAGCGCGACCTGGCCGTCGTCTGCCGCCACGACCACGACCTGCTCGAGGCCGCCGCCTCCGACGACGACGACGCCACGCTGCGGACCGCCGACCTGCCCACGCTCGCCTCTTCCGGGGAAGCCTCCGGCGCCATCGCCGTGGCCGACAGGCTGTCTGTGGTACGTACAAGACGCTAGTTACTCGATGTAACACGACACTCACCTCAAAAACTAATCTTCGAGTTAATAACTTGCGAAGTAAGAATACATACGACGTGAGCACTGAGATGTGCAGAACAGAGTTTGTATAGTAGACATAGTTGCCTCTTAAGTCGAATGACTTTCACACAGTGTAAGTTTTGCCTCTAAAGCCATGTAAATTTCGAATGTCATTAGCTGATTACATACCTAGTATAAACAGATTCCGTTCAAAAATTCGTCAATTTGTATAAACATCCTAACAATTTGTATTTGATATCTGGAATGCATTTGACATAAAGTTATGAACAGGCATTCCAAAGGGTATTTCATTTGTTTGCAACAGGTGTCACAGGTCATATGTCCACTTTTTTCTGTGGGAAAACAAATAGCCACTGAAGTTTCTTAGGTTTTGTACTGCAAAGGAAACAAAGGAAAACTGCTCTTAATGTGTATAGATTCAGCAGACTGACTGCGAGTACTCCCCCAGAATACGGAATTTATCTATCATTTGTCTCGTAAATACGTGGACACGAATCACACATATTAGGCCTACGATATGAACTCTTTACTACACTGTACCTCGATGTTTTTTCGGCACATAAAGCGCCTCTTACTAGAATGATAACCATAATCAGACTTTTGTTGTAATCAACCAGTAAAAATAATTTTTAATCCTGTGGCACATTTCAATTTCCATCCATAGCAGGAACAATAATTGTTAGTCTTTCGATTTCCATCCACAGCAGCAAAAATTATTCATCGTTGACCATAAAAATGAACGAACGCTACACCAAAGTCACAAAGCAATGCAAGTTTTATGCTGGTGACGTGCAGTACACTATGCTCACTCGAAAGGTATTCCTGCTCTGCGTCCATGATCAACATCATGATTGCCAACGAGCTGCTTACAACAATAGTTCCTGTGGCCCAGCAGAATTTACCATTCATTCCTGCAAAGAATACACTACTGTACCTGCATTGCAAATTACATCCTGACCATTGACAGGTTGATTCAAAAAATTTTGCTGTCTCCAATGACTTTAACATTCATGGGACGTTAAACTCGTAGGAAATACTCCTTGTGACAAGCTTTTGTTGTGTTTGTATATTTTATACTTACTTCATTTTCCTTTGTCTTTAGATTCCAACAAAAGTTGTATTCATCAGGTTGCTGTCCATGGGGTGGGTGCACGCAACGACTGTGATTATATTGGGTTAGATAGAGCAGCGATCAGTCGTGGAATTAAGTTGCTTTAATATGACACTTATAGTCACAATGCAGATCAGATTTCGACCTGTGTCAGGTCATTATCAATGCAGTGCGGAATTGTAGCAGTTGTTCGTGCTCAAGTGAATGCTTACACAGTTCAACCATTACTGTCGCAAAATTATATGTTGGTTTCACTGTGAAACCAACATATGTTTCACTGTGAAACCAACATATAATTTTGCGACAGTAATGGTTGAACTGTGTAAGCATTCACTTGAGCACGAACAACTGCTACAATTCCACACTGCATTGATAATGAACTGACACAGGTCGAAATCTGATCTGCGTTGTGACTAAAAGTGTCATATTAAAGCAACTTAATTCCACGACTGATCGCTGCTCCATCTAACCCAAAAGTTGTATTGCTATCATATCTCCGTGTCATTATATAAATGGTCTTCTATCTTACAGATCAATGTGAACAAGGTGACTCGAAATTTCCGTCACGAACTCACTTGGCTTCACAGTCAGTATCGAGTAAATAATATTTTCAGTAATGATTAATGTAGTTGGCAACCATAATTTCCTAGTTTTCAGCAACAATTCATTTATTTTATTTATTTATCAGGTACTGTGGGACCATGTGAGCCGAAGCTACATGGTGATGAAAAGAGTCAGTACATAATGGATCACGAGATAGTACACGAATCAACAACACGATACAGAGAGAAATAATCACCTACTTTTTATCAGAGACTACACTAAAGCACAATGCACACGTTTGATCCCGATTTATCAAATACCGAAGACGTGGAAATCGATAGATTTCGCTTCAGAACACCCTTGTACTTAAAAAACAGGAAACTACTTGCCGACGGTTTTGAGATTACCGACACATGAAAAAGTTAGTGTGAAGAGGCGACTACAGAATGTTCGTACTTCTTTCCCTGTGTCACTGAAGGAAATCTCGCACTTGGAGTTGTAGTACCCTCTGTAGCCTCTTCCTCATTCAAACAGTGGTTCACTCACATAAAATAGTTTATTACATCTATCCATAATTAGGGTAACAAAACGACAGTCAAGTGAAGGGTTGCTAGGCGTGATTGCTAGGCGTGACTAGGATCAGTATCATTCTCCGGGTCGTATATACCCTCAATGAGGTGCAGCACAATCTCTGCAAGTCATTCTTCATTGCATTCAAGTAATTATTCATCAATCATAGGAAACAACATCATAATGATGTTCAGTGTTATAGAATTTACATATTAAATCCGCTTGTGGCTTAAGCACGTGTTGGTCGTTGCAGTTGTTTTTACCACTATGAGTTGTATTCAACTAAACCACTACGAAATCCTTAACAGAATCTGAACGTGCTGTAGCATCCAAACTACCAGGTGTGGCATTTTAAAACTGGCCTGTTCCTTTTAATGTCACAGTTACTGTCGTCACTGTTTATTACACCTCGCGACCAACACGAGAACATCTCCTACCGTATGATAATCCCTCAACAGTTTTCCCCTTTTCAGATTATCTTTATAATTCACCAATCCGGATTCTGACGTTGTAATTCGTGCTGCTTTCTATTATCAGTTTCTTGGCGCAAACTCTTACCAATATTACAAGTTGACTAGGCCACAGTGTCACAACATTTCGTACACATTTCCGTCTAAGTAACTGGCTGAAAGTAATCCATAAAAAGCAGTAACTAGTAACAAGCGGGAATTTCTGTTACACGCAGTTCCTTAAATTTCCTTTCGTGTGTACATTTCACCATTACAATATAAATTAACAATGTTTTACCGGTCAGCTTAACATTGGTCTGAAACTGTCCCCTTTCCAACAAAAGAACTGGTACGAGTTACCATCGTAATATCTACATTTACATCTATGTCTGTACTCTGCAAACCACCGGGAGGCGAATGGCAGAGGTACGTCCCATTGTACCAGTCGTTAGGGTTTCTTCCTCTTCATTCACGAATGGAGCGCGGGAAGAATGATTGTTTGCATGCAGTAATTATTCTAATCTTATCCTCGCGATCCCTACGTCAGCAATACTTATAGGCTTCTAGTATATTCCTAGAGTCATCATTTAAAGCTGGTTCTTGTAACTTTATTAACTGACTTTCACGGGACAGTTTACGTCTATCTTCAAGAGTCTTCCAGTTCAGTTCCTTCAGTCACCTGGGGCGCACCCAAAGTTACTTCTACATCTGACGATGACTCTCCATCCACGATAACATGTTGAGTCCTCCCTACTAAAAAGTCCTCAAACAAGTCACAAATTTCAGTTGATACCCCATATGATCGTACTTTTGACAATAAACGTAGTACTGAGTCAAATGCTTTTCGGAAATCGAGAAACACTGCAGCTGCCTGATTGCCTTGATCCAAGGCTTTCAGTATATGTGAGAAAAGTGCAAGATGGGTTTCACATGATCAATGTTTCCGAAATCCATGCTGGTTGGCATTGAAGAGGTCATCCTATTGAAGATACCTCATTATGTTTCAGCTCAGAATATGTTCTATGATTGGATGGTAGCTTTGTGGATCACTTCCACTACTTTTCTTGTACACGGATGCTACCTGTGTCTTTTTCCAACAACTGGGCACGGCTTTTTGTTCGGAAGATCTACGACAGATTATAGTTAGAAGAGTAGCTAACTCAGCCGGAAATTCAGTATAGAATCTGACAGGGATTCCACCGGGCCCTGGAGCATTGTTCAATTTCAACTATTTCACCTGTTTCTCAATAACACTGACACTAATAGTTATTTCATCCATCTTTTCAGTTGTACGAGGGTTAAAGGGGGCAGTTCTGCTGGTTTTTCCTTTGTAAAGGAACATCTGAAAACGAAGTTATGCATTTCAGGTTTTGGTTTGCTACCCACAGTTTCAATTCGTGTCTCATTCACTAGAGACTGGAAACTAACTTGGTGCCACTAACAGCCTTTATATAACAACAAAATTCCTTTGGGTTCTGTGAAACATCACTTGACAATATTCTGCTATGGTAGTCATTGAAGGCATCACATTGCTCTTTTGACAGCCAAACGCGTTTCATTCAGCACCTCTCTATCCATAGCCCTACGCTTTGTTTTACACCTATTATGCAGTAATAGCTGTTTCTTTAAAAGTTTCTTTACAGTAACTATACATCATGCAGGTTCCCTCCCATTATGAACTGTTCTACTGCGTACATATGGCGGGCTTACTTCAATAGTGGTACAAGTCCACTTTTGTTCATTCTGAGATACAGAGACCTAAAGTTAAATGAGCGCTGAAAAATCTGCAGTTGAGATACCTGAAATATTCAAGTATATGGCTTCTTGCTAGAGATGAACCTTTATTTCTGTTTGTTTGGACCATTAATGTCAGAAGCATTATAGACAGAAAAGTGGAGGTAATGGACTTGTACCACTATTCAAATAAGCCCTTCATATATAGCCAGTGCGTGGTCAACTATTCTTTTAAACTGGAGCCAGAGTTCCCCTACATGCTCCTGACGTGCTGAATATTTCAGGTTCCTGATTTTTCATATAGTTTACTCATCATACATATCTTTCTGCTTCTTTGAGTTGACTTTTGTACTTTGGTAACCATCGTTGCCACAACCGCATCATGGTCACTGATACCAATTTCGATGTGGACATCCTCAAAGAGGTCAGGTCTATTTGTTGCCATTAGATCCATTTTTCATCATGAGTGGGGTTCCTAACTATATGTTGTAGGTAGATTTCAGAGAAGGCACTTAGTGAAATTCCACAGGATGTCTTATCATGGCCACCACTAACAAAACTGTAAATTTCCCAAATAATTATTGGATGATCAAAGTCTCCACTGATGATTACACTGTGATTAGGTAACTTACGTATAAGTGAAATGAGGTTTTCTCTGAAGTTTTCGCTTACATCACGAGATAAGTCTAGTGGGCGACAGAAGGATCCAATTATCATTTTATGCCCACCCCAAATAGTGAGTCTTGACCAAACAATATCACACGCAGCTTGAATTTCCACCTCAGTGGATCTGAGTTTCTCGTCCACTGCAACAAATACAACACCTCCATTTCCCATGTGCCTATACTTTCGATATGCACGTAAATTTTCCTCAACACTCTCACGGCTATCAATTTCAAGTTTCAGCCACCTTACTGTACCTAGTGTTATGTGAGATTCTCTGCTTGTCATGAGTGCTTCAAAATTCGGCACTTTGTTGCTAATGCTTCGGCAGTTTACTATTAGGATTTTAATATTCTCACCTGTGGGAGGCATTTCTTTCTATCTTACACTGATACTTCTGTGCTTCCTACAACTGTCGTTATCTAGACTGGCTGGAGAGTTGCCTAATCTAAAAAACTATTGGGTGCACCCCACACACAGTCAGCTACCTAAGCAGCAGCCTCTGATGTGCAATGCACACCTGACCCACTTAGAGGGACTCTACAGTTCTCAACCCTATGGCGCAAGTTCAGGAAGTCGAAGCCTAGCTTGTCACACAATTTCTAAAATCTCTGATTCAGTCCTTCCATTCTACTCAGAACCAAAGGACCACGATCAGTTTTGGGGACAATGCTGCAAACTGTGAAGTTCGTTGAAATCCTGTGCGCAAGACTGGTCGTCTCAACCTTCTGTTCCAGTCTATCTGAACCAAGACTGCACTAAAAAAAATATACCTCCTCTAGAATTACAATAACTGTACATGTTCGTTTATAATATTGTCGACGAAATTAGGTGTAACTGTGGCTCACATCTCCAGTGATACGTATTACTTGGTGATACTACTAGTATGGACAATATACTACTTTACGGTGAAAGTCATAAACAGTAACGTTATCCGATTATATTACATGAATTTTCTGTGGTTTTAAAACACAGTAATTCACATTGTCAACAAATTAGTTTCCAGTTAACTTCTTTTACTGTTCAGTTAGTGATCTGACAGTTTGGTGTGAGAAAGTGAACAGTACAACTGTTGCAAATGTTATCAGCTGCACAGTGCGCATATTAGTTACTCGCGCCATCTACACATATCATTAACGCGTAGCACCCTACATACATTCATTAGTTTTTCTCGCTAGATGGCATACAAGACTTAATTGGCACTAGCACATACACGTTTGCTTACTGTAGCATAGAATAATTTACACCAAAGAGAAAGGTTTTTATAACGTTTTATAACCTGTTAGGCTGTATTATCACAGACTTACGTCAGAAAATACCGACCAGCCTCAGAAAGATATGAACATACCACGTCAGATATGCAGCCTTATTATATAGATGGTGAAAGACATTTGGATCACATTGTAGTTTGTCTATTGTACTGACAATAGACAAACCACCTACCACATAATAGCAGAATACCCTTTGTGGTCTTGCTCTCCTCAGCGATCCGACTTCTTCATTGTGACTCAATATGCGATCGAATACATAAAATATCTCAGTGCATGTTTGTGACATTTGTGATTTATGAGTATGAACCTTGCCTTTTTAACTATTATTATGTCTTATACAGGGTGTATCATAATTAACAGCGGGAACTGGCACTGATGAATATATGCGATAATAAAGCGAAAACATTCCAATAATCTTCACTCCGCAAAGCAGTTTGCGAGATAACTGCGGATGTGTGAATTCGAGCCGCCACTGAGTGTATTATGAAATGTTGGCGTAGTTAGTACAAATTTCTGTGAAATGCAAACTTTTCGACGAAGTCCCAATGTAACTGGTCAGGAATTTCATCCATATACTTACAATAGGGAATGTGGGATGTTGGACGCTGGAACATTCGGCTGCTGATGTTACATATGTAAACAGCCAATATGGCCCAAGAAGGGTTGTCCGAGCAAGTTCGTATCTTGTTTTCCCTGCCTATTTGATTTATTTTTACCTCAATGTCCTTTTCTCATCCGTATTTACTACTATTTTTGTTTCATGGTGTAAGACTTTGGTTGCCCTGACGTGGTGTAGTGGATATCCACTGTCACTCATCATTTCCCATAATGAATTTCTTTCTCCTCGATCGAAAGCTTTATTTCAAAATCCATAAGAGCAAAGTGGATTTGCTACCCCTGAGAGCACCTCACAGTCCCAGCTCGCTGTCTTGACCATTGCCTGAAACGTCAGATCGTTTCCCTGCTCCAGGATTAATTCGCCTCGGCGTCAGGCTTGAACACAGTAATGGCCGCCAAACACGATTAAAATTGTGGACACGAAGGAATGGTACAGTGCTTCATAAATAAGGAATGATTCGAGACCAGGCTCAATTAAACAGGTATATTATTTCACAGAGGTCTATAAATACATGTACAAGAAAGCTCGCACATTTAATAAATTAGAGAGCACTCATGTGAATGTCAAAAGTGCAGTTGCTGTAGACGGTCATTGGTTAAGGGACCAACAGACAGCACTCAGGCAGTAAGGAAAAACCAGACGCAAGAAATCATGGAACATGCAGAAAAAGCCACATATACTGCTGGATGTTCGTCCAAAATTATATCATTGTACAGCACATAGTTAAGGGGACACGACGTCATAAACATTGAGCTGTCTGAAAACGGAAATGCAGAGCGAAATTTGCAAGAGTTTCGCGTGAAATGTGTCTGCTAATACATGTGGAATATGTTAAAAGCGTGTGAAATATATTTGCTCTTGGGTACACGGATAATGCCATGGGCACAAACTCATCATAACTTCCTGGAACGAATTCAACCAAACTTGGTACACATGTTATACAGAATCTGAAAAGAAATACTGCGGGGGTGAGAACCAACAGCCTCCTATTTCGGTGAATGCGATAACGTGGAGGGTGAAGGGAAGAGGAGAAGATGGACAGACAGTAAGCGGTAAGGAGGAAATAGGCACAGATAGGGGGAGTAGGAGAATGAACAGAGAGAAGGGTTAATGGACAGAGGTAGAGGCTGGAGGAGATGGGGGATGGAGGAGATAGACAGAGAAAGGGGTGGAAGAGGTGGAGAAAGAAAGGGCGAAGGAGGAGATGAACTAATAGATGATTTGAACAAATACATAACTGGGCAACACCGAGCACTCAGCTAGTAATCATATAAAATACTTCAAACTAAAATTTTGTTGCTTGCGTTGTCGGATGCTCTGCCGGATATCAGAGTCGAATTTGCACGGTATTTCGGTAACGTAGCCCGTAACCTTCGTCAGGTGCGATATGAGACTGCTTCTCGAGTCCACCTGGTCCAGTATTTATGTCTGTGGCCTTCCACCCACGTTTGCCGGCGTTCCTTCTGCAATCAGCGACCGCTCGTTGCGATCTTCTGGAACGTTGACGTTCCCTTCTCCGTCCATTGCGGTCCTGGATGTCCTCTCTGTGGTGTGTGCCCAACAGACTCGTTCCTGCGTGTTCCATCTTCGGCATCGTGCGTTTGGAATGCTCTCTGAGGTACCTGGCGTTTGCCCTGTGGTCAACTCCCGCTCACTGAGATCTGCTGGAGCGTTGCCGTTCTGTTTTCGGTCCGCTGCTGTTCTGGATGTTCCCTGTGCGGTCCGCGCCCGTCGGACCCGCTCGTGGACGTACCATCTTCGGTCTGCTGCGCCTGACACTCTGTCTGGTGATCGTTTTCCATACCCATGCCTTCTGTTCTTCTATTCATCGAGTGCTGCAGGTGTCCCCGTTGCTCCTTTAACAATTCCAGAGCAGGATCCCTGGCTCTACTTGGCTGGTACCCCATGTCACTGTTCATGAGATCAGTTACATTTATCTCAGTCGATTCCCTTATAACACTGTCCCAAAATCTGGGGTCTGTGCTGGAATCTCGGCTTCCTCATAATTCATGGCATGATCTAGTTCTAGTCAGTGTTCAGCAGTAGCTGACTTCGTCATCTTTCTTAATCGGGTGTACCTCTGATGTTCCTTGCACCTAATATCTACTGTTCTTGTCGGGTGGCCAATGTAGGTCATGCCACATTCACAAGGTACATTGGAAATCCCAGTTTTCCATAACCTTAGGTCGTCTTTAACACTCCCGCCAGTCCCCTAGCCTTGCTAGATGGAGAGAAAACACACTTGATATTACGTTTACGGGGGATGCTACTGATTCTGGCAGAAATAGAACCAGCGTAGGGCAGAAACCACCACCTTCTTTGCTTCGTCTTGCTCTGCTTCTGGAACCTGTGGTGTAGCAGCTGGTTGGAGTGCCGTCTCAATTTGTTTGGTCGTGTATCCATTTTTGCAGATTGCAGTTTTAAGATGCTCTGCTTCTGTCATTTGACTCTCTTGGTCTGACAGGGCACGTGCTTTTTGGACCAATGTTTTAAATACCCTGTTCTTCTGTGCAGGGTAGTGACAGCTGCTGACCTGCAGAAGTAAATCAATGTGTATGGGTTTTCAATACACACTGTGGCCAGTTGATCCATCCGTTTTTATTTCGACTAGTACATCCAGAACGGCAGCTGGCCAATTTTCTCCAGTTCCATGATGCACTTGATTATGAGTTATTATGTTCAAGAAACTCATTGGCTTGATCACGAAGATTTCATCCACATACCTGAAGACGCATGTGAGATTGTATCTGTCTGTATCTTACGCCCTCTTCTCAGAACTCTCCATAAACATGTTGGCAACCACAGGAGACAATGGGCTGGCCATAGCCACACTTCCAGTTTGCTAGTAATAATGGTTCCTGTACAGGAAATATGTGGAGGCCACTATATACCTAAACAGGTCCAACGGAGCATCGACAAATTTCTCCTCAATCATTTGTAGTGAGTCTTTCAGTGGGACCCTAGCGAACAGCGATACCACACCAAAACTAACCATGATATCGGAATATGTGATGTGTAGTTGCTTCAGGCGTTGCAGGAAGTCCTTTGAGCTTCGGATGTGGTGAACACATTTCCCCACATATGGAACAGCAGATTTTTTATGTGATTCGCTGTTGCGTACGTAAGTGCCCCAATTTTACTGACAATTGGGCGTAGGGCGCGCCCTCCTTGCGTATTTTAGGTGGCTCTGGAGCTTTTGTCCATAGTTGTCTGACGATCTTATCAGGCATCTCTGTTTGCTTCAGGAGAGCCCTGGTCTTCTTGTCCACCTTGTCAGTAGGGTACACTCCAAAGTTCTGTACGCAGGGTCCCTCAGAAGTTGGCGTACAAATGGTTCAAATGGCTCTAAGCACTATGGCACTTAACATCTGAGGTCATCAGTCCCATAGACTTAGAACTATTTATACCTAACTAACATAAGGACATCACACACATCCATGCCCGAGGCAGGATTCGAACCTGCGACTGTAGCAGCAGCGCGGTTCCGGACTGAAGCAGTTGGCGTACATTCTTATCATAATCCACCTGTCGCAAAATGACTGTAGAGTTCCATTTATCTGTTGGCAGCACTACAGTACTGTTGTCTTCACGGAGCTTCTTGAGTGCTAGCCTCTCCTCAGTTGTGACGTTCGATTTTGGAGGCCTGGCGTTGGTGACAGCCCTGCAAGTCACTCCACATTAGTTGGAAGTGTGGCTGCAGCTTGTTCTACTGCGCTGATGAAACCTGAGATAGGCACATTTATAGGGGTCGTCTGCAAGTTGAGACCCATGCTAAGTACCCTTAAGGTTGGGTCATCAAACAGTATGCCAGTTAGACACGTCGTAGTCCAAGTCTCCCCCATCTGTTGAGCTTTCTTACTCATGCGGCCATACTTTGCTCATTGGCAAGATGAGGCATTCCTTCTGGCATACTCCGCTAGAGACCAGGAGGCAAGTTCTACCCAGGTCCAATCTGCCCATATTAAGGAGGCTGCCATGCACATATGAAGGTTTAACAGGTCCTTGGCTACAACATGTAACCTATGGCGCATATCTCTAATCGTCTCTCTCACCAGTGCCATGCTTGCTTTGCGTTTTATCTTGTTCACCGCTTTGGAGTTGATATGCTGTTTAATTCTGGCAAATAACTGGTACCACTTCTCCATCTCGACATGTCAGAAAAAACATTTTGTTGCTCACAGAAACGAGTGGACCAAGTGACAATTTGAAGCATTCAATAATGCAGATGTATCTGAGATTCGTGTCGGAAAGGGAGATGTGGGTTTCACAAAATATTCTGCAAAAGCCACGTTGGTTTCTACAGCGGAGATTTACAAAGTGGAGCAGCAAATGGATCCGAGGGCTTTCAGCTAACGCCGCCCTACGCTGTGTCGGCAGGTGACGCTGGAAGGCGATTTGGACACGCTGTCGGACCGCACGGATTCGGCGACGGCGGCCGTGTCGGGGGCGGAGCCGCGCCTCGCCGTGGTCGCCGTACAGCGGGTGGCCGTCGTGGAGGCGGAGGACGTGCCGGCGCAGGAGGCGGCGGACGCGCCCGCGACGGCGCTCCCGGAGGCGGCAGTGGCGGCCGTAGCGGCGGTGGGGGCGGCGCGACGCGAGGCGGCCGTCGCGCTGCAGCAGAGGCCGCTGTCCGCCGCGGCGTCGCTGGCCGACGTCAGCGGCGCGGGGGCGGCGGGGGCGGAGCTGGAGGCGCGCGCGCAGGAGCTGACGGAGCAGCGGCCGCGGGCCACGGTCACCGAGCACCGCGTCGCCCTCGCAGAGCCGCGGGAGGGCGCCGAAAGGCAGCAGACTGAACCGGGGAGAGCTGGGGGCGAAGAGCAGGTGGACATTACGCAGAAGGCGGAGGACGAACGAGGCCTAGCAGCCACTGAGTCCTCAACACAGGAAGACACTAGAAAAGAACAGCTTACTGAGGAAGAAAGACGTAAAGAGCTGACTGCAGAAGAAGTTGACAAGGGATCTAAGAAGGCACTGCTGAAGGATGATGCAGCTAAGCAAGAAGAAAAGCCAAAAGTTGTTGCGGAAAAAGCAGGAAAGGAAACAGAAGAAGATAAAAGTAAAATTGACGAAACGAAAGACGAAACAGTGCTGAAATCTAAGATCAAAACAAAAACTGAAATAGAGACTAAAACTGAAATAGAAAAATTGCAATCGGAGAAAGAAGGAAAGAAAATACAAGAACAAGATCTGAAGGATAAAGAAAAGAAAGCAAAGGGAGATAAAACTGAAGTTGAGACAACAAAAGCTGAAGAAAGTATGGCTGCAGGAAGAACAGAACAAGAAATTAAGCCTAGAGAACAAGTGACAGAAGCGAGGGATAGAACCGACGTGGAAGTAGAAGAACTGAAAGGTGACAAAACTAAAGAAAAAGCAATACAAAAGACTACTACTAAGGGAACAATTGATGATCGCGAAGTGTCCGAGCAAGTAAAAGACACAGATAGAAGACAGGACAAAGTCGAATTTCAGTCAGAGACATTGCCTGTAAAAGAAGTTGATGACAAGAATAAACAAAAAGAGGATTTGGAAACAGCAGAGAAATCTACCGAAAGAATGGATGAAAATAAAGCAAAAGAAATTGATATAAAGGAGGAAGTGCAACTAAGAGGGAAGGAAGAGACGAAACCATTGGATGATATTACAGAAAAAAGAAAAATTTCTGAAACATCTGATGATACTGGAAAGGAAGAGCTCAAGAGGAAGGCTAGTCCAAAGGGTAAGAAACTGTCACCGAAGAAGAAAACAGAAGAATTAAAAACTGAAGTCGACGGAGAAATGAAAACAGCGGAGGAGCCAGCTCCTGCAAATAAAGAAGCTTTAGAGGATAAAGCGAAAGAAGAACGGATAAAACCATTAGACGACGTCGAGGAAATAAGAAAAGAGGAAGAACAAAAGAAAAGCGCATCAAAGTCTGAGAAATCTGATGCTAAAACAGAAGACCTTGAGAAGAAGGAAGCCCCAAAGCTTAAGAAACTGTCGCCTAAGAAGAAACAACAAGAAGAAAGTAAAACTAAAGTTGAAACACCGAAGAAAACCGTTGAGGAATCAGATGATAAAGATAAACGAGGATTCGAGCAAAAATTGAAAGATGAAAGTGGAAAGCCGTTAGCTGATATTGAAGAAAATAAGAAAGAGGAAGATACTAAAGACAGTGAGCCAACATCTGAAAGAAATGAGGAGGCTAAAGCAGAGGAACTCAGAAAGGACACTCCAAGGCTGAAGAAACTCTCACCTAAGAAGAAAAAAGAAGAAGAGAAGAGCGTGCCTAAAGATGAGGAAAAACAGAAAACTGCAGAAGATTCTGATCTTAAGAATAAAGCAAAGTTAGACCAGACATCAGAGGTAACAAAATCTCTTGACGATATTGCAGAAAAGCAAAAAGAAGAAGACAAGAAGAAAAGTGATCTGAAACCTGAAAAGGCTCAGGAAGACGCAACAGAAGAAATCAAGAGGAAGGAAAGTCCAAGACTTAAGAAGTTGTTACCAAAAAAGAAAAAAGAAGGAGAGAAAAGTATCTCTAAAGATGAGGAAGAACGGAAAACTACAGAAGAAGCTGACGTGATAAACAGAGGGGAGGTTGATGAGAAATCGAAGGAAATAATTAAATCTCTTGATGATAGCGCAGAAAAGCAGAAAGAAGAAGAGAAGAAGAAAAGCGATGTGAAATTAGAAAAGGACCAGGAAGCTTCAACAGAAGAACTCAAGAGGAAGGAAAGTCCAAGACTTAAGAAGCTATCACCAAAAAAGAAAAAAGAAGAAGAGAAAAGTAAAGCAAAGGAAGAAGAAACTCTCAAGGAAAGTAAAATAGACAAGAAACTAGAAGACCAGAAAGAGATACAGGATACAAAAAGTGAAACGGTTAAGAGAGCAGAAGATGAATTAGACCAGAAATCAAAAGAAGTAACAAAATCTGTTGGTGATAGCGCAGAAAAGAAGAAAGAGGAAGACAAGAAGAAAAGTGATGTGAAATCAGAAAAGGACCAGGAAGCTACAGCAGAAGAACTCAAGAGGAAGGAAAGTCCAAGACTTAAGAAGCTATCACCAAAAAAGAAAAAAGAAGAAGAGAAAAGTAAAGCAAAGGAAGAAGAAACTCTCAAGGAAAGTAAAATAGACAAGAAACTAGAAGACCAGAAAGAGATACAGGATACAAAAAGTGAAACGGTTAAGAGAGCAGAAGATGCAGAAGTAATTGCGAAAAAGAAAGAAGATACTAAAGATGGAAAAACACAGAAAGATGATAAAGTAGAAGAGAAGAGACATACAGAAGTTGTAACTACGGATATAAGCGTTGAGCAGCAGAAAAAGGAGGAAACCGAACAGGTGCAATCGAAACATCGTGATGAACAAGCAAAGAAGACCGATGAACAGGAAGGTGAAAAAGTTTATCGTAAGGGAGTCTCAGAAAGTAAAAAACAAGAGCAAGACTTGAAGAAAGAAGTTCCAGGTGAAGCAACAATAAAAGAAGTGCAATCAAGTCAAACAGAGATACCGAAACAAGCAGCAGAGAAACTGAAGGACGATGGCAAACAGAAACAAGATGAAAAAGAAATTGACGAAGTTGGTAATCGGAAGGGCACTAAAAAAGACGAAGCAAAATCAAAGAAGAGAAAAGAGTCCCTGTCAGAAACAGCAG
Source organism: Schistocerca nitens (assembly GCF_023898315.1). Taxonomy (NCBI): domain Eukaryota; kingdom Metazoa; phylum Arthropoda; class Insecta; order Orthoptera; family Acrididae; genus Schistocerca; species Schistocerca nitens. Next base: position 851,533,355 of record NC_064618.1, read on the forward strand.
TGAAGAAAGAAAAAGAAAAGACTGAAGATAAATTAGAAGACCATAAGGCAGTAATTACAAAAGATGGAGAAGTAATGGAAGAACATGCAGATGTAAAGCTCAAGGAAAAGAAAGAAGTAGAAGATGAGGCGCAGCAGTTGAAAAAAGAGGAAACTGACAAACTCAGAGGCAAGGATTCTAAGGTGAAGTCAAAGGAGAAGGAAAATGACGTAAAGAAGGAGAAAGAAGAAGAGAAGAAAGAGCAAACAACCGAAGCTGACAAACATGAAGATTCAATTAAACTTTCAAAATCGAAACAGGCCGCAGAGCAAAAACAAGATGCTATAGATGGAACAATGGAAAAGAAGAGTATTAAGCAAAAGCAAGACGTCGTCCAAAAAGAGATGGGAAAGGAAGAAGAGGGCAGTAAACAGAAGCCTGCAGAAAGGAAACAAGAAGAAAAGAAAAGTAGCGAGAAAAGAGAGACTGAAGAGAAGGAAAAGGTCCCACAGGTTAAGAAACGCGGTAGCAAAAAGAAAGAGGTGTCTGAATCAAAGGAAATAGCAGACAGTCAGAAAACAGCTAAATTAGAGGCGAAAAAAGATAGTGGAGAATCTGAAGGAAAACCAGGCGAACGTGAACTGGGAGTAGAAGAAGCGAAAAAGAAAAAAGAGGATGCGAAACGAGAAAGTAAAGTGGACGAAACTTTCGTGTCTAAAAGTACCGGGGAGGAAAGTGGAAAGGTTGAGTGTGAAGAAAGAACGAAGAAACGGGAAAGAGAAACTAGCGAAAAATTAGTTGATGATAAAGCAACTGATATGAAGTCTGAGATCAAAGAACAGGTAGCAAAACTGTCAGAGAGAGAAGTTAAGGAGATAAAAGAAGTAAGTGGTAAGGAAAAGAAGGGCACAAGTGAAACTGAAAATGAAGGTAAGGTAAGAAAAAGATCAGTTAAAGATAAGGTGGTGAGGAAAGGTGAAGAAGAGCCAGGGAGCGACTCCGGTATCGCAAAGGGAGAGGACTCAGTGGCAGACAGCAAGTCGTACGCAACGGAAAAAATGAGCGACAGGGTGTTGGCGAGAAAGGAGGGTGTTGCCGACGAAACCGACGTCTCCTCTAGGAGGAGAGAGGTTGCGGCGGACAGGGCCCGTTCTGAAGAGGTCGAGGATTCGGACACGCTTAGCGGGCCCGGGGCAACCCTGCTCCCGGAAGACTCTGACATCTCCCTGGAGGAGCCGTCTTCGCGCTGGCAGCGCCGGCGTCCGTGGAGAACCGAAGACCGGTCCAGGTCCTCCGACAGCAGCGCCACCATCACCTCCAGCAGCGGTCGCCGCCCCAGGCTCGACATGGTAAGTCACTACCAGCTCACACTCATCGCCTTGCTCTGTCTCTCGTGCGTTATACACTACTGGCCATTAAAATTGCTACACCACGAATATGACGTGCTACAGACGCGAAATTTAACCGACACCAAGAAGATGCTGTGATATGCAAATGATTAACTTTTCAGAGCATTCACACAAAGTTGGCGCCGGTGGCGACACCTACAACGTGCTGACATGAGGAAAGTTTCCAACCGATTTCTCATACACAAACAGCAGTTGACCGGCGTTGCCTGCTGAAACGTTGTTGTGATGCCTCGTGTAAGGAGAAGAAATGCGTACCATCACGTTTCCGACTTTGATAAAGGTCGGATTGTAGCCTATCGCGATTGCGGTTTATCGTATCGCGACATTGCTGCTCGCGTTGGTCGAGATCCAATGACTGTTAGCAGAATATGGAATCGGTGGCTTCAGGAGGGTAATACGGAACGCCGTACTGGATCCCAACGGCCTCGTATCACTAGCAGTCGAGATGACAGGCATCTTATCCGCACGGCTGTAACGGATCGTGCAGCCATGTCTCGATCCCTGAGTCAACAGATGGGGACGTTTGCAAGACAACAACCATCTGCACGAACAGTTCGACTACGTTTGCAGCAGCATGGACTATCAGCTCGGAGACCGTGGCTGCGGTTACCCTTGACGCTGCTTCACAGACAGCAGCGCCTGCGATGGTGTACTCAACGACGAACCTGGGTGCACGAATATTAAAACGTCATTTTTTCGGATGAATCCAGGTTCTGTTTACAGCATCATGATGGTCGCATCCGTGTTTCGCGACATCGCGGTGAACGCACATTGGAAACGTGTATTCGTCATCGCTATATTGGCGTGTCACTCGGCGTGATGGTATGGGGTGCCATTGGTTACACGTCTCGGTCACCTCTTATTCGCATTGAAGGCACTTTGAACAGTGGACGTTACATTTCAGATGTGTGGTTCTACCCTTCATTCGATCCCTGCGAAACCCTGCATTTCAGCAGGATAATGCACGACCCTATGTTGTAGGTCCTGTACGGGCCTTTCTGGATACAGAAAATTTTAGAGTGCTGCCCTGGCCAGCACATTTTCCAGATCTCTCACCAACTCAAAACGTCTGGTCAATGGTGGCCGAGCAACTGGCTCGTCACAACACGCCAGTCACTACTCTTGATGAACTGTGGTATCGTGTTGAAGCTGCACGGGCAGCTGTACCTGTACACGCCATCCCAGCTCTGTTTGACTCAATGCCCAGGCGTCTCAAGGCCGTTATTACGGCCAGAGGTGGTTGTTCTGGGTACTGATTTCTCAGGATCTATGTACCCAAATTGCATGAAAATGTAATCACATGTGAGTTTTAGTATAATATATTTGTCCAATGAATACCCGTTTATCATCTGCATTTCTTCTTGTTGTAGCAATTTTAATGGGCATTAGTGTATTTTACAAAAACACACACACACACACATACACACACACACACACACACACACACACACACACACACACACACACACACTCACACACAGGGTGACTCTTCAATGATATGCCTCAAGGGTTACCACTGCTTGCCTACAAAATGCAGATCAGACAAGAGCTAAAACCGACCCATCGCCCTATGTTTAGAACTTCGGCAGTTTGACGCTAAATGAAACAGACGACACTCCAAATTTTCTTAAACAGTTGCTGTTTTCAGAACAAGAAACATTCCACACAAATGATTGTGTAAAAAGTCACAGTTGCCTTATATCTGGCTCAGAACAACATAACGATGTGCACGAAAATGTCCGAGATTGGCCAAAAGTGAACGTGCGGTGTGAGTTACTTTATGACCAGGTTATAGACACTTTCTTTTTCACCGAAAGAATAATTACAGGCATAACCTGTCTGGAGCTTAACATCAGGATTGATGGTCACGAAGTAGATGAAGTTAAGGAATTCTGCTACCTAGGCAGCAAAATAACCAACGACGGACGGAGCAAGGAGGCATCAAAAGCAGAGTAGCACTGGCAAAATGGGAATTCAATGTTCATTCAAGAACTCGTCCTTCCAGAATATTCATTTACCAACATTGGTTGCTTTTCTCAAAACATTTAGTTTAGGATCGTCTATCACCTCCATAATTTTGGCTATAAGAGCTCGGACCAGTCTTTATATGTCAGATACTTATCGTTACTGTATTGTGACCAGTTGTAGGGTACACTGTAGCAACGAGGTTTTCTAGGCCTCAGCGTGCTGTAGCACTGAACGCGCTTTAAAGCGACTATATCGCCTCTACAATATCTACTACTAACACAACAATTGAGCCACTCTTCAGAGTCAAAGTTCACACCAATTACTACGGATACAGTTGTGTTCAACACTTAACTCGGGTCTGTAAGACATACAACATCATGTACAATATTTGAGAAGGATCACAATAATCACTGATATAAGCTTGTTGGTAGACGCTGCTGAAAAGTTACTCAAAGTCCAGTCGCCAAATGATGAGCTAGTGGACGAGCGGCAGCCGTCGAAGACAGCTTGCAGGCTGCTGTGTGCTGGCGGCTGTTATACCGGAGCCAAGGTAGCCCCTGAGGACCGGCAACCCTTATTACATCAGAGAGGATGAGGTTGTCTATGTCCAAGGCGTACCAAAACCACCATGATAAACGCCGGCTATTTACATGCATGATAATGGAAACAGACATTCCGAGCGCTACTTCCTGCAGGGGGGGCTCGAGCCACGGCCTGCAGGAAAACCTGACTGGCTGGAGACAGCTATTTAGGGGCTAGAACCAGGCCCGAAGTCCAGTTCACTCCAGATGCCGACCTCGTGTACTTCGACCGCTGAAGCTTACGTCTTCGTCTCTGAATTGGACTCGTACTAGTGTGTGTGTGTGTTACAACGAACCTTTGTGGAAATTTAGAAGTGAACTTTCGTTTGCCTCAATTATGAGACTTTTACTGGCATCGTTATTGTTACCCTTCGTTTGTTGTTCAGTCATCAACCTTGTGAACTTACATCAATAAAAGTTGTGTTGTGAAAAATTACGAACTGTCAGTCACAACAGCGGCCGTCGTGACTGGAAGGCTGGCCGTGAAATCTGGAAGTAGACACACCGACTGACTCCCCAGCTGACAGTTCTTGACGATTTTTTTTTGTGTATTATTATTTCAGTTTCTCACGAAAGGTCGTGCTACCTGCGGATTAAGCCGCTCTTCAGCCAAAAGCTACAAAACTTGTAAAGAGGTTTTAGAATATGCAAAAACAGGTTTTCAAAAAACGCATCGGTGGACAATATTTATGGCTTTTACGCAAAAACAGGTGGCAATAAATAATTTTGGTGGACGGTGCTGATGATTTTTAAAACTTAAGAGAGGATTTTATATCACAGTAAAAATATTATCCCTGATGATAATGTGAATGATTCTGTAGTTAACGATGATACTGTGGTGCGTGAAAATGATCTTGGTCAAGGTGGAGACGGAGTGATGAATATGACTATACGGCGCTGTGGAATTGCAGGTAGCGACTAAAACGTCAGCGAGCTAGGCGAAGGGGAGGGAGAAAAATAGGATGATAGCGTGAGTTAGAGCATTGTGTCTAGATTTGGTAAGAGGGGAATATACCGAGCTACGTTCTATTTCCGCAGCTACGGCTTCAGCTATACGTAGTCTCGCCAAGTAACGCCTTCTGAGCAGGCAACCCAAGTGACACTACTGTACCGCGTGGTGCGTCCATTTTATCATCCCTGAATGATGAAATATACTCGTACACTGCGGAAAACAGTTAAAGGGTTACTTCTTCAAAACGGCGTGATTTTTTCCGCTATTGCCACGCATAAATGTGAAATTTCACCCAGATGTGTGTAAAGCCTTTTTCTATAATGGTGGGAAATGCTGGTGCCCCGCGACGTCACCGTCGGACTCGGCGATGCTTCAGACAGCAACGTGTCGACAGTGGGAGAAAAATAAAATTATCGAGAGTGAGGTGGGTTATTGATGTCACTCATGCACCAAATTTCACCAAAATTCTGCCGACGCCGCTGTGGACGTGTCACACGATGAAAAGGACATCACAGCCCCTCTTATCCCCTTTCACCCTTCTGTCGACGCCTCTGCCATGTATGACGGTAGTATGTCGATGTAAGTGCTGTTCTGCCACCTTAAGGCATACACAACGGCAGTATGTAGGCGTAGTAATTGTTCTAGTCCTGTCTAAAGGCCGCTTATCACACTCACGGTTTCTACTCTTGCCATTACGCTGAGTACTTCAGATGTTATTCTAGCGTCGGTAATTAAAGTACGTATACACAACTACCTCTTTAACAACCGCTAATGACCTCAGATGCCGCATAATGGATAAAGCATAGTCAAATGTTAAGTTATCGTATAGTCTTGGTTGCAGCTTTTCTATTTCGTCAAACTACTTCTTGCGAATGATAATATTACTGAAAAACACGGTCGCCAACCAAAATGACGAATCGATTAACGTTATACAATAAATTCACCAAATTTGTTCTTTACTATATTTTCGTTCTTATTAAAACTTTTTCTCTTTTAATAAGTTCTATCAATGAAGGAACAGGCTAATGCACGTAGAAAGCCGAATAATGACTGCTTTCAGAACTGGTTACACGCACACATTTAGAAAGTTTTGATCAATGGAAACAACGCCGGAACGACAATAATGTCTACTTACTTTTCTGAAGGTAAGATCAGCAACACTGCCTCTGAAACCATGTATTATCCACAAGAAATATTTTACGATACTTTTGTAGGTATCGAAATGATTGCAAAAATTCTTATACTTGGTTCTTCTCAGCTTTATTGAAATAGTTATTTTACGTAATTTCTCGGACAGAAGGTCCCAATAACCGAGTTCACACACTAGGTAGAATTGTTATTTACTTTACGTACATTTAATGCAATCTACAATTCTCCATACTTACTTTAATTGCTGCACTTGAGTGATAATTTAAATTTACTTTGAAAGAAAACACGAATGTATTCTCGATTTCTTTCTCTTTAGTATAGGAAAGGATCACTACTTGGAACACTTTAGGTTAAATGAGTAGTTTTGCGTTAAAATAAAACAATTAAATGATTATTGAATAAAACACACAAAAATTGTCAACACAGCTCTTATACAGAACTATGGTCGGATAATTTCAGTATTGTCACTGCTGGAGATTTAGGTGCTTAGAAGGCACGTAGCGTTTTGCAGCGACGGAGATTATTACTTGTCTTCGTGGTGTCGAATTATGCGACTTATACCAGCACAGTTATGTGTTTGGCTTTCCAAGGGATATGCGTCGGTCTAAGTAATGGATGCCTTTTCCATCCAGGAGCCAACACTCGTTGCAGACGTAATTTTATGCCTCCTCTAAAGCGTTGCAGACATGTACATCAGCACTTGCCCTTCACTTACGTCTATTAAGCAGTAAAACTTTTGCCTTTGTTTAAACATCACTGCGTAGTACAGCGTGCATCAGCTTTCGTCCCCTGCCTCCACAGTGTCTTACTCATGTCTGACCCACTCCGCTTCTCCCCTCTCCTACCTGCTTCCGTTAGCACCAAAAAATATCCACCTTTTGCGACGTTCCAGAACGTCGATAGATCCCTACTGGTTTTCACCTATATTTAACTTTAGCCCTGAGCTGGTGATGACTTCACTTTACAAACAATTACACATAGTTAAATAAAAAATACTTACATAACATTATAAATATTTTATTAGTTACATATAAACATTAACTTCACCCAGTCAAGAAATATTATCTTCTGCAGACACTCTTATACACTATATGCTGAGAGGCACCCACTTGCCTTTCTCATACTGTGGCATCAAGCAGTCAGGCCTGCAAGATGGGTGGTTTGCCAAGCGAGTGGATTAGCAACATGAATTCTCGTATCTTACGATTTTGTTATAAATTATCCTCCTGCATGAATAATACGCAACGGAAACACGCATCTGACTATAGAACTCTGTCTGCACACTACGCACTGGCAATACCACACTTACTTTTTGTCTTTGATTTAACGGCTTTTATACAAATTCGGGACATTATGATAACATACAATTTAATGAAATAGGCCACTAATCTCTTTCTTTTCACTATTTGATTTATTCATTAGCACACAAATTCTACAACCTACGACAATATCATAAGAGAATTTCCATACTACGGTCTCGTAATCTATCTACCACAACTGTGCACTCCCTGGATCGGATGGTGGATCTTTTATTATACCTCACACTTCGCCTCTCACAATCATTCTCCAGAAACATTCCTCCAGATCGAGCGATGCAGAAGGAACAGGCATACCCACAAAATCTTCCGAAACTACCTTGCTACTCCCATGCAAAACACACATATTCAAATTACAAGACATACCCAATACAACAATCTGAAATAATACACAAAAACCGTTACAACTTCATCATTTTCCGCTTTCCCACTTCAATCAATATTTAACCCAGTTTCACTCGACACTGCCCCAATTTGTAATTCCAGTTTCCTACTGTGAACTCTGGAGATAAACGCTCGTCTTCCTGTGCAATGCAAGCCAAGTGGCGTTGCTGGAAAAACGGCCGACTCACCTTGATTTTTCTCTCAGAGTTTAAATTCAGTGTCACACGGAATGATATTTCTTAAATACTTCAATTTATGATACACACGCAATTCTTAAATATATCAGCTTATTGTACACACGATATTAATTCTTAAATATTTCAGCTTATTGTACACACGCTATTAATTCTCAAATATTTCAGCTTATGGTACACACGATATTAATTCTTAAATATTTCAGCTTATTGTACCCACGCTAGTATCTCAACTTATAACTACACGTGGTCCCTTTGTGACCGTTGGTTTACTATAATCCCTTTAAAATTACCTGCCTCACTTTGTAATTTTCCCCACAAAAGATCCTAGGAAAGAGAAATGATTAGTTCTAACTACTCTTAAGTATTCCACATCCATACCATGCCTCCACGCTTTCATTACGGAGCACAACAAAAAACAGGTCTTCACAGCAGAAGGTTCAGCGCCAGAGTGCCGAGTCTGAAACATGGCCGTCTTTTCGTTCTCTCGCACCTCTCTCGAAGTGGGAGAAGCACCTTGCTACCTTATTGGTCGGCCACATTTCAAACGCTCAAAAGCTCTGGTAACTTCCATCTCTTTGGTCTCACCAAAGGTACCCAAAGGATCGACTCAAAGATGCTCATATCGATTCACTATCTGTGGTTAGCAGACGACCATACATTCATTCATTTACACCACACAGATCTCACCAAACTGGATGTAAGGATTTATGTTGAGGAAGTGCACATGTGATCAATTAAATAAATAAATTGTCATTCTTTCCCACACTGGTATCCGGCTTCGCTGTATTAATTGAAATTATTGAGTTACTTTTACAAAAAATATGTGTTGTTCTGACAGAATTTCGTACCTATTCTCAATGTTGGGCGGTACTGTACCCTTTCATCACCGGCTACCCATGCAGAAAAAAATGGCACGGTACTATCCTTGCAATGCGAGGGTAGTTCCGAACATTTTTTTAAGAAAACTGTATTAAAACAAACGTAGCAATTCATCAAAATAACCAGGAGGAGACCTTAGCCCCTGGTGACCTCAAATAGACGACCAAATTATATTGTACTCTCCACAATCCGGAGTAACGTACACATACAAATATATAACAATCCACATGACAAATAAAACATCACATCATAGAAATGAAAAAATAATATTGAGATAAAAATTTGCTTTAGTTACTGGGATCTTCGTTACTCATGAAATTTTAAATGGCTCACCGTCCAAACACAGAGCAAGTAATCTGACATTCATAAATTGCGCTGTAAAAAACCCTTACACAGCAAAGTCTAAATACAAAACAAAATCAACAAAAGAAATAAATTCGTACACTAGTTACACGTAGAATGTCAGGTTCCATACCATTACTCTAAAATATACCTCAAACCTACAGAGAAATAAAAACTGAGAAGAAAAACAATAAAATATTCCACAAGTTACATACTGGTTACGTAATATAGTTCGTCTAAGACATCATGTCACACCTCATTAACTATCATCACCTAAACAATTGCCACAGCTACTCGACAGTGAGTTTAACCTTATCCTATATCCATCAGTACAAATACCTGCTGCTGAGCTAGTCAGTCCATCAACTTTGATCAATACTCGCAATAAATAGTTTATCAATAAGTGCTTGAATCCACCAGTAGCTCTCTTATCTTACTCTACTGTTCATTTCTCTGTTGTCACACATATAGACGACAAGAACTTGCATTTCGACTAGCCTTCGTTACACTTTAATGTGAAATATCACCACTGTGATAATAGAAATAAGTGGCTTCAGTCAAAACACCAACAAGATTATTACCATGCACGACATCAAAATACATCAGTTAATTCCGATATTTGTTGTGCAATGCAAATTCTTCTCCCCTGTGACAACCTTACTGATAAATGCTACAAGGGCCGCTACGTTAGTATTACGCCACTGGATAATAGTTAAAGCATCATTGTACCAAATATTCTAATAAACATGCTACGTGAACTTGATAACCCAGAACAAACCAAAAAACTAACACTAACTATTCTAAACACAAATATTAATAAAATACAATTACGCTTGCTGTCCCTTCAGGAATGAAACATATAAAAAAAAAGCATTTACACAATTACAAATACATTATTCCCTATCTTGCGAGTCACACGGAAACATTTCATTCTGTGATTTTCTTGGGGTCAAAAAGTTGCTGATAATTTTCCTAGAACCACTGTCTCGGTGTCAAAGCTCTCCCATGGTTACCCGGACGAAAGTCTTTGAGTCACTCAATTCGGCATTTTGAACACGCACTGAACAGTAAACTGTATCTCTCATTAAGCACAAATGTCATAGTCACTCTCAGAGTACCATCCACACGAATCTGTTCGTCCAAAAAAATGGCCCTACAACTACTATTACCCACGGTTCTGTCCTTTCAGTTCATGGTGTAATTAAAAGTCGTAAGTTTCAACAAACAGCACTTATTCCCGCGCCAATCCAAGAAATGTCTCCTACTACAGACGCAAATGTCAATGTCCCACTCTAATTGTTCACCAAACGACAACTGTCCTCTAAGTATACCAAGTGTCCCACATGCAATTCACAAAGCACACTTAACAAGTCACTGCCAAAAGTTTATGGATCCCACCATTCAGTGGTCAAGACAAAACAAAACAATCGTCCCGTCTGCTAAGGACAACATCTTTTCCACCTCTCACAATGTGGAAACACCAGTCCTTCACTTTCCACCTTATGGAAAGTCGCAGTCATCTTGTTTCACGGCTCCACAGTCCAGTACAAGTTAATAGCTGCAGGTAAAAAATGCTCGCCGGGCTCTGTCGCGCCCCGTCCATTCAGCAGTAGCGCCGCTGCGCGCGCCGTTGAGCAGAAGAAACCACCCGCTGTTGCCTCCACGGGATACCTTCCCCAGTCGTAAGGGTGGCGGAACTCATGAATGGCCAGTGATACGTGCGTGTCGCCCCAGGCCGTTGACCTGCTGTAGCGGGCGCGTGGAGCGCACCTCGTCCGACAATGGAGTGGGGAGTGCCGCGGCTGTGTCGCCTGTCGCCATGGTGACGTCAGCTCGGCCCGTTAGCGGTATGGGCGTTACGACACCCAATTAGCCAGATCTTCCGTGCATCTCGCAACATTACAGACAAAAGGATATACAGCATTTAAATACTCATTGATTACATGTATTATCTATTAGCTACATTGGTAACAAAAGAATCTTTGTTCTAAAAAGAACATAAAATTATACACCCTAGTTTTCTACACAGACAACATACATTTATCTATCCTTTTTCTATAGATAGCCCACACTCGTGCTATTCTTTGTACCTGTCGTCCCTCATACAAAACATGAAGGTGTAAAATAAAGAACAAAATGAATAAGAAACAATCTATACAACTCATAATTACAATACAAAATAGTAAACTACTCTAACATCCTATCACAGTGAAAAATATTAGAAACTGTTGATTCTCACGCTACAATATACAATGAACCTTTTGTGCTTATGACACACTGAAATTAAAATCCCTTGAAAGTGTTCTAACAAAAAAATGAGAAAATAATCTACACAACTCTCAATTACCTACCACATGTTATTAAATAGTAAACTACTTTAACATCCTAACACAATAAACATTTTAGAAACTGGTGACTTTAAATCTACAACATATAATGCACCTCTGTGCTTGTGACAGACTGAAAATTCGTATCTCTTCACATACTTTACATTTCATTATATATAACAACGTTTCTAGGACACGTATGACAGATCCTGACCTCACATCAAGGTTCATCCCAACAAACAATAAAACACAATAATCTTTTAGTTATGGATCGGCAGCATCCCCTTTTCAGGAGTGTGCGCATTGATCACACTACTCTACGACTCTCACTCACCAGACATCACATTTTCCCTCTCATTCATTCCATTAACACACTAACAGAATAGGTCTAGAAGTCAGCTAACCTTAACACCACCACACTCACTACAACATACCATACCTTTGCTCCCTTATACTCAACCACATAACACATGAAGCTGTTTCGGAGATAGCTTTCCAGTCTCCGAATTCGTCCTTTCACTCTGGCACCTCTCTCCATCGGCTTACCTCTGCATTCACTTTATGCTAATATCAACCTAGAATTGCGACATTTCATCTAAGAACAAAAAATACACAAATTATTCATCCTGCAAAAAATAGCTGTACACATTCTTGGTACCGTTTTGATTAGTTATACTGGTACGAGGCTTCAACAACAACAAAAAATATTTTTCTCAAATCGCAATTGTTATGCTAAGAATTAGATCTACACCTACATTACATCTTTCGTCAGTATTCCACAACGTTCACCATCTGGGTCTCATACTCCCTTTACGTCCTTTCACATTGTGCAGTTGTCCTCATCTCTTCATTCGTATTTCGGCTCTCCGTCCGTCCATTACTCCATCATTTCCTGGTCTTCCTTCGCCATTGGCATTAATCTCTATTGCAGCATACACAGGCCTCTCTGTAACATACATCTAAGACATCTCCACATTATTCAATTCTACTCACCTTTATTTTACCGCTGCTTCATCACGTCGAATCTCCCTTCATCATTCACACTGCTTCACGTCGATTCTCTCCTCAAAAATTCACCTTTATCCACTACTATTTATCACGTCGCTTCTCTATCTACCATCTTTATTCCCTCATTAATCATCACGTCGTTTCTGCTTGATCCTTATTCATACGACAAAAAAAACACGTACCTACACCACTCTGTCGACTCCTGTTCATGACTCATTTGACCAGTCTATTCCGTCATACTTCCTGACATCCCGCCTGAAAATTCTTACGTTCGATTTGACCCTGCACAACGTTACACACCACAAATAAATACACTGACTATCTACCATAAATTGCCTACTTTAGATCTATCCTTAACTTTTCCATAATTTGATGTTAGAAATGTGATGAAGCCCACGAGATTGTTTTCCCTTGATCGTCTCAATCAGTACAGCATTTTCATGTACAATCCGCCTCACTCTGAATGGTCCACTATACACAATAAAGAATTCGCTAGTTAGGAATATGTGCTTACACGAAAATTAAATGTGTGCAGAGAATATACAAGCTGGGAGAATTGGGCAGCCCAAGTGTTAGAAACTTAGGTGCTAGTGGCCCCTCTCACTAACACCAGATTTCGAACAACCATACACAGCACTTCATTATAACTGTCACCACGACAATGACATACTATAGATCAGATGGCATCTAATTTAAAAACTTCGATCACAATGTTTACCTCTTACATTACTTGTTTAGTATCTACAATAGTCGAATCACACTAATTCAACTGGACTCATTGGCATTATTACATAACAATTCTTTTACTTTACTGTTCGAAATAAAATTTGCAAATTTTACTGAGATACCAGCCTAACAGATTCCATTACTGCCGTTTTATTCTCTGATCAGAAGTATGGTATTTTCCTTCCTACATATTAGTTGAGTTTGTCTGCTACATAGACAATTTTCAGTGCCAGCTGCATGTGTTTTCAGAGCAAGATATTAAGGGCTGATATGTTGGATTAGTTTCTCCTATTCTTGAATCCATTATGACAAGAATGAAATGCCTGGATTCCATGCTCTCCTGTCATTATGATAGTTTCTGCCGTTCCTATCCTCGACACTAACTGACCTATGAGTCGTGTCTCCGTTCACGATATTGCTCTCATTACCCAATCCTTGTAACCAGTGCTGAAATGACGCGGAATCGTCTAAGCCTCTGCCTGCCATCACTATACCTCTGCGCAATTTCACTGGCAACTTCGTTATATGGATCCTAATGAACTCCGCTGGTTCGTATGTCACATGCAAGTACCTGTTTCGTCTGAACATTTCCTCATAGCACGACACTGAATCCCTTCTACCACATTCGTTACGATTTGGCATCATCAATATGCTTTGCGTAACCTGGTCCCCCTTACTTTCCGACCAGAATTCATTTAAATAGCTACTACAGTCTTTAAGGTCTTTCTGCATTTTCGCTCTAGCCTCGTCCCTCAAATAGTTATACACAAACTTCGTTTTGCGGAGCAGTCCCCTCAATGAAGGTAATGAGTCCTGAAATTGAGACAGCCTTGGACTATACCCAGTTGAGTCTGCCACCTGTTTTATCTGACACAACCGTTCTTCTGACTCTGTGAATTCGCCTTTCTCTTTCTGCCTATTTTCGCTTTCTGAGTTCATCTCACTCTCCCTCTGCAATCTACCTGGTGGTGTGTCCCCTTCGCTACTGCACGCTAATTGCAACTGTGCTAGCTCACTATGTTTCCTATTTGTTTCTAATTGTGCCTCTTTAAACTGTAATAGTGATTGTATCTCCTCCTGGTCGGCATAAACATCTCGCTGCGTACTGTCAGAGCCTGTTTCGCCTCTTATACTGATCCTTTCTACATCTGCGCTAATCGTATTCATTCTGACCACTACCTCCGCAACTTCATCTCTGTGTTTATTTAGCGCCATTTCCTGCCGTGTGACTTGAGCTTCTACGCTGTCTAACCCCCCTTGTTTATCTGCAAGTAAGTCCCCCACTATCTCTTTGATTCGCTCATCCGGCAACACGTCCCCACGTTCCGTAATATCGCTCTCTATTGCACTTACTCGTACCTCCAAATTATTGGTTTTTTCTTTCACAGCATCACATACTTGCTTTACTGCACCCAGATTCTTCTCCCCCTCATCTAACCGATTATTAACTGCGGGCAGACGCTCATCGGTAACTGAGTGTACCTTCCTCATTGCCTCTTTATTTCCCTTATCCAATGCCTCCATACTTTCCTCACTCTCTTTATCCATCGCTTCCCATCTTTCCTCATTACCTCTACACATCGCGTCCATCATTTCCATAAACTCCCTATGTCTCTCCTTAGCCTTCCTATCACTCTCCTTATTATCTCTCACCAAAGTCTGTAACAACTGTAGCATCATATCGTCATTTGCAACTTTCGACGCGCTCAACTCGTTCGCCTGAGAAACCGTTGCTTCGCTAAGGGTAGCTGCACTTTCACTCTCTACCTGACCGAGTCCCTGCTCGCCCGCGTCGTTCGGAAAGGCCCCCGATAGTGAACAAAGCCCCCTGCACAAAGGCTCCCCTTTCAGCGGTCCACTGAACAATACAGCCTCTTCAGAGTGCCTGCCGTCCCCTCTCATTAACTCACGGTCAACACCTACTTCCCGCTGCACTGCTACATTCACGCCAGAATCGTTATTCTCCATGGTGACTATACTTTTAGCCTGTGACCTAGTTACTACGGACATTACACAAAAAAATTATAAAACGATCTTCTAGCCTTGCGCTGTACTGCAATTAATTACATAAAATAAAATAAAAGATCCTCACCAATCCAGAAAGAAATTGCAAACGGAAAAAACTTTACTTCTTAGCGCTATCACAATATATTCCATCAAAAAAAAAATTTAACAGCAAACCCTAACAACAAAATATCCTAACAAAAATGATCCTGGCAACAAAATTATCGTGACAAAAACGGAATCTTGGCAACAAAATATCCTAACCAATAAATAATCCTGGCAACAATTATCCTAACAATTTAAACATCCTGGCAGGGTCGAAATTAATGAGAGGCACCCACTTGCCTTTCTCATACTGTGGCATCAAGCAGTCAGGCCTGCAAGATGGGTGGTTTGCCAAGCGAGTGGATTAGCAACATGAATTCTCGTATCTTACGATTTTGTTATAAATTATCCTCCTGCATGAATAATACGCAACGGAAACACGCATCTGACTATAGAACTCTGTCTGCACACTACGCACTGGCAATACCACACTTACTTTTTGTCTTTGATTTAACGGCTTTTATACAAATTCGGGACATTATGATAACATACAATTTAATGAAATAGGCCACTAATCTCTTTCTTTTCACTATTTGATTTATTCATTAGCACACAAATTCTACAACCTACGACAATATCATAAGAGAATTTCCATACTACGGTCTCGTAATCTATCTACCACAACTGTGCACTCCCTGGATCGGATGGTGGATCTTTTATTATACCTCACACTTCGCCTCTCACAATCATTCTCCAGAAACATTCCTCCAGATCGAGCGATGCAGAAGGAACAGGCATACCCACAAAATCTTCCGAAACTACCTTGCTACTCCCATGCAAAACACACATATTCAAATTACAAGACATACCCAATACAACAATCTGAAATAATACACAAAAACCGTTACAACTTCATCATTTTCCGCTTTCCCACTTCAATCAATATTTAACCCAGTTTCACTCGACACTGCCCCAATTTGTAATTCCAGTTTCCTACTGTGAACTCTGGAGATAAACGCTCGTCTTCCTGTGCAATGCAAGCCAAGTGGCGTTGCTGGAAAAACGGCCGACTCACCTTGATTTTTCTCTCAGAGTTTAAATTCAGTGTCACACGGAATGATATTTCTTAAATACTTCAATTTATGATACACACGCAATTCTTAAATATATCAGCTTATTGTACACACGATATTAATTCTTAAATATTTCAGCTTATTGTACACACGCTATTAATTCTCAAATATTTCAGCTTATGGTACACACGATATTAATTCTTAAATATTTCAGCTTATTGTACCCACGCTAGTATCTCAACTTATAACTACACGTGGTCCCTTTGTGACCGTTGGTTTACTATAATCCCTTTAAAATTACCTGCCTCACTTTGTAATTTTCCCCACAAAAGATCCTAGGAAAGAGAAATGATTAGTTCTAACTACTCTTAAGTATTCCACATCCATACCATGCCTCCACGCTTTCATTACGGAGCACAACAAAAAAACAGGTCTTCACAGCAGAAGGTTCAGCGCCAGAGTGCCGAGTCTGAAACATGGCCGTCTTTTCGTTCTCTCGCACCTCTCTCGAAGTGGGAGAAGCACCTTGCTACCTTATTGGTCGGCCACATTTCAAACGCTCAAAAGCTCTGGTAACTTCCATCTCTTTGGTCTCACCAAAGGTACCCAAAGGATCGACTCAAAGATGCTCATATCGATTCACTATCTGTGGTTAGCAGACGACCATACATTCATTCATTTACACCACACAGATCTCACCAAACTGGATGTAAGGATTTATGTTGAGGAAGTGCACATGTGATCAATTAAATAAATAAATTGTCATTCTTTCCCACACTGGTATCCGGCTTCGCTGTATTAATTGAAATTATTGAGTTACTTTTACAAAAAAAATGTGTTGTTCTGACAGAATTTCGTACCTATTCTCAATGTTGGGCGGTACTGTACCCTTTCAATGCTGTAGAAATCTCATTCTTTGCTTTTCATTAGTGCGAAGTCTCTCGACTCTAAAAAGATCGATAGTGTTACACATGGAGGTCAGAACAGCGACACTCAGCGCGCAAATCACGCGGTTTTCTTATGAGTGGCAGAAGGAAACATTTCAGACACACCAATGCTCAGAATCGACAAAAGAATGTCTCAGAGGGTGGCATGAAGGTTATCAATAATACCACCCTTTGCTTTAGGGCGCTGATTTTCACACTTTTCATGGTCTAAGACAACAGTTGGCTATGTGATGAGCAGCAGTACGATCTTCTTGATAACGTTTGACACTGTATACACTTCCTCCATAACTCAACTCTACTCTGAGGACATGTTGGGTATGCAACCCCGTTGATCGTGATCGGATCCCTCTGGAGTGTAGCGTGACCATAATTTTTGCTGTAGTGCACACGTTGGAACCACTACGGCCTACTGAAAATCATCTGACGAAATCTGAACGTGACCAGAAGCATGAAAGGGTTGTTACGCTTTTGCAGTCTTCCTGTGGCGTCATCACGGAGGGGGGATGGAGGGGCGGCTTGCGACATTGACACCTGCTGAAAAAGACCAGAAAGGATCGCTCTAGCACCTATAGTTCGGCAAAGCTCTCGGTGCCTCCTGCCTATCTCCATTGGGCTCTTTCAAAATGTTCCTGTACAGAAACACACAGTTACTGAGACTTAGGCGCCGAGAGTGACAGATAACCCTTTCGACACCACCTTAGATTTCACGTGGGTGGCCAGCAGACGCCAGTCACCTCAGGGATGTCGAAGTGGTTGCTTGTCAGACCGGTGCCTAGGAATCGGTGACTGGCCGCCTCCGCACATGCGCACTCTCGTCGAAAAAACCAAACTTTTTTTGTCGACACCCCGTGCTGACGCGCGCCGCGTGTGCCCGGCAGCTGAGCAGCTCGGCGAGCAAGCCGCAGTTCGTGACGCGGCTGCGCGAGCGCTCGGCGGCGGCGGGCTCTCGGCTGCGGCTGGTGTGCTGCGCGCTGGGCTCGCCGGCGCCCGCCTTCCGCTGGCTCAAGGACGGCCGCGAGCTGCCGGCGGGCGAGCGCCGCCGCTACCGCACCGCCTGCGACCACTCCGGCCTCGCCACGCTCGAGATCTTCAGCGCCGCGCCCGAGGACGCGGGTACCTACTCGTGCGAGGCCTCCAACGAGGCCGGCTGGGCCTCCACCAGCGCCGAGCTGCGCGTCACCGACCACCTGCAGCCGACGCCCGCGCCGCCCACCTTCACCAGGGCCATCCGCGGTGAGTACCGCACTGCCGGCACCTCCCTGCCCTACCTGTCGATCCAAATTCGCTGCATCCAAAATGCCTGTAAGAGTACTGGTCACTTTGTCGTTGTTATTCTTGTTGTTTTGGTCTTCATTCCGAAGGCTGATTCGATAAAGCTCTCCTCGCCCCTCTACAGTACCCAAGACTCTCTGTCTCTCTGTAACTACTGAAACCCGAAATCATTTCGACCTTCTTGCTATAGCGAAGCCTGGATCTCTCAAGGTTTCTTGAATGTCATTAGAGGACTACCTCAGGGATCAGTGCTCGGACCATTTTTGTTCACTGTTTATGTTGATGATATACCTATCCTGGTATCTCCCAAAGCAGCTTATAATAGTAATGACAAAAATGCGGCAGAGGAAATGAATAAACTTATGATAGACGAAGCAATGTTGACTGGAATAATCTCTTTCAAATTCTGAAGGTGGCAGGGGTAAAATACAGGGAGCGAAAGGTTATTTACAATTTGTTCAGAAACCAGATGGCAGTTATAACAGTCGAGGGACACGAAAGGGAAGCAGTGGTTGGGAAGGGAGTGAGACAGCGTTGTAGCCTCTCCCTGGTGTTATTCAATCTGTATATTGAGCAGGCAGTGAAGGAAACAAAAGAAAAATTCAGAGTAGGTATCAAAATCCATGGAGAAGAAGTAAAAACATTGAGGTTCCCCGATGACATTGTAATTCTGTCAGAGACAGCAAAGGACCTGGAAGAGCAGTTGATCGGAATGGACATGGTCTTGAAAGGAGGATATAAGATGACCATCAACAAAAGCAAACCGAGGATAATGGAATGTAGTCGAATTAAGTCGGGTGATGTTGAGGGAATTAGATTAGGAAATGAGATACTTAAAGTAGTAAAGGAGTTTTGCTATTTAGGGAGTAAAATAACTGATGATGGTCGAAGCAGAGAGAATATAAAATGTAGACTGGCAATGGCAAGGAAAGCGTTTCTGAACAAGAGAAATTTGTTAACATCGAGTATAGATTTAAGTGTCAGGAAGTCGTTTCTGAAAGTATTTGTATGGAGTGTAGCCATGTATGGAACTGCAACATGGACGATAAATGGTTTGGACAAGAAGAGAATAGAAGCTTTTGAAATGTGTTGCTACAGAAGAATGCTGAAGATTAGATGGGTAGGTCACATAACTAATGAGGAGGTATTGAATAGAATTGGGAAGAAGAGGAGTTTGTGGCACAACTTGACTAGAAGAAGGGAACGGTTGGTGGGACATGTTCTGAGGCATCAAGGGATCACCAATTTAGTATTGGAGGGCAGCGTGGAGGGTAAAAATCGTAGAGGGAGACCAAGAGATGAATACACTAAGCAGATTCAGAAGGATGTAGGCTGCAGTACGTACTGGGAGATGAAGCAGCTTGCACAGGATAGATTAACATGGAGAGCTGCATCAAACCAGTCTCAGGACTGAAGACTACAACAACAACAACAGACAAAGCATCTTTCTGATTTAAGGTAAATTAATTAAAATTATACAGTAGCAAAACCGAGAGTATAGTATTCTCCCTAAAAGATAATGAGTGCCATGGCATTCTGTCAGATTACTGGGTATCCGTCTCGACACCAAATTGGACAGGAGCACACACATACAGGTAATTTACGCAGCAAGCTATATTGTGTGTTGTAGCAATAAGGAAATTAAAGAACTGTGTTAGTGCAGAGCTGTTACTCCTTGCCTACTACACCCTTTCCCACACAAACAAATTATGGAACAATGACGTGGAGTAACTCTGCTGGAGTCAGAAGAGTCTTCATTTTGTTGAAAAAGGTATTAGGTGCATGTATTGTCTAAGAGCGAATACTCCATGCATAATGTATTTCATTGATATTGAAATAATGACTGCCCAAAATTTATACATATTTCACACCTTCATGCACACTAAGAACTGTAGGGATAAACATGAGAAAAGATCGAACGTTCATCTTGCAGAACTAGGAACAGGAATGCTTTGAATATTCCCTGGACTAGACTTACAAAAATTCAGAAACTTTCTGCACGTAGGAATATCTCTTTTTAGCAAATTTCCAGGTGAGATAATTAAGTTAAGTTCAGAAAGATTATAGAGTCCTGGCCGAAACAAAATGCTTTCCTTATGTTGATGAATTTGTAAATAGCGATGTCAGAGATCTAGCAATTTAATTATAAATAAATGTCTGCTACTCTTGTTGTGGTCTTCAGTCCTGAGACTGGTTTGATGCAGCTCTCCATGCTACTCTATCCTGTGCAAGCTTCTTCATCTCCCAGTACCTACTGCAACCTACATCCTTCTGAATCTGCTTAGTGTATTGATCTCTTGGTATCCCTCTACGATTTTTACCCTCCACGCTGCCCTCCAATGCTAAATTTGTGATCCCTTGATGCCTCAAAACATGTCCTACCAACCGATCCCTTCTTCTGGTCAAGTTGTGCCACAAACTTCTCTTCTCCCCAATCCTATTCAATACCTCCTCATTAGTTACGTGATCTACCCACCTTATCTTCAGCATTCTTCTGTAGCACCACATTTCGAAAGCTTCTATTCTCTTCTTGTCCAAACTGGTTATCGTCCATGTTTCACTTCCATACATGGCTACGCTCCATACAAATACTTTCAGAAACGACTTCCTGACACTTAAATCTATACTCGATGTTAACAAATTTCTCTTCTTCAGAAACGCTTTCCTTGCCATTGCCAGTCTACATTTTATATCCTCTCTACTTTGACCATCATCAGTTATTTTGCTCCCCAAATAGCAAAACTCCTTTACTACTTTAAGTGTCTCATTTCCTAATCTAATCCCCTCAGCATCACCCGATTTAATTTGACAACATTCCATTATCCTAGTTTTGTTTTTGTTGATGTTCATCTTATATCCTCCTTTCAAGACACTGTCCATTCCGTTCAACTGCTCTTCCAAGTCCTTTGCTGTCTCTGACAGAATTACAATGTCATCGGCGAACCTCAAAGTTTTTACTTCTTCTCCATGAATTTTTCTTTTGTTTCCTTTACTGCTTGCTCAATATACAGATTGAATAACATCGGGGAGAGGCTACAACCCTGTCTCAATCCTTTCCCAACCACTGCTTCCCTTTCATGCCCCTCGACTCTTATAACTGCCATCTGGTTTCTGTACAAATTGTAAATAGCCTTTCGCTCCCTGTATTTTACCCCTGCCACCTTCAAAATTTGAAAGAGAGTATTCCAGTTAACGTTGTCAAAAGCTTTCTCTAAGTCTACAAATGCTAGAAACGTAGGTTTGCCTTTTCTTAATCTTTCTTCTAAGATAAGTCGTAAGGTTAGTATTGCCTCACGTGTTCCAACATTTCTACGGAATCCAAACTGATCTTCCCCGAGGTTCGCTTCTACCAGCTTTTCGATTCGTCTGTAAAGAATTCGCGTTAGTATTTTGCAGCTGTGACTTATTAAACTGATAGTTCGGTAATTTTCACATCTGTCAACACCTGCTTTCTTTGGTATGGGAATTATTATATTCTTCTTGAAGTCTGTGGGTATTTCGCCTGTCTCATACATCTTGCTCACCAGATGGTAGAGTTTTGTCATGACTGGCTCTCCCAAGGCCATCAGTAGTTCTAATGGAATGTTGTCTACTCCCGGGGCCTTGTTTCGACTCAGGTCTTTCAGTGCTCTGTCAAACTCTTCACGCAGTATCTTATCTCCCATTTCATCTTCATCTACATCCTCTTCCATTTCCATAATACTGTCCTCAAGTACATCGCCCTTGTATAAACCCTCTATATACTCCTTCCACATTTCTGCCTTCCCTTCTTTGCTTAGAACTGGGTTGCCATCTGAGCTCTTGATATTCATACAAGTGGTTCTCTTCTCTCCAAAGATCTCTTTAATTTTCCTGTAGGCAGTATCTATCTTACCCCTAGTGAGACAAGCCTCTATATCCTTACATTTGTCCTCTAGCCATCCCTGCTTAGCCATTTTGCACTTTCTGTCGATCTCATTTTTGAGACGTTTGTATTCCCTTTTGCCTGCTTCATTTACTGCATTTTTATATTTTCTCCTTTCATCAATTAAATTCAATATATCTTCTGTTACCCAAGGATTTCCATTAGCCCTCGTCTTTTTGCCTACTTGATCCTCTGCTGCCTTCACTACTTCATCCCTCAAAGCTACCCATTCTTCTTCTACTGTATTTCTTTCCCCCATTCCTGTCAATTGTTCCCTTATGCTCTCCCTGAAACTCTCTACAGCCTCTGGTTCTTTCAGTTTATCCAGGTCCCATCTCCTTAAATTCCCACCTTTTTGCAGTTTCTTCAGTTTCAATCTGCCTGCTACTCTTATTATGCATAAATTTAATTATAAGGAAACAGCTTCCATTGCTATTATTTTTACGCGAGTATACGGAACAACTTTATATAGATACTGTAATCAGCTTTAACCTACAGTAATGATAAAACTGTCCAGTTGCATACTGTGCCATACAACCTGTATTGCATTACGTATATGTATCTAAATAGTCAGAAACGAATTGCATAAAAGAAATTTAATTATTTAACCGGTTTCCGGCTCGTAGTGTCCTTCTTCAGAAGGTCCGCTCACAAATTCCAATCTAATGATGCGCATCCCACTTTGTTTTTGATGACAGATGTGTAATTGTGATAGTGCCTTACGCAACTCGAAAGCTGCCTTGGGGGCTAGGGAATAAGTCAATGAACAATTTCTATTCTCTACGTTCCCTTCCACAACCAAACTGACCCTCCCTTGATTGCTCAGGATTTCTCGTATTAACAGATCCCTCCTCTTAATCAAGTTTTCCACACGATGCTTCCTAATTAATTGTCCTGTCTATCTATCTAATATCCAGCATTTTTTTCTGTAGCACCACATTTCAAAACGTTTTTCTCTCTTCTAATTTGATCTGTTTACTGTCCACGTTTCTGTTCCGCACTAGGCTACACTTCAGACTTCCTAAGGTTTAAATTTATGTTCGATTATGGCAGTCTCATCAACGTTTATTTTGATGTCCAGATTAAAAAACGCATCTACCACTTCTGGTGTCTCATTGCCTAACATAATTTTCTCTGGATCGCCAGATACAATTCGCCCTCATACGTGTTTTAATTTTGATGATTTTCAACTTATATCCTCTTTTCAAGACGCTATATTTCCCATTCGGCTGCTCTTTCAAGTTCTTTGCCGACTCTGACAGAATTCCATTGTTTTCCGGAAACCTCCAGCTTTTTGTTGCTTCGCTCAACTTTAACCTCTTTTACAAAATTCTCCTGGGTTTCCTGTAGCTGTTGCTCAGTGTACGGATTGAGTAGGCTACAAACATCTCTTGTTCTCGTCTGATCAACTGTATCCCCTCCATCTCCTTCGACTCCGTAACTGCCGTCTGGTTAAATACAGGTTAACAGTTAAATAAAGGAAAAAACAGCAAACAGACGCTGTTAAAAATCTATTTTTTTAAGAAACAGATAGAGCAGTTATCCATTTCCAACAGATACGTCGATCATCAGACGACTGCAACTTTGCGGAATATGAAGCTCTTCCAGGGCATTACAGAGACGCAGGATTTTTCATGTAAATAACTCAAAACGAACCCACTTCTTACTGACTTGCGATGATTCAGCTCTTAACTACGTCTGATTAAAGTAAAATTGTTTATTTCTAATGTCAGATTTTTTTGTATAGTGCACTAATTCGTCAGGAAAGTTTCAGTACAGCTAAAGATGGCCGAGAGAGTGCTTGCTGCATAATTTAAATAAAAAAAGGGTACACATGAAGAGCCGTTTGATGATGAATATGTCGGTTCGAAATTGACACTGGCACTATTCGTTTTTAATAAATTTCATTATTAACAGTGTCGGGTCGCTGTTGTTTAATTTGTTAAGAATCAACAGGCGTCATTACACAGTCAGCAGACCAACACCCTTTAATCGCTAATGCTACCTTTCTAGTTTCCTGATGCTATTCTAAACTTGACTACAGGAAACACTATCTGAAATTACAAAATTATTTATTTTCCTTCAGCATTTTGAGGCTTGTTTTGGGCAGTTCGTCGAGCATGTAGCTTACTCATTATTCGTCTTATTTAGCGTAGCTTCTGCATCCTATATTACAAAAGTTAGTGCGTAGTGTACTTACACCTCGACATCGCCTGCCGTTCTTCCTTTTTACCATCCCTTCGACTACAGTTATCAACAACGACTCATCGTGTAATATATGACCAATCTTTTTATCTCCTCGATTCATAATGCTCTGTTTGATGCTATTTTGCTACTTAATTTGTTGCACGAGGCAGTCATCCCTTACTCTGATTTTCAACGGTTCCCTGTAACCACATGTCAGAAGCTTCTATTCGTTCCGTATTTGTCTTCCCCTTGTTTTGCCTTGTACAACTCTTGCTACTATAGTTCCCTTATATTTTCTTTCATCGTCTTCCGCGACTGCTACATTCATGCACCTGTTGAGAAAACTCTCGCTCTGGTTAAAAGTTATTCGTTATTTATATCTCTTTACCATCTAGTTTATTTTAGACTTTGCAGTTACATTTTCAAGAACGTAATCTCAATATAGAGCGGATCCGGCACAGACTTTGTTTCCATCATTAACTGAAAGAGTCTCTTATTTCTCACTGCAGACGTGGAATTGAGGAAGGAGTATACACAATGGAGACTAATTAGAAGATCATAAATAAACAATATCACTTACAGAAACATAACGTTGAAATAAATTTAAAATGATATATAATCATTATCTGAAAATGGAGACTAAGTTTTCGAACACGGTATGGCAAAATTGTTGTATAACGCACTGGTACTAGCTTTTTCGTGGGATAATACGAATTTTCTTAACGGTGGGAGGTTCAAAAACTTCTAATGCAAAATTGGTCGAAGAAGTCAAAACTGTAATTTCTCACCCACACTCAGACATGGTTTTCCTGACGTTTTTGTGTAGTAGATGCACTTCAAAGAAATATATTTTTTAATATAAATTTATTATGAATGTGAACTGTGTGGTGAGGAATCGCTAGTCATGTTCCGTTTTCACAGCAATGACTCATAGAAGAACGGGGATAGTAACTTCTGTTCGGGGGCTGCCTGGAACAGAATATACATAGCGCCAAGTGATATGCGCCTGATACAGTATGTCCCAGGAGAAACAGCGATATGACTGGGACGGCTATTTGAAGCAACAAACCGCCCTGATAAGAATAGTTTCCGAGACAGAAGACATTTAATGTACATTGTTATTTACGTTGTGTATTCTTCAAGACATTGTCAGGTTAGACATGCACACATGTGAAACAGTGTGTTTTACAAAGCGAGAATTGAAAGATATGTATTTTTGAAACATCCACGACAAGCATTATCGTACACGTCACGTTACGGCTGTTGTACAGTTCACAATATAAATGTTCGGGAATATCCCACCGTCAACTTTAAAGCATTTGTGCGCTATTGAGAGTACGTGTTGTGTTCCTTGTCTGAGTGTGCCTGCACGTTCCCTAATGAGGTCAGTAGCATTGACGATGCAACCAAGTATCTGATGTTGCGTATTCTCCTTTCGTTTCCTCACCTCGGACTTCACCCAACACCATAAACAAAAATGTTATGGCGTAAAGTCTGGCGACCGCGGTGGCTATTAAATTGTTCTGTGGAAAAATGACAAAGTTAATCCCACAGGGTTGAATTGTAGGTCCATACCTGTTCCTTATAAATGTGATCTATCTTGGAAACCATTCGGAGTAGGGCACGGGTCCACTGTCATATCTCTCAATATTGACTATTCCTCCCAGAATATCCTGCATAAGCTATTGGTCGACAGCTTAAAAGAGAATACTGGCCGCTTTTGTGCTCTGCAGGTGGTGTACAAATGGTACCGGGCGGCCATGTGAGTCTCCGCCACTTACATACGTAATGGTAGTGGAGTGGTGTGTGTGCGTGGGAGGGAGGAGCTGCCGTGTGTGCCCGTGCGAAGTGGGCATACCTGAAGCAACGTGTGGGCTCTCTTCCTCGCCGAACTGAAGCGGTGTCACACGGTGTTAGCGAGGTGTCTACTGTTGCTGTTGTGGTCTTCAGTCCAGAGACTGGTTTGATGCAACTCTGCACGCTACTCTATCCTGTGCAAGCTTCTTCATCTCCCAGTACTTACTGCAACCTACATGCTTCTGAATCTGTTTTGTGTATTCATCTCTTAATCTCCCTCTGCGGTTTTTACCCTCCGCGCAGCCCTACAATACTAAACTGGTGATCCCTTGATGCCTCAGAATTGTAACAACTATAACGGCTTCTGATACCAACTGTAACAGTTGTGATACTAAATGTGACACTTCTGCTACTAAATGTAACTGGGTTTTCTCTTTGGATGCTGTCAATTGTCAGGATGAGCATTCTAAACAATTCTGTCAGGGTGAAAATATTAAATAAATTAACTTTTCTCTCTTAACAACATGTGGGCAGGGTGGGTTCTTCCTTGGCTCGGGTATGAGGTCGAATGAAACATCATTTTTACATAAGAATAACTTTTATTGAAGATTTGTACAACTGTATCTTACGGAATATTCTGGTTCGGAGAGCGGCAGCTGTGTCGTTTGTGAAGTCTTCTGCTGCGGCAGCGGCGGCGGCGGCGGCGGCGGCGGCGTCTGATTACGCGTAGCGGTGTGTATCTCGTGTCGCTGTCTCGCTCAGTTGACTGGAGAAGCGCAGCGCGAGGTGGCCCGTTTAATTATTGCGAGCGAAATCGTGCATCGGATGATGCCTTGGGTGTCGCGTCCCAGTGTTTCTCTTCTCTAAGCGGCCGCGTGTGTTGTGCGTCGACCAGCGGAGCGGCGCGGCGGGGGAAGGCCAGTGTCCCGGACTCGAACCACGGACTCCCGCTTGCCAGTCTTCGGCTGTCAGGTCTTCATCCCAGCTCACAGGTGACTACTGATGTGAGGCCGTCTCCTTCCCGTCCTCACGAGTCACCCGGGTATGTAAAAACCAGACTTCAAATACCTTTTAAGTTCTGTCTTCTGGCGCTGCGGCTGCTGCTTGCTATTCCTCTTCTTACATGACGGTCTTCAGCACCGAAACTGACTGAAAACTACTGCTACGCTTCTTCGTCTTCTTCGTCTCTCGTCTCCGTCTCCGTCTTCGACTCCGTCTTCATCTGTCTTCATCTGACTTCATCTCTCTGGCCCACTGCGTCTCGCGTATTTATTCACTTCAGTTTACTGGAGGTGAACGACTTCACGGTCATTGCCTCGTCTGTCACGTTGAAAAGCTTCTCGAAGAATCTTCTTAACGTCGATCATTGGCTCTTGGAATGTAGGTGAGGGCCTTTGATCACATGTGACGACTGAGAAACACGTGAGCCGGTCATTGCCTCTTCTGTCACGTTGAATAGCTTCTCGAAGAATCTTCTTAACGTCGGTCATTGGCTCTTGGGATGTAGGCGAGGGCCTTTGCTCACATACGACAACTGAGAAACACGTGAGCCGGTCGGGCGATGCCCTGACGGCTGAATCGACAGCGCCCGCTTATGTGGAAGTTGCTGACTTCATGGTCATTGTTTCTTCTGTTCTGCTGTTCGGCCCGCTGTTTGCGAGTATGTAACTCTCTAAACTAAACCAAGTTTTTCATTTATATTCTAATTTCTAGTTCACTTTGATTTCACTAATTTATCTACTTAAGTACCACTCAACATTCCTCCACCCTTCGGAGAAATTCGCCCTCGAATTTACCACTCAACATTCCTCCACTCTTCACACGGCAAGAGCACAAGCATTGAAAACTCTCGACTTAGAAGATTACACACGCTTCACATTAAGTATGTTGAAAATACTTTATCACTTTACTAAAGCACTGTACGGTCTTGAATCACATAGTTCTTACATAAATGGTTGTAATAAGTGTAACAAATCTTGGTGACAATGAATAAACAAAAAAAAAGATTATTCACTCAGAAAGTTACATAGCAACACCTGTTTAATCAATCCTATATGAATGCAAGAATATTTATTCTACAGTATTGTTTACTTTAACATAAGACTGTTTAATAAGGAATGAAGTACAATATACAAAATTAATACACTAATGCTCAAAAGTAACTACTGAAGTACACCATTTAAGAGTGTGGTATCCAGTGAACAGGGATTTGATGAAATGGTATATTATTATTTGGCTTATTTTTTCGTCTTAAATAAAAGAAAACTGTACAAAGCAGAAACACCAACACAAATCTTCCAGATATACCCGTACCTAGCATTATAATTTTAGTTTTGCGTTCATCTTTTAATTTTAAGACATGTTGCATCATAACATTGGCATCAATTTTGCCTTGCTGCAAGTTTATGAACATATCTAATGACTTCAGAAGGGAACTGTCAAGGGAGTCATTGAGGTAGGACAGGTTTTGTGTAGGAAATGCTTGCATGGCGTTTTCTGAAAAGAGCAAACAACATGGTTATGAACCTACCAACCTAATAAAAACAAAAACAAAGAAAAGAAGAAATACATTGTTAACTACAAGATCTACATGTTTCTACGTTCAACTTTTCTTTTTCTTAAAAAATAAACCATTATCATGTATTAATTATTTACATTTGTATATTATCCACAGTCTACTAAGATTCCACTAGGACATTCGTACTCTTGGTCGAAGATTGTATGGTGCCATGTCTGTATGTTGTGCTGGCGTGGCCACTCTTTTTCCTTTACGGGAACTTCCTCCACCCTTCGGAAAAGCAGACCCTATTGTTGAAGGAATTACTTCTGGAGCGCCCTTAAAAGGTTTTAAACGACTTGCATGGACAATGGTAGTTCGGGTGGGCAGTTGCAATTTAACGTTGACTGGTGACGTGATCTCAATAATT
The DNA here is from genome assembly GCF_023898315.1 of Schistocerca nitens. Lineage (NCBI taxonomy): Eukaryota > Metazoa > Arthropoda > Insecta > Orthoptera > Acrididae > Schistocerca > Schistocerca nitens. The sequence goes on from NC_064618.1 coordinate 851,562,728, forward strand.
TGGTAAGGACCTCTGTAGTTTGTTACAAATTTCTTCGTTTTTCCTCTCGCAATATAAGGAGTTGAAAGCATAACCCACTGACCGATTTTGTAATTTGGATATTTAGCTTGGGTATTACCTAATCTTTCCTGTCGTTCCAAAGCCTTTGTATTAGATTTTTGAACCTTTTTCCATACATCCTTCATCATTCGACTGAAATCTCTTACTGTTTCTCCAACTTTTCCGTTTTTCTGCCTGATTACATCAAAAGGGGACGGCATTTTTCTCCCATAGACCACTTCATAAGGTGACATGCCAGTTGCTTCATGCGTTTTGGCGTTGTATACCGACACGATTATTGGTAAATACGTATCCCAATTAGAATGTTGTTCGTTAATATAATAACTAAGCATCTTGCCAATTGTCCGATGAACTCTTTCTGTGCGGCCGTTGCACTGAGGGTGTAACGGAGTTGTGCGTAATTTACGTATTTTTAGTAAGTGACATAGCTGTTTCATTAATTCCGACATAAAATTAGATCCCTGATCTGTGATAATAGCTTCAGGTATGCCAAATTTAAGTATCCAGTTGTTAACTAAAGCTTGGGCAACTGTATTTGCTTGCTGATCTGGGAGACTCACCATAGCTAGATAGCGTGAAAAGTGATCTATAATTGTAAGGACATACTTATTACCAGCCGGTGTTTTATGAAATGGCCCGTAGAGATCGATTCCGCAGATTTGAAATGGACGTGAAGCTTCGGGGAGCCTCTGTAAGGGTATTTTTGAACGAGAAAGTTCTGCTCGTTGTGCGCACGCAATGCAATTACGAACGTACTGCGCAACATCCTGCTTTCTGGTTTGCCACCAAAATCGCTCTGCTACACGTCTTTCGGTTGTCCGCTGTCCACCGTGTCCTGCAAGGATATGATCGTGGGCCTCTGCCATTATTTCTTGTCTAAGGTGTTGGGGAACAACAATTCGCGGTCCAAGTTTTGTTTTACGGCATAATACACCATCTTCAAAGCAAAATTGTTTTTGAGTTGCGTATTTTTTGCATTCTGTATCCTCATCTTGTGCCTTTCTCCAGTCCTCAGTATCTCGGCCTGTTGCTTCCAAAAGTGCTATTTTCCGACTGAGACAATCTGCATTCGTGTGTTTTTTGCCTGGTTTATGGATAACTTCGAAATCCATTTCGGAAAGACATAGGGCCCAACGGGTAAGACGACTAGAAGGATCCTTTAATCCAAGCAACCATTTTAAAGCTGCGTGGTCTGTAATGACCTTGAATTTCCTACCATACAAGTAGCATTTAAAGTATTTGATACCATAAATAACACTTAACAATTCTTTCTCCGTTGTGGAATAATTTCTTTCTGCCGTTGTTAGTTGTCTGGAAGCGTAGGCTATGGGGTGTTCCGCGCCATTAATATCCTGACTCAAAACAACTCCTACTGAATGACCACTTGCGTCACAGGATAAAATAAATTCTTTATTATAATCTGAGTAGGCTAATACTGGACTGTGTGTTAACTTATCTTTAAGGGTTTGAAATGCTGATTCACAATCTTCAGACCAATGAAATTTTGCACCCTTTTTTAATAATTGGGTTAAGGGTCGGGCAATTTCAGCAAAATTTTGAACATATTTCCGGTAGTACGATGCGAGACCAATGAAATTTTGTACTTCCTTAACGCGTTGTGGTGTTGGGAAGTCCTTAACTGCCGAAATTAATCGAGGATCTGTTTTAATTCCTTTTTCACTAATGACATGCCCTAGGTACGTAACCTCTGTCAATGCAAAAGTACATTTTTCCGTATTTAATGTTAATTTAGCTTTTCTAAGTCTCTGAAAAACATTACGCAGACGCACAGCATGTTCATTAATGTCTTTGGAGAATACAATAATATCGTCTAGATATACACAACATTGCTGAGTTTTGAGTCCTCGCAATACTCCATCGAGTAGTCTTTGAAAAGTTGCTGGTGCATTTTTCAAACCGAAAGGCATTCTTTTAAATTGCCAGTGGCCTCCAGGGGTAGAAAATGCTGTTTTATGCCTATCTTCAGGTGCAACTTCCAATTGATGATATCCGCTACGTAGATCGATTGTTGAAAAGTATTTACTGTTACCCAAACTGTCAATGATGTCTGTAATGTTTGGAAGAGGATAAACATCTGAGATAGTTTGTTTGTTAAGGTGTCTGTAGTCACAACAAAATCTATATCGTTTCGTACCGTCGGGAGACTTCTTTGGAATAATTACAATATTTGAATTATAAGGAGAATCAGAATATTCTATAATTCCATCTTTTAGATGCTGTTCTACAAATTCATCCAGTACTGGCTGTAAGTGATGCGCAACTCTATAAGGCTTCCTATAAACTGGGGGGCTATTTCCTGTTGGGATCCTATGCTGTGTGATATCTGTTGCTGGCAGTGGACCTTCTGCATTAAATAAATCTTGAAACTCAACTAAAACTGCTTCTATCGTGTCTCTATCATTTCCTTTCAAATGCTCAATCTTCTGGCGTAATGCGGTTTTATAGGCGTCTGGTTTCTGACCATCGTTAATATCTGACCAAATGAAATCTTCTTCTTCAAAAGTACTGACTGTAGCTACTAATATTCCCTTATGCAACTTTTTGTCCTCCACTCCGAAATTATCAATATGTACCGGTACTTTTCTTTCTCCCTCAACGTCTTGAACCCGTACAACATTCCTACGTACAAAACAATGTGATACATCTAATTCCTCATTTTCCTCTAAAGGCTCTATTAGACACACTGTATCTGTAGGTACTTCGGGGTCAACGGTCATCCAGACAAGTTTTCCTGAGCCAGATGGTATCTGATCCCGCGAATCAACCTTCAAGGACGTTGCACGCAGTATAGTTGATTTCGCCTTCCGGTTAGGGAAATCTTGCGGCAGAGGGCCCTTTGCAGCGGTGTCACCTAGCTGAAACACTATTCCGCTAAGTTCTACAGTTTGCTGTCTGAGGTCAATTTTAGCGTGATGTTTATTCAGGAAATCCAGTCCTAGGATCGCGTCGTACCCGTCAGTTACCTTTGTTACCACTTCTACATCTTCTTGAAATTGTACACCCTGAATAGAGAAAATCAGTGATGTACATCCTAATGACTTCACTGTACCTCCTCCTACTCCACTCAATCTATACCTTGGAGGGTCATATTTCTTTTCTCCAATACATTCATTACTTACTATTGATACGTTTGCGCCTGTATCCACCAGTATCCTTGCCTCTTTATCCTGTATGGTAGCAGATAACCAGCATTCCGCCTTCACATTCGCCTTAATGGCATGAAATTTTATTGGGAACGTCTGGCGGCGGCTCCGACATTCCCGTTTGAGTTTAACTGATTTCTATTTCCAAAAACTTTCTTAGACCTGCATTCCTTGAATGTGTGACCTATTCTTTGACAATTAGTGCATTGAGGTTGTCTGCAGTTTTTTGCTATATGTCCCTGTCGCTCGCACCTAAAACATCGTACTCCTGCTGAAAATATATTTCGCTTCTCCTTGTATCTGGTGGCAATGTCAATTTCTTCAAAAGCTGTCGCCACAGATACAGCTTCTGCTAAATTTTTAGGAAACTCTGCCCTGACACGACGGGAAGTTTCAGGAGGTAACCCACGTAAAAATGTATCCAGAGCTCTATTTTCTGCCTCTTGTAAAATAACTTTATTTGCTTCATCACTAGTTGTCAACTGATAGGTGTTAATATTAACTTTTCTAATCCTATCTACAAAACTTTCTAACGACTCGTTTTGCCTCTGAGTGATAGTGTTTAATTGTTCCCTATAAAATCTACAGCTGTTCTGTTTTTGAAAACGTGTAAGCAATCCTTTCTTCAATTCCTCAAATGTTAGAGCATTCCTTAATTTTTCATGGTATAAGACGTGTGCTTTAGCCTCTCCTGTCAATCGTAACTTTGTCATTTGTAAGAGCTGTTCATCTGACCATGATCCTAACTTTGCAGCTGCTACTAAATCATCAAAAAAGGCTGTTATGTCCTCGCCAGGTTTACCTGAAAAAGGAGTTACTAAGGCTGCTGCTGAGGAATCTAGGGTGGGATGGATTGAACTGGTTTGCCTAACCTCACTCAACTGTTTAAATAATAAATTATTATCATTTTTAAGCTCTGCTATCTGCTTAACTATGATCTGAATAGCTTCATCAGTAGAAACCGCTTGTGGTGCTGACTCTGACTTTGTACGATTTCGTGTCATCATTTTACAACTAGTAGTCACACAATATTACCACACTGAATTCAAAAGATGTTTAAATATTTTCGACAAAACTCTTAAAATCACGAGAGAAAATACACTTCTAAATAAAGAAAATATTACGACTGCTATGCAAACCTCTATCCTTTCACACATTAAACAATACTAACTGTGGACCTTTAGTGACTGTCATTCACACCTCATATTGAGCCAAGGGTTTTTTCTCTGACACCAAATGTAACAACTAAACGGCTTCTGATACCAACTGTAACAGTTGTGATACTAAATGTGACACTTCTGCTACTAAATGTAACTGGGTTTTCTCTTTGGATGCTGTCAATTGTCAGGATGAGCATTCTAAACAATTCTGTCAGGGTGAAAATATTAAATAAATTAACTTTTCTCTCTTAACAACATGTGGGCAGGGTGGGTTCTTCCTTGGCTCGGGTATGAGGTCGAATGAAACATCATTTTTACATAAGAATAACTTTTATTGAAGATTTGTACAACTGTATCTTACGGAATATTCTGGTTCGGAGAGCGGCAGCTGTGTCGTTTGTGAAGTCTTCTGCTGCGGCAGCGGCGGCGGCGGCGGCGGCGGCGGCGGCGTCTGATTACGCGTAGCGGTGTGTATCTCGTGTCGCTGTCTCGCTCAGTTGACTGGAGAAGCGCAGCGCGAGGTGGCCCGTTTAATTATTGCGAGCGAAATCGTGCATCGGATGATACCTTGGGTGTCGCGTCCCAGTGTTTCTCTTCTCTAAGCGGCCGCGTGTGTTGTGCGTCGACCAGCGGAGCGGCGCGGCGGGGGAAGGCCAGTGTCCCGGACTCGAACCACGGACTCCCGCTTGCCAGTCTTCGGCTGTCAGGTCTTCATCCCAGCTCACAGGTGACTACTGATGTGAGGCCGTCTCCTTCCCGTCCTCACGAGTCACCCGGGTATGTAAAAACCAGACTTCAAATACCTTTTAAGTTCTGTCTTCTGGCGCTGCGGCTGCTGCTTGCTATTCCTCTTCTTACATGACGGTCTTCAGCACCGAAACTGACTGAAAACTACTGCTACGCTTCTTCGTCTTCTTCGTCTCTCGTCTCCGTCTCCGTCTTCGACTCCGTCTTCATCTGTCTTCATCTGACTTCATCTCTCTGGCCCACTGCGTCTCGCGTATTTATTCACTTCAGTTTACTGGAGGTGAACGACTTCACGGTCATTGCCTCGTCTGTCACGTTGAAAAGCTTCTCGAAGAATCTTCTTAACGTCGATCATTGGCTCTTGGAATGTAGGTGAGGGCCTTTGATCACATGTGACGACTGAGAAACACGTGAGCCGGTCATTGCCTCTTCTGTCACGTTGAATAGCTTCTCGAAGAATCTTCTTAACGTCGGTCATTGGCTCTTGGGATGTAGGCGAGGGCCTTTGCTCACATACGACAACTGAGAAACACGTGAGCCGGTCGGGCGATGCCCTGACGGCTGAATCGACAGCGCCCGCTTATGTGGAAGTTGCTGACTTCATGGTCATTGTTTCTTCTGTTCTGCTGTTCGGCCCGCTGTTTGCGAGTATGTAACTCTCTAAACTAAACCATGTTTTTCATTTATATTCTAATTTCTAGTTCACTTTGATTTCACTAATTTATCTACTTAAGTACCACTCAACAGAATATGTCCTACCCACCGATCCCTTCCTCTAGTCAAGTTGTGCCAGAAATTTCAAAAAAATGTTTCAAATGGCTCTGAGCACTATGGGACTCAACATCTTAGGTCATAAGTCCCCTAGAACTTAGAACTACTTAAACCTAACTAACCTAAGGACATCACACACGCCCATGCCCGAGGCAGGATTCGAACCTGCGACCGTAGCAGTCCCGCGGTTCCGGACTGCAGCGCCAGAACCGCTAGACCACCGCGGCCGGCCCAGAAATTTCACTTCTCCCCAATTCTACTGAATACCTCCTCATTAGTTACGTGATTACCCATATAATCTTCAGCATTCTTCTATAGCACCACATATCGAAAGCTTCTATTCTCTTTTTGTCTAAACTATGTATCGTCCACGTTCACTTCCATACTTGGCTACACTCCATACAAATACTTTCAGAAAAGACGTACTGACACTTAAATCTAAACTGGACGTTAACAAGTTTGTCTTCTTCAGAAACACTTTCCTTGACATTGCCAGTCTACATTTTATATCCTCTCTACTTCGACCATCATCAGTTATTTTGCTCCCCAAATAGCAAAACTGATTTACTACTTTAAGCGTCTCATTTCCAAATGTAATTCCCTCAGCATCACCTGATTTAATTCGACTGTATTGCATCATCCTCGTTTTGCTTTTGTTGATGTTCATGTTATATCCTAATTTCAAGGCACTGTCCATTCTGTTCAGCTGTTCTTCCAGGTCCTTTGCTGTCTCTGAGACAATGACAATGTCATCGGCGAACCTCGAAGTATTTCTTCTTCGTGGATTTTAATCCCTACTCCGAATTTTTCTTTTGTTTCCTTTATTGCTTGCTCAGTATACAGATTGAATAACATCGGGGATAGGATACAACCCTGTCTCACTCCCTTCCCAACCACTGCTTCCCTTTCATGCCCCTCGAGTCTTATAACTGACTTCTGGTTTCTGTACAAATTGTAAATAGCCTTTCGCTCCCTGTATTTTACCCCTGAAACCTTCAGAATTTGAAAGAGAGTATTCCAGTCAACATTGTCAAAAGCTTTCCCAAAGTGTACAAGTGCTAGAAATGTAGGTTTGCCTTTCCTTAATTTAAGATAAGTCGTAGGGTCAGTATTGCCTCACGTGTTCCAGCATTTCTACGGAATCCAAACTGATCTTCCCCGAGGTCGGCTTCTACCAGTTTTTCCATTCGTCTGTAAAGAATTCGTGTGAGTATTTTGCAGCTGTGGCTTATTAAACTGATAGTTCGGTGATTTTCACATCTGTCAACACCTGCTTTCTTTGAGATTGGAATTATTATATTCTTCTTGAAATCTGAGGCTATTTCGCCTGTCTCATACATCTTGCTCACCAGATGGTAGAATTTCATCAGGGCTGGCTCTCCCAAGGTTATCAGTAGTTCTAATGGACTGTTGTCTACTCCCGGGGCATTGTTTCGACTTAGGTGGCTAAATTTTTGTCGGATGCGCTTTCAGCCTCTGCCGCTGCATTATGTGCTGGAGTGTGACACGGGGTGTGTGTGTGTGCCTGTGCAGACTCGTACCGCGCCAGCGAGGACGAGCTGGTGCTGGAGTGCCGGGTTCGCGGCTCGCCCGCCCCCGCCGTCAGCTGGCTCAAGGACGGCCGGCCGCTGCCGCTGGCGGGCGCTGGCGCCACCGACGCGGACGTCGACGGCCGCTTCTCCGCCAGCGAGCTGGCCGACGGCGTGTGCCGGCTGGTGGTGCGCGCGCCCTCCGCCCACGCCGACAGCGGCGTCTACACCTGCGTCGCCCGCAACGAGCTCGCCGAGGAGCGCGTCTCCGCCAACGTCGTCTTCCCAGGTACTGCTGCTGCTACTGGTACTGCTGCCCTCCCACCCTCCACGTTCCTCACCTCTCGTGTACTCACACGGCGACAGCCATTGAACTATGTGAAGTAACTTCTCGACATTTTCCGGCAGGACGTTCGTACTACACGGTTCGCCGCGGAGCATGAGTACGCTCATGCGGACGCGTGTATGGTTTGGTTTAGCGACGAACCCACTTTCATTTGGATGGGTTTGACAATAAGCAAATCTGGCCCATTTGGGGGACTAAGAATCCACATTTCGCTATCGAGAAGTCTCTTCACCCTCAGCGCCTGACTGTGTGGTGTGTAGTGTCCAGTCACGGAATAATCGGCGCTTTATTCTTTGATGGCACGATGACAACCGAACGGTACGTGAAGGTTTTGGAAGATGATTTCATCCCCAAAGTGACGCTAATTTCGACGAGATGTGGTTCATGCAAGACGGAGCTAGACCACATCGGGGACGGAGAGTGTTTGATGTCCTCGAGGATGCGAGCTAACATCCCAAAGATGTTCGGGCTCACATGCGGTTCCTCTTCGTCGAAATGTATTGACTCAAAGTTGCCTACTGGCTGAACCGCACGTGTCGCATTACATGCCTTAAGTTAGACACTCGTGACCCTTTGGTTAAATTGTCTGGCTGATGGCAAGTTTGCGAAATAGAAAGTTAACATAACATATAATAACAGTAATAATAATATCGGGAACTAAATTAACGACCCATAAATGATGTAGACCACACTGCTGCGATTTGGTTAGAATAACGTTTATTCAAAAAGCAAACTAACAGCGAAAGTGGTCGTATTTAGAGTTACTGTTACACTCGAGCGCATATCCATTTGACACAGTTCGATCATTCACAATCTCTGCGCGAAAAGTTAGAGTTCACACCAGGCGCGGGGCTGTTCACCGCTGAGAGACAAAGTCCCGAGATATTTTCTAAGTCTTTTCACTTTCTAGCTGCCTAAAGACCGTTGTAGAATATGATGATGCAATTTCTCTGGTGTACCAGCAAATATTTGCAATTTGGCTTTTGTATCGTGTACCTGAGTCACCCCAAACAAATAATAATGCTCATCATATCTTTCTTTCGTCCGACGTCCAGTGTTTTCCCATCTACAAAAAAAAAAAAGAAAAAAAATTAAAGCGAAAATTTTCAGAGTGACAATTATTGAACTACATCGAATAAAATCGGCATACCTTCTGAACTGTTTGCGTTAGGACATTCAAACTGTACAGTTGGTAGCGGGGCATAATGGGAACGTATGGTTTGTTTTAGCGACGAACCGCACTTTCATTTCGATGGTTTCGTCAATAAGCAAAGTAGACGCATATGGGGGCTGAGAATTCGCATTTCCCGATCGAGAAGTCTCTTCACCCTCAGTGGGTGACTGTGTGGTGTGCAATGTCCAGTGACAGAATAATCGGTGCGGTATTCCTCGGTGGCACGGTGACTACCGAACGATACGTGAAGGTTTTGGAAGATGATTTCATCCCCATTATCCAAAGTGACCCTGATTTCGACAAGATGTGGTTCGTGCAAGACGGAGCTCGATCCCATCGAAGCTGGAGAGTGATGTCCTGGACATTCACTTTCGGGAATACATTGTGGCTGTGCGGTACCCAGAGGCTACTGGTAGTGCCTTCGATTGGCTGCCATATTATTTGTATCTGAACACATGCGACTCCTTTTTGTGACGCTATATTAAAGGCAAGGCGAACAGCAATAACCCAAAAACCATTGCTGAGCTGAAAACAGCAGTTCAGGAGGTCATCGAAAGCATCAGAGATCCGACAGTTCAGCGGGCTATGCAGAATTTCTCTATTCGTCAGCACCACTTCATCGAGAATGGTGGCAGGCGTATCGAACATGTCATTACCTAAACCCAAATACCTGTAGTGACGAAACTTCCTGGTAGATTAAAACTGTATGCTGGACCGAGACTCGAACTCGGGACCTTTGCCTTCCGCGGGCAAGTGCTCTACCAACTGAGCTACCTAAGCACGACTCTCGCTCCGGCCTCACAGCTTTACTTCCACCAGTACCTCGTCTCCTACCTTCCAAACTTTACAGAAGCTCTCCTGCGAACCTTGCAGAACTAGCACTCCTGAAAGAAAGGATATTGCGGAGACATGGATTGGCCACAGCCTTGGGGGAGGTTTCCAGAATGAGATTTTCACTCTGCACACAGTTTTAATCTGCCAGGAAGTTTCATATTAGCGCACACTCCGCTGCAGAGTGAAAATCACATTCTGGACCTGTAGTGACGTTTACTTGTTGAATAAGGTGCGTGCGCTCCGTAATTTGTAACTAATTTTTGTGTTTTTATGTAGTTCAATAATTGTCATCCTATAGTAACACACCTCTCGGTTTCCGATCCCTTGCTGCACAGTGGGGCCTAGTCCCATTTTTGTATATATTACAACGCTACCGCTTGGTTCTCTTAAAAATTTGCGAGGAAAGATAGTGTGAAACCCGGGTCAATCTGTTCGTCCACGAGACCCCAAAAGTTGTAGATACTGACACCTTTCTTGATGACGTGTTCCTTCACTCTCAGAAGGTGGTGCACACACGTGATGACCAAAATACGGGCGTACAGAATATCAGACCGACAGTATCACTGGATTCGACAGTTCCTAGTAAGCATAACCTAGTATTTCATTCTCGACAGACAGAAATCTTGAGACTTAAAACGAGCTTCGGCCATACTGATCACTCCTCTTCACATTATACATGGGGTCCCAGAAGGTTTTAACGAAGTAGTTGTTGACGAACACATTCTCCGCAACAAGGTGTCGCTTTCGAGTTTCCGCCACTGCTCCAGGTTCAAACTTAGTGCTCACAGGAATACTCTTTAGCCCTGGCCACGGACAGGCTGCAGCCATGGAGACTTTCGCTCTCTGCAGGTTGTGCAGTAGCTGCAGTCCTCGCGTTAACTGCATCGTACAACACTGACACATCGCAAAGTGAAACCTCATTATTCTTATCACCATTCATGTTAACCTGAGCACTAGGTACGACGTTTTCGATGACAGCGCTGAAACACAACTCTCCGTTTAGTGGAGGAAGTTGAGCCCGATTGATATTATCACAGCAAAAGTAGTTATTACCTCCTTAGGTTAGTAAATAGTATCCAGTCCACAACAAGGGTGCCAATGATCATCTGTTTTCCAACAGTACTTTATTTTATTTATTTATTTATTCATGCATTTACTCTACTTGGTAAGATTGCGGCATTTAGGCCCTACCGCTTTCTCACTGAACCAACATTACAATTTGTATGGTACATGAGCAGTATATAATTATAATGATAATGATAATGATAATAATAATAATAATAATAATAAACCCCGTGGAGGCCCGGGAAAAGAATAGGCCTCCGGTATGTTCTGCCAGTCGTAAAAGGCGACGAAAAGAACAAACCACTAATAGGGCTAACGCCCCTTTTAGTGTGATTAGTTGGTTCAAGACACAACTAAAGAAGCCTCGGACAAGCGCCGTCATGGTCGGGGACGACGCTTGAACCCTATGCCCGCCCACAATGGTAACGACACTGCTAGCCAACTGGAAAATGATTTAAATCCAAATAGAGGTGTTTTGTGGGATATGCTTCCTGCAACCACCCTAGAAGGAAAACAAAGACAGAGGATGAGATGGTCAGATGAAGTTAATCGACACCTCATGTTCTGTTATTACCAAGCAACAAACCTAGGAACCAACACAACTGGATACAGATCACAAGTATACACAACATTTATTACCAGATACCCAGAATTAAAATTTTAACAGAACAACGACTAGCTGATCAGATCCGTGTAATAACCAAAAATAACAGGATACCCCCGTCAGAATTAGAAAACACCAAACAACAAGTACAACAAATACTGGAACAAAATAATGTGCAATCAGAAGAAGAAGAAAATACAGTAATGGACTTAAACATCCCAGAGCAAAGAAACAAAGAACAACATGCATCAATTAAACAATCAGAGGAAAACGAAATCTTAGGACAGCCACCAGAACAAGCACAAATAGAACACGAAGTGACACACATGTTAGACATAGAAGAAAAATTTCAGCTGACATATATAGAATACAAAGACACAAATACAGACATTATACCATTCTTGCATAGACCACCAAATAACCCACAAGTCGAAACAACAATAAAAACTATCAACACAATCATACACAACAAAATAAATCAAAACACAACTATGGAAGAGTTACAACTACTGGTTTATATAGGAGCGCTCACTACACTAAATAAACACACTAGGCAGAGATCAGAACCAACCAACACACAGAAGAAACCCACAAAACCAGCATGGCAACACAGGCTACAGATCAGAATAGAAAAACTGAGAAAAGACATCGGACCGCTAACACAATTTATAAGGAATGAAATGTCAGAAAAAACGAAAAAGGTTAGGTAAAATCTCACAACAAGAAGCGATAGAGCAATTAGATGAAAAGAAGCAGAAATTACAAGCATTGGCCAAACGACTTAGAAGATACAAAAAAAGTGAAAATAGAAGGAAACAAAACCAAAAATTCAACACAAACCAAAAGAAATTTTACCAGACAATAGATAACACACACATTAAAATAGACAATCCACCAAACATAACAGACATTGAACACTTCTGGAGCAACATATGGTCAAACCCAGTACAACATAACAGACATGCACGGTGGATACAAGCAGAAACAGACACATACAAGATGATACCACAAATGCCTGAAGTGATAATTTTGCAACATGAAGTCACCCAAGCAATTAATTCAACTCACAATTGGAAAGACCCTGGAAAAGATAAAATAGCAAATTTCTGGCTAAAGAAGTTCACCTCAACACATTCACATCTAACTAAATTATTTAACAGTTACATTGCAGACCCATACACATTCCCTGATACACTTACACATGGAATAACTTATCTGAAACCTAAAGATCAAGCAGACACAGCAAACCCAGCTAAATATCGCCCCATAACATGCCTACCAACAATATACAAAATATTAACTTCAGTCATTACACAGAAATTAATGACACATACAACACAGAACAAAATTATAAATGAAGAACAAAAAGGCTGTTGCAAAGGAGCACGAGGATGTAAAGAGCAACTGATAATAGATGCAGAGGTGACATATCAAGCTAAAACAAAACAAAGGTCGCTACACTACGCATACATTGATTACCAAAAAGCTTTTGATAGTGTACCCCACTCATGGTTACTACAAATATTGGAAATATACAAAGTAGATCCTAAATTGATACAGTTCCTAAACATAGTAATGAAAAATTGGAAAACCACACTTACTATCCAAACAAATTCAAATAATATCACATCACAGCCAATACGGATTAAGCGTGGAATATACCAAGGAGACTCATTAAGTCCTTTCCGGTTCTGCCTTGCTCTGAACCCACTATCCAACATGCTAAATAATACAAATTATGGATACAATATTACTGGAACATACCCACACAAAATCACACATTTGCTATACATGGATGATCTAAAACTACTGGCAGCAACAAATCAACAACTCAACCAATTACTAAAGATAACAGAAGTATTCAGCAATGATATAAATATGGCTTTTGGAACAGACAAATGTAAGAAAAATAGCATAGTCAAGGGAAAACACACTAAACAAGAAGATTACATATTGGATAACCACAGCGACTGCATAGAAGCGATGGAAAAAACAGATGCCTATAAATATCTAGGATACAGACAAAAAATAGGAATAGATAATACAAATATTAAAGAAGAACTAAAAGAAAAATATAGACAAAGACTAACAAAAATACTGAAAACAGAATTGACAGCAAGAAACAAGACAAAAGCTATAAATACTTACGCTATACCAATATTGACCTACTCATTTGGAGTAGTGAAATGGAGTAACACAGACCTAGAAGCACTCAATACACTTACACGATCACAATGCCACAAATATAGAATACATCACATACATTCAGCAACAGAAAGATTCACATTAAGCAGAAAGGAAGGAGGAAGGGGATTTATCGATATAAAAAACCTACATTATGGACAGGTAGACAATTTAAGAAAATTCTTTCTAGAACGAGCAGAAACTAGCAAAATACACAAAGCAATCACTCATATAAATACATCGGCTACACCACTGCAATTTCATAACCACTTGTACAACCCTTTAGATCACATAACAGCAACAGATACGAGGAAAGTAAATTGGAAAAAGAAAACACTACATGGCAAGCACCCGTATCATCTAACACAGCCACACATCGATCAAGACGCATCCAACACATGGCTAAGAAAAGGCAATATATACAGTGAGACGGAAGGATTCATGATTGCAATACAGGATCAAACAATAAACACGAGATATTACAGCAAGCATATTATTAATGATCCCAATACCACAACAGATAAATGCAGACTTTGCAAACAACAAATAGAAACAGTAGATCACATCACAAGCGGATGTACAATACTAGCAAATACAGAATACCCTAGAAAACATGACAATGTAGCAAAAATAATACATCAACAGCTTGCCTTACAACATAAACTTATAAAACAACACGATCCCACATACAAATATGCACCACAAAATGTACTGGAGAATGATGAATACAAATTATACTGGGACAGAACCATTATAACAGATAAAACAACACCACATAAGAAACCTGACATCATACTCACCAATAAAAAGAAGAAATTAACACAACTAATCGAAATATCCATACCCAATACAACAAATATACAAACGAAAACAGGAGAAAAAATTGAAAAATACATCCAACTGGCTGAGGAAGTCAAGGACATGTGGCATCAGGATAAAGTTGACATTATACCAATTATACTATCAACTACAGGAGTCATACCACACAATATCCACCAGTACATCAATGCAATACAGCTACATCCAAACTTATATATACAACTACAGAAATCAGTAATTATTGATACATGTTCAATTACCCGAAAGTTCCTAAATGCAATATAACATATACCGTACAGTTAAAAGGAAGCCACGCTTGATCAAGGTCCGCGTCACTTAACATTTTTGACCAGACATAACGTCTGAGGAAAGAAAGAAATAATAATAACATGTATAGATAGGAATATGTGGAAATTAAGAATTGTTTGTCTTATTAACATTAAAAACTGTTTGATTACGTTCTTGTCTGAAGTGAGTATTGACATCCAACACAAACGTAAGGCAACAATACAGAAGGAATGAATATGGGAAAGACACTGATGTGTCACAAGAAGAGGGAGTTATAACAGCCCAAGATTAGCTGATGAGATGGAAGTAAGATAACAGAACTAAACGGTTTAAGAGAAAGCGTTAATTAATCAAAAAGAGCGTAATGGAGTGAATAAGAGCATATAAAAGTAGTCTTTTTGTCTTCTAGCAGATCACAGTTCTGTAGAGAGATTTTATTCATTCTACTGTCTTCTACTTATCGTTGGCGCTGCCTTTGTCGAGTCGACTCCAACAGCTCCCTACCTGTTTTGAAATTGTTAGGCGCTACGCTTTCGTGAAGTAACTTCGTAAAGGTGTAGAATCTGTGATGTTAATAGTAGCGTTAGGGGAGATTTCAGAAAATTTAAGTTCCATGCGTTTTGTGCAAAGCTATTTATAATTTAAGACTCACCATAAAGTAATGAGAGGGAGTGTTGTACCGTTGGTACAAAGCTACGAGCAGTTGAAAACACTTTCCAAAGCCTCTTAGCGATTGCTTGGACAATTTGTCAAGATCGTGGCGGCAGACCTCGTCCAGGCGGTACAGTAAACGGCAGCCATCTTTGTGACCATGACTAACATCTGTCCTATTATGGTAACCCCAGATGTTACTAGCTGAAACAACCCGGTTTTTACGGGAGTCTCGAAGGAAACAGACGGCCGACTCAATGTCTGCGAGCGTCTTCGCCTAGTTGCTCCGAATGTCTTCAGTAGTCCCGCGTCTCTTCCACTTTCCGCATTCTGACAAAGACGCCTTGTATATTAGCGTGTTAGTACCTCTGGAACACAGTACAGCAACTATTCTGCGTGATACGACCTGGACAAGCCCTTGCTAGGTTTCCGGAGGTACGTGGCACCAGATGTTTAAGCACGGGTCATGCAGTTCCCATTAAATTACGAGCGGAGGTTTGACAGCAGAGAGATGCAGCCTGATAGCGTCCCATATACGTAGCAACACTGCTGTGGAGACACTATGCAATGGCATATACTATTGTCGCTGATAGCACACGTTGCTGACGTACCTGCCTTACCTCCGAGCGAATGGACTCGCCCGTCCCGCGTCACCGGCGTGCGTACAATCGAGGGAAACACAGTCACTTGTGAGCGAGCGGTCTAACGTAACGGTGTCACTATGTTTCCGAAACAGGAACAACGGAGTTGGACAAGATTGAATGTGCCAGAGGTCGTACAGCACGACAGTGTCATCAAGGTCTTCAAGAGGCGTGCGAGGAATGGGATTGCCGTACAGAACAGTGGCACGATGGGTAAAAGCTTTCAGCGAAGATCTGCAAACTGTGGCAGACATGCATCGGGCAGGTCGTCCCAGCGTCTCTGAACAAGAAGTGCATGCTGTTGCCGCGTTAGTGGACAGTGACCGACGCCATACCATTCGTGAGCTCGCCCACGAAACCGGATTAGCGCTTACGACTGCGCTTCGGATCCTGAAGGAAAGCCTGGGCATGCGAAAAATTGCATCACGATGGGTTCCGCATGACTTGACGGAAATGCAGAAATGGATGCGTTACGGCGGCTCAGATGCACTTGGAGCGCTATGAGCGCGAAGGAGAGGCTTTCTTACGCTGTATCGTAACACTGGCTGGGACGTGGGCCACACGGGACGAGCCAAAACGGAAACGCCAATCCAAAGAATGGCGCCATTATGGGTCGCCGCAATAGTCGAAAGTGCGTCAGAGCTCCCGTATGGTGAAAGTTATGGTGATTCTCGTGTACGACTGTGATGGTGTTATCCTAACGCATTACGTTCCTCCACAGCACAGTATTACTGTTCGTTTTTGGAGCATCGCCTGCGAGCAGCTTTGCGAAAGAAGCGGCGACGCTTCCTGCGCAGCCCACGCATCATTTTGCCCGACAATGCGCGGGCGCATAAAGCGCAAGCTGTGGCTGTTCTGATCGGTCGATGTGACTGGGAGGTGCTGTACCATCCACCATACTCCCCGGACTTAAGTCTTTATGACTTTGATTTGATTCCGAAGATGAAGGAACCACTTCTTGGCATTCGCTTCAGAACTGTTCCAGAGATTCGACAGGCAGTAGACTGCTCCGAGTTTCGCACCATCAACAGAACAGACTCTGCTAACGGTATACTACGCCTTCCACGTCGCTGGCAACGGGTTCTGCACAACGCTCGTGACTACTTTGAAGGACAGTAACAGGTGCAAACATGTAACACTTTTGTATCGGCTGTGTGTAAATAGTTGCCACTATTTAAGTTGCAGCCCTCATAAGTTCCATCGGAGTCAGATCAGGTGACTTGGTGGCCAAAACAGCAGTGTGTTTCCTCTTTCGTGGTCCTCAAAAACCTTAGTACGAGTCTAGCCTTGTGACATGGACAGTTATGTGGAAGTTGCCGTCGCCGTCGGAAAAGACACGAAGCTTGATGGGACGCAGGTGGTGTGCAGTAATGGCTACGTAGTCCACAGCTGCCGTAGTGCCTTAGATTACCACTACAAGTCCCATGGAAGCCTAAGTGAACGTCTCACACAGCACAGACTGCTCCCCCTGACCGGCGTTCGCCCGCATCTCGTGGTCGTGCGGTAGCGTTCTCGCTTCCCACGCCCGGGTTCCCGGGTTCGATTCCCGGCGGGGTCAGGGATTTTCTCTGCCTCGTGATGGCTGGGTGTTGTGTGCTGTCCTTAGGTTAGTTACGTTTAAGTAGTTCTAAGTTCTAGGGGACTTATAACCACAGCAGTTGAGTCCCATAGTGCTCAGAGCCATTTGAACCATTTTGACCGGCGTTCGTGGCGCGGCGCGTGTTCCGAGCAGCTGTTTGGTGGAGGACGGTGTGTCCGAACACGACCATCGACCTGGTGTAACAGAAAACGTTATGCGCCCGACCAGGCAACACTTTACCACTGTCGGTGTTCCCGTGCCTTCGTCAAGCGTAACTCACGACGTCGTTGGGCCAACATGGTGACCGGTATGGGTCGTTTACCGCAGAGCTCCACATCGGATACTGAACGCTCAACGCTGTGTTCCGAAACACTTCTGCCTGTACCCTGCCCTCAGATCCGCCACAGCCGACCAGCTTCGGCATTTCCGGACGCTCGTTCTCAGGTGTCCGGCCACAACAATCTGCCCTTTGCCAAAGCCGCTTTACTCAGCGGATTTCCCCATTTGCGGCCAGCATCGTCGCCACCATATTCCATATTCCTAGATTTTCAGAAGGCTTTTGATACCGTTTCTCACAAGCGACTATTAATCAAATTGCGTGCATATGGAGGATCGTCTCAGTTGTGTGACTGGATTCTTGATTTCCTCTTAGAGAGGTCACAGTTCGTAGTGATAGATGGTAAATCATCGAGTAGAACAGAAGCGATATCTGGCGTTCCGCAAGGTAGTGTCATAGGCCCTCTGCTGTTCCTGATTTACATAAATGATCTAGGTGATAATGTGAGCAGATTGTTTGCAGATGACGCTGTAATTTACCGTCTAGTAAAATCATCAGACGATCAATTGCAACTACAAAATGATCTAGAGAGAATTTCTGTATGGTGCGAAAGGTGGCAATTGGCAGTAAACAAAGAAAAGTGCGAGGCCATCCACATGGGTACTAAAAGAAGTCCGATAAATTTTGGGTATACGATAAATCGCACAAATCTATGGGCTGTCAGTTCGACTAAATACCCAGGAATTACAATTACGAGCAACTTAAATTGGAAAGACCACGTAGATAATATTGTGCAGAAGGTTAAACAGAGACTGCGCTTTGTTGGCAGAGCACTTAGAAGATGCGACAAACCCACTAAGGAGACAGCCTACATTACACTTGTCCGTCCTCTGCTAGAATATTCCTGCGCACTGTGAGATCCTTATCAGGCAGGATTGACGGAGGACATCGAAAAAGTGCAAAGAAGGACAGCTCCTTTCGTGTTATCGCCCAATAGGTTTGAGAGTGTTACTGACATAATACGCGAGTTGGCGTGGCAGTCACTGAAACAAAGGTGGTTTTCTTTGCGTCGAGATCTACTTACGAAATTTCAATCACCAACTTTCTCTTCCGAATGTGGAAATATTTTGTTGACACCCACCTATGTAGGGAGAAATGATCACCGTAATACAATAAGTGAAATCAGAGCTCGAACGCGAGGTGTTCCTTTTCCCCACACGCCATTCGAGAAGGGAATGGTAGAGAAGTAGTATGAAAATGGTTCGATGAACCCTCTGCCAGGCACTTAAGGGTGAATTCAGAGTAACCATGTAGATGTAGATGTAGATGCAGATGTGTCCGTAGAGCCATTAAGAGGCGTTCAGCGTCGCGGCGAGCAGTGGTCCTAATGTTCCGGCTCATTAATGTAGATCATTATACTCTTATCAATAGTGTAAGGGAAAAACATGATAGAAACACGTGCAGAGTTAGTGAAGCTCGCCGCACTAAATCTGCGAGTGTTCCGTAAAACACTCGCACACGTCCAGTTTAGTAGTCCTTAGCAATGTCGTCTAGCAACAGGCGAAGACAAATTTGAAAAATCCTATCCCATCATAGTAGAACTGTGACAACATCAGCAGGTTTTTGGTCGTTCTGTAGTATTTCATAGGAGCATTTAGTATTTTTTCTTCAGCTAACGTTTGCCATCGTGCGTAAGTCATATTGCACTTTGAAGCTTCAAGGTGAACTCTGCTTAGAGTTTTACAGTGAAGGAAACGCCAACTGTGCCTCGCTGAAAGTGCTTCTTTCAGTGGAACGAGAGCGGGTTGATCGTCTACTCTCCGGTTCTAATGTCTTTCACACATTCCACATCCTTCCTGTGCTGTTGTACTTGCTAAGAAACTGTGACATGCTCCACCTGTTCGATGACCATATGCACCGTACCCCAAACCTGTAAAGTCAGAATTATTCGTGTGACACAAGATCCGAAAATTTCCAATGTAGGAACCAGCATGGGTTCCGATAACAACGATCTTGTGTATGCCAGCTCGCTCTGTTCGCCCACGATCCCCAGAAAGCAGTGGATACAGGCGCTCAGGTAGAGATTGTGTTCCTGGACATCCGGAGGGCATTAGATACAGTTCCGCACTGCCGCCTGATGAACAAAATCAGACCGTTAGAAATATCTCACCAACTGTGTAATTGGTTTGAGCAGTTTATAGCAACAGAACGCAGAGAAGTCTTCAGATGTAAAAGTAACTTTGGGCGTGCGGAAGGGTGTGTTGAGGCACCATAACTTTTTACAACATATATACGAGACATATTTGGAAAGTAAGGTCCGATCAGGCGCGAAATGGAAATCACTGAGAAAATCCGATGGAACTTTGGGTGGATGTGTTGGACAGTGTCTTTAGTGGGCCGGTCCATCGCTTCACTTCGCTCTTTTCAGTTCAGAGCGCAAAGTGATCACGTAGAAATGCCTAAAACGACAGAATCTCCCACCATGTACGTAGATCTGGTAAGATATTTCGCCTGAAGCAATGCAGTGCGCATAACATAAATTTCACGCGTTTCTTTCTGTAAGACAATTTTCAGCCGCATTCTGTAGGCGCAATTAAGACGCTCCTGCCGCGTTTTCGATGGGAAATGTTTGATCACCCAAAATACAGCCCTTAACTGGCTCCCTCCGATGTTCATCTCTGCTCACATGAACTGCTGGCTGCGAAGACAATACACTCCTGGAAATTGAAATAAGAACACCGTGAATTCATTGTCCCAGGAAGGGGAAACTTTATTGACACATTCCTGGGGTCAGATACATCACATGATCACACTGACAGAACCACAGGCACATAGACATAGACACAGGCAACAGAGCATGCACAATGTCGGCACTAGTACAGTGTATATCCACCTTTCGCAGCAATGCAGGCTGCTATTCTCCCATGGAGACGATCGTAGAGATGCTGGATGTAGTCCTGTGGAACGGCTTGCCATGCCATTTCCACCTGGCGCCTCAGTTGGACCAGCGTTCGTGCTGGACGTGCAGACCGCGTGAGACGACGCTTCATCCAGTCCCAAACATGCTCAATGGGGGACAGATCCGGAGATCTTGCTGGCCAGGGTAGTTGACTTACACCTTGTAGAGCACGTTGGGTGGCACGGGATACATGCGGACGTGCATTGTCCTGTTGGAACAGCAAGTTCCCTTGCCGGTCTAGGAATGGTAGAACGATGGGTTCGATGACGGTTTGGATGTACCGTGCACTATTCAGTGTCCCCTCGACGATCACCAGTGTTGTACGGCCAGTGTAGGAGATCACTCCCCACACCATGATGCCGGGTGTTGGCCCTGTGTGCCTCGGTCGTATGCAGTCCTGATTGTGGCGCTCACCTGCACGGCGCCAAACACGCACACGACCATCATTGGCACCAAGGCAGAAGCGACTCTCATCGCTGAAGAGGACACGTCTCCATTCGTCCCTCCATTCACGCCTGTCGCGACACCACTGGAGGCGGGCTGCACGATGTTGGGGCGTGAGCGGAAGACGGCCTAACGGTGTGCGGGACCGTAGCCCAGCTTCATGGAGACGGTTGCGAATGGTCCTCGCCGATACCCCAGGAGCAACAGTGTCCCTAATTTGCTGGGAAGTGGCGGTGCGGTCCCCTACGGCACTGCGTAGGATCCTACGGTCTTGGCGTGCATCCGTGCGTCGCTGCGGTCCGGTCCCAGGTCGACGGGCACGTGCACCTTCCGCCGACCACTGGCGACAACATCGATGTACTGTGGAGACCTCACGCCCCACGTGTTGAGCAATTCGGCGGTACGTCCACCCGGCCTCCCGCATGCCCACTATACGCCCTCGCTCAAAGTCCGTCAACTCCACATACGGTTCACGTCCACGCTGTCGCGGCATGCTACCAGTGTTAAAGACTGCGATGGAGCTCCGTATGCCACGGCAAACTGGCTGATACTGACGGCGGCGGTACACAAATGCTGCGCAGCTAGCGCCATTCGACGGCCAACACCGCGGTTCCTGGTGTGTCCGCTGTGCCGTGCGTGTGATCATTGCTTGTACAGCCCTCTCGCAGTGTCCGGAGCAATTATGGTGGGTCTGACACACCGGTGTCAATGTGTTCTTTTTTCCATTTCCAGGAGTGTATTTTGGCACAAACAACGAAAGGCAGACCAGCGTAGAGAATTTGCGGAAAGCACAGGCGGCTGCCTTATGTGACGAGGGTACTGGAAAGTTTGTACAACGTCACGACAAATGTCTAAGTCGGAGCCACGAATATTTAGAGAGGTACCTGGAAAGTGTGGCTAAATGTTGCGAATAATATGATTTTAACTGTGCTTTCCATATCGCGGCCGATCCGACCTGACTTTCCGAACAGCCGTCGTAAATGTTCAAGTAGATAACGTCTGGAGTTCCATGATGTTTTTGGCGGATGGTGGTGTGATACACAGAGAAGTCGCGACGGTAGAAAATCGTGCCGCATTGCGGGAATACCTGCAGCGGACGAAGCTTGGTGCAGGGAGTAGAAACCTACCTTCAGCATGAACAAATGTAACGTATTGTGAATACGTAGACAGAACGACCTTTTACTGTATGATTACACGACTATAGAACAATCAGCGGAAGCAGTTACTTCCATAAAATATTGAGGAGTATGCGTACAGAGCAATTTTAAGTGGAGCGACCACATAAGATTAATCACCAGTAAGGCAGACGCCAGACTTAGATTCGTTGGAAGAATCCTCAGGACATATAGTCCATCAACAAAGGAAGTAGCTTACAAAACACTTGTTGGACGAATACTTGAATATTGTTCGTCACTCTGGGATCCGCACCATTTAGGATTAAGAGAGGAAATCGAGAAGATCCAAAGAAGTGAAACATGTTTCGTTACAGGTTAATTTAATAAGCACGAAAGCGTTACGGACGTTGTTATCCAAATCCATTGGTAGATGCTACAAAAGAAGCAGTAAGTATCATGGTGTGGTTTACAGTTAAGCCGCCGAGAGCGTACGTTTATAGACGAGGCAACAAATACAATGCCTCCTGCTACGCACATCTCACGGAAAGACCACGAAGATAGAATCAGAGAGATCCGATATCACACTGTGGCTTATGAGCAACCTGTATTCCCGCGAACCACTCGCGATTGGAGCAAGAGAAGGGGGAATGACACTGATACACAAAGCACCCTCCGCCCCACACCGAACGGTGGCATGCGGAGCACATATGTAGATATGGATGTGTAAATTACGTAATCTGAGATGCGGAACCAAAGGATGAAAATGAATATGGGAGGCGGTGTATCAGAGCATTGTGAGTGACTCGCCTTTTTGTAAACTGCATGTGTTACGTAAGCCTCACCTGCATCCACAAAGGAAGCTCACTCAAGAAATATAACGCACAGTCGTCTGTAGTGTGTCTACTCTGGAATTTACTACTGTTTACAGATTGCGGCTGTATAGCGGAAGTGAAGCGTTGCTTGGTACAAAAAGCAGCTGACATGCATGATATCCGGGTGGAGCAGGATGTACAGAGGAAATTTTCGTGACTGGCATTTTTATCTTTACAAATAAAACTGACGAGCAGCTGAGTCCCTCAGGTCACAGAGAGACAGACAGTTGTTAGGACAGTCGAAGTTGAGAAGGAAATGTTGGGTCGCATGGGAGAAGATTCATAAATCAAGTAACTCTTCATAGAATAAGGTTGGTTGGTTGTTGGGATGTTTAAGGGGGACTAAACAGCGAAGGTCATCAGTATAGAATAAGGAATGAGGCTACTAGTGGAGCGCAAATTACACCCCAATTACAAGCAACGTGTGGAATCAATGGGGCCAAATGATCTGTAGCCAAATGGATTATGTTGTTAATCTCCCACTGATCTTTTTCGTCGCCTCTTTGACCATTTATCATCAGCATAAGTTGTAAGCTGCAAGCTTTTTACGCCAATAAAAACGTAATGTTCGTTTCAGACCGTTAGTCGCTTATTTCGAGTTCTCGGTTTATGACCCTGTAACATCAGCATATAATATGCACACCAAAGATTTGGGTCTCCTTTAGGAGGGGCGTCGTGACTATCGTTTGTTTCTTTCCTTTTGTTTCTGAAGCAACTCCCACACCACTGTGTCGTAATGAGACGTAGTGTTGGTGTTGAACAGACCACGTGATGTATGCGCAACGAGAAGAAGTAAAAGATAATTAAGCGGAAACATTCTCAGATACACTACTGGCCATTAAAATTGCTACGCCACGAAGATGTGCTAAAGACGCGAAATTTAACCGACAGGAAGAAAATTCTGTGATACGCAAATGATTAGCTTTTCAGAGCATTCAAACAAAGTTGGCGCCGGTGGCGACACCTACAACGTGCTGACATGAGGAAAGTTTCCAACCGATTGCTCATACACAAACAGCAGTTGACCGACGTTACCTGGTGCAACGTTGTTGTGATGCCTCGTGTAAGGAGGAGAAATGCGTGCCATAACGTTTCCGACTTCGATAAAGGTCGGATTGTAGCCTATCGCGATTGTGGTTTATCGTATCGCGACATTGCTGCTCGCGTTGGTCGAGATCCAATGACTGTTAGCAGAATATGGAATCGGTGGGTTCAGGAGGGTAATACGGAACGCCGTGCTGGATCCCAACGGCCTCGTATCACTAGCAGTCGAGATGACAGGCATCTTATCCGCGAGGTTGTAACGGATCGTGCAGCCACGTCTCGATGCCTGAGTCAACAGATGGGGACGTTTGCAAGACAACAACCATCTGCACAAACAGTTCGACGACGTTTGCAGCAGCATGCACTATCAGCTCGGGGACCATGGCTGCGGTTACCCTTGACCATGCATCACAGACAGGAGCGCCTGCGATGGTGTACTCAACGACGAACCTGGGTCCATGAATGGAAAACATCATTTTTTCGGATGAATCAAGGTTCTGTTTACAGCATCATGATGGTCGCATCCGTGTTTGGCGACATCCCGGTTAACTCACATTGGAAGCGTGTATTCGTCATCGCCATACTAGCGTATCACCCGGAGTGATGGTATGGAGTGCCTTTGGTTACAAGTCTCGGTCACCTTCGAACACTGGACGTTACATTTCAGATGTGTTACAACCCGTGGCTCTACCCTTCATTCGATCCCTGCGAAACCTTACATTTCAGCAGGATAATGCACGACCGCATGTTGCAGGTCCTGTACGGGCCTTTCTGGATACAGAAAATGTTCGATTGCTGCCCTGGCCAGCACATTCTCCACATCTCTCACAAATTGAAAACGTCTGCTCAATGGTGGCGGAGCAACTGACTCGTCACAATACGCCAGTCATTACTCTTGATGAACTCTGGTATCGTGTTGAAGCTGCATGAGCAGCTGTACCTGTACACGCCATCCAAGCTCTGTTTGACTCAATGCCCAGACGTATCAAGGCCGTTATTACGGCCAGAGGTGGTTGTTCTGGGTACTGATTTCCCAGGATCTATGCACCCAAATTGCTTGAAAATGTAATCACATGTCAGTTTTAGTATAATATATTTGTCCAATGAATACACGTTATCATCCGCATTTCTTCTTGGTGTAGCAATTTTAATGGCCATTAGTGTACATTTCGAAACGTTACATATTTATTACTGTGCGTGAGACCTAGCGGCTTTATTGTTAATTTTGAAGGAGTGGTCAGCTTCAGTATCTTTTCCAAAGCTGATGCTTAATAACATAGGGACAGAGGACGAGACAGTAAGTTACGATTAAGAACCAACTGAATGTTCTTCCTTCAGGTCGTGACCAGTGGCCGGAGGGACCTGCAGACTTCCGAAGACCTTATTTTACTAGTGCTCTCTCCGACCACTACGTCTCCAGCGGCGCCACCATCGCACTACAGGTCCAGATCGCTGGTAAGTATAAATGAAGTTGATTGCCAGTCGAATATAAATATTATGTGCACTACGTTGCAAATCGTCTATAATTTCCTGCAGACTTTACTTCTCTGATTCAACTTTCAAAGTGTCTTGTCGCACTACATATATCTGGAAAACAACGAATGCAATGTAGCCTGTATAATGGAAAATTTTATTCCTCAGAGAGTACTGATGTTGACAGGATTACGATGTCCCAGTCAAATTCCTTAAACATCTATTGGAAGTTTTGTAAATATGATGGTCCCAAGGTGAAAATTTATATTCAAAATGTCTCTCACCTGTGCGGAAGTTTCGTCCACTTATTCCGCTTTAGCAGTATAATGGCTTTTGTAATATTCTGAACATCTTCCGTGTAAAATTCACAAATTTTCGGAATTAACTGGGCATATTTTCTCAAGAGGAAAGTAGATAATTCAGGTACTTCCTGTAGAGATTAAGAATTTTCAATGTTAAACATAAAATATATAGAACTAATTTTATGAAGAAGTTAGGAAAGCACATTAATTAATTAAAACAGTCCCATACATTAGCTCTGTTAACTTTCTTTAAAAGTATGCGAACAATGACGGAGATGAATGTTGTAACTTCTTGAAAAAGAACGTGCAACTCTTTTGTGGTCGCCTGGGGGTCCATTTCAGACAGCTGTGGTCTCACATTCACTGAACATTGGGCTGATGTGCGCAGCCAACTTTTTCACTTGAAGCTTTCAGAATACTAATTAACACTTTGACTACCAAAAGGCTGTCGGCGGCCACAGCTGAGCCTCACTCAGGACGCTAGTCGAGGAACATCTCACCAAACACACAAATCATGCTGCACATTTGCTCGAATCATTTCAACGCAAATTTTATTTAACTGAACGAAGGAAATACGCTCTTAAATTTCAGTCTAGTAGCAAGCGAAGAACAAACTCGGTACAGCTATGTACTTCGAAATTACCTATGTTCTATTGAAATGTAACATGTTCGAGCAGTATCGTATAGCCACACATTTAATCTTCATAGCACAGAGTTGTCACACACACAATAGCATTCTGTTACACTCAGCCGTTGTCTTAAAGAGCTATTCAGGATCAAAGATGATTTAGGTATGTAGTCTAACTGATAGTGAGATGAATAATATAAGAGCAAAATGAAATGTGCAAAGAGAGTTGACTCAGTGGTTTACACATCAGATACAAGTGCCTTTAAACAATCGGTAATTTCAAAAATGATAAATTTTAATACGTATCGAACTATTCGTAGAACATGAAATAGAGTAATGTACTTTTAAGATACCGCTTTGAGTACAATATACTACGTTCTTCAAAACCATTTTGAGTTGACAGATTCGTACCTGTATCACGTCAGTGAAAGTAATGGCTGCTTACCGAATGTAGCGTTGTGTTATGTAGTCTGTGTTGTTATGCGTAAAAGAAGGGGAAAGCGTAAATTCCTCTACAGCACATAGCCTGTTCCTCCGCGGGAACACTAAAGGGCGGGAAGAAGAGAAGGGGGAATGTTGAATCCCCGTCCTACGTATCATCGAACAATATCACGTTCCATCTCTCCATGTGCCACTGGGGAGGATCTAATCTAGGATACTTGCTGAAAAGATAACGATCTTGATCTTTAAAAGATGACCATTCCTCCAATTGTTGATAAAGTAATGGTGATGAAACTATCTACATCCCTCCCCGCATCCAGAATTGAGAGCATCTACGTCAGAGTCCAGCCCCAAAGCACAAGCCTACGCGTGGAGAAGCTGTGGAGCCCACCATTCGTGACAGGATCCTCTAACTCCGTAGGACCAACAATTAGTACCTTCCCAAAAGAGCAGATTGCTCATTTTGAAGTAATTCATGGCATTGAAGTGGTGTCTAAGTGACAGTCCGTAGTACGCAACTGGCGCAGAACATGGGTCGACGTGGAGACATGAGAGGAAGGCGGAGGGGGTGTTGTTATATTTGAACGTACAACTTCCATCAACGGGAATGAATTGGCGCAGTTTGTTGGCATATCAACGTGAAGTGTGGGACGCGTTTATGAGGACTGATGTACCGCTCGCAGCATTGCAACGCCGCTTAAGAACTACGTTCGTAAAAGGATCGTAATCGACTGCATCTGGAGACGATTGTCACGCCCCATCAGTGACAATCAGTTTCGAACCCGACAGGATTACTACCGCTACCGAATGCAGGTCCATCTAAACCAGTTTCAGAACGAACATTTTGAAGGGAACTGCATGCAGTGGCCATTTGGAGTTGGGTACCTTCAAACTACGCAGAAGAAAGCACGTCTTCAGTGGACCAAGCCACATAGAAATTGAAGGTGTATAGTGTGATACGACGAGTTGTGGTTTTGCGTTTGACGCACAGTGTGTAAAAGATGAATTTCAGGCCGGAGGTGACACTGTGGTGTTAGAGAGTGTTTTTGGTACCTTTCCTTGGTTCCACTCAACTACGTTACGGTGAACATGATCCGTGATGTTCATTTCAACATTGCCGGTGGACAAGTGTTGTCCCTTATTGATTGGCGACTCCATAGTGTCCTGTGCACTACGACCAGATAATGGGTATACTTGGAAGGAGAGACAGCATTGGTCGTATATTTTTGTTTATTATCGCAAAATCGATTTTCGGTCACTTAGTGACCATCTTCAGTGCTATAATATATAACTTAGATTAGTAAGCACTGGTGTCAATAAGCTTACGGCGATCACATAGACCTTCTTCTACACCTTGATCGTGAGCATGCTTTGGACATTTCATTCTTCCAGGACGACAGCAGCCGTCTCCACAGGGCTGCCTGCATACTTCCATGATACTCCGAACACTCAGAAACCTGATCATTCCCGGACTTGTCCCATTCAATCTGAACCCCATAGAAGATGTCTGGGACTGAAACTTCCTCGCAGATTAAAACTTTGTGCCGGACCGAGACTCGAACTCGGGACCTTTGCCTTTCGCGGGCAAGTGCTCTACCAACTGAGCTACCCAAGCACGACTCGCGCCCCGTCCCCACAGCTTTTACTTCTGCCAGCTGTGGGGACGGGGCGTGAGTAGTGGTTGAGTAGCTCAGATGGTAGAGCACTTGCCCGCGAAAGGCAAACGTACCGAGTTCGAGTCTCGGTCCGGCACACAGTTTTAATCTGCCAGAAAGTTTCATATCAGCGCACACTCCGCTGCAGAGTCAAAAACTCATTCTGATGTCTGGGACTATTTGAAACAGCGGGTTTTACGTAACAATGATCATCTCCTCAGTCTGGTAGCTCTACGGGCTCTGATCATCAATGGGTACCAACATCTGGCTATGGCATGCATGGACAAGATTGTAAACTCTCTACCTTGCCGAATTGCGGTCATTTTGAAAATTCAAAGCGGTGTTACCGTGATGTCACCTGGGGGTCGGGGACTAGTTTTTTTGCTCTTTGCGCCCACCAGCTGTGGTCAGAGTGGGCGTAGAGGACAGTTGCAGACTAAACACCGGCGCCAGCTGCGGCCAATGCTACACAGAAGAGCGCAGGCGCGTTAGGTGCCCGCCTTGCCCAAGAGCGGCCGTGCGCGGGGGGCTTGGCGAGCGCGGCTCAGCGGCGACCTGGCAGGGGAGCGGCGCGCCTCCAGAATAGCCGCCGCCCAAGGAGGGAGCGCCGGCGCCCGCAGACACCTGCTGTCCCTCTCTCCCTCCACAAAGGAGGGCACTCGCCACTGCAGTAAACACGTAGCGAGCCCTACTGTACATCACGTAACATTCCGCCACACCAATCGAGCTACAGTTTTCTAATACTCACATCATACACTACTGGCCATTAAAATTGCTACACCACGAAGAAATGCAGGTGACAAACTGGTATTCATTGGACAAATATATCATACCGGAACTGACATGTGATTACATTTTCACGCATTTTGGGTGCATAGATCCTGAGAAATCAGCACCCAGAACAACCACCTCTGGCCTTAACAACGGCCTCGAAACGCCTGGGCATTGAGTCAAACAGAGGTTGGACGGCGTGTACAAGTACACCTCCCCATGCAGCTTCAACACGATACCACAGTTCATCGAGAGTAGTGACTGGCGTATTGTGATGAGCCAGTTGCTCTGCCACCATTGACCAGACGTTTTCAATTGGTGAGAGATCTGGAGAATGTGCTGGCCAGGGCAGCAGTCGAACATTTTTTGTATCCAGAAAGTCCCGTACACGACCAGCAATATGAGGTAGTGCAATATCCTGCTCAAATGTACGGTTTCGCAGGGATCGAATGAAGGGTAGAGCCATGGATCGTAACACATCTGAAATGTAACGTCCACTGTCCAAAGTGCCGTCAATGCGAACAAGTGGTGACCGAGACGTGTAACCAATGGCACCCCATACCATCACGCCGCGTGAGACGCCAGTATGGCGATGACGAATACGCGCTTCCAATGAGCGTTCACCGCGATGTCACCAAACACGGATGCGACCATGATGATTCTGTAAACGGAACCTAGATTCATCCGAAAAAATGACATTTTGCCATTCGTGCACCCAAGTTCGTCGTTGAGTACACCATCGCAGGCGCTCCTGTCTGTGATACAGCGTCAAAGGTAACCGCAGCCACGGTCTCCGAGCTGATAGTCCGTGCTGCTGCAAACGTCGCTGAATTGTTTGTGCAGATGGTTGTTGTCTTGCAAACGTCCCCATCAGTTGACTCAGGGATCGAGACGTGGCTGCCCGATGCGTTACAGCCATGGGGATAAGATGCCTGTCATCTCGACTGCTAGTGATACGAGGCCGTTGGGATCCAGCACGACGTTCCGTATTACCCTCTTGAACCCACCGATTCCATATTCTGCTAACAGTCATTGGATCTCGACCAACGCGAGCAGCAATGTCGCTATACGATAAACCGCAATCGCGATAGGCTACAATCCGACATCAAAGTCGGAAACGTGATGGTACTCATTTCTCCTCCTTACACGAGGCATCACAACAACATTTCACCAGGCAACGCCGGTCAACTGCTGTTTGTGTATGAGAAATCGGTTGGAAACGTTCCTCATGTCAACACGTTGTAGGTGTGAGTGCTCTGAAAAGGTACTCATTTGCATATCAGAGAATCTTCTTCCTGTCGGTTAAATTTCGCGTCTGTAGCACGTCATCTTCGTGGTGTAGCAATTTTAATGGCTAGTAGTGTACTTACGAATCTGTGCCTAGATCATTAAGTCGGCAAATGCTGCGTAAAAATTCCAAAGGTTCACGGTTCGTACGTAATTCTGCCCTAGGATTTTAAGCTGTGACTTAACGCTTTTCCTAGCCGCGTCACACTTTCTGATCAAAAGTATCCGGACTCCTATTACTCGTCGTAGATACGGCTTGTGTCCATCCTCCGCCTTTATGACCTCTTGAACTCTGCTCGGAACACATTCATAAAGGCGTCTGAATGGCAGTGGAGGAATGGCAGCCCATGCTTCCCCAAGTAACGAAACCACAGAATCCAGTGATTTTTGGTGAAGTCGACGTTGTAATTCATCCCAAAGGTGTTCCAATGGCTTCAGGTCGAGAGTGTGGACAGGCCAGTCTATTGGGACTGGTATCGGCTGAGAGCAGCTACTAATATCTCTGGCACAGTCTTGACACTATGCTTCACAGATAAGTGGTTTCAGCGTCATGATGGCAGACGATATGTCGTCCAGTGTGTTGGAAAAGGTCTCCTGGGTATGGTGGCTCATTTGTTCTTGGTGTGCTGGGAACTTCATGCAGTGATTTCTCGCTGGTGGTTAAACGGGTTGCAATGCCTTTGCTAGCGGCGTTTGCGCATCTCTCTGCGGATACTCTTTTCGTGAGTGCTTTGGGGGCAGGGAGAGAACGCTATCTTTGCTTTGAAGAGTATATCCGAGCCCTGAGGTAGACTGCTCTGATGATCTGAGCCGAGTGGTATTTTCTGTGGTGCGGAGCCTTAAGTAGGTCGAAGTTCCTTGCGCACCTAGCAGTGTCTCAGACTCTTGAAATTTCTTGGCAGCTTAGAACTCTGTGCCAGATCGGGACTTGAACTTGGGACCTTTGCCTTTCACGAACAAGTGCTCTGCCGAATGAGCTACCCTAAGACGACTCGCGAATCATCGTCACAGCTTTTGTTCTGCCAGGAGGTTTCATAACAGTGCACTCTCCGCTGAGCAATGAAAAAATTCATTCTCCTGAGACTCTTGTCGTTTTGGGGGGAGATCATATGGGCGACACTCACACCAAGTCAAAATGGGGAGGATTTTTAGGACGTCATTCCCAGGGGCAGACCGCGGCTCAATGTAGCGACAGGCTTAAAGAAGAGGCAGCCACGGTATGTAGTTCTCACGACAGCCTGCACGTGTCGGCGGTTCTTCTCCTTTATAGCGCGAGCCGTGCGACTAGGATGGTTGCCAGGATACTTGATGCACTGAACGACGTTGAGTAAAACCGGATCATATAGTCGACAGCTTGGCAGTTGGAGCGTAGCTCTTCCATTTTCACAGGTGTGGCACTGATCTACACTCCTGGAAATTGAAATAAGAACACGGTGAATTCATTGTCCCAGGAAGGGGAAACTTTATTGACACATTCCTGGGGTCAGATACATCACATGATCACACTGACAGAACCACAGGCACATAGACACAGGCAACAGAGCATGCACAATGTCGGCACTAGTACAGTGTATATCCACCTTTCGCAGCAATGCAGGCTGCTATTCTCCCATGGAGACGATCGTAGAGATGCTGGATGTAGTCCTGTGGAACGGCTTGCCATGCCATTTCCACCTGGCGCCTCAGTTGGACCAGCGTTCGTGCTGGACGTGCAGACCGCGTGAGACGACGCTTCATCCAGTCCCAAACATGCTCAATGGGGGACAGATCCGGAGATCTTGCTGGCCAGGGTAGTTGACTTACACCTTCTAGAGCACGTTGGGTGGCACGGGATACATGCGGACGTGCATTGTCCTGTTGGAACAGCACGTTCCCTTGCCGGTCTAGGAATGGTAGAACGATGGGTTCGATGACGGTTTGGATGTACCGTGCACTATTCAGTGTCCCCTCGACGATCACCAGTGGTGTACGGCCAGCGTAGGAGATCGCTCCCCACACCATGATGCCGGGTGTTGGCCCTGTGTGCCTCGGTCGTATGCAGTCCTGATTGTGGCGCTCACCTGCACGGCGCCAAACACGCATACGACCATCATTGGCACCAAGGCAGAAGCGACTCTCATCGCTGAAGACGACACGTCTCCATTCGTCCCTCCATTCACGCCTGTCGCGACACCACTGGAGGCGGGCTGCACGATGTTGGGGCGTGAGCGGAAGACGGCCTAACGGTGTGCGGGACCGTAGCCCAGCTTCATGGAGACGGTTGCGAATGGTCCTCGCCGATACCCCAGGAGCAACAGTGTCCCTAATTTGCTGGGAAGTGGCGGTGCTGTCCCCTACGGCACTGCGTAGGATCCTACGGTCTTGGCGTGCATCCGTGCGTCGCTGCGGTCCGGTCCCAGGTCGACGGGCACGTGCACCTTCCGCCGACCACTGGCGACAACATCGATGTACTGTGGAGACCTCACGCCCCACGTGTTGAGCAATTCGGCGGTACGTCCACCCGGCCTCCCGCATGCCCACTATACGCCCTCGCTCAAAGTCCGTCAGCTGCACATACGGTTCACGTCCACGCTGTCGCGGCATGCTACCAGTGTTAAAGACTGCGATGGAGCTCCGTATGCCACGGCAAACTGGCTGACACTGACGGCGGCGGTGCACAAATGCTGCGCAGCTAGCGCCATTCGACGGCCAACACCGCGGTTCCTGGTGTGTCCGCTGTGCCGTGCGTGTGATCATTGCTTGTACAGCCCTCTCGCAGTGTCCGGAGCAAGTATGGTGGGTCTGACACACCGGTGTCAATGTGTTCTTTTTTCCATTTCCAGGAGTGTATGTTACGCTCCATAATTCGCGGGGTTGATAATTACGAACACCGGTGACTATTCTCTGCGTATCTAGGGCGATGGAAGGCGTGGAAAGGCGCGTAGTCCGTAGCTGACGCCCAGGTCCTACAGCTCTCCCCTGAGATTAACGAGATTATACCAGCGCGGCAGGGCGTGAACAGCGATCTTCAGGGTCTTTACGCCGAGGACAGGCATGTACAAAATGTCCCGTTCCCCAAACGCTGCTATTGCTGCTTTGCAGTCGGCGTCAGGTGGCAGAGTAACTTTATAGATGTGTCCTAGCGGGGCATGAGGTGAACTTCACGCGTCCCACGAGTATCTCCGGAAGCCTAAGTAGCTCAGCGTTGTGTAATAGCGTTGTGTAATGGCTGAAAGGCATAAGCAACCTCTGCCGGTGGAGCGGCGAGAATTCCTGCCCGTTGCGTAGTCCTGGCGGCCAGTACAAAGCGTTCACCTACTGGCCGCTTACGGGTCAATCACGGGACCCAATTCTGCACTTTCTCGTCCGAATGAAACGAACGTGCATGCATGTCTTTCTTCCGGTCACCAGAGCTGTGGTGAAAAACCCGGCATGCTGCAGTGTTTCTCAACCAAATCGCTGAAGCGCAACCTCCGTCCGATTGCCAGTCTAGGAGTGAGTGTTATCGTGCGACAGGATGATCCCGTCCGACAGCACTCCTAGGCGTTTTGGCTTTATGACGTGTAGCAGTTCCTGCATTCCGATAGAACACTGACAGCCCAATAGCAAACGGCAAAGTCAGCTGTGGAAACATCCCACATCTCTCCCTCCAAAGAAATCCAGAGCTCCGGTAAGATCACGATGAACTTCTTCAGCTGCAGAGGTCTTCTGTTCCACGAGTTCCTAGAGTGTGCAACCACAATCAAAGCGCAGCGATAAGGGTAGACGGTGAGAGACTTCCACTGATTTGTCTGTAAACTCGTACCTCTAATATTTTTTGTCAAATCCCACTGAAATTTTGTACGCTTATGTAAAGGAATCCAACTACTTTAAATAATGTTTACAGTATTTTTCGTAAATTTTAATGCTATAAGAGAATTTGTAATTTTTTGTTACACTATTAGTTTCCATTTTTCATTATTTCTAAGCAGATTTCTCTAATTCTTTTGCGTAGTAAAGTAATCTACAGTAATAAATGTACACTTAAGGGTGGTAATATTTTGGTAAATTATTACGTTTATTCTCTATGTTTTTTTGGATTTGAATAGATTCTTAAAGCGAATTGTTCCACATGTTTTCAGCTATAATACTCTTCATTGTTTGTAGAACAAAAGTCGTTTCTACTTAAATAATGCTTCTGTTTAGAATATGTGTACCAGATTTCATCGAAATCCTTCCAGTAGTTTCTCACATACACTGACTAAACAAAATCGCAACAACAAAAAATAATTAATGTAGAGTAATGAAATTTCGGGAATGCATTCGCCTAGGTAACATACGTAAATCATTAACACTGCAAGATCACAGGTTAACATAAGTGCGAGATAATCCAATGAAAATGTGAAATGCTGGTACATTAATAACAGTTGCAACGGCCAGAATGTCAAACGCAAGCACGCAAACGTTCATGCATTGTGTAGTACAGGTGTCGGATGTCAGTTTGTGGGATGGAGTTCCATGCTGTTGCATGTCAATACAGGGACGATTAATACTGATTGTGGATGACGCTGAAGTTGCCGTCGGGTGGTGTCCCATATGTGCTCAATTGGACACAGATCTTGTGATCTAGCAGGCCAAGGCAGCATGTCAACATTCTGTAGAGCATGCACAGGGTGTTTCAAAAGTGACCGGTATATTTGAAACGACAATAAAAACTAAACGAGCAGCGATAGAAATACACCGTTTGTTGCAATATGCTTGGGACAACAGTACATTTTCAGGCGGACAAACTTTCGAAATTACAGTAGTTACAATTTTCAACAACAGACGGCGCTGCGGTCTGGGAAACTCTATAGTACGATATTTTCCACATATCCACCATGCGTAGCAATAATATGGCGTAGTCTCTGAATGAAATTACCCGAAACCTTTGACAACGTGTCTGGCGGAATGGCTTCACATGCAGATGAGATGTACTGCTTCAGCTGTACAATTGTTTCTGGATTCTGGCGGTACACCTGGTCTTTCAAGTGTCCCCACAGAAAGAAGTCACAGGGGTTCATGTCTGGCGAATAGGGAGGCCAATCCACGCCGCCTCCTGTATGTTTCGGATAGCCCAAAGCAATCACACGATCATCGAAATATTCATTCAGGAAATTAAAGACGTCGGCCGTGCGATGTGGCCGGGCACCATCTTGCATAAACCACGAGGTGTTCGCAGTGTCGTCTAAGGCAGTTTGTACCGCCACAAATTCACGAAGAATGTCCAGATAGCGTGATGCAGTAATCGTTTCGGATCTGAAAAATGGGCCAATGATTCCTTTGGAAGAGATGGCGGCCCAGACCAGTACTTTTTGAGGATGCAGGGACGATGGGACTGCAACATGGGGCTTTTCGGTTCCCCATATGCGCCAGTTCTGTTTATTGACGAAGCCGTCCAGGTAAAAATAAGCTTCGTCAGTAAACCAAATGCTGCCCACATGCATATCGCCGTCATCAATCCTGTGCACTATATCGTTAGCGAATGTCTCTCGTGCAGCAATGGTAGCGGCGCTGAGGGGTTGCCGCGTTTGAATTTTGTATGGATAGAGGTGTAAACTCTGGCGCATGAGACGATACGTGGACGTTGGCGTCATTTGGACCGCAGCTGCAACACGGCGAACGGAAACCCGAGGCCGCTGTTGGATCACCAGCTGCACTAGCTGCGCGTTGCCCTCTGTGGTTGCCGTACGCGGTCGCCCTACCTTTCCAGCACATTCATCCGTCACGTTCCCAGTCCGTTGAAATTTTTCAAACAGATCCTTTATTGTATCGCTTTTCGGTCCTTTGGTTACATTAAACCTCCGTTGAAAACTTCGTCTTGTTGCAACAACACTGTGTTCTAGGCGGTGGAATTCCAACACCAGAAAAATCCTCTGTTCTAAGGAATAAACCATGTTGTCTACAGCACACTTGCACGTTGTGAACAGCACACGCTTACAGCAGAAAGACGACGTACAGAATGGCGCACCCACAGACTGCGTTGTCTTCTATATCTTTCACATCACTTGCAGCGCCATCTGTTGTTGAAAATTGTAACTACTGTAATTTCGAAAGTTTGTCCGCCTGGAAATGTACTGTTGTCCCAAGCATATTGCAACAAACGGTGTATTTCTATCGCTGCTCGTTTAGTTTTTATTGCCGTTTCAAATATACCGGTCATTTTTGAAACACCCTGTAGGATTACAAGAGCGGTATGTGGACGAGCGTTATCCCGTTGGAAAACACCCGCGGAGGCTTTTCATGAATGACACCACAACAGGTCGGATCACCAGACTAACGTACAAATCGGCAGTCGGAGTGCGTGGGATGACCACGAGAGTATTCCGCTTTCATACGAACCGCACTCCAGGCCATAACTCCAGGTGTACGTCCAGTGTGTCCAGCACACAGACAGGTGGTTGTAGGCCCTCAACTGGCCACCTCCGAACCAATACACGGCCAACGCACTCAGGTAGAACCAGCTTTCATTAGAAAATACAGAGCACCTCCACCCTGCCTTACCATCAGCTCTCGCCTGACACCACTGAAGCCGCATGGTCTTTCCCTGGTAGTGTCACGTGGCCGTCGTCAGCCCGGTCCCTCTCACATTGTACCTTCTCGTCACCACCGCTGCCTGCCAAGGTCTTTTATCTCCTCTGTTGTAATTTTTTCCATATTCTGCACTGAAGATTCTGCCTTTGCGATTCGTTGCTCATCAATCATCCGCAATATCTGCTCAGTGAAGACTCCAGATGTAAAGCCCTGTTTCTTGAGAATGTGAAATCTTCCTACATTCCCAACATTGTACACTGCTGCAGCTCTCAAAGCAGAAATCTTCACTACCGGACTGGAAACAAACACTATATTTTTGACATCAGCTCCAAATAAGAGCATTGAATCTCTCATTTGGATTCTGCGTTTTGCCATTCAAACACTTTTCTAGCAGTTCTGATGAAGCCAGTGCTCCGAAAGTTGGTTTGATGGCCATTGCTACCTCATAAGGAAGTTTATTCTTACGACCAAAAGCTTCCTCATTTTCCTTGCGTTTCAGGAATTTGCGCCACTGAATAGAACATAGGCCATGTCTCTCGACCAGTCATGAAGCCAAGTAGCCCATACTGCCTTCCTCATATCATCCAAGTCTGTGAGGTTATTTCGGATTGCACCAGCATAATATAGTTGTAGGGTCCTCCCAGTGGCTTTCTATCTTCCAGTAGCTTGTCATTATTGTCGGTGACAAGTCTTCTGAGTCGCCCATCCTCTACTGAACATAGCCTAAGCACTCCAATTTTTCAGTACTGGCGCCTTTTCCATGGGTCTGACTTTCAGTTACAATCTTGATAGAATTAGTCTTCAAAATGGTTCAAATGGCTCTGAGCACTATGGGACTTAACATCTGAGGTCACCAGTCCCATATAACTAAGAACTACTTAAACCTAACTAACCTAAGGACATGACACACATCCATGCCCGAGCCAGGATTCGAACCTGCGACCGTAGCGGTCGCGCGGTTCCAGACTGAAACGCGTAGAACCGCTCGACTACAGCGGCCGGAAACTACTCTTCATCTCCTAAATACTTTATGTATCATGCGGCTTACTTTTGCAAAGACTTATGGGAAATCTGTTTTATACCTGCTGCTTCCATCCCACCGCTGGAGCCTAAATAATGCCTGGTACAAAGAGATTTGTGTGCTTCTTGCCACTCTGTTTATCTACATGGAATTTCTTATACAAGGCCGACCGGTGTGACCGAGCGGTTCTAGGCGCTTCAGTCCGGAAACGCGCTACAGCTGCGGTCGCAGGTTCGAATCCTGCCTCGGGCATGGGTGTGTGTGATGTCCTTAGGTTAGTTAGGTTTAAATGGTTCTAAGTTCTAGGGGACTGATGACCTCAGATGTTAAGTCCCTTAGTGCTCAGAGCCATTTGAACCGTCTTATACAAGGAACAAGCAGAACAATATTTAGACATTACCCGTAAGTGTGATACTTTTCCACTGTCGAAACTAATAACAATTGAAACTCCCTGCGGTGAAGTATGTCCTCTTTATCCAGGAACTGTAGCAGGAACTGCTCTATCTTTGCTATATGTTGCATCACAATTTTGTTGAACAGTCCCCTGAACTGTCATTTTCTTGCTCTCTTCACTTATATCTGCTACGGCATTGAGGAGAGTGATGTTCATTTACGTAAATTTTAACGGAGGACTAACCATATTCATCACATCACACAAAAGGTTTCCACCTCCTCTTCCAAGTCCTATACATCTTACTGCAGATTCTGTTTCTGTTTTTTGATGCCTTGAATGATGTGTCAGCATCACTGTTTTGACATAAACTCTGTAATGTAAAAACCAAACCTATTCTCTTTCTGTCATCCACTAGGCATATTTCCTTGAGAGGCAGCGCAGCACTTGCAGGTTTTCCTAAAGTGTTGCTGCTACCAATTCCAGATCCCCAATAAATGGTTGTTAGTGGGTAAATGGTTATCTGGAGAGTGATTTGCAAATAAAAACTGGGAAAAGCTAGCCAATGTGAAAGTATGCAGTCGTTGTAAGTTCTATGTGCAACGAAATTTTTTATGTCGCTAGCCAGTTTAAATAAAATTGGGAGAATTTTATATAAGAGCTGAATTAATCACTCAGTTGGTAAGCATAACTAACATGTTAATACATGGAAGGACCACATGGGAACAATTTCAGTTCAACCGTTAAATCAAATAATTCTGATTAAGCAGGAGCTTAAACCTCAACAAAAAGAATAAAATAATCACACGAAGTCTACAAATATAAGGCCCGACTTTTGCGTTTCATAAATGCCACGTGGGGTGTATTAAAAATAACCATGCAAAAGGGGACGAGTTTGTCTGAGAAAGAGTGATCACAATTTAACATAGTTTATTAAAATAAAATATATTAAAAATTCACAAAATAATTCTAAACTACGATCTGTCGTTGCCTGTTATGTAATTCATTACATCACTTATTATTATAATGAGTGCTGTGCTACATTGGATGATAAATGAAAAGGAAATCTTCGGCGCACATGGTAAATGATCACACAGAAGAAGAGAGATAAAAATAATTTTGCCCATCATAGTAAATCACAGGCTCAGAACTTCATCCCTGTCCCTATGATTGAATTATTGTGAACAAGGATACTATGGAACACTTTCCGGGAAAGAAATTTATCTGCATCATCTTGCACATCAAACTAATCCACGCTGGCGTGAAACACACGCAAATGCCGAGAATATTCATGAACAAAGCAAAATTATTAAACCCGTGAAAACTGAAAACATCATGAACAGAAATATAAATCGTATAGACACAAACAGCAATTAAATATCGCGCGGAATTAAGAATAAAACTTATTCAAGATGGTACTAGAATTACATACGGTGAAATTACCACCATGTGGTATGAACAAAGCTACACAAATTTAAAATTGAAACGAAATGAAAAGTTGAAGAAATGAAACACATACGCACGAGAAAAGTTCACACATACATTCCAATTAAAAGAAAAGCCAGAAAATTGAATTCTAAATCTGTGCCGGAATAACAAACTTCCTACACGACGTGTTCTGGTTACAGAAAGTAAGGATCGGAAAAACTAAATACAGAAAATACTCGTTTACTCGTGACTACATTCTGACAAATATAAGAATTCGATTACCGAACTTGAGAATGAACTAGCAGATGAAACGTGTTCACTTTAACACATTCACCAGCGCCATGTCGCTCTTTAGAGTACGGTCTTCATTCGCCAAAGGTCCAGTCTCGAGTGCTCTCCCTGCAACCAGATTCTCCCCAGGCAGCCGGAAGAGACCAGACGGGTCGTTTCCGCCACCAGCTTAACTGCTGTCGAATGACTACCTGAAGGGTACAGATCTCTTTGCCTTGACTGAGAAAACTACCTTGGCTTGCTACAATGTTGTTACCAGAGCAGACAGCCAGATGCTGTACTGCTACCGTATATAAGACAAATTCTGCAAACACACTCATTCACTCTTTTATACAGATGATAAAGAGAGAAAAGAAGTTTGGGAGCACAATTTGTAGGTAATGTACGTACGGTTAGGTCCTTCCTGGAAAAACTGATACTTTAATATAACTGTGTATCACTGAAAGGGGACAAACACGAAGTACAAAACAAAATTACAAATAATTGAGCGTAACTGTACGAAATACAAGTTAGAAACGAATCTAACAGAGACGTTTCAACAATTCTGAAACATATTTCTGTCGCGATTTGCTTCTTCTTGCAAAATACCTGTCCCAACTTTTACTTTAGATGCACTTGGAGACAAGCTAAATTTTGCATCTGCAGTTCTAACCCCAACCTCAACTCCATTTTGCCTCTTTATAGTAATAATATGGGACATACTATACTCTTTAAAAACTTTATCAGGACTTGACATTGTGAGAAAGCATCAATATATTCACCTTGCACAATAGTTCGAATTACTGAATTCTATCTTTACACAAATTCCACTAAACAGCACAAAACTTGTTTATGAAGCTCCACAGACTTCTATACAACACTGTTCTGACCACAAAATGGCGTGTGCAACTATGCAGAAAAAAAGAGGTTCACATGCAACATTGAGCAAGAAAAATGTTCCCCTCTAGAAACTTCTAACATTGCACATGGTGTATTGCGCTGTTTAGGGCTTTAATTTTTTATACCATTTGTAGTTCGAATTTTAAAGTAAAAATATAGTACAATAATAGGAATATCAGGTACTTTCAGGTAAGCAACTTGTTGTGACTCACAGTTCACAATTTTTCACAACACAACTTTTATTGATGTAAGTTCACAATGTTGGTGACTGAACATACAAACGAAAGGTAAAAATTACGAAAAAAGTCTCCTAATTGAGGCAAACGAAAGTTCACATCTTAATTTCCACAAAGGTTCGTGGTAACACACTCACACACTAGTAACAGTCCGATTCCGAGACGAAGACGTAATCTTCGACAGTTGCAGTAGACGAGGTCGGCAACGGTGAACTGACATTTGGGCCTGGTTCTAGCCCCTAAATAGGTGTCTCCAGCGCGAATTTTTCCTGCAGGCCATGGCTCGAGCTCCCTCTGCAGAAGTAGTGCTCGGAATGTCTGTTTCCATTATCTCGTGTGTAAATAGCCGGTGTTTACCATGGTGCCTTTGAGTAC
Source organism: Schistocerca nitens (assembly GCF_023898315.1). Taxonomy (NCBI): domain Eukaryota; kingdom Metazoa; phylum Arthropoda; class Insecta; order Orthoptera; family Acrididae; genus Schistocerca; species Schistocerca nitens. Next base: position 851,604,764 of record NC_064618.1, read on the forward strand.
GCCTTTGGGCATAGACAACCTCGTCCTCTGTGGTGTTATATGGGTTGCTGTCCCTCAGGGGCTACCTTGGCTCCTGTATAACACAACTGAAAATATTTTGTGATTTTTTCACAATTTCTGCTAACGACTCCCCTTAGAAAGTGCGACGTGCCATAAAGTCGAAATGCTAAGGATGCTATCAGGTGGAATCTTCCTGTTGCGCGATACAACCCTCCCCCACACCGCCAATCAAACGAACGCTATGCTTTAGCGATTTGGTTGAGCGACATTCCGTACAGCGCGAATTTTTCGCCGTGTGGCTTCTACATTTTTGGCGATCTGAAGAAAGACATGCGTGTGCGTTTGTTCATTCTGAGCAGGAGCTGCAAGAGTGGGTGTGGTTGTGGATCCGTCAGCGGCCGACCGCATTCTACGTTGAGGCGTGTGGTGATTACTTTTGAATGGAACCCTTCCATGGTGCTGTTGAACAGGTGTTGGGTTTTCATTTGACGGTCTCTTTTACCCTTTACACGCAAGCATATACGGCCTTCGGATTTTTTTTTATACAATTACTTTTAGGATCAAAGTTTACATTTACTTCTCACAAATGTTCGATGTGGAGTCAACCGGTTGCACGACAGACATCATGATGGTAGTGAAACTCGTCCCATACTTTTGCGACCATGTGTCCAGTTAATATGTTCGCTGCTGTTGCTATCCGCGTCCGCACTTCACACACGCACTTCACACACGCACACACACACACACGCACACACACACTCACACACACACGCACACGCACACACACACATACACGTACTTACGCAAGTTCAAAATCAGTTACTATGAGATGAAGCGACCTTGGAGCCCCCTTACAGAGTCAGTTCACTGTTAAGAAATGTGCCGGTGCCGCGGTGCTCCGTCCTGGTGATGAATGAAATTTTCAGTATGTTTTCGCTATGTTAGAAGAAGCCAGATGAGAAAGCGAGAGAGGTAACTGCACCAGGGAGACCCACGCCGACTAACATCCTTATCGGCAGCTCACAACTGGCGCCGTGGTGAAGTTTCGGTTTTGATGTGTATTTTAAAAAGTACCCAAAGATTTTATCTTCACTTATACAGTCACGGGAAATCGGCTGTATGTTCTTGTGCTAGTGTACAGAATGAGATGTTGTAACCTCCCAACAGTAAAAATATAATTATGTATAGTGTAACTTCCCAACAGATAATAAATATAATTATATAATTCACATTTAGTGTAACCTCGCAACACATAAAAAATATGATATTGCATTCACAGTGTAAACTCCCAACAGATAAATTCAGTAACCTACCAATAATACAATGTGACTAACCTCCTAATAAAAAATGTGGCTCACTTACATAACCTTTCAATAATTAACTGACTGTGAATCTAAACTGGTAAATTTGGACGTCAGCAATGCTGCGTCATGGCCCTGAAAGATCATACTGAATAAATTGATAATTCTTATTTCAAAAAAGTCGCCGGGTAACGCGTATATGTCTGCTCCTATAAGAAATTTTTCTGGCGCAGCTCAGTGCAATGTTGGCCGATAGATTTGTCATGTATAAAAAGAAACAACTGATCTTTCTTTACGATAATCGGGATGACCATGGATTGGAGAAACTAGTAAATTCTTTAAATTGAGATGGATGATTGTCAAAAGGGAAAGGTTATTATTAAGAGATTTAAAAAAAAAAACATTTACATGGTACTTGATATAACAATAGTATATATGCGCGAGGCTGCTTTTACCTTTTACTACATCGCTCATGCACCGCCATCGCTCCCCACGACCGGCCCGGCAAAATCGATACACCAGACTCATAGCTACTACTTACTCCTACTGCCACACAGTTCCTACTGCAGCCAACACTGCTCTCTGGTCTGAGATTGTCTTGTTGTTGTTGTGGTCTTCAATCCTGAGACTGGTTTGATGCAGCTCTCCATGCTACTCTATCCTGTGCAAGCTTCTTCATCTCCCAGTACCTACTGCAACCTACATCCTTCTGAATCTGCTTAGTGTATTCATCTCTTGGTCTCCCCCTACGATTTTTACCCTCCACGATGCCCTCCAATACTAAATTGGTGATCCCTTGATGTCTCAGAACATGTCCTACCAACCGATCCCTTCTTCTGGTCAAGTTGTGCCATAAACGTCTCTTCTCCCCAATGCTATTCAATACTTCCTCATTAGTTATGTGATCTGCCCATCTAATCTTCAGCATTCTTCTGTAGCACCACATTTCGAAAGCTTCTATTCTCTTCTTGTCCAAACTATTTACCGTCCATGTTTCACTTCCATACATGGCTACACTCCATACAAATACTTTCAGAAATGACTTCCTGACACTTAAATCTATACTCGATGTTAACAAATTTCTCTTCTTCAGAAACGCTTTCATTGCCATTGCCAGTCTACATTTTATATCCTCTCTACTTCGACCATCATCAGTTATTTTGCTCCCCAAATAGCAAAACTCCTTTATTACTTTAAGTGTCTCATTTCCTAATCTAATACCCTCAACATCACCGGACTTAATTCGACTACATTCCATTATCCTCGTTTTGCTTTTGTTGATGTTCATCTTATATCCTCCCTTCAAGAGACCATCCATTCCGTTCAACTATTCTTCCAAGTCCTTTGCTGTCTCCGACAGAATTACAATGTCATCGGCGAACCTCAAAGCTTTCATTTCTTCTCCATGGATTTTAATACCTACTCCTAATTTTTCTTTTGTTTCCTTTACTGCTTGCTCAATATACAGATTGAATAACATTGGGGAGAGGCTACAACCCTGTCTTACTCCCTTCCCAACCACTGCTTCCCTTTCATGTCCCTCGACTCTTATAACTGCCATCTGGTTTCTGTACAAATTGTAAATAGCCTTTCGCTCCCTGTATTTTACCCCTGCCACCTTTAGAATTTGAAAGAGAGTATTCCAGTAAACATTGTCAAAAGCTTTCTCTAAGTCTACAAATGCTAGAAACGTAGGTTTGCCTTTCCTTAATCTTTCTTCTAAGATAAGTCGTAAGGTCAGTATTGCCTCACGTGTTCCAGTATTTCTACGGAATCCAAACTGATCTTCCCCGACGTCGGCTTCTACTAGTTTTTCCATTCGTCTATAAAGAATTCGTGTTAGTATTTTGCAGCTGTGGCTTATTAAACTGATTGTTCGGCAATTCTCACATCTGTCAACACCTGCTTTCTTTGGGATTGGAATTATTATATTCTTCTTGAAGTCTGAGGGTATTTCGCCTGTTTCATACATCTTGCTCACCAGATGGTAGAGTTTTGTCAGGACTGGCTCTCCCAAGGCCGTCAGTAGTTCCAATGGAATGTTGTCTACTCCGGGAGCCTTATTTCGACTCAGGTCTTTCAGTGCTCTGTCAAACTCTTCACGCAGTACCGTATCTCCCATTTCATCTTCATCTACATCCTCTTCCATTTCCATAATATTGTCCTCAAGTACATCGCCCTTGTATAGACCCTTTATATACTCCTTCCACCTTTCTGCTTTCCCTTCTTTGCTTAGAACTGGGTTTCCATCTGAGCTCTTGATGTTCATACAAGTGGTTCTCTTATCTCCAAAGGTCTCTTTAATTTTCCTGTAGGCCGTATCTATCTTACCCCTAGTGAGATAAGCTTCTACATCCTTACATTTGTCCTCTAGCCATCCCTGCTTAGCCATTTTGCACTTCCTGTCGATCTCATTTTTGAGACGTTTGTATTACTTTTTGCCTGCTTCATTTACTGCATTTTTATATTTTCTCCTTTCATCAATTAAATTCAATATTTCTTCTGTTACCCAAGGATTTCTATTAGCCCTCGTCTTTTTACCTATTTGATCCTCTGCTGCCTTCACTACTTCATCCCTCAGAGCTACCCATTCTTCTTCTACTGTATTTCTTTCCCCCATTCCTGTCAATTGTTCCCTTATGCTCTCCCTGAATCTCTCTACAACCTCTGGTTCTTTCAGTTTATCCAGGTCCCATTTCCTTAAAATCCCACCTTCAGTTTCTTCAGTTATAATCTACAGGTCATAACCAATAGATTGTGGTCAGAGTCCACATCTGCCCCTGGAAATGTCTTAAAATTTAAAACCTGGTTCCTAAAACTGTGTCTTACCATTATATAATCTATCTGATACCTTTTAGTATCTCCAGGGTTCTTCCATGTATACAACCTTCTATCATGATTCTTAAACCAAGTGTTAGCTATGATTAAGTTGTGCTCTGTGCAAAATTCTACCAGGCGGCTTCCTCTTTCATTTCTTAGCCCCAATCCATATTCACCTACTACGTTTCCTTCTCTCCCTTTTCCTACACTCGAATTCCAGTCACCAATGACTATTAAATTTTCCTCTCCCTTCACTATCTGAATAATTTATTTTATTTCATCATACATTTCTTCAATTTTGTCGTCATCTGGAGAGCTAGTTGGCATATAAACTTGTACTACTGTAGTAGGTGTGGGCTTCGTATCTATCTTGGCCACAATAATGCGTTCACTATGCTGTTTGTAGTAGCTTAGCCGCGTTCCTATTTTCCTATTCATTATTAAACCTACTCCTGCATTACCCCTATTTGACTTTGTGTTTATAACCCTGTAGTCACCTGACCAGAAGTCTTGTTCCTCCTGCCACCGAACTTCACTAATACCCACTATATCTAACTTTAACCTATCCATTTCCCTTTTCAAATTTTCTAACCTACCTGCCCGATTAAGGGATCTGACATTCCACGCTCCGATCCGTAGAACGCCAGTTTTCTTTCTCCTGATAACGACATCCTCTTGAGTAGTCCCCGCCCGGAGTTCCGAATGGGGGACTATTTTACCTCCGGAATATTTTACCCAAGAGGACGCCATCATCATTTAATCATACAGTAAAGCTGCATGTCCTCGGGAAAAATTACGGCTGTAGTTTCCCCTTGCTTTCAGCCGTTCGCAGTACCAGCACAGCAAGGCCGTTTTGGTTATTGTTACAAGGCCAGATCAGTCAATCATCCAGACTGTTGCCCTTGCAACTACTGAAAAGGCTGCTGCCCCTCTTCAGGAACCACACGTTTGTCTGGCCTCTCAACAGATACCCCTCCGTTGTGGTTGTACCTACGGTACGGCTATCTGTATCGCTGAGGCACACAAGCCTCCCCACCAACGGCAAGGTCAATGGTTCGCAAGAGTCATGGACCTCTTACAATGTATAAGATGCAAAGTTTGTGTCACTCGCAAACTATGTCTGAAATGTAACTCTGAGCCAGGAAATAGAACAAGCGCCCACCCCTGCACCCCGGACTGTGCTGTGGCGCAGGCTCGCCGCAGCCGGCGGTGTCGTGGACGCTGGACGGGCACCCCCTGCGGCCGCCGCTGGCGCGCAGCTGGGAGGAGTCGGGCGTGCACACGCTGCTGCTGAGCGGCGCCGCGACGCCCCGCGACGCCGGCGTCTACCGCTGCCGCGCGCACAACGCCTGGGGCGTCGCCGAGTCGGCGGCGCGCGTCTCGGTGGCGGAGGCGGCGCGTGGCGTGCGGCCGGCGCTCTTCATCACCCGGCCAGACTCCGACGTCAGCGCCGCCGTCGGCGAGGACGTCAGCGTATCCTTCCGCGTCACCGGCGAGCCCAAGCCGCAAGGTGAGCGCCTACACACAGAGCGGTGTCACGCTGTTGACTCGTGACTACACATACTGTCATAATGGTGCTGTTGAATGGTATATACACACACTGTGACGATGATGCTGTTGACTGGCGAGTAAACACATTGTCGTGATCTCGCTGTTGATAGGTCCCTAATAAAAAGTGGTGATGACACTTTTGAATAGCGCCAGCACACAGTGTAATGATGACGCTATTCACTGGTGACTACACACACTGTGACATTGGTGCTGTTGACTGGTGACTGCACACAATGTGGGATGACACTGTTGAACAGTGCCTAAACACACTGTCATGATGACACCACTAACTGGTGACTCCACGCAGTGTGATGATGACAGAATCGGTTGATGCCTATACATACTGCGATGATCACTCTGGTGCTTACACACAATATGATAATGACACTGTTGGTTGGTGACTACACACAATGAGATCAAGACACTGTTGACTGGTGCCTACACACAGAGCAACGTCACGCTATTGACTGGTGACTACACATACTGTCATAATGGTGCTGTTGCATGGTATATACACACACTGTGACGAAGCCGGCCGGAGTGGTCGTGCGGTTCTAGGCGCTACATACAGTCTGGAATCGAGCGACCGCTATGGTCGCAGGTTCGAATCCTGCCTCGGGCATGAATGTATGTGATGTCCTTAGGTTAGTTAGGTTTAATTAGTTCTAAGTTCTAGGCGACTGATGACCTCAGAAGTTAAGTCGCATAGTGCTCAGAGCCATTTGAACCATTTGAACCACTGTGACGATGATGCTGTTGGCTAGTGAGTGAACACACTGTCATGATGACGCTGTTGATGGGTCCCTAATACAATGTGGTGATGACACTTCTGAATAGAGCCAGCACACAGTGTAATGATGACGCTATTCACTGGTGGCTACACACTGTGACAATGATGCTGTTGACTGGTGACTGCACACAGTGTGGTGATGACACTGTTGAATGGTGCATAAACACACTGTCATGATGACACCACTAACTGGTGACTCCACGCAGTGTGATGATGACAGAATCGATTGGTGCCTATACATACTGTGATGATCACTCTGGTGCTTACACACAATATGATGATGACACTGTTGGCTGGTGACTATACACAATGAGATCAAGACACTGTTGACTGGTGCCTACACACAGAGCAATGTCCCGCTATTGACTGGTGACTACACATAATGTCAAAGTGGTGATGATGAATGGGACCTACACACACTGCCACAATGATGCTGTTGACTGGTGAGTGAACACACTGTCATGATGTCGCTGTTGATGGGTCCCTAATACAATGTGGTGATGACACTTTTGAATAGAGCCAGCACACAGTGTAATGATGACGCTATTCACTGGTGGCTACACACTGTGACAATGATGCTGTTGAGTGGTGACTGCACACAGTCTGGTGATGACACTGTTGAATGGTGCATAAACACACTGTGAAGAAAACACCGCTAACTGGTGACCCCACGCAGTGTAATGATGACAGAATCGAGTGGTGCCTACACACTCTGTGATGATCACTCTGTTGACTGGTGCTCACACACCAGATGATGATGACACTCTTGACTGGTGCTTATACAGTATGTGATGATGACACTATTGACTAGTGAATATACACAATGAGACGATGACACTGTTTGCTGGTGCTTCCACACAATGTGATCATGATTAGATTAGATTAGATTTACTTTCATTCCAATTGATCTGTAGTGAGGAGGTCCTCCAGGATGTAGAACATGTCAGAAAAACAATAATTCATGACAAATATTCACAACTGAAACAAATAAGGTAATATATATTCCACAGGTTCCAAGTGGAACGATCTTCATTTTTTTAATGAAGAATCATTTTACAAACACTCGTTTACTAAGATCGCATTACTGCACTAAATTTAAAATAAATGCACTAAATTTAAAATAAAAAAGGTTTTTTTATTTATAAGGTAATAAACATATAATAGAACTACTAGAATACTTATTTACAATGAACACATTACTGCACTGAAATGGGACAGAAGTTAGATTATACACAAATCAGTTGGTTCTACTGAGAAATTAATCAAGTAGAAGGAGTTGGGCACCAATAAATCCTTTAGGCTTCTCTTAAACTGAATTTCATTGGTTGTTAAGCATTTTATAGCTGCTGGCAAGTTATTGAAAATGTGTGTTCCTAAATGATGCACACCTTTTTGTACAAGACTAAGTGACTTTAAATCCTTGTGAAGATTATTCTTATTTCTGGTATTGATTCCATGAATTGAGCTGTTGGTTTGAAAAAGTGATATATTTTTAATGACAAATTTCATTAAGGAATAAATATATTGGGAAGCAGTAATTAGTACCCCTAGTCCCCTAAACAGGTTTCTGCGGGATTTTCTTGAGTTCACACCACACATAACTTTTATTGCACGTATTTATGCCCGAAAAACTTTAGCTTGGCTTGATGAACTACCCCAAAAAATAATCCCATATGACAAATGGTTCAAATGGCTCTGAGCACTATGGGACTTAACATCTGAGGTCATCAGTCCCCTAGAACTTAGAACAACTTAAACCTAACTAACCTAAGGACATCACACACATCCATGCCCGAGGCAGGATTCGAACCTGCGACTGTAGCGGTCACGCGGTTCCAGACTGAAGCGCCTAGAACCGCTCGGCCACACCGGCTGGCCCCCATATAACATTATGGAACGAAAGTAAGCAGAGTATGCCAGCTTTTTCATTTTTATATCCCCTATGCCTGACACAATTCGCATTGCAAATAGAGATTTGTTAAGACGCTTCAGTTCTATGTGACAAAGAATTGGTTAGGAGACAGTGGTTAATGTCCACAAATATCTTACTAGCCGATCTTCTAAGACTACACTTGATTTGCTATTTATTGAAATGTTCGTATCATCGGCAAGCAAAACAAACTTGGCACTGTTGACTGGTGCTTACACACAATATGATGACGACACTGTTGACTGGTGCCTAAACACAGTGTGACGATGACACTATTCAATGGTGCCTAAACACAGTGTGATGATGACACTATTCAATGGTGGCCACACAAACTGTGGCGGTGATGATGTTGAAGGAAGATCGGGTTTAACGTGCCGTCGACATCGAGGTCGTTAGAGGCAGACTTCAAGCTCGGATGGTGTTACGGATGGGGAACTAAATAGGCCGAGCCCTTACAAAAGAACCGTCCCGGCATTTGCCTGGAGCGTCTTAGGGAAATCACAGAAAACCTATATCTAGATGACCGGACATGGGTTTGAACCATCGTCCTCCCGAATGCGAGTCCAATGTGCTAAACACTGCTCCACCTCGCTCGGTGATGTTGTTGACAGGTGACAATAAACACTGTAACAATGACACGGTTCACTGGTGACTGCACACAATGTGGTGATGACACTGTTGAATGGTGCCTACACAGACTATGATGATGACACTGTTTGCTGGTACCTAACACATGCAGTAATGGCACAGTCGAATTGTGACTACACATACTGTGTAATGACACTGTTGACTAGTAACATGTGATGATGACGCTGTTGACTGGTGCCTACACACAATGTCATGATGATGGCACAGTTCAATAATGCCCAGACACATTGGGACAATGAAGCTGTTGAGCCGGCCGCTGTGACCGAGCGGTTATGGGCGCTTCAGACCGGAACCGCACTACTGCTACGGTCGCAGGTTCGAATCCTGCCTCGGGCATGGATGTGTGTGATGTCCTTAGGTTAGTTAGTTTTAAGTAGTTGTAAGTCTACGGGATTGATGGCCTCAGATGTTAAGTCCCACAGTGCTCAGAGCCATTTGAAACATTTTTGAAGCTGTTGACTGGTGACCACACCATCAAGATGACGCTGTTGAATGGTGTCTACATACACTGTGACGAGGACACTGTTGACAGGTGACTACACACGATGTGATGATGACGCTGTTGAAGGGTACCTACACTCCCTGTGACCATGACGCTGTTGACTGGTGCCCGTAATGTTCCACTATTTGTTCTTCCTGAACACACATGCTCTGTTCCACCAACAGCATGTATACCTGTAGTTAATTAAATCTACAGGTTTGGCGGTAAGGACACACCAAGAAATCATACGAAGCACTAGTAAAATTGTCTGCTATTGCGACCGAAAATACATACGTAAACGTGGGCTACACTGTACACAATTTACAGTCATTCATAAGTTGCCATTAATCGATGCTGTGTTCTACTGATAACCGATATCCAATGCTCACCTCGTCTCACAGCTACAATTTTGTAACATATAAGTATCTTTCGTCCTCATATGTGCAGTACACAAAATTTTCGTCTTACTCCGTTTCCTTTTGTTGTACACATGGAATCGTTAAATCCACACGTGCTCACGTCCTATGAAAACCAAATCCGGCGTGGTAGATTGTCAGTCTGGGTGACGCGATAAAACTCGAAACTTAATAATAATTATTTGTATAGTTGTTCGCACAATTATCCCAGGTGGAGTACAAGTATCCAACTTCCGTAAAATCTTTAAAACTCCGAAGGAATGCTATCTACGACTTCTGCCTTCTTTCATAAAGATTGTTCCAAGACTCAGTGAAACTGACGCTATTGCTGGAGCCCCCTTGTTAAAAATGAACGCCCATTTCTTCTTCAGTCATACCATCAACACGTTCTCCTTAGAGGCCGTCAGTGGAATCTTTCAAATCTTACCAGAGGACTCCTTTTCGTTTAACAGTGGATTTTCTTTCGCACTCTTAATATCGACGAGTTTATTTTTAATTTCACAGCAAGTTGTTTAGGCTTCGCTATAAGCTAAATATGTCCTTCAGACGACCATTTTCTTTTCATGTTTTTGACAGTCATCACTAGTTGTCCCTCTTTAGCTTCTCTGCACATACCTTTGGTTATACAGACAACGTAGGGTGTAAGAGAACGTTCTTTTGCGCTCTTTGTGGGTCATCAGCTTGGTGCTACATTTTCATATTTGAATGACTGCTTATCCATAGTTGTAAGTTATTCTTTCCATCGTTATAGTATATGCCAGAAGATGGAATTACATTATTCCGAAACCGGTCGTAAACAATAAAACATTATTGCTTCCACAACTGTTGTTATTTCCTTCAATTTGTGAAAATGAACATATTAAGACATCATCGAATAACTTCCATGGTAATAAAGACATTCGCAGAGGCCACAACCGCAAGGAAAGCTCGAGGGTGGAATACATCCCGCAGGTTATGGAGACTTTGGGTCTAAGTGCTACCTTGAAATGAAGAAGATGGTGCAGCACGAACAGAAGTCGTGGTGCAACTTATAAAATCAGTCAAAAGATTGATGACACAAACAAAGAAAAAGAAAGTGATTATGTGATGGCTTAAGTCCTGGTGATGAATTATTGTAGGATGTTAGCACATAAATACACTAGGGTGCCACCTGGAAAGTTGTATGCAAGACGAAGAAATTGTGATAGATTCAGGGTGTAATAGATCAACGAATCACTGTACAATAAAGATTCTGTACTGCTTGCAGGAAACGAAGTCATTTCAAACTGTCGACATCTTTCCGACTTATCGACCTTATTTAAACACACACACACACACACACACACACACACACACACACACACACAAAATGGATGGATGGATGTGTATGTATGTTCTACATCTCCTCCTAAACCACTCGGCCAGTTTCAACCTAACCTTGGTGCACACACATCCCTTACTGTCGTGCGACAATCGCTGTGGGGATCAGAACCACCTAACCATCATAGTTGAAGAGGTATGACGTCATAAATACTGAGATGCGTGAAAATATGACGCATCGAGCATGCCATTTTAATACATTTATTCTTTACTTCTAAGAGTCAACTTCTAGTAGAGTCAAGGATATCCACGACACCTGGCAGCCCTTCTGACGGCATTCAACTGCGAACCGCAAAAGACTGTAGGTGAAAACGATAGTCAGCTACAGGACTAGGAAAAGGCACTGCCGTTGAGACTTTTACAAGACACGAGAAGCAGCTGCGCCTAATGTACAGAGACTGTCAGAGATCACTTTTCTTGGCTCTGAGCACTATGGGACCTAACCTAAGGACAGCACACAACACCCAGTCATCACGAGGCAGAGAAAATCCCTGACCCCGCCGGGAATCGAACTCGGGAACCCGGGCGTGGGAAGCGAGAACGCTACCGCACGACCACGAGCTGCGGACGATCACTTTTCTTAATTCATATCTGTTATCCGTTATATATCTGAGAATTTTGCGTATATCTTTGTAAGACTGTTTCATAATGTGAAAGATGCTTCCACGACTACGTGGAAATGAAATTTTTTCGATACTTCATAGTTTTTGTTTCTAATATAAATTTGGCAAAAGGAAAACCCGGGCAGCGCCGCGTTTCTCACCCAGAATATACGCTGAAGCGCCAGAGAAACTGGTATAGGCACGCGTATTCAAATACAGAGATATGTAAACAGATTACGGCGCTGCGGTCGGCAACGCCTATATAAGCAATAAGTGTCTGGCGCAGTTGTTAGATCTTTCACTGCTGCTAAAATGGCAGGTTATCAAGATTTAAGTGAGTCTGAAGGTGGTGTTATAGTTGGCGCACGAGCACCTCAGAGACAGCAATAAAGTGGGGATTTTTCCCGTAAGGCCATTTCACGAGTGTACCGTGAGTGTCGCGAATCCGGTAAAACACCAAATCTCTGACATCGCTGTGGTCGGAAAAAGATAGTGCGAGAATGGGGCCAACGACAACTGAAGGTAATCTTTCAAGGTGACTGAATAGAAAACCTTCCGCAAATTGCTGCAGAATGCTGGGTCATGAAGAAGTGTCAGTGTGCGAACCATTCAACTAAACATTATCGATATGGACTTTCGGAGCCGAAGGAGCACTCGTGTACCTTGATGACTGCACGACACAAACCTCTACGCCTCGCCTTGGCCCGTCAACACCGACACTGGGCTGCTGATGACTGGAAACATGTCGCCTGGTCTGACGACAGTCGTTTTTAAAATTGTATCGTGCGGATGGACGTCTACGGGTATCGAGACAACCTCATGAATCCCGGACCCTGCATGTCAGCAGGGGACTGTTGAAGCTGGTGGAGGCTCTGTAATAGTGTGTGACGTGTGCAGCTGGAGTGATGTGGGGCCCCTGATACGTCTAGATACGACTCTGGCAGGTGACAAGTACGTAAGCATCCTGTCTCATCACCTGCATCGATTCATGTCAATTGTGCATTCCGATGGACTTTGGCAACTCCAGAAGGACAGTGAGGGAATTAGATTAAGAAATGAGACACTTAAAGTAGTAAAGGAGTTTTGCTATTTGGGGAGCAAAATAACTGATGATGGTCGAAGTAGAGAGGATATAAAATGTAGACTGGCAATGGCAAGGAAAGCGTTTCTGAAGAAGAGAAATTTGTTAACATCGAGTATAGATTTAAGTGTCAGGAAGTCATTTCTGAAAGTATTTGCATGGAGTGTAGCCATGTATGGAGGTGAAACATGGACGATAAATAGTTTGGACAAGAAGAGAATAGAAGCTTTCGAAATGTGGTGCTACAGAAGAATGCTGAAGATTAGATGGGTAGATCACATAACTAATGAGGAAGTATTGAATAGGATTGGGGAGAAGAGAAGTTTGTGGCACAACTTGACCAGAAGAAGGGATCGGTTGGTAGGACATGTTCTGAGGCATCAAGGGATCACCAATTTAGCATTGGAGGGCAGCGTGGAGGGTAAAAATCATAGAGGGAGACCAAGAGATGAATACACTAAGCAGATCCAGAAGGATGTAGGTTGCAGTAGGTACTGGGAGATGAAAAAGCTTGCACAGGATAGAGTAGCATGGAGAGCTGCATCAAACCAGTCTCAGGACTGAAGACCACAACAACAACAACGTAGGACAGTGCGACACCCAACACGTCCAGAATTGCTTCGGAGTGGCTCCAGGAACATTCTTCTGAGTTTAAACACTTCCGCTGGCCAGCAAACTCCCCAGACATGAACATTATTGAGTATATCTGGGATGCCTTGCAACGTGCTGTTCAAAAGAGATCTCCCTCCCCTCATACTCTTATGGATTTATGGACAGCCCTGAAGGTTTCATGGTGTCAGTTCCCTTCAGCACTACTTCAGACATTAGTCGAGTCCATGCCACGTCGCGTTACGGCACTTCGCGGTGACCCAACACGATATTAGGTAGGTGCACCAGTTTCTTTGGCTATTTAGTGTAATTCTATCATTGTCTATGTTTAGTATGCAGCAGCAAACTTTAAAGTGAATCGATCAACAGAGGTTTTACTGTGAGACCTGAGTTTCTTCCTGCGTATACAGAATTCAGATAACTTACGGGAATGCATGTGGGTGGCGTCCTCGACAGCTGAAGATATTTCGACAGGTGCTTTCCCCGACATTTTCAAGGCATAACTGCAGTGATTAAGCGCTGTGCAAGGGACTCTGAATCGTCGGTTTGCAGAGAAAGTCCGGAAAGGTAACACACTCTCTCTCTCACACACACACACACACACACACACACACACACACACACACACACACACTGTAAACAGTGTAAACCGTCATGTAAACAAAGCTGAGCGACGCCAGACGTTATCGATAGTGGAAATTACTAAACAACAGGTGGGATAGCATTAACTCAGTCCCTTTGTTTTTTGACAAGTGAGACAGCATGATTGCACTCAGAATGTAAGGTAAAACTTCCATCTCTGTTTACAAGGTTACTTGCTAATCTAATTTCAACTGCTTCCTTGATAACGCTATCCCAGTAGCTGCAAGTTAATTCCAGAATCTCCGTATTGTTATATTCCACAGGATGGATGGTGGCAACACGATGTTCTTAAGTAGTGCAACTGCTCGGATGTCGTAAGCATGGTTATGGTCAGCATGCCGATCCTCCACAGTCCTGACAGCCTGACCAGTAAACGACATGCCACAGCTGTAAGGAGTACTGCAGACCCCCGCCTTACGCAAACCAAGACCATCCTTGACGGAACCTAAAAGGACCCTAATCTTAGATGGAGATCGGAAAAAAACATTTCACATGATACTTCCACCAAATAACACAGGCCAAAGATGGAAAAACTTTTTGCGCAAAATACGTCATTGCTAGTTATCACTGTTAGCATTCAACCGCGATTCTTATACATATTTTAACAACGCGTTTCAAGAGACAATGCTCTCATCATCAGGTTGTAAAATCTATGTCATGAAATTAAACGGACTAAAAAGACAAAATACCATCACCAATAGTTGGGAAGTCCATAGAGTAAAACAGAATTAAAAGTATATTGGACTGTGGGTCCTCGTCTTACATTGAAGTTGTTGACACAAGTCAATGGCCGTCCCATAGCTACCAAATATGCTGTCGACTGCGCCGGCTCGGGAGTTGTTGTGGACTGACGTGCCTAGGTGTTGTGGCGTGGTTAAAGCCGTGTGCTTGACGGTAACGCTATGCTATTGGGCGCCTCATTTCCTTATTGCATTGGTCTGCCATCGTCAGCCTCTCGCAACTCCGTCATTGACATGCTACAAGTTTAAAGTCGCATGCCTGGCCTAAAATAATTCTAAAAACCCGCTAAAAAATCTCATTTCTTTAAAGTTATCTTGTACATTTAGGATATTGCTTTGTTTCTTTTCATGGATAGCTATCTCGAATTCCTCTAGTAAATCAAGTTTCCTCCCTTTCTTTTCTACATGCAATATTTCTACGTTGTCTTCTATGCTATTAAGGGGATGGCCTGTTTCATATATATGGTTCGCAACAGCTGATTTGTCATAATTTCCTAACCTGAACGCATCTTTATGTTCTTTATACCGGATTGCGAATGACCTTCCTGTCTGCCCTATATATTTTGCATCACAAGTTCTGCACTGAATCTTATAAACTCCCGATCTTTCAAACTTATTTCTCTTCTCGCCAATATCGTGCTTAAGGCTATACCTCACTAGGTTATTAGTCTGAAAAGCTATTTTGACATCGTATGGCTTAAAAATATTTGCTATCTTTTGTGAGACTTTTCCGTAGTATGGCATCGTGATAATTTTCACTTTCTCTCCATCAGGTTTATTCTTTTTGCGCTTATTACTTTTCCGTAACAGTTTTTTAACCATATCTATTCTGTAACCGTTATTCATCGCTATTCTCTTAACGGTATTAATTTCAGTCTCCCTATCTTTTTCACTCATAGGTATATTGACTGCCCTATGCACGAGACTACGGAAAGCAGCTTCTTTATAAGCCTGCGGATGACATGAATCATTCGGGATCACGGCATCAATCGTAGTTTGTTTTCTATAAACGGAGAACGCATGTTTGTTGCCCTGCTTTTTTATATTCAGGTCCAGGAACTGTAAATAATTGTCAGTTTCATACTCCACGGTAAATTTTATTTTATTATGATGACAGTTTTTGTTATATCTGTGGTGAATTTGTGATTAAAAAACACCAAAGAAACATTACAGACTTTGTGAAAAAGGTTTATCTATCACACCTTGGATCGAAACTTCGTGATCAAGATAAATCTTGGGTGCCGCATAAGGTATGTTATGTGTGTGTTGAAGATCTGAGAAAATGGTCCAAAAAGGAGAAAAAATCCTTTATAGTTGCTGTTCCTATGATATGGAGGGAGCCAAGAAATCATTCCGATGATTGCTACTATTGCAGTGTTGATATTACTGGTCATAATTCGAAAAACAATAACGTAATAAGCTACCCTAACCTTCCGTCCACCATACGGCGAGTAGGGCATGGTGTAGATTTGCCGATTCCTGAACCACCAGATGATTTAAATTCTGTTCCAACAGAAGTATTTTCTGGTGTACCATCTGATTTAGATGAACCATATGATGATGAATTCCATTGTGATACAGAAAGTCTAGAGCCGAAATTTTTTACTCAGACCGAGCTTAACAATTTGGTTAGGGGTCTGGGCTTAACGAAAGAAAAAGCTGAATTTCTTGGCTCTAGATTAAAAGAAAAGAACTTATTGGCAGTTGGAACCAGCATATACGTGTATAGAAAGAGAGAGCAGCAATTTTACAAGCTTTTTCTACAAGAAGGTGATTTAGTGTACTGCTCAGACACTGCTGGTCTGATGAATGAGTTTAGTATTGAATACAAATGGGAGACTGGAGGCTATTTATTGATTCATACAAAACTAGTTTAATGGCTGTTTTATTACACAATGGTAACATGTATGCATCTATACCTGTTGGACATTTTGTACATATGAAGGAAAGCTATGAAAATCTGGAAATAGTGCTGAATAAAATAGGCTATTCTGCTCATGGTTGGATGATATGTGGCGATCTAAAAGTAACATGCATGCTTCTTGGTCAGCCAGGTGGCTTCACCAAGTTTCCATGTTTCTTGTGTGAATGGGACAGTAGATCTGGGGATCAACAGTGGTGCAGAAAGAACTGGTCTGTGAGGGAGTCTTTAAGACCTGGTGAGAAGAACATTCTGCGCAAAAACCTTGTAGATCCAAAAAAGTACTCGTACCACGTCTACATTATAAAGTTAGGCCTAATGAAACAGTTTGTAAAGGCTTTGCCGAATGATGGACCATGTTTTAAGTATCTCTGCCAAAAGTTTCCACATCTTTCAGAAGCTAAACTCAAAGAAGGCGTCTTTGCCGGACCTGCCGTTTGAAAATTGGTGTTTGATGTTAACTTTGAATGCACAATGATCTTAAATGAGAAAGAAGCATGGGTATCACTCAAGAAAGTCGTTACAAAGTTCTTAGGACATGAAAAAGACCCAGAATATGTTTCTATTATAATTACAATGTTAGGATGTTCAATGAGCCTGAAAGTTCACTTTGAACAGTCACCTTGATTACTTGCAGGACAATATGGGAGATGTTAGTGAGGAGCACGGAGAGCATTTTCAGTAGGACATTAAAGTGATGGAAAAACGCTACCAAGGCCGCTGGAACACAAACGTGATGGACTACTGTTGGTCGCTTCAGCGAGAAGTTCAGCAAGCGACTCATCGTAGGAAAAGCTACACAAGAAGCTTCAGCGAAAAAAAGAGAAAGAAAATACAAACCAATTCCAGCTGTCAAGTGAAACTTCTGTTAACACATATCATTGTTTTAAGTAGCTTACTGTAAATACAAACCATGCTTATGTTGTAACAAAGCGTTTCATTAATTTCCCCGTTTACCGTATAGCACAGGATTGTTCTACAATGTTGTAAAAAGCATATTTCTCGAAAACTATGGGTGATACAAAAAAAACTAAAGCTAAGTTTGGATTCAGATCATAAAAATCTATAAAGATCTGCTATGAAAGTAAAAAAGGTTTTTCCAGAAACAATTTTCGTTGGGCTGTGTAACTGTCACCATACGGCTCAGTGTGAAGCTACGCTCGTACCTTGGTTCCAGACCCTGAGACTTTGTCAGCTGTGTTCACGCATCTTGAGGTCACCTTCCCTCGGATTGGAGATGTTGAAAGACAGACCAGTCATGCGTTGCGCTACCTACCAACCGCGCCGGGTGAATGATGATAATACCGAGTTGGTACCAAAACCTGCGGCCTTGCTGCCTTACGCAGCGAGCATCTACAGTAAGCCTGGTCATATATTTCGGAAATACACTCCTGGAAATTGAAATAAGTACACCGTGAATTCATTGTCCCAGGAAGGGGAAACTTTATTGACACATTCCTGGGGTCAGATATCTCACATGATCACACTGACAGAACCACAGGCACATAGACACAGGCAACAGAGCATGCACAATGTCGGCACTAGTACAGTGTATATCCACCTTTCGCAGCAATTCAGGCTGCTATTCTCCCATGGAGACGATCGTAGAGATGCTGGATGTAGTCCTGTGGAACGGCTTGCCATGCCATTTCCACCTGGCGCCTCAGTTGGACCAGCGTTCGTGCTGGACGTGCAGACCGCGTGAGACGACGCTTCATCCAGTCCCAAACATGCTCAATGGGGGACAGATCCGGAGATCTTGCTGGCCAGGGTAGTTGACTTACACCTTCTAAAGCACGTTGGGTGGCACGGGATACATGCGGACGTGCATTGTCCTGTTGGAACAGCAAGTTCCCTTGCCGGTCTAGGAATGGTAGAACGATGGGTTCGATGACGGTTTGGATGTACCGTGCACTATTCAGTGTCCCCTCGACGATCACCAGTGGTGTACGGCCAGTGTAGGAGATCGCTCCCCACACCATGATGCCGGGTGTTGGCCCTGTGTGCCTCGGTCGTATGCAGTCCTGATTGTGGCGCTCACCTGCACGGCGCCAAACACGCATACGACCATCATTGGCACCAAGGCAGAAGCGACTCTCATCGCTGAAGACGACACGTCTCCATTCGTCCCTCCATTCACGCCTGTCGCGACACCACTGGAGGCGGACTGCACGATGTTGGGGCGTGAGCGGAAGACGGCCTAACGGTGTGCGGGACCGTAGCCCAGCTTCATGGAGACGGTTGCGAATGGTCCTCGCCGATACCCCAGGAGCAACAGTGTCCCTAATTTGCTGGGAAGTGGCGGTGCGGTCCCCTACGGCACTGCGTAGGATCCTACGGTCTTGGCGTGCATCCGTGCGTCGCTGCGGTCCGGTCCCAGGTCGACGGGCACGTGCACCTTCCGCCGACCACTGGCGACAACATCGATGTACTGTGGAGACCTCACGCCCCACGTGTTGAGCAATTCGGCGGTACGTCCACCCGGCCTCCCGCATGCCCACTACACGCCCTCGCTCAAAGTCCGTCAACTGCACATACGGTTCACGTCCACGCTGTCGCGGCATGCTACCGGTGTTAAAGACTGCGATGGAGCTCCGTATGCCGCGGCAAACTGGCTGACACTGACGGCGGCGGTGCACAAATGCTGCGCAGCTAGCGCCATTCGACGGCCAACACCGCGGTTCCTGGTGTGTCCGCTGTGCCGTGCGTGTGATCATTGCTTGTACAGCCCTCTCGCAGTGTCCGGAGCAAGTATGGTGGGTCTGACACACCGGTGTCAATGTGTTCTTTTTTCCATTTCCAGGAGTGTATGATGTGAAATGTGTTTTCCGACTTCCATATAAGGTTAGGGTCGTTTAAGATGATCTTGGTTCACATAACGTGGCTATCTACCGTATTCCTTGCAGTTGTGGCATGTCATACTCCTATATTGGCCATATCAGCAGGACCGTGGAGGACCGGTATACTGAGCATAAGCGTCACACACGCTTACGACAGCCGAGCAAATGCCACCGTCATCCTATGGAATATAACAATATGCAGATTCTGGCGTGTACTTCCCGTTGCTAGGATGGTATTATCAAGGAAGCAATTGAGATTAAATTGGAAAGTAATCTCGTAAATAGAGATGCAAGTTTTTTCTTAAATTCTTAGTGGAATTCTGCTTTCTCTCTTGTCAGAAAACAAAGAGAGAGAGTTAATGCTACTTCACCCGTTGTCTAGTAATTTTCACTAACGGTAACGTCCTACACTGGTCATCTTTCGTTGGATGGTGCTGCTAACGTTCACAGTGTGTGTGTGTGTGTGTGTATGCGCACGCTCGCGCATGCGTGTTGTCTTTCCGGAGTTGCACGGTAAGCCGAGGTTTTAAAGTCACTTGTACATCAATTACTTCCTGCAGTCATGCCGTGAAGATGGCTGGGTGGTCACATGTCGAAATATCTGGAAGAGGTTGCCCTAGGCTGTCAAAATCGAAAAGTCAGGAAAAATAATAAAAAGATCGCCTTCTCAAAATATTTTAAGAATGCAGGGCAGCACTGAATAACAAGTTCTCGGGTGTCCACCCGCGTCGGGTGATTAAAATTACCCGAGCTTTCGGCCAAACAGTCCTTGGCCATTGTCAGCCGCACCACTTGACACTGGCCAAGTAGTACTTGGGCGAAACCTCGTGTAATTTTAACCAGTTGACGTGGCGGGAAACCTGAGGACAGTTTATTAGCGAAATATTAGTTTTTCATTATAAATTCGTTCATTACAAAATGTAGGCTCGTTATTCGTTTAATTTTACATAAGTGAATGCATTCTCATTGACAGATTGCATTGGTCAGGAGACGTGGCAGGTCAATAAGGAGGGAGGGAGGGAGTGTGTGTGTGTGTGTGTGTGTGTGTGTGTGTGACAGAGAGAGAGAGAGAGACAGAGAGATATGGGGCAAAGCAAAACCGTTCCGTCACTTTCTGCGACTGAATACGGTTCATCCCAGTAGACGTTCACTTTTGACAGAACACAGAATCGTAGAGCGGCCGGTGAGTTCGTCTTCAGTTCGTTTACAGGAAATTGAATATATTTACTTGAGGATTACTTACATGAAGTAACTGGAAGTAACAAACTAACGTTTACAATTTACGCATGTGTCAGTTATCTATGATTTAATATGCTCCACTAGGTGTGTGGGATGTGACGATTTATTGAGAAAAGTTGCTCATTCCGACAAAGGAGCTCAGAATCTTTGTACCAAAATAAGAAGCTTTGTATCAACAATGAAGGCAACTACAAAATTATATTGAAGAATCGTCGGGGCATAACGAAACTAGAAGAAACAACACATACTAAGGCTTAGAAGGTCATTACTACTGAAGAAGATAGCCAGATTTAGATCGATTTAAAGGAGGTCCAAGGTTTATGCGCTGAGTCGATTACAAGTTATTTGAGAAAGATAACTTCTGAACGAGCAAAACTAGCCGTGAAAATAGCTGTATTAGCTGAAAACAGCGGGGATAGGCTAATATGCTACAGCTCTGTCTCACTCCATTCTCAACCACTGCTTCCCTTTCATGCCCCTCGGCTCTTATAACTGCCACCTAGTTTCTGTACAAGTTGTAAACAGCCTATCGTTCCCTGTATTTTAATTCTGCTACCCTCAGAATTTCAAAGAGAGTATTCCAGTCAACATTGTCAAATGTTTTCTGAAAGTCTACAGATACTATAAACGTAGGTTTGTCTTTCGTTAACCTATCTGCTAAGACAAGTCGTAGGGTCAGTACTGACTCTCGTGTTCCTACGTTTCTACGGAATCCAAACTGACCTTCCCCGAGGTCGGCTTCTACCGGTTTTTCCATTCTTCCTTAAAGAATTCGTGTCAGCATTTTGTAACCATGACTTACTAAACTGAAACTTCGGTAATATTCACACCTGTCGGCACCCGCTTTTTTGGAAGTGGAATTATAATATTCTTCTTGACGTCTGAGGGTATTTTGCCTGTCTCATACATCTTGCTCACCAGATGGAAGAGTTCTGTCATGGCTGGCTCTCCCAACGCTATCAGTAATTCTGAAAGTATGTTGTCTGCTCCCGGGGCCTTGTTTCGACTTAGGTTTCTCAGTGCTCTGTTAAATTCTTCATGCAGTATCATTTCTCCGATATGACCTTCGTCTACGTACTTTTCCATTTCTATAATATTTCAGTCAAGTACATCACCCTTGTATAGACCCTCTATATACTCATTCTACCTTTTAGCTTTCCCTTCTTTCAATAGGAGTGCTTTTTAATCTCAGCTCTTGATATTCATACATCAGCTTCTCTTTTCTCCAAAGTCCTCTTTAATTTTCCTGTTGGCCGATCTATCTTTTTCCTAGTGATACATGTTTCTAAATCCGCACTTTTGTCCCCTAGGCATTCCTACTTGGCAATTTTGGACTTCTTGTCGATCTCATTTTTTAGACGTTTCGCCTGCTTCATTTACTGCATTTTATATTGTCTCCTTTCACTAATTAAATTCACTATCTTATGTTTTATCCATGGATTTCTTCTAAGACTTCTGTTTTTACCTACTTCATGCTCTTCATTATTTCATCTCCCATTCGACCTCTACTATATTCCTCTCCACTGTTCTAGAAATAGTTGCTTATTGCTCCCTCTGAAACTCTCAATAAGCTCTTGTTCTTTCAACATATCCAGGTCGTACCTCCTTAATTTCGTACAGTTTGCAGTTTCTTTAGATTTAATGTACAGTTCATAACCAATAAATTGTGGTCACCTCAGATGTGATCAGAGTCCACATCTACCTCTGGAAATGTCTTATAATTAAAAGTCTGCCTCAGAAATCTCTGTCTTCTCCACAGGGCACGTGATTTTGTAATGGGAAAAGTGTCCTGATGGCCTCTCCGTTGGAAACATATTCTGGCTTAGTCCCACTTTCCTATCGCCAGAATGGGAATGCCAAGACGGAAGTGATCAAGAGGAAGGTGGGAATTGTGCTCTGAAGTCCACTATAAGAGCCAAGAACTGTCTGCTGACGTGTTAGAAGAAGGTATGGAAGTCAGCTTTGAAGACATAAGGGATCCAGTATTGAAGTTATGGTTGGACAGGGCTTTGGAAGATTTGCACTCAAAGAAGACAGAAGGCATGGATACCATTTCTTCGGAATTTTTAAAATCATTGGGGGAAGGGCAGTCAGACGATTATTCAAGTTGGTGTGTAGATCTATGACAGTGGAAACGCACAGTCACACTTTCGGAGAAATAAAAAATGGCTCTGAGCACTATGGGACTTAACATCTGAGGTCATCAGTCCCCTAGAACTTAGAACTACTTAAACCTAACTAACCTAAGGACATCCGACACATCCATACGCAAGGCAGGATTCGAACCTGCGACCGTAGCGGGTCCAGACTGAAGCACCTAGAACCGCTCTGCCACCACAGCCGGCCTTTGGGAGAAATATCTTCTACACAATCGCGAATATAGTAAGAGCTGTTAGGTGTAAGAATTATCGCGAAAAGTGCTTAACGGCGCATGCGTCCAAGTTGCTGACAATAATAATATACAGAAGAATAGAAAAGAAATTTAAAGATCTCTCAGGTGATGATCAATTTGTTCGTTGGAAAGGTGAATGCTCCAGAGAGACGGTTCTGACGCTGCGCTCGATATTGGAAGCAAGAAACCTTCATAGACATGTCGACTTAGAAAAGCATTCTACGATGTAAAATAGTGTAAGGTGTTCGAAATTCTCAGAAAAATGACGCATACTCTAGACAAACACAAGTAATGCATGTTGTGTAAGAAGCAAGAACGAACAATAAAAGTGGAAGATTAAGAAAGGAGTGTTCAGATTAAAAAGGGTGTAAGACAGAGATGCAGCCTTTCTCTCACACTGTTCGACGTGTGCATGGAGGAAGTAATGACACAAATAAAAGATAGGTTGAGGAGTAGAATTATAATTTGTGGAGAAAGAATATCGACGATAAGATTCAGTGATGACTTTGATATCTTGGGTGAAAGTGAGGAAGAATTACAGGACATTCTGAACGGAACGAACAAAGAATACCGACTGAGATTAAACGGAAGAAAGGGATGGTTCAAATGGCTCTGAGCACTATGGGACTCAACTGCTGAGGTCATTAGTCCCCTAGAACTTAGAACTAGTTAAACCTAACTAACCTAAGGACATCACAAACATCCATGCCCGAGGCAGGATTCGAACCTGCGACCGTAGCGGTCTTGCGGTTCCAGACTGCAGCGCCTTTAACCGCACGGCCACTTCGGCCGGCTGAAGAAAGGGAGGTAATGAGTAGTAGCAAAAATGAGATTAGTGATAAAGCTGACATCAACACTGGGGACCACGAAGTAAACGCAATGAGCTGCTCTGCTGACTTGAAAGCAAAATAATGTATGACGGACGAAGCAAGAAGCAATAAAAACCAGATAATCACAGGCAAAGAGGGCATTTCTGGCCAAAAGAAATCTACTTTTGTCAAAGAGTGGTCTTAATCTGAGAAAGAGATTCCTGAGAATGTGTGCCTGGAGCGCAGCATTGCATGAAAGTGAATAATGGACTATGGGGGAACCGGGGAAGAAGAGAATCGAAGCGTTTGAGACGTGTTGGACATACGATAAGAGAGAAGTATTTGGAAGACGTTGACAGGAGGTAGGGGCAGGACATGTGCTCAGGCAACGGGAAATCACTTCCATCATACGAAAAGGATCTGTAGAGGGCAAATATTAATGACCTTGTGGATAACATCGGAAGTTCACTGAGGCTTTTTGCGGATGATGCTGTAGTATATCGAGAGGTTGTAACAATGGAAAATGGTACTGAAATGCAGGAGGATCTGCAACGAATTGACGCATGGTGCAGGGAATGGCAATTGAATCTCAATGTAGACAAGTCTAATGTGCTGCGAATACATAGAAAGAAAGACCCTTTATCATTTAGCTATAACATAGCAGGTCAGCAACTGGAAGCAGTTAATTCCATAAATTATCCGAGAGTACGCATTAGGAGCGATTTAAAATGGAATGATCATATAAAAATAAAATTAATCGTCAGTAAAGCAGATGCCAGACTGAGATTCATTGGAAGAATCCTAAGGAAATGCAGTCCGAAAACAAAGGAAGTAGGTTACAGTATACTTGTTCTCGCCCACTGTTTGAATACTGCTCACCAGTGTGGGATCCGTACCAGATAGGGTTGATAGAGGAGATAGAGACGATCTAACGGAGAGCAACGCGCTTCGTTACAGGATCATTTAGTAATCGCGAAAGCGTTACGGAGATGATAGATAAGCTCCAGTGGAAAATTCTGCAAGACAGACGCTCAGTAACTGGGTACGGGTGTTTGTTGAAATTTCGAGAACACACCTTCACCGAGGAGTCAAGCAGTATTTTGCTCCATCCTACGTATATTTCTCGAAGAGACCATGAGGATAAAATCAGAGAGATTAGAGGCCACACAGAGGCATACCGACAATCTTTCTTTCCACGAACAATACGGGACTGGAATAGAAGGGAGAACCGATAGAGGTACTCAAGGTACCCTCCGCCACACACCGTCAGGTGGCGTGCGGAGTATGGATGTAGATGTAGATGTAGATGTAGATGTAGAAGTATGGGAAGACACAGATCTGAATACATCCAACAGATAACTGACGCAGCTGGATGCAAGTGCTATTCTAACATGAAGAGATTCTCACAGGAGAGGTCTTTGTGGCGGGCCGCATCTGATCAGTCAAACGACTGATGAGACATTTCCCCCCCCCACACTCCCCCCCTCCCCCCCCTCGATTGAAATCAGCGTTAAGAGCCACACATTTTCATCTTCTCTTGTCACATTATGTAGATTAATCCATCAATAAGAAAAGCAGGCAAACTGTTATTTTCTTCTTTTTTGTTTGTTTACGAATCATGATTTAGTTTATTGGACCATCATCAGGTTACAGATTCGTAAAACAGAAAAAAAAGTAATAAGTGTATGCTTTTCTCAGTTTACTATGAAATTGATCTTCAAATGGTTCAAATGGCTCTGAGCACTATGGGACTTAACTTCTGAGGTCATCAGTCCCCTAGAACTTAGAACTGCTTAAACCTAACCTAAGGACATCACACACATCCATGCCCGAGGCAGGATTCGAACATGCGACCGTAGCGGTCGCGCGGCAAATTGATCTTCCATGGAATGGCAGACATATTAGCAGAAGGAACTCGTATTAAATTTGATCTGCATTGTATAGCAGTGTGCATAAATTCATTTGATTTATAGTGCGGAAGTCTAGCAGAGAAAATAAAACGACGTGTATCAGCGGTATGTTGTACATGACAGTGAAACGATAATTCTGTTAAGACTTGTTACTCTGTAACTACGAGAAATAACCTGAAGGTGGGTGACACTATACGTCACCGGTCAGTATAAAATAGTATATACAGCGATCGACAGACGGAAAATAAGTCTTTTTTCGATATACTAGTGGTTTACAACAGGCGCGAACGACACGTCACCTTGTGGATAAAAGTCGCCAACCCGCAGACGATAATTAGTGGAAAAGCCCGTAAAAGCTGCTGCTATCCACCATCAAGACTTTAGAAAACACGGTAAATTTAAACTTTTATCAACATGGCACGTCGCCACAAGCGTCGCTATTAACTAAGATACTTTGCAAAGCAATGGCCTGCTGACCGCAAAGCCCCTGCTGAAATGCTTCCAAGTTGTATAATTAGCTGGTCCGTCGCTGTGAAATTATTTCTGTTCCTTTAACCCACCATTCTGACAGTTAGCACCTCCCGAGAGCACGTCTGAAGAAAGTAGCACGTCCAAAAATTCACATCAGGCTGGTGCAAAGTTTCAAAAATTGTTCAGTACTGAATGGATTGGTGCGAAGTTTCAAAAATAGTTATCTACTGAATGGATTGGTGCGAAGTTTCAAAAATAGTTAACTACTGAATAGTGTCAACGGTTCTCATATATGATTGCCCTATCTCTCACATAGTTCCCACATGTCTGAACATGGGTGAGGCTTACATAAAAATATTTTGCGTTAAACACGTTTCCTGCAAAACTGCAGAAGAAAGCTGCAGCATGTCAAGTCATATACTGCATCATCAAATCTCCGCAAGAAACGAATGTCAGTATGGTAATTGTAACCACTCGAACAATCCGATTGTATTTCATATTTTCAGTAAAATTAATCCTAATCTGAAATAAAACGATTCATTAATCTGAACTTTTAACGAAGCGAATCGTTAAAACAACGGGGAAAGTATATGTACTTTAACAGAATTTTTTCCAACAATTTGAAATTTACTTCAGCATTCTCCATTCTAAGGGTGCCACACGTACCAGCAGAGGCTGACCAGTAGTCATGACGCAGAGCACCTATTCCGGACAGGAGGGCTTTAAATCACCTATTCAATATCCAGAGCTAGGTTTTTAATTTACACTTGCACAGCTTTGCATTATTACAATTTTCGCGGCAGGATTTGCTTGAGTTATTTTTCTGATGGTCTCTTTACTGTTTGGACTGTGTTGTCACGAAACGTCTAAAATACTTTTCCAGAAAATTTCTTGTATAATATTATTGCAGTAACAAAAAATGAGGGGATGTTTGGCAATTCTTCTTCTCTCGCTGACTTCTTCAGACTGACTGCTCATAGAAAAATAGTTAGTGTTACAGTAGCAAACGGCTGTAAGAACATTCTGCGATAGGTATGTACCGACTTGCAGCGTTCAGAATGAGACGGGCAATGACTGAAATTGTAAATCATATTACGCGCCAGTCTATGCTGTAGCTAGTGGGGAGCAATGTAGTTACCCCACCGCTTGCCAGATGTCAGGACAACGCAATGTTGGCAGCTACCGACAGATGGCTCTGTCCGTTCCCTCCACACTCCAAGCACTGCTGTTTCGTCTTTTCCATGTCTAAATCAGAAAGCATACATTTTGCTCTTTCTCCCTCTTTCTCTCTCTGCCTTTATCTTACCCCGAAATCAAAGTTAAGCAAAATCTGATATCACTAAAACGAAGTACGGCCTTAAGAACAATAGTTCAGCGTAGCCAAGGATTCCTGCCGAGAAGGGCTAACACGTTTGTCGTCTACAGCAATTAATGTGCGATGGTTACGAACGGTATTAGCAATAACGGAAAGTTGCTTGGATACCATCTCGTCAGCTGTTCAGTGTATGCTCTAGTCTACGACGCGCGCTAGAAAATTAATCCTATATCATCGAACAGTCTGTACGTGACGACTGGATATTACTAGGCGCTTAGGAATATAAGTTGCGTTGCGGATTGCCATACGGCACAAACGCCAGCGCGAACGGCATGAATTTTCAGGATACTGTTGGCGATGTGGAGGTATTATAAATAACGGGCGTTATAAAGAAGAAGAACTGGGTCTCAGACATTGCAGAGAACAAAGTTCTTTCTAAACTCGTCTTTTATAGCTCCCAAAGCTAGAACCATGTCCCATATTCCTGGAGTGAGTTGGTGTTCTTCCTTACACGATCGTTCCCACCTTCCATTGCCTGCCATTTCACTTTAGACAGCGCTGCTTAAGAGCAGAGAAATTACTTAGAGACTGGAATATAAGTGTCCTCAGTAATAGATGGAAGCAGCAGTCAACTGCAGACTTGTCGAAATAGCCTAGCACTCATTCTACATCTACATCTGCGTAGATATTTTACAAGCAATCATACGTTGCGTGGCGGACGGTACACTGTACCACCACTACTCATTTCCTTTCCTTTTCGAATCTGAAATAGAGCGATGGAAAAACGACTGTCTATATCCCTCCGTTCGAGCCCTAATTTCTAATATCTTATCTTCGTGGTCCTTACGCACATCCTATGTTGGCGGCAGTAGACTCGCTTGACAGTCAACTTCAAATGCCGGTTCTCTAAATTTTCTCAATAGTGTTTCTCGAAAAGAATGTCGCCTTCCGTCCAGGCATTCCCATGTAAGTTCCTGAAGCATCTCCGCAACACTTACGCGTTGTTCCAGCCATCTGTAACAAATGTAACAGTCCGTCTCTGAATTGTTTCGATGTCTTCATTTAATCCGACCTTGTGTGGATCCCAAACACTCGAGCGGTACTCAAGAATAGGTCGCACCAGCGTCCTATATGCGCTCTCCTTTACAAGTGAACCACTTTCCTAAAATTCTCCCCATAATAATACGACGCCTTCCCTAACACATTTCTCAGATGCTCGTCCCATTTCATATCGCTTTGCAGCGTTACGCCCGGATATTTAAACGACTTGACTGTGTCAAGCAGGACCCTAGCAGGAGACGAGGTACTGGCAGAAGTAAAGCTGTGAGGACGGGGCGTGAGTCGTGCTTGGGTAGCTCAGTTTGAACGAGAACGAACAGAAGAAAATTAACATTGGAGCTCCCAACTACCAATAAACCCATCCTCTGTGATTGCCCGGACCTTGAAGGCTGAGAATCATCCTCTGAAACAGGGCAGGCAGCTGCATCTAGCTCAGCCAGAGACAGTGCCTGAAGCCTGTTTGTCAGACGCACCGGGGAGGCTTTCTGATCAGCCTCCGGGGACGTCTTTCGCTGCCTGCCACGCCTTGGAACGACCTCCCAATCAACCACAGGCGAGGGCTCAGCCCCACTGCGGGCAGCAACTGGGCCAACCACAGCGGCAGACCGATCTGGGGACAGACGGGACGAGGTTGACATCCCCGTGATACCCAAGTCCGGCTCCCCACAGTGGTGCCCATTGGCAACAGCCTCAAGCTGCGCGACCGAAGTCAGCGCCGCTTGCAGCTGTGAGCGAAGGAATGCCAACTCAGCCCTCATCCGAACACAACAATCACAGTCCCTGTCCATTCTAATCGATGTTGAACAACAGTTACTGAAACACGAGTCCGTGCCTAGATAACGCAAGGGAAACACGCAAAGAATGTGTTAACTAACCTATACAAATGCCTAACGACTGCGCTACAATTTGCCTGAATCTGCCTATACGAAACTCACACGCAATTTAAGTAAGAATCTACGAAGTAAACACTAAATCGCGATGCTACAACTCTCAAATACTATAACACGCCCAAAATTTATGAATTAAACAATGCAAGTACCCAAAAACACGCAAAGAAATTAAGAATTAAACTATGTAACGAATAAGTAAGCTAGGGGTATACGACTTGCTGCTGCAGCTGCTTATCCAACGGCGCCAGGGAGCACAATAGTGACGCTCCAATATCGTAACAGAAAGATGTACCGAGAAAGAAATAGTGAACAGTCCATTTAACATTTGTGGACCTAGGAAAGGCGAATGCTACGTTCTCATTAAGTAAGTTATAACTGACCATGACGAATAATGATGTCTTAATGCTCTACATCAGTGCAGTTAGAGCCTTATACTGTGGCTGCAGCGGTTGAGTTGAAGCGGACAATGTTTTATGAGAATAGTTCCGAATGAGTAAGAGGATTCGAAAGCGTTGTCTAGTGACTCCTCTGTTGCTCACAATTTATTTGCAAGAAATATCGACGTCACGGAGAAGTAAAAGTAGTCCTGTGGGCATGTCAGTGGGTGATGCAAAATTATCTTTGAGAAAGTAATGTACTCAGGAGTGGTTAGCCATCTCAACAGTAATCGGATACTTAGTAAATCACAGTTCCGATTTCAGAAATGCTGTTCCACTCAGACAGCAATATACAATTTCACTGTCCACATAATAGAGTCTTTAAATAGTAAAATGTCACCAGTAGGAATATTCTGTGACTTATCTAAAGCATTTGATTGTGTAAACCATGACATTATGTTGGAGAAATTACCATTCTATGGTATAAATGGAACAGCGTATGAGTGGTTTAAGTCATATCTGCAAAACAGGAAGCAAAAAGTCTCTTTATATGCTTCAAGTGATTCAAACGATTTTGCCACTTCATCTAGCTGGTGTGAAATTATATTAGGTGTTCCACAAGGTTCGATCATGGGTCCCCTCCTGTTCTTGGATATATGTGAATGACCTCCCTTCTTATGTGAAACAAGATACTGAACTGATACTATTTCCTGATGATATAAGCATAATTATTAATCTAGTAAAAGAAAGTCCGATAGAAAATGATACAAACAAGGTCTTTGGAAAAGTTATTAATTGGTTTTATGCGAATGGGCTTGCTCTGAACTTTGAAAAAACACAGTACATCCATTTTTCTGCTGAAAAAAAATATAATTCCTTCAATAAACATAACACATCAAAAGAAGTCAGTAGCCAGGGTAGAGCATACTAAGTTTTTGGGTGTACATATAGATGAGAATCTTAATTGGAAAATTCATATTTTCGATCTCCTAAAGCGACTAGCTTCAAAAACTTATGCAATCAGAATAATTGCCTATTTTGAGGATGTAGAAATTAGTAAGCTAACATACTTTGCATACTTCCACTCTCTGATGTCATACGGAATAATATTCTGGGGCAACTCAACACTTAGGCAAAAGTTTTCACTGCTCAAAAGAAAGTAGTTAGAATAATGTGTGGGGTTCACAGTCGCACATCTTGTAGGCATCTGTTTAAAAGGTTAGGACTTCTTACAACTGTTTCACAGTACATTTACTCAGTAACGAAATTTTTTCTCAACAACATGGACCAATTTATAATCAACAGCGACATTCATGATTGCAATACCAGAAAAAGAAAGACCTACACTATCCTTTACTTAACCTATCTTTGACACAGAAAGAGGTAAAATATGCTGCTATAAAACTTTTTGATAAGTTACCAGATGAAATAAAAAGTCTGACAGACAGCAGTAAAAGTTTCAAAAACAAATTGAAATCATACGCCCTTGACACCTCCTTCTACACCATAGATGAATTCTTGAATATGAGTAAATAAATCTGGAGATATAATGTATGCATTTTGTGCCATTTAAGGGAATGGGATACATAATAAAATATTTAGGTATAACACTATAATGTAAACAAAAAAAAGAAAAAAAATGTTTCCTGTGCGCATTTTTTGTGCATTTGACACGTTCCACATCATAACGGTTTTTCCGTGCTGTTGAACAACGGAACACGTAACTACCTAACTAACTTATATTCCGTCCTCCTCGCTAATCAGTGGGTAGTAACGGCCAAAGATACTGACGACGATAGTTATATGGTGAGTAATATATCTGAAGAATATGACAAGTGCGACTTAAAAATAAACTAAAAAAAAAAATGGCTCTGAGCACTATGGGACTTAACATCTGCAGTCATCAGTCCCCTAGAACTTAGAACTACTTAAACCTAACTAACCTAAGGACATCACACACATCCATGCCCGAGGCAGGATTCGAACCTGCGACCGTAGCAGTCGCGCGGTTCCGGACTGTGCGCCTAGAACCGCTAGACCACCGCGGCCGGCTAAACACAAAAGAAAATGCATATGTGATAGTGGGTGGTGATGAGTAGTGGAGTCGGTATGCAACCTGATACGCCTCACGTGTCGAGATAAGCCCGCCCTTTTAGCCACCCACGCCTCTGCTGTGCCGGTTCTAGCTCAGACAACCATGTAAGACGAGACTGCCACCCCCCTACTCGCCTTCCCTCTCCAGGCTGGTAGGACGACTTAGATAAAGGCCGCGCGCTCCCCCTCCTGTTCCGTTTTCTTTCACTAGGCACAACAATGCACGTTTGGAGCGGGCAGCTTGTAAAGGACAACAGCTCACAGCGCCACATTAAGCTGCACGTCTTCAGCGGACCAAGCAACGTGGAAGCAAGGCAGAAGCTGATTCGAGGTGACAACTGATGTCCGACGAGTCGCAGCTTTGCCTTTTATGGTGTATCGGTTGGTTAGTTAGTTAGTTAGTTGGTGGCGTGTTCCATTGATCAATCGCATGTTATGGTAGCCGTAATGATGTGGAACGTGTCAAGTGCACAAGAAATGCACATATGAAACAAGGCTTTTTAATATACACTCCTGGAAATTGAAATAAGAACACCGTGAATTCATTGTCCCAGGAAGGGGAAACTTTATTGACACATTCCTGGGGTCAGATACATCACATGATCACACTGACAGAACCACAGGCACATAGACACAGGCAACAGAGCATGCACAATGTCGGCACTAGTACAGTGTATATCCACCTTTCGCAGCAATGCAGGCTGCTATTCTCCCATGGAGACGATCGTAGAGATGCTGGATGTAGTCCTGTGGAACGGCTTGCCATGCCATTTCCACCTGGCGCCTCAGTTGGACCAGCGTTCGTGCCGGACGTGCAGACCGCGTGAGACGACGCTTCATCCAGTCCCAAACATGCTCAATGGGGGACAGATCCGGAGATCTTGCTGGCCAGGGTAGTTGACTTACACCTTCTA
Organism: Schistocerca nitens; assembly: GCF_023898315.1. Taxonomy (NCBI): domain Eukaryota; kingdom Metazoa; phylum Arthropoda; class Insecta; order Orthoptera; family Acrididae; genus Schistocerca; species Schistocerca nitens. Next base: position 851,637,965 of record NC_064618.1, read on the forward strand.
GAGCACGTTGGGTGGCACGGGATACATGCGGACGTGCATTGTCCTGTTGGAACAGCAAGTTCCCTTGCCGGTCTAGGAATGGTAGAACGATGGGTTCGATGACGGTTTGGATGTACCGTGCACTATTCAGTGTCCCCTCGACGATCACCAGTGGTGTACGGCCAGTGTAGGAGATCGCTCGCCACACCATGATGCCGGGTGTTGGTCCTGTGTGCCTCGGTCGTATGCAGTCCTGATTGTGGCGCTCACCTGCACGGCGCCAAACACGCATACGACCATCATTGGCACCAAAGCAGAAGCGACTCTCATCGCTGAAGACGACGCGTCTCCATTCGTCCCTCCATTCGCGCCTGTCGCGACACCACTGGAGGCGGGCTGCACGATGTTGGGGCGTGAGCGGAAGACGGCCTAACGCTGTGCGGGACCGTAGCCCAGCTTCATGGAGACGGTTGCGAATGGTCCTCGCCGATACCCCAGGAGCAACAGTGTCCCTAATTTGCTGGGAAGTGGCGGTGCGGTCCCCTACGGCACTGCGTAGGATCCTACGGTCTTGGCGTGCATCCGTGCGTCGCTGCGGTCCGGTCCCAGGTCGACGGGCACGTGCACCTTCCGCCGACCACTGGCGACAACATCGATGTACTGTGGAGACCTCACGCCCCACGTGTTGAGCAATTCGGCGGTACGTCCACCCGGCCTCCCGCATGCCCACTATACGCCCTCGCTCAAAGTCCGTCAACTGCACATACGGTTCACGTCCACGCTGTCGCGGCATGCTACCAGTGTTAAAGACTGCGATGGAGCTCCGTATGCCACGGCAAACTGGCTGACACTGACGGCGGCGGTGCACAAATGCTGCGCAGCTAGCGCCATTCGACGGCCAACACCGCGGTTCCTGGTGTGTCCGCTGTGCCGTGCGTGTGATCATTGCTTGTACAGCCCTCTCGCAGTGTCCGGAGCAAGTATGGTGGGTCTGACACACCGGTGTCAATGTGTTATTTTTTCCATTTCCAGGAGTGTATATTACAATACAGAGTTGAGGATTAATATTTCTATTATTTACCCCAATACCTTAAATGGCACAAAATGCAAATACTATATTTATAGATTTATTTATTCCTATACAGGAATTCATCTATGGTATAGGAGCAGATGTGAGACATTTTATTTCATCTGGTAATTTGTCGAAAATTTTCTGGAGGGAGATACTCCTTTGATGTTTTGGGCTTCTTTTTCGGGCCATGGCTTATTTCTACACCTCCAATTTACCGTGGACATAAACAAAATACTTTACTTCAATGAGCTCGTTGGGCAGATGTGGTTTTTCTTCAATAACTTGATGAGTACGCTGTGGACAGTCCAGTATTCCAGGGTCACTGCAGCTGTGTTTTGGAAATTTGAAATTTGTGGTAAGGCCTTATGGGACCAAACTGCTAAGGTTATCGGCCCCTATGCTTACATACTATTTAATCTAACTTATGCTAAGGACAATACAGACACCCATGCCCGAGGGAGGACTCGAACCTCCGCCGGCGAGAGCCACGCTGACCGTAACAAGGCGCCCCAGACCGCTCGGCTACCGCGGGGGCTCAGCTGTGTTTAAAGGACTGCCTGCACGATTTTCTAGTCTGACGGTCAGTTCAGACATCCTGTCGCCCCTAAATCACCAGAGTTTAATGGCATAGAAAATATCTGGGACTATTTGTAAGACCGGGTGAAACGAAGCAATCAACATCCTCGTGTCTTGGTAGCCCTGCGGCGTGTGATAATCACCGAGTGACTTCAGCTGGACATGGAATAACCTAAGGAGACTCGTGGGCTTCCGTCCACTTCGATGTTAGAGCATTATGCATGATGGAGGCGGTGCTACACCGTATTAACGTGACTTCTCCTTGGGGTTAGTAACTTTCGACCTGGCACGCTTACCAAAGACTTCTGATGTAAGAGAATATTATTGCCGCGCGGGATTAGCCGAGCGGTCCGAGGCTCTGCAGTCATGGACTGTGCGGCTGGTCCCGGCGGAGGTTCGAGTCCTCCCTCCGGCATGGGTATGTGTAATTTAGCTTAAGTAGTCTGTAAGCTTAGGGACTGATGACCTCAGCAGTTAAGTACCGTAAGATTTCACACACATTTGAACATTTTTTGAAATATTATTATTATTATTAAGCATCAGATTGAGAAGGGGAAGCAACATATACTTGCGTGGCTCCCTTTCCCGTTTAGAAAGTGCCGCATACCATTGTGTAACAGTGAGGTTTTGTGCGAGCGATGTGCGGTTAGAGAAGTAAAGTTTAGTGAGAAATTCCCGGACGTCATTCGCACTGAAAATGTACCTAAGGGCCAGTTTAAAAATAAGTTTGAAGAATATTACAAGGGGGGAATATAAGTAGTATGTTAACGTCGGCCTCGACTGTTCAGTCCGCAGAATGACACGTCGGACACGGTTGGCTCTCTAAAAAACTTTGGCACATAGAAAGTAAATGATCACCCAAACACAAATTTAGAGTAATTGACACTATAATTAACATCTTCGACTTAACGTAATATAACATGTTAACACTTACGTCAATGAAACTTCCTGGCAGATTAAAACTTTGTGCCCGACCGAAACTCGAACTCGGGACCTTTGCCTTTCGCGGACAAGTGCTCTACCATCTGAGCTACCGAAGCACGACTCACGCCCGGTATTCACAGCTTTACTTCTGCCAGTATCTCGTCTCCTACCTGCCAAAATTTACAGAAGCTCTCCTGCGAACCTTGCAGAACCAGCGAAAGGTAAAGGTCCCGAGTTCGAGTCTCGGTCGGACACACAGTTTTAATCTGCCAGGAAGTTTCATATCAGCGCACACTCCGCTGCAGAGTGAAAATCTCATTCTGGAAACATCCCCCAGGCTGTGGCTAAGCCATGTCTCCGCAATATCCTTTCTTTCAGGAGTGCTAGTTCTGCAAGGTTCGCAGGAGAGCTTCTGTAAAGTTTGGAAGGTAGGAGACGAGATACTGGCAGAAGTAAAGCTGTGAGTACCGGGCGTGAGTCGTGCTTCGGTAGCTCAGATGGTAGAGCACTTGCCCGCGAAAGGCAAAGGTCCCGAGTTCGAGTCTCGGTCGGGCACACAGTTTTAATCTGCCAGGAAGTTTCATATCAGCGCACACTCCGCTGCAGAGTGAAAATCTCACTTACGTCCAATAACAATAACAGAGCTTGAGTGGTTTGAGAAGTTTAGAAATGACGTAAAAATGTCCGTTCATTAACCACTCTGTGTTTTGCACACATACTGGTCTGACATGCAACAAAGTAACCGTATTTTTCAATAGATTTAAACAAATTACAAATCTTATAACGACGCGTATGTGTCGGCCGGTGTGGCCGAACGGTTCTAGGCGTTACAGTGTGGAACCGCGCGACCACTACGATCGCAGGTTCGAATCCTGCCACGGGCAAGGATGTGTGTGATGTCCTTAGGTTAGTTAGGTTTAAGTAGTTCTAAGTTCTAGGGGACTGATGACCTCAGATGTTAAGTCCCATAGTGCTCAGAGCCATTTGAACCATTTTTCACGAGTATGTAATGTTGCGTCCGTATTAGAGAGGAGATAAAAAGAGAGTGATATCGTCCGGCAGTGGAACGATGGGTTGCGCGCTTGTTTTTGGTAATATGTCTTCAGAGTCTGTCTTTAATATCGATGTTTTTACATGCGGTTTGAATTAGTCTATAGTTTCTTGGGCGCGTCAGTGGCGCTGGATTCATTTCTCCTTGTAAATCGTCAAGCTACATCATTACAATGTATTGAAAGTATTTGTATGGAGTGTAGCCGTGTATGGAAGTGAAACATGGACGATAAATAATAGTTTGGACAAGAAGAGAATAGAAGCTTTCGAAATGTGGTGCTACAGAAGAATGATGAAGATTAGATGGGTAGATCACATAACTAATGAGGAAGTATTGAATAGAATTGTGGAGAAGAGGAGTTCGTGGCACAACTTCACTAGAAGAAGGGATCGGATGGTAGGACATGTTGTGAGGCATCAAGGGATCACCAATTTAGTACTGGAGAGCAGGGTGGAGGGTAAAAATCGTAGAGGGAGACCAAGAGATGAATACACTAAGTAGATTCAGAAGGATGTAGGCTTCAGTAGGTACTGGGACGTGAAGAAGCTTGCACAAGATAGAGTAGCATGGAGAGCTGCATCAAACCAGTCTCAGGAGTGAAGACCACAACAACAACAACAGTTAAATAGTATACATTGGCAAATAAATGGCTCTTCGCCTCTTTCGTTACTCAAGTCAGTGTTTTATGTGAGATGTGGCGGTGTGAAAATACAACATCTCAGACTGTCTGGATAGCATTTTTTGACCGGCTTGTAACACGTCCTTTTATTTATCCGCTCGTTCGGGATCTGAATAGCAGCCCAAAATTAGATAATTGATTAATGTGACCGTGTACCTAATGGGCTGGCAATCGGATTGGACTGCTCAGGGGATGTTACATTCCGTATTGTCCTTCGCAAATACTGTAATAAGTACTGTTTGGTGGTAAGAAGGACACAACACAGTTTCACAAACAAGATCTATATTCTTAGCAAAAGCACAAAATAAGGAGACAGCCACTGCCTTCGTCAATACACTGTTAATGATGGCTAATCTCAGCACAGGTTTCTCTAGTTATTCTTAATCGTCACACGCAACATCCAATCACTGTAATCCAAGTAATGCCGGCGCGGTAGACGCACTTAATATCACTGAAATCACTCTATAATTAAACTTTCTCACTTTCCCGTATAATACTAACACAAAGGGGTTAAACCGCGGCGATGGCCACTCCCTTTGTCGATAATTTACATTAATTCAACTGCTGGCTTCTGCACAGCTCTGCCCGCCTCGCGGGAACCTACCACCCCTGACTCCGCACATCTCCACACTCTAACTCTTACTAACTGCTCTCCGCCCAGTTCTTCCCGCCTCGCGGGAATCTACCCAAGCAGCACTCGGCACTCCGGTGAATCCCCTCTAGCTCTCGCGCCCTGCACACTCTACTCGATAGTTGCCCTGTCGACCTGTGTGAGCGCAAACTTAGCAGTAAGGGCCTGCGGACCCCTTACAGGCTGCAGGGAGTTTTGTACTGAGCGGGTACGCCTGTGCTGTTGCAGTGACGTGGTCGCACGGTCTGCGCGACGTCACGCACAGCGCGCGCACCCTCAAGGAGACGAGCGACGACTACGTGCGCCTGACGCTGAAGCGCGCGCGGCCCTGCGACGCCGGCACCTACTGCGTGCTGGCGCGCAACGTCTACGGCTGCGACCGAGCCTTTTTCACGCTCAAGGTGAGTGGCGCCTGCCTTGCAACTCAGCGCCCGTGTACCTTCCGGCATCACTTCATTCCCAAACACAACTGCGCCGCTTATCGCGTCTGATACTTGACGGCTCAACACAAAAGTTTTATCCCAAGTACAGATAGTGTTGAGGATCAGTGGACAAAGGTCAAAACCATCGTACAATATGCGTTAGATGAGTATGTGGCAAGTAAGATCGTAAGACATGGAAAAGAGCCACCGTGGTTGTTGTGTATATAGTTCCGCGTAGTCAGCGCGTACACAACTTTCCCACCGGAGCGCGCCCCGCTAAGCACAACAGCACAGGCGCAGCGCTCGTCCGGCTCCGCACTACGAGATGGCGCTGCCTTAGAGACGGACCAAATTATGCTTCCGCCGATCCGCGTATTAATATGTAACGCAGCCAATGAGATCGCTGCTGACGTAGAACCTTTTCTCCTCGCGGATCACACTCGCGCAGTGATACCTGAACGCTCGAGGTATTATATTGAGTGTACAGACCTCCGATTAGTCAGTGTGAATTAGTCTGCATTTGTCTATAGTCAAGTTTCAGTCTGCGCCTAATAAGATTACCATATTCCTGTACATAGCCATGAAGATAAATGAATAGACACTTTGTCAAGTATCAGAGATATGTGAGAATAAGATTAACGTACCAACACCAAAGAAACTTCAGATTGTAAATTGTGAACAGTATCCAGAATCAAGTTACGTAATGTCTATCCTTTTTATTATTTTAATAAATGTGTGTGAAAATTAATCAAGTTCTGTTTAAAGTTGGTCACCGTCAATCTGCTACTCTAAGCGTGCAAGTGGCATTTCTATCGTCTGACCTAACGGCAGAAGATAAACACGCCACGATAAGACCACGAGACATATTGCTGACACTCGCCTACTTCGTTGGAGCGACGAGTCAAATAAGCTGATGGTGTGTGTACCAAAAGTCTTACAGTACGCACACCACAGTGGTACAACAACCGAGTTACAAAACTGCTGCGGAAGCAAAGGGAACTTCACATCAAACATAAACATAGCCAAAGCCTTGCAGACAAACAAAAATTTACACGAAGCGAAATGTAGTGTGAGGAGGGCTATGCGAGAGGCGTTCAATGAATTCGAAACTAAAGTTCTATGTACTGACTTGGCAGAAAATCCTAAGAAATTTTGGTCTTATGGCAAAGCGGTAGGTGGATCAAAACAAAATGTCTAGACACTCTGTGACCAAAATGGTACTGAAACAGAGGATAACAGACTAATGGCCGAAATACTAAATGCCTTTTTCCAAAGCTGTTTCACATAGGAAGACTGCACTGTAGTTCCTTCTCTAGATTGTCGCACAGATGACAAAATGGTAGATATCGAAATAGATGACAGAGGGATAGAAAAACAATTAAAATCGCTCAAAAGAGGAAAGGCCGCTGGACCTGATGGGATACCAGTTCGATCTTACACGGAGTACGCGATGGAACTTGCCCCCCTTCTTGCAGCGGTGTACCGTAGGTCTCTAGAAGAGCGTAGCGTTCCAAAGGATTGGAAAAGGGCACAGGTCATCCCCGTTTTCAAGAAGGACGTCTAACAGATGTGCAGAACTATAGACCTATATCTCTAACGTCGATCAGTTGTAGAATTTTGGAACACGTATTATGTTCGAGCATAATGATTTTTCTGGAGACTAGAAATCTACTCTGTAGGAATCAACTCTGTAGGAATCAGCATGAGTTTCGAAAAAGATGACCGTGTGAAACCCAGCTCGCAGTATTCGTCCAGGAGACTCATAGGGCCATAGACTCTGGTTCCCAGGTAGATGCCGTGTTTCTTGACTTCCGCAAGGCGTTGGATACAGTTCCCCATAGTCGTTTAAGGAACAAAGTAAGAGCATATGGACTATCAGACCAGTTGTGTGATTGGATTGAAGAGTTCCTAGATAACAGAACGCAGCATGTCATTCTCAATGGAGAGAAGTCTTCCGAAGTAAGATTGAAAAAATGGCTCTGAGCACTATGGGACTTAACATCTTAGGTCATCAGTCCCCTAGAACGAAGTAAGATTGATTTCAGGTGTGCTGCAGGGGAGTGTCGTAGGACCGTTGCTATTCACAATATATATAAATGACCTTGTGGATAACATCGGAAGTTCACTGAGACTTTTTACGGATAATGCTGTAGTATATCGAGAGGTTGTAACAATGGAAAATTGTACTGAAATGCAGGAGGATCTGCAGCGAATTGACGCATGGTGCAGGGAATGGCAATTGAATCTCAATCTAGACAAGTCTAATGTGCTGCGAATACATAGAAAGAAAGATCCTTTATCATTTAGCTACAATATAACAGGTCAGCAACTGGAAGCAGTTAATTCCATAAATTATCTGGGAGTACGTATTAGGAGTGATTTAAAATGGAATGATCATATAAAATTATTCGTCGGTAAAGCAGATGCCAGACTGAGATTCATTGGAAGAATCCTAAGGAAATGCAGTCCGAAAACAAAGGAAGTAGATTACAGTATACTTATTCTCGCCCACTGTTTGAATACGGCTCACCAGTGTGGGATCCGTACCAGATAAGGTTGATAGAAGAGGTAGAGAAGATCCAACGGAGAGCAGCGCGCTTCGTTACAGGATCATTTAGTAATCGCGAAAGCGTTTCAGAGATTATAGATAAACTCCAGTGGAAGAGTCTGCAGGAGAGTCGCTCAGTAGCTCGGCACGGGATTTTGTTGAAGTTTCGAGAACACACCTTCACCAAGGAGTCAAGCAGTATATTGCTCCCTCCTACGTATATCTCGCGAAGAGACTATGAGGATAAAATCAGAGAGATTAGAGCCCACACAGAGGCATACCGACAATCTTTCTCTCCACGAACAATACGGGACTGGAAAAGAAGGGAGAACCGATAGAGGCACTCAAAGTACTCTCCGCGACACACCGTCCGGTGGATTGCGGAGTATGGATGTAGATGTAGATGTAGATGTAGATGTAGATGTAGATGTAGATGTAGATGGGCAATCCTTCCTGTTGTTAGATTGTCTCCTAATAAAATCGAAAGAGTTCGTGTGTCTCATTTCTACCTCCGATAGCGAACACATAAGCACAATGTATGACAAAGTACACGGCTTCACAAAAAAGTGTGAAGCTGACTGAAGGGGAGAAGGAAACGAGATGGAACGTCACGGCTCCAGAGGGTGTGTGATGTTACTTCAGTGCTTACGAAATCGAATCAGATTTACGAAGAACTAGGCACCATGAGCCCACTTATCGGCATCACGGTGAACCCCCTCTGACGTGGAACAGTGCACTGATTCTCTTGAGAAGAGTGTGGAATATGTGTTCTTATAGGACAACTATCCAGGGATTTCCACCCAATAATATCCAAACAGCAGACTCTGTACAGAATTTATTAAATTGCCAATACTAAACTCTTTTAAGTAACAACAAATTCATATAACTTGCAGAACTTAACAAATGGTTAAAAGAACGAGCCTTAAGAACAATAACGGTGGCTTGCCACCATAAAATCAAAGAACCTTTTACAATAGTGCTTTTAGAGTTTACCCAAGGGACAAAATCCAAGAATAAGTTAACTTGGCAATACAACTTCAGATCATTTACAAAAACCTTTAAGAATGATAATGACACTTGGCACCATAAAATCGGAAAACTTTAAGAGCAGTAATAAACTTAAAAAATAATAATAATGGCAACTTGGCACCATAAATTCAGAGAAGCGCAACACGCAACCAGTAAATATAATAAGAAAATAATAATTTGATAGAACCAAAGGGCAAGGGCAACTCCCAAATCAATCATAGACGAGCGAGCTCTCAACACTTCGGAGCGTTCCCACTAGAAACGGTACCGGAAATAAACCGCTGAGAGCTCCCCGACATGCCTCCCACAACTGCCCATTACTTACGCACCTTGGTTCTGTTCTGTAACACGCGACAGATAATATCAACACAAGATAAAATTCAAAAATACAATATAACATCATCCCAACAGCACATGATAACCACGGCACCGTTAACTCGGGCGCTCTTAACAAGTGCCGGAAGCCAACACACACAATAAACAATTCTCGCTTCTTAAAACAAATAATAAAAGCCAAGCGCACATGAATAGTCAAACCACAGTCTTAGAAGTGCCTTAACGACACCAAATGCGACTATTCCACCAACTTAATAATAACACAGTGAGATAAAAAAACAGAACATACCACTAAATGGTTGTTACACAAACCAAATTGCCGAGATCGTGTTGTTCAGGTCCCAGATGACCACATATACCAAGCAGCAGTAATTCACTATGCATATACTGTCCAAGACCGCTTTTCTTAGGCACACTTTACCTGACACTGCAAATGCCAAGTATACCACACGTGACCGCAACTCCGGGCAGGTAACAGGAACCACCTACGTGAATTCCTTCAAAAAGGAACAAACAGGCACCACCAAAGGTAACGCTGGGCAGAGCGGGTGGGCAACGACCCACTCAGCGGGATAACCAAAAGATATTCCACTTGAGCAAATAAATTAGCACGAACAAATATCGTAACGTAACACACACACACGCAGCAAAAACTTCCAACAACGCCGTCCCACATCAGAATGAAGTTCAGGAACCGCTGCTGGAGCTTCCAGCGGAAAATCTGACGAGCCAACCGAGCCCACACCCTAACCTGGCAGACGACTCAAACATTCAGCAACTATTTGTCTCCGGGCCAGAGTGTCACAGGACCCCACCGGACCTCCACATCAGACAGGCAGCCAGAACAAGTACGCCGGCTCCAATTAATCGCCACCGCATGGCCAGCACAGCGGCGAGTCGCCTCCGCCCCAGACCACTCTGTTCGTAGCGCTAGTCACCAGCAGGTCAGGCAGAGCGAACTTCACGTTCCGTGCAATGCCCGGAAACCGACTACCCTCTCGCTTTCCGCCGGCCACCACAAACACACGCCAGCGACGTAATCAACACTGAAGCACCACCCGCACCAGAACAGCGAACTATAGTCGATTGTAGCGCGCGCTCTAAACAAAATCACGGGATAGCGGCGCGTGCCGTATCAGAGTGTCATAAATCCCTAGTACTTTCTTGGAGGCAAGTAGAAGCACAAGTGTTGCTACTGGTCCGTGATATCCCGGAGACCAGACTTGACGTCCGACCTAGTCTCACACGTATTCTACTGTGGACAGATGTGGGGAACTGGCTGCTTACTGGAGTACCACAGCATCACCCGGGCAGTTGCCCTGTGTGGACGAGCTTTGTCCTGTTGAAAAATGGCAGTACGGTTCTGTCGTGTGAGAGATAACACATGAAGACGCTGGATGTCCATGACGTACCATTGTTCCCTCAGCCACTACCAGCTTTGAACTATTGGCAAAAATTTCCCCACACCATGAACGCACGAGTAACACCGCTGTGCCTGAGCAAAACATTGAAAGAATGGGGCCACTCCCGAACTCACGGCCATACTCGACTGGGTAGTGCAGAACCCCGAGTCATTGCTGAGTAGAATACGACGCCATTTGTAACTACACTCCTGAAAATTGAAATAAGAACACCGTGAATTCATTGTCCCAGGAAGGGGAAACTTTATTGACACATTCCTGGGGTCAGATACATCACATGATCACACTGACAGAACCACAGGCACATAGTCACAGGCAACAGAGCATGCACAATGTCGGCACTAGTACAGTGTATATCCACCTTTAGCAGCAATGCAGGCTGCTATTCTCCCATGGAGACGATCGTAGAGATGCAGGATGTAGTCCTGTGGAACGGCTTGCCATGCCATTTCCACCTGGCGCCTCAGTTGGACCAGCGTTCGTGCAGGACGTGCAGACCGCGTGAGACGACGCTTCATCCAGTCCCAAACATGCTCAATGGGGGACAGATCCGGAGATCTTGCTGGCCAGGGTAGTTGACTTACACCTTGTAGAGCACGTTGGGTGGCACGGGATACATGCGGACGTGCATTGTCCTGTTGGAACAGCAAGTTCCCTTGCCGGTCTAGGAATGGTAGAACGATGGGTTCGATGACGGTTTGGATGTACCGTGCACTATTCAGTGTCCCCTCGACGATCACCAGTGGTGTACGGCCAGTGTAGGAGATCGCTCCCCACACCATGATGCCTGGTGTTGGCCCTGTGTGCCTCGGTCGTATGCAGCCCTGATTGTGGCGCTCACCTGCACGGCGCCAAACACGCATACGACCATCATTGGCACCAAGGCAGAAGCGACTCTCATCGCTGAAGACGACACGTCTCCATTCGTCCCTCCATTCACGCCTGTCGCGACACCACTGGAGGCGGGCTGCACGATGTTGGGGCGTGAGCGGAAGACGGCCTAACCGTGTGCGGGACCGTAGCCCAGCCTCATGGAGACGGTTGCGAATGGTCCTCGCCGATACCCCAGGAGCAACAGTGTCCCCAATTTGCTGGGAAGTGGCGGTGCGGTCCCCTACGGCACTGCGTAGGATCCTACGGTCTTGTCGTGCATCCGTGCGTCGCTGCGGTCCGGTCCCAGGTCGACGGGCACGTGCACCTTCCGCCGACCACTGGCGACAACATCGATGTACTGTGGAGACCTCACGCCCCACGTGTTGAGCAATTCGGCGGTACGTCCACCCGGCCTCCCGCATGCCCACTATACGCCCTCGCTCAAAGTCCGTCAACTGCACATACGGTTCACGTCCACGCTGTCGCGGCATGCTATCAGTGTTAAAGGCTGCGATGGAGCTCCGTATGCCACGGCAAACTGGCTGACACTGACGGCGGCGGTGCACAAATGCTGCGCAGCTAGCGCCATTCGACGGCCAACACCGCGGTTCCTGGTGTGTCCGCTGTGCCGTGCGTGTGATCATTGCTTGTACAGCCCTCTCGCAGTGTCCGGAGCAAGTATGGTCGGTCTGACACACCAGTGTCAATGTGTTCTTTTTTCCATTTCCAGGAGTGTAGTAACCGTTCTTGTTGTGGTGTTAATTGCATTCCATGGCATGTCATGGCATGGGGCAGTAATTCCCTAGTCCGGTTGGTGCTGGCCTCCTGACAATGGTACGGAATCACACAGATTGTTGCAGGGAGCCCATTACTTCTTGTCGGGCGGCAGACGCTGATGTGAAAGGGTTACGATGTGAGTAGTGCACAATATGGCGGTCGTCTCTTGTGGTGATGAGATGTGGCCGAGCGGAACCTCGGCGACGAATACGCCTGCTCTGAAGTTCCCGAGCAGCGGGCCACTGCCGCATCAGAATGCCTCACAATCTGCATATCGCACCATTCGACCAGCAGGACAGATGGAGACCGACAATGAGGCCCCTATCAAACTATGTCAGGCGCTGATAACGCTGCCTCATACGAGTACGTGACACCTCCATATCCCTCACAGTGATCACTCAATATCTGATGCAGTTCACGTCCCTTACGTCTAGTACCAACCCTGGCAACAACACTAAACAGGAACAACACTAATGCATTCTGGTGGTTTTTTAACCTGTCACAGAAAATTACAAGTAATCATTTTCATACGCGCCGATACGACGTAAGTGTACCAAGTTGCATTAACATCCGACCATGTTTTTTGCGTGCTTCATTTTCTGCGTCAGGTAGTGTATTGTCATATGTCTACGTGCAAGAAACTGTCAAACATACATAGGTTATTTTTCTGCCCCCCCCCCCTTTTAAACTCTAAGAAAGTGTATTCCCACGTTCATATTTTAATTTGTCTGTCGTTTGTTGTGAGCCGTCGTGTATTTCCGAGTAGCTTACAAGCTGATTGGTAATGTGATCTCTGACTTGGACAAGTAGCCAATTAATGTCGATCTATAATGTTTAATTCCTTACAGATGATTTCTTTCGTGCTAACTCTGTCCAGTTGTCCTCCTACTGATACTACTGATTCTTTTCAGCTTTAAGAAATATCTTTTCGCCTCATTACAATTTTTATAAACGTAATCGGTGTTAGGCATGCAAGCACACAGCGAAGCGATCATTAGCGCCTAAGTCTAATTAATGTTTGATCATCCAAAATTAAAGTTAATTAAAAGAAGTAATAAATAAGAAATTCGTCAGGGTATTAGAAATGGATAAGTACGAGGCGTGTTTTTTAAGTAAGTACCGTTTTGAAAATAAAAAAAGACGTTCTTAGATATCTCAATAATTTTATTTTTACATGAAAGCCTGTACCTTAATCTACGCACTGAAGCTATTACAGTCTGATTCTTCGTTGTTTACGTTGTGTACTGAGTGTTTAAGACCCCTCCGATAATCTTGAGTCCCGCCCACTGTGAAGTACGGGCTGTTATAAGATTTCTTAGTGCTAAAGGCCTAAAAGCGATCGATATTCATCGTGAGATCTGTGCAGTTTACGGGGAAAACATTATGAGTGATGGAATGGTGAGAAAGTGGGTGAGAGCATTTAAAGATGGCCGCACAAATGTGCATGATGAACAACGGAGTGGGCGTCCTTCGGTCGTTAATGGAAGTTTGGTGCAGGAAGTGGACAATAAGGTGAGAGAAAAGAGACGCTTTATGATTTCCTCCTTGCGGAATGATTTTCCTAATGTTTCTCGTAGTGTTTTGTATGGCATTATGATCGAGCACTTGAATTACCGAAAATTGTACGCACGTTGGGTACCGAAAATATTGACGGATGTGCACAAAACCAAACGTTTAGACAGTGCATTGACTTTCCTTGAGCGGTACCACAACGACGGTGATGATTTCTTTAGCGAAATTGTTACGGGCGATGAAACATGGAAGTTGAGCAAGGGCATCGTTTTCCTATAAGACAATGCCCGTCCGCATGTGGCGAATCAGACCAAAGATTTCATCACATCTTTTCGATGGGAAACTCTAGATCATCCTCCGTACAGACCCGATCTTGCGCCCAGTGACTGCCATCTGTTCCTGCACTTGAAGAAACACCTGGGCTGTCAGCGTCTTCAAGACGATGACGAAGTCAAAACAGTGGTGATGCAGTGGTTAACGAGTCAGGCGGCAGACTTCTAAGAGGAGGGTATTCAAAAACTGGTACAACGTTATCACAAGTGCCTCAATATTGACGGAAATTATGTAGAAAAGTAGATAAAGGTACAGGCTTTCATGTGAAAAGAAAATTATTGAGATATCTTAGCACGTCTTTTTTTAAATTTCAAAACGGTACTTACTTAAAAAAAACACGCCTCGTATATAAAAAGGAATAAAAAAATCTTTGGTTAGAGCAGATTTAATAAGTAAACTGAGAACCACAGTGTGTAAGAGTCATGAGGAGGAAGCGAATTTCATTACGTGCTTGGCACCTGTGTCGTCTTCTAAATTTCATTACGTGCTTGGCACCCTTGTCGTCTTCTAAATTTATGGAACACCGTTAGCAGACCGTTACTAGACTCTTCCACAGATAATCGTACGCCATAAGCACTGCACAATGATGCGTCGCCTCACTGGAGCGAATCTATGCGTCATATGGCAGTGCCGAATTGGAAGACGGAGAAGGAGCACGTCGTATGCCCTAAGTGGCTCAAGGAAGCTACAGCATGACTGGAGACGCGGCTTCAGCAGACGTCACCTTGTTGCCCCCCACTTACAGTCAATTATCCTGCCAGTTAAACAGAACCCGGCGCCTCAACAATGGGGCCACTGTGTGGAGAGCGGCGTCACATTATGCTGCACTGTGCACTGAGCACAGCTTCTTGGCTGTTACGTCCTTTTATTACTCCGAATGCCGGCACCTCGATGGCCTAGTATGAAACACTGTAGCACCTTCCTCTCGACCTGTGTATGGAAGGATAGGGTCCTCCATATTTTATTACTCTCTCTGCTGGGTATCTGTATTGCATATATAGAAACAATTGTAGAATTTAATTAGAGGCATATGAGCAATTTCGAATCTCTTAACTCCTCCAATGCGTTCAGCATCACATATACGTTGGCGTTGTACAATAATGCAGAGCTGGCCAGTAAAAGTACAACGACAGGAAAAGTAACAAACAGTGAAAGTTTACTTATTGTGCGGGTACAGTCTAGTAGAAAGAATCTACAATTAAATTTGTAGGTGATGTGGGTGTATACAGGTTGCACATCTTGTAACAAACATGGCTCCAACCCTACAGAGTCCAACAGGGCTTGGATGACATATACGGTTACGCCATAGCTGGCTGCTTCAACTCTACGCCATCCCTCAATCGTAGTCGCTGGCGAATGTTTGGGGGGGGATTCCCTTGGCAATCCACCACCAGATATTTTCAATGGGCGGGAGGTCTGGAGATCGTGTCTGCCAGGAGAAGGGTGTAACACCGTATGTACCGAGGCAGGTCAGAACAGCACAGGTTTATCGATATTGTAATGGAGCACCCGGAGATGGGGCACAACCACCGGCCTTAGCATTTCAGAAATGTGATGTTTGTTGTAAAAATTGCCAACTAGTCTAACCAGAGTTGATGGTGTTGTACACCCAGTGGCACGACAAAGCATCATACTAAATGCTGGACCGTGTGATGGTGACGGATGCAATCTGGCAACACTCCCTCTCCTCGTTGTCTCCAAACACAGATACGTCCACTACAATACTGTGTGGAGAACCAGGACTCGTGTGAGAAGACGACGCTGTGCCATTCCTGTGCGCAGTGACGCCGTTCGGCGCACCACACTCTCTCCCTGCTTCCGCGTGACGTCGCCTCGCTGACAGTCCGCGGTGCTCCAGACATCGTGGTGTTGCCTGTGGTGCTTATCTTGCTGGAAGCGAGATCTTTCCCTGACACAGTGTACGAGACGTGGTTGTACGATCCTGCTCTGTCTAATGAACAACATGTCTGTCTTGGACGGCAGCCGCGTGCAGTCTTTGAGATTCTCCAAGGCGTCGAGTGTAGCCCTCCTGAACCTGTCGATTCCATATTCCCGTGACAGTCGTTGAATCCCGACCAACTCTAGAACAAACCGCAGTCGCCGCAGGCCACGATCCTTCCGCTGTAGAATTTAGACGCGTGTTGGTAGAATTCCCTTCTCCCTACGAGATGAATAACAAAATCTTCTCACAAACAGCCATAATCCAAATGTTGTTTCTGAATGAGGAACCCGCTGCGTAATCTTTCATCATATATAGAAAGTAGATGACATTGTTCCTAGACTTTCTCCAGTAGCGCTGAGGTGCTAAACGTTTATCCAAGCATGTACTAAACTTGAGGCAGTTTGACCTTTTTATGCATGGCGCATTACGGTGTTGCACTTTTAATGGTCAGCAGTATAATTTCGTTTAACTTCTACATGTTGAGAACATAATCTGTTCATATCACAGAACAGCTAATCTTCTCCCCTGCTTAGTTTCAAAAATAGACGCACTTTCCATGATGATGCTGATTTAAAAGGTCATGAAATAAAATCTTAAAATGCAATCTGCCTTACGGTCTCCTTTTGCTAACTTCAAAATTCTCTTGTACTTAGTCATCCACCAGAGTGGAATCCGTCTTCCGTCCTACATTATATATGTCATATGATCCACACCGAGTGCTCTCCCATTGATAGAAAGTAGCTTTCTTCATAAACGGGCACTTGAAAGCGACACTAATCACTAATATGGGTGAGTCACTGGGCGGATGTAAAGCTAGTGACTTTCGAAGACCAGATAAGACCTGACGCACGATCAGCGGTTGCTACTCGATAAATAATGAATCATTACCGTCATCTAGAGAGCTCCCAAGTATGGGCTGATTTAGCTGGTGGTCGTGGCCAGCCAAAGCCCCCTGTGATGGACAGGATCAATGATTTTCTACTGCATAAATTTTGCTGATTTTAGCACCGATAATCTGCCCAGAAACTCGAAATCCCTGTAAAACAAACACATTCCGTGGTCCATGACGTGAATCTAGCGCACTTGAGGATGCTTGATATTCGAACGAACTTTTACTTTGGTAATTAAGTCAATCTGTAAATGAACACAGCTTCCTGTGTCGACAAATTGAATCACATACGTACCTTTCGTTCCCGCTGCCTAATCGATATTGCTACTGTTGGTTTGGAAGGGCAACACTTTGTCACAAAACCTCCAGCGATTAAACAAAACTGTACGAACCTCCATGTCGTGGACGTCATGTCACTGACAGCCATGGCAACACTATGGAGAGTTCCCGCTGTTCTGCTGCAACCAGTCCTAAAGGAATTGACCGACTCGTAGCTGCAATAACGATATCACAATCAGATGATGCGGAGATAGGCAGTCGTCCAAGGAAGCTCCATTGAGGAACATTAGAGCTGAGAATATTATATTATCTAAACACTGGAAAAAACACCAGTGAACTCTTTCTTGCTGTCGAAAGGTATCTGCATTACTTCTTCCGCAATGTTCAACTCAATGACGGCACAGATATTTCCTGCACTCAAGCGAAGAAGCAGTTGTTTCGAACGTAGAACCCAGAGTAGACGCCAATTAGCCACCAAGATTTTTCCTTCACAGCTGGTGAATGAAACTTTGCGATATCTATTTGAAGATGTGCAGTCCTTCCCTGGCTGTCAATTTCATGAATGATTCCGTCCATCGCGATAGTCCTTTCCGTTAAGCACTGTAAAATATGTGCAAACACTTTTCTCTCACTGTATGTTCACACTGTCAAAAACTATTTAATTAGATTTCTTACAGATAAGTGAAGTATTGGATGTGATCCCAGAATACGAAGAAAATGTTGTGTATTTTTCCGGAATAATCCAACATTAGAAAAAAGTAGCATAATATTACTAAATTCCAAAAAAGATTCGATGTAGATGCGTTTATGTAAGTAGGAAACCTAAGAAATACCTTTTCTTAAAAATGCTTGTTTTGTAGATTTCTCTTGTGATACCTGGAGGATCGGAAAATTCTTTTTGCTCCTACATTACTGCATCCTTCCTAAACCTTATAGTTTTTTGTCTATTTTTCCTGAAACTATATCGTGTACTAACAATGTCTCTTCGAAGTAATCTTCTTACCAGCTGAGCTATCCGAAAACGAGTCAGGCCCTACTTCAATAGCTTCAACTTCTTTAGTACCTGTCTACAACTTTCCAAACTGCACTTAAGCTTCCTGACAAGCACTCCTGGAAGAAAGATTAGCGGCACACAGAATTAATCTGCCAAGAAGCTTCAAAACATCGCACACTTTGAATGAATTTTATTCATAATGGATGCTGTTGAACTCCGTGACTATTCCTTTATAGGGTATAGAAAAATGTTTCGCTACCAGTCACAATAAAAGGTTATTTATTTGTCACACCATTGGTTTGGGGCTTGCGCCCATCCTCAGGTGTTTATACATTCATGTACATATTTATATTGCTGGAGATCAATAAAGATGAAGCATCATTATTATGACAGCGTAACCATAATAATGATGCTTCATTTTGATTGATCTCCAACAATATAAACATGTTCATGAATGTATAAACACCTGAGGATGGGCGCAAGCCCGACACCAGTGGTGTGACAAGCAAATAACCTTTTATTGTGACTGGTAGCGGAAATTTTTCTACACCCTATCGGACACTTTGCTGCAGAGCGAAAGATTAATTCTGGAAACACTCGCCTAGGCTATGTTTAAGTCATTCCTCCATGATATCCTTTCTTCCAGCAGTACTAATATCGGCAGGTATGTTACAGAGCTTCTCTAAAGTTTGTAAAGTCAGAGACAGTTACTGGCAGAAATGAAGTTGCCAGTCGTTCCTGGATAGATCAGTGGATAAGGGTGTTTCCTGTGAAAGACAAGGTTCCCAGTTCGTGTTGCGGTCCGGCACACGGTTCTAATCTACCAAGGAGTTTCAAAACGGTGCACACTCTGTTGCAGAGTCAAAGATTCTGTCTGTAATGGTATCCTTTATGAACGTTAGAGTAGTGATTTACATGTGAGGCAATGAGATTAAATATATCTCTTGAGAAACAGACTGTGCTCTGATCATTTCGCATATACTTCGCTGCGTTCTGCTTCGGATATTTGTGGTATTTACTTTCACTTATGGGCGATGGGCATTCACAAAGTAATGCAACAGATTTTTTCTGAAAGCAGGTCAGTTATATTCAGGATTCCAGTCCACCATATTATTCCCCACTCTGTTGGCTACGAAACCCTATTTTTCTACATAGTCCCCGTTCAGTGCACCAGCCTTCCGCCACCTTACTCTGAGAGACTGTAAGTCGGCATGGCGCCACTCTACTGGGCGAATGTCGGAGCCAACGTATTGCTGCATTAATAACCTCACCATCAGCCGCACTCTGCTTCCGGAGGAGTGCATCCTTCATTGGGCCAAACAGATGGAAGTCGGAAGGTGCGAGATCTGGGCTGTAGGGTGGATGAGGAAGAACAGTCCAATTAAGTTTTGTGAACTCTTCTTGGGAGTGCAGAGTTGTGTGATGCCTTGTGTTGTCACGGAGAAGGAGACGTTTGTTTGCATTTTTGTGGCGGCGAAGGCGCTGAAGTCGTTTCTTCAGTTTTCTGAGGGTAGCGCTATACTCTTCAGACTTGATCGTTGGAGCAGGAGGGAGGACATCAAACACAATAACACCTTTAGAGTCCTGGAAGACCGCCCCATAATTTTACATGTTCAGAGGGTGCGGCTGTGAACTTTTCCTTCGGAGGAGAGGTTTGTGGCGTCACCCCATGGATGGCCGTTTTGTATCCGATTGGAAGTGACGTACCCAGGTTTCATCGCCTGTGACGATGCTCGGCAAACAATTGTCACGATCAGTCTCGTAATGAGCAAGAAATTCCGCACACATGGTCCTTCGTTGCTCTTTAAGGTCTTGTGTTACGTGACGAAAAACCCGGCGAGCGCACATCTTTGAGTACCCCAGCTGGTGGACGAGTGCTTCAGCACTACCAACAGAGACGTCCAGTTGAGCAACGAGGTGTTTGATTTTGATCTGTCGACCGCTTCGAATGAGAGTGTCCGCACGTTTCAACATTGCAGGACTCGCAGGAGTGTGCGGCCAGCCGGCACGTGTGACATCGGACATGTTTGGGCGCCTTTGTTGCGATGACGACAGGCACCTCGCCCAACGACTCAGCGTGCTTTTGTCCTCTGCTGCGTCTCCGTAGACATTCTGCAAGCGTCTATAAATACACTACTGGCCATTAAAATTGCTACGAAGATGACGTGCTACAGACGCGAAATTTAACCGACAGGAAGAAGATGCTGTGGTGTGCAAATGATAAGCTTTTCAGAGCATTCACACAAGGTTGGTGCCGGTGGCGACACCTACAATGTGCTGACGTGAGGAACGTTTCCAACCCATTTCTCATACACAAACAGCAGTTGACCGGCGTTGCCTGGTGAAATGTTGTGATCGTGTAAGGAAGACAAATGCGTACCTTAACGTTTCCGACTTTGATAAAGGTCGGATTGTAGCCTATCGCGATTACGGTTTATCGTATCGCGACATTGCTGCTCGCGTTGGTAGAGATCCAATGACTGTTAGCACAATATGGAATCGGTGGGTTCAGGAGGGTAATACGGAACGCCGTGCTGGATCCCAACGGTCTCGTATCAGTAGCAGTCGACATGACAGGCATCTTATGCGCACGGTTGTAACGGATCGTGCAGCCAAGTGTCGATCCCTGAGTCAACAGATGGTGACGTTTGCAAGACAACAACCATCTGCACGAACAATTCGACGACGTTTCCAGCAGCATGGACCATCAGCTCGGAGACCGTGGCTGCGGTTACCCTTGACGCTGCATCACAGACAGGAGCGCCTGCGATGGTGTTCTCAAGACGAACCTGGTTGCACGAATGGCATATCGTCATTTTTTCGGATGAATCCAGGTTCTGTTTACAGCATAATGATAGTCGCATCCGTGTTTGGTGACATCGCGGTAAACGCACTTTGGAAGCGTGTATTCGTCATCGCCATACTGGCGTATCACCCGGCGTGATGGTACGGGGTGCCATTGCTTACACGTCCCGGTCACCTCTTGTTCGCATTGACGGCACTTTGAACAGTGGACGTTACATTTCAGATCTGTTACGACCCGTGACTCTATCCTTCATTCGATCCCTGCGAAACCCTACGTTTCAGCAGGATAATGCACGACCGCATGTTGCAGGTCCTGTACGGGCCTTTCTGGATACAGAAATTGTTCGACTGCTGCCCTGGCCAGCATATTCTCCAGGTCTCTCACCAATTGAAAACGTCTGATGAATGGTGGCCGAGCAACTGGCTCGTCACCATACGCCAGTCACCACTCTTGATGAACTGTAGTATCGTGTTGAAGCTGCATGGGCAGCTGTACCTGTAGACGTCATCGAAGCTCTGTTTGACTCAGTGCCCAGGCGTATCAAGGCCGTTATTACGGCCAGAGGTGGTTGTTCTGAGTACTGATTTCTCAGGATCTATGCACCAAATTGCGTGAAAATGTAATCACGTGTCACTTCTAGTATAATATATTTGTCCAATCAATACCCATTTATCATCTGCATTTCTTATTGGTGTAGCAATTTTAATGGCCAGTAGTGTATCTACGATGCTCTGATTTTCCGCCGAAAAGAACTCAATGACAGCTCTCTGCTAGGACACATCTCCTTTACAGATACCATTTTGAAGGCTGCGTACACGCCGCCACCTATCGGTATTTCATGAAACTACAGGGGCTGAAGCGGGGATATTCCACGATGTTCCACATTTTTTCATCCGAAAGTGGCCGACAAAAGAAGTGTTGCATTACTTACTGAACGCCCCTGGTACATACTTTTGTACAGTGCTACTTACATCACGTAGTAATCTTCGGATTGTACACGAAACTTTCTGTTTCAGGTGCGACAGAGAGCCCGTTCTTTGACACCAGGAGCAGAGTCACGTTTGCGAGAGACCACCGAAGAGATCCTCAGGGACATCAGGGATTCTGAGGAGAGAGAAAGGCGGAAAGGTAAGAACGCGTCGAGGGCTTTGTTTTGCACTCTGACAGAAGGGTTTTCAGGAGTTTGTTTTGTGCAGCTCATAAATATTTGAAAAAAAAGTCTTCTCATTTCAGAACCACCAACAACTACCAGTATCGGTTATCATAAAATTTGTTACAGTGGCCTGTAATTCCGGTGTTTTTACTTTAGCGTGAATTAAAATAAAAACCGTCATGTGCCAATTTCTCCAGGTTTACCTGCAGTCAGTACCAGTAGTATTAGTAATATAAACATTATTGACAGCAAAAATCACTGTACACATTGACACAGGATGTTCTTCATTCCAATATACTCCACAGAAAGAAAATTGTCATACGTGATATTGCTAATAATTTAATGTTAGCTGAAGATGATGAAATAATCGAACCCGATAGTTCATACAGATTCATTTCGTCACAAGCTCTCTGCGGTTCTACAATGACTTTTCTAAATATTTGGATCAAGTTCGAAAAGTATCAGAGAGGAAAACTATTTACTTTCGCGACAAATACCAGCCCCCTTTCTTCTGTTTACCACTTTGAACTTGAATATCTGTCAGTAATGTAATTATAAAATTATCAGTATGTTCCTAGGTCACGCATTCCTGCAACTGGCTGATCGAATGTCTTTCAGAAACTGTTACAATATTAATAGTCTATATTAGTGTCAATACTGAGTAAGTGGCAAATGCGTGGAGGTTAATGGTAGAGCGCATTGCTCTTTCTGTGTAATTCCGAAAAACCTATAGTAAAACTCTACGTCTTGTCCCTTGTTCTTATTTTCTGGATAGGTTTTATTGTTCTCAAATTTATGATTGCCAGTTATTTTTGTACAAAATTCTGAAGTTGATTGGTGTTATTTTTTTGTTATTGAAGTTCTTAATTGTTTACTCATACCTCATGGGGAACAGCTCTGCTCTGGAGTTTATCTGTATTAAGAAAGATGTACTTCTCTTTTTGGCCCAAGTCATACCTGAAAATAAAACTGATTCCGTGAAGGCTTAAAATTCTTATATTTGTATTTTTATAATCAATGTAATTTTTTAGTAAAGAACACAACTGACAGTGTCACTAGCTTTGTGAGAACGTTCGGTAACAGTGACGTCGCCAACATCGAGAGGGAAAAACACAGAAAAATAAAATAATAAAATTGTCAGGTTGCTCAATGGGTAAAACACTGGACTCGTGTCACGTCTTCGTCCTCCTCTCCTGATTCACTTTTTCCGTGTGTGAATGCCAGAACGGTTCTTTAAAAGACATCTCTCCCAAGGTAAATCCCAGTTTCTGTCTGTCTGCTGTACTGCCCATACCTGTGTTGACCTCAGCGTCGAGTACGACGCTGAAACATTATTTTCCTCAGTAAAAAATTGTTTCACCTTGCCATAAGACCTGGAGAATATCGGTGATTGGTCTGTATGTTCTTGCAGCCCTTTCAGTCCACTTTTATGCAACTCCCAGTTTCTAGTGGTACTTCAGACATCGACTTCGCTCAACAGACTGAGGTGTTAGCCTGTTTACTTCTAGAAGACTCCGTAAATCGTTAGTCCATTTCAGTTCTACACTGGAAACCTAACGAACTCATTGTTGTGGCGTAACAAGCTAGCTACGCCACACTGAGAAGTAGCCGGAAGGGCACGCGTCAACTCTCGCCGTCTTGCGTTAAGTCTGAAACAGGATACTTTATGAATGCTATAAAGAAAAGAACGGAGCTTAGGTTTACTTAACTTTAATTTCCTTGTCGTACATATCTCTTGATAATACAAGTGAGACTCTCTCCAGATATGGTTAATGCGCCTTGCTAGGTCGTAGCCATGGACTTAGCTGAAGGCTATTTTAACTGTCTCTCGGCAATTGAGAGAAAGGCTTCGTACGTGTAGTCGCTAGCAATGTCGTCCGTACAACTGGGGAGAGTGCTAGTCCGTCTCTCGAGACCTGCCTTGTGGTGGCGCTCGGTCTGCGATCCTGACAGTGGCGACACGCGGGTCCGACATGTACTAATGGACCGCGGCCGATTTAAGCTACCACCTAGCAAGTGTGGTGTCTGGCGGTGACACCACACTCATAAAACACCATAAGCATGAATAACAGAACAAAATGACAGCAAATACACATGAAGACTTGCAGAATTGCTGTATCACCGGAACAGCCCCAATGGCAGTCATGAACGGAGCAATTTATTTGACATGGGTACGCTTCAAGATAGTGTAGTGCATAGAACTAGAGCCTGAGGAGGCTTGTAAGCCACATACGTACTGACGAATATTCATTTCCACAGACAGTTTCGTTTACTTTGCTCGGAAAGAGATTTTGTATGTTGTCATAGTCCATGGAGCTCTGATTAAGAAAGACGTTTTACGACGTCCCTTAGCTACTTCTCTGACCCAAACACTTGCTCGAAGTGATCACCGTGCTGAATAAAGAGCCACGTGCTACGCTGAAAGGACAAAGCGGCAGGTTCCAACATTTCCAGTTTTTTATCTTTTTTTTTTTTTGTCTGTGACTGGCTAGACGCAGCTCTGCACACTAGCTTGCCTTGTGCAAGTATGATCGTATCTGTGTATTTATTGCTCTGTTCATTCAATTTACCCTCTGTTTAACTGATCCTTGGTATCCGTCTACACCGCTCACCGTTACCAAATTAACTGTTACTGGATGGCTGAGCGTGTGACCTATCAAGTGTTCACTTTTTGCAGTCAAGTTCCTCCCCAATTCGATTTAGTGGTTGTTCATTTGTTACTCGCACTGTCCATATAAACTTTAGCAATCTTCTGCAGTTCCATATTTTAAAATATCCTATTCTCCTCTCGAAGGAGCTATTTACCGTCCACATTTCTCTTCCACTTGAGGTTATACTCCAAGCAAACACTTTCAGAAAAGATATCCTAGCATTAAAATTTATGTTAGAAGGTTACATACAGTTCTATTTCTCAAGAAAGCCTGTCTTGCTATTGCCAGTCTACATTTTGTATCACCTCTACTTGGACCATCGTCATTTATTTTACTGCCCAAATAGCAAAACCCATTTACTACTTCTAGTCATTTCCAAAGCTAATTTGCTCAGCATATCGTGATTTGATTCGACACTTTCCAATATCCTTCTTTGTACGTCTTCGCTTTGAACTTTAATTCACCTTTCCTGACCTCTCCTTAGCTTATTTCGTCTCTTGTTCATGATTCGGATTGAACAACACGAGGCATAGTCTCCAACTCTGTCTCACTCCCTCCTCAGCCACCGCTCCCTTTTATGTCATGTACTATTATAACTGCACTCACGAATTAATAAGTGTTGTACATAGATTTTCGCTGCATGTGTTTTATCGCGAGTAGTATCATAATTCAGAACTGTCTTTTCCATTCAGAATTGTCAGAAACATATTCTAAATCTACAAATGATACAAGTGTTGGTTTGCCTTTGTTTAACCAATCTTCTTAGATGAATTGTAGGGCTAGTACTGTCTTGCGTGTTCCTACGTCTTTTCCGACACCCAAACTGATGTTCTCCAAAAAGTTCGACTGGAGTAACTTCAAACGATATCTCTGGCCATAGGACAAGTAAAGTCTTTCGTACCAGGATAAAAAGCATGGTGTTGTCTCTGGAAAAACGCTGGAGACCCATCATGTTGAAATTTTTTGCGGTTTAGTAGTGGAACATGTTCCATCAACAGAGGGAGCTCATCTTGAAGAAATCGTAGCTATCGCTGCTTGAGTTGGTCGAAAAAATGAGACTAGAGAGGAAATCACCAACGATCCCACTGCCTGTCGTCATGAAACTGTCTGACATACAGAGTGGAGGTTATTCCTCCTCCAGCAGTGCATCTTGTGATGATTAATTACACCTTTGTTTGTGGAAACTTCCAAAAATAACTTATTTACTAAAAAGGCAGCGTCATTTCCGTCATAAAATGATTCATGCACGACAAAACTATGACTATTGAGTTGCAGGTGATGCGATAAATACCGATGGTTGTGCAGTGTCCAGGTAAAAGATCCCATGATGATGTTCGTCTTCCGTGCAAGTGCACGTGCAGCACCATCAGGATTATTTTGAACAGGGATGAACAAAATCTCTTTATAGCGACCATACGTCAGTGAGTGATTTCCTGCAGGCCGTGTCTTCACAAGTAATCCAAGCCATGCAGATGTTGTACGACACCCCTTAGCGTACTGTCTACAGCGAGCGTGTTATATGTGTTACTCCTCTGAAGTGGAAAGCATTTTCTCAGGCTGCATCGTAGGACTGTGTACTTTCCACGCACATGTCTCTGGATTATAGAGCGAGGGCGTGTGTTGTGGCCTGATGTAAGGAGTGGACTTTACGATACCAGTACATACAGACCAATAGTCACATGTGATTCCTTTAAGGGACACTTATTTTAAAAAATAACGACGAGTAATGGATCAGCACCGCAGGTCACTTAAGCACACCCTGCCTAGTGCCTCGTCGCTGAGGGAATGTGTGTTTTGCAACGCATGCAGCACTTGTTCCTGGTCTGTATTTGCAGCACCTGCAGTAATCTTGTTGGCATTATTCAGATTGTGATCGGTTAAGGGTTCTACTACCATTCACATTGTATTACTAGTGACATTAACGATTTATGTTCCCTTCCAGCTCCTGGTAAGACGTGGGTTTGATACATGTTAGAATTTTATTGAAAAGTACGTGTTGCATTAAATGATTTTGAATGGGGCGACTGTATCAGGGAGATTGCCTAGCTGACTCACTGCATTAGGAAATGCGCATGGACTTAAACAACGGTATCGTTTGATTCAAACATCAGTGAGTAGAGAAACTCATTCGCAAAAATTCAGACACCTATGAAAAGAACTGGGTTGCGGAGAATTTTGGAACGCTCTTGCAAAGTATTCCTTATCTTAGAAGGAGACCGCTTATAAAACAATTGTCCGACTCACTTTTGAGTGTTTTTCCCTCTTTTTTTAGACCTTATCAAACAGAAATGACACATAATATGGGGAAGAATAAGAAAGAGCATTATTTATTGAGAGCAATATTGTCATACATACGATTATGTTCAACAAATGTTATTCGGACACGGTAAAACAAAGGTACCGTTTTCTAAGGATTACGTGTGAGATCCAACCTTCCGAGAGAAATGAAAGAACGTATTACTACTGCCTTCTATACATATGTACCACGTAAGTAACGACACTGCAAAATTAGAGGAACTGAAGCTTACTCAGAGGTGCGCAGATAGTCGTGGTTTCCTTGCCTCACCCGAGAGCGGAATGGGTGGACTAGCTTTACTAATTCATTCTTTACATTCCATATACACCGTACAGTGGCTTGTGGAATATGCCCTTGAATGCGAATGTAAATTACTAGGAAACGGGAAGCTGAAAAACAAATAGGTTATTCAGACCATTCATTGGGTGGAATAGCATATAGTGTCATGCATGTCACTGATAAATAGGCATGTGAGCTGAATATAGTGCCCAGTGGATGACAACTTAGGAAAATTGGGAAAGAAACAGCAATGTATTGGTGCATCCATTTTGCTCGGTGCGAACACGTTCAAAACCAAGTAGTTACGCTGCTGAGACGTGCTGAAGAATGAAAGCTGTAAGACGCAGCAAGTGCAAAGGAACGACGATTACCCCCCCCCTGGGTGCCCATTCAGCGTTTGGCTTCAGACAAGTGGCTGCGATCCCCGCTGCGTGCGTCGATGCCAAATGACCTGCCGGTCACGCTTTCTGAGCGCTCTTCGGGTGTTTCATGGCATTCTTTTGTAGCGGAACAGAGACGCACAGCCGCAGACACCACCTGCACGACTTTTGGCAGTAGTTAACAGGTCAACCAGTCGATCTTATCCACACCGAGTGTCTCTTCATTGTCGCACTGCGTCTTCCGCCTTCTTGCCACTGACGTTCTGTCTGCGCCCAGAAATGTATCCTAAAATGTATCATAATAGCTATAGCTACTTACCTCTGTCTTGACTTATTATGACTTAAGTCCGCTCCTTAAATTCGCCGTTCACTCACTCTCTCGCTCTCCTGTTGTTCTCAGTACGTTCACGTTTTTCTTTATCTTAATTATGCTTTATGTTCATCACCGTGCGTTTCTTCCTACTTTTATACCAGATGGGTATCTACAGAACAGAACGCATTGGCGTGACTTATCGTCACCATTACGTCAGATCTTGTCCTGATCGTGCGCAAGTCAGTCACGCATGTGGTAAATGGTTCCGAGCAGATGTAACTGTGGCGATCCATTTTGGAAGTCACAAAAGCACTGGTCCTGTCGCGATCGACTGTGTAACGGTCACACTTTCCGCCAAGTCCTGAGTCGCGCACAGATGTCCCAGGGCGAAGGCACTTGCCCGCGAAAGGGAAAAGTCCGAGGTTAGAGTCCCTATTCGGCTCACAGTTTTAATCTGCCAGGAAGTTTGAGCGCAATCTCTGCTGGAGAGTGAAAATTCATTCCCCGAGGCCGTGGCTAAGTCATGACCCCGCAATACCCTTTCTTCGAGGAGTGCTAGTCCACAGGGGTATGCGGGAGAACTTCTGCGAAGTTTAAATGGAAGCAGATACGGTACTTAAGGCGTGGGTGCAAAATAATGTTGTGGAGTTGTCTGGAGCTCGTGGAACAGAGGAGTCGATTTTCGACGTGAATTTATTAAGCTTGCAAGAACGCGAAAGAGCGTTTCGGTGCGCGGGCCTGAAATTCTGACTGAAGCATCTTCTGTTTTCTGGGGGAGTGCTGCTAGTTTGTGAGGGTGCCCGAGTTCGGCAGGTACAGAATGTGCATCCAATAACCAGCTGAATGCAAGGTAATAAATTACTTTTGTTTACGTGGAAATTTCAGTGTGGTGCTTTTGTGTGCGACCTGTTTTCCTGTTTCCTTTGCAGCGCTGCCCTATATTGTTTTTGGTGGAGATTGTCTGCGGAGGTGCTAGACATCTACTGGACGTAACGTAGTGACTGTTCGCGGTGCTAGTTTCTCAGTCTACTGGTCGAATCTGGGAGAGTGTTCAAGGAAATTTTATTACTTCTGGGCATTTTTTAATAGTACAGAAGTAGTGACGATTTAAATTCTGTCTGGCGAATCAAACCAAGATTGTCATCCTTTATCTAGATCGATTTCATAGCTGAGCGCTACTACATTTAACTTGGACGACCATTATAAGACCGGCTGTAATTCAGGGCTTTCTACTATTCTTCTCCGAAGAGATTTAAGCTACCACATTACAAATTTTCGTTTGCCATTCGTAAACTGTAATGTATTTGCAAAATTAGTACATTTTTTGATTTGCTTAGCTGTCTGATGGTCACATTTTCTGTGGTTGTTTTCGACAAACGGAGAAGAAACACCTGTTCTCTCGAAGAAACAAAGCCTCTTAGTGCTGCGAATAGGGGGCGTCCTAGTGGGATGCAACCGGTGTTGAGAACATAGGGCTGTGCTCCGTGTTACGTACATGTCAGTTCCCGTCAGGCTGCAACACCACGTCACTCGCCTTCACGAACTGCGTGAGATATACGATGTCCAGTTCTGAGAATGTGATGGAACAATCTTCTAGAGCAAAGAACGCCATTACAAATACGTCGTCTCCGATCCACACAGTTAACTTTCAACGGGCTCATAACATGTATCACGTACATTCGCCCATAATGAACAGATTTCAAAAGAGTCTATTATTCACGCTAGCTCTAGTGTGTTCTGAAAAATAATTTGATCGGTAGAGTTAGAGATCATATAGGTAGAGACTGCATGCAGGGATTAATACCTTCTGCTGGGTAGACTTCTGGTGCTTCTTCTCACTCAACAGCCTCGGTCTGTGTATTTCCTCTAACGACGACAAATACTTTAATATAGTTCACCTTCCATAGATCTCGTATTATAGCAAAAACATTCATCAAAATTCTAAATTCATTTTAGTACGACATTTCCAATGCCGCCTCCATACCAAATTTCTAAGACATCGACCTTACAAGGGAACAGTCTTTTTTTTAAAGGTTCCATACGACTGTACAAGGTCACAATGTTCTGCGTATTATGGAAGTACGTCTGTTGTTGTCCTTTACCCTCTGTTTCTCCTTAATCCACTAGAAAATTGATTTACTTTCTGTGTTTTAGACGTGCGTCGTGCTTTGAGTTTAAAATTTAAAAATAGGAAATAAATAAACTAGGTGACACTTGTTTCCCTAAAGCAGAATATGTAATTTCGCTTTCGTATTCGCTTACACAATGCAGTAACAGAAGCTGTCTCGCATATGTCGTGACGAAAGAAAATTTGTGCCACAGCAGGACTCGAACCCGGATCTCTTACTCACGAGCACTCGCGTTGAGTATTTCCATCTTTTCTGTTCTCACATTATCTTTGGATTCTAATTTGTCTGCTATTTTACTGTAATTAGTATAAACGAATTTAAATTTACGTCTTAAAATTATACAAATTAAAATTTGAAAGGTAAAAACTATTAAGCTATTGGAGACTGCCTGCAAGACCGTCCGACAATTATCGCGTACATTTCCCTACTTTCCTTCCGAGGAAACAAATCGAGGTTCTCCATTCCGAATAGGATCATCAGTCGAATGGCAAAGATGGTCCGCTATTCCTTATCCTACCACAGGAATACGTATGAACTGAATCAGATTCAGTGATACACACTGAAGCGCCAAAGAAACTGGTACAGGCATGCATATTCAAATACAGAGATACGTAAACAGACACAATACGGCGCTACGGTCGGCAATGCCTATATAAGACAAAAAGTATTTGGAGCTGTTGTTAGATCAGTTATTGCTGCTACAATGGCAGGTTATCGTGATTTAAGTGAGTTTGAAAGTGGTGTTATAGTCGGCGCACGACCGATGGGACACAGCATCTACGAGGTAGCGATGAAGAGGGGACTTTTCCGTACGATCATTTCACAAGTATACCGCGAATATCAGGAATTCGGTAAAACATTAAATTTCCGATATCGCTGCGGCCGGAAAAGGATCCTGCAAGAACGGGACCAACGAGTACTGAAGTGAATCGTTCAACGTGACAGAACTGCAGCCCTTCCGCAAATTGCTGCAGATTTCAGTGCTGGGCCATCAACAAGTGTCAGCGTGCGAACCATTCAACGAAACATCATCGATATGGGCTTTCGGAGCCGAAGGCCCACTCGTGTAGCCGGCCGCTGGTGGCTGAGCGGTTCTAGGCGCTTCAATCTGGAACCGCGCGACCGCTACGGTCGCAGGTTCGAATCCTGCCTCGGGCATGGATGTGTGTGATGTCCTTAGGTTAGTTAGGTTTAAGTAGTTCTAAGTTCTAGTGGACTGATGACCTCAGGTGTTAAGTCCCTTAATGCTCAGAGCCATTTGAACCATTTGAACCCACTCCTGTACTCTTGCTGAATGTACGACACAAAGCTTTCCGCCTCACCTGGGGCCGTCAACGCCGACATTGGGCTGTTCATGACTGGAAACACGTTTCCTGGTCGGACGGGTCGAGTTTCAAACTTTAGCGAGCGGATGGACGTGTACCGCTATGGAGAGAACCTCATGAATCTATGGACACTGCATGTCAGTAGTGGTATTCAAGCTCGTGGAGGCTATGTAATGGTGTAGTTGTGTGCGGTTGGAGTGATATGGGACCCCCGTATGTCTAGATACAACGCTAACAGGCGACATGTACTTAAGCATCCTGTCCGACCACCTGCACCCATTCATGTCCATTTTGCATTCCGGTGGACTTGGGCAATCCCAGCAGGACGATGCGACACCTGACACGTCCAAAATTGCTACAGAGTGGCTCCAGGAACACTCTTCGGAGTTTAAAAACTTCCTCTGGCCACCAAACTCCCCAGACATGAACATTATTGAGCATATCTGGGATGCCTTGCAACGTGCTGTTCAGAACAGATCTCCACCCCCTCGTGCTCTTACGGACGTATGGACAGCTGTGCAGGATTCTTGGTATCAGTTCCCTCCAGCACTACTTCAGACGTTAGTCGAGTCCATACCAACCCGAGTTGCGGCACTTCTACGTGTTCGCGGGAGCCCTCCACGGTATTAGGCAGGTGTACTAGTTTCTTCGGGACTTCAGTGTATATCGACTGAATCAGATTCACTGATATAAAATAACTGAAGTGGACCCAACAAACTGCAGTGTAATGAATATTTCGTGAGTTTGGAATCCGAGCCTGACCCGGATTCTAATCTCTCTTTCTCACAAGGGGACCTCCCCATCGCACCCCCCTCAGATTTAGTTATAAGTTGGCATAGTGGATAGGCCATGAAAAACTGAACACAGATCAATCGAGAAAACAGGAAGAAGTTGTGTGGAACTACGAAAAAAATAAGCAAAATATACAAACTGAGTCGTCCATGCGCAAGACAGGCAACATCAAGGACAATGTGAGCTCAGGAGCGCCGTGGTCTCGTGCTTATCGTGAGCAGCTGCGGACACAGAGGTCCTTGGTTCAAGTCTTCCCTCGAGTGAAAAGTTTAATTTTTTATATTTCGATAATTATTATCTGTCCGTCTTTCGGGAGTGATTATGACATCCACAAGAGAACCTAAATCGGGCAAGGCACATGAATCTTTTTACCCATTCGCCAAGTGTACAAGTTAGGTGGGTCGACAACATATCCCTGTCACGTGACGCACATGCTGTCACCAGTGTCGTATATAATATATCGGACGTGTTTTCCTGTGGAGGAATCGGTTGACCTATGACCTTGAGATCAAATGTTTTCGGTTCCCATTGGAAAGGCACGTCCTTTCGTCTACTAATCGCACGGTTTTGCGGTGCGGTCGCAAAACACAGACACTAAACTTATTACAGTGAACAGAGACGTCAATGAACGAACGGATCATAACTTGGCGAAAATGAATAAAGCAAACTTTTCACGCGTGGGAAGATTTGAACCAAGTACCTCTTGGTCGGCAGCTGCTCACGCTAACCACAGGACCACTGCGCTCCTGAGCTTACATTTTCCTGGATGTTGACTAACTTGCGCATGGACTACTCAGTTGGTATATTTTGCTTATTTTTTTCACAGTTCCACGCAACTTCTTCCTGTTTTCTCGATTGATATGTGTTCAGTTTTTCAAGGCCTATCCACTGTGCCAACTTATAACTAAATCTGAGGGGGGTGCGATGGGGGGTTCCCTTGTCAGTAACATCGTGTCGGTATATTTCTTTAGTTTCGCCCTTATTGATTCCAGCTGTGTCATGATAATCAGTTTAATGCAGCAAGGAGGTGTCCGCTGAGGCACGCAGGGTGCGCGAGTTGGCGACGGGCGTGCACTTGCGTGGCGCGGTGTGGCGCGTGCGTGTTGCGTCCGGTGCGACGCCCGTGTCCCGGGACGTCGGCGGATGAGGCGAGCAGGTGCTAACTTTAGCGGCGTCTCTGGCAAGGCCGCGCGCCACGGGCCGCTCTGACGTGCCAAACACACACGGCGGCCCGCGTCACCACTGCGACCCAGCAGGCGTTTCGCCTTCACGGGCGGGACTGAACACCGCAGCTCCTAGAGGTGTGGCCTCTCAGTGTACAAAGTAGTATGTCCAAGTCGGGGTCAGCTGCAGCTTGTACGGAAAGCACTCTGCAACAGTCGAAGGTCATATACAGGGTGTTACAAAAAGGTACGGCCAAACTTTCAGGAAACATTCCCCACACACAAAGAAAGAAAATATGTTATGTGGACATGTGTTCGGAAACGCTTACTTTCCATGTTAGAGCTCATTTTATTACTTCTCTCCAAATCAGCAACAGAACGTACCAGCGTGACTTCAAACACTTTGTTACAGGAATTGTTCAAAATGGCCTCCGTTAGCGAGGATACATGCATCCACCCTTCGTCGCATGGAATCCCTGATGCGCTGATGCAGTCCTGGAGAATGGCGTATTGCATCACAGCCGACGACAATACGAGCACGAAGAGTTTCTACATTTGGTACCGGGGTTGCGTAGACAAGAGCTTTCAAATGCCCCCATAAATGAAAGTCAAGAGGCTTGAGGTCAGGAGAGCGTGGAGGCCATGGACTTGGTCCGCCTCTATCACTCCATCGGTCACCGAATCTGTTGTTGAGAAGCGTACGAACACTTCGACTGAAATGTGCAGGAGCTCCATCGTGCATGAACCACATGTTGTGTCGTACTTGTAAAGGCACATGTTCTAGCAGTACAGGTAGAGTATCCCGTATGAAATCATGATGACGTGCTCCATTGAGCGTAGGTGGAAGAACACGGGGCCCAATCAAGACATAACCAACAATGCCTTCCCAAACGTTCACAGAAAATCTGTGTTGATGACGTGATTGCACAATTGCGTGCGGATTCTCGTCAGCCCACACATGTTGATTGTGAAAACTTACAATTTGATCACGTTGGAATGAAGCCTCATCCGTAAAGAGAACATTTGCACTGAAATGAGGATTGACACACTGTTGGAGGAACCATTAGCAGAAGTGTACCCGTGGAGGCCAATCAGATGCTGATAGTGCCTGCACACGCTATACATGGTACGGAAACAACTGGTTCTCCCGTAGCACTCTCCATACAGTGACGTGGTCAACGTTACCTTGTACAGCAGCAACTTCTCTGACGCTGCACGAAGAATTGCCTCGTCCATTGCAGGTGTCCTCGTCGTTCTAGGTCTTCCCCAGTCGCGAGTCATAGGCTGGAATGTTCCGTGCTCCCTAAGACGCAGATCAATTGCTTCGAACGTCTTCCTGTCGGGACACCTTCGTTCTGGAAATCTGTCTCGATACAAACGTACCGCGCCACGGCTATTACCCCGTGCTAATCCATACATCAAATGGGCATCTGCCAACTCCGCATGTGTAAACATTGCACTGACTGCAAAACCACGTTCGTGATGAACACTAACCTGTTGATGCTACGTGCTGATGCGCTTGATGCTAGTACTGTAGAGCAATGAGTCGCATGTCAACACAAGCACCGAAGTCAACATTACCTTCCTTCAATTGGGCCAACTGGCGGTGAATCGAGGAAGTACAGTACATACTGACGAAACTAAAATGAGCTCTAACATGGAAATTAAGCGTTTCCGGACACATGTCCACCTAACATCTTTTCTTTATTTGTGTGTGAGGAATGTTTCCTGAAAGTTTGGCCGTACGTTTTTGTAACACCCTGTATGATAATGATGATGTTTGTTTTGTTGGGAGCTCAACTGCGCGGTTATCAGCGCCCACACAATTTCCCAACCTTTGCTCACTCCAAGCTGGCCACTTTCATAAATGATGAGGACAACACAAACACCCAGTCATCTCGAGGCAGGTGAAAATCCCTGGCTCCGCCGGAAGTCGAACCCGGGACCTCGTGCTGGGGAAGCGAGAACGCAACCGCGAGACCACGACCTGCGGACTCGAAGGTCATGGAAGCGGGAGTCCCGAAGCTAGTGACACAAAATTGTTGCCTATCCCCGGCGTTATTCAATCTCTACACTGAGCAAGCGGGAAAGGGATCCTAGGAGAACTGTGGAAAGGTAACTGAAGTACACGAAGAAGAAACAAAAAAAAGTGAAATTTGCCGACGTCATTGTAATTCTGTTAGGAACTGCAAAGGACTGGGAAGAGTAGTTGATCTCAATGGACAGTGTCTTCAAATGGTGATGATAAGTGGTGTTTCAGGTTCAAAATGCTCTGAGCACTATGGAACTTAACTTCTGAGGTCATCAGTCCCCTAGAACTTAGAACTACTTAAACCTAACTAAGCTAAGGACATCACACACATCCATTCCCGAGGCAGGATTCGAACCTGCGACCGTAGCGGTCGTGCGGCTCCAAATTGTAGCGCCTAGAACCGCTCGGCCACTCCGGCCGGCGGTGTTTCTGAGAGTCTCAATATCGTAGTTGTTAATCCGTTTATCCTGATAACCAATGTCAGAACTGAAGAATTTTGCGACTGATGTTGGTACAGTCGTGTCAAGATCTGTAAAGGTGTCACGATAAATGACTTGTCGAGCACATTGAACTAACATCAGGACAGGCAGAGGGGAAGGTGAAGCAACTGGAGGAAGCTTCCTCCAGAATAAGAGCTGTAAAGAAAGCACTCCGCCTTCAGGTCACGAGTGGCCTACCGGGACCATTCGACCGCCGTGTCATCCTCGGTGGAGGATGCGAATAGGAGGGGCGTGGGGTCAGCACACCGCTCTCCCGGTCGTAAGATGGCATACTTGACCGAAGCCGCTACTATTCGGTCGAGTAGCTCCTCAATTGGCATCACGAGGCTGAGTGCACCCTGAAAAATGGCAACAGCGCATGGCGGCATGGACGGTCACCCATCCAAGTGCCGACCACGCCCGACAGCGCTTAACTTTGATGCTGTCACGGGAACCGGTGTAACCACTGCGGCAAGGCCGGTGCCCCAGAATGAGAGTTGTGGTGAAATATTTATCCTGCGGCTTTCGTTTCTATTCCCATCTGCATCGACATTACGAGAGGCTGTCATAAAAAGGAAAAGCCGTTAAGTACCGTGGGTGATAAAGACAAACTCACATTTCAAGAGTAGGACGATAAGATTTGGGGTTTATAGCTGGACTGGGGTGGACCTAAGTTGGGACTCCACCCCCTCTCCATCTGGGTCAAACTAACAGGCAGGAGGAGTCCCGTTCCCAATTCCACCCCATCATCAACTGATGATGTGAGTGCTGTAAATCAAATGGTAATATCCACTTTCCCACGAGAAGACTGACGTACGGTATGTTTTCGTTGCGCCGTCAGCTACAATCTGCGGCAATGGTTCGCCAGAACGTAATATATTCCATAGATCAAGTGAATCTGGTCGTGCTTCAGAATGTTTGGGTTATTCCGCAAATGCACTGACGAGCCTTCTGTTGTCGTAGTATGTAGCTGTTCGTGTGTGTGTGTGTGATAGATATAGCCAATCCGGACATGACCTATGATTGCAGCTTCTCTTCAAAAGGAGCGAAGTGACTTTATCCACTTCTTGGAGATGTTACACTGTTCGAAGTTTGTTGGGTTGGTGATGGGTCACTCACCCTTCTCTCCATTTTTTAAGATACTGTGACAGAGATGTATCTGCGAGTGAACTCCTGCGGTTTGTGTTGGCAGCAGGCCCATAGTACAGGGTTCCTAGCTAACGTACCACCACTGTCACCGCCCCCAGTACCTACATAGCCCGGCATCTAGAGGAATCCCACCGAGGTTCCTGTATTGTTTGTAAATGACGAGTACCAAGGGATGAATCGTTGAGTGATTTTCAGTCACCTTCAAACTATTACGGGAGGGACAGAACAGGAGAATAATTTTGACAGCCTGGGGATGTAAGCGTGCGCGAGTTCAAGTGTATTGCTACTAATTCCACAGTGTAGATGTTACATTCAGTGAGAAGGAAGTGTTACACACAAACATTTTTGTCGATAAATGGAGAGCCAACTTTCTCATCATCTTTGGAGCTGTCGTATATTGGGCTAAAGGCTGCGTAGTCGTGGAGAACAGAGTAGAACCTAGCACTACGAACATCAGGGTCTGTGTGATCCTTGATGCCACAAAAGAAATACATTCGTATTACAGGACGAGGAATATTCCGAGCGGGGTTCTCCATCTGTGGGGTAGGCGGGCAAGTTATCGCGAAAGAGTTCCCGGTGGGTGTCTTTTAGTCCAGCCGTCGCAGTCCTGTTTCCATACGATTCGTAAATTGATAGATGTTGGGGTTCTGGGAAATCGTCGAATAAAAGGAACATCCTGTCCTATAGTAAATCTTAAGCTAGTAGGTAAGTAAGAGTTGTTGGGGGCGTATCTTTATAGGTGGAATGCCTGTTTCAACAAGCAGGTTGTTAACAGGACTCGTACGGAAAGCTCCAGTCTCAAGGCCGTCCCCGCTGTGGTGATAAGTGTCCAGTAGTCCTAAAGCGAAGGTGTTGCTGATCGGTAAAGGACGCATCTATAGTCAAATATGGTTAAAATCAGATACTGTTAAATTTTACTAGCTCCCAAACAACTGTTTCTGAGGAAAACTAGGAAGTTTAATTTCCTCACACAAGTTGTCACCAGCTGCTTAGTGTGTGGCTCCCTTGTCAGTTTTTGGTCGAACAACAGGCCTAAAAACCGAAAGCTGTGTATCACTTCTAGCCGTTGATTACCCAGATATAAATCAGGATGTAGGTGGCGGACTGAATTCTGCTGCAGACTTTATAGGCATAAAACTGTACCCACGATTTTGGGATCGTACCTATGTCGTCGGAAGGGCCGTTTGAAGATAACCTTCTACTGAGCATAATGACATAGTGGTACAGTGCAGGCACTAGTCGTCGACGTACAAGGCTTACGAAACATTTGGTCCCGTAACGGCGCCAATACCCTTTCTGCGACCTATTAGAGGGTAGTGCTTAACACCAAACTCCGCCGAATAGTGTTTTCCTGAACAGGTTGCTTAGAAAGGACTGTACCAAGCCCAACGCAAATTCCGATGGGATAGGATTTTTTTTTGTCAATAAAGGTTGGAACGTTGCCTCGGAACGCGCCTAGGACGTGATGTCGCCGCGGTGTGTCATGAGCCTTCTGTAAATCGAATAAATCATCTACCAGGCGTCATCAAAGCAACAGTTGTAAAAAGTTGTCGATTGTGGACCTTCGAAATCACAGCAACAAAGTTTCTGATTGACCGCACGATCTAGGAGTTTGCAGAGGCTCGCTTTTCAAGCAATCGCTCCAGTTTTCAAAATTGGTTCAATGATACTCGCTGTCCATCGAGTGGGAAAATGTCCCTATTGCGAAACCTTGTTAAGTACCAAAATTCATATGGCTCTAAGCACTATGGGACTTAACATCTGAGGTCATCAGTCCCCTATACTTCGAACTACTTAAACATACATCCATGCCCGAGGCAGGATTCGAACCTGCGACCTTAGCAGCCGTGTGGTTCTGGACTGAAGCGCCTACAGCCGCTCGGCCTCCGCGGCCGGCTGTTTAGTATCAGCAGAGTACTTTGTTTACTATAGTAACTGAGGTGCTGAAGTATTTCGTTGAGTACGATGTCTGGTGCTGGGAATGTAAGCCTGCCTGTGCGTTGTGCTGGTGCACTTTTGAAGTCCCAATGTGTCAGACGGGCGTTGAAGATCTCCATATGTCAAGTTTTAAAGCAGAGAAGGCTATGTTCTATAAAAATTCAATATCGAGTAAATTCTGAGTGGAAATTTTGCGAAGCTGATATCGTGACGTAATGCCTCTCCAGTTATGCGGCTATGTCGAAAAGACTGGTAAAAAGTACTCCTCGTTCTAAAACTCCACTTATTCTACCTGGAAAGAAATGTCCACTGACACGTTGCAGTTTTGCCCACACCTTGGCACTTGTTCCAGATAACTAGTGATGGGATGTCTCCATTGTCGTCGAGCCGGCCGGTGTGGCCGTGCGGTTAAAGGCGCTTCAGTCTAGAACCGCGTGACCGCTACGGTCGCAGGTTCGAATCCTGCCTCGGGCATGGATGTGTGTGATGTCCTTAGGTTAGTTAGGTTTAATTAGTTCTAAGTTCTAGGCGACTAATGACCTCAGAAGTTAAGTGGCATAGTGCTCAGAGCCAGTCATTGTCGTCGTAATGCTCTTCCGCTGTTTCTCATGGCCTCACCTATTTCTTGAGACCGTCATGGTGCAGAATTGCGTCTAGATGGTCCGGAAGAGTAATATATCGCATTATGGGTTGCGTAACCAATCACATTCGTTTCTTCTGGCAGTGTCTAGTTAATGCCTTCTGCATGAGGTATCGTGACACAGATTTCATGGGGGTAAGCAACGAACAGGAATGGCGCACCGACATCTAGAAGCCAATGAAATCAGCCGTTGCTGACACATTGAATCCAAAAAAGTTTTGGAAGACACATCCCTCTTTTGGGACTGAGTATAGAAGGCGGTCATCGAAACCCGGCCATGTGAGAACATCAGTAATGAGGACAGTGTTTTCCAACTTAGCGAAGCGTGGAATCTGGCAATGAAGTTGTTCCAAACGCAGCGGAGACAGAACAGAGTTTTATTTCATTCATTAGCAGTACAGAGTAACCCACCGCCTTGAAATGTAAGGTGGGTCGTATGATTCTGAATGTAATAGCAAACACTTCTCATTGTTACAGTCTTATTGGTATAAGGTTGTTAATGCTTTTTTAAATAATATTAAGAACATAATATATAAAGATACCTCTGAGGTTACAGCGAATTGAATGCTTAACAATTTTTAAAATGGCTCCATATAATTTGTTACTACATAGTTGATGAGAATATAATAGATACAATGCAAATATCAAAGAAAAATAAACAAAAAGAAAATGTAACACAATGAGCGTGGTTAAGAATAATTTGTAAAAAATAGAGGGAAGTGATATGCTGTATTTGGATGCGTAATACAGTATAAGTAGCATGTTGGTTAGCAATGGCCTATTTCTATCTATTTCAGATGAGAAGGTCTCGGTACAACCTCGAGCTATTCTCCTCTGAAAGGGTTTGCGCAAATGTATGTTTACACAGATTATAGAGATTGAATGCTGATTCAGCACTTCATACACGGAATACATGAGTTTTAGCTTCACATGAGAAATACACTTATTTTTGTAACTTGTTAGTTGAAATAGAATATAGTTCATTGCTACATGAATGCATTA
This sequence comes from Schistocerca nitens, assembly GCF_023898315.1. Lineage (NCBI taxonomy): Eukaryota > Metazoa > Arthropoda > Insecta > Orthoptera > Acrididae > Schistocerca > Schistocerca nitens. The sequence goes on from NC_064618.1 coordinate 851,678,759, forward strand.
TTCCTTAAATAACTTAATACAGAACAGAGAACACGACATAGGCAGACAGGACACCGAGATCCTTCACTAGAGTCCCGAAAGCGAGCCACCTCCAGCGTGGCGTGAGTGGGACGGGGAAGATGTGGGAAAGAACCACCGACAAACACATTGAGAGCTTGTTCAGGGATACCTTCTGAGTAGTTCGGTATAAGGGACCCACGGTCTCCGCCGGCTGATGCAGAGTTACTGCATTTCGTTTGGTTTCCTGCCCCTATTAGCTTTGTATCTGTGTTACAGTGCATATGTGGGTGGTATGAGCTACGTGCAGTGTTTCCATACGCTCGCGGTAGCAGTAGCAGCCAGATGACCATGGCACGCTACGCCAAAGAAAATCCGTTTCATAACGATCAGTCAGTCTGGCTGCACGCCCGAGAGGCTTTCAAGTACCGTTGTATAATCGCTACGAGAGGGAGTGTTGGGGCAGCGAAAGTGGAAGGCGATTGGTAACATCCGTATATACAGCTAGTTCTTCTGTGTGGGGAGAGTCAAGGTCAAGATCAAAGACGTTTCTGATTTCCGTACAATCCGACAAGCCCCCATGTCAGTTACGATCTTCTAGAGAAAGAAAAGAATAAGGTAGTGCAAGATGGCGCGATGATCTTGCTCCTTTTTTCCACTGATTGATATCAGTGTGTGGGTCAGTTAAAAGGACGAGCTAGGGGGTGACTGTCTCTCCAACGACAGCCGATAAGGATATAGGGCCCCCAGTTGCGTATGCCGTGGAGTATCAACTAACACGATACGGGTGCTAACTTCTCCATCGAACGATTTGCTGATTTCTGAAGTTGTTCACGACTTTGAACAGAGAAGATGATAAAAAATGAAGCATTTCTGATCATATCCACTGGATAACGCCGCACGCCATGTTTTCGGGATTTGAAGTGTGACATGCGATCGAAGGTATTGTATTCCTGTATCTTCTTTACCTTTCTGAAAACCGGGAAAACTCGCGACTAGGAAGGGGGGAGGGGGAGGACCAGGCAGTTTGTGCACTGCGGACGCTGTTCGTCCGACCGATTGTCGTAAAGACTTCTTCCACAGATTCCACAGACGGGTTCTTAAAACAGCGTTGTGATATGTGACAAAAACACTTCATGGGTCGTACGACGTAAGGCTTAACCTCACACCTACACAGCCTGAACCAGTTTAATGTGTAATGGTGAACAACTCGGTACAGAGACGAGATACAGCAATATGTTTTAGATAAACGTTGTAGGGGGCAAAGATGGTCACACATTGCTGCTAATGACCTTGATCCTGAACGTGATTTTTTTTAGGTAAGTTGGACGTTAAAGTGATTTTTTGAATGGGAACCCTAATATTTGACTTAAGATTTGAAAAGAGCGGCAAATTTTGCTCATAAGATGATACATTATTCAAGGTCTTGACAAAGTTCAATGAAGGTCAAATAAGCAAATATGTTTTTAGTTCTAGTAGGGATTAAGTCGCAATATAGGAGGGATACAGCAAAATACAATTTTAGATACAAAGTGGAAGGGACGTAAGATGTAACCTCAGTAACCACGATGTTATAGGCAATTATTGAAGGTCATTTGAAGGTTGAGTTTTGCTTCGTGAAAACCACTATTATCAACGTCGTATTTGGAAAAGTCTAGAGAAATTTGAATTTTGTTTTAATTAACTGTTCATTGGCAAAAGTAAATACGTCACAACGTATAAGTGTTATTCTGACATTTGCAAGACAGAGCAAGCATAAATAAAACGTAGGCCATTGATTTACAATTCGCTGAGTGACTCCGCTCGCTTCTCATTCCTTGGGATGCCCCTTCCGGTTTGTATCTAACACAGTATTTTGCTGTTGTCTTTCGAGTTAACCCATACTCAAACTAAAAACATATTTGCTTACTTCACCTTCATTGATCCTTACCATGACCTTTAATAATGTATAATTTTATACGTAAAATTTACCGCTCATGTTAAATCTTAAGTTAAAATTACGGTTCCCATTAAAAAACATTACTGTAACCTCCAAATCACCTTGAAAATCACTTTGAAGGTTACGTCCATTAGTAGCAATGCCACCTAGAGCTTTTATCTAAAATATTTTGCTGTATCTCATCTCCATCCAGAGTTACTTCCCATTACGGATTAAAATGGTCCATCCTGTATACCATGACCCGAACTTTTTTCCGGTACGACATGTGCTCCAATGCCAGCACGGAGGCGCTGTGTCAACCCTTGTTCTATGAGGGGCGATCAAAAGGTTTTTGTTCGACGGCTTTTTTGCAGCGTGTACGCATGGTAGCGCGACTGATGAGGGTATATAAGCACCGACATGTAGGCAAGGAATTAAGGTGGCATTCGTGATTTTCTAAAGTTCTACATCTACATTTATATTCCGAAAGACACCCAACGGTGTGTGGCGGAGGGCACTTTACGTGCCACTGTCATTACATCCCTTTCCTGTTCCAGTCGCGTATGGTTCGCGGGAAGAACGACTGCCGGAAATCCTCTATGCGCGCTCGAATCTCTCGAATTTTACATTCGTGATCTCCTCGGGAGGTATAAGTAGGGGGAAGCAATATATTCGATACCTCATCCAGAAACGCACCCTCTCGAAACCTGGACAGCAAGCTACACCGCGATGCAGAGCGCCTCTCTTGCAGAGTCTGCCACTTGAGTTTGCTAAACATCTCCGTAACGGCCGGCCGAAGTGGCCGTGCGGTTAAAGGCGCTGCAGTCTGGATCCGCAAGACCGCTACGGTCGCAGGTTCGAATCCTGCCTCGGGCATGGATGTTTGTGATGTTCTTAGGTTAGTTAGATTTAACTAGTTCTAAGTTCTAGAGGACTAATGACCTCAGCAGTTGAGTCCCATAGTGCTCAGAGCCATTTGAACCATGTTTTTCTCCGTAACGCTATCACGCTTACCAAATAACCCTGTGACGAAACGCGCCGCTCTCCTTTGGATCTTCTCTATCTCCTCTGTCAGCCCGACCTGGTACGGATCCCACACTGATGAGCAATACTCAAGTATAGGTCGAACGAGTGTTTTGTAAGCCACCTCCTTTGTTGATGGACTACATTTTCTAAGGAGTCTCCCAATGAATCTCAACCTGGCACCCGCCTTACAATTTTATATGATCATTCCACTTCAAATCGTTCCGTACGCATACTCCCAGATATTTTACAGAAGTAACTGCTACCAGTGTTTGTTCCGCTATCATATAATCATAAATAAAGGATCCTTCTTTCTATGTATTCGCAACACATTACATTTGTCTATGTTAAGGGTCAGTTGCCACTCCTGGCACCAAGTGCCTATCCGCTGCAGATCTTCCTGCATTTCGCTGCAATTTTCTAATGCTGCAACTTCTCTGTATACTACAGCATCATCCGCGAAAAGCCGCATGGAACTTCCGACACTATCTACTAGGTCATTTATATATATTGTGAAAAGCAATGGTCCCATAACACTCCCCTGTGGCACGCCAGAGGTTGCTTTAACGTCTATAGACGTCTCTCCATTGAGAACAAGATGCTGTGTTCTGTTTGCTAAAAACTCTTCAGTCCAGCCACACAGCTGGTCTGATATTCCGTGTTTATCAGGCGACAGTGCGGAACTGTATCGAACGCCTTCCGGAAGTCAAGGAAAATGGCATCTACCTGGGAGCCTGTATCTAATATTTCCTGGGTCTCGTGAACAAATAAAGCGAGTTGGGTCTCACATGATCGCTGTTTCCGGAATCCATGTTGATTCCTACAGAGTAGATTCTGGGTTTCCAGAAATGACATGACACGCGAGCAAATAACATGTTCTAAAACTCTACAACAGATCGATGTCAGAGATATAGACCTATAGTTTTGCCCATCTGCTCGACGAACCTTCTTGAAAACTGGGACTACCTGTGCTCTTTTCCAATCCATTCGTGCGGTAAATGCGGAATCGTGAACTGTGCGACGTTATTACCCGATACATCCAAACAGGACCAACGTGTTGTTATTCTTTTGTTGGATGCCGAAGGACAGACGCCGCTAGACATCCATCGGAGAATGAAGAACGTCCACTGGGCAGGATGTCTGTCAAAGACCGCTGTTATGGAGTGGTGCGCCAATCCGTGCTGGTCTCGAGTCTACGTCCCCAGGGCGCAAACGTCGTAACCAGCAACCTACGGCAGCTCACGTGGGAGACACTCGGGTAGCCACCCTACAGTCTTCATCTCTTCCCATGCTATTAGAAAAAACTTTGAAGGGTCGAAGATTCCTGGCGGGAGAAGGCGTGCAGCAGGCAGTACGGACTTCTTCACGCAGCGGGACAGCGTTTTATCAAATGGCTGTCTTAAAGCTGGTGCGCCGAAGGGCTGATTGCCTCAATGCTCACGGCGATTTTGCCTGATCGCCTTACTGATTCTGGACTCTACGGCTTTAGAACGGACACTTTTTGATTGCTCGTTGTACTTTAACCTCTGACTACATTGTCTAAAACGAACCCTGCAGTATTTCAGGTTATCTCTGAGTTCTTCGTTGGACTGTAGCGGTAGATGTGTGTGAAATATAATTTCCTGTGAAATGTTAAGGCTTTTGAGTGGGATAACACAGACAGGGGTATCGCCTAGAGTCGTACAAGCTCGGACTGCCTGTCACACTGGATTCATATTTGGGTGAACGACGGTTCAACTTCGCGTCCGGCCCTCCACATTTATATTTTTCATGATTTCGCTAAATCACTCCCAGAAAATGCCGGGATGGCTCCATTGAAAGAGCACGCATGATTTACTCCTCCATCCTTGAAATAATCCGAGCGTGTGCTCCTTCTGTAGTGAACTCGATGCTGACGGGACGAGCCGGCCGGAGTGGCCGAGCGATTCTAGGCGCTACAGTCTGGAACCGCGCGACCGCTTCGGTCGCAGGTTCGAATCCTGCCACGGACATGGGTGTGTGTGATGTCTTTAGGTTAGTTAGGTTTAAGTAGTTATAAGTTCTAGGGGACTGATGACCTCAGAAGTTAAGTCCCATAGTAATCAGTGCCATTTGAACCATTATTTGACGGGACGTTAAACCCTAATCTTTCTCCCTTCGGAGCGCCTAAGGTAGGTTCAGTCACTGCTTTAGTGAATAAAAATCTGTTCTGCATTTTTTCTCACCGGCTACTTCGTGAGATTTACCTTTCATAATCACCACAGAAAAGACATAGGTTTCGTTGCTGAAAGGACCATCTGTCCTAGTGCAAACACAGTACTGCGTACATTATTTGAATCCTTGTTTCCTAGCTTGTCCATCGTCCGAAGCTGTGGCTGTGGAAAGGAATTCTGAGGGGTTGTAAGTTCCAACCTCAAATTTTCTTCTTTCAGTTACTGGGGCAGCTGGTTCTTCATGGCCATTATCTGTCGTAAGTGTAATTTCAATTACAATCCGTCTTGATTGCAAAAAGTTTATTCAGATGACCGGTTTCGGTTCCTCTACAACCATCTTCAGGTCTGCAATTTCGGTTAGAGGTTACTCCTGTAACCGAAATTGCAGATCTGAAGATGGTTCTAGCGGAACCGAAACCGGTCATGAGAATAAACATTTTGCAATCAAGACAGATTATAATTAACATTATATAAAAAGTGATTGCGGTATCCCTGCAGACATAATGTCTGTTTTTGCAAAGTAAGTGTAATTCTTTGCATTTCCGTGGTGTCCGCCACGATGCCGCCAAGTTAGGGCGTTGAAGGCTCTCCACACGTGCATCATCCAGTCACAGCAGTGTGCAAGTAACTGCCCGGGCATCATTCCTGCGACGCCCGATTGCGAAGGTATATGACGACCCCAGCGCGTCATACTGGTCACCGCATTTGCCTTTTGGGAGTACTTTTCCGTGTAGTGACAATGTTTAGAGGGTCGTCACATGCGATGGACAGGGTGCTGTCTGCGGTGTTCTTTTCTTAACGACCCAAACCACAGTCAAAATTTTGAAAAAACAAAAGAGAATGAGTCAAACCTGAAAGCAGGAACTAGACTTTAATTTGCCGGAGTAGTGATAGAAGGCATCAAAGTGGACATAAGATTATGCCATCCATTTGGTTCTTCCGCGATACATTTCTCCAGGCAATATCGATGGGCCACGACATTTTTTTATAAACTGAGCCACACATCACCATAATCTGAGCCAAGTACGAAAGTAAATTCTCAAACATAGAAAAGACAATACTTGAAGCACTGCATCTCTAACCGAAAATTATCACCCAAAAGCTCAGAAGTCGACTTTGATTATTTTACAGTGTCTTATTAGATAGAAAAGAGGGATTAATATTCGAAGTATGACTATGGTACCTTCAATCAGCACACGCTGAAATTTTTAATAGAATAATGAAGCCTGTTATTCAGAACACGCTGAAATTTTTAGCAGAATAATGAAGGCTGTTGTTGCTGTTCACAGGAATTCTTTAAAGTACTGCTATATGTGTACCAATATATCTATAAGTTTCAGAAAGAAAATATTTTCCTCAAATTACTAAACCAAAACAATACAGCCGGCCGTGGTGGCCAAGCGGTTAAAGGCGCTACAGTCTGGAACCGCGCGACCGCTACGGTCGCAGGTTCGAATCCTGCCTCGGGCATGGATGTGTGTGATGTCCTTAGGTTAGTTAGGTTTAAGTAGTTCTAAGTTCTAGGGGAGTGATGACCTTAGAAGTTAAGTCCCATAGTGCTCAGAGCCATTTGAACCAACCAAAACAATACATTGTCTAAATAAGAAAAAATATATACTTATAGGGGTATATTATCCACGAGACGCAAGAACGCAATACACTGATTTACATTATGTGTCTATTACTAGTGACTAGAACACTGAATTTACCAAGTAAAACTACCATTTTCACTCCTCCCCTTCAGTGCTGCATTAAAGAAATAAATTCTGCAATGCGTTACAGTTATTTTAAAAGTCATTATTTTAATTTAAATAACTGAAACGAAGCGGATGTAAACATGCAGAAGAGTCTGTATACAACACTGCATTCGAACTGTTCCGCATTATTTTGATTGCTAGTAATCCAGAAATCTGCTGGACGACATGCTGAAATGACTTAGCTTTCTTTATCAGATTTGATAAATTCTTTGCCCTTGTCTTCAAAGAAACGTATTTTCCTATAGCTGTAAATGTGTCACTTTATTCCAGGTTTCATTTAAAATATTGTGAAATTTTTAAATTACAGACGGATACTGCACTTTCGTTAGATGGGGAAGTATGAGTAAAAATATGATTACTACAAAAAAAATGGTTCAAATGGCTCTGAGCACTATGGGACTCAACTGCTGTGGTCATAAGTCCCCTAGAACTTAGAACTACTTAAACCTAACTAAACTGAGGACATCACACACATCCATGCCCGAGGCAGGATTCGAACCTGCGACCGTAGCGGTCGTGCGGTTCCAGACTGTAGCGCCTTTAACCGCTCGGCCACTCCGGTCGGCGATTACTACAAAAGTTTTTGTCCAATGTATTGTCATAAAGTGTAATGGAAAATTAAACAGCACGAGGGACACATTTTTTTCTCGAGGCCGGTTGTTTCATTCAGGATTCCAATGCACCAAATTATTCCATACACGTTTTGCTAGAAAACCCTATTTTTCGTCATAAATTCCGTTAAATACGACGGCCTTACTCCACCTTACTGGGAGAGTCTTTATGACCGCATGGTACCCCTTTACTGGTCGACGCTGCAGTCAACCTCTTGCTGCATCAGTAACCTCGTTAGTACTCATGTACCGCATCCTGCAGAGGGTTTTCTTCATTCGGCCAAAGAGATGGAAGGTGCGTGATCCGGGCTGTGGCTTGGATGAGGAAGAACAGCCCAATGAAGTTTCGTGAGCACTACCAACATAGGCGTCCAGTTGTGCAGCGACGTGTTTGACTGTAATCCGTCGAACACCTCGAATGGGAGTGGCCGCACCTCCCAACATTGCAGGAGTCACAGCTGTGTGCCGGGCAGCGCACTGGAGATCGGACAGGTTTGCACGACCTTGTTACGATGATGACACATGCCTCGCCCAACGACTCGCCGTGCTTTTGTTCACTGGCACGTGTCCGTATACATTGGGCAAGCGCCTATGAAAATTTGTGATGCTCCGGTTTACCGCCGTAACAAACTCAACGACAGCTCTCTGCCTGGAACGCACCTTCGTCACAGATGCAATTTTGAAGGCCACGCACAGCCCCGCCACCTATCGGGACTTCCAGAAACGATGGGGGCTGAAGCGTGGTAATTCCACCATACATCACAACAAAACCGCATTTTTTTCAACCGAAACTTGCTAGAGAAAATATGTCTTGCATTACTTATTAAACGCCCGTCATGTCTTACTCAACGTCAAGATTAAACACCTTGTTCAAATCTGCTCTGTAATTTAGCAAATGGATGACGTTTTGAAATTTTTCTACTTTGGTAGCATTGGTCCATGATGTCTGTTCACAATAGCCACTGTCAGTTCGATATAGGAGCAACCGTTTCTCTTCAACGGGTGGAAACGTAAAGTGAAATGACTCTTAAGAGTCACTCTTCCAGAAAGGCGAAACTGGTATAGCAGTTTGCAACTGCTTGATTCGGTGCCGAAGGCAACCCGAGTCGAGGTGTTCGGCATTATGAAATAAAGCCATTGCACCGACGAACGGCCAAAGCGAATGCGGCCACATTACGAAATATTTGCCAGAACTGGCTTGGCAGAGGCTCCGAGGTATTGTGTAACGTCTCGTTTACCCACTGCTGAACAGACAGCTAACGGCTAGTGACGAGGCGGTCTTCACGAGTTCGAAACGCGGGCCCCGCTGATCCATCCCCGTCGGCCGACCTGCGATGCAACAAAAATACCCCAGCGATTGTTGCCCGGAAAACAAAGGACGAGAGCCAAGTGTGTAATGTACTGCGGCCAAGTGATGGGGTCCCTGAGGAGCAAGCCAGGTCTTCGGGCGGTGCAAAAACAATACGAAAGTCTCTCTCAGTCCTCATTTCGGCCCCTCAATGAACTACTTCTTGATAAAGTGTAGCAATGTACAAGACACGTAATCTTTGAATAGTGTCACGTATGATTTATTCAGTAATGTGCACAATGATGCCTTCTTGTAAAATCGAGAAACTCAATGGTGAAGTTGAAACATACGCTGTCATTAGCGGCAACACTTTGTTATTTACATATGAAAACCAAATTTCTCATCCAGGGTGGATCGTAATTACTTCTACAAACGTAATTTTCTTCAAATATCTATAAATAATTTAATTAAAAACGATTTTTGAGTTAAAACAATATTTTTACGAGACAGGGTAAATTCTTATTGTATTTAATACAAAAAAAAAATGGAAATAAAATAGGAAATAACAGAACTCAAAACAACAGAAATTAAGTTTGGGAATTTTTACAGACTTCCGAAATCTTGTAAGTTCGCTACGTCTGCTTGCACGCTTTAGCTTGGGACAGTTTTGAAACCAGTTCGAATGTTGTATTTAGTATTCGGTTGACTGATGTCTACCGTCCAGAACTACAGCTGGTGCCATTTCCAGTCGCCTTGGCTGGTGCCCGTTAATGTCGTCTCAGTCGTGAGAACACTCGTGCCTATTATACTCGTCATAGCATGCCAGTTCGTCTCTGCAAACGATGTCTAACACGCTAATTATGGTTCTAAACGATGAGCTATTACGAAAATTTGCTGAACTCCGAAAGCTAGTCTAGAATATTGCAGGTAGGCACGTTTATTAGATTGGTGCTTTTACTGACTGCAGCATAGGATGGGAGATTCCAAGATGAATTGGTTAGTTAGTTACATGTCCTTTTTTTAGGGCCTACCAGTTTTTAAATGATAATTCGTCCAAGGAATAAAAGATTTCCGGAAAAAGTTGATTTTAGATTAGATTTAAAACTTGCTTCGCTACCTGTCAGGCATTTTGTGTTCTTGGACAAACGAACAAAATTTTTTGTTGTTGCATATTGCATATTGAGCCACTGCAGGTGTTATATCTTCATGACGTGATCATTTTACGTTTTAATCGGTTAGTTTTATGTTCTTCCGTCTTCTCGTTTGTGAACTATAGAAAAGTGTCGATAGATGCGTAAATATTAATTTGCGTATAAAATGGTAACTAATTTTTCGGTTCATTACAGCGTTATCTGTAATGATTTGATTTCCTGTACACATCAAAAACTCTGTCCTTATACGTAATTTCTCCGAGCCACCATTTCAGTTTCTTAGGACATTGCTCCATCCTGAAAATGTACACATACTGGGATTTTTATCAGTTACATGCATGCATGCATGGTATTTCCTTTATCTCGGTCACCATAAAGATCTTCTGTCCATAAAAAATGTGTCGACTAGATGCTGTTAGCTACCTGTGGGCATTAACCAGCATGATTTCTTTTCTTGTAAATTTATTCGTTTCGAGGGTATGAATACCAGTGCGTATTTTTAAAATAATACCCTCATTTTTTATTCGATAATCCACTTTTTCTCCTCAAGACCTAGTGTAAAACGTATCAAAGTGTACCATTCACGTAAACGTACCTGATTAAGAACGTACACCCTAGAACTAACGCACAATGCACGTCCTGCAGGATTCATGGTGTCAATTCCCTCCTTCCCTGCAGCACTACTTCAGACATTAGTCGAGTCCACGTCACGTCGTGTTGCGGCACTTCTGCGTGCTCTCGGGGATCCTACACGATATTAGGCTGGTGTGCGAGTTTCTTTGGCTCTTCGGTGTATATCCTGTAATCGACATCCTCTCGTCAAGACCTATTGACGAACGTATCAGAGTGCACCATTCACGAAAACACGACATTATTAAAACGTAAAGCAAAATTGGCTTTGGCTCTCCTATATTAACATTTTCTGTGTGTACCAGGGGTAATGTTACCCGTCCATTAGCAGCAGTGGACAGTAAATGGATACACAACGAAAAAGTAGACTGGTGTTTCAGTGAACCGTGTTCAGTCGAAGGTCTCCGCGAGTTTCTTTACACCAACGAAGAGAAGGTACGGATTCCAAGCACTCGAACAGTATTCGGGAGAGGGTCGCACTAGTCTCCTATACACTGTCTCCTTTACAGACGACTACACTTTCCCAAACATCTCCCAATAAACCGAAGTCGACCATTCGCTTTCCCTACCACAGTTCTCACACGCTCCTTCCATTTCGTATCGCTTTGCAACGTTACGCCTGCATATTTAGTCGACCTACCTGTGTCAAGTGGCTGTATTGGAACATTACTCGACTGTTTTTGCTGCTCATCTGCATTGACCTACAATTTTCTACATTCAGAGCTTTGTTCCATTCATCATACCAACTAGAAATTTTGTCTGAGTCATGTTGTACCCTCCCACAGTCATTCAACGACGACTTTTTCCCGTACACCACAACATCATCAGTAAACAACCGCATATTGCTGCCCACGCTGTCTGCCACATCATTTGTGTATACAGAGAATAACAGGCGGTTCTGTCACGCTTCCCTGGGGCTCTTCTCTGATGAACACTCTCCGTCAACATACTGGGTTCTATTGCATAAGGAGCCTTCGAGCCACTTTCATATATTCTGTGAACCTATTCCATTCGCTCGTACCTTTGTTAACACTCTGCAAAATAAGTGCTCTCTTAACTTACATTCTCCACTGTTAAGTGGCGTTATTACCTTCTCTTCGATGGTGTAAAGAAACTCGCGGAGACCTTCGACTGAACACGGTCCACTGAAACACCAGTCTACTTTTTCGTTGTGTACCCATCTAGTGTCCACTGCGGCTAATGGACGGGTAACATTACCCCTGGTACCCACAGATAATGTTAATATACACTCCTGGAAATGGAAAAAAGAACACATTGACACCGGTGTGTCAGACCCACCATACTTGCTCCGGACACTGCGAGAGGGCTGTACAAGCAATGATCACACGCACGGCACAGCGGACACACCACGAACCGCTGTGTTGGCCGTCGAATAGCGCTAGCTGCGCAGCATTTGTGCACCGCCGCCGTCAGTGTCAGCCAGTTTGCCGTGGCATACGGAGCTCCATCGCAGTCTTTAACACTGGTAGCATGCCGCGACAGCGTGGACGTGAACCGTATGTGCAGTTGACGGACTTTGAGCGAGGGCGTATAGTGGGCATGCGGGAGGCCGGGTGGACGTACCGCCGAATTGCTCAACACGTGGGGCGTGAGGTCTCCACAGTACATCGATGTTGTCGCCAGTGGTCGGCGGAAGGTGCACGTGCCCGTCGACCTGGGACCGGACCGCAGCGACGCACGGATGCACGCCAAGACCGTAGGATCCTACGCAGTGCCGTAGGGGACCGCACCGCCACTTCCCAGCAAATTAGGGACACTGTTGCTCCTGGGGTATCGGCGAGGACCATTCGCAACCGTCTCCATGAAGCTGGGCTACGGTCCCGCACACCGTTAGGCCGTCTTCCGCTCACGCCCCAACATCGTGCAGCCCGCCTCCAGTGGTGTCGCGACAGGCGTGAATGGAGGGACGAATGGAGACGTGTCGTCTTCAGCGATGAGAGTCGCTTCTGCCTTGGTGCCAATGATGGTCGTATGCGTGTTTGGCGCCGTGCAGGTGAGCGCCACAATCAGGACTGCATACGACCGAGGCACACAGGGCCAACACCAGGCATCATGGTGTGGGGAGCGATCTCCTACACTGGCCGTACACCACTGATGATCGTCGAGGGGACACTGAATAGTGCACGGTACATCCAAACCGTCATCGAACCCATCGTTCTACCATTCCTAGACCGGCAAGGGAACTTGCTGTTCCAACAGGACAATGCACGTCCGCATGTATCCCGTGCCACCCAACGTGCTCTAGAAGGTGTAAGTCAACTACCCTGGCCAGCAAGATCTCCGGATCTGTCCCCCATTGAGCATGTTTGGGACTGGATGAAGCGTCGTCTCACGCGGTCTGCACGTCCAGCACGAACGCTGGTCCAACTGAGGCGTCAGGTGGAAATGGCATGGCAAGCCGTTCGACAGGACTACATCCAGCATCTCTACGATCGTCTCCATGGGAGAATAGCAGCCTGCATTGCTGCGAAAGGTGGATATACACTGTACTAGTGCCGACATTGTGCATGCTCTGTTGCCTGTGTCTATGTGCCTGTGGTTCTGTCAGTGTGATCATGTGATGTATCTGACCCCAGGAATGTGTCAATAAAGTTTCCCCTTCCTGGGACAATGAATTCACGGTGTTCTTATTTCAATTTCCAGGAGTGTAGGAGAGCCAAAGCCAATTTTGCTTTACGTTTTAATAACGTCGTGTTTTCGTGAATGGTACACTCTGATACGTTCGTGAACAGGTTTTGACGAGAGGATGTCGATTACGGGATATACACTGAAGAGCCAAAGAAACTCGTACACCAGCCTAATATCGTGTAGGATCTCCGAGAGCACGCAGAAGTGCCGCAGCACGACGTGACATGCTCGACTAATTGGTGAAGTACTGCTGGAGGGAAGGAGGGAATTGACACCATGAATCCCTCAGGGCTGTCCATATATCCATAAGGGCACGACGAGGTGGAGATCTCTTCTGAACAGGACGTTGCAAGGCATCGCCTATGTACTGAATAACGTTCATCTCTGGGGCGTTTGGTGACGAACGGAAGTGTTTAAACTCAGTACAGTGTTCGTGGAGCCACTCTGTAGCGATTGTCGACGTCTGGGATGTGGCATTGTCCTGATGGAATTCCCAAAGTCCGTTGGAATGCAAATGGACATGAATGGATACAGGTGATCAGACAGGATGCTTACGGACGTGTCACCTGTCAGAGTCGTATCTAGACGTATCGGGGGTCCCACATCACTGCAACTGCACACGCGCCACACCACTACACAGCCTCCACAAGCTCGAACAGTCCCCTGCTGACATGCGCGGTCCGTGGATTCACGACGTTGTCTCCATACCTGTACACTTCCATCCGCTGGATACAGTTTGAAACGAGACTCGTCCGACCAGGCAACATGTTTCCAGTCGTCAACAGTCCAATGTTTGTTTTGACGGGCGCAGGCGATGCGGAAAGCTTTGTGTCGTGCATTCATCGAGAGTACACGAGTGGGCCTTCGGATCCGAAAGCCCATATCGATGATGCTTCGTTGAATAGTTCGCACGCTGACACTTTCTGATAGCTCAGGATTGAAATCTGCAGTAATTTACGGATGGGTTGGACTTCTGTCACGTTGAACGATTCCCTTCAGCCGTCGTTTTTTCGTTCAGGCAGGATCTTTTTCCGGTCGCAGCGATGTCGGAGATTTGATGTTTTACCGGATTCCTGATATCCGCGGTATACTTGTGAAATGATCGTACGGGAAAATCCCCACTTCATCGCTACCTCGGATATGCGGTTTCCCAACGCTCGTGCGTTCAAACTCACTTAAACGCTGGTAACCTGCGGTTGTAGCAGCGATAACCGACCTAACAACTGCGCCAGCCACTTGTTGCCTTGTATAGGCGTTGCCTACCGCAGCGCCCTATTCTGCCTGTTTAGCTATCTCTGTATTTGAATACACATGCGCATTCCAGTTTCTCTGGCGCTTCAGTGTACAATGAAGTGTGATATGGTTCAAATGGCTCTGAGCACTATGGGACGTAACTTCTGAGGTGATCAGTCCCCTGGAACTTAGAACTACTTAAACCTAACTAACTTAAGGACATCACACACATCCACGCCCGACGTAGGATTCGACCGTACCGGTCGCTCGGTTCCAGACTGTAGCGTCTAGAACCGCTCGGTCACCCCGGCCGGCTGAGTCTGCTATCTCAAGGACAGAGACTCACTAGTATTAGAATGTTCGAAACGACCGAATTTACAGGAAATGCAGTCATGCTCGTTAATGTCCCTCTGGCAGGTAAAGAACATTTGTTCGATAGATTTTTTTAAATTATTCTCTGGAGAAATATTTGGTGTTGCGTGCGCACAGTGCCAATAGGTGGACATTTTCAGTACGGAGCCACGTCGTCAGATATATGGACGGCGCGACCTCAGCTCGCGTAGCGAAAGCGAAAGTCAGGTGGGGGCCAGGGGGCGTTGTTGACGGGCGAGAAGGACGCGGGAGGTGTGGACATTCCTGAGCGAGGCGCGATTCGCGGCGACTATTTCTGCCGAGGGTCGGGCGGCGGGCGGGGGCGGGGGCGCGCGTGTCTTGCGCGTGCGCCTGCCTCCGACTGCTGCACCGGCGGCCCGCTGCCCCGGCAGCGCCTGCGGCCAGTCCACAGCAGCGAGGATGCGCGCGCCCGCGGTCGCCCCGCCGCACGCCACCCCCGCGTGCCGCTGCCACCTGCACGGCCCGCTGCAGGCGCTGCGAGCCTCCTGGGCCCGCAGGAACTCCGACTTCCTCGCAGACTTCCTCGCGCAGCAAGGTGAATATCTCCTCCAGTCGCCGCCGCCGCCGCCGCCGCGCCACAGTGGCTCCTCAGTACCGTCGACTCCCGGCGATTGTTTACAGTACCAGTGGTGAAATCAGCACCGAGTGTTCCGTTAAACAGATTCGGAATTCTAGCCTGTCACTCACCGTGGATGTGTGATCGCTGGTGGCTAAATTCCGTGGTCGTCGCTTCATTATAACCGGTCCTTCAACTTCGACAATGAATATTGTTACGGAGCTCAGAATCTACTCCGTGATTACTTCTGTTCGACTCAGCTGTTATTGCTGTTTTGGTTCATTCGGTATCTATTTCCAAAGACTACACGCTGAACTTGAGGCACTTCTGCACATTGATCGCCTTGATGTACACCCGCAGGTATATCATATAACTGCAAGTATACAGGGTGCTCCATTGATCGTGACCGGGCCAAATATCTCACGAAATAAGCGTCAAACGAAAAAACTACAAAGAACGAAACCCGTCTAGTTTGAAAGGGGAAACCAGATGGCGCTCTGGTTGGCCCGCTACATGGCGCTGCCATAGCTCAAACGGATACCAACTGCGTTTTTTTTAAGAGGAACCCCCATTTTTATTACATATTCGTGTAGTCGTAAAGAAATATGAATATTTTAGTTGGACCACTTTTTTCGCTTTCTGACATATGGCGCTGTAATAGTTACAAATATATGGTTCACAATTTTAGGCGAACAGTTGGTAACAGGTAAGTTTTTTTAATTACAATACAAAACATCAGTACTTTTGAACATTTCATTTCGGTTGTTCCAATGTGATACATATACCTTTGTGAACTTATCATTTCTCAGAACGCATGCTGTATAAGTACGTGGTATCACGTAACATTCTGCCATTGCGGACGGTATTTGGTCGTGATACATTACCCGTGTTAAAATGGACCGTTTACCAGTTGCGGAAAAGGTCGATATCGTGTTGATGTATGGCTATTGTGATCAAAATGCCCAACGGGCGTGTGTTATGTATGCTGCTCGGTATCCTGGACGACATCATCCAAGTGTCGGGACCGTTCGCCGGATAGTTACGTTATTTAAGGAAACAGGAAGTGTCCAGCCACATGTGAAACGTCAACCACGACCTACAACAAATGATGATGCCCAAGTGGGTGTTTTAGCTGCTGTCACGGCTAATTCGCACATAAGTAGCAGACAAATTGCGCGAGAATCGGGAATCTCAAAAACGTCGGTGTTGACAACGCTACATCAACATCGATTGCACCCGTACCATATTTCTATGCACCAGGAATTGCATGGCGACGACTTTGAACGTAGTGTACAGTTCTGCTACTGGGCATAAGAGAAATTACGGGACGATGACAGATTTTTTGTACGCGTTGTATTTAGCGATGAAGTGTCATTCACCAATAGCGGTAACGTAAACCGGCATAATATGCACTATTGGGCAACGGAAAATCCACGATGGCTGCGACCAGTGGAACATCAGCGACCTTGGCGGGTTAATGTATGGTGCGGCATTGTGGGAGGAAGGATAATTGGCCCCCATTTTATCGACGGAAGTCTAAATGGTCCAATGTATGCTCATTTCCTACGTAATGTTCTACCGATGTTGCTACAAGATGTTTCACTGCATGACAGAATGGCGATGTACTTCCAACATGATGGATGTCCGGCACATAGCTCGCGTGCGGTTGAAGCGGTATTGAATAGCATATTTCATGACAGGTGGATTGGTCGTCGAAGCACCATACCATGGACCGCACGTTCACCGGATCTCACGTCCCCGGATTTCTTTCTCTGCGGATAGTTTAAGGATATTTGCTATCGTGATCCACCGACAACGCGTGACAACATGCGTTAGCGCATTGTCAATGCATGTGCGAAAATTACGGAAGGCGAACTACTCATATTGACAAATGCATTGAGGTTGACGGACATCATTTTGAGTATCACATTGGAACAACCAAAATAAAATGTTCAAACGTAACTACATTCTGTATTTTAATTTAAAATACCTACCTGTTACCAACTGTTCGTCTAAAATTGTGAGACATATGTTTATGACTATTACAGCGCCGTCTATCACAAAGCGAAAAAAGTAGTCCAACTAAAACATTCATATTTCTGTACGTACTACACGAATAAGTAATAAAAAATGGGTGTTCTTATTTAAAAAAAAAAACGCAGCTGATATCCGTTTGACCTATGGCAGCGCCATCTAGCGGGCCAAACATAGCGCCTTCTGGTTTCCCCCTTCAAGCTAGACAAGTTTCGTTCTTTGTAGTATTTCGTGACATATTTGGCCCGGTCACGATCAATGGATCACCCTGTATTTATCCTATTAGTACCAGGTGTGATCAAAAAATAATGAGAATTTTCTTTTTCTTAAAGAATATTTATTTGCGTGGAGGTATGTACCGTCTATGCAACTAATTGAAGGCAGCTTGTTTCTTGCCATACGCGTTTCGCTTCTTTTAATTCGGAAGCATCACGAATGGCGATTTGCAGCTTGTACACCGAAAACACACATATGTTGATCACAGAAATGGAAAGTGGAAGTGACACATATGCACTGTGACAAATGTGGTCGAAACAACGCCAGAAATCGGCCAGCTGGACCATGGAAACTAACGAAAACATCTCCAGGACCACACGCATGAGTTAATGGCGCTGGAAGCCGCCACTGGTGATGTTTCCCAAATAAAAGAAACGAAACACGTATGGTAATAAACAAACTGCCTTCTCTTAGTTGCGTAGACGGTACATACCACCACGGGCTTAAAGCAAGTAAGGGAAAGACGGAAAATAGAAAAAAAATTACGAATCTTTATGTATTCATCAATATCAACTTTGTTCCCTTCAGAGTAACCCCCTCACATACAATACATCTGTGCCAGCGCTTTTCCCAATCTTGGAAGCACTTCTGCAACTTCAGTATGGTGTTCAGCTCCTTCAGCGATTCCGTTTCCATCTCATCAGTGTTGGCAAAAAGACGTCGTTTCACGGTTTTCTTCACACGTGGGAATAGAAACAAGTCGCATGGGACCATGTCCGGTGGATACGGTGGCTGACGCAACATAACAGTTTTGTATTTTTTTTCCAAAAAAATCGTCAACAAGCATTGAGATGTGAGCTGGACTGTCATGGTGATGCCATTTCCACCAGTGGTTTTGCCACAGTTCAGATTGTTTTCTCCGGACTGCTTCGCACAAACGGCACATAACTTCCAGCTAAAATTCCTTAGTGACGGTACAACCATAAGGCAGCAACTCTTTATGCACTATCCCTTGCAATCAAAGAGAACAGTGAGAAGAACCTTCACTAGTGATCGAATTCATCGAATTTTTTTCGGTCTCGGCCCTTCAGGCAGTTTCTATTGGGACCATTTGACCTTGCTTTTGATGTCATACGCATATACGCATGCTTCGTCATCTGTTATAACCTTCTTTACAAGTTGTGGATCGTTGTTTACGTCAGTCAGCAATTTCTGAGCGATGTCTACGGGACGCCGTTTTTGGTCGAAAGTCACCAATTTCGGAACTAACTTTGCTGCGACACGTTTCGTACCCAAAATATCCGAAAAATTGCTTGGGATGAGCCAAAGGATAAGCCGACATTATCAGCAAATTCTCTGATGGCGCATTGCCGTCAGTAACTGATGTGCGAGGGCGTCCAGGGCGGTCGTCGTCTTCAACGTCTTCTCGATCGTCTTTGAAACGTCTGTCCTCTTCTAAAGTCTTGTCTTACTGCAAGTATACAGATTCGCCAAAAGCCATCGTGAACATTTCGAATGCGTTGCTACACTGTATTCCTTTTTTCAATCAAAATTTAACGCAGATTCTTTGATCCATCTTTTTCGAAAGTAAAAATTCGCCGAGCAGTCGAAAATTAGTGTTACTCTTTCGACTGTGAGAAATAAACTAAATATTCAAAGCAGCTGATAATGCAAACGAACATCCGGAGCATGTGTACAAACAAGATAAAAAAAATTTGAAAATCGAATGTATAAAGCACGCGAAGATAAAAAATTACCGTTACTTTTTTATCACACCTGGTATACACTAGTATGCTGTACTTCGGTCACTATAAAACTTTCAAGAGGCAAAAACAGGTCGCGCAGCTATTCTGAGAAAGTGCAGAACTACTTATTTTTAATTAACTGTGTCATTTAATTACGCATTCGAAAACTTTCACAGAATGGGTATATGAGCCTCGTCATAAATTACAACAAAATAGTCAGGAAGAGGCGGAGACCATTAAATATATGAAACAGAATATCGCACATGGAATGTTTCTCCCCGTCAGCCGATGATCGTGTGTCAAAGGAAGTAAAACTGCTCGCTGTTGGCATTCTTGGCGTTCACATTCCTATGTTTGCAGCCTCGTTTTAAGAAAAATTTCACTGTTAACGTTGAGAGGTCCATATCAGTACGTGCTTTTTCAAATCGTGTTGCATGCCGTTTCCATAATATGTAGTTTCATGACAACTACGCATCTGTATTCACATCAACACAGATAAAACGAAATTACGAGCATTGGCAATGTACCAAAATATTCACTCCTTCACATCATATCCTGATCATATATGATAATTTCCAAAAACTCGATTCAATATTTTCAGCAGTTTTTGATGTTGTTGTAGTCTTCAGTCCTGAGACTGGTTTGATGCAGCTCTCCATGCTACTCTATCCCGTGCAAGCTTCTTCATCTCCCAGTACCTACCGCAACCTACATCCTTCTGAATCTGCTTAGTGTATTCATCTCTTGGTCTCCCCCTACGATTTTTACCCTCCACGCTGCGCTCCAATACTAAATTGGTGATCCCTTGATGCCTCAGAACATGTCCTACCAACCGATCCCTTCTTCTGGTCAAGTTGTGCCACAAACTCCTCTTCTCCCCAATCCTATTCAGTACCTCCTCATTAGTTATGTGATCTACCCATCTAATCTTCAGCATTCTTCTGTAGCACCACATTTCGAAAGCTTCTATTCTCTTCTTGTCCAAACTATTTACCGTCCATGTTTCACTTCCATACATGGCTACACTCCATACAAATACTTTCAGAAAAGACTTCCTGACACTTAAAACTATACTCGATGTTAACAAATTTCTCTTCTTCAGAAACGCTTTCCTTGCCATTGGCAGTCTACATTTTATATCCTCTCTACTTCGACCATCATCAGTTATTTTGCTCCCCAAATAGCAAAACTCCTTTACTACTTTAAGTGTCTCATTTCCTAATCTAATACCCTCAACATCACCCGACTTAATTCGACTACATTCCATTATCCTCGTTTTGCTTTTGTTGATGTTCATCTTATATCCTCCCTTCAAGACACCATCCATTCCGTTCAACTGCTCTTCCAAGTCCTTTGCTGTCTCTGACAGAATTACAATGGCATCGGCGAACCTCAAAGTTTTTATTTCTTCTCCATGGATTTTAATACCTACTCCGAATTTTTCTTTTGTTTCCTTTACTGCTTGCTCAATATACAGATTGAATAACATCGGGGAGAGGCTACAACCCTGTCTTACTCCCTTCCCAACCACTGCTTCCCTTTCATGTCCCTCGACTCTTATAACTGCCATCTGGTTTCAGCAGTTGCGGAAATATTTAATGTTAACGACTGAAGCACTCAGCCTGTGCTTTAACTTCTGTTACTGGCCTCTATGGATAAGGCGAAAAAATACTAACTGATACCTCTCTGAACAACATTTAACAGCTTTTTCAGCCACAAACACGCTTCTAACCATTCCTTATTTATTTTGTTGCCGCCATAGATCTGGGAATCGATGGCGTTAGCTGTGAAATATTTTGGTGTGTAGAACAAAGTCTGTTCGCATACTACTTTTCGTCCACTTAGTTTTGTTTATTGTATTAAGTTATTAACAATCCATTTCGAAGCAACGAACATTTGACCTTCAGAAACTCTAGCACTGTTGTAGATGTAGCTAAGAGCTATTGCCTATCGAAGTGAAGCAGATGGCAAACATATTTTCGTTGGCAGGATAATGGGAAAATGCTGGCAGTCTACAAAACAGTCTGCGTGTAAATCACTTGTACGACCAATTTTAGAACACTGACAAGTTGTGATGGAGTCATATCATGTAGGACTAACAGTGGCTACTGAAAGTACACAACGAAGAGCGGCACGAACTCCCACGTTTGTTTGGTCTAACTCACAGGCGGGCGTCACGGAGATATGCTTAGGAACCTGAATTGGCAGACGCTTGAAGTTATCCCGCGAAAACCTACTTAAAAAGTTTCAAGAACGATTGTCAGGTGAAGAACCTAAGACTCCCTACCTATCGCTCCCGTAGGGTCTTTGCCAACAAGATCAAACTAAATACAGCACGCATACCGACATTTAAACTACCAGTCTTCCAGCAGTCCATACACGATTCGCAAGGGGAGGAAATCCCAACATATGGTACTGTGCTAAGTACCCTCTGCCATGCACTTCACAATCGCTTTCAGAGGATGTATGTAACGTACTACAGCATCCTCAAATGTGACAGCTACAAAACTATCAAATTAATCTAAAATGAATTTAGATGAACTTGACAATTTTATACTTAATAGGTTATAATTGCTGTCGTATGTTACTTAGAAAGCAGTGCTAATTTTCCTGAAGGTGAAGCTGCGGTTGCTTCGACATCGACTGCAAATAAATTAAAACAATAAAAACAGCTAAGTGGAAGTAAAGCAATATGAGAACAGACCTTGTTCTAAAAAATCACAGCCAACGTCTTGTTCTATAACTTTAAAACACCGTCTGTGCTGTCTAATCAAACACATTTACAAATTTACTTGGATTCAAACGATATTGATTCTTACTTACTTCATTTTTGTCTGCTTGTCTGTTGGGTCTGGCAGTATCGACTGCATCCGGATTCACGCTTCCAGTGTTTGATACAGATATTTTTCTCATAATTTCACTTTGGATTGCAGCACCACACATTTATTGACGTAAAACACGACAAAATATTGCACCTCCAATGTTTACATAAGTTCTCTTGGCTGAACTTATGTCTGTACGTTTTGTCTGTGCAGTGTTTCCAACTTAGCTACTAGTTCCGGATTTCACTTCGTCTAAAAAAGTTATTGTGATCCGTACTTTGCCAGATGTGTAAAATGTCGTTTTATTTATACTCACATGTATTTATTTAAATATGTAACTAAGATGTAGGAGGAGAGTCACGTTTAATTTTTTTCAGAGAAAGTGGAAGCCGGAACTTGCAGATAAGTTGCCAACCCTACACACAAGAAACACAAAGACGTAAATTCAGTCATGAGAATGTAAGTAAACATTGGTGGTGCAATATTTTGTCCTTGGTTTATGCGTAGCACTGCAAGCCAAATTGAAGATATGCGGAGAACGTCGGTGCTAAAGGAAGGTATACGTTGAACATAGAGCCGGCCGTAGTGGCCGAGCGGTTCTAGCCGCTTCAGTCTGGCACCGCGCGACCGCTACGGTATCATGTTCGAATCCTGCCTCGGGCATGGATGTGTGTTATGTCCTTAGATTAGTTAGTTTTAAGTAGTTCTAAGTTCTAGGGGACTGATGACCACAGCAGTTAAGTCCCATAGTGCTCAGAGCCATTTTTTGAACCTTGAACATATGCAACCAGACGATACTTGCACATCTAGTTGTAAAAGGACAACAGACGAAAATGAAGCAAATAAAAATTTCACTACAACGTGCAAAAATTGTAAGTACCTTCAATTCCAGACCACTGGCGATGTTGTATATGAATGTAACTTATTACATATGATAAATTAAATACGCATTTTTAGTAGTTGCAGATACCTCAAGTAACTATAGGGGAACTATGCGCAGCATGGACACATAAATGACGAATTTTGCGTATGCGCTCTGCATCACTGGTAGCCAGCAATACACGACTGAAATTAATGTTGAGGCTGACCCATGTAGACTATTAATATTTAAAATGTCCGGAACCGATAAAAAAATCGAAGCACGGTTTTCCGAAGTGAAAATATACAAAATAATAAATACATTGTTCTATGGCAAATGCTCATAAGTTGGTTTTGTGTGTAGAGATGTCATTTTTCCTATGGAACTCCATACTGTATTCAACGGTATTCTACAGATTTCGACAAAGGAGGTTTAGATACAGGGTTTTTATAGTTGGCAGTGAAACACTTCACGAAACAAGTTGTGCTTAATGCCAAGACCAAAAATGACAGCAGAGCGCTGTTTCACCTCGTTTGGCACACTTGCACCGCATAATCGTGTGGAACACACACTGGCTATATTATTGGCTTTCCTATTTAGCAGTCTTCTGCTTTTTCCTAAGGGGTTTCATTGTTATCTATGACGATATTAATATCACTTCACACTTCCTCTGAAGGGCTCTCGAATGTCGTTAAAGCACAAAAGAGTAGATTAGCTTTGCTACATCTTCAGGTCGCAGCAGTTAGTACATTTTCTAAAATCAGGAACTCACTGACTCCCTCTTTTCATTTTTTGGAAACTTCGTTTGATATATTCAACGATTCCGTACGTATCTGACGTTAACCGCCTGTATGAGGTAACACTAAAGAGGTTCTTGAATTTGGTTGCAGGGGTCAACCTCCGTGTCTGGTTTCTAAAAAATATTTAGTGCGTAAATCTTACGCATTTTAAAAACTTAATCATTTTGTTTAATATATTTATTTAATTTGGAGCACTGAATATATTTATTAGTTCGTGACGTGTATCATTTGTTCCATAACTACATGTCACAATCTGTTGTATGCACTGACTTCAGTTAATTACTGGAAGCCTCTGAGGATGCCTTGCAGCTTATTTGGCTCGCAATGAACATCTGAACTGCCCAAAAAATACACTGCATCAAGGAAAAAGGCTTCAGCGACTCACGAACTGACTAGAGAAGCACCAAGCACTGAACTTTAATCGAGTTCAATACGCTGAAGACTGACCAGTTCAGTTGGAATCAGTTGTCAGGGTTGCTCGACTGAAGATTAGTTGAGGAAACCTTCGAGATGTCCGCCCTTTTTAATTTATGAACACCGAAAATGTCGACGTCGGGGTAATCAGACACTTACGTGGAATCCACTCCTCCTTGCACGTGTGTCCAACACCGTAGCCATTGTACAGCTGCATTCATAACTGCACCCCTAAGTCTCACTCTTGCAAGAAAGTTTTAAATCTGTAGTTTCAAACTTCTTTGCCTATGAGCCAGTTTTTACACACACAAAAAAAAATTCCAATTTTCAGTGATTACTTTTGTTCATAGACTAGCTTTCTTCCACACAGCTCGTCCCCATTACCCATGTGTCATTATATTTCACACATACACACACACAGAGATATATGTATACATATGTATGCTGATACGTAAATGTCCCCTCCGCCTATCCCTCTTCCACGTCCCCTACAGGTGAAACAGCTTTGGGATTGTCACCAATGAGCTTAGTGACACTGAAGATTATGAGTTCGGTGGCAGGAGGAACAAGACGTCTGGTCAGGAGGAACAAGACGTCTGGTCAGGGGAATTAAAAACTATAAATCCAAAATCAAATAGGCGTAATGCAGGAAAAGGTTTAATAAGGAATAAAAAATGGGAACGCGGATAAGTTACAACAAACAGCATAACCCGCATTATTGTAGGCAAAATTGACACGAAGCCCACGCCTACCACAGTAGTACAAGTTTAAACACCAACTAGTTCCGCAGGTAATCAAGAGACTGAAGAAATGTATGATGAGATAAAAGAAATTATTCAGATAGTTAAGGGAGACGAAAATTTAATAATCATGGGGGACTGGAATTCGATGGTAGGAAAAGGAAGAGAAGGAAGAGAAGTAGGTGGATATGGATTGGGGATAAGGAATGAAACAGATAGACGCCTGGTAGAATTTTGCACAGAGCATAACTTAATCATAGCTAACACTTGGTTTAAGAATCATGACATAAGGTTGTATACCTGGTACCTGGAAGAGGTCTGGAGACACAGGAAGGCTTCTGATAGTTTATATAATGCTAAGACAGGGATTTAGGAACCAGGTTTTAAATTGTAAGACATTCCAGATGTGAACACTGACCACCGTTTATTGGTTATGAACTGTAGATTAAAACCGAAGAGACTAAAAAAGATAGAGATTTAAGGAGATGAGACCTGGAAAAATTGAAAAGCAGACGTTATAGAGAGTTTCAGAGAGAGTATTAGGGAATGATAGACAAGAACAGGGGAAAGAAATCCAATACAAGAAGAATGGGTAGCTTTGAGAGATGAAGGCAGCAGAGGATCAAGTAGGTAATAAGACGAGAGCTAGTAGAAATCCTTGGGTAACAGAAGAGATATTGAATTTAATTGATGAAAGGAGAAAATATAAATGCGGTAAATCAAGCAGGCGAAAAGCAATACTAACGTCTAAAAAATGAGATCGACAGGAAATGCAAAATGGCTAAGCATAGGTGGATAGAGAACAAATGTAAGGATGTAGAACCGCATATCACAAGGGATAAGATAGACACTACCTATAAGAAAATTAAAGAGACTTTTGGAGAAAAGAGAACGACGTCTACAATAGGAAGAGCTCAGATGGAAAACCAGTCCTAAGCAAGGAAGGGAAAGCAGAAAGGTGGACGGAGTATATAGAGGGTCTATACAAGGGCGATGTACTTGAGGGCAATATTATCGAAATGGAAGAGGACATAGATGAAGATGAAATGTGAGTTATGATACTGCGTGAAAAATTTGACAGAGCGCTGAAAGACCTGAGTCGAAACAAGGCCCCGGGAGTAGACAACATTCCGTTAGACCTACTGATAGCCTTGAGTTAGCCAGCCATGACAAAACTTTTCCAGTTGGTGAGCAAGATGTATGAGACGGGCGAAATGCCCTCAGACTTCAAGAAGAATATAATGATTCCAATCCCAAAGAAAGCAGGTGTTGAAAGGTGTGAAAAATACCGAACTATCAGTTTAATAAGTCACGGTTGCAAAATATTAACACGAATTCTTTACAGACGATTGGAAAAACCGCTAGAAGCCGACCTCGGAGAAGATCAGTTTGGATTCCGTAGAAATGTTGGAACATCCAAGGCAATACTGACCTTACGAATTATCTTAGAATATAGGTTAAGGAAAGGCAATCCTACCTTTTTGGAATTTGTGGACTTAGAGACAGCTTTTGACAGTGTTGACTGGAATTATGAAGGTGGCAGGAGTAAAATAGAGGGAGCGAAAGGCTATTTACAATTTTTACAGAAACTAAATGGCAGTTATAAGAGTCGAGGGCCACGAAAGGGAAGCGGTGACTGAGAAGGGACTGAGACAGGATTGTAGCCTCTCTCCGATGTTATTCAGTCTGTATGTTGAGCAAGCACTAAAGGAAACAAAAGAAAAATATGGAGAAGGAATTAAAATCCACGGAGAAGAAATGAAAACGTTAAGGTTTGCCGAAGACATTGTGATTCTTTCAGAGAAAGGAAAGAACCTGGAAGAGCAGCTAAACGAAATGGGCAGTGTCTTGAAAGGAGGATCTAGGCTGAACATCAACAAAAGCAAAACGAGGATAATGGAATGTAGTCGAATAGAGCCAGGTAATGCTGGGGGAATCAGATTAGGAAATGAGACACTTAAAGTAGTTAATGAGTTTTGCTATCTGGGAAGCAAAATAACTGATGATGGTGGAAATAGGAAGGATAAAAAATGGCAAGGAAAGCGTTTCTGAGAAGAGAAATTTATTAACATCGAGTACAGATTTAAGTCCCAGGAAGTCTTTTCTGAAAGTATTTGTATGGAGTGTCGCTGTGTATATAAATGAAACACGGACAATAAATAATGCAGACAAGAAAAGAATAGCACCTTTCGAAGGGTAGTGCTACAGAAGAGTACTGAAGATTAGATGGGCAGATCACGTGACTAATGAGGAGGTAGTGAATAGAATTGGGGAGAAGAGGAATTTGTGGCCAAACTTGACGAAGGGATAGATTGGTATGACACATTCTGGGGCATCAAGGGATCACCAATTTAGTATTGGAGGACAGCGCAGAGGGTAAAAATCGTAGGGGGAGACCAAGAGATCAGTACACTAAGCAGATTCAGAAAGATGTTGGTTGCAGTAGTTATTCGGAGATGAAGAGGCTTGCACAGGATTGTAAACCAGTCTCTGGGCTGAAGACCACAACAACAACAACACTAATATCGGTGGTTACCGAATACTTTTACATTCACAAATCTTTATCCCATCCCCATCCTCAAGGATGGCAGGGGTTCATTACACTCATGATATTTTTATACATATAATACAAACTAATAATGAC
The DNA here is from genome assembly GCF_023898315.1 of Schistocerca nitens. NCBI lineage: Eukaryota > Metazoa > Arthropoda > Insecta > Orthoptera > Acrididae > Schistocerca > Schistocerca nitens. Next base: position 851,706,431 of record NC_064618.1, read on the forward strand.
TAATGTATACACAGAATTTGGCAGAAATTTTCAGTTAATTGCCTCTACACGTAGAGCATTTCCTTCGAATAACATTAAGAGGGCTAGCGAACTTTACATGCGCATCCGGCGGACGGATCCAATAGTACACATGACCTCCCTGTCAGACACAGTGAATATGGGAATATGAGTCAGGACAGTGACATAATGTTGCAGATCAAATATCAGCAAGGAACATTTCTTCCACCAACAGAATTCGAATGGGCTTGCTTCGAGTATGTTATCATCGGATAACCATGCATTCGCGACCTTCGCTACCGAGGCGGGCGTTTCATCGTATCTGTATATAAATGGTATATTCGAATCTCGACTTCCAGTGCAATTGATCAGAGTCATAGTAATCGAACTGGTTGGGAACGTTCCTATTTGACGACATACAGGGTGAAAAGTATTTAAGGGGAGTTGGAATGCCCTATCTCGCCAATGTTAAATTTGCTAACTTTGTGTACCTTTTTCTTTGGAACTATTATCTTCAGAACTTTGAAATTCTGGCAGAGGTTTTCAGCATATATTGTGAGCCCACTGAACTAGAACCAATGTTTTCTTTTTGTTGGTATAGTATTTATGAATTTTTTACCATTAAGCCATTTTTTATTGGAAAAAGTATAACATAAACTTCCCTAGTTCAGAGAATAAGCCAGTTCTTGTCATGATTCTAGTTCAGTGGCCTCTTTGAACTGTTTTGCAGCATTTCTGAAAATTTGAATGTTGTTGGTTGAGTGGTTTATGAGATAAAGGTACATGTAACACTAAAAATGTCAAATGCCAGAAAATGCGATTAAAGTAATTTATTATGAAAATTCACAAATACCTTTTATTCTATTATCAAAAGTGTCCAGCAGAGTAATCAGGGTCATCTTCTAGTTCTTCTTCTTCACCTAGAAGCTTTCTTCTCCTTGCTGCCCTTGCTTTTTTTGTATTAAATTCAGCTGCATACTGAGCCTTCCTTACTCGCACGCTGTCCAGAAGCTGAAGACCTCTGATGGTGTTGATACCAGGAGCAATGCCGAGCCTTGCCATGACCTTTAGCCTACCCATATGACCATCATTGAATGAAATAACAGCATCACTGACTCCCCATTTCAATGTTTTTATCCCAACAAATACATTCTTAGGTACACGAGTCCAAATGAGGTTGTTGAACGACTCGTTTTGATTCTGGGTACAACCATGAAGACATTTTCGCAGAAGATCAGGATGCCCCAAGTCTCTATATATTGGTTTAATTACTTCCATAACAGCCAATGGAATATAATTTTTATGGTGATAAGGATCCCCAGTAGCTTGAGATTTTCTATAATTGCACCATGACTGAGGACCATCTGGACAAGCAAAATGTTGAGGATTATCATCAGTTGATGATCGATGTAAATATGTGGCCCATACAGCTTGTCTCATTTCCTGCAAATTATTTGCATTATTTCTTATTGCCATACCATAGTATTGTTGTAATTCATTTATAATTTTATCTGACAGGCGACCTCTAATGGTTTTACCATCTGACAAAATTTTGTCCTTCAGATTCTGTTTCAGTTTCCTTAGACGAGTGCCCATTCGTTTCTGAACATGACCGACACATTCTAGTTTAGTTATTGTCTTATTGACATATGGCATGGATTCTGTAACACTTTTGTATGCCTTGGAGTCCCCATCTCCAAGGAATTTTGTGTAAAATACTCCCCGTTCTTTTTCTGATCTGCTAAACATTTTCACAGCAGCGGCAGCCTCCATGCCTCCACTCGTACCTTCATAATTCTTGCTACATATGTGAGCTGCTTCTTTCTTACCAGATGCACAATGGTAACAATGTTTAGTGAGCACTTCATAGTCCAAAACTTTACCGCTGTCCACACTAGTAACAGTAGCAACAGCATTTTTGGATGTGTGACCCCTTTTCTGCCAGGTTCCATCAAAAGCAACAGGGATATCTGGGTTTCCTTCATTTATATATTTTGCTTCACTGGCAGCAGCTTTCATTGATAAATCTGCTACAGACTGAACAGCATCTCCTATCACTTCAGTGTAATTGTCAATTTTAGCAGGTGGAGGTGGAAGATTCATTATGGCACAAAATGTTTGAGCAGCAGTATGTCCTTTACCAATTGCTCTCATTGCATACATTAGCCTGATATTACTCTCAAACAAATTGCTACTGCATGTTTTAGAGCTCCAAAAACAGGTCTCATTTTCACAACTGGCACAAACTATAGCAATTTTGCAGGAAAGTCCTATAGAGTTTGTTATGTTCATATCAAAAGAACCTCCACAAAGATTACAACACAAACATTTCTTCATAAACTCAGTAAAAACAGGAAAGTCGACTAAAACATATTGTTCATTAGAAGCTTCATCTGTAATTTCACTTGCACAGTTTGATAACTTCTTTTTTGATGCACTGGTGGGCGTGTCTCCTTCACACATCTCAGCTGTACAAACGTCAGAACTTTCACCAGCATCAACAGGTGCTGAAGCAGAATCACTTGAACAAACGTTATTTGTAAATCTATTACCGCGAAACTTTCGCTTTTTAAATAATGATGCACTCCTAGGCATCGTAGAAACTACGCACTCACCACTGAAAGTCAAAACAAGACAGATAACAAACTCCAAATGAGCGACAAACTAAACTCGAGGCTCAAAACAAACACTCACAGATCAAAAACTGAACAATAAACACAGCTAGTCGTAAAAACAATGGTACCTATGGAAGGATCAAAGATTCTACAACTGAAGAGTGAAATCCACAGCCTTCTATATGTAATGTTTTCGGAAATGCGAAGATTTAAATGTGTACAAATCACAAGATGGGTAACTTTGCTGGGCGCACATGTAATTTTGAAAAATTAAATAAAAATACTTCCAATTGGAATTTCTTAACAAATTTTGCACCATTTTAAGCAGAAAATTTCAAATTAAGTTATAAGGTTAAAAACTGAAAATGTGAATTTTTTCCATTTTCCGGCATTCCAACTCCCCTTAAACCGACAAACTGTGGGAGGTTTTAGGGGACATCAAAACAAATATTTTTCCCTAATGTCTTTTTTTCATGTGAGGAGTATTTAAACCGGTAGAGGAAGATTTCTCTGGCGGAAAATTAATTAAACCAACAAACACTTTTCCATTATTTTGTGACGAAGAGAGAACACATTATCACAACCCAATTTCAATTACAGCAGATTTTCAAAAATGCCTCCATTGACACGTAAAGAAGGGTTATACCGTCGGATCACGTTCTGCCTGACACGGGCAAAAACCCCAGGAGTATCCTGAATTGTTCCTGCTGCTACTACTATCCAGGCAACAAGATCCTCTTCTGATGCAACAGAAGTTGCGTAAACAAGGTTGCGCATCTCTCCCCGCACAAAAAAGTCCAGAGGGGACATATCTGGGGATCGAGCAGGCCATGGTACAGGACCACCTCTGCAAATCCACGTTTCTGGGAACCGACGGTCCAGAATCGACGCACACGACGACTGAAATGTGCCGGCGCCCTGTCATGTTGGAAACACATGGGCTGTCTTGTAGAGAGCGGGGCGTCTTCCAGCAATTCTGGCAATGCTCTGGCGATAAAATTGTAATAGTGCCTGCCATTTAATGGCCTAGGTAACAGATATGGCCCAATTAAACAGTCCCCAACAACACCTACCCACACATTAACGAAGAACCGCACTTGATGAGCACTAGTAACTGTGGCATGTGGATTATCCTCACCCCAAGTATGAGAATTGTGCATGTTGAAGACTTCATCACGCCCGAACGTTGCTTCATCGGTAAAAAACACAGAGGATGGAAATGTAGGATGCATTTCACACTGTTCCAGTTACCACTGCGAAAACTGTGCCCTGGGTGGATAATCAACTGGTTCCAGGTTGAGGACACGCTGTAAGTGAAATGGACGTAACAATTGCTCTCGAAAGACTGTTCTTACATTCGTCTGATTCGTCTCCATGTTACGTGCAATTGCACGAATGCTGATTGAAGGATCCCGCTCCACATGCTGCAAGACAGCTTCCTCAAATTGCAGCGTTCTTACCGTGCGACGGCATCCCTGTCGAGGTATCTGCTAAATGACCCGGTCTCACGCAGACGTTGGTACACAGCAGCAAAGGTCGTATGATGCGTGATACGGCGATTAGGATATTGTTGTTGATAAACCCGCTGTGCAGCTCGTCCGTTGTGGTGCGCTACGTAGTACGCACCAACCATACCAGTGTACTCACTCCAGGTGTATCGCTCCATTAGTAAACAGAGACAATAATGCACTACTACACTGGTGGAAAGCAGTTACCTACAACTGAAGAGCGTAATACGGCCTCTAACAACTGAAGAGCGTAATACGGCCTCTGCCGGTTTAAATAATCCTCATAGGAAAAAATGACATTAGGGAAAAATATTTGTTTTGATGTCCCCTACAACCTCCCAGAGTTTGTCGGTTTAAATACTTTTCAACCTGAATATTTCCAGCGATGTCCCAATAGTGAACCAAAAGTTTTTTTTAGTAAGGAATATAGATGTTACGGATAGATGCTCATTTGGTGCAAAATATTATAGAAATCTTCTGATGCGTTGACCGAGGCCGCGCTGAGAAGACTAGACGGATGACAGTTTGGAAAGGCCCAAAGAAGCGGGCACGCACTGTACTACCTCTGCTGACGGCAAACAGAAAGCCAATTGATTCTGCACGGCGGTGTTGTTCGGTACAAATGGCTGGTCCCAGAGGTCCATGTTTGCGATACAGCAGCAACCCGTTTAACGGCTTCGGTCGTTCCGGCGCAGCGTCTGCCCTAATGAGTCAGTCCGTGTTCCGCTGGGACACCATCCTGCGACAGCACGCCTTGTAGGTCGTTTTGCGGAGAGAAGTTCGCGGACACATCTCTCAGCAAGAAGACGTTCGTAGAACACTTCACTTCGCCGAGCGAGGAGTTTTGCAAGCTCTTGCGGGAACCAGTTTTTAATTTAGATCTGCGACACTAAACATTCTACGCTGTCTGGTTCCCTAACGCTTAGCCATTTCTCCAGTAAGAGACTGCATTTAATGATCTGAAGTAATAAGCTGGGTTGTGTTCTGCATTTTGACAACTATAATCTTGCGTCTTATTTAAGTATATCCCCCTCGGTAGATGCACTGCGGCTAAAGCTAAATTTGACAGCGTACTAAATATCTCAGACGACCTGTTAACAGAGTTCCAGCGTAGCAGTGAGAGAGAGAGAGAGAGAGAGAGACAGAGATTAAGGGAGTCAGAGTGAGACAGAAAGAAAGGACAGACTTTTGACAGTAGCAGGGTGTCCTGTTCGATGAGTAGTGTCTCTACACTCAGGACAAAACGTTGTCACTTGTTACATGCTATTGACGAAGAAGTCATAGATGAAATGCGCCAGTGAGATTCATACACTGATGAGCTAAAACATTATGGCCACCTGTTTAATAGTTTATTTGTCCGCCTTTGGAACGAAATACATCACTCATTCTACGTATCACGGATCCGACAGTTTGTTGGTGGGTTTACGGTGTTACCTGACATTAGATGTCTACGCACAGGTCGTGTAATTCGCGTAAATGACGGGCCGCTGATTTGCGTACGCAGTGATGGTGCCAGACAGCGACCCAGGTGAATTCCATAGATTTACATCAGGCGAATTTGGTGGCCGAGACATCAACGTGAGTTCGTTGTAATGTTCCTCGAAGTACTCTGGCACGGTTCTGGCTCCGAGACACGAACCATTACACTACTGGAAGACGGTAAACGTCAAGCGTGGTGGAGTGCGGATGATTCGCAGCTGCCAGCGTGTCTTCTATTACTATAGTTCAATTCTTTTATCTTGGCGGCTCGCGCATGCCCGCCCAGACGCGGGAGATTGCTGCGTTGCCAGTTGCAAACGACGCACGCGCCAATAGAAGCAGCGCCATAGTATAGTATAGTTCGCAAACTTACGTTTAGGGGGGAGCGCGCAGTTCATGAAGTAAAGCCACCACGGCTTCATTAACCCTTTCGCTGCTACAGAGACGTGCTCCCCGCATTCCGCTCAGTGCGCGATTTTGTCACTGCACTGCTCGCCTGTGCAGACACATCGTGTTCCGACTGCTTTGACAGTCTTATCATTCGATTCCACAAAAACTATTTGGCCCAAAAATTAGATTTTTACACATCTTCTTGACCGATACCTTCCCCCCGTAAATGACAATTTCGGTTCAACGTTCAACGCCGTTATTGTGTAGCATTAAATGTAGTAAACCTTTGTACGAAATTTTGAAGAGTTTGCAGAGGTAAAAGTCTATAGCATATACTTTCCGTATGGTCGATTATAGTTGCCACAATGTTGAGAATCAAATGTGGACAAGACAGCTAAATTTCATATAAAATTTAGTGTATAACAATATCTCATTTAATTTAAGTACCAGATAGGTGCCGTATGTAATATTGAGAAATATTCCGTCTTTCCCGACTGTAACAAAAGTTTTATTTACACTGAGCACGTTTGGCTTTATTTTAAATAAAGAGACAAAGCACTAGAAATTTAAAAAAATTGCATTCAAACGAATATAATTCGTGAAGTAACGCACTTCGATATTGTTTTTAAATAATGAAAATATTACGCTCCGCACAAGGTTTGAACTCATAACCTTTCGCGTAGAAGCCCACCATTTTGTTCTATATTGTTCGTTGCATTTGTTCAAGGCGGACGTCCGATGACGACCGTCATTTTGTTCCTTTTCGTTCGTTGTATCTGCTCAGGGCGGACGTCGCAAGACACATGTTTCATTTCGTCCTTGATCCATTAACTCAGTTTTTTTATTACAGAGGGCAGCAAACCCTCTGACCGAACACGCTGAGCTACCGTGCCGGCTATCACCTTAACCGTTACGCTATCGCAACTCGTCTGACTACAGAGCCCCATGAAGACTCTAACACGTCACGCAAAATACTGACGAACACTGTTGGTATGACTATGAATTACTCACGCTTCGTCGAAGTACAATAGGAAATAAACAATTACCGCTGTTCTTTATTGCGAAAAAGCGGTTCGAGTGATTGAGACAAACACCTTTCCTTGCTATCGCCTGAATTAGGAGTCTTATTTCTTGTTTGGTTTAATTAATCAATAGAATATGAAGCAATTGGTATAAAGAATGCTTTTTCCAAACTTTCTATAAAAGAAAGTCTGCTATCAAGACATTGCTTTTGTTCTATTACTTTATTTATGACTGAACGTTTCTAAAACTGAAGACACTCGTCCATGCTCTGCACTGCAGTCGAGATCTGGCAACGTCGTTCTCTGTTCATTGGCAGACTGTGTTTTGTGACGTCAGATGCGCAGAACGAACCTAGACTCGGCCGCCAACATAAATGACGCGCACTTTACTACAGGCGCCATGCAGTCGCAGGAGGATGTCTACCATGGCATAATACTGCGTGCGTCAGTGGCTCGTTCCACGTTTACAGCCGCCGTTCACCTCAACGAAGGTGTTTATGGAGACGACTAGCAATCTAGTGTAGCAAAAATATGGCTAACCGATATGTTCCCTTTGATCGACGGAGAGTTGTAACATATTCCCGTCGTTATTCAGTCTGTACATTGAGCAAGCTGTGAAGGGAAAGAAGGAGAAATTTGTACAGGGAATTAAAGCTGAAGGAGAAGAAATAAAAAACTTTCCGGTTCGCTGATGATATTGTAATTACTTCAGTGGAAGAAAAAGAACTTGGAAGAGCAGTCGAACGGAACTGATATCATTTTGAATGGAGGTTATGAATAGCAAGAAAAATAAAATAACGGTAAGTGGATGTAGTAGAATGAAGTTGATATGATTAGATTCGGGAATGAAACTCTAAAAGTAGACGAGTTGCACTGATTGAGCAGAAAAATAACAGACGGTGGCCAAAGTAGAGAGATTATAAAGTACAGACTTTCAATAATAAGACAAACGTTTGTGAAAAATTCTGGCGCTGCAGTCCGGAACCGCGGGACTGCTACGGTCGCAGGTTCGAATCCTGCCTCGGGCATGGGTGTGTGTGATGTCCTTAGGTTAGTTAGGTTTAAGTAGTTCTAAGTTCTAGGGGACTTATGACCTAAGATGTTGAGTCCCATAGTGCTCAGAGCCATTTGAACCATTTTTTTTGTGAAAAATAGAAATCTTTTGATACAGAATGTAAATTTTAATGTAAAGAAGCCTTAATTGAAGGTGTTTGTATGCAGAGTGCGCTTGTACGGAAATGAAATGTGCACGATAAGCAATTAAGACAAGAAGAGAGCGGAAGCTTTTGAAACGTGATGCTACATAAGAATGTAAAAAATGAGATGGTTGGGCCAAATGAGGAGTGACGAGGTACTGAGTCGAATTAGCGAGAAACCAAATTTATGGCACAACTTGATTAAAATGAGGGATCGGTTGATGGGACGCATCCCGAGGGATCAAGGAATGATTAGTTTGGTAATAAGAGAAAGTCTTGGAGGGTAATAGTTGCACAGGGAAACCGAAAATCGCATACAGTAAGTATGCTGAAATGGATACAGGATGCGGTGGTTATGCAGAGATGGAGAGGCTCCCATGGGATGGACTGGCGTGGAGAGCTGCATCAAACCAACATTCGGACTGATCACAATTACGACAACCTTCTGAGAATGAAATAGTTGTGGGGAGGATGGAGGGACATGGTACTACAGCACTACGGCACCTCCGCCACACGCCAATACGGTGGCTCGTGGACCACGATGGAACTTTGTGTCCAAAGCTTCACCTAACGAATTCTACACTTACTTTTCAGTTGTGTTTACGAGAGCTCCTACCGCAGGATTGTACATCCTTCGGACAGCATGCACACTCAAAACTCTGTTTAAATAATGGGCTGGTTTCCTCAGAACACCAGATCGCAGCCGCGAGACTTGCAGACGCGGCCTTGGAAACTCTGCCAGGTCCCTTTGTTATGTGTATACTCACCTGTGCTGTGCACAGGACTGACCGCCACCACCACCACTACCAGCAGTACAGCCGATGCCTCAACCTCAAAGTGCGCGGCGTGAGGGCCCTTCAGTGTTTGTTGCCCCTCCTCACGCGAAACCTGCCGCCGTTTGGCACTGAAGCCGCGCCCGTCCTGAGTCACTATGGCGGGCCAGCCAGTCAGAATAGCGCGCCCTGTTAAATATAATTGCCGTCGACAACACAGGCGAGCACTGCCGCCGTGCCAAGCTAGCCGCTGCTGAAGGGACCTTGGCCGCCAACTGCCGTGCAGTTTCGGCACCCGTTGCGCTCCTCGACAAGACCGCTTCACGCTTCGTTTACGCGTCTCTCCCTTGTGTCCGCTCGATACTCAATTGTCGCCATGCAGTCCATATGGCAGTAATACGATTCGATACTTAAAGCCCAGAGTTATGAAATTACACTGCCAGAAAAAAAGGTACACTCGGAAAGACGACGTTGATTTTGATGCGATGATGGCATATGTCACCTGGGGCATAGTGGATGTAGTGGTTATGGTTGCAGCTTCGTCCGCCAACAAATAGCGGTTCAAGTGGCTCTGAGCACTACGGGACTTAACTTCTGAGGTCATCAGTCCCCTAGAACTTAGAACTACTTAAGGGGCTCCGGAACGCCCTATACTTGCAATGTTAAAATAACGCTTATAAATTACATCTTTCCTCACAAAGTATTTGAGGTAGGAAGTTGAAATTTTTACAGATTATTTATTGGAATATGGGCTACAACTTAACACAGGGATTTTACAAAATTTTAGTTCAGTTATTAAAGATGATTTTTTTTTCAATTGTAATGAAAATTCACAACATTTTTTTGCAATTTTTTATTTATATATTCAAAAATATACAGTTTTTTGGAAAAAGGCTGTGTTAAATTATGCAGAAGGTACTGTGTAACATTTACTGAAAGTTTGAAACAAATATGTTTGGAAGATCCTTAGAAAACATGTAATTAGTATGAGAAAATAAAAGTTTTGGGAATCGAGCGACAAAGATTGGATTAACTTTTTAGTGCATTCCAGGTCCATAGGATGGATTATCTTCATCCTCTGCAAACTCCTCCTCCAGCTTCCTCTTGTTCCTCCTCCTGTTTACTCTTGCTTGTATTTCTAGACTCTTTACAGCCCTGTCTGCAGCCCGAAGGCGTTCCTTGTCTAAAGCAATCATCGCTCGTACCATGTTAGAACCTATCTTCATTCCCATATTTCTAAATACCTTGCACCTTACAATGTTGCCATCATTGAAAGTCGCAACAGCATCATACACACCAAAGTGAAGTGTTTCTATTCCAACAAATACAGTCTTGGGGATTCTCGACCATATAACACTATTTACACTTTCATTGGGGTTTTGAGTTTTTCCGTGAATACACTTTTTCAACAGTTCAGGTGCTGCTAAGTCTCTGAAAATAGGTTTTATCACCTCCATTATTGCATGAGGCAGACTATGCTTATGAGTGTACACTTCAGCAGTTAGCAATCCTTTGTTATATTTACACCAACTGTCTTCTTCTTTGGGAAACAAGCTATGTTGGGGATTTTCATCGTCTTTATTGTTTACAGTAATAACACATACCTTTGGCTTTCCAACATTTCTCCTTTTCTTAAAAGCCTTCAGAGGATTTCTAATAACTTTACTTTTACTCACTATTATACTTCAACAAAACAGAGACTCAAGAAACAGAATTAATTACGAATATTTTCGAGATAACGACAGAGTAAATAAACATGAAACAATCGACAATCACACCATCGATATATATTGAATCATCACAGGTTAGCCACAACACATACTTTATCTCACATCACTAAAATGTACCTGATGAACACGGACGTTAATAATAACACCATTTGACAGCAGATTAACAGCGCCACAGTGGGTCACGCCCATGTAGAACACATTTCAAAAAAAATTTAAAAATAGTTGTAGTCTTCGGAATTGAATAAATTATATATCTATTAAAAGGTAATAGTCTGCAGATTCAGAAAACGCAAAAAAAGTAAAAATTGAACTTTTCATGATTTTGAGCCTTTCCGGAACCCCTTAAACCTAACTAACCTAAGGATACCACACACATCCATGCCCGAGGCAGGATTCGAACCTGAGACCGTAGCGGTCGCGCGGTTCCAGAATGTAGCGCCTAGAACCGCTCGGCCACCCCGGCCGGCTAGAGTAGTGGCTCAGTGCGCCATCGGTGTCTACTCTTTAATAGTGAATGCTCACAGCCAGAAGGCTCAGTGTGGCGTAAACGGGTGAAGAAAGCAGTCAGGAATGCCACGGAGACGCACTCGTGCTTCCTACTGCCACCTCAACGAGTTTGAAGTGAGAAAAATTGTGGCCTTCCGAAAGGAGAGATTGTCGTCTCGGAGAATTGCCACACATGTTGGGCGATTATGCCGGTATCAGTAGCCACGTTAAACTTCTCACACACCTAGAAGAGGTTTTGGGCGCCCACGCAGCACACACGCCGACCAGGATCGCCGTATTATAAGGGCGGCAGTGGCAGATCGTACAGCGACCACAGCATCGATATGATGGCTTGTGAGCTCAGACGTGCCAATACGAATTTTGGTTATTACCGATGGAACTATCGTCAGGCACGCCACTAGCCCATCTTCGACTCACGCCACAGCATCGGCCTGGACGGTTCGACTGGTGCAGTCAGACAATCGCTCGGTAGACGGAATGGCACGCCGTGGTCTTCAGCGATGAAAGCAGATTCTGCCTGCACGCAAGTGGCGGTCGCTTGCCGTACGATGTAGGCCTGGAGAGCGCTGTCTCATAGTGCTGGTCCGTCTCCAGGCCGTGTGGTCTGTGGTGCAGTAAGCTACAACTCTTGTTTACTCTTCGTGGGTCTGGACTGCACGCTAACTAGTGCTCAGCACTTGTAGAAATGTTGCTAGACCCGTTATTTTGCCGTTCTTCCAGTAGAATAACGCTTTGAGCCAGATCGCTGGTCGATCGTTAGCGATCGGCTTATCTTTGGCGCGTCCCCGGGCATGAGGATCTTTGCGTTTTCGGCTGTGGCGCGCGGGACGGCGAGAGGCAGTCGGTTTGGGGCGGCCGCTGAGACTGGCGGAGTTGTGGCTGGGGCGTAACCACATGTGTGATGTCTGTTACGCTGGGGCTGTTTGCTAATCGTGAAACTCCTGCGGCTTACTGGTTGCCTGGAAGGCATTTCCTATAAACTGTGCCGAGCCTCGCAGTGAGAGGGGAGTCCGGAGTTGGTGTTGGCCTAGATGTTTGTACAAATTGAGGTGCCTGTGTGAGAAGCACGGCGTGGGTTGGTTGCTTCGTCCTTCTGGCAGCCACCGCAAGCGGATGTTCGGCCGGAATGTCTACAGTTTGTGGTGAGCGTAGTGTGAACAAGTTCTCGTACGATGTGCTCCCAGCCTGACTCTTAGCCTGTGTTATTTGTGGGTGCCGACCCCTTGTCTGTTACTGCTTCCAGGTGTCCTGTAAGATTTCACAGCAAACCTGTGTTTTTGTGGCATTCTGTGTTTCTGGCTCAGCTTCCGCCTAGAAAGGGGAAAGATTTGGAATTCGTTAATGCTGTAATTTAAACATATAAAAATTTTTGTTTTTATTCCTGTTTAATGCCAGACAGATTCAAATTTAGTTTGCCTAGTTATTGGCTTAACTCGCGCTTCACGCACTAAATCAGCTGATACTGAAATTGCTATTTTTGTTTATTGCTGTTTAATGTCAGACGGATTCAAATGTAACTTCATTTATGTTATTTGAAATAAATGTGTTAGATTGACCTTAATGAATTATGTGCAATCGAAGTAAGGGACCCAGTCCTTCATTAGTGCTTAACAGTGGCGTGTGGCTCGGCTTGTGAGCCCCGCGCTCGGACCACACTTGGTTATATTCTACCAGTGAAACTCGGCGTGCTCTGCCAGATGTGCAGCGACTTACCTGGCCAGCACCATCTCCGGACTTACCTGCATTCGAGGACGTGAGCGCTGTGATGGGGCGAAAAGTGACTCCTGCGACTCAACCAACAACTCTTACAGAATCGTGTGAAGAGGGTCGAGCGCGTGTGGCATAACGTATCCCAGGACAGTACTCGCCGTGTGTCCGGTCGACTGGATTCCACAGTCGGCGCCACAATTGCTGCTCATGGAGGCTACACCGCGTGTTAACATGGTCGTTTCAGCATGGGTCGATACCTGTGCAATTGATCTGTAAATGTAAACTTTTGTAACCCGCCTGGATAGGCGGTGCGTGGGTCTGTTCCTGTGAACTACTTTTGTAATGTAGGCCTAGAGTGAAGCGAGCGTTACTGTGCCTGTATATCGTGGTGGTGAAGTGGAGACTGTATCAGGGCTGGAGACTTCTGAGGACAAGGAATCGTCCTAAAGTAAATTAATCAGAGTCTGTGTCCGTATGGGTTAAAGGTGCATTGAATTGTGCCAAGATTACAGTTGTTTGGTGATGTGACACATACTATGGAAACTGAAATAAAGTACCTGTCCTTTCCTTGAGAAAAGTGAAACACTTTGGTACTGCACGTAACTTTAACACTTTTCATAGAGTCAAAAACACATATAAATATCAGATTCATATACCATATAACTTTGGCTAGGATCAGCGCGTAAGTCTGAAGCCGTAGTCAGTGTCTGATCCTGTGAAGTTAGGATGACTCTTCTGTATAATCTCGACACTGACAAATACTCGTTGCTGTCCAAACCTTAACTGAACGTAACTAACACGAAGTCTCAGTAGCAAGCTAGCCCACTCGGTAGTAGAAGCGATATTGCCAGGCCGTCTGCCGTTGATGAAATGCGGCAGAAATTAAGACGGCAGTCCGTCAGCTCCACAGAGTCGGCCAGAGGGCTCTGTGGTCGACGTAGCTAGTCTTCTCTCGTAGCGCCAACTTACGAGATCGTGCACCTACGTTGTGGCATCGTAACTATCGACACCACGTAATCATTTCATGTACTCCATATTCAGTCTTACAACAATAAATCTTGAGTGAATTGAAAACTTCTAAAAGGGTGTGCTAATTTTTTTTTCCGCCGATGTACACTCCTGGAAATGGAAAAAAGAACACATTGACACCGGTGTGTCAGACCCACCATACTTGCTCCGGACACTGCGAGAGGGCTGTACAAGCAATTATCACACGCACGGCACAGCGGACACACCAGGAACCGCGGTGTTGGCCGTCGAATGGCGCTAGCTGCGCAGCATTTGTGCACCGCCGCCGTCAGTGTCAGCCAGTTTGCCGTGGCATACGGAGCTCCATCGCAGTCTTTAACACTGGTAGCATGCCGCGACAGCGTGGACGTGAACCGTATGTGCAGTTGACGGACTTTGAGCGAGGGCGTATAGTGGGCATGCGGGAGGCCGGGTGGACGTACCGCCGAATTGCTCAACACGTGGGGCGTGAGGTCTCCACAGTACATCGATGTTGTCGCCAGTGGTCGGCGGAAGGTGCACGTGCCCGTCGATCTGGGACCGGACCGCAGCGACGCACGGATGCACGCCAAGACCGTAGGATCCTACGCAGTGCCGTAGGGGACCGCACTGCCACTTCCCAGCAAATTAGGGACACTGTTGCTCCTGGGGTATCGGCGAGGACCATTCGCAACCGTCTCCATGAAGCTGGGCTACGGTCCCGCACACCGTTAGGCCGTCTTCCGCTCACGCCCCAACATCGTGCAGCCCGCCTCCAGTGGTGTCGCGACAGGCGTGAATGGAGGGACGAATGGAGACGTGTCGTCTTCAGCGATGAGAGTCGCTTCTGCCTTGGTGCCAATGATGGTCGTATGCGTGTTTGGCGCCGTGCAGGTGAGCGCCACAATCAGGACTGCATACGACCGAGGCACACAGGGCCAACATCCGGCATCATGGGTTGGGGAGCGATCTCCTACACTGGCCGTACACCACTGGTGATCGTCGCGGGGACACTGAATAGTGCACGGTACATCCAAACCGTCATCGAACCCATCGTTCTACCATTCCTAGACCGGCAAGGGAACTTGCTGTTCCAACAGGACAATGCACGTCCGCATGTATCCCGTGCCACCCAACGTGCTCTACAAGGTGTAAGTCAACTACCCTGGCCAGCAAGATCTCCGGATCTGTCCCCCATTGAGCATGTTTGGGACTGGATGAAGCGTCGTCTCACGCGGTCTGCACGTCCAGCACGAACGCTGGTCCAACTGAGGCGCCAGGTGGAAATGGCATGGCAAGCCGTTCGACAGGACTACATCCAGCATCTCTACGATCGTCTCCATGGGAGAATAGCAGCCTGCATTGCTGCGAAAGGTGGATATACACTGTACTAGTGCCGACATTGTGCGTGCTCTGTTGCCTGTGTCTATGTGCCTGTGGTTCTGTCAGTGTGATCATGTGATGTATCTGACCCCAGGAATGTGTCAATAAAGTTTCCCCTTCCTGGGACAATGAATTCACGGTGTTCTTATTTCAATTTCCAGGAGTGTATTTTCATGTCAGTGTGGCTTCACAGTAGCTGAAAAAGTGGTAGATCGGCGGTACAACACTCTTACTATTTTTTAATGGAAAGCAGGTTCTTTAAATTCAAAGTGTTGGCTCGTTTTCAAAATTTAGGGTACTCCACTGCTATTAGTGACTTAACATTTGGTCAGTGTTTAGTCGCTTCGCAATGACTGGAAGAGGTCGTGTACATACACATGATTGTTGTCTTTGTTAATAAAAAACTTGATTACAACAAACCATTTACAGTATGCACGTCGATATATATCGTAGAGATAGGCGCTTTCAAATGGTTCAAATGGCTCTAAGCAATATGAGATTTAACATCTGAGGTCATCAGTCCCCTAGAACTTAGAACTACTTAAACCTAACTAACCTGAAGACATCGCACACATCCATCCCCGAGGCAGGATTCGAAGCCGCATGACTCCGGACTGAAGCGCCTAGAACTGCTCGGCCACAGCGGCCGGCGGGCGCTTTGACGTCTGCACCGTAGCTCGTGCCTTTTCTTTGCTCAAGAAGTCAGATATGTAACATACTTGACTATTGTAGTAGGTAATTAAAAAGAAGTTCCGTTAAATGGTACGGTGGTAGTTTCGTATGTAGGCCTGAATCTTTAGGTGTGTTTACACCTGTACGCCTAGCGGCTAGTCGCAGGGCGGGTGTAGCTTGCCCCACACGGGAGTAGAGGCTCCCAATGTGAACACAGGGCCGGCCGCTGTGGCCGAGCGGTTCTAGGCGCTTCAGTCCGGAACCGCGCGACTGCTACGGTCGCAGGTTCGAATCCTGCCTTGGTCATGGATGTGTGTGATGTCCTAAGGTTAGTTAGGTTTAAGTAGTTCTAAGTTCTAGGGCACTGATGACCTCAGATGTTAAGTCTCATAGTGCTCAGAGCCATTTGAACCATTTTCCAGTGTTCTGAAAATATCACATACCAACGCATTTCGTCCTTTCCTTATTTCGCTCCATCAACAGCTCCGTGGTTAAAGTTCTCTAAATCGTGTCTAGGAAAACCGAAAAATGATTCGTTGTTTCTAAGCAAAGTGTTGTTCACTGATGAGGCATCGTTTAGAAACCATAGACAAATCAATATTGGCAACATGTACTGCTGGTCAGTTGGAAATGCACGCTGGGCTCAGAGAAGTGGATGAACAACATGTGGCGCATCCTTTCAAGACTCGTATTGTTGGTCCCGGCCCTAGAGAGCCACAAGTCTCTACGGTTCCCGTCAGGGTATGCTTCCGTCGTTGTAAGACATACCACTCGACATAAAGCAATCAAATGATAATTAAATCCAGACCCTACGCTGCCAACAGGCTTTGATATACAGGGTGATCAAAAAGTCAGTATAAATTTGAAAGCTTAATAAACCACGGAATAATGTAGATAGAGAGGTAAAAATTGACACACATGCTTGGAATGACATGGGGTTTTATTAGAACCACCCCATATTGCTAGACGCGTGAAAGATCTCTTGCGCGCGTCGTTTGGTGATGATCGTGTGCTCAGCCGCCACTTTCGTCATGCTTGACCTCCCAGGTCCGCAGATCTCAGTCCGTGCGATTATTGGCTTTGCGGTTACCTGAAGTCGCAAGTGTATCCTGATCGGCCGACATCTCTAGGAATGCTGAAAGACAACATCCGACGCCAATGCCTCACCCTAACTCCGGACATGCTTTACAGTGCTGTTCACAACATTATTCCTCGAGTACAGCTATTGTTGAGGAATGATGGTGGACATATTGAACATATCCTGTAAAGAACATCATCTTTGCTGTGTCTTACTTTGTTATGCTAATTATTGCCATTCAGATCAGATGAAGCACCATCTGTCGGACGTTTTTTGCACTTTTTTATTTATTTTTTGGTTCTAATAAAACCCCATGTCATTCCAAGCATGTGTGTCAATTTGTATCTCTCTATCTACATTATTGCGTGATTTATTCAGTTTTCAAATTTATACTGACTTTTTGATCACCCGGTACATCGACGGGGACAGTTGAAAATATATGTCCCGACCTGGACTCGAACCCGGCGGGATCTCCTGCTTACATGACAGACGCTCTACCCATCCTCCCCACCCCTTTTTTTTTTTAGAAAGATTTTCAATTTATTGGTCATAACATTCTACAGTAATACATAATTTTCAACTGACATTCAAAAGTAATAAAAGAAACAAAAATTAATTACAGGTTCCTTGACATTTCTGAGCCACCGAGGGCACAGAGGATAGTGCGACTGCAGGGACGTATCCCCTGCACGCTCCCCGTGAGACCCACATTTTCAACTTAATGTCCACACACTACATTCGTAGTGCCCCTGCCCATTACACTCATTACTCGCGGCAGACATTTGTGCCGAGTCCCGTAAGAGTTCGGGCAATACGTGTGCATCCAGCACAGAAGAAGAAGGTCAATAGCCGGTTATCCTTAACTATATGAAGATGGTATCAGTTCTTTCGGACATGTCCCGAAGAACAGATACCATCTTCATAAAGCAATCAATGTAGCACCAACATGGTGTACGTCCCGCTTATTCCGCACACATAATTACAGACCTTCTTAACAGAACATCTGTAGAGCGTTGGGCCGGTCTTTCGGGAAAATAAAATTTACCTGCACTTCAACCAGATGTCCACAAGGGAACATTGGCGACACGCAGAGACACGAAATGTTTTACATAAGTTGGACCTGTGCTTCGATTAGTCCCAGTTACATTTAACAGGCAGAAACACACGAACCGAGCCATAGTTACGTGCTTACTTACATCTGGTACAATAGGACAGAACTTCCCCTAGCGGCGCGATCATACGAGTATCTTTGATTCTGTTATCTTTTTACTATTTAAAGAAGTTACGTCGATCAAGTCCTCTTTGAAGGCTCTTTCGGAATCCACGGAAAATGTATATATTCCCATTAAGAAAAGGGGATGTAAGAATTCGGCTTCAATAAAAGTTAAGGATCACTTAGATACGGCAGAGAATTCGCCACAGTCTGCGCGCGGCGGTGAATTTACTCTTTGTGCGTGTATTTGTGTTGGTCCGTCTCAGCTGCTTCACCCTTTGCGTTGGCATGCCTATCGTAAATTGTTGCTCCTGTTACTTGCCTCACATGAGTTGCCACTTCATGTACAATCTACATCTACATCTACATTCATACTGCGCAAGCCACCCAACGGTGTGTGGCGGAGGGCACTTTACGTGCCACTGTCATTACCTCCCTTTCCTGTTCCAGTCGCGTATGGTTCGCGGGAAGAACGACTGTCTGAAAGCCTCCGTGCGCGCTCTAATCTCTCTAATTTTACATTCGTTATCTCCTCGGGAGGTATAAGTAGGGGGAAGCAATATACTCGATACCTCATCCAGAAACGCACCCTCTCGAAACCTGGCGAGCAAGCTACACCGTGATGCAGAGCGCCTCTCTTGCAGAGTCTGCCACTTGAGTTTATTAAACATCTCCGTAACGCTATCACGGTTACCAAATAACCCTGTGACGAAACGCGCCGCTCTTCTTTGGATCTTCTCTATCTCCTCCGTCAACCCGATCTGGTACGGATCCCACACTGATGAGCAATACTCAAGTATAGGTCGAACGAGTGTTTTGTAAGCCACCTCCTTTGTTGCTGAACTACATTTTCTAAGCACTCTCCCAATGAATCTCAACCTGGTACCCGCCTTACCAACAATTAATTTTATATGATCATTCCACTTCAAATCGTTCCGCACGCATACTCCCAGATATTTTACAGAAGTAACTGCTACCAGTGTTTGTTCCGCTATCATATAATCATACAATAAAGGATCCTTCTTTCTATGTATTCGCAATACATTACATTTGTCTATGTTAAGGGACAGTTGCCACTCCCTGCACCAAGTGCCTATC
The DNA here is from genome assembly GCF_023898315.1 of Schistocerca nitens. Classification (NCBI taxonomy): domain Eukaryota; kingdom Metazoa; phylum Arthropoda; class Insecta; order Orthoptera; family Acrididae; genus Schistocerca; species Schistocerca nitens. Next base: position 851,725,789 of record NC_064618.1, read on the forward strand.
CGCTGCAGATCTTCCTGCATTTCGCTACAATTTTCTAATGCTGCAACTTCTCTGTATACTACAGCATCATCCGCGAAAAGCCGCATGGAACTTCCGACACTATCTACTAGGTCATTTATATATATTGTGAAAAGCAATGGTCCCATAACACTTCCCTGTGGCACGCCAGAGGTTACCTTAACGTCTGTAGACGTCTCTCCATTGAGCATTTCGGGAGCATTTTGTGTACAGTACATGATAACATTACCGTTTCAACACATGGGAGTCCTGTTCTTTAGAGTGCATAGCATTCAGCGCCATATGAAATACATTTTGGCCATCGTTAACTGACTCTTCTAGATTTCGAAGGTGGCCGAGCGGTTCTGGCGCTACAGTCTGGAACCGCGCGACCGCTACGGTCGCAGGTTCGAATCCTGCCTCGGGCATGGATGTGTGTGTTGTCCTTAGGTTAGTTAGGTTTAAGTAGCTTTAAGTTCTAGGGGACTTATGACCTCAGCAGTTGAGTCCCATAGTGCTCAGAGCCATTTGAATTTAGATTTCGAATGTGTGATGTAATAACTGATTACTAACTGGTGGCACTATCCAAGGATGAATATTTAATCACTTCCGTGTCAGGTAGACCTACCTCACACCTGTCAACAACCCTTGACAGCAGTTTATCCTGTGAACAATGTCGTATGTCCAAGTTCACCCCACACGTCCACTCTCTAGTTGCACCAAATTGTCTTCCTCTATTCAAACTTGTTGTTGCTTTCTGTGCACTGACGACTGGAATGCATGTTTCAATAACGCTAGTCAGCATGTCGGTGTAGTTTACACTGCAGTGGTAACATCAAAGTTTCCTGGATGGTTCGCATTATGTCTGCTAGTTCCTGCTGTCTCCTTCTTGTTACTAAACTGAAGACACCATACCTGCAAATGTTTCGCTGCCTGTCATGAAAGAAACCATCGCTTCTCGTCCAATCTAGTCATATATTCGTGTTTCCGTTTAGGGAATATAATGCAAAGTAACCATTGAAGTTATTTTGTTAAAATCATTATACGTAGTAGTAGTACATACTCTTAGTTAGAAGCTATAGTCCACAGTTTTTTGCATTCTACGCGAGGTTCATCCTTACGAATGGGCTTCATTGATGTCCACTAAGAGAGATTGTACGATTCCCGACTAACGCGCCGGCCGCTGTGGTCGAGCGGTTCTAGGCGCTTCAGTCCGGAACCGAGCTGCTGCTACGGTCGCAGGTTCGAATCCTGCCTCGGGCTTGGATGTGTGTGATGTCCTTAGGTTAGCTAGGTTTACATCGTTGTAAGTCTGCGGGACTGATGACCTCAGATGTTAAGTCCCATAGTGCTTAGAGCCATCTGAACCATTTGACTAACGCGTTCCAAGTAAATCGATGGAAGGGTTTTCAAATTGTCGTTCATGTCAACAGATTTTCTTTTAGTAACAGTGCAGTTGTAGACGTTCCGCTGGGGCGCAACGAAGGAAGGAAGGTTAGTCTCCAACGTCCTCTCGGCGACATATTCATCAGAGACGAAGCCCAAGGGGTAGTGATACACTATGTCGCCTTAAGAGGAACCAACACGGAATTTGCCATCGGTAAATCTGAGAAACCAACGAAAACCAAAGTGTGGCCAAACGCAAACTTGAAACCCAGGCATCCCTGATGCTACTCCAGCGCCTCACCCCTGTCGTGTCTCCCTTGGCCGCGCTGTGAAGTACTGCCAGAGACAGCTCTCGTTTCATCTAGACCTGTGCATCGGGATAGCTCTAAGACTTATATGCGTCGTCACTGACCTGAGCATGCAAGTTTTTCGTAGATCTAGCCGTCCTTGCAGATTTTACAGAATGCTCGTTATCCTGCGCTCGTCAAGGACGCTTTCATCCTTCTCCAACTGATTTCGTTTACGGTAGAGGACTGCAGCACAATTCCCTCTTTCAATTATCGAACAAACGCAAGTATGGCTGACATAGTGTTTACTGTATCCGGGATTGTAAAACAGTTAAGATCCTTAGTCGCCAGGAAGGCACCTGGCCCAGACGGTATCCCCGTAAGATTTTACGTTGACTACGCTACAAATATAGCACCATTCTTATCCATCATCTATCAGAGATCATTGGTATAGTGAAACGTTCCACGGGACTGGAAGAAGGCCCAGGTCATAGCAATCCATAAAAAGGGTAGAAACTCGGATGCACATAATTACCGACCAAATTCACTGACATCCATTTGTTGTAGATTCATGGACATAATGACCTTTCTAGACTCTGAGAAGCTCATCTGCAGAAACCAGCACGGATTTACAAAACAACAGTCATGCAAGACACAGCTGGCCCTCTTTGTGCATGATATACAACAGGCTCTAGATACCGGCTGCCAGGTTGATGCCATATTTCTCGACTTTCGAATGGCGTTCGACCCAGTTCCGCACTGTCGCTTACTCCAAAAAGTGCGCGCTTACGGTCTATCAGATGGCAAATGCGGTTGGATAGAAAGTTTTCTAACAGACAGGGAGCAGTATGTCGTCCTGAATGAGGTGACTTCAACAGAAACAAGCGTAACTTGAGGTGTGCCCCAGGGATTTGGTTGATGGTATTGTCAGTGGCATTAGACTGCTTGCCGATGATGCTGTAGTCTACAGGAAAGTAGTATCACACAAAAATAATGAACAATTCAATGAGGATTTGCAGAAAACAAATGAGTGGTGTAATGACTGGCAGTTATCTCTCGATATTAGTAAGTGTAACCTATTGCGTATAACAAGGCGAAAACCCCCATTAATGTACGAGTACAAAATAAATGCCCAGTCTTTGGAAGCGATAACATCCGTGAAGTATCTGGGCGTGATTTTTCGAAATGATCTGAAATGGAATGATCAGATTACACAAGTAACGGGTAAGGCGAACTCTAGATTGCGGGTTATTGGTAGAATCCTGAAGCGATGCAGTCCTTCAACGAAGGAAATTGCTTACAATACTTTAGTTCGCCCAGTCTTAGAGTATTGTTCGTCTGTATGGCACCCTTACCAGTTGGGTCTGATTCAAGAGATTGAGAAGGTCCAAAGAAGAGCGGCAAGATTCCTGACTGGTACATTTAGCCATCGAGAGAGCGTTAAAAATCTCATAGATAGTTTGAAGTGGGGCACACTTGCAGATAGACGGAGCGCTAAACGGAAGGGGCTGCTCACCAAATTCCGAAATCCGATCTTCACCGAGGATGTTGAGCATATATTATTACCACCAACTTTCAAATCGCGCAATGATCACCATTCAAAGATAGAGAGTATTTTAAAACTTGTCAAGGAACAAGAGTGGCAGGATGTTTATAGTCCTGACAACATAGATGATAAATACAATGCTTTCCTTAACAAATTTATTATGCTCTTTGAGTGTTGCTTTCCATTAGAATGTTCTAAACGTGGTACTGGCAGTAATAGGCAGTCCGGGTGGCTGACTAATGGGATAAGGATATCATGTAGAACAAAGTGGGAATTATATCAAAATGTTAGAAGTATTCACAATCATTTACTGAGTAAATGTCTGAAGATGTCCTTGTAAACCGAAAACCGGTTAACAATAAAAGTAATATTGTAGAACAAAAGCAAACTGGTGCTTTTCATTTATTAAACTACATTAAATTTCCTGTAAAACAGGTCCTATTCAATTTTTTCGCTAGGACTAATAGTTTTCAGGAAGAGAGCGCGAACATGTGCTGTAGCTAAGGTAGATTTTGTAGGCCAACTCGAGGTAGGTTCCCGACTTGATACACCACAAGTGCCCTGTATCAAATTGTTCGTATCAGCTTCCTCTACACTACTGCCGTGCGTTGTAAGTAATGACAGAGTTCGAATAATACAGAAAATAAATAATAATGTACATTTTGGATAGCGCATATGTCCACATGAAGTTTTTGCTAAGAGTCATTAACACTTTCAGCCCCGAAAACATATACCTTTCCTCCTGACTTACCATGATTACAAGTATTACACTTACTTAAGAATGTTTCACAGTCCCAAGGGGCAATAATATAAATAGACGATTTTCGACCATTCACAGAATTAGTTAACGCTTCTGTGAGTAACATTGTGGTTAGTTCCCTCTTGAACTCTCCCTTTCATAAATCACTGCTAAGACAAATGTTTGTCATCTAGGAGAAACCTGATTGATTTCCTAATCAGTCACTGTATTAACCTCGTTCCCTATATCCTTCGCTTTCCAAAAGAAGATCCTGAAAAATGATCGCATGAGTGAGTTATGAAAATTGCAGCCGACTATTCCACTATAAGTCATCTAAAAAGAAGTGAAAAACCGTTTCTGACGAGATCAACCCACCGAGGGAACATTCTGTTTTTATAAAACAGAGTTTTGCAAAGTCTGTAACTAATAACAGTAGTCCCTGTTAATCCACTTCTAACATGATGCAGAATCATAAAAAAGTATGAGCTTTAAGACTGTAACAAATTACACTGCACTAGAAAAGAAATTAAAGCTCGATCGTGAATGTTTCATTACATGAACAGTAATTGTGTTTTCCCCCCTTCATAATTCCCGAGGAATTAATGAAATTAACTGCCAATCTCACCTTCAAAGTTTAATATTACGCTAGATCATCTCGCGCACCACAGAAGTCAAAACCTTAAAAACCGAATCCTTAGGTCCGTGAGGAGTTCTGTTTAACGGCCAAGGTGAGGCCCACTGTTGGGTGTTTTAGTGTGAGAATACGTAAGCTAACGTGACATAACATTCAGTGCTTGATGCAATCAGTTTGTACGAACTTCCCACGAGAACGAAATTGCGTCGTATGTTGCAAGTCCGGATTAATAGGTGACAGACGTTGACAATCTTTTACGTAGATTTTTTGTGGAAAACCACAAATATCTAAAACAATTTCATCTTCTTGACTTTTTAAAGCATAGCATAACGCGCATTAAAAAGGTTGGAGTGTCATCTCCATTATCCTCCACTGACATAATCTTCTTCTTAAGTTGCCAATCCTAAGATTGATTTGCAGCAGCTCTCCATTCAGTGCGATTGTCGGCCAGCCTCTTCAATTCCGTGAAACTTCCGCATCCTAGGTCCTGCATTATCTGGCTTATGTACTTTCTTCTAGGTCTGCCTCTTGCCCTTTTGCCCTCCACAAGGCCTTCCGTTATAGTGTGGAGAAGACTTTCATGTCTCAGAATGTGTCCCATCCATATACCTCTCCTCTTCTTGACCGTCTTCCAAAGAACTGGAACTTCCTCCGCTCTCTGCAGGTCTTCTTCATTTGTCATCCTGGCCGTCCATGGAATTTTTAACATCCTTCGCAGACACCACATTTCGAATCCTTCAATCCTTCCTCTTTCGACCTCTCCAAGTGTCCAGGTTTCGCTGCCGTAGAGAAGCACACTCCCAACAAAGGTCTTTATTAACCGCTTCCTTAACGACAGACTTATCATATTTGATGTGAGGAGTCCTTTCCTTTTATAGAATGCAGTCTTTGCCTGATTTATTCTACTTATTACATCTTTCCTACTACGACCATCTGATGTTATTCTGCTTCCCAAGTAGACAAAGTCTTGTATTTCTTTCAGCTTCTCTCCATTCAGCCTTATATTCGTAATTGCTTGATTATTTTGTTTGCTTGCAACTAAGATTTTTGTTTTTGACTTATTAATTTTCATGTTGTACCGTGTAGCAAGAGTGTTTTCCATTTCCTCCAACACTACTTGTAATTCTTCCTCATTTTCCGCTAGGACAGCAATGTCATCCGCAAAACGCAGCATATCAACTATTTTTCCCTGGATCCTGATTCCATTAGCTTGTCCTAACTTTTCTCTGACCTCGTCCATTGCTTTCTGTATGTACATATTAAAGAGGACAGGGGAGAATGCACATCCCTGTCTCACACCCTGTTTAATTTTTGCTTGTTGTTGATGTTCCCCACATCTCACTATTGCCACCTCTTCTTTGTATATTTTGCATATCGTTCTCCTGTCCTTGTACTTAGCTCCAGTTTCCCTCAATATCTGGAATAGTTTTTTCCATTCAACCTTATCAAAGGCCTTTTCGAGGTCAACAAATGCTATGTAGGTGTTCTTTCCTTTTTCCATTCTTTTTTCTATTATGAGCCTTAGGGCCATAATGGCTTCTCGCGTACCTCTCCCTCTTCTAAAGCCAAACTGGTCTTCTGTGAGCATGCATTCCACGTTCCCTTCAATTCTTCTGAGGAGGATGGTCGTCAAAATTTTTGATAGAGAAAGAAAATATTATGATTGCGACAATTCTGCGGAGGAAAGGCCATATTTAAGTCATGATTGATGTCGAAGAATGGAAGTGTGGCACAAGAGATGCCAGATTCCGAGACAGTTATTCCACAGCCCATATTATGACAGTAGCTCTACTGTAAGGAACGAGTACTGCCAGAGAAATTCTGATGCAAGATGAGGCGTTCGGAATGTCGACATATCGCCTTTCTATCTCGTGCCCTAAGTAAATATTTTCCAAAGTAGTCGGCGTGGTTTTATTTAAATTTTTTATTTTACACATTTAGTTTCGTAGGACCAAACTGAAGAGAAAATTTTTATGATCATGAAATGAGTCAGTACAAAATGGTTCGAATGGCTCTAAGCACTATGGGACTTAACATCTGAGGTCATCAGTCCCCGAGACTTAGAACTACTTAAACCTAACTAACCTAAGACATCACTCACATCCATGCCCGAGGCACGATTCAAACCTGCGACCGTAGCAACAGCGAGGTTCCGCACCGAAGCGCCTAGAACCGCTCGGTCACAGGGCCAGGCGAGTCAGTACACGAAATTAAAATTATATAAGTTACTAATAAATAAAACTTACACGAATCCTGTGCAGACGACAAGCTGCTGAGAATATATTAGCATAATCAGCAGTGTAACACAGGAATCTGCTCAAGGAGTCAGCTATGAGAAAATTCTACATTTTCGACTTCAAAGAGCGATGATTTTTGCTAAGATTTGTTTTTTAATTCTTGTAATAACTGATTGAAAATGGATACAGCAGAAATCTGTAAGTCTTTCTCCACAAGGGTCATGCTAGTGCGGTCTAAATGCAGGAAGGATTTGTGCCGAGTATTAACTGAGTAAAACTGATAGATCTAGCGATACGCTCATATTGTTAACAATAAACGGCATTAAAGGAAATGTATATTGAGAGATCGACGTCAGTATTTGAAGACACCTGAACAGGGGATGGCAAGAAGTTTGCAAAGTTAGACCACATATCACTCGAATTTCCCGTTTATGATGCAAAAATACCCTTTCTCAATGGGAAGAGCTACCCCAGAATATACATCCGTACGTCATAAGCGAGTAAATATAAAGCTAATTTTCATGTCGGACCCTCACTTATTTCAGATACCACTAACCTGGACTCCGCAGAAAATTCTAATAAATGTTTTAATAAGGATCTTGGCGAGTGAAAGCAGCAGATGACCTCCACGATGATACAGTATCGGGAATATGTAACGGTTCTAATGATTATTGTTGAACCAAAATTAGCAAGATCGATTTCCCATCCACATCAGTAAATATTTTTTATGGCCTGATTAATGAGCAGACTCAAATCGACATCCTCGACTTGCCTGTAAAGGCGCAAGATTGTGGGTTCGACCAACACGCGAGTGTTACAGACGTACTTCGTGAACTCAAATGGACGCGCTATTTTAGCCAAATACAATCACTCTATTTGAGAGTGGAACAGGAAAGGGACATATTAGTTATGGTACAATATACCCTCTGCCATAAACCCTACGGTGGCTTACGGAGTTTATATGAAGACACAGATGTAAGGTATCTGATGTACAACCCCAGACTGCATCACCGTCCTGAGAAATACTTCTTGTGAAAAGTTCTACTGCAGTATATAATGTGTTATGGCCAACATGACCTTTTTCCTCTTTCTTTGACTGTATATGTGCCTGCAGCACCTAGTCTATTCCTACTATTGTTCTAAGATATTGAGTTTCAAGCAAAACATATTTCGAACGGGCTAATAACTGTCTGCCAACAACATGGACAATATGAAATTACTAAAATTCTATTAAAATTAATTAATGAAGGTACCATGAGTTTATGTATTTATATTATGTTTATCTTACATCACTGTGAAGACGTGTTACTGTTTTTTCCACGTTATGTCCCATTGTATTATAAATGGAAACAGTCAGAACGTAAAAAGCAATTTTTTATAATAATAGTCCAGTTACATTAAAAATATAAATATAATCAAATTACGAAAAGCAAATCTTTTATATAGAAAGTCCAGTTACATTAAAAATGGCCGGCCGGGGTAGCCGAGCGGTTCTAGGCGCTACAGTCTGGAACCGCGTGACGGCTACGGTCGCAGTTTCGAATCCAGCCTCGGGCATGGGTATGTGTGATGTCCTTAGGTTAGTTAGGTTTAAGTAGTTCTAGGGGACTGATGACCTCAGAAGTTAAATCCCATAGTGCTCAGAGCCATTTTAACCATTAAAAATGTAAACAATCCAACTATAAATGCCACATCTTACATGGAGTGCAGGGAGTTGTAGTCTACGAGCTTCATCATCTATTAGTAGCTGTATTTTACGTTGAGAACTAACCCTCAGTAAATAAATGCTATCAGAAACCACCTACACACAATATTTATTCGATTAACTTGTTGTTATTACTGATGCCTCTGAAAATGGATTATTTAGAATTTTGCTTAAGATGTAGGACTCCTTATTCGTTTGTAGCTGACATCGCTTTCTGATATGGAAGTGCGGTCCTCACAGATTTGTCCTCGTCACACATTTTCAGTACGATTTCGACAAATGAAAGTCTTGTCTGCCACCTGAAGCTAACTTGTCGATATAGTGGGAATGCCCCCATACGTTACTACACAGTGCTTGGACGATGTGAGCGGGGCTATTGACAGACAGACACGCAGTTCAGAGATCGCATAATTAGTCAGTTAGTCGTTTACGTGTTTCATAGCTCATTTAAACCATTCTTTTTATGGAAATGATGTGGGACGAGTCAGCTTAGAGAATATGTTCGGTGTTAACGTTAATGAACATATTAATTTTTAGTCCTACTCATGCAACTAAACCTAAAAACTGGGTGTTTTTTACAGGTTAAATAATTAAGCGCCTGAGAGCTAGGCAAATCCTTCGACACCCTTACGCAGTGTTCGCCTCTTCAGACGCTATAGCAGCGACGAGACGGAATTAGTGTCGAAATTTCTGACAATTACGAGGGCAGTTCAATAAGTAATGCAACACATTTTTTTTCTCGGCCAATTTTGGTTGAAAAAACCGGAAATTTCTTGTGGAATATTTTCAAACATTCCCGCTTCGTCTCGTATAGTTTCATTGACTTCCGACAGGTGGCAGCGCTGTACGGAGCTGTTAAAATGGCGTCTGTAACGGATGTGCGTTGCAAACAACGGGCAGTGATCGAGTTTCTTTTGGCGGAAAACCAGGGCATCTCCGATATTCATAGGCGCTTGCAGAATGTCTACGGTGATCTGGCAGTGGACAAAAGCACGGTGAGTCGTTGGGCAAAGCGTGTGTCATCATCGCCGCAAGGTCAAGCAAGACTGTCTGATCTCCCGCGTGCGGGCCGGCCGTGCACAGCTGTGACTCCTGCAATGGCGAAGCGTGCGAACACACTCGTTCGAGATGATCGACGGATCACCATCAAACAACTCAATGCTCAACTTGACATCTCTGTTGGTAGTGCTGTCACAATTGTTCACCAGTTGGGATATTCAAAGGTTTGTTCCCGCTGGGTCCCTCGTTGTCTAACCGAACACCATGAAGAGCAAAGGAGAACCATCTGTGCGGAATTGCTTGCTCGTCATGTGGCTGAGGGTGACAATTTCTTGTCAAAGATTGTTACAGGCGATGAAACATGGGTTCATCACTTCGAACCTGAAACAAAACGGCCATCAATGGAGTGGCGCCACACCCACTCCCCTACCAAGAAAAAGTTTAAAGCCATACCTTCAGCCGGTAAAGTCATGGTTACAGTCTTCTGGGACGCTGAAGGGGTTATTCTGTTCGATGTCCTTCCCCATGGTCAAACGATCAACTGTGAAGTGTATTGTGCTACTCTTCAGAAATTGAAGAAACGACTTCAGCGTGTTCGTAGGCACAAAAATCTGAACGAACTTCTCCTTCTTGATGACAACACAAGACCTCACACAAGTCTTCGCACCCGAGAGGAGCTCACAAAACTTCAGTGGACTGTTCTTCCTCATGCACCCTACAGCCCCGATCTCGCACCGTCGGATTTCCATATGTTTGGCCCAATCAAGGACGCAATCCGTGGGAGGCACTACGCGGATGATGAAGAAGTTATTGATGCAATACGACGTTGGCTCCGACATCGACCAGTGGAATGGTACCGTGCAGGCATACAGGCCCTCATTTCAAGGTGGCGTAAGGCCGTAGCATTGAATGGAGATTACGTTGAAAAATAGTGTTGTGTAGCTAAAAGATTGGGGAATAACCTGGTCTATTTCAATGCTGAATAAAACAACCCCTGTTTCAGAAAAAAAATGTCTTGCATTACTTATTGAACTGCCTTCGTACATTGTCAATGCGCTCAAGAAAGTTGCGTGGGTGGTACTGAGGATATTGCCAAAATGGTTTATCTTGGTGGGTCATTCTGTCATTTTACACACGCATGTGTCAATGTCCAACCCTCGTGCGATCAAGATCAAGCTGTAGGAGGAGCGAAAAGGAGGGACGGAAAAGTATAAAAGCACTTTACCGCTTTGGATCACGTTCATATTTTGTCGAATGGTTTTGAATGGACCCTAGTGGTTCCACCCTGCACGATACGGCAAAAACAGCTGTCACCCTACACTCCGAAAGGGTTCATGAGTGTTGCACCCCTGCAGTGTCCTTACAGTAGAGTTAAGGGGCTCCGGAACGCCCTATACTTGCAATGTTAAAATAACGCTTCTAAATTACATCTTTCCTCACAAAGTATTTGAGGTAGGAAGTTGAACTTTTTACAGATTATTTATTGGAATATGGGCTACAACTTAACACAGGGATTTTACGAAATTTTTGTTCAGTTATTAAAGATGATTTTTTTTCAATTGTAATGAAAATTCACAACATTTTTTTGCAATTTTTTATTTATATATTCAAAAATATACAGTTTTTTGGAAAAAGGCTGTGTTAAATTATGCAGAAGGTACTGTGTAACATTTACTGAAAGTTTGAAACAAATATGTTTGGAAGATCCTTAGAAAACATGTAATTAGTATGAGAAAATAAAAGTTTTGGGTATCGAGCGACAAAGATTGGATTAACTTTTTAGTGCATTCCAGGTCCATAGGATGGATTATCTTCATCCTCTGCAAACTCCTCCTCCAGCTTCCTCTTGTTCCTCCTCCTGTTTACTCTTGCTTGTATTTCTAGACTCTTCACAGCCCTGTCTGCAGCCCGAAGGCGTTCCTTGTCTAAAGCAAGTATCGCTCGTACCTTGTTAGAACCTATCTTCATTCCCATATTTCTAAATACCTTTGGCTTTCCAACATTTCTCCTTTTCTTAAAAGCCTTCAGAGGATTTCTAATAACTTTACTTTTACTCATTATTATACTTCAACAAAACAGAGACTCAAGAAACAGAATTAATTACGAATATTTTCGAGATAACGACAGAGTAAATAAACATGAAACAATCGACAATCACACCAGCGATGTATATTGAACCATCACAGGTTAGCAACAACACATACTTTATCTCACATCACTAAAATGTACCTGATGAACAGGGACGTTAATAATAACACCATTTGACAGCAGTTTAACAGCGCCACAGTGGGTCACGCCCATGTAGAACACATTTCAAAAAAAATTTAAAAATAGTTGTAGTCTTCGGAATTGAATAAATTATATATCTATTAAAAGGTAATAGTCTGTAGATTCAGAAAACGGAAAAAAGTAAAAATCGAACTTTGCATTATTTTGAGCCTTTCCGGAGCCCCTTAAAAAGCCCAGGGGGTGGCAGCAGTGGCTAGATTTGTCAACAACGTCGTGCTGTTGCTTGTCGCACTGCCAGCCGTCGTTTTCGGCCGCGAAGTATGTAGAAATCACGGCGCCAAGGGAGGAAGTGGCTTCATTGTGGCTCTTTATGCCACCCCCTGAGGCCCCTGCGCGTCGATTCTGAGCAGCGCTCCTTCTCAAAAGTTTTTCTCGACCACCCATACGAAATCCGCGTGGTTTCAACGTTTGCTGCCGTGGTCCTGACATCCGTCGCAAAGGCGTCAAAAAATGGGTGAAACGAGGATAACAGGGGTGTGGTGAACTTCTCATCGTAGGGCATGTCCGCAGTGGCGTTGGGCAGAGGTTTGGTGAAATTTGATGCCAATGTGACACCGCTAACCCACCTTCCACGTCGCATGAAGGTCTGAGCGGTGGCCTTCTTTTCGTGTGTGTCAACACCTCGCTGTTTGAAGAGGGTGACGTCGCAGACTGCCGAGATTTTGCTACAGTGCAAAGGAAAGTTGTAGGCACTTTTAAGTCAAATTTCAAACTTGTGCGTCGCAATGGGAAACAATTACAGAGTTTTTAAAAATTGACGCTTCAATTTTGTTTCGCAGTGTAGTTTTTCTAGGCCAGTTTGAGGTAGTTTTCCGGTCTGATAGACCAGAAGTGTCCCGCATCAAATTGTTCTTCTCAGCTTCCTCTACACTACTGTGGTACGTTGCAACCAATGACAGTGTTCGAATAATAAAGAAAAGAAATAACAACGTACATTAAATGCGTTTTATCTCGGAAACAAATCGGAGTACGGGATATAATCATGTGAAATGTTTTGTTCAGAATCACTATCAGCCCTCAAAGCGACTCCTTTTTCCTCCCGACTCATTCTGTGTAAGATGTAGGAGTGAACCCAATATTGAACTTTGTGGGACTCTCTTCATGATTTCATCCAAGTCACTAAAATGTTCCATCCAACGTTTGAATTATTCGTCATGGCGTTTGGCATTTAGCATGTTAAGTATGTTTCAGATCAGTTCTCTGCGAAGCCATTAATTCCGTAAAACTTTTTTTCTGAGAGAGTAACGTGATCTACGCCAGCAAACGCTTTGGAAAGATCCCAAAAGATAGCAACGAGCGATTATTTCTCTCGAAATGACTTCGCGTAAGTCTTAGTAGTTACCGCCCTGTGTACACTAATTAGTGATGAGCCTGTGATGTCTACCTACAACGTTAGTTCACTGAGGAAATTGTACCTAGAACCGTAGCAAAGTAATACGTATAAAACATACAGTTACCGGAAATTCGACCACGGACCGTGGCCAGGACATAGTATGTATGGTATCCTTCCATTAGTGTCATGTACAGATCGTCAGCACTGGGTGTGACTGTCGTGCATGTAATGTACAGTGCTGGCCGTCAAAACTGCAACACCATGAAGACGGTATGCAAGAAACGTCTGACAGCCATGACGCGCACTACACGTTGAAATACGCGGATGGTAAGCATTTCAGCGCAACCGCACAACGTAAGTAGGAATAAAGCCGTCAACATCGATCTGACCACAAGGAATTGCACTGAAGAGCCAAAGATACTGGTACACCTGCCTAATATCGTGTAGGGCCCCCGCGAGCACACGTAAGTGCCACAAAACGACGTGCCATGGACTCGACTAATGTCTGAAGTAGTGCTGGAGGGAAATGACACCATGAAGCCTGCAGCGCTGTCCATAACTCAGTAAGAGTACGAGGTGGTGTAGATCCCAGACAACTCAATAATGTTCATGTCTGCGGAGTTTGGTGGCCAGCGGAAGTGTTTAAACTCAGAAGAGTGTTCCTCCAGTCACTTTGTAGCAATCCTGGACGTGTGGGGTGTCGCATCGTCCTGTTGGAATTGCGCAAGTCCGTCGGAATGCACAATGGACATGAATGGGTACAGGTTATCCGACATGATGCTTACGCACGTGTCACCTGTCAGAATCGTATCTAGACGTATCAGGCGTTCCATATCACTCCAAATGCACACGCCCCACATCACTACAGAGCGTCCACCAGCTTGAACAGTCCCCTGGTGACATGCAGGCTCAATGGATTCATGAGGTTGTCTCCATACCCGTACACGTCCAACCGCTCGATATAATTTGAAACGAGACTCGTCCGACCAGGTCACATGGTACGAGTCATCAACAGCCCGATGTCGGCGTTGACTGGCCGTAGGCCAGGCGTAAAGCTTTGTGTCGTGCAGTCATCAAGGGTACACGAATGGGCCTTCGTCTCCGAAAGCTCATATCGACGATGTCTCGTTGAATAGCTAGCGCGCTGACACTTTCTGATGGACCAGCATTGAAATTTGCAGCAATTTCCAGAAAGGTTGCACTCCTGTGATGTTGAACGATTCTCTTCAGTCGTCGTTGGTCCCGTTCTTGCTGGATCTTTTGCCGGCCACAGCGATGTCGGAGATTTGACGTTTTACCGGATTCCTGATATTCACGGTACACTCGTGAAATGATCGTACAGGGAAATTCCCACTTATCGCTGCCTTGGAGATGCTGTGCCCCATGGCTCGTACGCCGACTATAACACCACGTTCAAACTCACTTACATCTTGATAACTTGCCACTGCAGCAACAGTAACCGATCTAACAACTGCGCCAGATACTTGTTGTATTATATAGGCGTTGCCAACCGCAGCGCCGTATATTGCCTGTTTACATACTTATTTATTTGTATATGCACGCGTATACCAGTTTCTTTGGCGCTTCAGTGTATTATCGGTGCAGTTTCTCAGTCAGAAAGCCCGTTTTTAATGTTGATTGTTTGTGTGAAGAGGTACCAGCAGACGTTAAATTTGAACAGTGGCAGGTTCGTGGCCCAAGGAGACTGCATTTTATCGTACTCCGACATTGCTGGCCTCGTGGCACCAGCATCTTGCTAATATGGAGGTACCCAGTGCTTCGCTGGGTCTCAGCGGTACCACGCGTCGAGTCTCGCGGGCTTCTCAGAGACCTGCACGCCGCCAAGCGACGGCCACCATGGCTGAAGGACTCTGGTGCAGAGCTGAAGCGTCACGGAATGACGTACGCGTGTAATAAATTTCACACGTCATGTACCTCCTGGTCGCCAACAAACTTCATGCTGTATTCTTACTGCTGTACCGTAAACGTAAAATATATAAGATTGCGTTGTTGGTTCCTGGTGTTTCTTTAATGGCCAACAGGAGAATGTACGGCAGTTCAGCACACTGTGGATCACGCCATCCAGCGTGGTATGTAGAGTCCGTGTCCGTTGCTGGACAAACGCTCTCTGGAGACCAGCAATGCCGTGTTGTGGTGGTGTTAGCGTTGCGCTCGTTTTTCGAAAGGGTGCGAGTCTAGGGAGCTATATGAAAACACTCTGTACGCATCACGTCTTCATGCTCCAGGCACTTGTAGCCGTGCATCAGCCCAGCCATGTGTGGTCGACCGCTACCATTAGTCAGATGGAACACAGTCCCATACTCACCACAATATAGCCGCATACATTGTTGGACGATGTCGTTTATGCAGACAGCAGCCGCTACAATACTGATAGGAGATGTGTAGAATAACGTTATGTGGTCCTAACACGATGTTGCCCCAGATGAAAGGATTGACGTCGTCATCTACTTTCCGTACCACAGGTGCTAGTAGGGTTGCAACTAGAATTACGGTCTACCAAAACTACGATTCTGCAGTTTCGCTGCAGTACGTAAATTACGCAGTGACTTCTCTCTCTCTCTCTCTCTCTCTCTCTTTCTCTTGTTGGTTGTCTATTTTGCACAGAAAAAATGGTTCAAATGGCTATGAGCACTATGCGACTTAACTTCTTAGGTCATCAGTCGCCTACAACTTAGAACTAACTAAACCTAACTAATCTAAGGACATCACACACATCCATGCCCGATGCAGGATTTGAACCTGCGACCGTAGCGTTTGCACAGAGTTAGAACTGCGTATCATTCAGTGTTCGTCTAGTTGGTCCACTGTTTGCTTTAAATCCTTAGAAATATAAATTGCATCTTACAAGTAATAAAAATCAGTTAATCGCCTGACTTCTGTGTTTATGGAACAAGTACAGTTGATGCAAGTACAGTTTACATACACAAACATAAAACGAAATATATATAATTATTGTTATCTTTTTCGCAATAGAACGTTCTCTATCATGATCAAAGGCCCGAGTTTCCTGTTGTTATTTATAAATGCGAAAATTGTTTACGACTAAAAGAAACATGTTTCTTATATCCTCGACGAAGCATTGAAGTGGTGTGTGACCTATTTTTGTTCCAGTTTTTTAATTTGACTTTTTGGGAAACTCGCGTTTTATAGCGCTATATGATAAATCTGTATTTTTTTGTTATTTTTGCTACAACATGCCTCTAACTTTCCAAATCAACAATTTTAGAATAAACGTGAATTAAACATTGACAGTTTCAGTTTTGCTGCATATGTCATTCATTTTTAAGTTAGAAACAGGAGGATAACTGAGTAGGGGAGTGTACTTGACGAGTCGTCGAGCGCACAGAACCACCACGCCAAATCGTAGACACGCAGTGTGGCGGGAGGCGTGTGACTCATAGGCTGCCGTGAGGTCTCCGACCAGAACACGTTGCTGGTAGAATGATTGAGAATACACAGGGCAAGGTTACGGCTCTAATAGTGAGATTCGCAACGTGACTGACGTTGCCGAAATTCCCGCTGGCTGTTTTGGCTCCGCAACCTTGAATACCAGTAGGGCCAACCTGAACTCCCAGATCGATTCTGGCTTACTGTTGTCAGCTTCAGGTGTGGAAGTTATCCACTAATGTCATCCAGCACCCTCCCACCGTGCTTCCCCTCTTCCACTTTGCGCTGTCATGTCAGTCTTCTCAGTGATTAGATGCTGGCCGCTGAGATTTCCCCTGCGGTGCCAACCGCTGCACTTGAGAGTATCACTTACACACGAAGTCCTAAATTACTCGAAGAATCCATTCCAGTTTCTTTCTTTTCGTAAAATATTTGCGCTCTGTTTCCTCTAGTATCATGGAAGATATTCCTTGATGAATTAACACATACCCTATCATCTCGTCCGTTCTTCTAGTTAGTGTGTTCCAATAAAATCTGCCCTCCCCGATAATGTGGAGAACCCCCCATTTCTTATCATTCCTCTTAATTTTCAGCGTTCCCGCTTCCCACGCCCGGGTTCCCGGGTTCGATTCCCGGCGGGGTCAGGGATTTTCTCTGCCTCGTGATGGCTGGGTGTTGTGTGCTGTCCTTAGGTTAGTTAGGTTTAAGTAGTTCTAAGTTCTAGGGGACTTATGACCACAGCAGTTGAGTCCCATAGTGCTCAGAGACATTTGAACCATTTAGCCAATTTTCAGCGTAGTTCCGTCACTCCATGTCTCAATCGCTCCAGTTGTCATCTTTTCTTATTTCCCCGTGGTGTATAATTCATTTCAAGATATACATTCTTAGCAATTTCTTTCTCGCATCAAGAACTGCCTTCAGTGTTAATAGACGTCTTTTGGCATGAATAGCTTTCATTACCTACGCTTCTATGCATCTTATGACCTGGCTTCTTTCGTCATGCGTTATTTCCTGCAAGCAATGTTAATAAGAACTGCCATTATGAGGACCATGTATATATAACACGTACGTTGACATATGGCGAAGTTCAGTAGCCCAATGGGAACTAATTATCATTCCGATACAAGAACGTAGACTTCCGCGGCCGGTATCATAGTGATTAAAATTCTTCTAGAATGAGATTTTCACTCTGCAGCGGAGTGTGCACTGATATGAAACTTGCTTGCAGATTAAAACTGTGTGCCCGACCGAGACTCGAACTCAGGACCTTTGCCTTTCGCGGGCAAGTGCTCTACCGGGCAGATGTAAAGCTGTGAGGGGGGGGGGGGGGATGAGTCGTGCTTGGGTAGCTCAGATGGTAGAGCACTTGCTCGCGAAAGGCAAAGATCTCGAGTTCGAGTCTCGGTCCGGCACACAATTTTAATCTGCCAGGAAGTTTC
This sequence comes from Schistocerca nitens, assembly GCF_023898315.1. Lineage (NCBI taxonomy): Eukaryota > Metazoa > Arthropoda > Insecta > Orthoptera > Acrididae > Schistocerca > Schistocerca nitens. The sequence continues at coordinate 851,743,788 of NC_064618.1, forward strand.
ATATCAGCGCACACTCCGCTGCAGAGTGAAAATCTCATTCTGGGAACATCCCCCAGGCTGTGGTTAAGCCATGTCTCCGCAATATCCTTTCTTTCAGGAGTATTTCTGCAGGTTCGCAGGACACCTTCTGTAAAGTTTGGAAGGTAGGAGACGAGATACTGGCAGAAGTAAAGCTGTGAGTACCGGGCGTGAGTCGTGCTTCGGTAGCTCAGATGGTAAAGCACTTGCCCGCGAAAGGCAAAGGTCCCGGGTTCGAGTCTCGGTCGGGCACACAGTTTTAATCTACCAGGAAGTTTCATATCAGCGCACACTCCGCTGCAGAGTGAAAATCTCATTCTGGAAACATCCCCCAGGCTGTGGCTAAGTCATGTCTCCGCTATATCCTTTCTTTCAGCAGTGCTAGTTCTGCAAGGTTCGCAGGAGAACTTCTGTAAAGTTTGGAAGGTAGGAGGCGAGATACTGGCAGAAGTAAGGCTGTGAGTACCGGGCGTGAGTCGTGCTTCGGTAGCTCAGATGGTAGAGCACTTGCCCGCGAAAGGCAAAGGTCCCGAGTTCGAGTCTCGGTCGGGCACACAGTTTTAATCTGCCAGGAAGTTTCAAAATTCTTCTGTGTATTATGCCGCGTCATTGCTAAAAACTAACAATAATAAACTAAAGCCAACGTTTCGGCCGAATTGCAACGGCCTTCCTCAGGGCACGACTGGAGTAGGGCCGTTGCAATTCGGCCGAAACGTCGGTTTTAGTTTATTATTATTATTAGTTTTTAGCAATGACGCGGTATATTACCCAGAAGAATTTCAATCACTATAATTATCATTCTGCTTGGGAAGCTGATCATAGGCGCTGAGTAAGAAGACTACCAGAATTAAAATGTGACCAAAAAGCATGCCGTAACACATTCTATGAGTTTCAAGTCTATAGCTCGAACAGGCCACTCACTACGCTACAGAGATAATCGTGAAGGTTGATCTTCTACGACACAAGTGGAATGCTGTCGTCTTGTAGGAGGAAATCGTCGGGTAGAGTATTCCACAGGTCATATTCCCGATAATCGTTGGGCCATCTTACCTCACTGAGTACGTACCTCTCTTCACCTTTAAGATTTACTCTGACGAATATGAGATGTCGAAGAACGAAAGAACTATAACCTACATCTTATCACGCAGCTCTTCGGGTTTTATATTTTTCTAAGTCAGCATTTCCTGCTTTACCAACAAGCACAAGCGAAAGCACTTCCTTCGAACAGCAAATCTACCAAAACATTAGCTGTTTTTCGAATTTATGAATGCAGATACACACATGCGTAAAATGCACCAATTACATGAAACAAATCGTGGTTTGACTCTGAAATTTTGCAGATTTGTGTTCACGGATGCATTAAATTTTGTAAACTTCATGTTTGAAAGACAAATGACGATCTATTCAACTGTGCGAGATAGCAGATATTTCGATAGGCGTATATGTAGACATCTGACAGTGTGAACCCACAGCAACCTTCGTTAATCTCTCGTTTCTCGGAAAATTTCTACTTGTTTTCATTAGTCGTGGCAGCGTGTTAGGAGACCACGAAGCTATCCATCAGTTGTCCGTTCTGAACACCTGCAGTTCTTCTGATCCGAATACATGATCAGATAATGTCTTTGCCGGCGTACGTGACATTTGTATCGTTAACTGATACATTGTTTCAGGAACGAAAATAAATAAGTACGAAATGTGTTCCTGCTGACTGCAAATCAACTGAGTCACGCACGAACTGGTCCGCTCGTAATTATCCGGGAATTCGTTCTCCCCGACGCTGACGATTACTCATGACTAGAGCGATTTCATAACAGACAGCTGACATACATACACGTATGGAGATTATTCAACAACTAACTACGAATTAGGACTGCCGATATAAAGAAGAAATAACTCTATTCTGAACGAGAAACAAAACCAGTGGCTATTCATGAAAGACGCTGGCGCGAAGTCCTGTGCTGTTATCGCGTCTTGACTTCAAACATGTTGTCTGAAGTACCTGTCGCGAAACATTAGAATTTCGATAAAACATAAGACTTGAGTTATAAATGACTTACAGTTTTAAGTGTTGGAGTTGTACATGACTCGTAATAAAATTCCGCCTTGAGTGGTGGAGAGGGCAGTATTTCAGTCATTCGTGGACGCCTTGTGAGCTTACTCCAAGATTCCGAGCATCGACTAGTTTCTATCTACCAAGCAGCAGAAATTACATTCCTCTGCAGAGTGAAATATTTCAGTTTCGCGTCAAACCCCTGGCCTTTTTATGTCATCCCTTGTTACACCAGCTCGACTAGTTTTCGTTTCTACATTCCGAAACAGATTATAGCAATAAAGCTTAGATGTTGCTAACCGTGTAAAGAGTGACTTCACAGGTATAGCGGAATGGGAGTAGATGTTTTGTTATAAATCACCTTCACGGTTACACGTTTTTGTTAAATCACTGTGCGCTGTTCTAAATTTGTTTACAATAAGCTAGAAATTAATTCTAGAACGCAAGACGAAGATATTTAGAGACCATGAGTATTTAGTAACTGGCCTTTTGCAACGGCTTCGTCTGTGTGCGCATACGGCACATATGTTTCACACATCTTCTATTCCCTCTCTGACCATCTCCTCCACGTTCCTCTTTCCATCTCTTTCTTCCCCAATCTCTATGTCCAGCTCCTCCTACCCCATCAGTCTGTACATATCCCTATCGCCCCTCTCTCTGTCCATCTGCTGCTTCTCACTCTCCCTGTACATCCCCACCTTCTCTGCTTCTAGCTAACCATTCCCTGCTCCCCCTCTCTCCGTCCATCTCCTCCCCACCCCACTCTCTCTGTCCATCTCCACCTCCCCACTCTCCTTCCGTCCATCTACTTCTCTCCCCCCCTCTCTGTTCATCTCATCCTCTTACCTCTATCTGTACATCTCCTTCCTTCCTCTTTCTGCCTGTTAGTCTCCTCCTCTCACCCCTAACCTCTGCTCAGCAGTGCCCATCTGCACGTACACCCCACAGAACACTTTCCAACATTACATACACGACATGCCAGTCATGCAGGGCAGCCTAAATGTCAGGTGCTACCAACCCATTTTGACCCCTGGGAGCTAGATTATACTCACACCCACAGTACATTTTTTTCAGACAGTAACTAGCATGTGTACTAAACTTGGTTGAAATCTTATGAGTGGTTTCGAGGACATGTGGAATGTACATACATACACCCATACATAGATTTTTATAGCTATAGAACAGTTTATGATGTAACACAATTTGAGGAATTTGAAGGCATTATGGCTATCTGATTATAATTATACATCTTTATTTTAAAACTTCTGTTTTACCAAGTATATTATCCATCTATTTCAACAAAATGTTTATTATTGTTTTCAACCAAACATGTTTCATCTATTAGTGTCAGGTATTTAGTGGACTTTGTCTCCCATTTCTTTCGGGTGCCCATTGGCGCTTGTGAAAAAGCGCTAGATAAATTCGTGTAGTCTTTTAACAGTCATTTTTCTTTCACACCATTCATGAAAGGAACAGAAAATTATAGTCATACACAGAACATCCTCTGGCAAAAAACCGTAGGATCGTTGGTCGAGAGTAGATGTAGCTGTAGGTGAAGAGACATCAGAAGACAAATGCAATTAGTGATCCATGTACAGTTTACAAAAGAAAAAAGTTATCGTATGCAACACTATTGCAGAGTTACAGCTCTTGAATGGAAGGCGTCCACTGAATACCTGATACAAATACATGTTTCGTACAAAAGAATAATAAACATTCCGTTAAAAAAGGGTGGATAATGTATTTGGTAAACCGGAAGTTTTAAAATAATGTCGTATAATTGCACAGTATTGAATGAAAGGCGTCCGCGAGAATGGAACGTTTGACGATTGCCGCGTTTTAGAGGTAACCGCTCTAACTCTACACTTACACATAGATGATGATGAGGAGAAAGCTACTGTTTTCGCTCATTTGTGGTACGCGAAATGAAGCAGGTATTACACAATAATGGCCGCTGTCCCGGACAGCGACAAATAAAATCGACAAAGTGCAAGGACGGATTCCTGACACGAAATAGAGGAAAAGAGGTCCTGTGAACATGTGTCCGAAAGTGCATCGTTGGCGCGGTAGATGGCGTTGTCGAATCATAGTTCCCCTGAGCACATGCCGTGTGTTCCCTGAGTGTTGCAGGGTGTGTGACTGACGCAGCGTACTGCGGGCCGTAGAATAGTCTTCATGTCGGAAATAAGCCAAGATGATGTTTGTGTTTGGCCAAGCAGATGTAAACAGTCGAGAGGCAGCACGGCTAAACCAGGTTTCGCGTCAATATCCTGCAGAATCCTGTCCTCCAAATCTGGTGTATGCACAGTTCACCGCCTCCCTGCATGCTGGTCCGTCTGAAAGGACCCGTGACCGAACAAACGCCAAAACAGGGCTTGAAATCTTAAGTAATGTGGTTGGTGTCTGTGAAGGTACTTGTTTTGGTACAGCCGTGGTGCCTTTCGTCCGTGTGTTCAGAGGAACTTAAATTCGTCAGCGCTGTCTGCCGTGGCAGATATTCACAGGGCCTTTCTTACTCCATTTCCAGTTAGGAATCCGTCTCTGCAGTTTGTCTGTTTTATTAATGTTCACCCTTTATATTTATGCTATAAAACCACACAGAACGCGATAAAAATGCTACAGATTCGTTAAATGTATGGTTCTGGTCATGTTCAGAAGTTACTATTGGAAACTCCTTAAGAAACTAACGCCAGTTAGTGCTATAACATTAGCGGAGTGCTTCCCCGAGGAAATAACTTGTGGTGAAACTAGGAACTGGAAACTTTTGTGCTGGAATCACAACAGTGCATAAAGTAAGCAGTTTCCACGATTCCTCGTATCTGCCACCTTCTCCAGTAGTAGCACATTTTTCTGCTGATAACTATTATATAGTCTGACTAGAGAACAATCGCCGAACATTCAGTTTTTGAAACTGTAAAGAACAAACGTCGGTATTTTCGGAATTGGTATATGTTTGTGTTGCATGTTCCAGATTTGTTCGTATTGTTATTTTGACTTTCTAAATACAGAAATACAGGTACGGCTCGAGAATGACCTAAGATGGAAATTGCTTGTGATAAAATGGTAATTTATGACAGGATGTATCTATGCTTCCGCCACAAGAGCAGTAAATAGCAGCTGTGGAACCCGGCGCGGCAAGATGGTTATATAGTTTGTAAAAGTTCATATCTCCCGAATTATTGTTATTTTAAGCCCTTCATTTACAATATGCTGTCACTTAGTGCCACGTTAGGAAAATGTGAGAAGACAAATCTAAAATCTCACAGTTATATCGCAAGATTTTGACGCTGAACATGACTTCCATGTTTATTTATTTGCTACTGATTCCTGAAAACCTATTCTCTTGAGTCTCAGTTGTAGATCGTGTAATACAAAATGTTTTGTCATAATACGACCGTAAAGTAATTTTAATATAACGTATTATTCACTATAATGTAAAATGAAATCGAACTAATACGCACTCACAACTCACTAACAAAAGAAAACTAAATCGCTTCAGTGCACTAGAAACTTTTTTATATTTTGGACGTGATAAAAGTCGATCTGAAAAGTTTGAGACAGTCGCCAGTTTCTAGCCTAAGTGACTGAAACTAATCTATTCGGTATCCTCCGACTTATACGTGTCTCGGGTTCATTTGGGTTTGTCGCTGCTCAAACTGTAATATTAAATTCTACATACTAATTTTACTAATACTGTGAGGACAATGAAATTCATATTGATGCCATGTAAATACAAATTAACATACAGCTTAATCTCTCCCAACCTCCAAATTCACCGAAAAACGGTCCGATTCTGAACTCAGATCACGTTAATATGCATTTCCCTCGTCCTTTTTATTTCTTGGTCACTTAATTATCACTCTCATCTGTGAAAGAAATTCCTACTAGCTGCAATAAGTGCTGGATCACAACCGGGAGTTCGCGCAAATAAGTAACAGAGATGTAATTCCGACACTCTACGTGCAGTTGGGTCCTCTGAGGCCAATAGTCATACTACTGTTATAAGGTCATCAAGTTTCTTGTATAGAAGCGCCATCTGTGAACAGGCTAATATTATGCCCCTAAGTGTCCACAGGTGACCAAGTATGAGCCACACCATTTGCATTAACGTAGTTCAGTTATAAATTCTCCCTGGTCTCTGGAAATATGGCAGACATTCTTTCTTGAGTAAGTTTGTCCAACTCGTTATACAAGAGCCGTCTGGTGCAGTTAGCCCGACATCCCACACGCATTGGATGTATGATACACTTTGTAACTACAAACAGACCTAACCTAATCGAAGGTGCCAGTATAGAGACAGGGATCACTTTGCCATCGTAGTGACGACGATTAAAAGCAGTCAAGAAGGCCAGGAGGGTATTCTGGCTAGAAAGTGCAGATAAGCAGTTGCTAGTATTTCACTTAGATAATGAATGGACATATTTTAGTTCCAGTATGATGGAAGTAGAGGAACTACACTCCTGGAAATGGAAAAAAGAACACATTGACACCGGTGTGTCAGACCCACCATACTTGCTCCGGACACTGCGAGAGGGCTGTACAAGCAATGATCACACGCACGGCACAGCGGACACACCAGGAACCGCGGTGTTGGCCGTCGAATGGCGCTAGCTGCGCAGCATTTGTGCACCGTCGCCGTCAGTGTCAGCCAGTTTGCCGTGGCATACGGAGCTCCATCGCAGTCTTTAACACTGGTAGCATGCCGCGACAGCGTGGACGTGAACCGTATGTGCAGTTGACGGACTTTGAGCGAGGGCGTATAGTGGGCATGCGGGAGGCCGGGTGGACGTACCGCCGAATTGCTCAACACGTGGGGCGTGAGGTCTCCACAGTACATCGATGTTGTCGCCAGTGGTCGGCGGAAGATGCACGTGCCCGTCGACCTGGGACCGGACCGCAGCGACGCACGGATGCACGCCAAGACCGTAGGATCCTACGCAGTGCCGTAGGGGACCGCACCGCCACTTCCCAGCAAATTAGGGACACTGTTGCTCCTGGGGTATCGGCGAGGACCATTCGAAACGGTCTCCATGAAGCTGGGCTACGGTCCCACACACCGTTAGGCCGTCTTCCGCTCACGCCCCAACATCGTGCAGCCCGCCTCCAGTGGTGTCGCGACAGGCGTGAATGGAGGGACGAATGGAGACGTGTCGCCTTCAGCGATGAGAGTCGCTTCTGCCTTGGTGCCAATGATGGTCGTATGCGTGTTTGGCGCCGTGCAGGTGAGCGCCACAATCAGGACTGCATACGACCGAGGCACACAGGACCAACACCCGGCATCATGGTGTGGGGAGCGATCTCCTACACTGGCCGTACACCACTGGTGATCGTCGAGGAGACACTGAATAGTGCACGGTACATCCAAACCGTCATCGAACCCATCGTTCTACCATTCCTAGACCGGCAAGGGAACTTGCTGTTGCAACAGGACAATGCACGTCCGCATGTATCCCGTGCCACCCAACGTGCTCTAGAAGGTGTAAGTCAACTACCCTGGCCAGCAAGATCTCCGGATCTGTCCCCCATTGAGCATGTTTGGGACTGGATGAAGCGTCGTCTCACGCGGTCTGCACGTCCAGCACGAACGCTGGTCCAACTGAGGCGCCAGGTGGAAATGGCATGGCAAGCCGTTCCACAGGACTACATCCAGCATCTCTACGATCGTCTCCATGGGAGAATAGCAGCCTGCATTGCTGCGAAAGGTGGATATACACTGTACTAGTGCCGACATTGTGCATGCTCTGTTGCCTGTGTCTATGTGCCTGTGGTTCTGCCAGTGTGATCATGTGATGTATCTGACCCCAGGAATGTGTCAATAAAGTTTCCCCTTCCTGGGACAATGAATTCACGGTGTTCTTATTTCAATTTCCAGGAGTGAATGTCAGAAGTTTAAACGGATTGTAAATCGCAGTCTGGAGAATAAGCTGATTACGTGGATTGAGAACAGAAAAGAGTCACAGTGGTTTAATAACAAAATTCGGAAAATTCTGAGGAAGCAAAGGCTGTCGCACTCTCGGTTCAAAAGAGAACCCGCAACTGACGACAGGCGAAAGTTAGCAGAGATTGGTGCAGCTGTAAAAAGGTCTATACTCGAAGCATAGAACAGTCAGGACCTTCATACTGTAGCAAAAGATCTTGCAGAGAACCCGAGAAAATTCTGGTCCCATGTCAAATCGCTAAGCGGATCTAAGGCTTGTATCGAGTAACTTGTTGAAAATTTAGGTGTGGCAGTAGAAGACAGCAAAATGGAAGCTGGAGTTTTGAATCTCACATTTGAGAATCGTTCACGTCGCAGAATCGTACAAATGTACCGCCGTTTAACTATTACAACAAGATTCCCGTAGGGAGCACATAGTAATAAGCATCCTTGGTGTAGTGAGGCAGCTGAAAGAGTTGAAAAGAAATAAGTCGCCAGGTCCGGGTGGAATCCTAATTCAGTTTCAGAAAGAGTACTCTAGGGCATTGGCTCCTTACACAGCTTGAATTAATCGCGAATCTCTCGTCCAGCGCCAAGTCTGAAGCGACTGGAAAAAAGCGCAGGTGATGCACGTATATAAGAAAGGTAAAAGAACGGACCACAAAATTAAAGTCCAATATCCTTAACATTGCTTTGCTGCAGAATTGTAAAACATATTCTGAGTTCGGACGCAATCAATTTTCTGGAGACAAAAAAGCTTATGTTCAGGGATCAACATGGATTTAGAAAGCATCGCTTGTGCGAAACTCGTCTTGCCCAATTCTCACACGATATATTGCGAACTATGGACGAAGGGCAACAACCATATTCCATATTTCTAGATTTTCGAAAGCATTTGACACCGTGCGCCGCTGTAGACTGTTAACCGAGGTACGAGCTTACCGAATACGTTACCAGATAAGTGAGTCGTTCGAAGACTTCTCAAGTATTAGAAACCAGTACGTTGACCTCGACAGCGCGTGTTCCACAGACAGGGGCAGCGTCTGGTGTGCCCCAGGGAAGTCTGATAGGGCCGCTATTATTCTTTGTATACGTAAATGATCTGACGGATATCTGCTCAAATTGCTCTGAGCACTATGGGACTCAACTGCTGTGGTCATAAGTCCCCTAGAACTCAGAACTACTTAAACCTAACTAACCTAAGGACAGCACACAACACCCAGCCATCACTGACGGATATCTGCGATCTGTTGCTGTTTGCTGATCACGCTGTGTTGAGCTGAAAGGTCTCATCGTTGAGAGGCGGTAGGACGATACAGGATTGATTCCTGTTAGACAAATTTCTAACTGGCGCGGTGAACCGCAGTTAGCTCTAAATGTTAAAAAAAAGTGAGTTAATGCAGATGAATAGGAAAAAAAGTTTCGTAAACGTCGGAAACAGAATTAGTAGTGTCTACCTGGTCCAGTCACATCAATTAAATATCTAGCCGTAACGTTGCAGAGCGATTTGAAGTGGAACGAGCGTGTAAAGGTTGTAGTGGGGAAGGCGAATGGTCCACTTCGGTTTATTGGGAGAACTGTAGGAAAGCGTGGTTCATCTGTAAAGAAGACAGCATACAGAAGACTGCTGCGACCTATTCTTGAGTACTGCTAGAGGGTCTGGGACTCCTACCACGTCGGATTAAAAGAAGAAAGCGGAGTAGTTCAGAGGCGGGCTGCTAGATTTGTCGCGGGTAGTTTCGATCAGCATACGACTATCTACATCTACATTCATACTCCGCAAGCCACCCAACGGTGTGTGGCGGAGGGCACTTTACGTGCCACTGTCATTACCTCCCTTTCCTGTTCCAGTCGCGTATGGTTCGCGGGAAGAACGACTGCCGGAAAGCCTCCGTGCGCGCTCGAATCTCTCTAATTTTACATTCGTGATCTCCTCGGGAGGTATAAGTAGGGGGAAGCAATATACTCGATACCTCATCCAGAAACGCACCCTCTCGAAACCTGGCGAGGAAGCTACACCGCGATGCAGAGCGCCTCTCTTCCAGAGTCTGCCACTTGAGTTTGCTAAACATCTCCGTAACGCTATCACGGTTACCAAATAACCCTGTGACGAAACGCGCCGCTCTTCTTTGGATCTTCTCTATCTCCTCCGTCAACCCGATCTGGTACGGATCCCACACTGATGAGCAATACTCAAGTATAGGTCGAACGAGTGTTTTGTAAGCCACCTCCTTTGTTGATGGACTACATTTTCTAAGCACTCTCCCAATGAATCTCAACCTGGCACCCGCCTTACCAACAATTAATTTTATATGATCATTCCACTTCAAATCGTTCCGCACGCACACTCCCAGATATTTTACGGAAGTAACTGCTACCAGTGTTTGTTCCGCTATCATATAATCATACAATAAAGGATCCTTCTTTCTATGTATTCGCAATACATTACATTTGTCTATGTTAAGGGACAGTTGCCACTCCCTGCACCAAGTGCCTATCCGCTGCAGATCTTCCTGCATTTCGCTACAATTTTCTAATGCTGCAACTTCTCTGTATACTACAGCATCATCCGCGAAAAGCCGCATGGAACTTCCGACACTATCTACTAGGTCATTTATACAGAGATGCTTCGTGAATTCTAATGGAATCTGTGGAAGTAAGGCGACGTGCTTTTCGAGGAACACTACTGAGAAAATTTACAGAACCGGCAGTTGAAGCTGACTGCGGAACTGCAAGCAACGTACATTTCGCGTACGGACCACTAAGATAAGATACCAGATATCAGAGCTGGAACGGAGGTATGCGGACAGTAATTTTTTCCTCGCTCCACTTGCGAACGGAACAGGAAAGGAACTAACTAGGAGTGGTACAACATGCTCTCTGGCATGGAACATACGGAGGGTTGCAGAGTATGTGTATAGATGTAGATCTAGAACTGGCATTCCCTCTGATTCTTTTTTTATAGTTTTAGTTTGTTTTTATTCGTGAGACTGGAATATGTGATTTCATATTTCTTGATTAGATCTTGACTCTGTAACAGGCACGTCACAGCTACGTGGCTTACAATTATTGTGACATGACGCCGTCCAGGAATCACAAAGAGAAATTCAGTGGGCGTTGTTCTGAAAGCTTCGGAGAGTGTTAGCACTACACCACTGTGCGCTGGCCTATTGATGATCCTGTAGCTGTCCAGCAGGAACGTATGTACGCATGTACTTTCTCCGGTGCTTACTATGAATTTCAAACGGCCTTTACACGGCCAGGGTATAGCAGTATTTCGTAATCTTCTGTGTTGAGTAGACGTGTGATACGCTTATGTTTGACTGTTTTCCGCGAAACGTCTAATTATCCTCAATATGCACGAAAAGTATCAGGGCATTTTATGATTCGATAAGTTGCAGGTCCACCGGTAATTGTCTAGGAGAGACAGCGCCCAGGTCAGAGTAAAATTTTCTACCTCCAGTAGGACCCAGTAGACCACACGAACACACTCTGCAACTGAAACCAACACCATCGCTTCGCTCTTTATTCTCTCCGTAAAGCAGCCTCTGACGAGAGATTAAACACCATTTCTTTTTCCTTCTGAATAACCATACGAGTCGTAATCATAACATATTAACTGTGCACCACGTGGAGAAACCAAGCTACGACCAACAAATTAGGCGATGATATTAGTCGTTCTCTACATATTCACCCTTCCGTGCGACGCCTGTTTCTAAACGATGGACGCTTTTGGGAAACCTTGGTTGTAGTAGTCTGCATTTTGGCTGTTCAGGAACATTGCAGCAGGAAATTCAACTCGCCGTTTTTTCTGTAAATTCCTGCCAGGCAATGGTTTCTTCATCCGACGGAAGAGGAAGAATTCCCTGGGTCCAATGTCACAAGAATATGTGGGTAGGGGTAGGTGAAGTAAGATCTCACAGCCGGAAAAAGCATCGCATAGGACAGCGCCTTTGGCAGAATGAGATAGGACGTAGTTACGGAGAAAAAACACCCCCTGGGATAGATTTCGGCGACTCTTCGGCTTGACAACCTTCCGTAGCCTCGTCAGGAGATTTCGATAGTGGGCTCCTGTGACGATTTGCCCACTATGCTCATACTCTATATGCGCCACTTCATGCAGTCCCAAAACACACCCAGCATTACGTAGCCTGATGCTGGTTGAATCTTCGCCTCTTTCGGCGGCGGTGAACCCACACGTTTCCACTGTTTATTTTGGCCTGTTATCTCTGTCGTAATGATACGCATAGCACTCGTCCACGCTGATAAGGTCGCTAAAGAAATTGTCGGGCACAGGTAGAACATTTCCGCTGTTCTCTCGGCTCCGTAACCTTTGATACAGGGCGTGAGTAGTCGCAGAACCTAGGGGTAGGAGAGCATTGTCATGCTCACAATGTCATCTAAGATGCTGACCACGTTTTCCAGTATCACCTCGATTGTGATACGCCGTTCTGGGAACCCTAGTACCTGCACTTCTCTCGCGACTCCCGCTTTTCCACAGAGAGATGACCTGTCACTTCGTTATTCATTATTTATACTTGTTTCCCAACACTAAATCTGCGTCGCCTTAATAGTGTGCCATGTTGTTGTGGTCTTCAGTCCAGAGACTGGTTTGATGCAGCTCTCCATGCTATTCTATCCAGTGCAAGCCTCTTTATCTCCTAGTAACTAATGCAACCCGTATGCTTCTGAATCTGCTTAGTGTATTCTTGGTCTCCATCTACGATTTTTACCCTCCACGCTGCCCTCCAGTACTGAACTGGTGACCCCTTGATGCATCAGAACATGTCGTACCAACCGATCCCTTCTTCTCGTCAAGTTGTACCAGAAATTCCTCTTCTCCCCAATTCTATTAAGTACCTGCTCATTAGTTAAGTGATCTACCCATCTACTCTACAACGTTCTTCTGTAGCACCACATTTCAAAAGGTTCTATTCTCTTCTTGTCTAAATTGTTTACCGTCCTCAGCATGGGTTGTTGCAGTACTGTTGCCCTCACCGCACGATACTCCACATTATAAGTGGTCTGCATCAGATGGAATATAAAAAAAATTACGGCCTTATTTTTTTAGTTGTGATTATTAATACTGTATGATTACTTGGTTGTATACATGGAAGAAGCCTGGAGATACTGACAGGTTTCAGATAGATTATATAATGGTAAGACAGAGATTTAGGAACCAGGTTTTAAATTGTAAGACATTTCCAGGGGCAGATGTGGACTCTGACCACAATCTGTTGGTTATGAACTGTAGATTAAAACTAAAGAAACTGCAAACAGGTGGGAATTTAAGGAGATGGGACCTGGATAAACTGAAAGAACCAGAGGTTGTACAGAGTTTCAGGGAGAGCATTAGGGAACAATTGACAAGAATGGGGAAAAGAAATACAGTAGAAGAAGAATGGATAGCTCTGAGGGATGAAGTAGTGAAGGCAGCAGAGGATGAAGTAGGTAAAAAGACGAGGGCTAATAGAATTCCTTGGGTAACAGAAGAGATACTGAATTTAACTGATGAAAGGAGAAAATATAAAAATGCAGTAAATGAAGCAGGGAAAAAGGAATACAAACGTCTCAAAAATGCATTGACGGGAAATGCAAAATGGCTAAGCAGGGATGGCTAGAGGACAAATGTAAGAATGTAGAGGCGTATATCACTGTGCCAGAGACTTGTTGTATTATGTAGGCGTTGCCAACCGCAGCGCCGTATATTGCCTGTTTACATACTTATGTATTTGTATATGCATGCGTATACCAGTTTCTTTGGCGCTTCAGTGTATTATCGGTGCAGTTTCTCAGTCAGAAAGCCCGTTTTTAATGTTGATTGTTTGTGTGAAGAGGTACCAGCAGACGTTAAAATTGAACAGTGGCTGGTTCGTGGCCCAAGGAGACTGCAGTTTATCGTACTCCGACATTGCTGTCCCCGTGGCACCAGCATCTTGCGAATATGGAATCTACGTGTTCAGAATGGAGGTACCCAGTGCTTCGCTGGGGCTCAGCGGTACCACGCGTCGAGTCTCACGGGCTCCTCAGAGACCGGCACGCCGCCAAGCGACGGCCACCATGGCTGAAGGACTCTGGTGCACAGCTGAAGCGTCACGGAATGACGTACGCGTGTAATAAATTTCACACGTCATGTACCTCCTGGTCGCCAACAAACTTCATGCTGTATTCTTACTGCTGTACCGTAAACGTAAAATATATAAGATTGCGTTGTTGGTTCCTGGTGTTTCTTTAATGGCCAACAGGAGAATGTACGGCAGTTCAGCACACTGTGGATCACGCCATCCAGCGTGGTATGTAGAGTCCGTGTCCGTTGCTGGACAAACGCTCTCTGGAGACCAGCAATGCCGTGTTGTGGTGGTGTTAGCGTTGCGGTCGTTTTTCGAAAGGGTGCGAGTCTAGGGAGCTAGATGAAAACACTCTGTACGCATCACGTCTTCATGCTCCAGGCACTTGTAGCCGTGCATCAGCCCAGCCATGTGTGGTCGACCGTTAACATTAGCCAGATGCAACACAGTCCCATACTCACCACAACATAGCCGCATACATTGTTGGACGATGTCGTTTATGCAGACAGCAGCCGCTACAATACTGATAGGAGATGTGTAGAATAACGTTATGTGGTCCTAACACGATGTTGCCCCAGATGAAAGGATTGACGTCGTCATCTACTTTCCGTACCACAGGTGCTAGTAGGGTTGCAACTAGAATTACGGTCTACCAAAACTACGATTCTGCAGTTTCGCTGCAGTACGTAAATTACGCAGTGACTTCTCTCTCTCTGTCTCTCTCTCTCTTGTTGGTTGTCTATTTTGCACAGAAAAAATGGTTCAAATGGCTCTGAGCACTATGCGACTTAACTTCTTAGGTCATCAGTCGCCTACAACTTAGAACTAACTAAACCTAACTAATCTAAGGACATCACACACATCCATGCCCGAGGCAGGATTCGAACCTGCGACCGTAGCGTTTGCACAGAATTAGAACTGCGTATCATTCAGTGTTCGTCTAGTTGGTCCACTGTTTGCTTTAAATCCTTAGAAATATAAATTGCATCTTACAAGTAATAAAAATCAGTTCATCGCCTAACTTCTGTGTTTATGGAACAAGTAGAGTTGATGCAAGTACAGTTTACATACACAAACATAAAACAAAATATATATAATTATTGTTATCTTTTTCGCAATAGAACGTTCTCCATCATGATCAAAGGCCCGAGTTTCCTGTTGTTATTTATAAATGCGAAAATTGTTTACGACTAAAAGAAACATGTTTCTTATATCCTCGACGAAGCATTGAAGTGGTGTGTGACCTATTTTTGTTTCAGTTTTTTAATTTGACTTTTTGGGAAACTGGCGTTTTATAGCGCTATATGATAAATCTGTATTTTTTTGTTATTTTTGCTACAACATGCCTCTGTTTAACTTTCCAAATCAACAATTTTCGAATGAACGTGAATTAAACATTGACAGTTTCAGTTTTGCTGCATATGTCATTCATTTTTAAGTTAGAAACAGGAGGATAACTGAGTAGGGGAGTGTAGTTGACGAGTCGTCGAGCACACAGAACCACCACGCCAAATCGTAGACACGCAGTGTGGCTGCCGTGAGGTCTCCGACCAGAACATGTTGCTGGCAGAATGATTGAGAATACACAGGGCAAGGTTACGGCTCTAATAGTGAGATGCGCAATGTGACTGACGTTGCCGAAATTCCCGCTGGCTGTTTTGGCTCCGCAACTTTGAATAGCAGTAGGGCCAACCTGAACTCCCAGATCGATTCTGGCTTACTGTTGTCAGCTTCAGGTGTGGAAGTTATCCACTAACGTCATCCAGCACCCTCCCACCGTGGAAGTTATCCCCTAATGTCATCCAGCACCCTCCCACCGTGGAAGTTATCCCCTAATGTCATCCAGCACCCTCCCACCGTGCTCCCCCTCTTCCACTTTGCGCTATCATGTCAGTCTTCTCAGTGATTAGATGCTGGCCGCTGAGATTTCCCCTGCGGTGCCAACCGCTGCACTTGAGAGTAGCACTTACACACGAAGTCCTAAATTACTCGAAGAATCCATTCCAGTTTCTTTCTTTTCGTAAAATATTTGCGCTCTGTTTCCTCTAGTATCATGGAAGATATTCCTTGATGAATTAACACATATCCTATCATCTCGTCCGTTCTTCTAGTTAGTGTGTTCCAATAAAATCTGCCCTCCCCGATAATGTGGAGAACCCCGCATTTCTTATTATTCCTCTTAATTTTCAGCGTAGTTCCGTCACTCCATGTCTCAATCGCTCCAATTGTCTTCTTTTCTTATTTCCCCGTGGTGTATAATTCATTTCAAGATATACATTCTTAGCAATTTCTTTCTCGCATCAAGAACTGCCTTCAGTGTTAATAGACGTCTTTTGGCATGAATAGCTTTCTTTACCTACGCTTCTATGCATCTTATGACCTGGCTTCTTTCGTCATGCGTTATTTCCTGCAAGCAATGTTAATACGAACTGCCATTATCAGGACCATGTATATATAACACGTACGTTGACATATGGCGGAGTTCAGTAGCCCAATGGGAACTAATTATCATTCCGATACAAGAACGTAGACTTCCGCGGCCGGTATCATAGTGATTAAAATTCTTCTAGAATGAGATTTTCACTCTGCAGCGGAGTGTGCACTGATATGAAACTTCCTGGCAGATTAAAACTGTGTGCCCGACCGAGACTCGAACTCGGGACCTTTGCATTTCGCGGGCAAGTGCTCTACCGGGCAGATGTAAAGCTGTGGGGGGGGGGGGGGGGGGGGGGAGATGAGTCGTGCTTGGGTAGCTCAGATGATAGAGCACTTGCACGCGAAAGGCAAAGGTCTCGAGTTCGAGTCTCGGCCCGGCACACAATTTTAATCTGCCAGGAAGTTTCATATCAGCGCACACTCCGCTGCAGAGTGAAAATCTCATTCTGGGAACATCCCCCAGGCTGTGGCTAAGCCATGTCTCCGCAATATCCTTTCTTTCAGGAGTATTTCTGCAGGTTCGCAGGACACCTTCTGTAAAGTTTGGAAGGTAGGAGACGAGATACTGGCAGAAGTAAAGCTGTGAGTACCGGGCGTGAGTCGTGCTTCGGTAGCTCAGATGGTAAAGCACTTGCCCGCGAAAGGCAAAGGTCCCGAGTTCGAGTCTCGGTCGGGCACACAGTTTTAATCTACCAGGAAGTTTCATATCAGCGCACACTCCGCTGCAGAGTGAAAATCTCATTCTGGAAACATCCCCCAGGCTGTGGCTAAGCCATGTCTCCGCTATATCCTTTCTTTCAGCAGTGCTAGTTCTGCAAGTTTCGCAGGAAAACTTCTGTAAAGTTTGGAAGGTAGGAGGCGACATATTGGCAGAAGTAAGGCTGTGAGTACCGGGCGTGAGTCGTGCTTCGGTAGCTCAGATGAAAGAGCACTTGCCCGCGAAAGGCAAAGGTCCCGAGTTCGAGTCTCGGTCGGGCACACAGTTTTAATCTGCCAGGAAGTTTCAAAATTATTCTATGTATTATGCCGCGTCATTGCTAAAAGCTAACAACAATAATAAACTAAAACCGACGTTTCAACCGAATTGCAACGGCCTTCCTCAGGGCACGACTGGAGGAAGGACGTTGCAATTCGGCCGAAACGTCGGTTTTAGTTTATTATTGTTGTTAGTTTTTAGCAATGACGCGGCATAATACCCAGAAGAATTTTAATCACTATAATTATCATTCTGCTTGGGAAGCTGATCATAGGCACTGAGTAAGAAGACTACCAGAATCAAAATGTCACCAAAAAGCATGCCGTAACACATTCTATGAGTTTCAAGTCTATAGCCCGAACAGGCCACTCACTACGTTACAAAGATAACCGTCAAGGTTGATCCTCTACGACACAAGTGGAATGCTGTCGTCTTGTAGGAGGAAATCGTCGGGTAGAGTATTCCACAGGTCATATTCCCGATAATCGTTGGGCCATCTTACCTCAGTGACTAGGTACCTCTCTTCATGTTTAAGATTTACTCTGACGAATATGAGCTGTCGAAGAACGAAAGAACTATAACCTACATCTTATGACACAGCTCTTATATTTATCGATGTCAGCATTTCCTGCTTTACCAACAAGTACAAGCGAAAGCACTACCTTCGAACAGCTGATCTACCAAAACATTAGCTGTTTTTCGGATTTATGAATGCAGATAAACACATGCGTAAAATGCACCAATTACATGAAACAAATTGTGGTTTGACTCTGAAATTCTGCAGATTTGTGTTCACGGATGCATTGAATTTTGTAAACTTCATGTTTGAAAGACAAATGACGGTCTATTCAACTGTGCGAGATAGCAGATGTTTCGATAGGCGTATATGTAGACACCTGACTGTGTGAACCCACAGCAGTCTTCGTTAGTCTCTCGTTTCTCGGAAAATTCCTACTTGTTTTCATTAGTCGTGGCAGCGTGTTAGGAGACCACGAAGCTATCCGTCACTTGTCCGTTCTGAACACCTGCAGTTCTTCTGATCCGAATACATGATCAGATAATGTCTTTGCCGGCGTACGTGACATTTGTATCGTTAACTGATACATTGTTTCAGGAACGAAAATAAATAAGTACGAAATGTGTTCCTTCTGACTGCAAATCGACTGAGTCACGCACGAACTGGTCCGCTCGTAATTATCCGGGAATTCGTTCTCCCCGACGCTGACGATCATTCATGACTAGAGCGATTTTATAACAGACAGCTGACATACGTATACGTATGGAGATTAGTCAACAACTAACTACGAATTAGGACTGCCGATATAAAGAATAAATAACACTATTCTGAACGAGAAACAAACCCAGTGGCTGTTCATGAAAGACGTTGGCGCGCAGTCCTGTGCTGTTATCGCGTCTTGACTTCAAAGATGTTGTCTGAAGTACCTGTTGCGAAAACTTAGAATTTCGATAAAACATCAGACTTGAGTTATAAATGAAATCAGATTTAAGTGTTGGACTCTTAATAAAATTCCACCTTGAGTGGTGAAGAGGGGAGTATTTCAGTCATTCGTGGACGCCTTGTGAGATTACTCCAAGATTCCGAGCATCGACCAGTTTCTACCTACCAAGCAGCAGAAATTACATTCCTCTGGAGAGTGAAATATTTCAGTTTCACGTCAACCCCCTGGCCTTTTTATGTCATCCCTTGTTGCACCAGCTCAACTAGTTTTCGTTTCTACATTCTGAAACAGATTTTAGCAATAAAGTATACATGTTCCTGTTCGTGACTTTACAGGTATAGAGGACTGAGAGTAGATGTTTTGTCATAAATCACTTTCACGGTGTAACCTCCCCACGGAAATTTTTAAATGACAATACTTATTAGAAATGGAGCCAAATGTAGTCTTCCCGTAAAAATATTAAAGACAAACACAATTAAACAAAAGCTCGCTATGTGATTCAAGTATAAGTTCTCCACACAAAATGTAAGATAATCCCATGACAATGAACCACAGTGATAATCAAAACTCAATTTAACCGAAAAGTCGGTGTTTGCCCTGTGCGAAACGAGAATAAATTTCTTACCTTAGTGAAACTGCATGTCAAAATTCTGCTCTTATTGTTCTCTGGCGCTTGCACGAAAAGCATTGGAAGTACCTTTTGAAAATCTTTGTTAAAAGGAAATGGAAGGAAATTTGAATGATTGTCTCTAAAATTGCTTTTAAATCAAAATTATTATTGGGGGCGATTTTTGAAAGTTAAATTACAATGAGTGGACCTTAGATTATCTGATGAGCGCAAAGCTGCATGATTATTCATTTAAATAAATTATACCTCGTCCTGAATCTCGACCATTGCGATGCCGACGCCCGCCGACTGCTCTCCGCTACTGCTAGCAACCGACTACCATTCGCAACTGAGGACTGACTACTGCAGACTGACTGACTGCTCGCTACTGCGAGTCGAGCGCAACTGCTCTGGTCAGAGATTCTACAATGTCTCAGCATCGCTGCCGCACAACATACGTGTTTCATAACCCTCCACTGGGGGGGCAAAAATTTGGCAGCGATGGTGAGTCATTTGGACTTGCCATCGTAACAAATTTTTCTTTTAATTAATTAACATTTACAAAATATTTAGATGTATCACATGAATTAAATGTTGTGCGCATGCACCGATTACATTACAGACAAGACAAAATATAAGTACAAAACAAATCAGGAAAGATGTATATACAAATTATTTGACAGATAACAAAGTGTACACACACTGAAAAATGTTGACAAGTGTCATGAGTGCACATGCACTGCAGTGGAGAACATATCAGTAAAAGACGAAATGTATATACAAGAGTAACAAGTGACATAAATCATAAAAGGTATACAGAATGAACACAAATCATATCGAAAATTGAGAAGAGTGCACAGGCACTGTAGTTCAGTTGAAAACATATTCACATAAGTGCACATGCACTGAAAACTTTTGAACATTTTTATAACAAATAAACGCAAGAGTAGAAAAAATCATCAAATCACAAAAAGTATATACAATATAGATGACAAGAGTGCACACATACTGCACTTCAAAACAAATCGAAATGTCTTTAGTATTTTGACAACAAATGGCAAAAATCATGTCGACAAGTGACACAAGTGTACTCGCACTAGAGTTCAACAAATCGAGAAAAAAATGTATAGGCCATGAACATAAATGGTGTTAGTAAAAATGATTTTCACTATTAGGATAGGAAAGGAAGGAT